>NC_140503.1:61418800-62826300 GCF_964339955.1 Pipistrellus hanaki
GCACTGAGACTCTGGTTCTGAAGTTAATCAGATTGAGATTAATAATAAGCCTCCTCTTATTAGCTTTTTTTTTTTTTTTTTACGGGACTCTGCTCCTCGGGGAAATCCTGCAAGGTTGAGCACAGGCTGAGAGGAGTGTTGATTTAACTGCATGATGTGAAGTGTGTTGGCACGTGGCCAAAGCTAACTAAACAGAACCTGTGGTGGGCCTAGCCTCTTTAAAATAGCAATTGGCAAGAGACCATTTCATAGAATGGCTGTGAGACATAATTTTTTTTAATATTTACAACATCCTTAAGATATAAATAGCCCAAATGATAAATCTTGGTCACAATTTCAGCCAGCCCAACCTTTGACCTCCTTAACACTCTTAAAAACTTGGGTCAAGAAAAGGCAGTTCCTCTCCTGTGCTTACCGAACACCAGGGGGTCTCCAGGTGGCCCCTGGGTTTTCTTTCTTCTCCATCTCTGGTGCTCCCAGAAAGTGAGAGGCTGGGAGAAGTAGGAGCTTTGGACCCATGGCCTGTGATTTATAGAGCCATTGATCGTCTTTCCATCGCCCCAAGGACCGTGCTAGGGGAACAGGAAACTTGTGAGGACTCGATGAGGTTCCAGATGTGGAAGAAAGCAGTGCCCAGGGTGACTGAGCCCCTTTCCAATCCGTTTCTTCCCACAGAAGGGCTCCTGGGAGCACCAGGGTTAACAAGATTCACCCACTCCCAAGGCCCCGTTTGAAGTGATTTTCGGGGGGAGGCCTCCAGCTTGGAGACGGGCCCGCTCCCCGGCCACTGCTGGGGGACCAGTGAGTCCCAGACTCTGGTTACCTGTGTCTCCCACACGCAGCAGTGGCCGCGCTGACGTGCTCCTCTCTCGCCCAGGGTACGACTTCTGCCAAGTCCTGCAGTGGTTCGCTGAGCGGGTGGACCGGATCATCCTGCTCTTCGACGCTCACAAACTGGACATCTCGGACGAGTTCTCGGAGGCCATCAAGGCCTTCCGGGGCCAGGACGACAAGATCCGCGTGGTGCTGAACAAGGCCGACCAGGTGGACACGCAGCAGCTGATGCGTGTCTACGGGGCCCTCATGTGGTCCCTGGGCAAAGTCATCAACACACCCGAGGTGCTGCGCGTCTACATCGGCTCCTTCTGGGCGCAGCCCCTGCAGAACACCGACAACCGCCGGCTCTTCGAGGCCGAGGCCCAGGACCTCTTCAGAGACATCCAGAGCCTCCCCCAGAAGGCGGCCGTGCGCAAGCTCAACGACCTCATCAAGCGCGCGAGGCTGGCCAAGGTAAGCGGCCCGGGCCCGGCACAGCCTCAGGCAGGGCCCTTCCCGCGCTCTCAGAGAAGGGGGTGCCCCGTGCCAGGGACTTAGGGGATGAACTTGCCAGAGGTGAGAGGAGAGCCTTGAGATTGGTGCCCCTGTTTGAATTCTGGCTCCTCGCTCTCTAACCTTGGCAAGTGGCCTTACCCCCCAACCCTATTTTCTAATCTGTAAAGGGGAGCTAAGGAGGTGTTAGTGACCTATTGGCATGCGGCATTTCTCTTCTCCAGTGGGTACAGCTGGACTTAACCTTCAGGGTACTCGATACCCAACATTATTTTCTAATCAAGGCTGATAAATCACGTCATAGCCTTTGCAGATTTCAAGATTTTTTTTCGAACTACTTTAAAATGCACATGGGCATATTTAATTTACCTGTCATTGTGGAGAGCCTAGTGACTCCAGATGCAGCTGTTCTCGGTCATATAAATAAATAAAAAGCTGAGCCCAGCCGGTGTGGCTCCGTTGGTTGGGCATCATCCTGTGCACCAGGAGGTTGCCGGTTCAATTCCTGATCAAGGCTCAATCTCCAGTGGCAGCCGATCGATGTTTCTCATCAATGTTTCTATATTTCAATCTCCTTCTCTGAAATCTGTATAAACATGGGGGGGGGGGGGAGAAAAAAAGAGCCAGGAGCTCACTGGGAGGGCCAAGCATGTGGCACTTTTTGCCACCCTTGAGCATTGGCCGCCCTCTGCACGGGCCAGTGTGGCACAAAAGACTGCCTGGGACAGGCCCGGGAATAATGCGGCCTGTGTAAACGGGGGCAGGCAGCAGTCAACTTGCTGAGTTTACTTCTAGGAAAAAAGCTTGTCTTCTTTTTTCCTTCCTGAGAATAGTGCTGGCTTGTTCCTTTTTGTGAAGAAACAAGTTTAAAGTACAGCTGGTCCAGCCCGGGCTTCTCAGTGCCAGTGAGCTCCGGGGGCGGCACCAAGCTGTGCAGGGGCCGGGAAACAGTGTCGGGCGGGTGGAGAGCTCGGCCAGCGGCCTGCGATGCCTCCCACTTTACACGTCTGCAGTGGCATGGCCACTGGTGAGCTTGTTGTTGCTTAAACAGACACGGAGTCACCTGACTCTGTGTCCGTTTTTCTTTTTGCCGTATTTACATTTCTTAAAAATACTCTTAGATTTTGGTGTGTCCATCTTTATTTCTCTTGATCCAGTCTTCCTTTTGCAAGTCAACCCTCGCAGAGGGCCTGCCGTGTTCCAGAAGTGTTATGGTCTGGGTGGACTGTGTTGTTTTGTCTGATCCAGTCAGTACTTGCACAGTCAGGCACTGTCTTCATTTCTCCTGCTACAGGGAGCTAACGCTCAGAGAGGCGAAGCCACTTGCCCAAGGCCTCATAGCCTGTAAGTTGCAAAATATAGATTTCAACCCCAGGCAGTCTGACTCCTTGTTCACCTGAAATCCAGCGCGGACGGCATCCATTGCTCCTCAACAGTTGTCCTTGCTGATCTGCCACTGTTTGTTCCTTCAAATTCTCTATCCACAGAAACCTACAAAAGTTTAGAGGTTTATCGACCTGACATTTTGAAAACCTGTAGTGGGTATTCAGATGTCATGTAAGAGGTGTCAGAGCTGAGTTGGGGTGTGGAGTGTGTCTATTTATAGAACACCATAATGAGGCAGAATTCATGACACATCCAAAAATAAACGGGGTGTGACTGTCCGGCCAGTTCTGTGGAGATCAAACTCGAGGTGTCACGAAGATGGCATTTGAATAATAAGAAGCATGGCACTCTGACCAAAGAACTCTGGAAGCTTAATGATTTCCTGGCTTTTTCTACTTAAATATTTTTTTCACAGCTCTGTCCCACATAACAGGAAACCCCTGGAGTGGGTTTTTGGTTAGCCTCAAAGATCACACACCTCCTGGAATCAGTACACATCACTCTATAGAGCATGTCCATAATCTAAGATGCAGTCGAGGTTAGTCTCATGATTCTTTAAAGTAAGCTACTTGGGGAAAGAACCAAAAAGCATTTAGAAAATATAATTGAGTTGTATTCAGCTATGAATCAAATAGCTAAATTAAAAAAATATGCCGAAACTGGTTTGGCTCAATGGATAGAGCGTCGGCTTGGGAATTGAAGGGTCCCGGGTTCAATTCCGGTCAAGGGCATGTACCTTGGTTGCGGGCATATCCCCAGTAGGGGGTGTGCAAGAGGCAGCTGATCTATGACTCTGTCTCTCATCGATATTTCTAACTCTCTATCTCTCTCCTTTCCTCTCTGTAAAAAATCAATAAAATATATTTAAAAAAAAAAAATAAGGCGCTCACAAACCTGAGGTGAGTGTTTTATGGGATAAATGCAAAAAAGTAAAAACCGAGGCCAGTTCACTGGCAGACCTCGCCCTTTATAACACATTGCCCAAGAACAGGAAAGCTTCCTGCCCACTTGGAGATCTTTGCTCAACAAAAAAATGAGTCAACATTTGAGGAAGGAACAACTAAAAATGAGAAGGAAAAGGAGAGGCCAGTGATTTTCGGGGTTCACTATAGTTCTGCAGAATTTAGTTTCATCTTCCAAGCGTGTTCTCTTCTTGGTCACGTGTAACGTGCAGAGCCCAACTTTCTGGTTCATCTGTCAGGTCCTTCTGTGGGGAAGTAAGACTTTGAACTTCACCAAAGAGACCCAGGTTAAGGTGTGTGGGTCACTCCACAGTAGGCGATGATGGTCCGCCATTGGGACTTTAAAAATAGCTCAGTCGGCCGCCCCAAGCTGCTGTGGGGTATGTGTCAGTGCGTGAGCCCATATAGGGAAGCATGTCTCTTTGAAGGTTGACCTGGCTGGGTGGTCCCCTCAAGTCCCCTTTAAGCTGTTCAGAATCATATGACCTGACCGTCAGTGCCAGCTTTGATTTCAACAGAACAGCCAACCCCCGCTCCAGTGGGAACCTGTCAGCTGCTTTTCTCTGCCTCCTGCAGTCTCACACTTGATGACCCCATGGGTTCATCTTTTGGGTATTTGTGAACAGAATTCCTTATACCATCCTAAGCCCCCTTTAAAATGTGCTGATCCCCTGATGGTAAGTGCTCTTTGCAAGGTTCCAGCTGGGCCTACAAAGGTGCAGGTCTCCACCAGATCATGTCAAGCTTGGAGATGAGGTTGCACAGTGTAGAATCACGTTTTTTCAGACTCACTTCCCTCAAACTGCTTCCGGTACCCAAATTCCATGAGCATTTCCATTCCCACTGACCATGAGCACTGGAAGCTTCCAGTCTCGCTGCTGGGGGTTGCCCTTCAAGCCCAGGGGGATGTATCCAGTCTGAGTCTGAGTACATGCTTGTCAATCTTGGATATATGTGAACACTCGTCACTGAACACAATTAACAAGGCTGTGGCAGAGTCTGTATGTGAGCTGTCAGTTCATGCTCATTTAAAGGGAGCACATCTTTCTGCTCATGGAGTTATTAGCCCAGAGAAAACGTGACATTTGGGCTTTTCCAGGTTTATACAATGAAATAAAGGGGTGACTTGGACAAGATAAGATTGTTCAAAAGCCCCCAGGGTTCAATGGCCTTCACTTGTGAACAAGGCACTTGGGACCCGAATTCACCATATTACTATTTAAATATGGAGAGTTTATTAATTTTTCAATAACAACTAAGTAACCACAAGCCTTCTCTGGCATTGCTACCTCCAGCTGTTGGTCTCTGACCATTAATCAATAACGAGTAACATTTTATTCCTCTTTCTAATGGACAGAGTGCCTTCAAGTCTTAATCACAACCCTCCCTTGTGAGGTAAGGGTTGTAATTTCCAAATTGCAAAGGAACAAACTGAGGCTGGGGCTGCCCAGGGAGTGGCAGTGGTGGCAGGGTCCGACCCGCCTTCCAGTGCTTGGTCTGCCCTGCCTCCCTCTCTCCTCCCTCTGTCCCCCTTCTCATCCCATATATCTTCTTAATGAGTTCTCTCATGAAGAACAAAAGATGTCAGTCTGTTTCCACCTCCTTCCACAGGGACCACCACCGGTCTGGCCCTCCCTCCGCCATGTATTGGAGACACCCCTTGACACATGAGGGCTTTTGTTGATGCTGGCTGGGGGTTCCAGCCCTCTGCTGTGCTCTCTGCTGGCCACGAGACCTTAGAAATGTGCAGGGGCCATCCTGCCAGAAGATTGCAGTCTTTACCCACAGTGTGTCCCTAGTGTTGGGTTTCATATGTTTCTTGTGTGTTGAAGGGAAGAGTAAATGACCTTCCAAATGAGTTAGAAATAATCAGAAGCCAAACCTCAAAGTTTCCCACACTATTGTTCTTTAGTTCACAGATCATTTTGAATTTCAGATCTTCAGCAGCTTCAGTAACTTTTTAAATTCATACTAATATAAAGCAATTCTATAAAAATGAAGCAGTTGATTGGTGGTGTCAACTCTCCATCCCCTAACTAGCTGGGTGACCTTGAGTAAAGTCGTATGAATTTTCTGGAACCAGGTGTTTACTTTGATATAGGGGGTCCCTTCCGATTTAATACTCCATGATTCTGAGGATTATAACTTACCTCGTAACTTGATAAGCTCCTTAGAGGTGGGGCCCATTCATAGTATCTGACCCTGGGGATTGTCTCGGGATGCCCAGGAAAGGGCAGGAGAGGGGTGGTCACGCAGAGGCAGCACAATAGGAAATTTCCACAAAACAGGCCAGTGGAACTTCCTGTGTGTGAGGTTGAGGCTGAGAGTATCCTGCAGCATGAGTCGGCCACCTGAGTCATGGCTCAGGTAGCTCCAGGCAGGTGGGAGGAGGGAGGAGTTGCGGACTGGCACAAA
Organism: Pipistrellus hanaki; assembly: GCF_964339955.1. Classification (NCBI taxonomy): domain Eukaryota; kingdom Metazoa; phylum Chordata; class Mammalia; order Chiroptera; family Vespertilionidae; genus Pipistrellus; species Pipistrellus hanaki. The sequence goes on from NC_140503.1 coordinate 61,424,893, forward strand.
AACTGCCCAGTTATCTCAGCCTGAGGTGGCCATTATTCAGCAGCCTGTCATCAGCCACTGACCAGCATGAGGGCTGAGCTCAGGGAGCAGGTGCCAGGCATTAGGTGGGAGGTGCACATCACTCACAGTTCAGCCCAGGTAGAGCAGGCCCCTGGGTACCAGGAAGTGCTCAGGAACAGAGTGCCAACCATAGAGTGCCAGGGGCTGGAGGCGGGGGGTCAGCCTTCCCTGAGCAGGGGCCTGGAAGCTCTGAGGTACTCAATAGTAGATGGAGAGGAGGTCTAGGGAGCCCTCCAAGTCCTTCAGGGCTACACAGGGCCCTCCCCCGCTCCATCCAAACCGAGTCAGGCATCACCACCCAAGAAAAGGAAATTACTAGTCTTACTATTTATTCACCTCAGGAATGCAGTGAAAGCCCATCGTTCTAAATTAAAGATTCTCAAACTTTGCGTTTCTCTATCTCAAAGAATCGTGTAAACATTATAAGTTGTGTTAATTTGAAAAATAACTAACTAAACAAGTTTACTAGTGACAGAAAGTTTAGAATCATCTCTCCCAACCCATCCTTGTAGCGGTGGCCAGAAGCACAACGGGTGCTCGTGTACACATGGCCTTCATGGGAGGGAGAAGCTGGCATTGTCTGCTCTGAGCATGCCGGCGTTCGCGCTGTGCAGTTACTTCAGTGTCCGGGTCTTAGCTGAGTGGTTTTGGCCGTGCCCGTGTGCGTCCATGCACAGAGGCCCTCAGCTGAACCATGGGACGTATCTACCTACTCCCTTTATTTAATTTCCATTCTTCCACAAGATTACAGAAGAAGTCTGTTTTCTTTCATAGGATTTTCTGTAGCTGCATAGTCATTTTTTGTTTCGTAACCACCACTCTGTTTTTCATCCTTTCTTATTTTAGTTATTATCTTGACTTCTAAATTACTCTGTAGAATTCTAGATACACAAAAAGAACTTTTGTAAAGAGCATTTCTTAATGTCCCGAAATTGGAACTCAGTGGAAAAGTGCAAACGTTAAGGAAAGTGGTGACACATGCCAAGCAGGATTCACCTCCCAGGTACTAGTCGTGTCAGGGTTTCTGGGCTCTCCCTCGTGTATTGGGGGGGGTCCCTCTCTCGGAGCAAGCTTCTGCTGTCCATCCTGCGTCCAGGCAGCTTGTCCTGTGCAGAAAGGACCTGTGGAGATCTTGGGGTCTACACTGTTCACAGGAAGATTATGGGAATCCCCACCTCCCTGCTCACTGGGCACACGTTTCTGTGAGGATCAGCCATTTACTCGGCTCCGGTCTCATTTCCTGGTGCTCTTGGGCACTGGCCCCAGTGAAACTCTTTTTTTTTCTTTATTATTGAGGGTATTGCAGATGCCCCCCATTACTCCCCTCCATTGAGATACGTCCCACCTCAGGCCTTCACCACCCTGTTGTCTGTGTCCATGGGTTATGCATATATGCATATAATTTCTTTGATTAATCTCTTCTTGCCCTCTCCTCCCCCCTTTCCTCTGAAATTCTCCCGTGTGTTCCATGTTTCCATGCCTCTGGTTCTATTTTATCGATCAGGTGATTTTGTTCATTAGATTTTTTTATTCATTTATTTTGATTTTTAGATTCAATTGTTGATAGCTATGTATTGCCATTTTATTATTCATATTTTTTCTTTTTTTTAAAAGAAGACACTTTTAACATTTCATGTAACAGTGGTTTGGTGGTGATGAATTCCTTTAGCTTTATCTTGACTGTGAAGCTCTTTATCTGACCTTCAATTCTATTATAAATGATGGCTTTGCTGGGTAGAGTAATCTTGGTTGTAGCTCACTCCCCAGGGAATAGCCACTCAGAGGCACAACGGAACTATGGCTACAGAACAGCGGTTCTCAACCTTCCTAATGCCGCGACCCTTTAATACAGTTCCTCATGTTGCGGTGACCCCCAACCGTAAAATTATTTTCATTGCTACTTCATAACTGTAATTTTTCTTCTGTTGATGAATCGTAATGTAAATATCTGTGTTTTCTGATGGTCTTAGGCTCTACAGCAGCGTTTCTCAACCTGTAGGTCGAACCACTAGCAGGGTCGCCGAAGACAACATGAGGAACTGCATTAAAGGGTTGCGGCATTAGAAAGGTTGAGCACCACTGCTATAGAACTCCCCCATGTCAGTTGCCCTTCCTCAGGGATGCCTTCTAGGACCGGGTTCCGAGAGAAATCTGAGAAGCCCACCTCACCCCCACCCACACCCGGCCAGGCATCATCAGCCTGGAAATCAGGGAGCTCGTGGCGTCATTCCTGTCTCCCGCTCTCCCAGAGCCATCATTCGCACAGAACGGGGAGAGCAGTTTCTAAATCCTCCATCAGCTCCTAGCTCCCCAGGCGGGGTCTACACGCAGCCCACCTTCCCCGCCTTGAGCCTGTGCTGCATCTTCATACTCGGCGCTGCCCCAGGTGTGGCCCAGCATACTGCCTCCACACCTCCACCCGTGCTCTTCCTTCCCCCAGATGCCACATCCCTCCCCTCGCCCACACCCCCTACCTGTTAGTCAAGGCCCAGCTCAGATGTCACCTCTCCCCTGAATCTGTCCTCCCACAGTCCTTATCTGCCACATTCCACACCCCAAGATCTTTTTTTTTTTCCACCTCTTTCCTCTCCTGACCCTTAATAGTGGGGTTCTCTCTGCTCACTTTCCCTGAGTGGTCTCATCCACTCCCGTGGCTCTGCCACCACCTCCAGTCCAGCCCTAAAACCCATCGTCCGGGTCAGCTCTCCCCTCCACTCACCCGGAGACAGCTCCCCTCTATGCCTCACACACCTCACGTTCTACACCTGCAGAACCAGACTGTAAGTCCCCGTCTTTCCCTCCTCTGGTCCCGAGGACCATGTCTCTGCCATGGGTGCCTGCTGTGTGTTGTGGTGCACGTAAGATGCCATCTTGTTTGTCCCGGTGCGCTTCTGAATGGCACACGCTCACTGACATGTACCCCTTCAGGTACACGCCTACATCATCAGCCACCTGAAAAAGGAGATGCCGAGTGTTTTTGGGAAGGAAAACAAGAAACGAGAGCTTATCGACAGGCTGCCAGAAATCTACATTCAGCTGCAGCGGGAATACCAGATTTCCGCGGGGGACTTCCCGGAGGTCAAGGCAATGCAGGTACGGGCGCCGGTCACAGGTCGTGGGCGGGGCCAGCGGCACGGCCGCCGCAGGGGACACATGGCTCACAGTGTAGGACGGAGGAGAGGGCAGTGAATTCACCTTCCTTGTGGTGACCCACGATGACAGGCAGCTGTGCGTCAGGCAGAAGTTGCCTGCCTCCTGAAACATTTAAACCAAAGCGGACACAGGCCAAGAAGTTAAGTTCACATGAAAAATTTATCTGAGCCACCCTCTCAGGCTCCGTTCAGTGTTGTTTTGACGTTGAGATGACACCTGTTTTTTGGAAACCCAGAACTGTAAGGGAATCAGAGCTGGGAGTGAGCCCTCCAGCAGCCCTGCCCTGCGCTGTGGGATTACGTGTTCAGGCAGCGTCATTGCTGCGGACTCAGGAGGCATCAGAGGCGTGGGCTCTGTGGACATGCTGGACGCCTCTGGACACAGCGACACACGCTCACTGAGGATTTTGTTAAATGTCCATGTTGGGAGCCTCCGGCCAGGTTTCAGGGTCTCCCTGAGTTGTGTGTGGGCAGCCCCAGATGAGCCTGAGTGGGTGCTGCATTCAGCCACTTTGGCCCAACCAGTGTGCCCGCCGCCCACAGTGGTGTTAGGCGAACATATCAGTGCTGACCTCATCCTCCCAAGCCAGCAGACAGGTCCCTGCACTGGACAAGAAGATGGTCCTCCCTGAGCCAGGCCGCCATGTTCCAGTCCAGCGCAGGGACCTGTCCACACGGGAGGCCAGTCCTGTGGAAGGCGAGCAGTACAAGGTGAGATGGCTGCAGCCGCAAGCCACAACGTGAGCCGGCGAGGCAGGCCAGGCAAAAGGAAGCCACGTCACCCTCTGACGGCCTCTTCTTTGTTCACATCTGATAGAGGTGTAGGTTCCTGGAAGTGTGTCTCTACAAGGAAGAAACCAAACCTACAAGTGAGATGGGGACGTGTGGGGCCCACAGTGGGGGAGATTGGAGATTCGAACGCCACCCCAGCGGGAAGGCCCTGCCCCGCCCCGGGGTCGCTGCCCTGGGGGAGCACGGGGCTGGGTGGCCCACTGGAAGCTGGACCTCTATAAAGTCCCCTGGCTTTCCAATTTTGGCTCACACTTTCAAAGAATACTGCATAGGCCGGATAGAGGAGACCTTCCTGCTGGCTGCGCCCGAGGCACAGGGAACGAACACCGAGTGGGAGGACCGTGTACAGTGCACACGGGAAGAGGGGTCACACGCACTGTTGCGATGGCAGAGCTCAGGGGAGAATACAGTATCTGCGATACAAGAGCTGGTCAAATGGGACTTAGCTGACTTCAGAATCAATACAGAAATATCTGTGTTCTTCCGTAAATGAAATTATTATTTCCGTACTCAGAAGACGAATTGCTTTTTTTTTTTTTTTTCTGGTCACAAGATGGCTAATTTTAGGGGCCTCTGGGAGCAGCTTCCTGAGCAGGTTCCACTTGGTTCATGCGCTGCACCCCATGGCCAGCTGAAGGACAACTGATTCTTGGCGCCCTCCAGAAGTTTTTGAAGGAAATTGGCTTCTGTGCACACTATAGCCTAATGGGCTCATTAGCCGTGAGGCTACCTCATGCCCCACTCAAAGAAGGTGCTGCTCCCAAGACATGAGGTACCACTGAGCCACCGGGGGCGGCTGCCAGCCCCCTACCCAGACCTCCCACCCTCCCCCAGTGACCTCCCTTAACAGGGGGCAAACTGGCCAGAGCTGATGACTGCTTTAGCCTGGGCCTGCCGGGGCAGAGCTGGGGCAGAAGGGCAGTCCCTGGGGAAGAAAACAAGGAAGCCATATGCCCCTTCACCTCAGGTCTCCGGAGCGGGCACAGCCCAGTTAGATGGACAGTGTAGGAAGGCCCGGACTCTCTCTGAGAACCCTGAGGGTCAGCCGCACACAGGTAGGAGCCTGAGAACCTTCAGTGGACACCTGAGCGCCCTCGGGCTGGGATCAAGGAGTCCCACCTGACAGGTGCCCCACCCCCTGTGTTCACTTAGTCATTCACCCAAGGAATATTAAGCCTACTGTGACCAGGCACTTTGTAGGCCCCAGAATAAATCAGCAAACAAAAATGAACAAATGGCAAATATCTTTGACCCAATGGGGTATACGTTATGGATGATGGTATTTGCCACTGTGACTGTGGTTGGCAGTGAAACTTTTGGCAGCAAAGCTCATTGTTGGGACATGTGCTCCTGATACAAGTGATGTGTTCATTGGCTGCAACTCCATGGGGCCAGTGACCAATGTCCTGTTCACACCATATCCCCAGCACCTGGCGTGCAGCAGGTGCCCAGTGAGTACGTGTTGAGTGAGTTCATCGTTAAGTTAGTGTATGCTTATGTCCAAGCCTATAGAAAATTTTATAAGCATTTATTTCAGGAAAAACAAAACAAAACTGAAGACCAGCCAGAAGCAAAATCTCAAAGGATTGAGGTAGTTTTGCAGTTCTTTTTAGAAATAAAGGAGAAAACATAAGAAAGGTTACGTATAACCCATTGCTGGTAGGTTATGGAGGCAGGAGGAGGCAAAGCAGGGAAATCTCTAGGATTGGATAAAAAGTAAAATAGATACAGACTTCTTTACATCGGTAGGTACAGGGTGCTTATCATTTCACATTTACAGTAAATAGAGGTGGTCTGAGGCAACAAGATAACAATAATGCGTTTCCTGGTGCAGGTGGTTATGCCTTCTCCAGGGGTCTGGAAAAGACAGTTATTGACATTCTAAGGGCATGTTATCCCAGATGCACAAAACAAGGACAGGGCTCACCTAAGGCGCACGCTAACCTTTCATTAAGCAATCTCTAGGCCCAGAATGTGACTGTGCACTATGACATGCCCAGTTGGGAGTGTGAGTAGACATCCTGTGTGGTTCCTCTGGGTCACTTGCTTGTCAGGTTTGTGTAGCCCCTCTTTTCCGTTCACATGTGAATCATAGGCTCTAGGGTTCTGCAGGCCCAGCCCTGACTGGTTCTCACAGGCCTTACAGACCAGCAGTTCCCAGAGCAACCCCCTGGGAGCTGCAAGAGGCCTCCTCCTTGGCAGCTAGCTGGGCCCTGATCACACCACCCCAGGCCCCTCAGAGACTCCCCAGGAAACCAGGCGGGCCCGGAGCCTGTGAGGTGTGCTTCAGGCTAGTTTTCTGTCACCCAGGAAGTTTGGGGGGGGGCGGGGTTCACAGTGTGGGTCAGGGCCTCTGTCATCCCTGAGTCTCTTGAGTGTCACATCCTCTGTACCTCAGGCATTGGACCTCACCTTAACCTCATCCCGGACAGGGCTTAAGCTTGGCAATGGCTTCATTAAGCCCTTTGCACATCTCAGGTCACTCAGAGAGCTCTCCGAGGCCAGCTCGGAGTCTGTTTTCCCTGTGCTCTGTGCTCTCGTAAACCGGGCTGGTCCGGTGGACTCTCAGCCATAAGGCGTCAAGTGCATTTTGAAGGCTTTTGCCTGCTGCTGGGAGATACCTGTGACCTGCTGGCGAGCAGCCTGTGTCCACCTTCCCTTCTGGGAGGAAATCTGGTTTACCACACTGATGTGTCCATACTGGCAAACAAGGAGAACTCTGGCGAGACTCCTTTACTGCTGCCTCAGTGGTCCTCCGGGGAGAATTTGGCCCCACAGCCAAGGAGTTGCCAGCATTTCAGCAGCAGAGGGCAGCAGAGCCGTCCCGTCTGCTCAGATCTCTGGATTCGAAAACTGCTTCTGGTGGATGTTGGGAGTGATTGGTCCGGGGACAGCGTATGGAGACGGGGCTGGGCGCTGACCATTGTGTCGCGAGGGGCCGTCCTGGGCTTGGTGGCTTTGACAGGTGCGATTGTTGATGAGTTGATCCTTAAATCCCCCGGAGTGCATTCATTTCATTAAAAAGACTGTTCTGGAGCCACCCTCGGCAGGGAGGGCCGTGGTTTATCTGTACCCCACACTCCCTGGGCAGGCCTGGGGGCTGCGCTGTGGGGTTTGTTTCCTGTGTGCCCGCTGCTGCTGCTGCTTCCTGCCGCCCCACAAGTACGTGGCCATTTCCCTTTGCCAGGTGCGCAGTCTGGAGGCGCGCGCCCTGCAGGAGGGTGGGAGGTTTGGGCAGACACCACCCTCCTTTGTCTGCTTGGCCAGACACAGGGGGTGTGAGCTCAGGGCTCAGGCTCGTTCGTGAGGAAATGGGGTGGGAGTCTGTGCACCGGGGGATCCCGGCCTGCTTCCCTCCTCCTGAGCGTTCTCGCCTCAGTGCCCTTAGCTGACCGAGACGCTGGCAGCATCGCTCGGTGCTGATGTTGGGGTGCCATACGGGTGCCCACAGTCTGTCAGGGAGGGTAATGTCAGCCCAAAGAGACCTTCAGCTGCAGAGCTGGCTGCTAAGTGTCGGAGGTGCCTCTCTAGAGACAATGTCAGCCTCTTCAGCTTCCGCTCTGTCCCCTCCACCAGCGAAAGCCAAGGTCTCCGCCTCAGAATGAACCACTAGAATGTCTCCCTGCCGGTGCCCCGTGGAGCGGCGGTCCCCACCCTTTCGGACCTCGCGGACCACCGTTGGCAACCGCTGCCCTAGAGACCAGTCTTGTTTCTCCATTGGAAACGGCCTAAGCATCCGGCTAGGTGGGACAGGGGGCATGACCGCGGCTCAGCTGCCCACTCAGTCTTCTGTGGCTAGTAAGATTAACTTATACGTGGGCCTGGCTGAGAGTGGGAGCACTGCCCAGGACAAAGCAATTCTGCAAAGGTGGCAGGTGGATTCTTTGGTTGGTTGATGGGTTGGTTGGTCTTGGAGTTTTGCTTTTGTTTTTTTGTTTTAGCTTCTGACATTTAAGGAAATGTCTGTCATAACACTAGCTGAACACAGACTAAGAATGGATTTCAGTGAATGCAGTCTTTGCAAAAAATAGTTTGGGAAAATCACACACAAAAAGTTTGTATAAAAATGAATGTCATGGAACAATATAATACTTTAAAATACGGGTTATTATTTCTTTAAAAGACAGGTTATTAAACAGTGTGGTCTTATTCCAGTTAAAGAGTGTGTGTGTGTGTGTGTGTGTGTGTGTGTGTGTGTTCATAAAGTTGGGTGGAAATGCATGTCCCAAAATATTAGTAGGTTATTTGATGGGATCATAAGTGATTTAAATTTGTTATTTTTGTTTACTGCCTCCACCCCCCATAATACTTACAATAGATGTGTGATGTTTGTGATAGCACAAAGTTTTGTTTTTTCAAATGGCCTATCGCATTACTTCTGCCCCGAATAGTCAGGTGTGAAGGTGTGTGAAACCCTTTCCTCGATCCCTGCCTCATCTCCCAGGCATGGCGCCCTGGCCCTCTAGAGCTGTCCCAACGGAACTGCTTCACAGACGCCACATAAAGCTGCCATCCCTGGAATTTGCTGCATTTACTTACAAAACTGCTGTTGAAACATTTTTCACTAGATCTTTGAGGCCCCTCATGAAAGGCCCTGGGTAACCTCACTGTTCAGGACAAGAAAAAGCTGGTAATGAGCAGGTGGCTTCTCCCCTCGGACAATGAGGGGATGTGCCCCCAGCACAGCGGGGGCAGCTGAGGGGCCCTGATTTTCTCTCCTTAGTTGTCTGATGTGTTCGTTCCCAACCTCTCCCTTTTAATCACTTGGCTTTTCCCTTTTTCATGGAAGAAGATACTTCAGGAACAAAGATACTTTAGACAGGAAGAAATATACTTCAATGTTCTTCCTCTATTACAACACAGGCCCCCTGAAGGTATAGACGGTGGCTTTTCCTTTTTATATCCCAGGCCCTAAAACAGGGCCTGGCACATAACAAATGGCCAGTAAATGTTGGATGGATGGATGGATGGATGGATGGATAATCGATGCATGGGTGTATGGGTGCATGGATGAGTAACCAAAGAGAGTCCAGGTAGGAGGAATACTCCTGCACAGCCATCAGGCACCATGGTTGGCTCCTGTCTGGCCAGGCAACCATCCTGGTGTCCCTGGTGCCTGTGCTCCTGCCACTCGGACCGCTGACGGCCAGTTCTGACTTGGCCAGCATAGTGGCTGGATTTATACTCGCCCATCCCATCCCTACTGAGTTCCCTCTTACCAGTTTCAACTTTCAGTTATTTGTACCCTAAACTACATTTTTAAAAGCTGATCCAAAAATAGTGTCCTTCGTTGTCATACTAAATAAGCCCCTCTCCACGGCGCCCGGGCCCAGCACAGGGAGCACCGGTCAGGGCGGGGGCACAGGCTCTGTCTCGGCCGCCAGGACGCCCCGGAGCTCTCTGTAGCACACGGCCGTTGTCGTGAAGATCAGCACGGTCTGTGGGAAGAGATGAAATGCAGAGTCTGAGGGCTCAGAAGGAGGGCGAGGGAGCTGCCGCCCTGAGGGGTTGCTGTCGCCGACCCCCGCAGCCAGCAGGGGCAGGTACTGCAGCCAGCGTTGCATTGCGTGCGTCTTATTTCTTGTCCTAAAAGCTGCTCCTGTGTCTGGTGAGTTTGGGTGTGGGGACCCCAAAGAGAGAGCCCGGCTCAGAGTGTGTGCTTCCGGGAGAATCCCCTCCTCACGTCCCCGCCCCCTCTGCTCCGAGGAGAGGGCATGTCACCAGATCTGCGTTCTCTCCTTCTGCAGGAGCAGCTTGAGAACTACGACTTCACCAAGTTCCACTCGCTGAAGCCCAAGCTGATCGAGGCCGTGGACAACATGCTGACCAGCAAGATCTCGTCGCTGATGAGCCTCATCAGCCAGGAGGAGCAGAGCGCGCCCATGCAGCTGGTGCAGGGCGGCGCCTTCGAGGGCACCTCCCAGGGCCCCTTCAACCAGGGCTACGGGGAGGGCGCCAAGGAGGGCGCCGACGAGGAGGAGTGGGTGGTGGCCAAGGACAAGCCGGTCTACGACGAGCTCTTCTACGCCCTGTCGCCCGTCAACGGCAAGATCTCCGGCGTCAACGCCAAGAAGGAGATGGTGACGTCCAAGCTGCCCAACAGCGTCCTGGGCAAGATCTGGAAGCTGGCCGACTGCGACTGCGACGGCATGCTGGACGAGGAGGAGTTCGCGCTGGCCAAGCACCTCATCAAGATCAAGCTGGACGGCTACGAGCTGCCCAACAGCCTGCCACCCCACCTGGTGCCCCCCTCGCACAGGAAGTCCTTCCAGAAGGCTGACTGAGGGCGCCCGCCGGGCCGGCGGGGCGGGCGGGGCTCCTGGGACGGGGCCCGAGGCCCTCGCTGCCACCGACTCGCCGAGTGACCCCGGGAAAGGCGCCGCCCTCTCCGTGCCTCGGTTTCCCCATCTGTAGAACGGAGAGGGCAGACACTGAACACTCGACGCCGTCCTTTCACCTCTGAAATTCCCTGCGTTTTTATTAAAACACCGGGGGGAGGTGGGGAAGGACATTGTAACGGTGGAAGGAAATAGAAATTGACCAAAGAGGACTCAGAATCCGGGAGAGCGTAAGCGTGGGGGTGGGGGTGGGCTTGCTGGAGCCCCAGGGGCTTCTCCGGACCATCACCACCATAAACCTGTTTGCCCTGGGGGAGCAAAGACCTTATTTATTTGTTTCCTGCTGTGGTTAGAGTGGGGGCGGGCAGGGAATAGGGCAGAGAGGGCTTCTGCTCTCTCTAAACCGTCTACCAAAGAGGGCGATTGCTGCCCGCGGAGTGAGAGGAGAATGTGCCCTCCGCAGCCGAGCGGAAAGGCAGCTGGCCCCGCGCCCGCTCTGTCCCCCCAGCACCACCCCGGCCTCCCTGCCAAGTTGTATTTGGTTAGGAACTTGGAATTAATTAGGAATTTAATAATTCATTTTATTGGCCCCAGCAAGATTTCTAGAATTCATTTCAAGTCATGTTGGAGCCTAAAGATTAGCTTTTCTCACTGGCCTGTCCAGTGAGGTGCAGCGCAGTGTGTTTACCGTGAACTGCGGTGAGGAAAGGGGTGGTTCTCCCGCTGGCTTAGCCTCGTCCCCGCCCCGGGCTCCGGGTCCGCGCAGGGTTTAACTCAGCGAGTGGCGTCCCGGCGAGCTCGGTGTCCGGCCTGCACCCGGGGCGAGAAGCCGGCCGCCCGGCCGTCCGGGAGCGGAGCTCGGTCCACAGCCTTAGACACTATTTCTATGTTTTTTTAAAAAGGCATTTTTTTATGTCTAGTTTTTTTTTTTCTTCTTATGAGATAAAAGCCTTTTACAGAAACAGGATGGAACCTTTCATACAGAGCCTTTTCTTCAGAAAGCCGTGTGGCTCGTATCATGAATGCCCACCAGGAGGCAGGATTTGGGCAGCCGCTGTCTCCCAGGCCCACGGCACCCCCGGCGGGCACGGCGGGCACTGGGCCCCGGGCCAGGTGGCGGGGTGAATGGGCGCGGCTCAGGCACAGGGGCCTTTCGCCGTCACTGAGGCAGGAAGAGAGGTGTGGAGTGGCGATGGCGTGGCCACAGGGCTTGGGGCCCCCCAGCACCCAAATGCATGAAATCAGAACAGCCCACCCGAGCTCCCACAAGCCACGCTGTTTTTCTGATGTTACTATGACCTCAGGCCCAGAACTGCAGCTTAAGAGAAATGTTTCCCTTCGGAGAAGCGAGCATCCAGATGCCAGCCCTCACACTCCCTAGCTTGCTGACTAAATAACTTCGTTTTAAGAGAAATAAATGCATAGTCTGGTTTTTATTCTCACTGAGCACTTTTAAATTAATTAGACACAGAACAGGGACCGTACGGTCCCTGCTGCATTATGAGCAGAGCTCAGTGCCTGGGCACTGCCCGCCTGTAAGCACAGTGGAGTCCCCGCAGGCCAGCACTGAGCGAGGAGAGAGAGAGCAGTCTGTAGGTTCAGAGATGCCAGGGTCAGCCGATGGTCCTTTCAGAAGTATCTTGCTTCTTTGACTACTGAATTGTCATATATAAAGATAAATATATACGCATATATGTCACATAAATATGTATTTTTGACACTTGTCATTGTGTACATATGTAGATATGGCCAAAGGTTGTGTATGCAGAGACATGTAAGCAAACTGTGTTAGGGAGCCAGTGGACGGAGGTTTCTGGTTTCTGTGTGGACGGAAAAGGATGGCATTGTGACCCCTACCCCATGCCCTCAGGGGAGAGCATCGGACAGCTGAATCCCTTCCCTGCTGAGGGATCGTGTGATCATTTTTCTTAATATCTTCTCTTCCCACATGAAGCCACTGGAATCGACTGGAAAACATTAGGGATGGCACCCAAGTGAGAAACCGTATCTCCCCAGGACTGGCACAAAGTTCCTTTCACCCTGTGACCCCTGACGCCCTCTCGGGGGAGGCTCTCCACCCCCACCCCCACAGCAGGGCGGGGGGGCAGGCGGGGCTGTTCACCTTGACCCACCGACCTTGCCTCCCCACGCCACCCCAGTTTTCAAAGTGCCCCTCCCCAGAGCGGGTAAGACCGTTGGGAGGTGGAAGCAGGTGACTCCAGCTCTGAGAACTATCTCCGGGCTCCCATGGCTCCACAGGGGAAATCTGGTTCGAACGCAGCACGTGACGCCGCATACACACCCCTGTGCCGTCTGCCTTTCGGGGGAAATGAGAACTAGCCTGCTCCTCCCTGAGGTGCCTTCCCTGCTCGTAGGCCTCCTCGCCGTCTGTAAAGGACCCGCTCTGGGACCTGCCCACTCCCCAGCCCGGCGCAGTGCAGGTGCCACCTGCCCGGCCGCCCCCGCCCCCGCCCCCGCCCAGCACCCACCCTCCCTCCCCGAGCACCTGGATGCCACGCGGGCCCCTCCTCCATGGGGAGGGCCGTTCGTTCAATTGGCGTTTGCTTCCCCGGGGCTGGACTGGGTGCTGCTTGGAGCACTGGTCCTCATGCAGCAGTGGTGTCTGGTGTGGGCTTTGGCTGCTCCCACAAGATGGGGGCCTTGAAGAGCTGAATTCTTACTCTGCTATCCGAGGACTGAGTGTCCAGGTGGGTCAGAGGCGTGAGAAGCAAATGCCTCCTGCTCTCTCCCCAACCCCTGCCGTCCTTACCAGCTCGCAGGAGAGGCCCTGGTCCCCCGCCACCACCCCCTACTCCTCCACCCCCACTGACCACAGTCCTCCCAGGGTCTGCAGGCTCCTCGGGAGCTCCTCTCCACACACGCGCACACACACACATGCATGCACACACACGCACGTGCGCTCACACACGTACGCGCGCGCACACATGCACACACACGCACACCCCCGCCCTCCACCGGGGAGTCCACCTCCCGGTGTCTTGCCGGACACCCAACACCTGACAAACAGCCTTGAGGATGAGGAGAGCGTTTAACAGAATAACATTCTCGGCACAGATAAGCGCTGTTTATTCAGAGAAACATGCACCTGGTTTAAGAGTGTGTCAGGTTACGTGTCCATTAGCCAATGCAGTTACCACACAATGCTTCTGTCTGTTTTGTAACCTTGTTTAGACGTCAAACAAAAAGACACAGTCTGCTGATCAATAAACTTCTGAAAACACCGCCACCTGCCCTCCGCTGGCTCTGGACGTCCGGGGCTGCGCTGCCGTCTGCCGGTCTGCGGTCACGTGGGGTCCGGGTCACCTGTTCCCAGACCAGGCGGGGGGTGGGGGCGCACCATCCCTGTGACCCCCGACTTCCTCTAGGGGGAGACTCCCCCAATGGGCTGCTTTATTTTATTTTATTTTTTAGTGCATTTTGTTGACTTTTCACAGAGAGGGATAGAGAGTTAGAAACATCAATGAAGAGAGAATCATTGATCGGCTGCCTCCTGCACACTTCTTACTGGGGATGTGTCCGCAACCAAGGTACATGCCTTGACCGGATCGAACCTGTGATCTTTCCACAGGCCGATGCTCTATCCACTGAGCCAAACCGGTTTCGGCCCAATGGGGCTTCTTTAGAGGGAAAGCAGCTCAGCCATGGGCAGAGGCCAGGTCTGGGAGCAGGCCCGAGGGAGCTAACCTCCGACTGAGACGAGGGGACCTGGGAGGCGGGCACCCCCAAAGGAGCCCTCCTGCCACAGGCAGGGGCAGTGGGCCGGGGTGGAGCCTGGCGGCTGGTACTGCTCCTGCCTCTGGCCACCCCTCAGGAGTGCACACCGGGCACATCGGGGCTTCCCTGTTGGCACCCACCTACCTTTCGGTGATCCCGACCGAGGACTTTGCAGAGCACGGCCCACGTCCCCACCCGCAGGCTGAGCCGTAAGGTTTGGTGAGATAAGCCTAAGGTGACCAGACGTCCCGCTTTTGGCGGGACAGTCCCAATTTTTAACAATTTGTCCCATGCCCGCGGCGTTTTAAAAAAGTTTTTTCCAAAAATCGGGACTTTTTTAAAACGCCGAGGGACAATTATCCGAGAGATGCAAATCAAAACAACAATGAGGTACCATCTCACACCTGTCAGAATAGCCAACATCAACAAATCAACAAAGGACAAGTGTTGGCGAGGTTGTGGAGAAAAAGGAACCCTCGTGCACTGCTGGTGGGAATGCAGGCTGGTGCAACCACTGTGGAGAACAGTGTGGAGTTTCCTCAAAAAACTGAAAATGGAACTCCCATTTTACCCAGTAATCCCACTCCTAGGAATATATCCCAAGAAACTAGAAACACCAATCAGAAAGGATATATGCACCCCTATGTTCATAGCAGCACAATCTACAATAGCCAGAATTTGGAAACAGCCTAGGTGTCCGTCAGCAGATGATTGGATCAAAAACTTTGGTACATCTACACAATGGAATATTATGCTGCCATAAAAAAGAAGAAATTCTCATCATTTGCAGCAACCTGGATGGAATTGGAGAACATCATGTTGAGTGAAATAAGCCAGTCAATGAAAGAGAAACACCACATGACCTCACTCATTTGTGGATGATAAAGAACATTATAAATTGATGAACCAAAAGATAGATATAGAAACAGTAAAGCAACAAGCAGACTGTCAAATTACAGCAGGGAGGGGAGGGAGATCTGGGGGAGATAAGAGATCAACCGAAGGACTTGTATGCATGCATATAAGTACAATCAATGGACACAAAACTCTGGGGAGGGAGGGCATTTATGGGAGGGGGGGCAATGGTATATGTACACAGATAATAATTTAATTTAAAAATAAAATTAAATTAAAAAAACACCAAGGGACAAATTGTTAAAAATCGGGACGTCTTGTCACCTAAGATAAGCCCCGCCCCTCTCTCCAGGGTGGTCCCTGAGCCAGTGTCCGTCCCCCCCCCCCCCCCCCCCCCCGGGCCACAGAAATCGGCTCAGGACTGGAGTGTTTCAGCGACACCTGTGAGAGCCAGACCCCTTAGACTTCTGTTTCCATTCGTAGAAGAAACGCTCTCTTCTCTGAATCACGCCATGCGAAAAAGCAAGCCTGTCGGTGCAACAATATAAATGGTCTTGAAATGGTGCACAGAGCTGCTGGGGCGGGGAGAGGGCAGGCAGAGGGAATCCAGGCCTGGGGCAGCATCATTTGAGCTGCTGGATCAAACCTCACCTAAAGTCCTCCTCCCTCACGGTTCAGGTCTGTGGGCCAGTACATTCCCTTTATATTGTTTAAACCCACTGGACTTGAGATGCCACTTCCCTGCGAGGTAGGTAATCCAACACCAACAGGGACTCTCATCTCAGCGGGGACTCAGTCGGTCGCTGCCAGAGGGGCCGGGCCTCGGTGCGGGCTTTCCTGCAGCAGCTCAGCGGGCAGAGTAGTCCCCCAGCCCACGCCACGGCCGCAGCTGCAGCAGCCTCTGCTGGGACCAGAGCACGAAGCTTCGCGCAGCTCCCCTGGTCACATCACACAGGAGCCCTCGGAGGGGAAACAAGCTGGTGGGGGGCCGGGACTTCCTTAAAGGAGCAGCATTTTAACGGGCAGCTGGGATAGGAGGATGGGGAACAGAAGGGAATTCTAAGCTGAAGCCAGATGTGGGCAGGAAGCTGTTTCTGTGAGGCAATGGTGTGAGCAGAGCTGTGCTCCGGAGGTAAGTCGGACTGTGAGCAGGTGCCGTGCAGGCGGGGGGCAGGCTGGGGGCTGAGGAGCACCTGCAGGGGCAGGGAGAGCGGGCGGGACGGGAGGTGGACCAGGAGCACTGGGGGGCACACAGCCGCTGGTGACTGAGAGGGTCTGGGCTGCGAGCGAGGCCCTCACAGGGAGAGGACCGCAGGGAGTTCCTCTCAGATGTTCCTGCTCCCCGTGTCGCTGGGCTCCTGGCTCCGTTCCTCACACGTCCGTTCCCCTGGGATCCCCCTGAGACTGTCCTTCCAGAACCCCACAGGGGCTGGAATCTCCTTCAGACGGAGCCTCTTGGCCCGCCAATCTTCAGCCTCTAAGAGGCAGGATGCCCTCGGGGAAACGGCACCCCCACATGGGCAGTTCTGGGTGCACAGGGAGCTCCAGACAGGGACATCTCAGTCTGTTCAGCTGCTGTAACAAACACACCACACGCTGGGTAGGTTATAACAGCATTTATTCCTCACAGATCTGGAGGCTGGGAAGCCCAAGATAAGGTGCTGGCAGACTGGGTGTCCACTGAGGGCGTCTTCCGGCTGCAGGTGGTGCGTTCTTGCTGGGCTTACATGGTGGAAGGCGCCAGGGTGCTCACTGGTGTCTCTCACAAGGGCTCTGCCCTCATGACCTGTCCCCTCTCAAAGGCCCCTCCTCCTCCTAGTGTCACCTTGGACGGGGGCGGGGGCGGGTAGAAGGGAGGGGGGGGTGCGGAATATTCAGACCCTAGGAGGGAGCATGAGGACTCCACCTGCTGGCTGAGCATCTGGCCTGGGGCTGACTGGTATTCTCTTGCTCTGCAGCCCAGACTCAGACCCAGACCCTGCACTTCCTGGCTGAGTGCACAGAGGAGGCGCCCAGCGCGGCCACGCAGCGCAGGGAGGGTGCCTGGGTGAGCGGGTGGGCGCCCTGAGCCTCCAGGGCCAGCACAGATGCACCCTCGTAAGCCTGGGCCTCGGAGCTGAGACTGCAGCGGAGGGAGAGACCATGTGTGAGACTCTGAGCACCGCCCCACCTGGTGCAGACCCCGGGCTCTCTCAGTGTGCCAACAGAATCAGGGTCATGAGGCTCCCTTTCCAGATGCCATGGCCGTCCCCCCGCCCTCCTTGTGAGGCAGACGCCCGTCTTCACCGCCAGCCGCCCTGGGGGCACCCGCAGAGGAGACTGCGCCCGCTCCCACCGCCTCCTGCTCAGGCCAGGCCCGAGGCGAGGGGCACCTTCGCACAGGCCAGAACGCTGCGGGCTGTCACCTGGGCCCCGCATACCCCTCCTGCTGTCCTCCTCCTCCTCCCGAGACAGAGCCTGTTTGCAAGACAGCCAGGGCCCTCCTGCACCCTCGCTCTTCTCGTCCCTGTTCTCTGCCTTCCCGTCCAGGCCCCTGCTCTGAGGGATTCCAGGAGTCAGGCTGTCAGCCAGACAGACCGCCAGGCCCACACACAGAGCCAAACCTGAAGAGTCACACACACACACACACACACCCGCAGCTACACAGCTCATGCCGGGGGAGCGCTCACAGCGCAACGGAGGCAGAACAACTGGTCTCGGTAAGCGATCCAGTCACTCTGCAGGGACCGCTGATCCCAATTTATGATCAGGTGACGTGTGGCTGAGTGAATGGCCTTGTCCTTGGCACAGTGGCTTCTGAGGCTGCCATTTCTTCTGCTCTGGGACTCCAGCCACCTGCCAGGACAGGGACCGGGGTCGCGGGCCAGGGCAGGCAGATGCAGTGAGCACCGGGCACCTCCCATCCACCTCACACCCTGGTCCCGCCTGCAGGACCATCCCACAGGCCAGCCAGGAGGCGGCTGGGTGCTCCTGGGAAGCCAGCGGCCTGAGGCAGGAATGTGTGACAGGTCCCGGGTCACAGCTGGGTGAGGCTGAGCCACTGGGTCTCTCTGGCTCTTCAGGCCCCAGGTCCTCACTGCGGGACAGGAAGCCCGGCCACACCCCGAGGCCCCTGGCCCGGTGAGGACGGGCCAGTGCCTGCAAGTGTGCTCCCCTGGCCGGGGCTGCAGCAGACATACACACACACACACACACACACACACACACACACCCGGCCAAAAGGGACTGCTGCCGCTGAGAAAGGTTCTGGAGCAGGTGCCCCTGCCTCAGGGAGGCCTGGGAGCAGCGCCAGCTCCCCTGAGGTGGCTGGGAGACCTCTTTGGTTGTTAAGCCTACCACCCGAGGACAGTTTTTCCATTGATTTTTTTTTTTTTTTTTTTTTTTTTTTTGAGGGAGAGAGACAGAACATTGGTGGCCTCCCACCCACACCCTGCCCAGGGCCAGGGATTGAGCCTGCCACCAGATACACGCCCTTGACTAGAAATCAAACCTTCACGGTGAGGGCTGACGCTGTAACCACTGAGCCCACCAACCAGGAAAACACCCTGTTTCTTAATCCAGGCGTTGCCCTGTGTCACCCAGAGCCTGCAGTAACAGTCCCTCTCGGCAGCAATGACAGGATCTCGTGATGCCCCGCATGTGCAGGAGCCCCTGTGGCGGAGAAAGCGCTCTATTTTACACTGTGCACCTACTCCAGGCGACGAGGAAGGGAGAACAGAACAGACAAGGCCACGGCTCTGACCCTCACACCGATCTGGTCAGTGCCGCGGGCTCCCCAGCTCCACCCCCGGCTGACACCCTCCCCTTCCTCAAAAGGAGGCCGCCCGCGCCTCCGGGAGGAGTCTGGCGGCTCAGCGCCCATCTGGGTGCTGCTGGGAGCACGCCGTGGGGGCTCCTCCGAGGGCTGGGGCCTCCGACGGGCCCGCCACGCCCCAGGGGCTCTGGAACGCCCGGTGCTGAGGCCTCCGCCCAGCTTAGCCAGCCGGCGGGCAGGGGAGCGCGGAGGCTCAGGGGCGGCGCCGCCGGGGCCGTCACTGGGGCCGCCGCCTGCGCCGCACGGCCTCCCGCAGGGCCGCCAGCAGCGCCTCCCGGTTGTTGAGGATGTTGTAGCGCGTCAGCCGGAGCAGCTTGTCCGCGTCTCCGGGCTGTAGGTCACCTTCGAGTAGTGGTACGGGGAGTTGGCCGAAGACAGGTTCACCTCCCCGGCCTCCTTCTCCTCGGCGGCCCGGCGGACCCCTGCGGGAGGAGGGCGGCGGGCATGGGGGAATGCATGGGGTGGGGGGGGGGTCACTTGGGGAGGCACAGCGGACCAGGGCTCACCAGGGCGGAGTGCTCCCGGAAGGAGCCGTTGACCAGCGGGAAGTGCAGCACGGCGGGCGCCTCGGGGCGGGCGGGGTCCAGGAACAGGCGGCACTCCCCCCGGCTGGCGCTGCTCCTCGGGGCTGGGCGCGATGGGCGGGAACGGGATGCCCTGCTCCTGGCAGAACCGGCCGAGGAGCTGCAGCTGCTGCAGGGCGGGCAGAGCGGCGTCAGGAGCCGGCCCCGGGCTGCCCCCCGGGTCCTCGGCAGCAGCTGCCGGCGTGCAGTCCGCCGACCCCGGGACTTCGTGCGGAGGTCTAAGCAGACCCCGCGGGCCCAGCGGAGCCAGGCCTGATGGAAGAACGCTCCAAACCTGACGCCCTCCCCTGCGGCTCCAGGGGGCGCCCCCGAACGGGGCGCTAACGAGGCCCGATCCTGCAACCGGGAGGCAAACCCTTCCCGGACCAGCACAGAAACAAACGCAAAGCGGGGACCCAGAGGCACAGGGACCATCGGGGGCGGGAAACGGCAGAAGGGACTCGAATGTAAATACATGCCACCACACTGCCAGCGCCCCCCTCGCTCCCCTCCCTGGGCAGCTGGGTCCCCGGCTGTGGCTTCTGTGAACTCCGTTTCCCATGTCCCATCCACTCGGTGTCACTGTCACCGCCCGAAGGGCCAGCACTGGGCTCCGGAGCAGAGGCCCCAGAGGCATAAAGCAGCCAGGAGGCAGGCAGGCCTGGCCGCCCACCTGAAAGGCGCCGTGGAGGTTGTAATCCAGCGACAGGATGAGGTCCACGTCCCGCGTGGGCCGCAGGAGCGGCGGGCAGCTGGTGTTGATAAAGTAGCCGACGTCCAGCAGGCACAGGTGGGGCTCGGCGGGGGTCAGCTGGTTGGGGTGCCCGTCCAGTTTGGTGGCTGGGAAGGTTGGGGGGAGGGGGTGAAGCAGCTGTCACAGGGCCTCAGGACGGCTCCTTCTGCTGGTGGAGACCCTCCCGCCGGCCCTGCCTCACCAGACAGACCTCCACTTCCGGAGGCCCGACCCCCACACGAGAGAAAGCGGGGCTCGCACTCCGCGCAGCGGGGACTGAGCTCACGGGCGGGGGCGGGGTGCGGGGTGGGCCTCTGGCCAGGGGCTGCTCCGGAGGCTGAGCCGGCGAAGGCGGTACCTTTCCAGCTGGAGAAGTGAGGGTGCTGGAAGTAGTCCCGGTGGGAAGTGGAGGCCGCGCAGGAAGTTGTGGGAGGCCTGGGGCAGCGGGCGCCGGGTGAGGAGGTCGGTGAAGAACTCGGCTATCCTGCCGGCCGCCGAGGGCGGCTCCTGGATCTTCAGGAGGGGGACCTGCTCCCTGTCTGCACAGCCAGGAGGGGAGGAAGGGGGTCATTCCTGGGCCTTTGCTCCGGCCCCTGCGGACTCCCAGAGATGAGAGTCCTCTTCCCCCAAACACAGCCCCACGGGCCGCCCCACCGCATCCTTACAAGGATCCGGCACCTACCCAGGCTGGCCTGGTCCCGTGCCCAGCGGTCCCAGAACTGGCCGGGCTCAGAGGACCAGTACAAGCTGTCCTGGAGGTTGGCGGCATACAGGTTGCTCCAGATCCCTGAGAACGGGGGACACGTGGGGGAGTCCTTCACCCCTCACAGCCTGACCTTCCCTCCCCAAGGCCTGGCAGTGACTGACGGGGAAGGTCAAGGCCAAGGCCCACCCCTCCCCCTCCCCCACCCCCCACCCCAGGTCCATTCTCCCCCCGCCCCAGCTCCCCACCCCAGGCCCATTCTCCCCCCGCCCCAGCTCCCCACCCCCACCCCAGGCCCATTCTCCCCCCGCCCCAGCTCCCCACCCTCCACTCCAGGCCCATTCTCCCCCCGCCCCAGCTCCCCACTCCCCACCCCCAGGCCCATTCTCCCCCCCCAACCCCCCCCCCCCCGCCCCAACTCCCCCTCCCCCACCCCAGGCCCATTCTCCCCTGCCCCAGCTCCCCACCCTCCACCCCAGGCCCATTCTCCCCCCGCCCCAGCTCCCCACCCTCCACCCCAGGCCCATTCTCCCCCCGCCCCAGCTCCCCACCCCCCACCCCAGGCCTATTCTCCCCCGCCCCAGCTCCCTCTCCCCACCCCAGGCCCATTCTCCCCCCCGCCCCCCCCGCCCCAGCTCCCCACCCTCCACCCCAGGCCCATTCTCCCCCTGCCCCAGCTCCCCCTCCCCACCCCAGGCCCATTCTCCCCCCGCCCCAGCTCCCCACCCCCCACCCCAGGCCCATTCTCCCCCCGCCCCAGCTCCCCCTCCCCACCCCAGGCCCATTCTCCCCCCGCCCAGCTCCCCAGCCGTCCAACCTCCTCACCTTCCAGGAAGCAGATGCGAGACTCGGGCAGCTGCTTTACCAGGCGGCCCATGAAGAACTCGGAGCCGAAGAGCTCGGAGGGGATGAAGGCGCCGTACTTGGGGAAGCCGACCTCGTAGGGGGAAGAACTCGCACCACTCTGTGAGGGGCCACACAGCCTTAGGGGGCCCAGGCCCGAGGGCCCCGCGGTGCCAGCCTACCCCCCAGCTTCCCGCCAGGCAGCCTGTGACCTGAAGGCTCAGCCTCACACTGGCCCCTGGGCTTGAGACCAAGGCCCTCCGCATCCCAAAGCCTGACTGAGTCCTGGAGAGCAGGGGCTGGCCCAGAGAGTGGGCACGGTACCCCCCCAGCCCCCAACCCCGCTCCCGGCGCTCACCTCCGAACTCAAAGGTGGTCAGGCTCCTGCCCTTGGTGTTGAGGGCACAGTAGATGGGCAGAGGGTTCTGGCCGCGGGCCAGGGCTTCCCGCTGGTCTGAGAGTTTGTGGTCGTGGGGCTGGAGCAGGGGTGGGGAGAGGATCGGAACCTAAAGCCACGGCTTCCTGGTGCCTCGGGCTCCCCAACCCGCCGCCCACGCGACCCAAGGCCGCGGCCCCGGCCCCCCCTCCGCTCCCGGGCGGCCCGGCCCCCCCTCCGCTCCCGGGCGGCCGGCCTCACCTCGCCGTGCAGCAGCGCCTCGTTGACGAGGGCCCACAGGTCGGTGAAGCAGGGCGGGTGGCCCAGGCGGGCCCGCGCGGCCAGCTCCCGCCGGTAGTGCTGCAGCTGCCCCGGGGCCAGCGCGCCCAGCTTGCTCCTGGTCACCTGGGCCCGCAGCAGCTCCGTGGGCCCCGCCAGGTCCTTCTGGGACCACTCCGGGTCCTCGTAGAGGTTGGCCAGAGCCCTGCGAAGGCCAGAGCCGGAGACCGGCACTCAGGGGCCCTCTGGGCTCTGGTCTGGGGCCACAGCCTGCAGGGCCTCCCAGGGCCCGAGCGCATTCCTCCCCGCCTTCTCCGGCCAGAGGCCTGTGCGGTCTGGGAGCCGCACCACGCACCCCGGCTCCTGCACCCGCCTCCGCCCGCTCACCAGGTGGACCCCGAGGCTCCTGTGATGTAGGAGACGCAGTCCAGGAGGCCCAGCTCCCGCAGGCCGGCCAGCTGCCCGTGCAGGGAGGTCATGGCCCGGATCCCACCGCCAGTGGCCATCACAGCGACCACCGGGACCTGGACGAGAGGACAGCCAGGCTCAGAGGGGCCCTAGGCTGGGGTGCTCAGTGCTTAAGCCGTTGACCTATGAACCAGGAGGTCAAGGTTCAATTCTCAGTCAGGGCACATGCCCGGTTGCTGGCTTGATGCCCAGTGGGGGGCCATGCAGGAGGCAGCCAATCAATGATTCTCTCTCCTCATTGATGATTCTCTCTCTCTCTCCCCCTCTCCCTTCCTCTCTGAAATCAATCAGGGTTCGTGATCTAATCAGGGCTTTTGGGAATGGTTCTAGTCAGGCCTGCTGAGGAGGGTTTAGTCCAGTGGTCAGCAAACTCATTAGTCAACAGAGCCAAATATCAACAGTACAACGATGGAAATTTCTTTTGAGAGCCACATTTTATAAACTTAAACTTCTTCTAACACCACTTCTTCAAAATAGACCCGCCCAGGCCGTGGTATTTTGTGGAAGAGCCACACTCAATGAGCCAAAGAGCCGCATGTGGCTCGCGAGCCGCAGTTTGCCGACCACGGGCCCAGTCAGAAGTAGCCTCATGAGGGTCAGGTCTGTCTGATTTTAAGAACTCAGGGAGCGTGGACAGACCAGGCTCAGCTCCTCACCTCTAACCCCTCAGCCGTCCGATGGCCACTTCCTGGGAGCCCGGGGCCATCGCAGACACCTCCCCTGTACCCCTCCTCACCCCTCCCGAGGAGAGGCCGCCCACTGACCGGCCAGACCAGGCCAAAGGCCAAGGAACACGAGAAGGAAAGCTAGCCAAGTAGGGCGGCTCACACCTCCAGGCGTCTCATCCCACGCTCCACACTCGCCGTGACCAAGCTCCCGCCAACGAGAGAGAGGGGGCAGGAAGGTCGGGCAGGGAGAGCCGGGCTCGCACCCGCGCCTCCGGTCAGGGAACGGCCAGCCCCAGCGCCGCCCCGGGCCCCGGGCCGAGCCCGAGGGCGCCTCCCCCAGCCCAGCCCTCGGACCTCGTCCTCCCGCAGGTCGGCGTCCAGCTGCAGCGCCCGCCTCAGGGCCGCGGCCACCACCGCCTTCCGCCGGCTCAGGAAGGCGCACTCCTCCGCGCAGGGCCCGCAGCCCAGCCGCACGGCCAGCTCCTTCGGCCTGCGGGAGGGGGGGAGGCAGAGAGGGGCGGCTGCCTCCCTGCCCGCGTTCTGCATCTCTCCTCCCCTCCCTTCTCTCCCCTCCCCTCTCCTCTCCCATCGCCTCTCCTCTCCCCTCCCCTCTCCTCTCTCCATCGCCTCTCCTCTCCCCCTCCCCTCTCCTCTCCCCTCCCCTCTCCCAGCGCCTCTCCTCTCCCCTCCCCTCTCCTCTCCCATCGCCTCTCCTCTCCCCTCCCCTCTCCCCTCCCCTCTCCTCTCCCATCACCTCCCCTCTCCTCTCCTCTCCTCTCTCCTCTCCTCTCCCCTCCCCTCTCCCCTCCCCTCCCCTCTCCTCTCCCAGCGCCTCTCCTCTCCCCTCCCCTCTCCTCTCCCCTCCCCTCTCCTCTCCCATCACCTCCCCTCTCCTCTCCTCTCCCCTCTCCTCTCCTCTCCCCTCCCTCTCCCTCCCCTCCCCTCTCCTCTCCCATCGCCTCTCCTCTCCCCTCCCCTCTCCTCTCCCCTCCCTCTCCTCTCCCCTCCCCTCTCCTCCTCCCCTCCCCTCTCCTCTGTCCGGCAGAAGTGGGTGTGAGGGGGAGGGGGACCCCGGCCCCGCGAGGACACACAGGGACTGTGGTCCAGAGGGTTCGCTGTGGCTGAAGAGGCCCCTCTGCAGTCCCAGGCGCCGGCAGGCAGGCCTGGTGGGACCCAACACACTCCCACCTCCCAGCCTCCCCTCACCCACTCCCGGGGGCGAACTAGGCCCCCGTCTTCGCGGTGAGCAGGCGAGTGCTCCTGGTCTGGTGGAGGCCAGCTAAGGCCCCCAGTGACCGCCCCTGAGGGGCGCTCTCCTCTCCTCTCCCTGCCCTCTCTGTGCCTCAGGCTCTCTCCGCACGCCCACCTGTCTTCCAGCCAAACGTTTACCGAGTGCCTCCTAAGAGCCGGCACTGGGCTGGGCACACACCCTCCAGCAAATAAATGCGAGTAAAACGTGAAAAGAGCCTTTATCTGCTCCGGCCCCGCACGCCGTGCCCGGGTGGCAGCAGACGGGCACCTCAGGAGAGTGGGCGGCTGTGCTGGGGCCCCCCGCCTCCCTCCGTCCCCGGGCGGAGTGCCGCCATCGGCCTGGCCCCCACCCCCGGCCTCTCACCCTTCTTCTTTCTTCAGCTCCACCCTCATCAGAGGCTCCTGAAAACACGAACGCTCCGGTCACACGTGGGCCGCCTGTCCCTCGCAGCCAGCCCGAGCCACAGGCCAGGTGGCCCCCCGCCCCCGCCCCCGCCCGGGCCGGGCCTGAGGCAGGGACGCCCCAAGGACCCCGCCCCAGGCCCGGTCAGGGCTTATCGAGGCCCCTCCGGGCCGGCCGCCCCGCCTGTGCACCGGCTCCCTCCCGGGCCGCACCTGGGACGTGGGGAAGACGAGTCTCAGCGGCTGGCCAGAGGGCAGGGCCCGCAGCGGCACCTTCAGCTGCTCCTGGGGCGCGTCCTGCAGGGGCAGAGGGAAGAGCTAAGAATCCCCCCCTTTCCTTCCCGCAGGGCCTCACAGCTGCTCCTGGGGCGCGTCCTGCAGGGGCAGAGGGAAGAGCTAAGAATCCCCCCCTTTCCTTCCCGCAGGGCCTCACAGCTGCTCCTGGGGCGCGTCCTGCAGGGGCAGAGGGAAGAGCTAAGAATCCCCCCCTTTCCTTCCCGCAGGGCCTCACAGCTGCTGCTGGGAGGGACAGAGGACGGCAGGAGGGCCCCGAGGTCAATGCCAGCCTCACCCTCTTCCCCGGGGGCCTGCCTGTGCCGGGGTGAGGGCCCCAGGGTGAGGGGCCGTGGGAGCGGGGCCGAGGGCAGGGGCCTCACGGAGCCCCGGCCCATACCTGCAGGCGGACGCTCAGCTCCGGCTCCCAGCAGGGCAGGCAGTGGAAGCAGGAGGCCGTGCCCACCGAGGCCTCCTGTGGCCCCTCATGGGCCCCGGGAACCACGAGCTGCACTCTGCCCTCTGACCCTGGAGACAGGAACCAGAGCAGAGAGGCTGGGAGCAGGGTCTGAGCCCACCTCCCTCCCGGCACTGAGATGGCGTCTGGCCCTGGACGAGGCTGGAGATGGAGCCCCTCCACAGCCCCGGGAACAAGGGGAACAGCCCCAGCACGAAGCTGCCCCCAGCCCCTCTCCTGCCTGAGGGCAGAGGCCGTCCAGTGCAAGGCCCTGAGAAAGGGCCGAGGGCCGTCGGGGGTCAGGGACTCACCCGTCTGGTCCCCAGCCGCCTCCAGGCGAACGTGCAGGCGGGAGACCTCCCGGGCCTGGGTGATGAGAGAGCCGCGTGAGCACCTCCTGGCAGAGGCGCCCCGCCCACACCCTGGTTCCGGCTCCTCACACTCCACTCCCTCGGCCTGAGGCACCAAACACTCCTGAGGTGTATCCTCCTGAGGAACTGCCATCCCAGGGCCCCATCCAGCTCTGCCCCCGCCCCCCATCCCAGGGCCCCCATCCAGCTCTGCCCCCGCCCCCCATCCCAGGGCCC
The DNA here is from genome assembly GCF_964339955.1 of Pipistrellus hanaki. Classification (NCBI taxonomy): domain Eukaryota; kingdom Metazoa; phylum Chordata; class Mammalia; order Chiroptera; family Vespertilionidae; genus Pipistrellus; species Pipistrellus hanaki. The sequence goes on from NC_140503.1 coordinate 61,451,242, forward strand.
CCATCCAGCTCTGCCCCCGCCCCCCATCCCAGGGCCCCCATCCAGCTCTGCCCCCGCCCCCCATCCCAGGGCCCCCATCCAGCTCTGCCCCCGCCCCCCCATCCCAGGGCCCCATCCAGCTCTGCCCCCGCCCCCCATCCCAGGGCCCCCATCCAGCTCTGCCCCCGCCCCCCCATCCCAGGGGCCCCCATCCAGCTCTGCCCCCGCCCCCCCATCCCAGGGCCCCCATCCAGCTCTGCCCCCGCCCCCCATCCCAGGGCCCCCATCCAGCTCTGCCCCCGCCCCCCATGGTGGGCCTGAGGCTGGGGCGGGTCCGGACTCACCACCAGGATGCCATTGCTGACCAGCTGCTCGGCACAGTCGGTCCTGGGAAAGCCCCCGTGAACCTCAGCGGGGGTCCCGGTTCCCTGGTGCCCCCCATGGCAGCCGGGCCTTACTCCTCCACCGCGGGGTGACCCCCAGGGAGGGGTGCCCGCGCCCTGTCCCTCCCGCCCAGGACTGTCCATGGCCCCGGACTCACAGACTCTGCAGCCGAAATTCAACCTCCAGCCGCTCCTCCCCCTGGGCAGAGAGAGAAGCAGGTTAGAAAGGGTGAAGTGGGGGGAGGAGGAGGGAAGGGAGGAAGGAGAAGGTGATGGGGGCCCGCGGGGCTGGGACCCGAGGCGGGACAGCGACTGTCCATCGCCCGCTGCTCCGTCCACCCTCCCTGCAGGGCTGCCCTGGGCGGAGGTGTCAGGAAGGGGCTGGGGAGGGGGCTGCGGCTCCTGGGGCAGAGGGCCCATGTCCGGGCCACCCTCCCCGCACCGCCCGCCCGCCCGCCCGCCCAGCCTTGCCTGCGGGCTCCGGAGGAAGCTTTCGTGGCGGGACTCCCCGACCCGCAGGGCCCCCACGTCGTACAGCACCGACAGCACCGCGTCGTCGCTGGTCAAAAGGTCCTGGTCGAAGACCTGCAGCTGCACGACATTCTGGAAGGGACCAGAGGGGGGCGCTGCAGGGAGGAGGGGGGCAGAGGGAGGGGACGGGGGCAGAGGGAGGGGCCGCAGGGAGGAGGGGGGCGGGGGGGGCTGCAGGGAGGAGGGGGGCAGAGGGAGGGGACGGGGGCAGAGGGAGGGGCCGCAGGGAGGAGGGGGGTGGGGGGGCTGCAGGGAGGAGGGGGGCAGAGGGAGGGGATGGGGGCAGAGGGAGGGGCCGCAGGGAGGAGGGGGGCGGGGGGGGGCTGCAGGGAGGAGGGGGGCAGAGGGAGGGGAGGGAGCAGAGGGAGGGGAGGGGGGCAGAGGAAGGGGCTGCAGGAAGGAGGGGGGGAGAGGGGGGGAGTGGGGCAGAGGGAGGGGAGGGGACCAGAGGGAGGGGCTGCAGGGAGGAGGAGGGCAGAGGGGGGGGCTGCAGGGAGGAGGGGGGGAGGGGGGAGGGGGGCAGAGGGAGGGGAGGGGGGCAGAGGGAGGGGAGGGGGGCAGAGGGGGGGGACAGGGGCAGCGGACCGGGGTCAGTGAGAAGGTGGCTCAGGCCCACCTTGAGCTGCCTGTGGATGCGGAAGCGAAAGCTCTGGTTCCAGACGGGGTTTCTGCTGTTGTTCACGGTGCGTGTCTGCAGCCGGTGGCTGGAGGCCGTGGGCAGCCACAGCGTCACATAGCAGTCCGAGGCGGTCACTGCGGGGCGAGGCCACGTGACCGCCAGCCCTCCCCAGCCCGGCCACAGGCCCTGTCCCTCCCGCAGGCGGCCCCGGGAGGCCCCAGACCCCAGGACCGGCCGGGGGGAGGCAGGAAGAGCAGAGGCAGAGCCCCGACCGGGACTCCCTCCTGCCCCCCTCGGCAGCCTCCCCGGCCCCGCACACCCAGCCCCACTCCATCGCCCCGCCGCCCGGCCCCTCTGAAAGCCTGGTGCCCACCCCGGGCAGCACTCACCGAGGTCCTTGGAGGGCAGGCCGTGGGCCCGGAGGACGCGGACGGTGAGCAGGCACGTCTCGGGCACCTTGGCCTGCAGAGGAGAGAGACAGGGCCAGGCTTGCTGCAGGCAGAGACCCAAAGGACACAGGCCTCAGGAGAGGCTGGAGCTGCTGACGACACCTGCCAGCGCTCACCCAGCGCTCCGGCCGGCCCCGGCCCCATCTGCACATTAACTCCTTCCATCGCACACCCACCCGTGACCAACCCCACAAGGACATCGAAATGGAAGACCAAGCGCACTGGCCTGCGGTTCAGGGCAGGATTGGCCAGGGGAGCCCAGATCTGAGCCCTCAACCCCGCACTGACCCACTTCCAGCTCCTGACACGCGTGGTCTCCTTTCCGCTTCCCCAGCTCGCCCTGAGCAGCAGCCCAGGCTGGAAAGAGACGGCCGGGCCTTGCGCCCCCTAGCTGAGTTACCCACACACACACTCCCCACCCCTGGCCGGGGCACAGTTCTGGAAATGGGCTCTCTACGAAGGTAGGGACAGCAATTACCAGGTCAGACCTGGTCCCAGGGGCAGGCGGTCAAGTCCTTCAGGCCCCACAGGGCCGGCTGACAATGGTCCCCGGGCAGCTCCTCTGAGCCCATCCCCCTGGGCCTGGGATGGGGCCTGGCAGGCTGACGAGGCGGGAAAACCTGTGCCGGCCAGCCCTGCCTCTCGGCCCCAGCCCTGCGCAGAGAGGGCCTGACAATGATGGAGTCCAAGAAGGGCCGGGGAAGCTCAGCTAATAGCAGTGTCAGCCCAGGGCTCCCACCCCAAGCAACTGAGTCAGAGAGCACTGGGGCAGCCACTTCCTTCTGGGGCCCACGTCCCCGGAGCCAGGGAGCTCTGCCCCGAGCCTCTCCCTGGGGCAGGGGGGACTCAGGACACTCCCCCGTCCCAACGCCCTGCCTCTGCCCTGGCTTCTGCGCACCGCCTGGGCCCAAGAAGCCCACAGCCCTGCTAGGGAACAGCAGCAGCCAGGCCTCGGGGGGGGGGGGGGGGGGGGGGGGAGCACCAGGGGGCAGAGTGGAGCCCAGCTCCTACCTGTCTTGCCAGAGCCATGAGGCGGAGAGTCCCCGGGAACAGGTGTGACAGGCAGTGGCCGAAGGACTGACACTCAGCTTTTCAATCCAGAGCCGGGGGTGTCCCGGCTGGCTCCAAGCTCCTCCCTCGTCCCTCCCCACAGCCTCTGCCCCACCCCAGCCCCACTCTTTCCTGGATCAGCTGCCTGTACAGGAAATGAAGCACCTTAAACCCATAGGGGAACTCTGCCCTCCCTGTGGTGGGGACTCAACACCCCGAAGACCGTCCTCTCCGGCCATCAGCATCTGTGCCCACCCGCCCAGCCCCACCTCCCAGCTCTCCCCCGGAAAGGGGCCCCCAGGGAGCCCGCTGTCCAGGCTGAGCAGACAGAGCTGGAAGGGGGGTCTGCAGGAGCCACTTGGGTCTGGAAGCAGGGTGGGCCAGAGGAGCAGCGAACGGAAGAGCCAGAGCCGTGCCCCCCATGGCAGGCCGTTCGCAACCTCCCAGTGCCAGTGTGACAGGAATACCCAGTCCGGCCAAGTGGTTGGCCAACCCGAGGAATGCCCGGGGCCCAGCATGACCTGGCAGGGCGTGGTGTGTCTATGAAACAGCCCTTCAAAGCGCCGCCCCAGCTGGGCGCTGGGGCCGAAGCCTCGGGGCTGGCGCTGGGGCCGGGGCCTGGGGGCTGGCGCTGGGGCCGGGGCCTGGGGCTGGCGCTGGGGCCGGGGCCTGGGGCTGGCGCTGGGGCCGGGGCCTGGGGCTGGCGCTGGAGCCGGGGCCTGGGGCTGGCGCTGGGGCCGGGGCCTGGGGCTGGCGCTGGGGCCAGGGCCTCGGGGCTGGCGCTGGGGGTGAGGCCTAGGGGCTGGCGCTGGGGCCGGGGCCTCGGGGCTGGCGCTGGGGCCGGGGCCTGGGGCTGGCGCTGGGGCCGGGGCCTGGGGCTGGCGCTCGGAGAGGGGCTCCCCCTCCAGGGCCCGGTTTGGGGGTCTGGGCCGGAGACCCACTCCTCCCAAGGGGAAGCCTCAGGGGGGGCGGGCGTCTGCCCCCTGCTTCCCGGGGGAGGAACAGGGCTGACCCTCCACTGCCGGCGCTGGGGGAAAGCGGAAGCCAGGACGGGTTCACAGGCGCCGCCGCAGGGAGGCAGCGCCGATATGACAGGACCGGGCGGTGTGCCTGCCGCGGGGCTGCCTGTGTCCCGAACAGGGGCCGTGGCAGCAGAGAGCGGCCCAGGCACAGCGGACCCAGCCCCACCCCGCCACAGCCGCCCAGCCCGGCCCATGGAAGGCGATGGAGAGGGAGTCTGGCTCGCAGAGCACGGCCATCTTTTATTGATGTTTCCTCTGCGCCGGCCTGGCTGCCCCGCAGATGCCATCTCCAGCGCTCACCCCGGAGGGCGGAGCCATCATCGTTCCACAGAGTCACCGGCTCGCGGCGCTCACTCAGGGTCACCGGGTCAGGGGGTGAGGGCGCTGGGCCGGGCACCCCCTCCCCCGGGGCGGCCGCGGCCTCACCGGGGAGCCGCGCCCCTGCCGCTCCCGCCTGCCGGCGCCTGCGGAGCTGGCAAAGCTGGTCGCGAGCCACGCCGGGCGGAGCCAGCACCCTGATGCCACGTGGCCTCTACGCGGTGTCACTGGCAACACCCGTTCGTCAGGCGAGGCCGGAGGCCTTGGTGAGGGCGTCGAGCAGCTGGAAGTAACTGTACCTGAGGTCATACTCCATGTCATACCAGAAGTTCACTGCGGGAGAAGGAGGCCTGAGCAGGAGGCCCTGAGCCGGCCCCCGCTGCCCGCCCGGGCGGGCGCTCCTCACCGGCGATGCAGGCCTGGGACTGCCGCACGTGGTGGAACCACAGGGCCGGCAGGTAGAGCAGCTCGCCGGCCCGCAGCGTGCAGCGCAGGGCCCGGGCCTGGCTGTAGGCGGGGTACCGGGCCAGGTCCGGGGCCAGCGGGTCCAGGGGGATCCAGGGCACCTGGGGACGCAGCGGATGCGGGGAGCAGGCTCGAAGCCCCTTTTCCTAAGGGGACACCACGGGCCCCGGCCTGCTCGGTGCCGGCAGGCCCCAGGCTCGGCGCTTTCCGAGCGAGTGCCACCGCCCGCCCCAGCTCTTCTGCGCCCGCTCCTCCGAGCCCAGGCTCCGCCCTTCCCTCTCCCTGGGCCCAGGACAACGCACACCTTCCCCATGGCCTCCTCGTCCACCATGTGGAAGGAGCCCTCCTCGGTGAGCCGGTAGGTTGCTGGCGTGTACATCTCTGAAACCAGAGGGAGAAGGTGTGGGGACCTCACGGGGCCGAGTTTGCCAGCCACAGCCATGAACTTGTTCCCTGGGCACAGGGCAGGGTCAGGAGGCCCAGGGCAGCGGAGACACTGTCCCACCTCAGGCCGGGCGCCAGCCAGCCCGCCACCCGCCGGGGCTGCTCGCGCCCGGGCCCGCTGGCCGCGCCCCTCACCGTAGGGGATGAAGGGCCGGTCACTGGGCGGATGCAGCAGGAAGTGCTTCTCTCCCGAGACCACGCAGTAGAGGTTCTCGTAGTGGTCCTTGTGCACTGCCAACACAGAGGGCCCCGGGCGGGAATGAGGGCCGGGCACAGGAGGGGCAAACAAGGCAGCTTGCACCCCAAGACAGCTTGTGGGGTGAGAGAAGAGCACGTCAGAGCAGAGGTGAGGGGGTGCCTGGTGAGCGTCAGGCATTTCTGATCTCTGTCCTCCAGGCCCTGGGCTCATCTCCACTGAGGAGAATTCTAGCAGACGTGGCTCTCCCGACCTGGACGGCCTTTGCAAAGCTCTCTAGGGACGGAGAGAAACCATGCCCTCACCCCTAATGCTATGGTGCCTCCCCCCCCCCCCCACCCCGAGCTGCCAGGGGGCCCTCGTGTGTCTGCGCCCAGAATCCCAGAAGAAATCTTAGAGCAGTCAGTCTGACTTCCGTGAGGCCCAGCCTCCCGCTCTTGGTCTCCCCCCACCGATACCTACAGGACGTCACCGCCGCCGCCTCCCCCAGCCAGAAGTTCACCGCGTCCGGCATCTTTCCTGCAGGCGGGAGGGAGAGGGGGCGGGGAGGGTGGCCTGACGGTGAGGCTCGATGCCGGGCCAGAGCTTGGGTGGGCCTTGGCAAAGCTTTCCAGGGACCCGGCAGGCACAGGGAGAGAGCGGAGAGCAGGGGCAGCCGTCTTCCCGTCACCGACAGGGAGCCGAGGCCGGGGACCTGAGCGCTTAGCGCACAGCCCTGACCCTGCGGGCCCGGACGTCAGTGAGGAGGAGGGCCGGGCCCCGCCCGCACTCACCCAGCGCCTCCGAGGCCCAGGGCACGTGGGGCTCCAGGTCGCCCAGCAGCTGGGGCAGCTCGGTGAGGAGGTTGGAGCACTGCTTCTGCACGTAGAGCACCCCGGGGTGCCGGGCCCGGCCCTCCAGCACGTCCAGCACGCGGCTCAGGGGCAGGCGGCGCTCCGCCGGCATCACGAAGCGGCCCCCCCGCACGGCGTCCGCGTAGCCGTCCGGCGTCACCGCCACGCTCACCTCCGCGGAGCCCACGGCGGCTCTGGAAGAACGGACGTTCGGCCCCGGCCCAGATGCCACCAAGCATAAGGTGACCAGACGTCCCGCTTTTGGAGGGGCAGTCCCGATTTTTAACAATTTGTCCCGCGGTTTTAAAAAAGTCCCGATTTTAAAAAGTCCCCATTTTTTTAAAACGCCGCGGGACAGCCGAAGCCGGTTTGGCTCAGTGGATAGAGCGTCGGCCTGCGGACTGAAAGGTCCCGGGTTCGATTCCGGTCAAGGGCATGTACCTTGGTTGTGGGTACATCCCCGGTGAGGGGTGTGCAAGAGGCAGCTGATCGATGTTTCTCTCATTGATGTTTCTAGCTCTCTATCCCTCTCTTCCTCTCTGTAAAACATCAATAAAATATATTTTAAAAAATAAAACGCCGCGGGACACATTGTTAAGAATCGGGACTGTCCCGCCAAAAGCGGGACGTCTGGTCCCCTGGACGAGCACCGCCCACCCCCCGCCGGCCCCACCTGAGGTAGGGGAGCGACCACTTCCGGAGCGCCGGCCAGTGCTGCAGGGCGTTGCGGACGATGCAGGGCCTGTTGGGGCAGACCCAGTCCCGGTAGAAGTGCAGCGGGGAGGGGGGCTGGTCCAGGTAGGGCACGGCAAGAGGCACGGTAAGCTCTGAGAGAGAGAAAGAGGGGAGCGGGGGCTGAAGCCAGGAGCAGCCCGCTGCTGCCCCGCTGTCTGCATCAGGGAGGCCACAGGGGACCATGCCCACGGGGACCAAGGGATCCTGGACAATCAGAAACTGAAGCATGAGGGTCAGTGAAGGGGGAACGTGCAGCGTACTCACAAACACGCCGCTATGGGCCACAGAGCAGACAGGGCCAGGGCCGCTGTGCAGCCCACCCTCAAACCCTCCGCGGGCCCCGCCCGGCCGGTACCGGACCCTCGGCTTTCCCCCTCTGGAGCGGCGTCCTCCTGGCGTCCAGTACGAGAGGCAGCCACTGAGGTGGCACCGGGAGCTCAGAGGGCGCAGAGCTGAGGCCCCGAGGCTCAGGGTGGGCTGAGGCTGTGTAAAGCGCCTTCCGACAGTGATCCGCACTGAGCACCTCGCATGTGTCAGCACTTGGCCTGGCCAATGTGGAGGCAACAAGGGACGAGCCGATCATCATCTCAGGGAGCTCACGGCCTCAGTGAGGAGACAGACTGCCCCCCAGAACCACAGGAGGGAAATGGCAGCACCCCTCCTCAGACACCAGGGCTGCCACGGGCCCCGGCAGGCTGCGCTGGATGGTCCTGGGCCACCTTCTCCCTCACTCCTGTCCTCCTGCTGATTGTCTCCGAGTCCTAGTGATCCTACCTCAAACCCCCTCCCCCCGCCCCCTGCTGGTGTTCACATTCACCAACCTCCTTGGGGTCCTCAAATGTCACCTCAATGAGGCTTCCCTCCATGGCCCCCTCTTTTTTATTTATTGGGGTGACAATGGTTCACAAACCATACAGGTTTCAAGTGTGTAACTCAACGGAGCATCATCTGCACAGTGTGCCACCGCCCCAAGCTAAGCCTCTTTCCACCCCCTCTCCCCCTCTGACCGCCTCTGCCTGCTCTGAGCCCCCTTCCCTCTGGCTATCACCCACACTGCTGACTGTGGTTATGGGGGTTTGGTTTTGTTTGGTTTTGTTGTGCCTGTGTGGTTTCTTGTGGGGTTTTTTGCTTAATCCTTTCACCTTCTTTCATCCAGTCCTCCAACCCCCCCCCCCCCGCCCCTCTGATAGCTATCAGCCTGTTCCATGTATCTATGCCTCTGTTTCAATTTTATTCAGCAACTTATTTTGTTCACTAGATTCCACATGTGAGATCATATGGTATTTGTCTTTCTCTGACTGGATTATTTCACTTAGCGTCATAATCTCCTGGTCCATCCATGCTGTTGCAAAAGGTAAGATTTCCTTCTTTTCTTACAGCTAAGTAGTATTCCATGGTGTAAACATAACACCGCTTTTTAATCCGCTCATCTACTGATGGGCACTTGGGCTGCTTCCAGATCTTGGCCACCGTAAATAACGCTGCAATGAGCCAGGCCACCCTTTAGAAAACTCACCTTCTCCCAATAACCCTTATACCCCTTCCTTGGTTTTCTTTTCTTTTTTTTAACTTGATTTTAGAGAGGGAGAGAAACATCAATGTGAGAGACAAATGGATTGCCTCCCAAAGGCACTCCAACCAATGACTGAACTCAACCAGGGATCAAATTTGCAATCTAGCCGAAACCGGTTTGGCTCAGTGGATAGAGCATCGGCCTGCGGACTGAAAGGTCCCAGATTCAATTCCGGTCAAGGGCATGTACCCTGGTTGCGGGCACATCCCCAGTGGGGGGGTGTGCAGGAGGCAGCTGATCGAAGTTTCTCTCTCATCGATGTTTCTAACTCTCTATCCCTCTCTCTTCCTCTCTGTAAAAAATCAATAAAATATATATATTTTAAAATTTGCAATCTAGATTATGTGCCCTGACCAGGAACCGAACCTGAGACCTTCCAGTGCACAGGACTACCCTCCAACAAACTGGGCCACACCAGTCAGGCCCCTTTACTTTTCTGTCATTTGCACCACCTAACACACTTGTCCAGCTGTTGACTTGTCCAGCTGTTGACTAGTCTCCCTCTTGGTAGAATGTGAGCTCCTGAGGGCAGGGCTGCTTGTCTTGCTCACTGGCGCACCCCGGGAATTGGAGTGGTACCGAGCACACAGGAAGTGTTCCCCATATATTTGCTTAGTGGTTGAATGAAAGTTCCCAACATCTCCTGGCAGGATGGTAGCTAAAGTGAACTAACTTGTTTCCTTGGCTTAATTCTACTTCCTCTCAAAGCATCACTCACCCTGGCCCCAGTCATTTCCTAAAATGCGATCTCATCTTGTCTCACACACACACACACCCGTAGAATGATCCTCTGATGACTTACCACTTACTCCTTACAGAGTACTGCCTGCCTCCTCACGCATTCAGGCCCCGCCTCCTTTCCCCGCGGGTTTCCTCCTGTCTGTCTGGTGCCTGCTCCTTCCCACACACACCTCAGGCAGTACCCAACTTTGTTCCTACCGCTCACTGAGTCTAGAATGCTTTTCTCCTGGCTTTTATAAAGGGCACAGGGCTTTACTTTGTGATTTTCATCCTTGAGGTCTAGCCTGAATGCCTTAAACCCCATCACCACCACCACCATCACCACCACCATCACCACCACCATCACCACCACCATCACCACCACCATCACCACCACCACCACCACCACCACCATCACCACCATCACCACCACCACCACCACCACCACCACCACCATCACCACCACCACCATCACCACCACCACCACCATCACCACCACCACCACCATCACCACCACCACCACCATCACCACCATCACCACCACCACCATCACCACCACCACCACCACCACCACCACCACCATCACCACCACCACCACCACCACCACCACCACCACCATCACCACCACCACCACCACCATCACCACCACCACCACCACCATCACCACCACCACCACCATCACCACCACCACCACCACCACCACCACCACCATCACCACCACCACCACCATCACCACCACCACCACCACCACCACCACCACCACCACCATCACCACCACCACCATGGGTGGTTACCGCCTCCCGCTCCAACCAGCCACTGCGTTCATTTTCCCCTCTGAGGTCATGCTCTGTCTCTCACACCTGCATCTCCCTGGTCATCTGTGCCTTGCTTTGAGATCAGTTGGAAAGTGAATGTCATTAGATCAAAACTTGGAACGGAGTGGAAAAACAGACCCTGGTGGGCCAGGAAATGAAAAGAGCTGGCATGTGTGCTTGCTTCGCGGACCAGAGGGTAAGATGAAACCTGCCAAGCAGGTAAGGGAGCAGAGGGAAGCAGTTGGCGAAGGGCCTTCGCAGCCAGTCACCAGAGTGGGGATGGGTAATATGGGGCTCAGCTAACCTTCCCATTGTCCTCACTAGGATGTTCTAAGTACAGGAAAACTGACTTTTTTCTTCTTTTAACCCTTTGTACCTTCTGTAGTTACTTCAGTCTTACTTTCTCAGCATTTAATAGCTTTTCCTGTAGAGCAGGAACATCGGCCTGCGTGTAAGGCAGGGCATATAAGGCCCATGACATCATGTGGGCCGGCCCTGCCACGGCATTCGGGGTGAGTTAATTAAAGGTTTGACCAAATACAGCAGGCTGATTTTTAAGTTGATAATTCTGTATGGCCCCAAGAGTGAGGTTATAAATACCCAAGGCTGATGGGTAAATCAAGGTTCCCCACCCCTGCTTTAGCGAATGGCCACTCTTTTCTCCTGTGTTTTCAAAGTGAGAGGACTTCAAAAGGGATTCGAACAATTCCTTTGGCCAAATTCTTCTGCTTGGAAATTTAGCCAACACACATCCTCACCGGTGCACAAAGACGCTGCTCCGGACACAGGGCCTCTTCCCTGTCCCTGGAGCTCACAGGCACTCCCCGCGCAGGGCATTTGCCTGTGCCTGCCCTCCACCCCAGTGCTCTCCTCTCCTCTCCTCCCTCAAGCCTGTGCTCAAAGGTAGCCTTATTCAGGAGGCCCATCCTGACCATCTTACTGAAATTTGCAACCTGCCCTTCAGCCCTGGATACTGAGGTCTATCATTCCGCGTGGTCCCCCGCTTCCCCATAGCACTTATCCTGTCACACATTTCTTTACTCTATAATTTACTCATTCAGGTGCCTATGACTCACGGTCTGTCTCCTCGCTTAGAACTGTAAGCTCTCTGAGGACAGAGATCTGTTTTGTTCAGTGATGTGTCCTAAACACACGGAATAGACCCTGGCACACTGACATGCTTTAAGTACAGCCATGGGCCACTTAGCAATGTTTTGATCAACAATGGACTGCAAATACAACGGTGGTCCCATCGGTTCATGGTGATGCTGGCAGTCACATAAAAGTACGTATAGCACATGCAATTACAGTAGCAGGCTATAATACGCAGGTTTGCGTGAATGTACTCCATGACACTTATACAACAATGCAATGACCTGGCCTCACGTGCAGCACATGACTGTATCTGTTAAGTGAATGCTCAATGAATGCTCATTGCAGCACTACTGAAAACAATAGATTGGAAATGTCTCATAAGGGTGGGCTGATTAAGTAAATTACAGCATTAGTACCCAGGTGTGAAAAAGATTTCGATACAGGGATTTGGAATGTTCTCCAAGATACATTACCCAGAAGAGTATTTTTAACTATCATTTGTATAAAAAGGGAGGTATACAGTTTTGTGTGTGGATACAAACAGCATTCTTTTTTTCTTTTCTTTTTTTGTTACTCCTCACCCAAGCATATTTTTTCCACAGATTTTTAGGGAGAGTGGGGGGGACACATAGATTGGTTGCCTCCTGCACAAGCCCTTGACCCGGAATCTAACCAACGACCCTTCGGTGCACAGGCCGACTCAGGGGTCTTCAAACTACGGCCCGCGGGCCACATGCGGCCCGCAGAGGAGTCTGATCCGGCCCGCCAGGTTTTTTGGGCAGTGAGCGCAGCCGAGGTGTTACAGTAGGAATTAGTAGTTCATATAGTCCGGCCCTCCAGCTCTCTGAGGGACCGTGATCTGGCCCCCACTTTAAAAAGTTTGAGGACCCCTGCCTGAGCCACACCGTCCAGGGCGAAACAGTATTTTTGGAAAGATGCAAGCTGGGGCTTAGAATGGGAGGAGAGCTTACTTTACGTTATAAATCCGTTGTTTTTTAAGTCATGTGCCCATGTGCTATTCACTGGTGAGAAATCGCTTAAAAGTAGAAAGGGGAGAGCTGAAGGAAGGGGAAAAGAAGGGAGGAAAACAAAAACCAAGCAGCTGGGGCCAGGGATCACTCGCACAGCTGCCCACTCTCCCGGGCTCTGCGCCGCCCAGCGGGGAGGAGTCCGTCCTTGAAGGGGTTCAGAGGGAGAATCCCACCGTAAAGACTCCGCGACAGGGAAGGGCGGGAAAGGCAACAGCCCCCTGATTATTCGGCGCGGCTGGCTGCGGGGAACAGGGCGGCACCGAATGAATGGTCAGTCCCCGCAGGAACCCACGAGGCTGTGCAAACACGGGAGGAGGGGCTGAGCACGCCCAGCGGGCTTGGAGGGGGTTCGGCAGACAGCGATCAGAGGAGGCATCTACCAGCTCCGCGCACGAGGTTTGGCTCCTCGAGGGTAAGAGCTAGGGCGCCCGGTGTCAGCGGCCCAGGAGGCACCGGGGCCACGCGACTCAGGGACCCGGGCGGCAAGCCCACAGCCCCGCCCGCGTCCGAGACTGATGTGCAGTCACCGCCGGACACCGCAGCCGAGCGAACCCACTCACCGCGCACCGCCGCCGGGAATTCTCGTAACTCCCTCCGCACGGCGTCCAAAGCCGCCTCCGCCATGACGCCGCCGCCGCCGCCATGACGCCGCCGCCGCCGCCATGACGCCGCCGCCGCCGCCATGACGCCGCCGCCGCCGCCATGACGCCGCCGCCGCCGCCATGACGCCGCCGCCGCCGCCATGACGCCGCCGCCGCCGCCATGACGCCGCCGCCGCCGCCATGACGCCGCCGCCGCCGCCATGACGCCGCCGCCGCCGCCATGACGCCGCCGCCGCCGCCATGACGCCGCCGCCGCCGCCATGACGCCGCCGCCGCCGCCATGACGCCGCCGCCGCCGCCATGACGCCGCCGCCGCCGCCCCGCCCCGCCCTCCTGAGACTCCACCCCTCCCGGAGGCCCCGCCCCGCCCTCCTGAGACTCCACCCCTCCCGAGGCCCCGCCCCCTGAGACTCCACCCCTCCCGGAGGCCCCGCCCACCCTCCTGAGACTCCACCCCTCCCGGAGGCCCCGCCCCGCCCTCCTGAGACTCCACCCCTCCAGAGGCCCCGCCCCTAGGCCCCGCCCTCCCCGAGGCCCATGCCAGGGCTCCAGCTCCTCGCACTCCCCACGACTTTGTCCGCTGCCTGGACAGAGCTCCCTTCTCCCCGCCGGCGCACCGCCGGATCCCACTATCCATGCAGCGAGCGAGAAGCACCTTCTGTTGTCTGGCCCACTTGCTGGAGTCGGAAAGTTAACAAATGATTGTTTATTGACCAGTTCATACATCAATACAAACTGACATGTTAAAAACAGCCCCTGCCCCGTAAGACCTGGGGAGGGGGAAAGCGCCAGGGCCTGGACAAAGTATAAAAGTTATAAATAAGGACTTTCAAAACTGGGTCAGGGCAAATCTGAACAAGAACGGCAACTGCCAGTGGCCTCAGACATGCAGAAGGGGGGGGCACCGGCCGGGCCACAGGATTCCCCACCTTCCTGGCCCCCAAAACGCTGGCTAGGAGTAGGAAAGGGCGGCCACCTTCCCACAAACATTAGCTGGAGTATTGCTTCCTCCTTGTGAGGGACAGGCTGGCTGAGGATTACTAAAAACCCAGCCAGCCCACAGGGCCCAGCCTGAGCCCTATTTGGGATGGGCTGTGGCCGGTATGCCAGGTGGGGCTGGGGTACAGGTGGAAGTGTTTCTAACCCTGACTAGCATAGCTGCAGCCCTGCCAAAGGGTCCATCAGAGTGAGCATTCTTGGGCTCAGGATTTCTCTGTAGATTAGCTATAGAGGTGGTGGTAGTAGAGAAGAGTATGGGGTGAAATAGGCTTCATCTGTTCAGGTGCACTCAGGCTGACCCAGAGCTGGGCCCCCTTCAGAATCCAACTTCTTTCTAAGCCTCTGCCTAGTCAGTAGGGCCCAAAGGCCTGTCCATAAGAGAATGGGCTTTTGTGGCCTGCAGTTACATACAGTAAAGCTGCCCTGCCTTACCTGAGGCAGGGGAAGCAGTAGGGCCAGACACACGTTCTTCACCCCAATACGTCAATAACTGCTCCACTACTTGGTCCTACTCTCCCTGTCCACTGTGCCCTACCCCCTTCCCCTCACCCTGAACTGCCCTTCCGATTCTCATTCATCCCCTCACTTCTACCACTTACCTGTCCCTCCTACCACCTCTCCAGTGTGTCTCTGGGCCCTGCTGCAACCCCATGTGCCTCCTCCCCTCAGCCTCCAGGATCAGAGCACCCTGGGAGCCCGCACTACCTTTGAGGAGGCTCCTTCTACCCAAACCGAGTATCCTTTGGGCCATCTCATATCATCTTGATTGTGGACACCAAGAACCCAGAATTTGGGTTTAGTGTGTTCCACCTTTTCGTGCTTCTTGATAGGCATTTCACATGAGCCAGGGTGGTGAAGATGGGGCAGGACATGAGAGGAAACTAGGCACACATGAGTCAGTCAAGTACTCTAGCAATGAACATGCAACAGGTGGTGTGTGTGTGTGTGTGTGTGTGTGTGTGCATTTCATCTGTGGCCAAGGTCTTTAGAAGGTGGGCCAGTGCCCTGTAAACCTCGAGGGAAACTCCAACACAGGCTTCTGAGCATCACTCAGGATGCAGGGAGATGGTGGCCTCTGGGCTCCAGCAGCCTGCTGGGGACCAGAGTTGGAGGATAGGGGAGGCCAAGGGGCTGAGGAAAGGAGCCAGAGCTTCACGTCTGCCTAGCAGAGGGCTTTACTGTCCTGCAGCAACGTCCCACCGCTGGCTCCACAAGTTCTGGCCCAGACAGAAGGGGGCACAGGGAAAAAGACAATGCTAGGGCCCTCTTGGAGGGGGAATAGGAGTGGAATGTGGGGGCTTGGGCCTTGGTACATTCTTGATGGCTGGGAATGCCCCAAAGGGCCAGAGGGCTCTGCCTTTCTGAACTGCCAGGAATTGGAGGAAAGTGAATTACCCTGCTCCGGCAGCCAGGAGAGTGAAGCTGGTGTGGGAGGGGAGGTGGAGATGGAGGAGAGGCTCCGCTATTGGCTGGAGGGTATGGAATACCGCATCACCTCTCACCTCCACCTACAAAATACCCTGTGTGCGCGCTCCACCCCAGGGAGCTGATCCCTGCAGTAATTTCAAATGGCTTCTAAGAAGAGAGAGGGCCAGCCCTTCCTGATCTCCCCTAGATAGGGCAGGCCACCCTCCTACTCCTCACAGCACCAAGATGACAAAAACCCAAGACCTAACCCCTGCATGAGCTACCAGAGGAGTTGTGGAGGCAGGAGTTCCAAGAAAGTGAGGCAACAGTCAGGGGAATAAATTAATAAATACAGGGCTCCATGAGGAGCAGCTGGGAAAGCTGCTTCCCCTGAGCATCGATCACTGCTGTCCAGTCCAAGCATCCCCACAGGTTTCAGTGAGTGGAGAGGGGCTAGTTTGGAACAGGGGGAGCATTCACTTGGGACAGGCTTCTGGAGTTCAAAGTCTGCGTTCCATGCGACGCTCCACAGCTCGAAGCAGCAGCTCTGAGTATTGCTCTAGCAGGGCCTGTGTTTGCTCTGCACCCACGGCCCCAGGGCTTCCACCGGGGCTGGGCAGCACTGTCCCGGCCAGGGCCTCGAGCTCCTGCCGCACTGAGGAGAAGGTGTTTCTGAGGAGCTGGGTGATGCGACTTTGCTCCACGGAGGGCGTCTTGCAGCTAGCCACCTGCAACAGGACCCCGGGAGAGGGTTGGAGGAACAGTGGAGGGACCAGTCAACGGACGGATGAAAAGGAGGGGCTCCACCTGGGTAGCCTACCCCCAAAGAAGGGACTCCATGCCCAGCTGTGTGACTGGGAACTCCACTCTCCAAGATGATGGAGGCAGACTCTGGAGTGACCCAAAAGCGGAGCTCATCACTGGATGGCACCATCTGAATTAGTTTTTATATATGAATAGGGATATTATTAATAATTATAATGGGACAAGAGGCATAAACTGGGATGGTCCTAAGCAAACTAAGACACATGGGCTCTCTACCCCACTTGCTGATCTGAGAAAGTCATTAACTCTTAGTCAGAAACACCCAGTAGGTGCTTGATTCAAGTGACCTGACCTGGTCTCTAACCCCTTTGTCTCCTCTGCCCAGGATGTTCTTGATTGCTCCACCCCCATCAGCGGAAGAGCCTTTTCATTAGATTCTGGATACGGAGTTAGCACTCCGGACGTGCCCTGTCTCCCCACCAGTGGGTGCCCAACACGTACCAAGTGGTAGAGCTGCACAGCCTGGCGCACACTGCCCTGGAGCTCTGCCACAAGCTGCTCGCACTGCTCCAGGCTCACCACTGGTTCTGGAAGAGACAGATACAGCTCAGGCCCAGCCAACCTGCCCTTTCTGGCCTCCCCACCCATGGCTGCTCAGAGCAAGACAGGCTACCCTCCAGCACCATACCCCCTCCACTTGCCCTCAGTCTCTTCCTCTTGCCTCTTCCTCCCAACGCCCTCCCGACAAACAGAAAATAAGGTCCAAAGGAAAGGGCCAGTCCCAGAGGCCAGAGGGCACTGAGGTCAAGTGGGTCAGAGAGATCATGAAGATTGGCAGGAGTGTCTCACCATCAGGGGTGTGACTTATGGAGCGAGACAGGAGCAGACAGGACGAAAAACGCCAGAGGCTGGACGCACAGAAATGGAATGGAGCCAGAGAGCGGCCAACAGAGACGGGAGAGAAAGGATGGGGCGGGAGATGAAAGCTGGGGAGCTGTGCACACCTGAGGCCTGGCTCAGGGCTGCCCCTGGCCTGGTGCACTCCATGGGGCTGGGAGTCTTCTCAGGGGGTGGGGGCTGCAAGATGTCGGGGTCTTGGAGGAGGCTGCCGACCGGCAGGTGCTGGGCACAAGGGCTGTAGGACCCAGGCTGAACCTGGCACTCGGTCCTAGGCCAGGGAGGGGTACCCTCCCCTAAACAGGCCTGTCTCTCAGATGGACTGTGAGCCTTTCCTGGGCCCACTGGGGAGCCAGGCTGTTCTGCCTCACTAGGGGTCCGGCCCTTGGTAACAGGTGAGAAGGTGGCCAGGGAAGGACGATCAGGCAGCGGCTTTGGAATGTCCAGGACCAGGTGAGCCCGGCTGGGCAGGGCCAGCTGCCTGAGTGGTGGGACCCGGATGGGGGCAGGAGCTTGAGGTTCAGCCGCCAGGCCCAGGTTCTCCCCAACAGAGATGCTGCGGGATATCTTGGCCTTGGAACTGGTGGTGGGGTTCTGGTAGGAGTGGGGCCGAGACAGAGACAGCCGGTCATCAGCCTGGGGCAGGGAACGTAGGCCCTCCTGGGCTTCCATCTCCCGCAAGTGCGATGGGCCTGGCAGAAGAGCCCCACCTACAGAAGAGACAGAATATATGCGGGTCAGGTGGTAATGAAGGTGTCTCAGACGCCAAGGCTCCATTCCCAAAGACCCGCTGAGCCTTGCACACGCCCACTAGAGCAGTGGGCACCAACCGGTGGTCCGCGAGGTCCGCAAGGTTGGCGAGCGCTGCACTAAAGGACACCCAGAGGTAAGCAGAGGGCACAGGGGGCGGCATCAGGCCCTCCTTCCTCCAGCAGCTCATGCTCCACGCCCCACGTCCCACGCCCTGGCGCTGAGCCCACCAGCCCCTCACCCTGTGGCGCCAGGCTCTGCATGGACGGGGCTTTCTGGAGTCCACACAAGGGGTTGGCTGTGGCCATGCTCTTGGAGATCCAGCTGCTGTCCGCATTGACTCGGCGGCGAGGGAACAGCACAGGGGCTGCCTGCGGACCGGGGTTTCTAGGGGAGGGCTCCACCTCGGGGGGTGCTCCTGGAGGATTAGCACCAGTGCCTCTCAGCTGCTCACCAGAAGCCTGCGGCACCTGGACTGGCTGCAACGTCAGTGCCAGGCTTGAGGAAGACGGGGACGGTTCCCTACAGGGAGGAAACACGGAAGAAGGACTGGAGGAGGAAGATGGGAGACACGCTCACAGCACTAGAGAGCACTAGGAGAGGGCGGGCAGGCATAAAGCCAGCCAAGGCGGTTGTCCTAAAACGTAGGAGTGCAAAATGCCGGTGGGTATGGGAGGCCTTAGGGAGAGGAGGGTTCCATGCTGCCCCAGGGGCAGGGCTGGGAGGTCAGGAGAGGGGAGCTCCTGCGGCAGAGGGAGAGCTGCTGTGGGAGTACCTGAGTGGGGGCGTCAGCACTTGCAAAAGGAATCGTGAAGAGATGCTCTGAGACTCTGTCCTCTCTGGTACCCGGACTGGGCCCCCTGCCAGGGTGACAGAAATTGTGAACTGAAGCAAACCCTTGCCCCAGATTCTACCCCCTAGAGAAGGCAACCGCAGAGCATGGCCTGCCCTTGGACCTTCCCGTTCAGCCAGGCAGAGGGAAGCAGTGCTGATTGGAGGCCCTACATCAGCCCTGTGACCACACCTGGAGCAGCCCCATTGGCCAGAGTCTCAAAGTGCTGTTTTAGAAACTGCTCCTGGTCCGGGGTCCGGGGGCTGCCTTCCTGCAGCTCATAGGGACCAGTGCCTCCCTCCTCTTCCTCCTCTTCCTCCTCGCCCTCAGCTGGCTCTTCGAGGTCTGAGGAAATGCCATCCACACTCAGGGGCTCCGTGCTTTCAGAGTCTAGAAGCGGAGGAGGGGACAAAGGCACCATGCTGTACCCATCTGCCAGCAGAGCCTCCACGCCACCTCAGCCCACTGACCTGCCTGGTTCTGGGCCTCCTTCAAGGCTGCAGCCTCACCTTCATTGGGGTGCTCAGGGCTGGAAAGGCGGCTGCTGCTATAATCCACAGAGCAGGCACTGTCAGGGCTGTGCTTCTCTGAGCCCCTGTTGCCTGGATACACTCTTCCCACAGTCCCTCGAGCTGGTGCCTGCACCTGGAACTCACTGCCAGGAAGGCCAGCAGTGGAGGAGGAATGAGCAGGGTTTAGCAGCAGCCCCCCTGAACTTCTGCCTTCCTCCTCCCCCACCTGTGACAGGACTGGGGATGAGGAAGTGGTGACATGATAGGCAAGCCCCAAGGGAAGGGAAGACAGTGGGCTGCATGTCCCCAGGGGTCTGGTGGTGGCAGAACCCTTGCCTGGTATCCAGGGTGGGGCTGTCACTCGGCTCCGGGTAGACAATACCATCTTCGGTGGGTGTAGGCTCCAGATCTTGGGGAAAGACCCCTTCCTCTTGGGACAACAACCGGATAATGTGGGGGCAGGAACAGGGTTGGGAAGGGTGAGGCTGAGGGGACTTTTCATTCTGGAAACACACAAAGGGGTATTACTGGGGTTGATATGACAGAGGCTCTGGGAAAGAGAAGTGGACGAGGTTTTGGTGGGTGCCAACTCTGGGAAAAGCTGAATATCCCAACTAAGGATAGACACAGGAAGCCAGGCTGGTGTTCCTGAGCTTCTAGAAGAACTACGTTAGCACTCTGACTGCAAACCTCCATCCACCATGTAACATCTTCAGCCTCCCAAGGAACCTCTCCCAAGACAATCACACAGCCGGTCAGCCCCACCCTGAATTTGCAATGTGGGTTACCCATGTGCCTCAGGGGCAAAGCGAGCATCACTGGGCCAGCGCTCAGTTCCAGCTGTTGGCTAAGGCTGCCTGGAGATCTCTAGGGAACGAGGAGAAGCTGGCTCACCTGTAAGGTCTCAGGGGCCTGCTGACCATGCTTCCCAGAACCAGATGAGGTCCTGGCCAGAGAGTCCCTGCTAGGAGCCCTGGAGCTCGGAGCCAGTGTCTCCAGCTGCCGCAGGTCCAGCATGGAGCGGACGCTCAGCTCCGCGCCTGACTGAGCCCAGCGCCCCCTTCTCCTGGGTCCTTGGTTGGCTGCAGGAACTGGACCCAGGAACTCCACTGTCTCTTGTGCCTGGTGTGGGGCAAGAGTGTGAGAGGTGTAATAGTATCAAGCCAATCACACAAGAGTTTTAGCAAACATTCACATATCACATACTGTGTGCCAGCCACTTTTCTTGTATTAGCTCATTCAAACCTCACAACCATCTAATGAAGTAGATACTAATATTATCCCCATATTTACAGGTGAAGCAAAGCAGGCTTAAGTAACTTGCCCAAGTCCCACAGAGAGTAGGTGGCCTGCCTGTAGGTTATATCTCGGGTAGTCTGGCTCCAGAGTTCATACTCTTAGCTCCACTCTATGCCCTGTCTTAGAGAACCTTCTGGTCTAGGTTTTCATCTGGTATTATGGACACCTCATAATTTCAGCCCCAACAAGGACCCCAAGTCCACAGCACCAACAACAAACCCACTGCCCAGCCTTGAGACGCCTGGCCTGGTCCCAGCGCACAGGGACACCACACCCGCCTCCCAGGTGACTGCCGCGGGACAGTGAAAGGCGCTCGCGCTTGAAATCCCGACATGGACGAGTGAGGACTGAGCTGCCTTGGGCCTTGCTCTGAAAGCCTTTATCCCCCCTCTGGCTACACCAACCATCTGGAAGTTTTGAACTTACCTCCTCACCTGGGATCTTTAGAACTACAGTTCCTCCACATTTCTGCTCTTTGGGTCTTTGATTTTCTTGAACTTTAACCATTTGACTCAGAAACCCCCTTTCTACTCCCCACCTCAACCTGTTCTTTGTTCACATTTACTCCCAGGCCCCCAGGCAGCTGAACAAGTGGAGTGCTTCCCCTAGCGGTGACTAATCCTTGGGGGCCCCTCATCTGGCCCACAGGAAGGAAACACCTGAGCTTTATCATCCCAACCTGGGACCACCTAGCCACCCAAACTCCTCCCACAGGTTCTTCCTTGGACACAGAGGGTGGAGCATGTGGGAAGACCCCACAGGCAAATGCCTTGCCAAGCCCGGAGAGCCCGCTTTCACCTTCCTTCACCCCTGCAACACTGGAAGGGCATTTTAACAATGGTGACTCACCCGACTCATTTCCCAGTGGGACAGGCTTCGGGGCAGGGCTGGGCTGGGCACCAAGGCTAGACAGAGACAGGCAGTCAGGGAATGTCTCCTGCCCACCCACCCCAGAGCCCTGGCCCCACACCAGTCCATACCCTATGTGGCCACAATGATGCTCCAGTTTCCTCAGCTCACATTGCTCTTAGCCCCACAGTCCCAGCCACTACACCCACTGGTGCCTGTCTAGCCCCATCCAGACCTCCACAGACCTGGTTCTTTCTTGGTGCCCTTGGCAAGGATGGGCAGAGCTGGAAGTTCTTCTTCTTCAGTGCACTCATCTTCTCCCTCCTTGTCACTGTCTGATGAGAGAGCTGGTCCAGAAGAGAGCATCGTCGGGGCCTCGTGCCTGAGTCCAAGACAAGGAAGGTCATGGGAAGAGAGAGCAATGTCATATGTCTTCATGTGACAAACAGGTATTGGGGGATACAGAGTTGCTGAATGGCAGGTCCAGAGCAAAGAGGAGCAGTAAGATGACAGCAAGCAACGTGGACGCCCACCCACTGCTGGCCCATATCCCATACTCTGTTCTCACCGACTGGGTCCAGCCGCCCTTTGGGGAGAGGATGGTCCTTGCTGCTTGACCCCTCGCTGCCGCTGGCGCAGCTCAGCGAGACGCTGCCTCATGCTGATGGTCATCTCAGAGCTCAGGCGCCACACAAATATGCAGCTGGGGAGAGCCACAGCCTTGTGTGAGGGTGGGGGGAGGGCAGAACTCTGGGGCAGCAACACCATTAGTTCCCCTTCTCCATGGGCTGACCAGGAGACCAGAGCCACCCTGCAGTGCTGGCTCAGGTCCAGCCCTGCTTCCCAGAGACATCATGAGGTGAAGAGGGGGCGGGGGCGGGGAGAGAAGATGTGGTGTGGCTTCTGCTCACCTGTCCCCCGACACAGAGATGAGATGTTTGCAGTCATTACTAAATTTCATGCCAGTGACAATCTCTGTGAAGAACAAAGAATATGGCCTATGAGCTCCTGAAGTCCCAGCCAAGCTTCTATTCCAACAGTGGAGGTTGGGGTTGGTTGGAAGGGAGGGCCAGGTAGTTCTGATAAGTCCCAAAAAACTAAAGGAAGAGAGTCAAGTTCCAGTGGTAGAGTATTGGGGCTACACTCACCTGAGTGGCCAAACATGGTGGCCACACACTCGCCTGAGGAGAAGTCAAAAATGGAGAGGTTCTTGTCAGAACAGCTGGTGGCAATGTAGATCCCTGAGGGGTCTGTCTGCACCTGAGGAGGGGGACACACAGCTGGGAGAAATGGGAAGCACTGGTTCGCCTCCACCTAGCACCCCATCCTCCTGTTCTCTGGCCCAGAGCCCATCTATGGCCTTTACCTTAATCAGGGTGCCATCCTCACCCTGCGACCCTTTATACAGCTTCTTCTGCTTCCCGCTGCTGATGTTAAAGATCCTGTGAAGAAGCACATTCTCAGTCACATGAGGAGTCACCATCAAGCACACCTGAGTGGCAGAAATGCCAGAATTCATGCCCACGTCCTCTATAGGAGCCACTCCCCTAACCAAAGGGACCACCACCCTTGGGTGAGGCAAAGTACTCATTCCATAGGCTCAAGGGGTCACAAAGTCCTGGACAAAAAGGCAGACATGGGGACTGAGGAGTCTAGAGCTGACCCCTTTGGGCATCAAGGAATGTGGTCAGATGGTCTGAAAAGAAGATGCCCACCGAATATTTCGGTCCTGGCAGCCAATAGCCGTGTACTTCCAGCTGGGCTCCACGTCCATGTCATAGAGGGTCGTCTTCCGTACCACGTGGTGTGTCCGTGTAAACTGGACTCCATCTCCAGACTGCAGGGGTGGAGCATAGGGACAGACCCCAAGCCCAAATGTCTCACCAGGCCCAGAGAGCTCTGCTTTCTCTCTTCACCTCTCATAACCTCAGGTCCGGGAACGGGAGAGACCCCCAGCACCCGCACTGCGCCATTCACGGAAACCCATCCCCTCACCTTCTGTGCAGTGCGGAAGTAGATGCTCTTGTCTGCTCCACAGCTGATCATGCGGACTTGCCCATCACTGGCTACAGAAGAGGGAGGCCTAGTTATGCCCACTGATCTCACCACGCGGGGCCAGCTTTTCCTCTGCCTTTCCCCCATACTTCCCCCCTACTGAGCTACTCTACATGACTGGGACAACCAATTAAATAGGATGCTTCCCTCCAAACCTGGGCTTTCCTTTACCCTATCCTCAGCCAACCTGGCTGGCTCAGGATGCCCCGGACGAAGAGTTTACATTCCACCTGCCTTCCCATCCAGCCCCAGGCCTTCCAGCAGCTGTCCAACATTCCCCATGATAGCCAAAGAGGTGGAAGGTGGGTGGCAGTGGGGAGAGGGGTAGGATGATGGTGGTAGGTGGCAGAATGTGTCTCAATTACCCAGCCCCCACCTGCAAACTTGACAGCAGTGATGGAGGACGAGTGCTCGTCCAAAGTCTGCTGTAGGCTATACTCCCGTCCAGCATCCAGTACATGGATCAGCCTGTCCCGGCTCGCTGACGCTAGCAGCTTCAGACCTGGGGTTAGAAGAACTCGTCAGCCCACAAGTGCCCAGAGCAGGCCCCTACCTGAGCCAGGCAAAGAGGCCTGCAGTAACTGAGCCCCAGGGAGCAGAGATGGAGCTGTCCTCCTCCAAACCTGCAAAGTCACCAAATGACTCAAAGGACTTTCAGTCTCACATCCAAGAGCCAGGACAGAGTAAGTGGCACTAGCAGGATGGGAGGAGCCCGGTGCCATTCTGGGCTAGGGACCGGGTATCCTCCTGACCTGTGTCTGGCTTGGAGTACTCCAGGCACAGAATTTCTGAGTCATGGGCCTCCACCTTCAGCATCTCACTGAGCGACTGCAGCTCGTGCACCCTGCAAAAATGAGGAGAGGTCATTGCCAGGTTCAGAAAGAGGATTCACGCTGTTTTCTCTGCTACAACCTCTCCCCCAACCTTTGCCAACGTTTACTATTTTTTTTTAGGCTTAGAGAAAGTTGTAATAAGTACAGTTTCCATATTTCCTTTACCTAGCTTTCCCAAATGCACACAATGACCAAAGCCAGGAAATTTACATTCATACAATACTAATAATAAAAAAGCTTTACTTGAATTTCACCAGTTTTTCCACAACGTTCTTTTTCTGAATCAAGGATCCTATTCAATTGCATTTAGTTGATATTTATCTTTAGCCTCTTTCAGTCTTGAATAGTTCTTCAGTCTTTCCTCACCTTTCATGACCCTGACGCTTTTGAAGAGTACTGATCAATATAGGTACTGTCACATGTACCTCACTTTGAGTTTGTCTGATGTCTTCTCATGATTGGAATGAGTGTATGCTTTTTTTGGCAAAAATACCACAGAAACAATGCTATGTCCTTATTACTATATCATATTATGGGCTTCATGATGCTGACATGAAGATATTAAGCTTGATCATTGTTTGAGGATGGTTTCTGCATTGTGAGGTTACCTTTCCCTTGTATATAAATATCTCCCCCAATCTTTTTGAACCAAACTTTTCTGTCCTTGGGGACCTAAGTCCCCAGCCTGTACCATGAGACACAGTCAGCATCCACCCCAGGCCTGCCATTACCTGAGCGTGCCCATACGGTCCCCCGAAGCTAGATGCTGTCCGTTTGGGCTGATGCACACAGAACGGATGCCCACACGGGGGTCCATCAGGGACCCATCAGCTTTGTCTCCTCCAGGCAGCTCAGTGTCCAGCAGGGCCTGAGTGTTCCCATCCACATAGATGATCTTAATGAGGTCCTGGTGGAGCAGATGCAGAGAAGAAGTGGGTAAGGCAGGCCTGAGCCAATATAACTGCAAGGGAAGAGGATTGCTGGACAAGATAAGCCTTTGGCTTAAAGGGACCAGTCAAATCAGAGCTGGAAGACCCAGGTCTGGGGGCCCCTTTCCTGAGAAGGTGTGAAGGCTGAGGGTGGGAATGCTAAGAATAGAGCGGGCCCTGAGGCCGCAGGGCTCACATTGCTGAGGATATTGCGGTGCAGGGTGGAGCCGTGCACCCCGGAGCTCTCGGTGTTCCACAGGCGGATGGTGTTGTCTGAGGAACAGGTGATGAAGGAACTGGGGGGGAGGCAGGCTTGGTTGCTGTCCTTCACTTCTGGGTAGACCTGAAGGGGCAGAGGGAACCAAGTCAGATCTCCAAGTAGGGAGCAGTCCTTCACCCAGGGAAAAAGGGAATGAGATTGAAGGAATAATCTCATTGGCAATGACTTAGCCTAGTGTCTGTCACATAGTAAGCAAGCCATAATTATTAGATGTTCTTCATAATCACTAAGGGAAAGCACGTTAGCCAAGCACCTACCATATACCAGGGACTCTTCTATGTCTCCTACTTAACATTATTTCATTTACTTCTTAAAACAATTAGGTGAATCAGGTACATCACTTTACAGTAGAGGAAACTGAAGTTCGGTCAAGTTCATTAACTTGTCCAAAATCACTGAGCCTCAGATAAGGCAAAGCTAAGAATGGACAGGGCCACATTGGAAGAAGCCTAAGATATAGAAGCATAAAATTCAAGCTCAATCATCAGGACCATCTGAAGACAGGTGGAGATACAGGGATGTTGCTAGAGAAACAAGGAGGCAGCGGGAACATAACGTTATACTTGGGGATCCCACTTTCCGTCTTCACAACAGCATCCCAGCCTACATACCTCTACACTCCAGACGCAGGAGGAATGATAGAGAGCCGAGTACACCTTGCCCACTTTCTTGGGGTCCCTCACATCCCAAACATAAATGCTGTGGTCGTTGTATACACAAGACAGCCACTGATTAGTGGGATCAAAGGTCAAGGCGATGGTGTCTGGATACCTGGCATTGGCTGCTCCAGAGAAGAGGCGACTGTGGGGAAGAAGGTAAGCAAACTGGTAAGTGCGGAGCTGATAAAATGGAGGACTGAAAGGAGTGAGAACAGAAACTAACCCACGAAGGAAGGTGCAGGGCATGGGAGCCCTCTCCAGACACGCAGGTTTGAAAGCAGTTGCCTGAGAAAGACCTAACAGCCCCTGACAGCCGTCAGCTGGGAGCTGACCTGGCACTAGCCACTGGGCCGTGGTGTTCTCCTGATGAACACAATGTCACAGAACACTAACGTCACCCGGGGTCACTCTATGGCCATGGCAGAGCAAAATGAAACAAGACTGCTGCCATTGTGTCTGACAGAGATAAAAACAAGATCACCGAGCAGACCACAAAAATAACCAAATGCCACCCTTTCCTGTCTGTCAGGATTGACTGCTGCTGCTTTACCAATTATAGCTTTAGTCCCGCTTCTTAAGGTAAAAATTATTAGGATGACTAATTATAGAATTGCCCCCACTTTCTGACAGCATCTAACAGAGCAAAATTTCAATCCCTGCACCTTTCTAAAATCACCTCACATAATATCTCAAATCTTACAATACCCCTACACTTAAAATAGCCCCCATTTCTCCCTAGTTGCAACAAGTACCAATACAGCCAAATTTGTTTGTCTACAGAGGTATTCTGGTTATCCTAGGGGCACTGATACTCTTCACCTGTTCCCTAAAGGCAGAGCACAGCATGAGGCTGTGAACGGATGCAGGGGCCCACACAGCTCACCTGGCCTCAGTGACACTGGCAATGTCTGTCCCCAAGGCATGGGGCCGGGGCAGGGTGCTGAGAAAGTGCAGGTTAGAGGGGTTGAAGAGGCGCACGGTACCATCAGCACAGCCACAGAAGATGTAGTCTTGGCTCACAGAGATGCAGTAGGCCACGGTGGTCTGCAGGCAGAGGGGCTCGGGTCAGTAGAGGCCACCTGCCAACCCCTCCTTCACAATCCCCTCCAAGGGGAGAGACCAGCCAAGGCAGCGGCCCAGCTGCTCTGGCCTGAGCCCATCAACTGTTAACCAGAGATGCCCCTCCCTCCAGCAGCAGGTGGCCAGAGGGCCCACAGTCATGAGCCTTTTGGGGGATGGGAGTCAGGGACCCTCCTAAGGTATTAGAGATTTTGGCAAAGAAAACAAAGCAGGAAAAGCCCAGCAAAGAGAAAGAAATAGCACAAGAAGGACAGGAGAGTCTAGGGATCACTTACTGTGAAGCTGTCTGTGTTCTGAGCACAAGAGGAAAGCAGGGGAAAGACAGACAGAAAGAGAGCAGAGAGGAGGCAGTTATACAGATCTCCTTGGGCTGAAACTGGGCCGAGCTTCTCTCTCCTGGGGTCCCCTCCTGCATGCACAGGGGCTCAGCCCCTGGTATAAGCCACAGGTATCAATTCTTACCTGAGCCATTACATGCACAGCCCCAACCAACTGAGCCACGGGTACTCACTCTCAGCTCCACCCACTTATCCAGAAGCCTCCGGTCACTGAACTCGCACAGCAGTCCTGAGGATGTGATGCAGAAGGTACTGTCTGCTTTCTTCCCTCGGCCACAGGCCACGTCAGTGAACAGGTTGTTCCGCAGCTCCCCCAGCAGCCCTGAGCGACCCAGCAGGGGCACAGTGGCATTGACCTGTGGAGACATCACTGTTGCCCACCCATCCACCCCCAGATCCCGCCCCCAGAAACTAGGCCCCCTTGCTCTTTGAGACTACCCCGCGGTCCTGAGAGCATGTGGCTCCTCCAGAACTTCCGTGCAGCTGCTGAGCAAACAGCAAAGGGCCCAAATGAGCAGGCCCTGACCCTGCTGGCTATTTCCAGCCTCAGCATCTCACCTTTGAGGTCTTACTGTCATCAAGGTACCAGAATTTGATGTGTCGGTTCCCTGCAGTGACAAAGTAGCTGCAATCTTCAGAGAAGGACACGGCTGTCACCCGACTGGACACCTTATTGGAGGCCACCACAATGTTTTTCTGGAGGGAAAGCCAAAGGGAGAATCAAGATTCTGACTCTGAGCTTTGAAAAAAAAGACCTTTCTTTTCATGATTTATTGGTCTGAAAAAAAGGAGGGTAGAGATGAAGAATCCCTTTTCAGAGGAGTTGAAGAGATTAATTTCCTACGTAAGTCCTAAAAGGCATGAAGCTAACCCCTTTCTACCAACATGCTTGGCTATAGTTGCTATTTTCTGATTCAGATCATTTTCTAGAATGAGATGAGATTAGCAGAGTAGAGTGAAGGGACTCAGGTCAGTATCTTCCTGGATCCCCAACTGGCCCTTGAACCCTCATGAGGCTGCCAGCCCAGCCCACCCAGCCCACTCACCTTCCAGGCCCAGACGTTGACGATCATGTCGTGTTGGTAGCCCACGGAGACAATGTACTTGGCGCTAGGGGAAAAGGCCACGCAAGCCACACCATACTTATGCTCTTGCAGCTCTGCCACCTGGCTACGCTCAGCCACGTCCCAAACCCGCACTGCTGGCATGTGCCCACTCTGCAGGGAGGAAGAACTGGAAGTGAGGGCCAGAAGCATAGAGACCCCACTAACCTTTCAAAGTGGGGGCCCTCGCCTCCTCAGCTACTGGATACAATCTCTCTAATGACTTTCTGCCAAGAGTCAAGAGCAGAGTGCTATACAGGGCAAAGGTAGAGAGGAAACAACAATGTCTCAGGACAACAGTAAGTATCAGGGAGAAAATGGCCCCCGATTATGTTAAATATCTCCGGGTGAGGGTCTACATCTTTTTTTTGTTCAAAGCTCCTTCAGTGATTCAATGGGCAGCCAGGGTTGAGAACTACTACTATTCATGCCTATTTCCGCCCCACTAGCAGAAAGAGGTAGTCCTCATGTGCCCAGCAGGGGCCGCTGGGGATAAGGAATATTTTAAGGCAGTGGTTTTGAAAGTGCTTCCCAAACCAGCAGGATCAGCATGTGGGAACTTGTTAGAAATACAAATTTTGGAGCCTCATACAAATCTTACAGAATCAAAAACTGGGGTTAGGCCTACCACTGTGCACTTTAACAAGCCCCCCCAGGTGATTCGGATCCACTCTGAAGCTTAAGAACCACTGTTTTAAGGTGTAGCAAACACCAGCATTTGGCTTCTGTTTTGGAAGCCAAAGATGCAGCAGCCCTAACTAGGCCTAGAATTGTAGCTCTCAGCTGAGGGCAGACCACCCGCCCTCTTCAGGGAACTGTAGCCCCTTCTCCTCACTCACCTCTCCAGTGACCAAGTACTTGCCATCAGGGGAGAAGGCAAGAGCAGTGATGGTTTTCCTGCAAGAGATGAGGCAGGCTCAGAGGGCCACTGGCAGCCTGGCCTAAGCCTTGCTCCCTCACAGTTCCCTCAAAAGGCAAGGCCGGTAGCCATCAATGGCACATGTGGCATTCCCCTCTTTGGCCTTGGGGCCCAAACAGGTCCACAGGAAGAGAGATTGCTCTCTGAGGGCCCAGACCACTTACCTGGAACTGTTGAGGATGTGGTGCTGTTTGTGTTTCCGGGGGTTGAACAGCACGACCACACACCTGGGGAGATGAGTGAGACAACAGACTTAGCACCAAACCCCAGCTCCCCAAGGCGCTCCCGGGCCACCTGGGGTTCCAGTCCCAGCAGAGAGGCTCCGCTTGCCACTAAGGGTAAGGGGCTGCTTTCTTCTGCAACCTGTTCTTGCTTCCTCTCCTTGCCCACAGGGTCTATCTCTGCAGCCCCATGAGGGTGAAAGGGGTCCCTAAACACCAGCGCCATCTCTGGCCATACTCAGAAAGGGCAGCTGGGACACAGACCTTCCCACAGTCCTCACACACAGCCCAGGAAGGGGTACAGGAAGTAGGAGTACATGATTTGGGCAATACAAGCCATGGTGTATAGCTGGTTCACAGACTTGGATACACACGTGTCAAGCATTTGTGCGCCAAAGAGAGGTGAGGCCTCCCACATGTACACCTACATGTGTACTGTGCAGGACTGTGCCCACTCCACTCCCCTCCACACACACAACACACAACATATCAGACGAGGAAGGGAGTGGGAGGCCAAAATTGTAAAAAGGAATAAAGAGGACAACTCATTATCACACCCGTGGGAACAACAATGCAGATGTTGAAGTGAGGGCAGAACTTGGCAAAGACATCCAAAGTTCCCCCTGTGCCCAGCTTTTTGAGGTCCTCTCAAGAGAACAGACCTCAAAAGCACCGACGTGGGCCCTGGCCAGTGTGGCTCAGTGTTCAGAGTGACAGCCGTGCACCAAAGGATCTCGGTTTAATTCCCAGTCTAGGGCACGTACCTGGGTTACAGGTTCCCAGCCCTGTGTGTGTGTGTGTGTGTGTGTGTGTGTGTGTATGTATGTGCACTCGAGCTAAAGGTGAAGGGATTAAGAAGTACAGATTGGTTTTTACAGAATAGTCATAGGGATATAAAGTACAGCATAAGGAATCTAGTAAATAATATTGTAATAACTATGTATGGTGTGAAATGGGTATATGATGTTTACATCTGAATGTACATCTGAAACTAATATAACAAGGTCTGTCTACTATAATTGAAAAAAAAATAGAAGGAAATGCTAAATGTTTGTTAAAGGTTGATGAAAATAAAGATGTAATTCTTTTTTCTCAAAAAACAAACAAACAAAAAAAAAAACATGAAAAATAGCCCTGGCTGGGGGGCTCAGTTGATTGGAGCATCATCCCATACACCAAAGGGTTGCAGGTTTGATTACAAGTCAGGGCACATACCAAGGTTGTGGGTTTGATCCCCAGTTGGGGTGTGTACAGGAGCCAACCAATTGATGCTTCTCACATCAATGTTTCTCTCTCTCAAAAACAATTTTTTAAAAAGCCATATTCTCGGGTGAGGATAAAAATAAATAAATAAATAAATAAATAAATAAATAAATAAATAGAACTTCTCCCGACATGGCATTCTGAAAGGGAAGCAGGAGACTGCAAGTTGGTATAAAAAGAAAAGGGAGAGCCCTAGCTGGTTTGGCTCAGTGGACAGTGTGTTGGCCTGCAGACTGAAGGGTCCTGGATTCGATTCCAGTCAAGGGCACATGCCGGGCTACAGGCTCAACCCTCAGTGGGGGGCATGCAGGAGACAGCCAACCAATGGTTTTCTCTCATCATTGAAGTTTTTCCCTCTCCCTTCCTCTCTGAATCAATAAAAATTACATTTAAAAAGAAAAAGGGAGCCAAGACCGGTTTGGCTCAATGGATAGAGCGTCGGCTTGGGGACTGAAGGGTCCCGGGTTCGATTCCAGTCAAGGGCATGTACCTTGGTTGCGGGCATATCCCCAGTAGGGGGTGTGCAAGAGGCAGCTGATCGATGTTCTCTCTCATCGATGTTTCTAACTCTCCATCTCTCTCCCTTCCTCTCTGTACAAAATCAATAAAATATATTTAAAAAAAGAAAGAAAAAAAAAAGAAAAAGGGAAAGGAGGAAAGGAGAACAAGGAAAGGTTAGGAGATGGGGAGAGAAGGTTGAGGGGTGTGGTTATGGGAAGCTGTGTTTCTCTCTCTCCTCTTCCTTCTCCCCTCTCCCTCTCTCTCTTCCTGCCACTTTCTCTAAAACAAGCAAAAAAATCAATGGAAAAAATATCCCTGGGTGAGGATTAACAACAACAAAACACTGTGTGCGTGTCTTCTCAGTCTTCTTTAACCTCTGAGCAAGCTCCTCAGTCTGCCAGGGAGAGAGGGTGGGGCTCAGTTTGCATGATATTTGGCCCTTGGCCTCCTAGTCCTTAGACCCAACCCAGCACAGCAAGAGTCATCTTCACAGGCCCTGGCAGCAGTGCTGGCTGAAATCCTCAACACGACGAGGGCTGGGCTGGCCCAACCAGCTGAGTCCCGTAATTCAGAACCCCAGGGTGCAGGTGCGGGAAGACTGCTCACTCCCACAGAGAGACAGTAAGGCCTCAGTCCCTCAGGCCTCAGCCGGGAGTCACATGGAGCACCAGTACCAGGTGCTGGGCTCTCTGCCCAGGAACTTCTCTGAATCAGAAAAAGCCAACCCTCAACAACCCCCTCCCGTGGACAGGTCCAGGCCTGCTGCCATAACAAAGAGCCCAGCATTCCCACACGATCTGCCTCCGACCACTCTCCGTCCTCCAGAAGGCAGAAACAAATAAATCCTGAGACAAGCAATGAATACAGGGAGCAAGACACAGAAGGTTCGAACAGAGATCCTGTGCTTTATAATTTGTTTCAGAACAAGTAAAATCAGGTGACTCTCACACACCAAAGGTCCTTCAAGCCTTGCTTAAATGTCACTCTCTAGCCCTATTTAACATGACTACTTCACAGCCCCCGTAGTCCCTATTCCTTCTCAAAGCTCATTGCTTATACTTTTTCCATAACACACATCAATACTCTACACAGTTAACTTCATCAGTAGATTGCCAGCTCTGCGAAGGTGGTATTTATCTGTTTTATTTACTGTTACACCCACAGGGCCTAGAGGATAGGCACTCAATAAATATTTCTGAATGAGTGAATAAATATTTATGCTTCTAGTAGCTACCAACTCTCAGAGCCCCAACTGCCAAGGAGCCTCCTAAGCAGCAGACCTGTGCACTAGGGACCTAAGGATGGTCCATGATTCTCCCCATCTCAGGCTTTTAGGACACGCTGATGTTTGAGGGCAATGTGATGATGGAAACAAGAAAACTGTGGTCAGAAAGACCTGTCTGCTAGCATACTGTGTGATCTTAGGCATATTCCTTAACTTCTCTGGACCTCAATTTCCTCATCTGTAAAACAGAAATAATATCTACCTCAAAGAATTGTTGGGAGACTGAAGATGATCATGTGCGAAGTAACCCGCATGGTGCTCCTAGCCATGAAGATACTCTGGTGCCCAAGTACAAGACAGGGCTATCCAGGGAGTCAGCAGGTACCCCAACTGTAGCTTCCCATTTGGACTTGCTGCATACCAGTGACTCATTAGACCCTCATCAAGATGTGCAATTACAAACTGTCCCTCCAGATTCACCCCCCAAAGGGGAAATCTTATAGCTTTAATTATTCCCAGAGATAATGAGTCTAGGATGTTTCCTAGTGCACCCTTGGTGTGGTCCTCTTTAGATACCTGGACTCCAAAGCTTTCCAAATAAGTAACCCTCTTGGGCCAGGCCGGGAGACCCACTGCATCTGTTTCTGAACTTTATGACCCCACCCCCACACCACCACCACCATGAGAAAAGGCTTAGTAATGTTAATGTAAAAACATTCAAGCCTGTAAAAAAAATTTGGTGAGTTTATTTGAGCCAAACTGTCGACAATTGCCAGGAAGCAAAATCTCAACCGATTGGGATAATGCTCCTGAGAACAGTGGTTTTTCACCTTGTTTTATAGATTACATTCAAAGTAAGAGACATAAATAGGTTCCCTGAAATCCATTGGTGATAGATTAGGGAGGCAGGAGAAAGCAAAGCTTGGGGGTAGGGGGAACCTCTGGGACTGGATAAAAAGAAAAATGATAGACACAAACTTCTTTTACTTGGTTGGGTACAGGGTAGTTAACAGTCATCAATTAGCATAACAATAACAATGAAGGCATTTGTGCTCTCCATCCAGACACCCAGGCACATTTGGTTTGCCCCAGGGGTCCAGGGTCTGGAAGAAGGGAAGTTACAAGTTACTCTGACATTTCACAGATATGCTATTTTAGATGCAAAAAGACAATAGGCTCAGTTAAGGTAAAGATTGACCATGGAGAAGATACCAGCCTAGGACATGATTACCCATCATAGCTTAGCATGTGGCCCTTTTATCCACAGTAATAACCCAGTAAATAACATGGCCACCAGTATAGAGCTACCATTACGCCTCTTTCTGTGGACTCTAAACATATTTTCTTCCAGAACAAGAGGTGAATCTCTGTGAGCTTCAAGACTTACAAGCCAAGTCAAAGTGGCAGTGTCTGAGCTTCCTTCTCTCAGTCATTATGGTCTAAACACCATGCTACCTAGCTCCTCAAACAAGTGAATGTATTCCTCCTTTCCTTGGGACCTTTGCACTTGAGGTTTCCTCCACTTGGAACACTTCGGTGTCGAACTTCACATGTTGATTCTTCCATCACCCAGTTTTATTTTCTTGGGACATTCATCACTCTCTAATATTATCTTGCTCATTTATTTGTCTACTAGAGGCCCGGTGCACAAATTTGTGCATGGGTGGGGTCTCTTGGCCTGGTTGGGACCGTCTTGCCTAGCCCTGATCAGGGCCAGCTGGCAGGGGGTTGGGGGGCGGTGAAGGGATGGCGGGAAGTTGGCTGTGGGAGCGCACTGACCACCAAGGGGCAGCTCTTGCATTGAGCATCTGCCCCCCTGGTGGTCAGTGTACATCATAGCGACTGGTCGGTTGTAATGGTCACTTAGGCTTTTATATATACTGTGTTTCCCCGAAAATAAGACATCCTCCGAAAATAAGACCTACTTACAGGTTTCCTTCTGAGTGAAATATAAGGCATCCCCCAAAAAATAAGGCCCCCCTAGGCTAAACATGAGAGATTTGGTCCACTGATTCTGAAAGAAATGGAGTCACAAGAAATTCAGGAAATTCAGGAATTGGATTGTTATGATGTTCCAGAAGATGATGACATGATTGTCACTGAATAAATGAGTAAATTCTTGATACTCTAGGACTCACAGTTTGTCTGGTTTGTGTTGACAACTACCGTACTACCGTACCATATACAGGTAATAAATTTCCTTTATTTTCATTTAACAATAAATGTGTACCGTATTCTTCTTCATGGAAAAATAAGACATCCCCTGAAAATAAGACCCAGCGCATCTTTGGGAGCAAAAATTAATATAAGACAGTGTCTTATTTTTGGGGAACAGGGTAGACTAGTGGCTTGGTGCAGAAATTTGTATATGGGGCCGGGGGAAATCCCTCAGCCCAGCCTGCATCCTCTCCAGGGGATGTTCAACTGCCAGTTTAGGCCCAATTCCACAGGGATGGGGCCTGAACCAGCAATTGGACATCCTTCTCACAATCCGGGACCATTGGCTCCTAACTGCTCACATGCCTGCCAGCCTGATCACCCCCTAACCCCTCCCCTGCCTGCCTGATTGCCCTCAACTGCCATCCCCTGCTGGCCTGATCACCCCCAAGGCTTTTATTAGTATAGATATGCTCATGTTTGCTTGCTCTCTTGAACCTAAACCCCACAAAGACCCTGTATACCTTATTCACATGATTCCCATCCCTCAGGGTACCAAGTCAGGCATCCTTTTCTCTCAGTCTCTCCGTGGCCCCTACATAGGGCGTGCCACAGAGAATAAGAAGGTAGTTCTATGCTCCTTCAGCTCAGATGTCACTAGGACACAATTTAGAAGGAAATTTTATGCCTTCACACCCGCTCTAGTGCTCTGAAGGTGGGGATCTCAACATAAATTCTGGCATGGACTAACTAAAGGAAGGACCTTCTCCAGAGAGCCGAGTTTCCTCTCCTCCTAGCTAGGACGGGGTCAGTCACCTTTCCAGGATACTTTCCACCCCAGTAGCTCCTCAGCTCATAGCATTCACCCAGGCCAGGCCCTGGCACTGGGGACAAGAGAAACACTTTCTCAGAACTTGATGGGGGAAGGGCACACAACAAGCATAGAACCACAGTTGTTTAATGATTATTTACAAACTTATAAACTATTGATAATATCTACTCCGGCAGTTAGTAGGGGAGGTTACAGCAGAATTTACAGGATGATCTGCTGCTCTCTCCATACTGCCGGTATTATTGGAATAAATGCTCATATATGGTTCAATCTTGTCTCAGTTTAATTTGGCTCAAGTAGTGCCAGGCAGCCTGGACCCGTTTTGTGCCCGGTTTAAAACTAACTGGCTCCACAGTAGCAATACTGGGCTCTAAAGCCCCTGAACCTTCTACCGAACCAGCTAGGGAAGGGGCCCAATTATAGGTGTTCCACTAAACTAATCATTCAAAGGGGCTGTCTGGGACCAGCCTGGCTCCTAGGGCAGGGGGGCTTACAGTGTGACAGGTGAGGGGCAGCCTTCCTGTGGGGAAGACAACATGAAAAGAACTCTGGAGAAGAGATGCTGGAGCCACTAAAACTGACGGGTCTCTGCCCAGAGACTTCAGCCCACCTCTGCCTGACACACATCCTCCTGTACTTCACCCTCCCTGAGCGGTTTCATTTCCTTCCAGAAAACTTTGTTTTCGTTTGATATTTGCCTCTAGGCCTCTGGGAGAAATTTCTGAGCTTCGTTTTCTCTTCTTCGTGTGTGTGTGTGTGTGTGTGTGTGTGTGTGTGTGTGTGTGTTTCTCTTCTTGTTTCTAGGATACCTGAGCTGTTCCTAGAACAACAAGCTCAGTAGGAACAAGAGAGTGGGGGTGGGGTAAGGGTGTTAGGATCACCAGATAGAAGAGAAGAAAGGGAGGGAGGAAAAGAAGCTGCCTAGTAGCCCCCAGATACCCCAGAGGCACATCAGGGAGCCCCAGCAAAACTAAACAACCAAAAAGGGGCCACTTGCAAAGAGAATATTTAAAGTTTTAGGAAATAAAAAGGTCAGGGAGTAGATTGGGGCACTGCTCAAGGCTGGCCCAAGACAAGCACACTGAGGAAATCTACCAGAGGTCACGGCAGGGATCTTCCAAACAACACCTGGGAGGATAAGGACTGGCAGGCACAGGAGCCAGGCTGGGGCCTGCCTGAAACAGAAGCACACACCCTTAAAGGCGCCAGGCCCGGGTGTATGTGGATGAGGGGGAGCAGGGCTCCACAACTCCAAGGCAGAGCACAGGCTCACATGCAATGAGCAAAGGCGCAGGCCTTCCTAGCCAGCGGCCCACCTCCAACAAGAAGGAACCTAGCTTTCCCAGGCAGAGGCAGGCACGAGTGGAATTCCCCTGAGGCAGGCTGCACAGGGTATCCAACAACAGAAGTCATTTATCAACTTGCTTCTAGAGGGCGAGAAGGAAGCCAGTTCGGCCTCTGCAGGGTACAAAGCCAGTGCAGCTCCCATAGCATCCCCACCAGATAGCAAGCGCCAGAGGGTCACTCAGGAGAGACACTGACCAGAACCCAGGGGCAGAGGTCTCCCTGCAGAGACTGTGCATTTCTCATTCAAATGGTAAGTAGACAGCTTAGGAGGAAAGCAGCTTTAAAAATGAGCAGGAAGTGTGGTCTTCCCCCGTTTTAAAAGAGCTGCACTAACCAGTGTGGCTCAGCTGTTTGGAGCCTAGTCCCGTACACCAAAAGGTTGCAGGCTCCATCCCCAGTCAGGGCACATACGTGAGGCAACCAATTGATGTTTCTCTCTCCTCTCCCCCCCCCCCCCCGCCCCTCTCTCTCTCCCCCCTCTCTAATAAGCATGGTCTCAAGTGAGGATTTAAAAAAAGTAAGAGGTCTGCAGTCAAGACTACTTGAGTTGGAATCCCAATACAGACACTAGCTGTGTGTCCTTGATCGAACTGCTTAAGCTCTTTGAAACTTAGTTTCTAAAATATAGGACGATAACAGTACCAAGCTCACAGGGCTGCTCTGAGCAATAAATAAATAGCTCCTGTAAAAGCTTAACAAAGTGCCTGGCACAGAATAAGTTCTTGATAAGGTAGCTTTCTTGACAGAATAATAAAACTATGAAAATCATATCTGGTACAAAACCTACACTGTGCAACTCACACTATGTAACTCATACTGGAGAAGTTGGCATTCCCAATCTGAGGGTGGGGCAAGAGAGGGAGGGCAATGGCCCAGGAGCAAAGAACAGAGGCTGACAGAACCAGAAGCAGGAGGGGCCCCAAGCCTCCAAAAGAAACACTTTTGCAAAAGCCTAAAGAAATGATGGCTAAGGGCTTCTCGCCTGCAGCAGCAGAGGAGTGAAAAGGCAGCAGGGAAAGAACAGTCCCAGAATCCTGCTTTTCTTCCAGGCACTGTAGACAAAAAGGGGCCACGGGCTAACATGACTAGCTCAGGGGAGGCTTGCATGGCAGCCTTGTGAACTCATAGACCTAAAGTAACCACAAAGGATTATTTGAAATTAAAATCTTTTATTAAAAAGGTTATAGTAGGTAGTTATGTCCTAGGCCAGTATCTTTCCAAAGATCAATTTTCCATCTTTACTAAGACTACTGTCTGTCTAATTGCAACTAAGATAACTTACCTATGGAATGCCAGGGTAACTTGTAACTTCCCTTTTTCCAGACCCCTCAGGGCACAACAAATGATACCAGGGTCCAGACCACAGATTGCCCCAATGTTATTGTTATTATGTTAATTGTTGAATGTTAACTATCCTGTACCCACCTATGCAAAAGAAGCATGAGTCTATCATTTTTCTTTTTACCCAATCCCAGAGGTTTCCCCGATTTGCTTCCAGGGGAAAGCAATCTATCACCAAAGTGGTTCTGGTTCAGATTGCCCTCCTATGGCCTCTGAATTTGGTTGGAAAGACATGCCCTCCCTAATCTAACACCAACGGATTTCATGTAACCCATTTACATCTCCTCCTTTGATTATAATGTCTAAAAATAGGTGAAAAACTACCATTCTCTGGAGCATTATCTCAATATGTTGAGATTCTGCTTCCTGGCAATTGGCAACAGTTTGGCTCAAATAAACTCACAAAAATTCTTTATAGGCTTGAATGGTTTTTACTTTAACAGCGCTGACATCTCTCAAAGTGACTAGAGTAGACAAATGTTCAGAGCAGCATTTTTCATAAGAGCCAAAAAGCAGAAACAATGGTTAAATGCTCATCAACTGATGAAGAGATAAAATGTGGTACTTTATCTTTAATGCAAGGCTATTTGGCCATAGAAAGGAATGAAGTTCTGATGCCTCTTACAACATGTATGGACCATGAAAAAAGTCTCAAAAGGCCAGGTATTGCCGAAACCGGTTCGGCTCAATGGATAGAGCGTCGGCTTGGGGACTGAAAGGTCCCAGGTTCGATTCCGGTCAAGGGCATGTACCTTGGTTGCGGGCATATCCCCAGTAGGGGGTATGCAAGAGGCAGCTGATCGATGATTCTCTCTCATCGATGTTTCTAACTCTCTATCCCTCTCTCTTCCTCTCTGTACAAAATTAATAAAATATATTTTTTTTTAAAAAAAGGCCAGGTATGATATGATTCCATTTATATGAAATATTCAGAATAGGAAAATCTATATAGATAGAAATAGATTAGTTGTTGCTGAAGACTAGAGATCTTAGGGGGAAATGGAGAGTGACTGCTAAAGAATATGGGGTTTCTTTTTAGGGTGATGACTGTGTTCTAGAATTGATTGTGATGATAGCTGCAAAATCTGAGGATATACTAAAAGCCAATGAATTGTGTCTTTTAATTTTTTTTAAATATGCTTTCATGATTTTTGTTTAGAGAAAGAGGGAGAAAGAGATAGAAACATTGATGGCCTCAAGTGACGATTTACAAAAAAGTAAGAGCTCTGCAGTCAAGACTACTTGAGTTGGAATCCCAATACAGACACTAGCTGTGTGGCCTTGAGCGAACTGCTTTGAGAGAGAAGCATCGATTGGCTGCTTCCTGTACGCCTCCTACTGAGGACTGAGTATGCAACCAGGAATTGAATCAGTGATCACTTGGTTCATGGACGATACTCAACCATTTGAGCCACACCAGCCAGGCTGAGTTGCGAATTTTAAATAGGTGAATTGTAAGGTATATATATTATATCTCGACAAAGCTGTTTTTTGTTTGTTTGTTTGTTTTTGTTTGTTTTTTTAAATAATTCTTCATTGTTTTTTTTGTTTTTTTTTTAAATATATTTTATTGATTTTTTTACAGAGAGGAAGAGAGAGAGAGAGCTAGAAACGTCGATGAGAGAGAAACATCGACCAGCTGCCTCCTGCACACCCCCTACCGGGGATGTGCCCGCAACCAAGGTACATGCCCTTGACCGGAATCGAACCTGGGACCCTTCAGTCCGCAGACCGACGCTCTACCGCTGAGCCAAACCGGTTTCGGCGACAAAGCTGTTTTTAAAAATTACTGCAAGGTAAGTATTAAAGAT
Source organism: Pipistrellus hanaki (assembly GCF_964339955.1). Classification (NCBI taxonomy): domain Eukaryota; kingdom Metazoa; phylum Chordata; class Mammalia; order Chiroptera; family Vespertilionidae; genus Pipistrellus; species Pipistrellus hanaki. Next base: position 61,491,306 of record NC_140503.1, read on the forward strand.
GGTTTTTGGAGCTGTGTATAATATAAAATTTCAATCTATATGTATGGGTGGGAATGGATAGCCAAAAAGCTAGAGCCTTTACCTGGCGCTGTAACTCCTTTACAAAAATGGCACCAAAACATTAACCTGGATGTATCTCCCAGAAGATACCAGGAAACTCCTGTCCATTCCGACTAGTTTAGCATGGCCATGAACTCCCCATGCAATAAGCCCTCTTCCAAGGTACTTACCCAGCTGGGTAGGCAACTAAACCAGACCGGGGGTCACAGGCAAGTCCTCTGCCTCCAGACACTGTTATTCCAAGCACCTTTTCCAAGGTCACCTGTTAGAGCAAGACAGAAGTGGCATGTTATGGACAAAGTGGGGTTGGAAAGGAGGTATTAAAGGTACTCGGGACCATCCTGTAGTACTACGTTTCTAATGCCCCTGTCTTCAGGAGAATGGGCTACTGACTCTGCCAGGTTCCCAGGCCCCCTGATCATGTAGGGAAAAGCCAGTGTGCATCACTTCCTTTTAACAGGGCTCAATCTGCTGGTACCACGGAATGAAAATGAAGGGGTTAAAGCTCTGTTCGCGCCACAGCGGAAAAAGCACTCCCCTAATCCATAAAGGCTCCGTTTACAAGATAAAACCTTAGGTCCCCAGATTGGCTCTTGGGTGGATGGTACTCAGGAGAGGTCACTGATCTTCATGACTTGGCAGGCATGAAAGAAAGGCCTCTCTGATCCACCAAGAGCCAGAAAAATGTTAGGTATCAATTAGATGACTAATTATATCCCTGATCTTTGCATTTTATCACGTTCTTCTCTTTATCACAGGACTCCACCCCCACCCAAATGTCTGCCAGTTCATACAGACTATGAGCTCAGGAGGCAGAAACATGGCTTAATTCTGTGTTTTGCAAAGCACAGATGCTTGGAGTACTCTAATTATTATCATTAAGCCACAACTCCCACAGAGATGAAAGGGAAACATGTGTCAAGTGCTCAGAGATTCTGAGAGGACGTGGCCACACAAGATATTCGCCATCACCCTCATCGTCACTATTGTTATCCCACATGTCTGCAGTCCCCATAGCGCACACAGAGCTAACCTCAAATAGTTTACTGGTCTTTCTGCCAGGTGATGCCATGTGAAATTCAGATCGCCCTGTAAGCCTCTTGCTTGTCACTGAAGCTTGCCCCTTGCTACAGAATGTCTTGCTTGTCACTCCAGTCCGGTCTCCTCTAGTGTTGTCTGGACTCCCTGCACTGGCGTTGCCTCGGGGGAATGGGTTTCTGATTTGAATGGTCAAGTAAACAAGCTAGACTGAACTCTGCTAAGAGAGTCTCAGAGGCCCTAGGAGGGCAATCTGAACCAGAACCATTGGTGTTTATATCTGTGGCAAGGTGATCTACTCCTAGTCCAGGCCAGTTTCTGGTCAGGGGAAGCCCAGAACTAATTAGGATAGTTTTAGGGTCACTGCTTTTCTCTTACTGTCTCATTGGAGAAATCAAACTACTCCTTGAGGGACTGTTTAAATCCTCATCTCGAAGGACCATTTTAGTTTAAATTAGGTTGGAAAGACATGCCCTGTGGCTGCCAAAAAACACATCTTGGGACATAATAGCTAAAACCTATTTCCCAGAAGGGTCCCCAAGAGCCTTCTGTGCTTGGAGATGTGGATGGATTCTCAGTCTACTCACGGAGAGGCAGTCTAGTTCTAGGGCACCACACTTGCCAATTGTCCTTGGGCCTGTCTGAGGCACCAAATCTAGTACACTAACTTTAGCCTACTCAACACATTTTTAAAAATTCGTTAATTGTTTGTCTATCAAGAAAAACTATTCCTTCCAGGCTGATATAGCTCACTGGTTGAGCATCAACCTATGAACCAGGAGGTCATGGTTCGATTCCTGGTCAGGGCACATGTCCAGATTGCAGGCTCAATCCCTAGTAAGGAGCATGCAGGAGGCGGCCAGTTGGTGATTTTCTCTTGCCATTGATCTTTCTATCTCCCTCTACCTTCCTCTCTGAAATCAATAAAAAAATCATAAATTTATATATATATCAGATGTAATTATGTATGAAAAACTATTACATGCTCAATATTCATGTTTCATAGTTTAGAACACGGGTCAGTAACACACTTCCATGGAATTCAACCCAAAGAAATTCTTTACATTTGAAAATCACTTTGTACTCTGCAATATACCAGCTTTGTTCATCTCCTCAAAATCTTTCATGGAATCGTAATTTCAGTAGAAATCTCTATATGTCTTCTTTCTTGGTTCAGCCACAGCAAACATATACATTGATATCTCTGACAACAATATAAAATCAGACACTTGGCCAGAAGGCCACACATCTGAGGTTTTGTCAAAGCACTGGAAGGCATGGTAGTTATATTCTCCTTAATACCAACATCCTTTATGATGTAGAAAAGGACCTTCAATACAGTCTATTTTTTTTAAAGGGCAACACATTCTTGCCGAAGCCGGTTAGGCTCAGTGGTAGAGCATCGGTCTGCGGACTGAAAGGTCCCAGGTTCAATTCCGGTCAAGGGCATGTACATTGGTTGCGGGCACATCCCCGGAAGGGGGTGTGCAAGAGGCAGCTGGTCGATGTTTCTCTCTCATCTCTATCTCTCTCCCTTCCTCTCTGTAAAAAAATCAATAAAAAAATAAAAATCAATTTACTATAAAAAAAATAAAGGGCAACACATTCTTGATAGTGTATCTTAGTGTATGCCTTCTTCCATACTTACTCAGTCACCTTTCTGAAAGGGCTGAGCACAGGGCACTGGCAGAAAAGTACAAATAACCCGGGGAAATGTGGGGGACACTCCGTTCAGGGCACCACCCCCTACCCTGGCACTGTGCCTCTGGCTATCCCAGAGAGAGGCCTGCTCAGAAACATTCCTGCTGCACCCACTGCCTACTGCAGAGAGACAGAAGCCCGAGGCCACATTACCCACATAGATGGGAAAGGTCATAAAATCAAGTGCAGTTGAGCTAAAAGGCTGCCCAATCTTAATTTTTCAAGCTAATCTGATTTCAGACAAATATTTTGGATTCAAATTTGCATCAATTTCTCCATTTGCTTCAGCTTGGTCCCAAAGAACCAGATGAGTCTGTTGATTCTCAGCTTCCCTTCCCTCAGACAGGAATATGGGTAGTAATCCAATTCCATAGAGAATTGATTTTGAAACTAGCGTGGACCTTTCATTAGCAATTTAAAGCGAGAAGGAGCCATGAATTACACAGAGCCTAAAGACACTTAGTATTTATCAAAGGTTTTTGACCGTGACCCACAATAAGAAACACATCTTACATCATGACCCAGTACTAGTGTATACGACACATGTATGTGTGTGCATGTGCTAAAACTGAAATAAAAATTTCACAAGACAATACTTATTGCATGCAGAACTGTATGTAGTAAGTAATGTAACATTCTATTTTCTATGGTATTCTATTTCATTAAAAAATAATTCTGGCCTTAATCAGTTTGGCTCAGTGGATAGAGAGTCAGCCTATGGACCAAAGGGTCCTGGCTTCGATTCCAGTCAGGGACATGTACCTTGGTTGCAGGCTCCTCCACGGTCCGAGCCCTGGTCAGGACTCGTGCAGGAGGCAACCAATTGGTGTGTTTCTCTCACATCAATATTTCTCTCTGTCTTTCCCTCTCTCTTCCACTCTCCCCAAAAATCAATGAAAAAATATCCTTGTGTGAGGATTAACAACAACAAAAAATACTAATAAATTAAATAATAATAATAATTCTAGTTGTGGCCCACTTTATTGACTTCATGGCCTACAAAATGGCTGGAAGCTACAGTGTGAGAAGCCCTCCTGCAGACCATCTTTTCAGCGGGGCCTGGGTTTCACACCTGTGTGTTCCCCAGTCACTTTCCTCCTAGGATTTTCAGCAGTGTACAGACATCTGGGCCAGGATACCCCACGGCAGCAGTTTGCCTAGGCTCAAAACTGGCTATTTTCAAAGGATTTGTTGGTTTTGGCTTTTTCTGGCTTTCTGAGCAACTAGCTATCCAAGGGAGGGGGGGGGGGGAGGTTGGAGAGGGCAATTTCCTTTGGCTCAGTGGAGGAGGAAGACGAGGGGAAAAACATTCAGGGGCATCAGCTGGTTTTTATTTTATGTTCTAACTCAAACCAGCTTCCTGTTTGCAGGGAGGTTCTGGGCTGAGCTCCACTTTCAAAGGATCTGAGAGTTCAGAGCTCCTGAAAGCTCCACATTTAGGCTTATTTTGCAAGGCTCCAGGCTCCAGCACGATGGACTTTATAAACCGACTCTCTCCCTCTGATAACCTTCTCCATATCCTCTCTTTTTAAAAACATAGTACGATATCCATCTACCCTAGAAAATGGAGACAACCTGGACCCTCCCTGCAAACACACCACAGGCTGAAGGCACAAGTTCCAGCAGCGGTATGCTGAAGCTGGCTTGCACGGGCTCGTGAGCACTGACCATGCACGTCTTTTCCCACCTCCACTTTCAGTGACACACGCTGGTGGACTGAAATCACCCCCGTGGGGTGCTTACACCATAGAAATCAGCGAACATTGCATACCAGGGTCCTTTTCCCCCTCGGAGCCTGTCAACATTTACCACCACACCACTGAGTCCAAGTAACTGTTCTCTCTCACTTGGCCTGTGGTTGGAATTCCCATGTGTTCTCTCTGCTTCAGGCCTTCCCCCTACCGTCTTTTTCCACAGGGCAAGCCACAATGATGTTTTTAAAATATACATGAGGTCATGTCATTACTCTGCACAAAACCTTCCAATAGCTTCTATCTTTAAGTTCAAATCCAAATCCAAGGCCCTAAATCATCTGGCCTCCGGCTACCTCTCTGACCTCATTTCCTACTCTCCCTCTCGCTGACTCCATCCACCTCAACCACCCTGACTGCCTTAAGCACCTCAAGCAGAGTCTAGCCTCAAGTCCTTTGCATATGCTATTCCTTGGATCCTGTAATCTCAGCTATTCACAGAGCTGGTTCACTCAGGTCTTTGCTCAAAGGTCTCCTTCCCAGAGAAGGCTTCCCAGACTAGCTTTTCTGCTATCATTCTAAGCCCAACTTATCCTGCTATATTTTATTATATTTTATACTTTATTTTATATATTACTAGAGACCCAATGCACGAAAATTCATGCAAGAATGGACCTTCCTTTCCCTGGCTGCTGGCACCACCTTTGCTCCACCCAGACTGCCTTTCCGCCTTCCCACACTGCCCAGAAGCCCAGAGCGGCTGGGCAGTGTGGAACACCTGTGTCCTGCCCCTGGCCACTTGGCACCTGTGTATGCAAATTAACCTATCTTTGTTGGGCTAACTTGCATACTAACTCCTGATTGGCTGGTGGGCATTGTGAAGGTATGGTCAATTTGCATCCTTCTCTTTTATTAGTCGATTTTTTTATTTTACTCATCTGAGAATATGTATTTTTTAAATATATTTTCATTGATTTTTAGAGAGGAAGGAGGGATAAAGATAGAAACATCAATGATAAGAGAGAGTCATTGATTGGCTGCCTCTTGCATGCCCCACACTGGGGATTCAGCTTGCAACTCAGGCATGTGCCTTGACCTGGTATCAAACTGTAACCTCCTGGTTCATAGGTTGATGCTCAATCACTGAGCCATGCCAGCTGGGCTGAGGATATATTGTTTTAGAGAGAGGGTAAGAGAGGGAGAAGGGGGTTGAGATAGAGAGAAACATTGATTGGTTGCTCCCACACATGCCCCCGACCATAGCTGGATATTATGTCTGCAACCATGGTACATGCCTGGACCAGACATCAAACCCATGATCTTGCATCTGCGGGTCAGAGCTCTAACCACTAAGCAACAGGCCAAGGCTATCCTGCTTTATTTTTTTTCTTCTTTTTAAATATATTTTATTGAGTTTTTACAGAGAGAAAGAGAGAGGGATAGAGAATAAGAAACATTGATGAGAGAGATGGGGATATGCCCGCAACCAAGATACATGCCCTTGACCAGAATCGAACCTGGGACCTTTGAGTCTGCAGGCCGATGCTCATCCACTGAGCCAAACCGGTTTCAGCTTTATTTTTCTTCATAGCACTTAGCAGTGACCTGACACTGATTATATCTCTGTCAACATACTTATTGTCTGTCTTCTCCATCAGAATACGAGCTCCCTGAAGGCAAGGCGCTATCCCTCACTGGTATATCCTTAGCACATCCTATATAATAAAACCCTAACATGCAAATCGACCGAACAGTGGAATGACTGGTTGCTATGAACTGACCACCAGGGGCAGACACTCAATGTAGGAGCTGCTCCCTGGTGGTCAGGGTGCTCCCACAGCGGGAGCACCGCTCAGGCAGAAGCTGGGCTCATGGCTGGCAAGTGCAGCAGCACTGGAGGGAGCCTCTGCGGCAGCGCTAAGGAGCAGCGAGCTGAGCAGCAGGGAGCAGTGAGCAGGCAGGCAGTAAGGAGCAAGGGGTCCCAGACTACAAGAGAGCACAGGCCAGGCTGAGGGACCTCCCCACCCCCAGAGCATGAATTTCATGCACCGGGCCTCTAGTAATTTATATAGTGCCAGGCATACATTGGGTACTTGATAAATACTTGATGAATAAATGAAAACATAGCAGAGACTTCAAAAACAGTGAAATATCAGACATGAGAAGTCCAGGAAAACTGGTATTTCAAGCCAGTAAAGATGCTCTCCAAAAAGTATCTAAAACTGCTTGTGACACAAAGACCATGTCCAGATGAAACAAGCACATGGGGATCTTAGATTTTGTTTCTTTCCCTGGCCTGTGTGGCTCAGTAGTTAGAGCATTGGCCCACACACTGATGGATCAGGGTTAAATTACCAGTCAAGGGCACATACCTGGGTTGTAGGTTCAATTCCTCGCTCTACTTGGGGCATGTGCAGGAGGCAACCAATCTATGTGTTGACACTATGATGTTTTCCTCTCTCTCTCTCTCCCTCTCTCTCTCTCTCTCTCTCTCTCTCTCTCTCTCTCTCCCCCCCCCCTTCTCCCTCTCACTAAATGGCCCCTGGCCTGGCATTAGTAGCAGCCAGCTTTGGTTCACAGCTTGGCCTTTCCTGGGCAACTCCAAGCCCAACACAGTAGGAGCCATCTGCAGATCACTTTGTAGCTCATGCTGAGTGACCCTGAGCAGAACACAGGCAGCTGCTGACTTTATCAACCTCCTGGGAGGCCCCAGAACCAGCCCATCCAGTGGACAGCTTCAGACCACATCAAAGCACCACCCAACCACCTCCACAAGCAACACACTCAAGGGGGGAACTCAGCAGGCACTAGAGGCTCAGGTCAAGAACTGGAGGGACAGCTTTCTGTCCTGAAGTCAGTACTGCTCTGTGCCATGGGACCCTACACAACTGATCCTCCACAGTTGTTGGTGGTCAATGATTGTAGCCAGTTCTTTCAGCTGATAAGCCTGAGAGTAAATCCCTCTCATTGGCATGCCAAGAGCAGTCAAGAGGAGGGTATACACAGCCAATACAGATGTACATCTCCAGTGCCCAGCTTGGGTGATTGGGGAGACTTTGCCACTGGATCCTACAAAGCACCTACTACATAAGACCATGCTGCCAAGCCCAGGAGATGTAGCAGCTCTATCTAACACACAGAAACAAACATAGCCGAAACCGGTTTGGCTCAGTGGATAGAGTGTCAGCCTGCAGACTGAAAGGTCCCAGGTTCGATTCTGGTCAAGGGCATGTACCTGGGTTGCGGGCACATCCCCAGTAGGGGGCGTGCAAGAGGCAGCTGATCGATGACTCTCTCTCATTGATGTTTCTAACATACTTATTAAAAAAAAAAAAAAGAAAGAAAAAAGAAAAGAAAAGAAACAAACACAGCAGGCTGCCAAAATGCAGAGGTAAAGAAACATGCCCTAAATGAAAGACTAGAACAAAACTCTAGAAAAAGAACTAAACAAAATGGAGCCAAGCAATCTATTAGATGTAGAGTTCAAAACACTGGTTATAAGTATGCTCAATGAACTTAGTGAGAACCTCAACAGCATAAGAATCATAAGAAATGAAGAAAACTGAAATGAAGAATAATTAATACGGAATCAACAGTAGAGTAGATGAAGTTGAGAATCAAAACAGCAATTTGGAATATAAGGAAGCAAAGATCACTTAATCAAAATAGCAAAAAGAAAAAAAAATCCAAAGAATCCAAAGAAATGAGGAGTGTGTAAGGAATCTCTGGGACTACTTTAAACATATCAACATTCGTGTCATGGGGCTGCCAGAAGGAGAAAAGAGAGAGCAAGAAATTGAAAACCTATTTGAAAAAAGACAGAAAACTATCCTATCTTGATTAATGTTCATATGAACAATAAAATACATATCTATCAACAAATCTAAAAAAACAAAATAAACGAATGAGCTGAACAGAAACAGACTCATAGGTACAGAGAACATTATGATGGTTGCCAAATAGGAGGGGGATTGAAAGGATGGGTGCAAAAGGTAAAGGAACTAAGAAGTAGAAATTGGTAGTCAAGGGGATATAAAATACAGCATAGGGAAGATAGTCAATAATATATACTGTATATGGTGTGAAATGGGTATGAAATATAGTGGGATGATCATTTAGTAAATTAGATATTGTCTAATCACTGGGGTATACACCTAAAACTAATATAATATTGTACATCAATTATAATTGAAAAAGTAAAAATGATTTAAAAAATAAATCCAATAAAATTCTACTGTCACTAAAAAAAGGGAAAGAAAATAGCTGAATTAAAAATCTGGGATAAGACCCAAGTTCTGACAGAAACTTCAGCTCTAAACCCTCACTGCTCACATGCCAATGAAACACAGCCAGAAGATACACCAGAGCCGAGGTGACTTGGGATACAACTGCTATAGGCAGCTAGCAGGGCAATGTATCTAAAGATCTAAAAACATCGCTTCATGTATAAATGAAAACTCAGAGTTAAGAAGAGAGCATTCACTTTGTATTCTATAGTGATCTCCTCCACATCCAAAACACAGCCTAAAAGCAGGAAGAATAATCAAGTTGTGACCCAGCCTCTGCTGTGGCAGGTGATGACTGCTGAAATAGAGGAAAGCCTACACCAGCCTGAAAGGTGGTGTCATTTTCCCCTGGAAGCAAGGCTGCAGGAGTACAGAATTACTACAGATATACTGTGAAGGAGGGCTTGAATACCCACCATTCCCAGCATGCACTAGGCAGGGCAGTATTTTATCCTCTTGAGAGGAAAAAGGAAAACAAAATCTTTCCTCACTATAATCAGATAAAGGGATAACTTCATAATAGCCTATTCCCAAGAGAGAGAAAAAAATCAAGCCAACTGTTTAAGTGCTCTCTGGCTCTCATTAAAGGAGATGGAAAAAACAGGTGGCTCAGAGGCGACAGACAGATAGGGCTACTCATTCACACTAGAGGGAACGGTATTTTCCAACATGTAGATGACAACCTATTAATGGGACTTGAAATTGATTTAGTGAGTAATGAATAAATAGAATAAAAATAAATCTCATGGCATGTTGTAAGGGTAAGTATGGAAACTTTGGTTTTGGGGGAAAGGGGTGTGTGTCTGTGTTTGTGTGTGTATTGGGTCACAATATATAATAAATTTTTCTTTTTTCTTTTTTTGCCAATCCTCACTCGAGGATATTTTTTCCATTGACCTTTATTTTTAGAGAGAGTGGAAGAAAGGCGGGAGAGAGAGAAACATTGATGTGTCAACACATGGATTTGTTGTCTCCCGTACATGCCCCCAACTGGGGCTGAGGATCAAATCTGCTATGCAGGTTCCTGCAAGTCCTTGACTGGAAATCAAACCTGTGATCCTTTAGTGCATGGGCCAGCATTCTAACCACTGAGAAATACCAGCCAAGGCTGTAATGTATATTTTTTAATATGGGTTGTTCTACAAAGTTTGAAAGGGGTGTGTGTCTGTGTGTGTATTGGGTCACAATATATAATAAATTTTTCTTTTTTTGCCAATCCTCACTTGAGGATATTTTTTCCATTGACCTTTATTTTTAGAGTGTGGAAGAGAGGTGGGAGAGAGAAATAAACCAACACATGGACTGGTTGTCTCGCACTGGAGGGATATGGGGGATCCTAAGGTAAAGAATAGATATACTCTACCCTCAAGGAAGATGAATGATATGCTACAAAGCAATCCAGTATGTGACAAGGGTCATTAGGAAGATACAGAGTGCTCAAAGAAGAGGAGGAGAGATGACTTCTTAACAGGATCAGGAAAGGGAAACAACGAAGCTTTCTTGGAGGGTGAGATGGTATTTGGCCTTGACCTTGCAATGAGGATTGGATTTTGACAGGTGGACATACGAACAGAAGGAATTCTCAGTAAAAGAAGCTGCATGACCAAAAGTTTGGCAGAAGAAAATAAAAGAGCTAGTGAGCAATGGTGAAAGCAAAGATTGTGTAGGAGAATAGTTAGGGGAGGCAGGCACCAGGTAGCACACCAGGTAGGCATTGAATGCCAAACTAAGTGGGTCATCTGTAGGTCTGGGAAGCCATTGAAGGGTTTCAAGCCAGGGACACAAAGTTATGTTTTAATGATGTACATAAAACATACAACATAGGCAGGGAGCCCCATCAGGAGGCTGTTATAATAGTTTAGGTGAGAAGTAATGAAAATCTAGATTAGCATGAAGATAGAGTAGATTAGAAATGATATATTCAAAAGTGACAAAGCAAAAAGAATTGGCAAGAATGGACAGTGTACAAGTTTCAAGGAAAAAGAAGACTCAAATCTTGAACCTCAGATATCATGATCAAAAAGAGGTCTTGGGTGTAGACATGAAAGGAAGGATGGGAGCTAATGGTGTCTGTTTTAGACATGTTGAATCTAAGATGCTTCAGAGATATTTAGTAGGAACCACAGAACGTTCAACTTAGCAAAATAAATAAGAATTAATGTTTGAGAGAGGTCATGACTAGAAATAGATATCTGAGGAATATTCACATGAAGGTGAAAACCACCACTGAAAGTACAATGAGACAGGAAAAGGAGGCAAGGGAGAGCGAAGCTAAGGATAGAACCATGGGGAATACCTATTTTTAGAGTATGAAGAAGATGAAGCCAGGCAGTTAGAAAGGAAAGAGGAAAACCAAGAAGCCAGTGAAAGGGAGGATTCCCAGAAGGGACGGGTGGCTCATGTAAGTACTAAAAAGAAGTAAAGGCCCGGCTGGTGTGGCTTAGTGGTTATGTGTCGACCTATGGACCTAACTTTATCTGTTCCTCCCTCCCCAACCCCACTCCGCCCCTTCACCCCAGAACTAAGCAGTTCACAAGCCAGAGGCGAGGCACCAGCCACTGAAAGATCCAGTTTGTGAAGCCAAGACAATGATTCTGCTAGAGAAGGGCTTAAAGGGTTCAGATTTGCCCTCCCTTTCTTAGTGTGAGGGGCCACTATAGGGAGTCTTGCAATAGTAGAGTTAAGAGCCAGAGCCACAGAGCCAGGGTCAAAGATTTAGCTGACTTCAAATTGGTAAAGGAAACTCCAGCAGCTTAAAGGAAGCCTATCTCTGTATTTGTTGCCATGTTTTGTTGCCACCAGTTTTTTTCTTCCCCCTTCCATCTCCCTTTCTCCACTTCTCAATCCAACTCAAAACAAGTTATAAATACCTGAGTTATAAGTCATTCCAGCCAAACCATGGACTTGCTATTTCTATAAACAAGCATGCCACAGACCTGTCTGAGGCAGAGCACTCTCCATCTTTCCCTCCCTTCCTGCAGGTTAAGAATAATTATGCTGGTCTCTTGCCCAGATACTACACTCTAATCTCACAAAGCAGATTCTCCACCAGATTCTGAGAATTGCCACTTATGCAAAAGCCGCAAAAGCCCAAGGCCCACAGACTTTGTGCAGAGATTTAGCCAGTGGGGCAGACGCCCAGTGACTGGGTGGGGAGGGGAGTGGGGAAAGGGAGCATCATGCCTAAGCTTACTCACTCCTGCTCCTTCTGAGTCCAAAGTACCATCTGGTCAGAGGCAGGAAGGGTCAGATGGCCACTTCAAGACTGTACATCAGTCGACCTTGCCTCTCTACTTTGCTCCTGGTCTACCCAATCTGGCTGGTTTATAATTCTACTGTCTATACCATAAAGGCTCCTAGAAACAAATAACCCTCAATATGACAGAAAAACCACATGCCATGAACTCTCTTGCTTAGAGTTCAGAATCGGTTGGAGTTGAGCCATTTCTCTGGTGCTGAGATTAAAATAGTCTCAGCTTCTAAGGAAGGTAATCTGCCCCTTCCCAGGAGAAGGTGACCTTAGAGATCCTCTACTCATAAATCCCTGGAGACTAGAGAACAAAAGTGCCCAATCCTGGGCTAGCAACTGAATTACTCGGGGGCTTAACAAATTTTTTTCAGATAGAAGTCTCTTCCTATCCCCATCTCCTATCTGGAAGAATTATCAATCAATAGACATGGACAGGGGTTCAAAAATCTGCGCATTAGAGTCTCCAGGTAGTTCTAATGATTAATTAGATAGGGAACTATTAAATTAATGCATTTTCCCTTTTTGCTTCCAAATTTCAGCCACCCCTGAGACTAAGGAGAAAATAATGATCCTAATATTCTTACAAGCTGAAACTGGTTTGGCTCAGTGGTAGAGCTTCGGTCTGCAGACCGAGATTCCGGTCAAGGGCATGTACGTTGGTTGTGGGCACATCCCTGGTAGGGGGTGTGCAAGAGACAGCTGGTCGATGTTTCTCTCATAGACATTTCTAGCTCTCTATCTCTCTCCCTTCCTCTCTGTAAGAAAAATCAATATATTTTTTTATTTTATTATTTTTTATTTATTTATTTTTCTCATTATTTTTTTAAAAATATATTTTATTGATTTTTTAGAAAAATCAATATTTTTTTAAAAAAAGAATATCCAGGTGCTCTCCTCTCTGAGCAGGGCCACACCTTTCCCATCCCGCTCTTCTTACCCCCAGGGCATCACCTTAGCCTTTCCCTCTCCGAACAGCAAGGGCCCTTCTTTTGCTTCTGTAACTTGTTTCCTAAGCCTACGGCAGCCCAGCTGGCTCACTTCTATCCCTTTATTTACTTTCTCTTGTAATTTGAATAATAATAATATCCAGATCCATGGGTACAAAGGGTCTTGTGCGGAGAGGATCTACAGCTATAACAATGATCATTTATTGAATGTTTATGTTCTCTGTGCCAACAACTGTGCTAAGCACTTTACAAGATTATTTCATTTAATACTCTTGACAACTTTATGAAGGACAAAAATAATTTCCATTTACAGATGAAGAAATAAGGTAAGTAGTGAGTGGAAAAAACAGAATTTAGACCTGGTCTGTCTGGTTCCAGAAACCATGGTGACCAGAGGAAGGAGTTCAGGCTCTCCAAACCCACCAGAATGTTCAGTTTCTGAAAGAGCACATGGGGAAGTCACTGCGCCTTTGGGGAACTAACAGGGACAGGTCTGAGAACCAAGGCAAAAGGCAGAGGTCACAGGATGAAGTAGAGGGCCAATAGGGTCCTCTCCTGCTAGCTTTAATGTAAAAAAAAAAAAAAAAAGGGCAGGCCTTACCAGTAGCAGAAATGGGTCTAAAAATTGACCTCCCCTCACTTAGATGATTACAGAGAAAGAGGAATGGAGGGTCTTCCAATGCCAGAGTATCCCACATGGTCAGAGCTTGGCCATGTCCAGCCGGTACTTGACCTACAGTCAACATGGACAACTGACACCTGTTTTCAAGGCAACTGGCATTACAGTGTCAGAAGCAGGAGAATCTGATTTCATGTGCAGATGGAGAAAAAGGTTAGAAGGGCATCAGATCTCAGACCAGAGGGGAGAGAATAAAAGGACTCTTGCTAAAGGACTCAATTATAATACAACTAGAGGCCTGGTGCATGAACTTTGTGCACTGGGGTGGCGGGTGAGGGGAGTGGGCCCCTCAGCCCAGCCTGCACCTTTTCCAATTTGGGACAACTCAAGGGATGTCTCTGTGACGAAAGGATCGGGCCCAAACTAGCAGTAGGACATCCCTCTCACAATCTGGGACTGTTGGCTCCTACCCACTACTTGTCTGCCTGCCTGCCTGTCCCGAACTGCTTCTGCCTGCCAGCCTGATCACCCCCTAACTGCTCACCTGCCAGCCTAACACCTAACTGCTCAACTGCCCTCCTCTGCCGGGCTGGTTGCCCCCAACTGCCCTCCCCTGCTGACCTAATCTTGCCCCCAACTGCCCTCCCCTGCCAGACTGATCTCACCCCCAATTGCCCTCCCCTGCCAACCTGATCTTGCCCTCAACTGCCCTTCCCTACTTGCCTGATGGCCCCCAACTGCCCTTACCTGCCAGCCTGGTTGTCCCCAACTGCCCTCCCCTGAAAGCCCGGCCCCCCCACAACTTCCTTCCCCTGCCGACCTAGTGGCCCCCAACTGCTCTCTGCTGCCGACCTGATCTCACCCCCAACGGCCCTCCCCTGCCAGCCTGATCTTGCCCCCAATTGCTCTCCCCTGCCAACCTGATCACACCCAACTGCCCTTCCCTACTGGCCTGATCATCCATAACTGCCTCTGCCTGCCTGATCACCCCTAACTGCCCTCTCCTGCTGGCCTGAGCTCGCACCCAACTGCCCTACCCTGCAGGCCTGATCTCACCCCCAACTGCCCTCCTCTGTCAGCCAATTTGATTATGATTGGTCAGTTTCTAAGCCAGTCAGCATCAAAAGCTTCATCTCCTAGGCAGCCACTGGCTCCTCACAGTTGACCTAGATTTGGTTCTTATTGGTCAGTTTCTATGCCAGTCAGTGTCTCTGAGCCTATCAATGGGGGCCTGATCAGAAAGGCGTTGCTGATCAGCAGCCCCGGTGGAGGCTTAGAGAGAAATGGAGGTATGGCTGCGCCACAGCAGCCCAACACTGACCGTAGGACTGACTTTAGGTTGGTCGAGCTTCCCAGTCATTGCAGACCCAGGATTTTTATATATTAGGATCATCAGCATGTACTGAATTCCAAAGAGCAGCTTGAACAACACAAAAGCCTGTTACAGAGCAGACACTTCTATCCTCCCTTTCTCATCCAGCTATCAGAAGGGCAAGGACAGGAGATATCTCAAATTAAGCATAAGGTTAATTTTTTCCCCCCTCTACAGCAAGACTTAAACCACAACAAAGCTTTATAAGAAGAGTCTAATTCCTCCTCATTCACCAATCCTACATGCCTGAAATTTCTTAATCTTTGGTTCCCAAACTTTGTAATTGGGGAAAACACTAACCATTCCTTATCTGGATGAAATGTGCAAAAAGAATGTTAGACAAAATGAGGAATGGGGCCCTAGCAGCTTTGGCTCAGTAGATAGAGCATCCAGCCTGTGGACTGAAGGGTCCCAGGTTTGATTCCAGTCAAGGGCAACATGCCCAGTTTGTGGGCTCAATCCCCAGTAGGTGGCGTGCAGGAGGCAGCCAATCAGTGATTCTCTCTCATCGTTGATGTTTCTATCTTTCTCTCCCTCTCCCTCCCTCTTTGAAATCAATACAAATATTTTTAAAAATAACAAAAAGAGGAATGGGAGGACTCTTGGTACCCCTGCAATCATGACAACTTACACCATAAGACTTTCCTGGAAAAAGATTTCTTCAACATGCTATTCTCTATAAAATGCTCACTTCCTTTCCATTCCTAATGCCAACACTCTAGATTAGGCCTTCAGCACCACATTCCTGGATATTGGCTTTCTAACCAATCTCCTTACTGTAGATGCTGTCTCCCCATCCCAGAACCCATCAGAATAATCCTTCCATGACCTAGCTTTGATCATGTGCCTCCCAGATTAAAAAATTTCAATGGCTCCTACTGCCAACTAAATAAATTATAAATGTCTTAGCAAAGCATCCAAAGTTCCCTGTCAATGGGCCCTATTTTTCTCCTTATTCTATTTCCTACTACTCACCTATATGAAGCATATGTGCTTGCTAATCTGGATTATTCATTATTCTGGAAAGGAGCTTTATAGAGCTTTAGTTTATATTATTGTCTACCTAGAATGTCCTTCCCTTCTGCCACTACATTCTGAAATACTACCCTTCCTTCAATGACCACCAGCTCAAATATCACATCCCTGTGATTCTTCCTGTCGTCATTCTGACAGAAGTGACTCCTGCCCTTTGTTATTCTTGTTATTCTTACAGCAGCACTTAGTTTGTATCATTCACATGGCATGTGCTACTTAGTACCTTGTACTGTCTTATCTCTCCTACTAGTTTATAATCTCCTGGAAGAGAGAAGCCATGTCTCATACAACTCTATACTTACAGCACAGAGTTAAGTGTTTAATATGTATTTGTTAAATCCATTCTTTTTTTTACTTTTTAAAATATATTTTTATTTATGTATATTTTTAAATAAATCTTTATTGTTCAGATTATTACAACTGTTCCTCTTCCCCCTCTCCCCTTATAGCTCCCCTCCACCGGTTCCCAACCCACCCTCTGCCTTTACCTCTCCCCCACTGTCCTCATCCATAGATGTACAATTTTTGTCCAGTCTCTTCCACAACCCTTTCCCTCCAGAATTGTCAGTCCACTCCCTTTCTATGCCCTTGATTCAATTATATTCACCATTTATTCTATTCATCAGATTTTTTATTCACTTGATTTTTAGATTCACTTGTTGATAGATATGTATTTGTTGTTCACAATTTTTTTCTTTACCTTTTTCTTCTTCTTCCTCTTCTTAAAGAATACCTTTCAGCATTTCATATAATGCTGGTTTGGCGGTGATGAACTCCTTTAGCTTTTTCTTATATGTGAAGTTCTTTAGCTGTCCTTCAATTCTGAAAGATAACTTTGCTGGGTAATCTTGGTTGTAGGTTCTTGCTATTCATCACTTTGAATATTTCTGCCACTCCCATCTGGCCTGCATAATTTCTGTTGAGAAATCAGCTGACAATCGTATGGCTGCTCCCTTGTAGGTAATTAACTATTTTTCTCTTGTTGCTTTTAAAATTCTCTCTTTGTCTTTTGCCCTTGGCATTTTAATTATGATATGTCTTGGTGGTCCTCTTTGGATTTCTTTTGTTTAGGTTGTGTGCTTCCTGGACTTGTAAGTCTATTTCTTTCACCAGGTAGGAGAAGTTTTTTGTCATTATTTCTTCAATTAGGTTTTCAGTATCTTGCTCTCTTCTTCTGGCACCCCCATAATTCAGATGTTGGTACACTTGAAGTTGTCCCAGAGGCTCCTTACACTGTCTTCAACTTTTTGGATTCTTTTTTCTTTTTGCTTTTCCAGTTGGGTGTTTTTTGCTTCTTTGTATTTCAAATTTTTGACTTGATTCTTGCGATCCTCTAGTCTGCTGTTGGATGTCTGTGTGTTATTTTTTATTTCAGTCGGTGTATGCTTAATTTCTAGTTGGTCCTTTTTCATATCCTCGAGGGTCTCACTAAATTTATTGGCCTTTTCTAGAAAATTCATGAAAAACTTTATAGCTATGGTTTTGAACTCTTTATCAAGTTGTTTGCTTTCCTCCATTTTTTTTCATTTGTGACCTGTTTCTTTGTCTCCGCATTTTGGCTGCTTCCCTGAGTTGATAAAGTGGCTTTGTGTGCTAGGTGTCCTAAAAGACCCAGTGGCTCAGCCTCCCCAATTACCTGAGGTGGACACTTTTGGTGAACCCCTTTGTGGGCTGTGTGCAAAGTCTTGTTGTAGTTAAGCCTTGATTATTATTGGTATCACTGGGAGGAACTGACTACCAGGCCAATTGGCTGTGAGGATCTACTATGTCTACAATGGGAGAACTTCTGTGCTGGAGATACCCTTATGAGACAAGACTTGCTTCAGTGGGGCTTTGGTGCTCACTGTTTCTGCCCCCTGAGTGTGTCCCTTATGGATCTGAGGCGTTGTAATCTGGCTGGTCCCACTGTGACCACTGGGTACACTGGCTACTGGATCTCCAAGGAGGTGCTAATTTAGCCTCTGCCTGAGGCCACCCAGCAGGAGATTCAGAGACATCTGCAGATTCCTCCTCTTTGTATGGAGTTTGGAGGTGGTCAGATGATGCCCAGCTATGAAGCAATGCAGGCTGCTATGGGGCCTTGGGCCTTCTTTTGGATGTTCTGGGTTTCACTGACTCAGCTGCAGTTTGTTAGGTTAAGTTTAAAATTCAAAGGACCAGGCCATTCATATGCAAAGCCTCTGCGCACAGCTTAGATGGGGCGAAGTCTCAGGGCGAAACAAACAGCAATGGCTTCCCATCAGCCCTGCCCTAAGAGGCCCCTGAGTCTCAGTGTCCCATGGTAATTGCTGTAAGCACCTCTGAGAGAAAGCCACCCTTGAGTTTCGCCCACTACCAGACAGTCCAGTTTCTCCCCATAGGAGTCTGGATCCCCAGAGTCCCACCCGGAACTGGAATTCAGAGCAGTTGGGAGCTTTTGTCTCGCTCCCGCTTGAAAAAGCCAGCCTCGTACTCAGTTGCCATCCCTCTCCATGCCTCTCTACCTCTGCCTTTCACAGCTCTCTACCTTGCCTTCCACAGCTCCTGTGAGTCTCAGTGTGTTTTTCTCTTTCCTTCTAGTTGTAGAATTTCCACTCAGCCAGCCTTCCTGTGGTTCTGGATGATGTCCGTTTTGTCTTTTGTAATTTTGAAATTGTTGTGCGAGACAGCAGTTCAGGTGTTTACCTATGCCACCATCTTGGTTTCTTAAATCCATTGTTAAATCCATTAAAATTATTTGTGAATACTCCTTTCATCTTAATTACTAAGCGATTCAACCCCCTAGAGAATTCTCCATCTTCACAGCCAGCCCTAGAACTTGGAGCAGAAAGCAGAATTTTGATGCCTTTCCAGAAAGAATAAGGAAGGCCTGAATGGAATAATCCATGTGCCTTGAATGATTAAAAACAAAACAGTTTTATCCCTGACTTTAGTAAACACTTGCATGGCATGGCTCTATACACATCTCAAATTATAATTAAAGAATAAATCCACCCCTGGCCAGTTTTTCTCAGTGGTTAGAGCATCAGCCTATAAACCAAGAAGTTGTGGGTTCAATTCCCAGTCAAGGAAACAAACCTGGGATGGAGGTTCAATCCCAGCCTCTGGGAGACAACCAATTGACGTCTCTCTCTCTCATGGATGTTTCTGTTTCTCTCTCTCTCTCTCTCTCTCTCTCTCTCTCTCTCTCTCTCTCTCTCCCTCCCTCCCTCCCTCCCTCCCTCCCTCCCTCCCTCCCTCCCTCCCTCCCTCCCTCCTCCCCCCAACTCCCTGCCTTCCTCTCTCTCAGGTAAAGATTAACAACAACAACAACAAAAAGAGTAAGTCCAAAAGATTAGGGTTGTTTTTGTTTTTTTAATAAAAGTGGCAAACTATTGTTTAAAAAGAACTTTACTTGTTCTTTATAACCAGAAATGAAAATAGTTATGAGTAGTTATTCTGAATGAAGAAATTATGAGTTATTTTTCTTCTTTATGTTTATACTAGAGGCCCAGTGCACAAAATTCATGCACGGGGGTGAGGGAGGTCCCCTTAGCCCAGCCTGCACCCTCTCCAATCTGGGACCCCTCAAGGGATGCCCGACTGCCCATTTAGGCCCGATCCTAAATGGACAGTCGGACATCCCTCTCACAATCCAGGACTGCTGGCTCCCAACTGTTTGCCTGCCTGACTTCCTGATTGCTCCTAATCGTTTCTGCCTGCGAGCCTGATTACCCCCTAACCATTCCTTTGCCAGCCTAATAGATGCCTAACTGCCTCCCTGCCAGCCTGTTTGTCCATAACTGCTCTCCTGCCAGCTTGGTCACTCCTAACTGCCCTCCCCTGCAGGCCTGGTCACCCCAACTGCCCTCCCCTGCAGGCCTGGTCACCCCAACTGCTCTCCCCTGCAGGCCTGGGTCTCCCCCAACTGCCCTTCCCTGTAGGCCCAGTCACCCCCAACTTCCCTCCTCTGCCGACCTGGTCACCCCTAATTGCCCTCCCCTGCAGGCTTGATCACCCCCAACTGCCCACCCTTGCAGGCCTGGTCACTCCCAACTGCCCTCCCCTGCTGGCCATCTTGTGTGGTGGCCATCTTGTGTCCACATGGGGCAGCCATCTTTGACCACATGGGGGCAGCCATCTTGTGTGTTGGAATGATGGTCAATTTGCATATTACTCTTTTATTAGATAGGATTAGTTAAGTAAAAAATTTTTTGGAAAGCACATGTACATCAGAAAGTATCAAAAAGTATTTTATTTACCAAAGCTAACCAAGGAAATATTTTGGAAGATAGTAGAAATAAATTACCTTAAATTTTATAAGTTAATGATGAATTTGTGAGAAAATATTTTATGTGCTATTATTATCCAAAAAGTTTATTATACTAGATATATTTTTCAATAATATTTGTGCATAACTGCTTTAATAAAATGACTATGCAGATTTCAAATTTTAAATATTTTATTATTTTTAAAATATGTCTTTATTGACTTCAGAGAGGAAATGAGAGGGAAAGGAGGCTAGAAACATCAATGATGAGAGAAAATCTTGTAACCAGGGCACATACACTGACCAGGAATCAAACAGTGACCTCCTGATTCATAGGTCCATACTCAACAACTGAGACACACTGGTCAGGCAAAATTTAAATATTTTAGATTTAAATATGAAATACACAAGTTCAAATTGGAGAGACTTTTACCTTTCCTTTATTTTTTTTCTACTTATAAAAATATACAGACTCATAAAATATTCCAACATTACAAATAGTGAATATATAATCATAATCTACTATCCCTCCCTGAGGTAATTAATATTAATAACAGTTTGGTAAATATTTATAACCTCACTTTTTTTCTATGCATACTAACATGTACGTTTTAACAAAAATATACATAATCATTAACATATAAAACTTATACAGTTTGCTTTTTGTCACTTAATGTGCTTTAATATCAGTACATATGGATCAACTTCATTCTTTTCAGCAAGCACACGGTATTTCATTTTATGGATGTATACCAATCCCCTACTCATAGTTACTAGAATTACTTCAATATTTCACTACTGTGAATAGCACACACAATATATATTATATACACTTTTGTGTGGTGTAAATGCTTGCAGAGAATAAGATTCCAGAATTATAACTGGTAGATCAAAGGTATAAATATATAAATTTTTCTGCTAATGGATATTACCAAATTGTCCTCTAAGAAGGTTGCATCAATATATGCTTTCACCAATAGTGTAAAGCTATGAGTGCACTTGTTTCCACAAATCTTCACATATATTTTCTTTAAGCAAAAATTATTTAAATAGAATATTTCACTTTCATTACAACATTAGAAACTGAAAACAATGGGTTATAAAGTTAACATGTTTTCACACTACCTTTAAACTCTTGGTCTGAAAGGAAGTTATAGGACTAATTCACATTCTACATTATTTCTCAATAGAAATAAATTAGCCCCAGAAATTACATCCATTTCTAGAAAAGCTACTGCTGTTAAAAATCATGTTCATTACTCCAGTGATTTCGATAGTAACGAAAGGAATATTTGCTAAGCCTTCCTTTTGGTTAGTAGTATTGTTGATCCAAGCTAAAATATTGACAAGGAAAAGGTCCTGAAGATAGATCACAATAGAAAGTTGCACGGGGAGGATGATTAAATGTTGGAACAGAAGAGGCTGCACCTGCATAAGAGGACTTCTCACTAATTGAAACTTGAAGGAATAAAATTGTCAGGAAATTACTGAGTATTCAAGCAATCTTATAGACCCTGATAATATTAGCAGCTCCCTAAGAGCTGTAAACTTATTTAGACCTTACAATGTACTTTCACATTCATTAAATCTCATGTAATACTAAAACAGCCCTGGGAAAAAGCCTAGTATTCTAATTTTACAAATGAGAGAGAAGCCAGCTACCTCAGAAGTGAGCAGGTTTTCTCTCCACCCCTCATCATGTGTGTACACACACACACACACACACACACGCACACGCACACGTGCACGTGCACGTGCTACTCAAAGTATGACCCAAGGAAGAGCAGCACAGGTATCACTTGAGGGTAGACCTGAATCTGAATCTATAAGACCACTGTCTCTCACCTCCACCCACCGATCTAGCTGTACATTACTAGTAACTATTAGAAGTCCTGTTCACTAGCCAGTTCTGGGTTTGCTAGGAGGAAAAATCTGTGACAGCTGCTTTGGTAGCATCACAAGAGAGATCAAAAGCAACATGGGAAAGCAAGGCCATCATAAGACGAAAAGACATGTTTAGAAAACTCAGCAGCAGGTAATAATGTCATCCTTTCTAATAAAAGTATAATATGCAAATTAACTCCATCACAAAGATGGCAGTGGCCCAAAGCTATAATATGGCAGTGCCCAGTCCTCTCAGCCCCACCCGAGTCCCCCAGTCCCAAGGGAGCGGGGCAGCCTCTGAGAGCAGGCGGCATGAGCAGCCTGGTGGGATGCTTGCTTTGTCACCACAGCAAGGAGGCGAGCGTTCCGTGCCCAGCCATGGAGGGCCTTTGGCCAGGCCAGGGCACAGATGGGCCCCTGGGCAGTGGGTGCAGAGAGGCCAGGCCCCACAGAGAGCTACTGGTGCATGGATTTGTGCGTAGGGCTACTAGTATGAAAATAATTATGGCGTGTGAAGACACTGTACTTTCCCAAGCAAAAGCTAATCAATGAGCATCAAGGCAATTAAATGGAGGCAAGCCTGTAGGCTGCCTGTTGTATGTTTAGTCCCAATAAGCAGTTACTTGCTTTTCTCCAAGGCAGTACCAAGGGTGGCAAGGGTCAAGGTTTCTGAGCATGCTCTGAGCTCCTTCCTCATGATCACAAACTGTCCCTGGGCTGCACTCTACTCAATCCACCTGGCTTGAGGCTTCCTGTCTTCACTACTAACTGGGGTAGCAGCAGGAAAGTATGCATTAAAATCCCATGCTTTTGCACCCATCATCTTATCATTGCTGCCTATGAGAGAAAATAAAGCAAAATAAATATATCCCACACTTTTCAAAAGTTCATGTTACACCCTTCACTTTTACATTAGTAAAAGTTTTCGCTAACTGAAAGAAATCCTAAGAGGATTTTCACTTTCACAGGCAAAAAGTGAAAATAGCATTCAGTGTTTTTTTTGCAGTGAGCTATTATAAAGGCAATGTGTACCCCAAGTAGGGAGAATGGCACTACTTTTACACATATTAATGTTATTTTGGGTTTTATTTATTATTTGGTATGATTCAGTAGGTTATTTTGGGGGTCTGAGAACACCCAAAAATTTTTCCATGTAAGTTAATAGTAACTTTTTCTTTTTTCTTTTTTTATTTGCTAGGAGGGAAAATCTGTGACATTCCAGCTTACAAAAGATTTCATAGGAACAAACTCTACTTTCACATAGTGGAGGGAACCATGATACGAATCTGAGATCAGGGGAGGAAGCAAGGAACTTAGCAACCCTGGAGCCCACCCAGCCAAACAATCAGTTGGACAAATTACCTCATTTTTGTTCATTTTCACTGAACCCCCGTTTTATTCCACAGAAAATAGGCATTTTAACTCAGACTCTCCACAGCTCTTCAAAGACAAGGTCTATTGTGGATAGAGACAGCTATAGAGATAAAAAGGTAAAGCACAGAGGTAAAAAGGAAGAGATTTGGGGTAGGTAGCACTATCAAGCAGCAGGAATGTGAGCTATACAATCAACTGCCAACTGAGAGCAAAACAGTTCAGTTTCATGATACCCACACACAAAAACAACCAAGGCATCTGTTCAGTCTCCACTTCACTCCCCCACCTCACTCCAACCCCCATAGACAAGCACCAACTGCTTGTGGCATAGGGTCATCTGGAACCATGCAGTTGTAATCGATCAACCTGACATTAATATACCCACAGAACCACAAGTTGTACAGTTCCTAAGACTACCACAGGAAGAAGTGGGGATACCAGCTCAGAAAATCTGGAGCTGGGGTGGGAAGAGGAGCAAAGACGTAGAGGGACAAGTGTTACTGAATGATGGCTCTAAAGTAAGTCAGAGAAATTCATTAAACTACCTCTTGTAGGGAATGTTGGAAGAAAAGGATGTTTTTTCAGCTACTGCCATTTTCCAAGCTGAACGCAGGATGTGACTCTTAGCTATAGCAATATTGGGCATACTTCTATGCTCAGTGTAATGGTTTGCACATGAAGACTCCCTGGGAGGAAAACCGAATAAAAATTAAGTGTAGGGCTTTAGGCTTTAGAGTTAAGATCGCCGAGATCTGACTCCCAGCCAAGCCCCTACTGGCTATGTAAAACCACCAGCTACTCACCTAACCCCTCTTAGCATCAGTTTCCTGATCTATAGAATGGGAATAGTGATATTTATAGTAGGCTGATGTAAACTTGAGTGAGATAATATATGTAAAATGTTTAGCACAGTACACAGCAAAAGCTCAATTATTTACACTACAAATATTACTATGTCTAGTATTATGATTGGGAAAGTAAGATAAGGACAGAAAGCACTAAAAACAAAGGTTGGAAATGGGTGGTTCCAGTAAGCATAATACCTGAAAATGTTGAATGACACAAATCTATTCAATATAATGGATGGGAAAGAAGAAACTTGAAAAGTTCAAGACCACACAGCAAAGGAAACCATCAACAAAATAAAAAGACAACCAAACTACTGAATGGAAGAAGGTAATTGCCAATGATATATCAATAAGAGGTTAATATCTGAAATTTATAAAGAACTCATACTGCCCTAACTGTTTTGCTCAGTGGATAGAGCATCAGCCTGCGGACTGAAGGGTCCCAGGTTCGATTCCAGTCAAGGGCATGTACCTTGGTTGCAGGCACATCCCCAGTGGGGGGTGTGCAGGAGGCAGCTGATCGATGTTTCTAACTCTCTATCCCTCTCCTTTCCTCTCTGTAAAAAGTCAATAAAATATATATATATTTTAAAATAATTCATACAACTTCCCTGGCCAATGTGACTCAGTTGGTTAAAGCACTGTCCTGTAGACCAAAGGATTGCAGATTTGATTCCCAGTCAGGGCACATGCCTTCATTGTGGGTTCTATCCCGGCCTCAGTTGCAGTGGGTGCCAGGAACAACCAACTGATTTGTCTCTCTCACATCTCTCTCTCTCTCTCTCTCTCTCTCTCTCTCTCTCTCTCTCTCTCTCTCTCTCTCTCTCTCTTCCCCCCTTCCGCATTCCTCCCTCTCTTTTCCTTTCTCCTGCCTCCTTCCCTCCATCTCTTCCACTCTTTCTAAAAATCAATGGAAAAAATGTACCTTGGGTGAGGATTAACAAAAAAGTTTTAATATTAACAAAAAAAAAGTTTTGTTAATAATAAAACAAAAATAAAAAAGGGCAGAGGACCTAATAGAGACTTCTCTAGAGAGGACATACAGATAGTCAATAGACATATGAAAAGATGCTCAACATCACTAATCATCAATGGTTATCATCAATATATAAATAAACAAGTGTTGGCAAGGATGTGAAGAAAAGATAACCCTGTGCAGTGTTGGTGGGGATGCAGATTGGTGTAGTCACTGTGGAAAACAGTATGGAGGTTCCTCAAAAAATTAAAAATGGAACTGCCTTATGACCCAGTGATTCCACTTCTGATTATATATCTAAAGATACCAAAAACACTAATTTGAAAGATTATGCACTTCTATATTCACTGCGGCATTATTTACAATAGCCAGGACATGAAAGCAAGCGCCCATCCATAGACGAGTGGATAAAAAGCTGTGGCACATATATACAATGAAATATTATTTGGCCATAAAAAAAGAATGAAACCTTACTACATAAGACAGCATGATGGATCTAGAAGAATATAATGTAAAGTATATGACTCAAACTACTATGTTGTATACCTGAAACTAATACAAAATAATACTGAATGTAAACTGTAATTGAGAAATAAAATTTGAATTTTTTAAAAAAAGAAAAGTACAAGAACAATAGAATCAAGTCCTTGGGTATTTTAATCTTTAAAAATAAAATCACCTTGCCGAAACCGGTTTGGCTCAGTGGTAGAGCGTCGGTCTGCGGACTGAAAGGTCCCAGGTTCGATTCCAGTCAAGGGCATGTACATTCGTTGTGAGCACATCCCCGGTAGGGGATTTGCAAGAGGCAGCTGGTCGATGTTTCTCTCTCATCGACATTTCTAGCTCTCTATCTCTCTCCCTTCCTCTCTGTAACAAATCAATAAAACTATCAAAGTCTTAGCAGTGATCTATTTCTTGATTTGGGTGGTAGCTATATGGGCAGTCACAACACAGTATTATATTATTATATTTCAGAAACTTTTGTCTGTTATATTTGACAATTTTTTATTATTTTTAAAAAAATATATTTTATTGATTTTATACAGAGAGGAAGGGAGGGAGATAGAGAGTTAGAAACATCGATGAGAGAGAGTCATCGATCAGCTGCCTCTTGCACACCCCCTACTGGGGATATGCCTGCAACCAAGGTACATGCCCTTGACCGGAATCGAACCCGGGACCCTTCAGTCCCCAAGCCGACGCTCTATCCATTGAGCCAAACCGGTCCCGGCATGATAATTTTTTATTGTTTTTTTAAAGTTAATCCTCACCCAAGGATATTTTTCCCATTGCTTTTTAGAGAGTGGAAGGGAGGGAGGGAGAGAGGAGGGGAGAAAGAAAGAGAGAGAGAAAGAAAAACATGGAGGTGAGAGCCATTGAAAGGTTGTCTCCCGCAGGCTCCCAGACCAAAGCCAGGGATAGAAGCTGCAACCCAGCCCACGGCACGTACCTAACTTCAGGTGTATATGCCCTGATCGGGAACCAAACCCTCTAACCACTGAGAAATACTGGCCAGGGCTTATTTGAAAGTGTTCTGAAGATTTCTTGTTTTTATTTTTAAGAGCCAACACCTTTAATGGGGCCAACTAAACTTATGGGAAAGTGACCAGAGGTGCCACTGAAGGAACACAGATTTCAAAAACTGATAAGAGTATAAAGGAAAGTAAGAAATTGTAGTGAGCTCAACATAACTGAAAAGTAATGTTCGAATCCAGAAGAACCTAAGAAACTCCCTTCTCAGGGTTCCTCTAAAAGAGAATTTGACAAAGTGAAAGAAAAATAGTCATATAGTTTCACAAAGTTAAGTTCCAAGATTATCAAGTAAACTTAAATCTCAATGATAAATGAAGGGGCAGGGAAGATAAACATTGTTAACCTCATCCCAGTTTTAGGGGGAGAGATAAGGTATATGTATAAACTTAGAAATTCAGTCTCTTTTTTCATTTACAGTTGACATACAATATTATATTAGTTTCAGGTATACAACAGTGATTAGATATTTATATAACTTTTGAAGTGATCCCACTTGGCACCATACATAGTTATTACAATATTATTGACTATACTAAAGGCCAGGTGCACAAAATTCGTGCACTGAGGGGGGTAGACCCTCAGCCCAGCCTGCGCCCTCTTGCAGTTTGGGACCCCTTGGGGGATGTCCAACTGCTGGTTTAGGCCCGATCCCCGTGAACATCCCTCTCACAATCCAGGATCCCTTGCTCCTTACTACCACCTGCTCGCTCCTTAGTGGCAGGCTCCTTACCGCTCGACTCACTGCTCCTTAGCACTGCTGCAGAGGCAGGAGAGCTTCCCGCCTCTGCTGGGCTCACCAGCCGTGATTCTGTCTCAGGGCTTCTGGCTGACCAGTGCTCCCCCTGTGGGAGAGCACTGACCAACAGGGGCAGCTCCTGCATTGAGCATCTGCCCCCTGGAGGTCAGTGCACATCATAGCAACCGGTCATTCTGCCATTCAGTCAATTTGCATATTAGCCTTTTATTATATAGGATTCCCTATGCTATACTTCCTTATGACTATTTTGTAACTACCAATTTGTGCTTCTTAATCACTTTGCCTTTTTCACCCAGCCCCAACCCCCCCTTCCCTCTGGCAATGAGGCTGGCAACAGAGGGAAGTTAGGGGTGACCAGGCCATCAGGGAAGGGCAGTTAGGGGCAACCAGGCCTGCAGGGGAGGGCAGTTGGGAGGAACCAGGCCTGCAGAGGAGGGCAGTTAGGAGGTGACTGGGCCGACAGAGGAGGGCAGTTGGGGGTGACCTGCAGGGAAGGGCAGGTGGGGGGGAGGAAACAGGCCTGCAGGGGAGGGCAATTAGGGGCAACCAGGCCTACAGGGGAGGGCAGTTGGGTGACCAGGCTGGCAGGGGAAGGTAGTTAGGGGCAATTGGGCTGGCAGGGGAGCAGTTAGGCATTAATCAGGCAGGCAGGGGAACGGTTAGGGGTGATCAGGCAAGCAGGCAGGCGGTTGGGAGCCAACAGTCCTAGATGGTGAGAGGGATGTCTGACTGTCCATGGGAATTGGGCTTATTGGGCCTAAACGAGCAGTCGGACATCCCTCGAGGGGTCCCAGATTGGAGAGGGTACAGGTTGGTCTGAGGGATGCCGCCCTCCACTCCACTCCTGTGCATGAATTTTGTGCACCAGGCCTCTAGTATTATCATAAAGGGTCCTACTCCTGCCTGCAGAGAAAATTCCTGCTTATCTGTCTTAGTAAGACAATGATCAGATACTAACATCTGACCCTACAACAGGGCAGTTCTCTCACTTCTATACATAACATAGCAGTTTACAGAGCAATCAGTGTTAAAGACACAGTGCAGGTAAAAACTGCTCAAAGTAAACTACCTAGAAGTGAATTTAACCAAGGAGATAAAAGACCTATCCTCAGGAAACTGTAAGATATTGAGGGGAAAAATTGAAGAAGATACAAATAAATGGAAGTATATATACCATGCTCACAGGAAGAATTAATATCATTAAAATGTCCATACTACCCAAAGCAATCTACAGGTTCAATGTAATCCCTATCAAAAAACCAATGGCATTCTTTACAGAACTAGAACAAATAACCCTAAAATTTAGATGTAATCACAAAAGACCCAGAATAGCCAAAACAATTTAAGATAAGAGGACAAAGTTGGAGGTATCACACTACCTGATATCAAACTATACTACAAGGTTATAGTAACTTAAACATCATAAAAGCAGACATATGAATCAATGGACCAGAATAGAGTCCAAGAAAAACACCACACCTATATGGTCAACTAATCTATGACAAAGGAGGCAAGATATATAGTACAATGGGGGTGAAGACAGTCTCTTCAATAAATGGTGGTAAGAAAACCAGACAGATAAATTTAAATATGAAACTAGACCATATAGCTCTTAGAAGAAAACATAGGCAATAAAATCTTTGACATTGCTCTTAGTAATATCTTTCTTAATATGTTTCCTCCAGCAAGGGACACAAAAGAAAAAATGAACAAATGGGGCTATATCATACTAAAGAGCTTTTGCACAGTGAATGAAACCATCAACAAAACAAAAAGACAACCTCCTGAATGGAAGAAGGTATGCACCAATGACACCTCAAAATATATAAGGAACTCATATAGCTTAAACCCCAAAAAACAAATCTCCAATTTAAAAAATGAGCAGAGGACCCAAATAGGCATTTCTCCCAAAAGGACATACAGATAGCCAAAAGATATATGAAAAGATGCTCAACATCACTAATCATCAGGGAAATACAAATTAAAACCTCAATGTGATATCACCTCACATTTGTCAGAACGACTATCATCAATAAATCAACAAACAACAAGTGTTGAGCACTGTGGGATCATAAACTGGAGCAGCCACTATGGAAAGCAATATGGAAGTTCCTCAAAAAATAAATAAAAATAGAACTATCATATGACCAAGCAATTCCACTTCTGGATAATTATCTAAAGAAATCCAAAATACTATTCAAAAAGATATATGCAGCCCTATGTTCATTGCAGCATTATTTATAATAAGCAAGTTATGGAGATAACCTAAGTGTTCACTGATAGATGACTAGATAAAGAAGATATGGTATATGAGAGGTGGAGGGATTGAGCAAAGAAGAAAAAAAAAAAAGAGAGAGAGAGAAAGAACTCATAGACACAGACAATAGTGTGGTGATTGCCAGGAGTGGCAGAAGGGGGTTGGTGGGTAGAGGAGGAAGAGGGTATAAGGAGGATAAATGGTGATGAAAAAAAGAAAGGAAGCCCAGTGACGCATGGCTCAGTGGTTGAGCATTGACCTATGAACCAGGAGGTCATGGTTCGATTCCTAGTCAGGGCACATGCCCAGGTTGCTGGCTGGATCCCCAGTGTGGGTTAAGGCAGCCCATCAATGATTCTCTCTCATCATTGATGTTTCTATCTCTCTCTCCCTCTCCCTTCACATAAAAATCTTTCAGAAACTTCAAGAAAAGAGGGGGAGGGTTAGCTATCAAGAGCATACACATTTACTTCTTAAGGAAAACATAGCCTCAACTGAGATGAGAAGTAGAACTGACAATTGTACAGGGCTCAAAGTTGAAGGATGTTTACAACCAATAACTTTACACTTCATCCAAGACCCAGCAGAAAAGGCATAAAACTTCAAATTATTTCCAATTCCATTATATACTCCAGATAATCCCCTTCCTTAGAGAAGTTTTTTAAAACCCCAGCTCTCATCTACTCTCTCTAATAATTTAAATACTCATCTCTACAGCTCTCACTTCAGTTTTTAACCGTATTTTAAACATCTTTTAAAAATAGGTCTCTCCTTAATTAAAAAGCATTTCCGGAGCACCACTTTCTGCATATATGTACTTCCCTGTCTATTTCATGTCCTCCTTACCTAACTAGGCTGCTTCTCTACTTCTTTTCAACACTGATTTCTCTTCTCAAGAGGTCACACAACTCCTCCTGATAATTTCCTGAGAAATTCTTCTAGAATTCCAAATTTATCCCTACCATATTTGACATCTTTAAATTTTTCTCATTCATTTACTATTTGCTGCATATCTTATATATTACAGTGTGATATAAAGGAAATAAAGAACATTACTCCTGACCTTTGGAAAAGAAGACATACATAAAAGAATAATTGGTTCCAACATAGTTGGGGTGGGGGGAAAGGGCCTAGTCAGAAAAGGTCTTATGGCTCCAGTAAATACAGAATTGGACCTAAAAATAAGTAGAGAATTTAGTGAAAAAGCTACTTTAGGTAGAAGGAATAATATGATTCAAAGCAGCAGGCCATCTGAGGTAAGAGCTGCATAAAGGCCCTCTGTCACTTCCTTCTTTGCTCCCCGCCCCCCAAAAGGCATATGTCTTGGCCTTCAATTTTTATTTCAGAGTCTGTTGCCCCTGAATCACGAGCTCTCGGAGTGTTACTGATTACCCAAAGCCACCACACATTAGAGCAGCTGACAAAGCTTCATTCGCCAAATCTTAAGTGGGTTACCACAAGGCAGGCTTTTAGAATCATCTGAGAGTCTTCAATAAGGAGAGGAGTCAGATACCTGTAGAGTCCTAAGCACACAAAGACAGCTACTACTTTTAGGTGCCAAAGATATATGCATAAGTACTCTTGCTCTGTCAGACTACTGAAGGGTCTTTCAACATCAGCTAAGAATTTCCTTTATTCATAGTTCTGGAACAAACAGTCTGAAGCACTGCCATGGCCATGTGGCTCAGCTGGTTGGAGCATCATTCCATACACCAAAATGTTGCAGGTTTGATTCCTGGTCAGGGCACATACCTAGGTTGCAGATTCATTCCCTAGGTTAGGGTACATACAAGAGGCAACTACCGTATTTTTCGGACCATAAGACGCACCGGACCATAAGACGCACCAGTTTTTAGAGAAGGGAAATGAAGAAAAAAAGATTCTGAAACAAATAGTGTCCTAAAATATTTTATGTGCATTAAAACCCAACATCACAGTCATAAACACATGTAATCAACCCTGTAAAGTAAACAGCAGCATTTAGAACCATTTTAGAGCCGGGCAAGCACACAGAGACCACACACAGCCGGGCAAGTAAAAAAACTTTTTTTTTACAGTATATGTGTAGGCTATATTTGGACCATAAGACGCAGGGACTTTTTCCCCCCACTTCTGGGGGGGAAAAAGTGCGTCTTATGGTCCGAAAAATACGGTAATCTCTCTCTCTCTAAAAATCAATAAAAACATATCTGCAAGTGAGGATTAAAAAAAAAAAAGAAAGTCTGAAGTATTGAATTTCTATTTCAAACAGGGATGATCTTCACTGTTTTCTTAGAGTTTCTCTTCTCCTCTTGCCTCAGGACTCACAGTTCAAGGATCCCTTCCTCTGTGAAGTCTTTCCTAATTCCCCCTAGGTTCCCACTCCTATGCCGCCATTACCACCTTATGCATGCTTCTAGGGCACCACTTACCACACCATGTTGTAATTATTTGTTTACAAGTCTGACAAGCCACAACCTCTTTGATAGCAAAGAATGTTTTCCTTATCACTGATTCCACGCATAATAGGAACAATAAATATTTGTTAAATGCATTAATAATGCACAACATGGGAAGTTTTAAAGAATGATGATCATATCTTCTGGATCCCAGACAAAAATTACAGTATTAACACTGAAAACTAAATTTCCATCATACATTTATACTACTTAAACCATTCTCAGTCAGAAAAAGAAGCCAAAGATATGAGAAAATTGCTCTAATAGTGTTGGTCACTGCCAAGTTACCAATCAAGATTACGAGTGTCTGTAGCACTAAGAATGACCCAACACAAAAAAATGAATGAACAGAATCAACTCTAAATAAGTTTCTAAGTTTCAGACTCATTCTCTCACATCTGGAGAATATGAACAACAATTAATAGGAATCCTTGGAAAAGTTACTATCTTCACTGCCAAGGAACCTTGTAGCCAATTTTGATTTAACTTTTTGAAAAGAAAAAAAAAAAAAAAAATATATATATATATATATATATATATATCGATATATTGATATATACATACACACACACACACACACACACACATATATATATATATATATATATATATATATATATTTATTTTTTTTTTTAATTGACTTCAGAGAGGCAGGGAGAGGAAGAGAGAGACAGGAACATCAACGATGAGAGAGAATCATTGATCGGCTGCCTCCTGCATGTCCCCTCCTAGGGATTGAGTCTCCAACTCGGGTATGTGCCCTGACTGGGAATCAAACATGAACTCCTGGTTCATGTGACCTCCTGAGCCACACTGGCCAGGCCCAAGTTTAATTTAATATGACCCGAGAAATATACAGGAAAGCTATTCACCTTCTGACAAAATTCAAGTAAGGTTCTGCAGCAAGGGACAGATTTCTGAACTAAGTCCTCCCAGAACCCTGCCATGTTGTACATTAGCACTCTCAATCATTTCTCATTGGCTTTACTAATCTCTGAAGAGATACAAGGCAGTAAAACGCTATGGTCTCAAATGCCTCTCCCTGTAGCAATCCTGTACCACTCAAGGCTACTACTCTGTTTAAACACTGCTAATATACAAAGGTCTAATCTAATCCCGTGGGAACAAAGCCCTAGACTCCCTCAGGGACTCAATAAATTTAGTCAACTTTTGCATTTTCAAAGTTGTGGGCCTCGCCTCAACACAGCTGAAGAAAACATAAAGACCAACACTGAATGGATGCAAAGGGACTTGGCCTCTCAGGCACTTGTGCAGCAGCAGGGTGGCAGGCGGCTCTTGGCATGCAGTGAATGAAATAAGCAACATTCAAGGGCAAGGAGAACTGTTTTGCTGTTATCATTCCTAGGAAGCCAAGAAGCTCCAGTTAAATTAATTTAGGTTTCTTGAAGAGACAAATACGTTTGAGCCCAGGCAAGAGTATTTGCCAAGCCAATTCCTCAGACTAGATGTTCTAGCAAATTTCTTCCCTTTTATTTTTTATTTTAATTGATCTTAGAGAAGAAGGGAGAGGGGTAGAGAGATAGAAACATAGATGAAAGAGGAACATTGTCAATTAGCTGCCTCCTGCATGCCTCCTACTGGCGAGCAAGCTCTCAACCCTGGCATGTGCACCGACCAGAATCTTTGGCTCCTGGATTGACACTCAACTGCTGAGCTACACCAGCCGGGCAGTTCTAACATATTTCTTTATGCTACTACTGTCTTACATAATCCAGCTATGACACCAACACTTACGGCTACATTAGTCACAGCTTAGCCCTTCACAGGATATGTGATCCCACTACTCTCTTCCAAGAAGGTAAACTGAGTCACAGCATATCAACTGGCTTCCCCAAGCACAGACTTAGTTTGTAGTGAACTGAATCCAGGTTGCCTTCCTCCCAATCCTTTTTCCATGAATGAATCTCAGCATGCCCACCCCTGCTGCTATTTCTCCTTTAACCTAAAACTAAACCATTGCTTTCTTGAAGGGCAGAGATGGGCACACTTGATCCTTTAGACGCCACGGGGCCTTCTAGTCCTCCTCTTTCCCAAGAAAGAGTTAGGAGGAAGAGGAACACGGAGCAAAGGAGGGGAGGGTTGGAAAAAGGTGGCTCCCAGGACCAGGACTCACCTTGGAGCTGAGGTCCTCTCGCCGGTTGCCTGCCTTGCTCCTGCGTAATTTGATGGATGGGGATCGCAGCAGGTTCTTGAGCCGGCTGGTAATGGTTGACCCTTCCACGGCCATCATGATGAGGAGACCCTGGACAGTTCCTGGCACAGTCTTGGGATTTGCCTCAACAGCCGCACTGCCTGGCCACGCCACAGGGTCTTCCAGTACGCCCTCTCACTGACCTGAGACAGCAGGAGCCCACCTTACCGCCTGCCTAGCAGCGTCTGCCGCTCTTACCTCGGCATTGCTCCTTACCCTCACATTCCCGCCTTCAAACCCTGCGCGGGTCCTTACAGCGTCTGCAAGAATTAGGCCCGTGCCTGCCGGACGCGTCTGAACGGGAGGATGGACGGGCCCTGGAGGGCTAGTACCTGGTAGCCGGTCTGGTCCCCGTTAATTCCCAACCGCGCCCATGGCAATTGCAGAGTTCGCGGAAGCACGCCGCCGAGGCCACCGGAGTCCCTCGGGGGCCGGGGAACCTGTGCCAGCGGCCGCAAGGCGCTCGGCACCGCGGGGCTCGCTCTGGCCCGGCAACCCCTCCGCCGCGGGAGCCTCCCACCCCCACCCCGCCCGCCCCTCAGGAGCCTCACACTGGGGCCCTGGACCTTCCTCTTTCACCTCCCTCAGGAGCCCCTACTACTCGCCAGCGCCCCCGCTCGGACCCAGCCTCACCAGCCCTGGGGCCCGGGGCCCGCAACGCTCCCAGCGCCCTCAGCCATCGCGCTCGGCAATTTCGGCTCCGCGGCCGCAGCGGCGGCGGCAGCAGCTATGGCGGCACAAGCGGCTCAAAACGCGAAGTGCCGCCGGAGCCCAGCTACCGGCTAGGCAGGCGGAGCGGAGGCGAGGGGGCGTGGCCTGAAGCAGAGGGCGTTCCTGGAGGAACCAATAAGGTGTGGGGGGCGGGCCCAGGGGCGGGCCTAGGAAGCCCAGGACCTGGGGCTCGAGAACCACGGATTCCGCAGGACGTAGCCGCGGGGATCCCTCCTAGAAAAAGGCCGGCGGGCACAGCGCGGCTTCTCAATGGAAAGAACCAAGCCTTTTATGGTACTAGGAGGCCTGATTCCCTAGAAAAGTACACTCCCCAGAGCCCCAACAGGACGGTAACTACGCCCCACGGTGCCAAGGTTGGCATTTGATAGGCCCGAGGGACCAGAACCGAAACTAACTCTTAGAATTACAAAACTGAGACGCGGCCAGAGGCTGTGCTCCCCATCCACCCCACGCGCTGGGGCTCAAAGCGGTTGGAATAGTTGACCTACGTGGACGTGACTCTGGAGCAGCGGTCGCCAACCGGTGGCCCGTGAGGTCCGAAAATTTGGCGACTGCTGCTAACGTTTTCGATTCTAAGAAGGGTTTATTAATTGGGCAACCCAATTGGCCATGTTGGAAGTAAGGGGAGGGAGATGATTGCCTTGGATGGAGCTTTAGGTAAGTGGGGGAAGGAAAAAGAAAAATATATGTTCCTATATGTTTCACGGTTTCTTTCACCGTCAGTGTCCCATCAGCTCCCACCCCGAGTTAACCAGGACTTTGTTGATCCAGTGCTTTTCCTTATTCCTATCAAAATTCACTCATAAAACCTTTCCCCTATTACTGTACTACTTTGGTGTGGTCCCTGAAGTGGTAGGAGACAGTTGTAGCGGTATAAGCTTTCGCTCATGGGAATTAGGGGGCGTGCACAAAAATAAAATTACAATATTATTCCACAGGTATCTCTGCACTAAGAGTTTATTTTCTAGGGGCTTTTCTGTCTCATTGCTACTTCAAGAAATTCTTATGAAAAGGTAAGCCTAAGCCAGAGAAATAGTACGAAACATGTGCCTCAACCTATCCAGATCCTTGGAACACTGGTGGACACGTTAGTAAGAGTGAAGAACCCGCCGAAACCGGTTTGGTTCAGTGGATAGAGCGTCGGCCTGCTGACTGAAAGGTCCGGGTTTCGATTCCGGTTAAGGGCATGTACTTTGGTTGCAAGCACATCCCCAGTAGGGGGTGTGTAAGAGGCAGCTGATCAATGTTTCTCTCATCTATGTTTCTAACTCTCTCTCTCCCTTCCTCTCTGTGAAAAATCAATAAAATATAAATTAAAATAATAGTGAAGAACCCCTAAACGCATTGCTCTGGGTGGGTCTTGTACATCCAACTGGCAAAACAAATGTGTCCTTGGTGTGTATTCTACATTATGAAAAGAAGGCTGTTAGGTATGTCCTTGTGTACCCTAACCATGTATTAAAAACAAGATCTGTAAAGCTCACAGATCAAGAAGTGGCTTCCTAGAAGGCAGATTAGAGGCATGAGACTTCCCTTTCCCTTCAACTAAGCACTGCAGATATAATGAAATTGTAAAATGATACTCTCTCCTTGCTAAGCCTGTCATTTTACAGTGGTAGGAGCCAATATAACGCTAATAAATGGTGCCACCTGGTGTCCTTACTTGTGTGCTGCATTCCCAACAACGGCCATAAGAGTTGCCCCTATTTCTCTCCAGATCACTTTTGTGTCCACTAGTGGTTTCCTCACTCATGGTCAAGTGAAATGGGTTTAGAGTATTATTGGTCATTCCCTGTCCAGCACTACATTGATTTATCCCCTTAGAGAAATGTTTCCCAAATTACTCTCATCTATAGGTGAAGTTACAAAGGCATATTCAAGCTCCACTTTTCAATGTCTAAGATTATCTAGCTGAAAAGCAACTGAGTACAGTGTAGGTTCAGATATTTCTAGTTTAGGGCCAAAACCACATTTATTTTTAATTCCTCACAATTTAGTCCAACCTTTATTGTCTAGGTAGGTTCCAGGCAGCCTTTGAAATGCCAATATATGAATAGGCTAGGCTGTTCTCAAGCTTCATGAATTCCTCAGAAAATAATAGTCCCAGCCAAAACCGTTTGGCTCAGTGGATAGAGCATTAGCCTGTGGACTGAAAGGTCCCAGGTTCAATTCCGCTCAAGGCACGTACCTTAGTTGCACATCCCCAGTACAGGGCTTGCAGGAGGCATCTGATCAATGTTTGTCTCTCATCGATGTTTCTCTCTCTCCCTTCCTCTCTGTAAAAAAATCAGTAAAATATATTTTTTAAAAATAGTCCCAGATCCAGTGGAATAGCAGCTTATTCCCCGTTTCTCCTAATTAAATACTTGCCACCCCAACCTTCACAATGCAGTTGACCATCCACACAGGAAATCACTTTTTATTCTGCTTGTGTATGTCCAAAACATGTATATGGTTGTCACTCTTAAAAAAGTGCCCAACATATCCCCAGTAGGGGGTGTGCAAGAGGCAGCTGATGGATGACTCTCTCTCATCGATGTTTCTAACTCTCTCTCTCTCTCCCTTCCTCTCTGTACAAAATCAATAAGATATATTTTTTTAAAAAAAAAAAGTGCCCAAGAAAAGATGTATAAACTTGTCTGTTTTGCACTATACTCATTAGACCAGATTTTAAAAATTCAACCTAGATTTAACATGCCAATACGTGCACTTAACAGATCCTTGAAAACTAACAGGCTATAGTAATTTGCTCACTAATTCAAATATTTATTTAGCACCTTTATATGCAAGGCACTGTAGGACAGCT
This sequence comes from Pipistrellus hanaki, assembly GCF_964339955.1. Lineage (NCBI taxonomy): Eukaryota > Metazoa > Chordata > Mammalia > Chiroptera > Vespertilionidae > Pipistrellus > Pipistrellus hanaki. The sequence continues at coordinate 61,529,350 of NC_140503.1, forward strand.
GAGACCAATGCTTGCAGTTGGAAACAGGATCTCAAAACAATACTTCCAAGACTGCATTCCTACTTTTTTTTTTTTTTAATATATATATTTTATTGATTTTCCACAGAGAGGAAGATAGGGGGATAGAGAGTTAGAAACATCAATGAGAGAGAATCATTGATCAGCTGCCTCTTGCACCACCCACACTGGGGATGTGCCCAAAACCAAGGCACATGCCCCTGACCGGAATCGAACCCGGGACCCTTCAGTCCACAGGCCGACGCTCCATCCACTGAGCCAAACCGGTCTCGGCCCTACTTAAATTCTAAGAGCAGTTTACTAGAGCAAATTTAGTAGAGCTTAGATTTGTCTCAGGATTCCCAAGTCAACCTAGTTTTTAACCAACTCACCATGACACACACTTGCATCACTTTACTCAACACAGATTTTGTAGTTCAAGTTTAACCCACAATTATACCTCAATTCAAGTTGCATACACACACACACACACACAGTAAGCTGAAAATTGACCATACCTTCATGACGCCCACCAGCCCATCAGGAGTATGCAAATTAACCCAGCAAAAGTGGTGGGTGAATCTGCATATGCAGGCGTCAAGTGGTAAGGGTGGGGGTGGGATACTTGTTATCACCATAGCAACAATGCAAGCATTCTGCACCGCCCCAGCTGCTCCAGGCCTCCGGGCAGCATGAGAAGGCTTTGGAAAGGCAGTCCCTGCTGGTGCGAAGGCGGTACCAACAGCCAGGAGGGAAGGCAGGCCCATTCTTGCACGAATCTTCATGCATCCAGCCACTAGTGTGTGTGTGTGTGTATAATGTATAATTTCTAATTTCAAAAATGCATTTTTGACCGTTTTGTTTCCAAATGGCAGTAAGGCCATATACCTACATCTTTAATTTTCTCTGCATCCAGCTATTCATGTTCATGTAAAATTTTATTAAACACTAGAGTGCATGAAATTCGAGCAAAGATAGGGTCCCTAGGCCTGGCTGGCAATCAGAACCTATTGGGGTCTTCCGGCTGCTGGCAGAGGCCTTCCTTCATTCTGCACCACCCCCTGGTGGTCAGTGCACATCACAGCGAGTCACCCAACTCCTGATCTCCCAGTGGAACTCCAGAGGGAACACTTTGCATATTAGCCTTTTATATATAGAGGCCCAATACACAAATTCATGCCATCAGTGGGGTCCCTTGGCCTGGCCTGTGGAATCAGGATGAAACTGGCTGACATCCTGAGGGGTCCTGGATTATTAGAGGGTGCAGGCCAGGCCGAAGGACCCTACCAATGCATGATTGGGGCTGGAAAGGGACACAGAAGGTTGGCTAGCCAGGGAGGGACTGCAGGAGAGCTCCAGGGTATGTCTGGCCCATTTCGCTCAGTCCTGATCGGCCGGACTCCAGCAGCAAGCCAACCTACTGGTCAGAGTGTCTGTCCCTGGTGGTCGGTGCACGTCATAGTGAGCAGTTGAGTGGTCTAGCATATCATTAACATGTTACACTTTGATTGGTTGAATAGCCGATTGGAAGGCTGGACATTTAGCATATTAGGCTTTTATTATATAGGATATGTGAAGTACTGATGTTCTTACAAGCACTTTCTTCAAGATCAGCAATTTTGTACAAGAAATGTATTCTGATTGGTTACCAATCATTCTCTATAAATAAAGTACCTGAAAATGGGCCTATTGTTGTTTGTTTTTAATCTGCTGGGAGTGAGGAACAGGGTTATCATATGCTAGACCCATCTTCAAAGTGCATTTCTCTCTCAATTCACCTGACACCATTCCATTAGACTATCTCAACCAGTATAATTAGGGGGATAGGTGGGAATTATACCACTGAACTGCCCAAATAATACATGGATTCTCTGCCTCTGTATTCAAAACATTTTCATACTTATTGAAAGGCCTGTCAGGTATTTCATCCATAATTCTGGGGGAAAAGTCTTGAATTTACTATAAAATTACACAACGTGATTTGTGTGTTTGTATAACTGGACTTAATCTATGACCTAGAGTAGTTCAATCTAAAGGATTCCTTTAATAAAAACATTTTTACAAATTGTGATACTAATTTACATACATCTTAATTTAAGATCATCTACTGTGCCCCGGCCATTGTGGCACAGTTCGTTAGTATGTCATCCTACCATATTCCAAAAGACCATGAGTTCTCTCTTTTTCTCCCTTCCACTCTCTAAAATCAATTTAAAAAAAAAATTTTTTTAAAGATCATCTATAGTCCTTACCTGCTAAGACTGAGTTTATGTCGTTATTCCCAAGGGTAACAGGCATATTACCATTGCACAGATTGGTATTATGAGGCTAGTCTTTCTTCATTGTAGAACAATTTTTTGATATATAAACTTGCCATCAAATTGTACAAAATTTTCAAGTCTCCATGTAAAACATGCTTCAAGAATTAGAATGCCAAAAATTCCCCAAAATGGCATGTCAAAATTTTTGAAAACAGTAAAGAATTCCTTATAATAAACCTACTTCAGTGGCACCTCGAGGCATTAGGATTCCCTACTCCAACTCAGCACAAACTTTCCAACACCAAGACCTGCTTTAATTATTATAACCGATTTATTTCTTTCAAGTTCACACATTCTGCCTTCCACTCGCCAAACTTCTTCTGTTCTTGGGTTTCTAAAAAAATAGTCATTTTTCAAAAGCAGAAAAGGAAAGATATATATTTAATATATAAAAGAAAAGGCTAAATCTGACATAATTATATTCTTAAAAACATTCCATTTATTTACAGATGTATAAAAAGGCGAATTATTGGGCTACTGAGATCATGCTTCTTATAGAGTTAGGGTGAGAGCTCACTATTCTCCAAATTCCTCAACTTCTCTTGCTCAACATCTTTCATAATCACACATGTAATTTTCATAGATCAGCTTCTCCTGGGGTAAGGTTAAAGGGTTTGGATTTTTTTAAGTTTCTGTCAAACTTCAGGATTGTTCTGAAGACTGAGCCCACCTCAAAATAGCCCTGATATCTTCTTAATTCTAAAAGGTCTTGAAAACACCATGATCTTGGGGATTTGTAATGACATCTGCAGCCTTTTTTGAATACCAGAAATTACCTCTTATTTCCATCTTATTACAACTCTCATAAATAGTCAAATATCTTTCCATCAAGAACTGACTACTACCTGTTTGTCTATAAAAAAGGGAACAGTGTTCAGAAGCAGAATGGTCCTTTTCCTGAGGATTCTTCACTCACTTGCCTGTTCCTTGGCTGACTCTCAAAAGGCATAACAAGAGCTTTGGGAAGTCAGGAGGAAAAGTGAGGACAAGATGAGCAAGGAAATAATGGGAAACTGCTATACTTAGATTGAAGTACTAGCATCTCCAAGGACAATTATTAGCAGGGAAGACAGGTGCTGGACTCCTTGGCTAAGGCATGAATGAAATCTGCTGGGTAGAGGGGAGTGGGAAGGATAATGAGAAGCACTCATTACCTACTTCAAGCTTCTTCAGTAACCTTAGAGGAGGGAAAGTTGAATGCTGGATGAGCAAGGTGTAGAAAGGCAAGTAGCACAAAACAAAGAATTTGCTCCCACTGCAATTTGCAGAGGAAAAATTTCCACCCTTTTTCATCTGTTGATTACAAGAGTTACTAGAAAGGGAACCAACCATGAAAGTAGTAATTTACTGGCTAGAATCATTCCAAAGTTGGTCTCACAACCTAGGTCTAAAGATACACTGAGTGGGATTTGGGATGAAGAAGGCAAGGGATGTAGAAGATATAGCATCACCCAGGCACAGCCCAGGCACTGGAAGCTCTTGTGTTAGTGTTTAACAACACAAGCAAATCCTGTCAATGAAGACAGAACATGGGTTACATTCCAAAATATAATTAAGAAAGGCAATATGTAGCAGCTAAATCCCAGTCTATACATTTTCAGAATAGTGATTCTTGCCCCCGGGAGTTCCCAAGAGACCCCTCAAGTGCACCATGATTATTTACAAACTAGATAGGAAACATTTCTATACTCAATACAAATCTCATCTTCTAGGTTGAAAACTTCAGCCTTTGAGAATCTATCAAAACAACTATACAAAAATATAAATATCTTCATCTTTACAGGCTGTCAGTCCTTCATACCCTGACAGCTAATGTGTGAAAAAGCTCTACAGATCATTGAATCCATGGTAGCAGACAATAAAAAATATATCTTGTGATTCAAATACTGCCTTATTTCCCTGGTAGAGTGCCTTCTGTGACTTTTCTTTACTTAACATCCTGTGCAGGTAATGAATGAAACCTTCAAGCACCAGGAGGCTGGTTTGCTTTGGAAAATAACCAGCCCCACAACTTTTTATTTTGGCCACTGTCTCTGGTCTCGGGAGGGAATGCTTTTCATTTTAGTTGTCTCCTGAGTGACATGATTTATGAAATGGGGAGGGCTCCCTCTATGCCCACCTCCAAAATATATATTCCAGGTGAAAATCCCTGGTCCTGTGAAATGGTCTTTTCAGTGCCAAAGACAGTAAGGGAGAAGTAGGTGTTGTTGTTTTTTAACATCTCAGAATAATTATCTTAGTAATAAAAGTTAAAAGCATTCCTAATTTGCCAAAAGACTTGGATTGAATTCTTACTGAAAATGTGAGGGAATGGAAGTTATTTGGGATATGAAAGAGCGTATTTTGCTGAATGACACAAAGTACTTCACTTTGGTATTCCATGTTATCCCATTCCTCTCCTCCTACATTTAAAACACCAACTGAAAACTCTCTTTTCTGGATCCTTCTGCACAAGTGCATCACCTCCCTTGGATTTCACACCTAAACCATATAGCTATCAAACTACAGGTCAGTCCACAGCAAGTCTGAAGTCTCAAGCAGCTTTTTATCTCGTAGGGAACTAGAAAACCACTCTGGATCTAGAATCTTATGAATTCCTTAGGTGAGAGGAACACCTCATGTTCAGTAATGGATCAATCATATCTTAAGAGAGGATGAGGAGACCCAGCACCACAAATGAGGTAACACATTTTAACATGATTAGAATTTCATAATAGTAATTTCTTACACCAAGGTCAGCAACCTATCCCTTTCTCCACCATTATCCACTGCATCAAAGTCAAGGATTACAGTTCCATGACACAAATAAACAGATGCCAACGGAGAAAGGAGGTTTCCTCTCACAGCCTGGCTTCTGCCTAAGGACATATAAGTTCATTTCCCTGCAGAACTTGATGAGGCCCCCGAGTTGCCCAATTTGACCGCAACAGGTGCCAATGTAGGCATCACCTTGCTCTCCCGGCTTTCCTGGTCATTCCCTATTAAGTTTATTTTGTGTCCAACTGACCCAACTTTGGCTACAGGTGCCAAACTAGGCATCACCTTGAGACTCTGACAATCTGCATCACTGGAAGGATTAGCTACTTTTAACCCCAGAGGTGCCAACTTTGGCATAGGCCTCCACAAAGTGTCAGTAACATTGTTCTCTAGGCCAGCTTTCATGCGTAGAATGGGGGGTGAGGAAATATTTTCAGACTCTGCAGGGATACCAGAAGTACTCTTCCCTCCATCACTGACTTTTCTTTGGGGAAGAGGGGAATCCTTTATCTCAGAGTCAATAACAATCTTAAGGACATCTGGCTCAGAGGCTGGTTCTACAATTTGTTTTTCATTCTCAGAAAAGTCATCATCTTCCAAGTGCAAGAGAAGGGGACTGGCAGAGTCACTCTCTCCTTGTACATCAGGCAACTCTTTCACACCAGTTCCCAAGTGGCCAATCTGGAAACTTGCTCTGTTCCCAGGAGGATGCTTACTGATGAAAGCCTGTCGAGCATCCCCTGGGAATTCTGTATCCATAGAGCTGGGCAGTTCCGCCAGGCTAACAGAGTCATCATTTAATTGCTGATTAAGAAAGGCAATCTCATTGAGCAGAGAAGTCAGTGTCTCATCAGTATCATCCTCATCTTCCATGTTAGTTAGCAGTTCGCTGGGATCCAGTGCTGCTTCCTCAATAGCTGATGCTGCCTTTCTTAGTTCCATCTCTATGCTTGAGTCTTTCAGATCTTTCATTTTTAATTTATGAAATGAAGACTCCTTTGGCTTCAGTCTCTCCCGTCTTGATCCACTCTCTTTCCATTTATACTGAATCCCTCTCGTATTACCAGAAATCCTTTTGGGTAAGAAATCTTGTGCTTCTTGCACACTGGAAATATCAACCGTTTGTGGAAAACCAGAATCTTTATTTGCTAGAAAACCCTGTGTTGGACCCAGTGCCAGTCTGCCACCTTTATGACTGCCTCTGGAAGAGATTCTACCTGAATCTTCAAAGGAGTTATCTTCATTCCTGACAGTCTTTTTCAGGTGGTCAGGTGACTTGCCATCAGGAACTTCATGAGAATATTTGCTGCCACTCGTATCTACCAAACCTCCCTCTGTGGCCAGTGATGTCACGTTAACAATTCTTGGCATCATAAATAAGTCATCATTTTCTAGGAGAAAAGAAATTCATTTAGATCTATAGTAGTAAGTATCTCTCTCATTCATACCCAATGACCATTTGGGGAATTGTAGTGAAAATTCCAGTCTATTTTTATCAAAAAGCTAAAAAGAAATACTAGTTCTTCAAATTATAGACCCAGCCTAACAATATGTAAAATCCAATAAAAACAACTGGTATTTGAGATCCTAAAACCTAACTATAACCCTAGCCTTAACACTAGCCCTAACACCCTAATTTAAACCCTAACCTTAAAACAAAGAAAAAAAACAAAACAAAAACAAAAACACACACACTAGTATTTGATATCCCATCCTTAGCAGTATTATTAGTAGTAAGGATATCCTTGTACCCTAATAGAAATTTAGGTGCCTAAAACCTAAATCATCAAAGTGGGACTTTCTTTTCAACTCTACTTCTTATCCCTAAAAGCAAGTGATGTTCAAACTGTATCAGGCTAGTAGTGTAGGAGTACACCCTGACTATAAAACAAAATTAACAAATACTTCTCAGTACCCAAAACTAAAACAATGCCTCATTTTCCTCACATCTTTTCAAGTCTTTTTCTTTTTAGAAATATCTAGAGAACACAAAATAATTCCCAATCCCAGGTAAAGAAGACCAATCAATACCACATATGAAGCCAAATGTGTTCCAAAAGGAGGGTCATTTCTTTCCAAGGAACATTTGAGTAAAATAGTTCTTCATGATTACAGACACATTCAAAGGCTTTCTTTTTCACAGTGAGCTATCAGGGATAACTCTTTTTCACTATCCATAAAGAATAACACCTATGACATACCTGATTGAGCCACAGCACTTCTGGCAAGTTGAGTCTTCAGATCTGCTTCCAATAGAGCAGGAGAAACAGTTACCACTGGTCCTGAAAATAGGGGACCTTTTAAGGTGAGCAATTGCCCTTGTGGAGTCATCACGATGTTGGCAGAGGTTTGTGGAGTGTTAGAGGGTGAGGTATTTTCTGTAAAAAAGATCAGAGATTAATTAAGGATTAAAAATCTTCAACTAATGCAAGTTTAGCCTATGAGTCTAGGAGATATCCCTAAGACTACACACTGACTTAAAAGGAATGAAATAAACTTCAAATTTAGTTAGGGAACCTCAACTTGGAATTTACTTTCTGAACCACTTTTCACTGAATAATGGTGGTTTCTCCTGTTTTGTTTTTGTTAATCCTCACCCAAGGATATTTTTTTTCATTAAGTTTTAGAAAGAGTATAAGAGAGGGAGGGTAAGGGGGGGAGGGGGGAGATAGAAACATTGACGTGAGAGAGACGTATCAATTGATTTGTCTCCTGCATGTGCCTCCATCAGGGTTGGGGATTGAACCTACAATCCAGGTACATGCCCAGGACCAGGAATCGAATCTGCAACCCTTCTGTGCACAGGCCAACACTAACCACTGAGCAACAATGGTGAGGGCCACGAGTTCTTCTAATGGTCAGACTTTATTATTATTGAGGAATAGAGTTATGGAACCACTTTTTTGATGGAAAGCTTCTGATAATCTTGATGGTGAATGTGGATGAAGTCATATACAGTTCTACTCCTAGGCTTGCTTGCTTCCCTATATACCTCTAACAAAATATTTCAAATTTCTAGACCTCAGTTTTTCTATCTGTGAAATGAGCTGACTGGACTAAATGATCATTAAAATCTTTTCTTAGCAATAACATGATTTGATTCTGCAACTTTAAAACTAACTTATACTTCAGTATTTATCATTACTATCTTAGTTGATTTTAAAAACCAAATTTCCTGGCCCTAGCCAGTTTGGCTCAATAGAGCGTCGGCCTGCGGTCTGAAAATTCCAGCCAAGGCACATGCCAGGGTTGTAGGCCCAATCCCCAGTAGGGGTTGTGCAGGAGGCAGCCAATCGATGATTCTTTCTCACCACTGATGTTTCTCTCTCTCTCTTTCCCTCTCTATTCCACTCTGAAAATCAATAAAAATATATTTAAAAACAACAACAAAAAATTCCCTGGTTCATACATTTCACTCAAAGAGTAAAAAATGATATACCATTCTCTAAGGATATACAAAAATAATGTGAAACTAGTATTATCTCACTTCCAAAAATTAATATAGGAGAGAGCAATAAGTTAGAACCAACTTATGACCTGGAGAGTATCATACTAAGTGAAATCAGTCAGTCAGAGAAAGACAAGCATCACATGATCTCACTCATATATGGAATCTAATTAACAAAATAAACTAATGAACAGCGTGGATCCAGAGACATGGAATACAGTGTGGAATCTCAGAGAAGGCAGGGTAGGGTAGATGGGTGGGAGGTAATCAGCCAAAGATCTTATATGTATATATGCATGACCCATGGTAGCAGGCAGTGGGGTGGAGAGGGCTTGGGGCAGGGGTGGGCTAGAGGGGGTCAATGGGAGAAACAGGGGATATGTGCAATACTTTCAGCAATAAACATTAAAAAAAAAACAAAAAAACCCCACAATTTACTTTGTTCCTTAAAGCAATTCATTGATAGGCAATCTGATTCAACAAAATTAAATTTTAAAAATCTTCCAATATATTTGTCTCAGCTAGGCCTAAACTTCCTCATGACTGATAAGCAGAACTGCAAGGAAAGAGTTCATGTATAAAGACTGAAAAGATGGCAGCCTATGAAATACTCACTGAAACACTAGAGGGAAAATATATGACTGTATACTCTATCAGAAGTAGGTCTTAAATGTTACCATGACTGTAACTTCTTAGGATTTGGTTGAATGTTAAAGCTAGAAACTGAAATTTAATGTAATTAATGTTCTACTTTTTATATAACCACTAGAGGCCCAGTGCAGGAATTCATGCATTGGTGAGGTCTGGCTGGCCTGTCCCGATCGATCGACTGATCAGGGGCGGTTGGTCAGCCAGAGGGAGGGGCTGCAGGTGGTTGGCCAGCTGGCCCCACCCCCTGGTCAAACTTCTGGTAGAGAAAATTTGCATATTAGCATTTTATTATATAGAATATTTAATTCATTCACTTACAACTAAATTATGGCCACAAGATGTTCAGTCCACTAAACTAAACTAAACTAAACTAAACTCAACTCAACTAAACTGATGTTCATTAAGAAAAGCAAAGAATGGCCCTCCTACCTGTGGCCTGGTCTCTTTTTCTGGAAAGAATCAAAGGTTTCCCCTTCCTGTTATTTATAAACATCTGTCCAAGATCTACAGATGATGCAGAAGATCCTTCCTGCTGTTTGCTAGTTCTGGGAGACACATCAAACTCATCTGATCCCATCTTCTTTTTTCTTTTTTGTGCCTCTAGTGCTTGCTGTTTTGCATAAATATATTCTAGCTTCTTCAGGACCACTTCTTCTGTCTTACCTATAGGTTGACAAGGAATAAATTGTCACTCTCTGTATGACCCCACTTAATAATGAGAAATAGAATCAACTGAAATTGAGTTGATTTAACTATATTCCCCAAAACTATGGAAGACAAGAGTGAATATAAACCAAGAGAATCTGCCCATTTAGTCAAAAGATAACTCTGCAGTTAACTATGGGAACCAAACCTTAAACTAGACTATCTGAAAGATCTATTGAGAATTTCTCTTTACTAAAATTATTTATCATACTCTTAACCAAAGATCATTTACATATCTCACCTGAAAGAGATGATACTTTCCGTATCAAAATATTTCGTTTTCGAGTCAGGAGATTTTTTTGTCCTATCAACTTGTCAGCTTGATCTGTTAGTCCTTGAATTTCGCTGAATGCCTAAAAATAAAAATAATGTGCCAATCAATTTGCTCTTCTTACACTTCTCTAATAAAAAAAAAATTAATCTAATATTTTAAACAATTTTATAATGCCATTTAAAATAACCCATACATTGTTTTTTGTTAAACTGCAGGCTTTCTGGCTTATAATTCTAGGGAACATGATTATTTCCAAAAAGCATCACTGAGTGGGTTACAGGTGTTTCCACACTACAAGGCGATACAAAACATTTTACTCTGCTTAGATTTTCATAATCAACTTTAAAGTCATTTCCCAGTCAAATTAAAATATGATTGAAATAACTTTGTTTAGAGAACTATGAATGCTTGCCTTGTACTCCTCTCCAACTCCTACTTTAAAAGCAACTAAAGTGAAATTTGCCTTAGACAGTCAACATGCAAACTTAAAACATCTACTAGCTTGAATATTTCAGATTTCCTTTTAAAAGGACTATCAATTGTTAAGAAGTATGTTAAAATATCACTTATGTTGTGCTTTCCACTGTGATAAACTGTTCTCAGTGCTATAGAGAACACCAATGTAAAGAGTGCTAAACAGAGCTTATCAGGGTTTTTGCTTTATTTGAAGGAAGGATGGCTCTGCCAACTAAAAATCTGGCTTTTAATGAAAAGCTACTCTGATACAACAAAAAAACTCTTTCTCCTAAAGGATGTATTGGGCCTTCACTAATCCATATTCAAATGTTAAATACAACTCTATTTCAATCTCCCTTGAGTGATAATATTTTCTCTTTTATGTTTAGAAGATTCTTACTCAAGCTCTTAATTGTCTATACAGAACACTTACCCTAGTAAGAATGAGACTTTTGGAAACCTTGGAAGAGTGAAGTAATCCCAATGTGGTCTTCAATTTCTCAAAGAGATCCCTCATTTCACCACGCCGGCGCCGCTCATTGGCAGTGTGTGTCCGGCGATAATAAGCAAAAGCTTCTGCTTCTTTCTGTAATTTTTCATTCCAGTGTTCAGGCTTCAGTTTTACATTAAATTGTGAAGCCTATACAAACAAAAAATGACAACCTAAATGTCTTTCACATGTACCTTCCCACTTCCTCCATCCCAAATGGCATTGCTCTGTATCAGACAACCACATCTTCTGCCTGGACTATCATAGCCTCTCACATACTACTAGTCTATCCTTCCTCAAAATCTAACTGTGCAAATTCCTTTTTTATTTTTTATTTAACAGTGCAAATTCTTTTTTAAAATCTTTATTGTTCAGATGTTTATCTTTATTACAGAGGTTCCTCTTATTTCCCCCTACAGCCTCCCTCTACCTGGTTCCTACACCACTCCAGGCCTTCCTCCACCCCCTCGACTGACCTCATCCATAGGTGTAAGCTCTTTGTCCAATCTCTTCCTGCACCCCCATAATCTCTTCCACCAAGAAATGTCAGTCTGCTCCCTTTCCATGCCCCATTCTACCGTGTTTCCCTGAAAATAAGACATCCTCCGAAAATAAGACCTAGCACATGGAAAGATAAGACATCCCCTGAAAATAAGACCTAGCGCAACTTTGGGAGAAAAAATTAATATAAGACACTGTCTTATTTTCGGGGAAACAGGGTATTACATTCACAAGTCTGTTCTGTTCATCAGGTTTTTTACTCAATTTTAGGTTAACTTGTTGATAGATATGTATTTGTGGTCACTTTGATGTTCATAATTTTTTATCTTTGCCTTTTTCTTCTTCCTCTTCTTGAATATTTTTCAGCATTTCATATAATACTGGTTTGGCGGTGATGAACTCCTTTAGCTTTTTCTTGTCTGTGAAACTCTTTAGCTGACCTTCAATTCTGAATAACTTTTCTGGGTAGAGTAATCTTGCTTGTAGGTTCTTGCTATTCATCACTTTGAATATTTCTGCCACTCCTGTCTTGACCTGCATGGTTTCTGTTGAGAAATCAGCTGACAATCACATGGGTACTCCCTTGTAGGTAATTAACTATTTTTCTCTTGCTGCTTTTAATATTCTCTTTGTCTTTTGCTCTTGGCATTTTAATTATGACATGTCTTGGTGAGGTCTTCTTTGGATTCCTTTTGTTTGAGGTTCTGTGTGCTTCCTGGGCTTGTAAGTATATTTCTTTCACCAGGTAGGGAAAGTTTTCTGTCATTATTTCTTCAAATAGGTTTTCAGCATCTTGCTCTCTCTCTTCTTCTGGCACCCCCATAATTCAGATGTTGGTACGCTTGAAGTTGACCAAGGCTTCTTACATTATCTTCAACTATTTGGATTCTTTTTTCTTTTTGTTTTTCTGGTTGAGTGTTTTTTGCTTTTTTGTATACTAAATCTTTCACTTGATTCTTGCGATCCTCTAGTCTGCTGTTGGGACTCTGTATAATATTTTTTATTTCAGTCAGTGTATGTTAAATTTCTAGTATGTTAAATTTCTCGAGGGTCTCGCTAAATTTATCGGCCTTTTCTAGGAAATTCTTGAAAAACCTTATAACCATGGTTTTGAATTCTATATCCAGTCGTTTGTTCTCCTCCTTTTCTTTTATTTGTGATCTGTTTCTTTGCCTCTGCATTTTCGCTGCTTCCCTGAGTTGGTAGGGTAGCTTTGTGTGCTAGGTTTCCTATATGGCCCAGTGGGTCAATCTCCCCAGTTACCTGAGGTGGACACTCTTGGTGCACCCCTTTGTGAACTGTGTGTAGAGTTTTGTTGTAGTTAAGTCTTGATTGTTGTTATCACTGGGAGGAATTGACCTTCAGGCCAATTGGCTGTGAGATCAGGTGTGTCTACTCCAGGAGACCTTCTGTATTGGAGACAGCCTTATAGGACCAGACTTGCAAAACTGCAAAAGCCTCTGTGCTCAGTTGGGATGGGGCAGAGTCTCGGGGCTGAGTAGACAGTCTTGGCTTCCCGTTAGCCCCGCCCTTGTGCGTGCGCCTCTAGACCTCTGCTTTCCATGGTTCCCTTGAGTTTCTGCCTGACGGTCCAGATTCCCCCTGTAAGAGCATAGTCCCCCCAGGGGCTTGTCCGGAATTGGGTTTCAGTGCAGTTGGAATTGGGGTTCAGTGCAGTCAGGAGCTTCCAACTCCCTTCCTCTAGGGAAAGCCTGTGGCAACCTCCGCAGTCAGTCTTCTCTGTGCACATTCTTGCTCACACCTCTAGACCCCTGATTACCGCGCTCCCCCAAGTCTCCATGTGCATTTTTCTCTACCTAACAGTCCAGTCTCTCCTCCCCCCTCCCCCAAAATGAGCCTGGGTCCACAGGGTTTCGGCCAGAACTGGTGTTCAGTACAGTCAGGGGCTTCCTTTCCCCTCCCGCCGGAGAAAGCCAACCAGGCACTCAGCCACCCTTTCTCTCTGCATGCGTCTCCATACCTCAGCCCTTTGCAGCTCCTCTGATTCTCCCTGAGCTTTTCTTTCCTTCTATTTGTATAATTTCCACTCAGCCAGCTTTCCTGTGGTTCTGGATGATGTCCGTTCTGTCTTTTAGTTGTTCTGAAATTGTTGTGCGAGGGAGCAGTTTAGGTGCTTATCTATGCCGCCATATTGTTTCCCCCCCCTCATCCATTTCTTTCATTTGTGACTTGTTTCCGCATTTTGGCTGCTTCCCGATATTTATTTCTATATACAGGGTAGCTGCTATGTCTCCTTGAGTTGATAAGAATGGCCTTGTGTGGTAGATGTCCTATAGGGCCCAGTGGCTCAGCCTCCCCAGTCACCTGAGGTGGATGCTCTTGGTGCACCTCATTGTGGGCTGTGTGCACAGTCTTGTCATAGTTAACCCTTGATTGCTGTTGGTATCACTGGGAGGAATTGACCTCTAGGCCAATTGGCTGGGAGGACCAGCTGTATCTTTACTGGAAGATCTGTTGCGCAGGAGTCACCTTTATGGGGCAGGACTTGCTTCAGTAGGGCTTTGGCACTCACTAGGACTGCACCCCGAGTGTGTCTCTTATGGACGTTAAGAGTTGTAATCTGGTATGGTCTCACTCTGACCACTGGGTACACTGTCTATTGGATCTCCAAGGAGGTGCAAGGCCAGCCACTGTCTGAGGCCATCCAGCAGGAACTACAGAGGACATCTGCAGATTCCTCCTCTTTGTATGGAGTTTGGAAGAGCCCAGGTGAAGCCCAGCTGTGAAGCAAGACAGGCTGCTGCTGCATGGCCTTGGGCCTTCTTTTAGAAGCTCTGGGGCTGTCTGACCCTGCTGCAGTTTGACAGGTTTTAGGCAGAGATAGGACAGGCCATTCATATGCAAAAGCCAATGAGCACAGCTTGGTTGGGAGGTGGGTGTAAATTGGGTGGGTTGGGGTCTCTGACAATTACCAGGGCGGAGCAAACAGTAATGTCTGCCAGTCAGCCCTGCACCAGAGAGGTCCCTGAGTTTCTGCATTCCATGCCCCTGTGCAGGAACAACAGTCGCTGCAAGCACCTGCGAGAAAGCCGCCCTGGCGTTCCTGTCCCGATGCCAGACAGTCCAGTTTCTCCCCGTGTGTGTCCAGGTCCCCCAGAGTCTCACTCGGAGCTGGAGTTCAGAGCCAGCGGGAGCTTGTATCTCCCTAGTGTTTAAAAGAGCAGCACATCCAGGTGCCAGCACTTTCCGTGCCTTCACTCCTCTTACCTTCACCCCCTTAGCTGTGGAACTTCCACTCAGCCAGCTTTCCCACGGTTCTGGGTGGCAGTTGTTCTGCCTTTTAGTTGTAATTTTCATGAGGTTGTGAGGGGCAGCAAGTACGTGTTTACCTATGTCGCCATCTTGGTTCTCCATCAACAGTGCAAATTCTTTTTTTTTTTTTAATCAATCTTTATTGTTCATATTATTACAAAGGTTCCTCATTTCTTCCCCCCCTCCACCCTCTACCCTTTCCCCCTCCCCCATTGTCCTCATCCATAGGTGCACAGTTTATGTTCAGTCTCTTCCCGCATCCACCACTCCCCTTTTCCCCAAGAATTGTCAGTCCACTCCCCTCCCGTATCTCTGATTCTATTATCTATTATAATCAACAGTTAATATTGTTCATCAGGTTTTTTAATTTCCTTGGTTGTTGTTTTTTAAATAAACTTTTATATTTTTAAGAATAAATTTTAAAATCTAATAATTTTAAACCTTGTTTTTTTCTGCCCTCGGAACTGAGAAGCAAACTTGTTTACATGTAACCTTGCCCTAAGGCTATCAAAAGGCATAGCCATTCAAATGTAAATGAACACATTGTTTAAAGACAGCTGCTGGCTGGAATTGGATTACCTGTTCTGGATGGGAAGGGCTTTTCCTCCTCTTTCTCCATTAAAATTAAGGTGTTAGCTTTAAAACCTCTTTTTGGCAAGAGAACTTAAACTTTCAGAACTTTAAATTTTTCAGGTAGTAAATCAATTACTTAGCATTTTCTCAAATCAATAATACCTCCACATGCCCACGGATACACTTCAAACAAAAGACACTTCCAAATAGATCAACCAACCTCATCCAGACCCCACACAAGGCACTCACAGATCAACACCCCAGCGCTACAACAACTCAACACATCCAGATCTAAGCCTTCATCACTTGATACAGCAGACCTTCAAGTTCCCCCAAAAGTTTCCAGCCATGTCAACAGTGTAAATTCTTAATCTAACATTTAAAATTCAAATTTCGTATTTTTTCAGAAAAATTTTTCTTGACCCTCAGGATGCCTTAGGCTTTCTTATTTCATTTTAGTTTTTAAAATTATGTACTATAGCCCGGGCAATGTGACTTAGTGACTAGGCATTGACCTATGAACTACAAGGTCACAGTTCAATTCCCCATCAGGGTACATGCTCTGGTTGCAGACTCAGTCCCCAATAAGGGGCATGCAGAGACAACTGATCAGTGATTCTCATCATTAATGTTTCTATCTCTCTCGTTCTTCCTCTCTGAAATCAATAAAAATATACTTAAAATTTTTTTAAATTACGTATTATAGATGCGATAAGTAATAGATGCACATAAGGTTTTTAATATAAATATTTAAAAGGTTTATAATGAAAAGCAACTGTGCCCTACACCTGCACATGAACCAACAGAAAAAAACCACTTTATCCTTTTTTTAAAAAAATTTTTATTTTAATTGATTTCAGAGAGAAAGAAATAGGTAGAGATAGATAGAAACATCAATGATGAGCCGGGACCGGTTTGGCTCAGTGGATAGAGCGTCGGCCTGCGGACTGAAAGGTCCCGGGTTCGATTCTGGTCAAGGGCATGTACCTTGGTTGCAGGCACATCCCTAGTGGGTGGTGTGCAAGAGGCAGCTGGTCAGTGTTTCTCTCTCATCGATGTTTCTAACTCTCTATCCCTCTCAATTCCTCTCTGTGTAAAATCAATAAAATATATTAAAAAAAATAAAAGAAAAAAGAAACATCAATGATGAGAAAGAATCATTGATTGGCTGCCTCCTGCAAGCCCCATCCTGGGATCAAACCTGCAACTCAGACATGTGTCCTGACTGGATATTGAACCAGGACCTGCTTCATAAGTCCAAACTCAACCACGGAGCCATGCCAGCCAGGCCATTTGATGCTTACAGATGCTTTTTCTGGCTCTTAAATCTATACCTAAATAACAAATAGTAATATAAGCATATGCTTGTTAATTTTCAATGCTACCTATCCACTTCCTGTTATATAAAAGAATTTAGCCCACACCACCCTCTTACTTCATTTCATCATCTCATCTTCCTAATACAAACATATCATTAATTTTAGTTCTTTAATGATCCCTATGCAACTTGAATATAATACTAATCTCAATCTCTTACTTCATCAACAATAAACAATATCTCTATAAAATGAGATTCTCAGCACTTGTTATCCTTCCTCTTATTTCTTCCTTCCTCTTCCATCTCCCAATTTGTCATCTGTACTTAAACATTTTCAACACTAAAATTAAGTCTTCCAGATTTTATTCGTGATTAAAAAAGTTTTTAAAAAATCACCAACAGTGACTACCCTCTTATGACAATGTGAATACTTTTCATACAAAGTAATAAATACATTTCTGGTCTTCTACAGTTTGATTTTGTTTTTCCCTCTCTGATGTGTCTAGTTGTCTTCTTTTTTATCAGAACTAAAATCACTGTCTTTCTAAAGTTAAACTTGTTGAGCATTAGTATAGTACAGGAGAATAAAAGATACAACAAGACAGAATAAAAACTAATACCAAGTTTAAATATAGCAAAAGGTTATAAATAATTTACATGTAATAATTAGGGCGCAAAAACAATGGATTGTATAAGTAAGTTATGAAAATTATTGTATCTGAAAAATGTTTTAATATAAATGAAATATAGTAATATGTACAAAAATGATTACAAGCATGTAAATATGTATCATGTGATCCCAAAACCAGATCAAACTCAAACTAACCATACCAAGGGGTTTTTAAGAAAGGATCTAAATACTACTCCTTCAACTCAACCCAAGATTCATCACCGCCTCTATCTCTTAAATTAAGAAGACAGAATAGCAAGTGGAAAATGATTTAAACAACCAAACTCTCTTACATTCTTAATGTCAATAAGGATAAAAAAAAAAAAAAAACCTTGCTTAGTTATATCATGATATACAGTAAGTATATTCATAAAAATCAAAGAACATTTTAATTTCATGGCTTCTTAAAATGCTAGCCATCATTGCCGAGACCGGTTTGACTCAGCAGATAGAGCATCGGCCTTCGGACTCAGAGGTCCCAGGTTTGATTCCAGTCAAGGGCATGTACTTGGTTGCGGGCACATCCCCAGTGGGGTGGGGGGGTGGGGGTGCAGGAGGCAGCTGATCGATGTCTCTACCTCATCGATGTTTCTGGCTCTCTATCCCTCTCTTTTCCTCTCTGTAAAAAATCAATAAAATATATATTTTTTAAAAATGCTAGCTATCATTAAAGAGAATTAATTTTTAGGTCACTGAAAAATCACCTAAGGATGCCAGCTTGTTTTATGGCATATCATTATTTTAACAGGATTAAAATGGATAAGAAATTTATGAAACCTGATATGCACATCAATTTTCATAAAATGCACACCCATTTTAATGCTTCTAAATTATTCTACCATCTGGGTAGAAGAGAGAATTAAGAGGAAAAATAGCATTAAAATGTAATTTCATTAAGGGTTAAAAAAAAAAAAGCTGATTAACTGATTAGTAAGACTACCCTGAATATATCTAATAGAACTAATGTTGTTTTAACCCTAAGGGCAAATGGCATCATTTTATTAAATAAGTAATTATTGTTAAATATATTATAAATACCTTTCGACTTCTTTCAGCAGCTTTTTCGTCTGCAGACATATGGGTATGGCACCTAGATAAAGATAATATTTTTTAATGTCTTTCTAAAATTCAGTAATCTAAAACCTATTTTCACAGCTATATTAAATAAAACCATCTCAAATTGTCTAAATTGTAACTAGCCTCTTTTCTCCAAGGTCTGACATGTGGCAATATAACTAATTTCCTTCTCTAATAAATGGTGTCCAAATAGTCCCTAAAACTTTTTTCAATCATGACATATTTTAAACATACAAACCAGTATAAACAAACATATAATGAAAATCCAAGTATCGCCAAAACCGGTTTGGCTCAGTGGATAGAGCGTCGGTCTGTGGACTGAAAGGTCCCGGGTTCGATTCCAGTCAAGGGCATGTACCTTGGTGGCGGGCACATCCCCAATGGGGGGTGTGCAAGCGGCAGCTGGTCGATGTATCTCTCTCATCGACGTTTCTAACTCTCTATCCCTCTCAATTCCTCTCTGTGTAAAATCAATAAAATATATTTAAAAAAAGGAAAAAAAAAGATAAAAAGAAAATCCGAGTATCTACCACCCAGCTTGAGAAATTAAACCTCTAAAAACTAAGATCTTTTTTGCAACCTATTCAATCCCATTTCCTTGTTCCTTCTCATAGGTAAACACTCCCAAACTGAGTTTACCATGCACGTATTTGCAGTTCTACTAGATATGTGGGATATATCCCTAAATAGAAAATATTACATAGCACTTTAAACATTATATAGTAAGTATAGGGTATCTTTCTTTAACTGATCTGTTACACTCACCTTACATCTGAGACATGTTGATACATATACAGTAGTTCTAGTTCAATCATTTTAAGTGTGAATTTTCAAAAATTGATTTCAGAATGTTAGTTGTTTAGGTTGTTTACAAATTTTCACAATGCTGCAGTGGACAGTCCCATACATGACCCCTGTACATGCTTTTGTAGGGCATATATCTAGAAGTGGAATAGATGAATAGAAGGTGCGCACTTCTTCAACTTTAGTGATGTCACACTTCTCCCCAAATGGTTTTACACTCCCCACCTGTAGTATGTTCCATTGCTCCACAATTAGGTAACAGTACTATTAGAAATTTCAATTTTGCCATTCCTATGGGTGTGAATTGATAAAGTCACTGTGGTTTGATTTATATTTCCCTAATTACAAATTTTCATTGTTTACTGACTATCCAGGTTTCCTCATGTGAATTCCATGAGAGAACCATTACTTCCTTTTCTAACTGAACTAGAGGCCCAGTGCATGGACTCAGGCACACTGAAAGGGAATTAATTAGAAGATGGACTACGGGGCAGGACTAGGCAAGAAGAGCCATGCACGTCCTGGAGCCAACCTCCCATGATCCCTCCCTGGCCTGCCACACCTGGGGTGGCACCGTGGTTTGAAGGGCATCTGCAGAGTGAGCAGGGTCCCTCTGGCAGGTGAGGTCTCTCAACCTAGCCTGTGGGGATCAGGCTGGAATTGGCAGTCCGACATCCCCCAAAGCATCCCGAATGTGAGAGGGCACTCTGCAAAGTTGCTGTCACTCGGCAGCTCCAGTGTTGAGAGTATGCCCCCTTGTGGTCAATGAGCATCACACCTACCAGCAGACTGGTCAGCCAATTGCTTAGCCTTTTATACATATAATTTTTTTCTTACTGACTTGTAACAGCTTATATCCTTGATAGTAATTCTTTGTCAAACATTATTATAAATATTTCTTTTACAGTCTAAGTTTGCCTTCTCACTGTTTTCATGGTGTTCTAATAGACAAAATATTTTAAATTCGTAATAATCTGCTGTTTTACAACAGTTTGTGCTCTGTGTGTATTGGTTATTCTTGGTCCTTTATTTATTAATTGATTTGAGAGAAAGATTTGTTGTTCCACTTATTTATGCACTCATTAGTTGATTCCTGTGTATACCTTGACAGGTCTTGGCCCTTTATTTCAGTTCATTAACATGGTATACCTTTATTTAGTGAATTCTTCTTCAATTTCTTTCAATAACATCTTACAAAACTTTTGTTAATAGTCCCAGGTTTGTTTTTGTTACTATTGGTAGTTTTTAGAAAACATTTTTTATTTGTTGCTATTATTTAGGAACTTAATTTTTACTATGCTGAACTTAAATATCCAGCCAATATTGCTGAACTTAATTAAGTCTAATTAAGTTTTTAAGGGATTTAAACTCTTTCATGCTTAACCAGTAGGCAACTGAAGTAGCCTCCAAATAGCTCCAGAGTAAAGAAAACTACTAGGACTACCTCCCCCTCCCTTAGACTTTCTCAACCTTACTTTATCTTTGTGACAGCAAGGATGGATCTGGAGAGCATTATGCTAAGTAAAATAAACCAGTCAGAGAAAGACAAGCACCGTATGATTTCACTCATATGTGAAATCTAGTGAACAAAATGAATTAACAAGCAAAATATAGACAGACACAGAGAGAGCAGGCTGACAGATGTTGGGGGAAGGGGGGGGAGGGAGACTGGGTGGAACGAAGAGATTTAGCAATAAAGGAGAAAAAAACTCTTGTACAACAGTGTGGTGACTGTCGGGGGAAGAGGGTAGAGGGCAATAAAGAAGGGTATAGGGGGAATAAATGGTGAAGGGTATAGGGGGAATAAAAGGAGACTTGACTTGGGGGTGGTATACAATATAATGTACAATGTTGTGGAATTGTGCACCTGAAACCTGTATAATTTTGTTAACCAGAGTCACCACAATAAATTTTTTTTAAATTATTTTCTCAACTCATTATTACTTTATATGGTGGTTCATGTCTTAATTTTTTTTTTTAATATATTTTATTGACTTTTTACAGAGAGGAAGGGAGAGAGATAGAGAGTTAGAAACATCAATGAGAGAGAAACATTGACCAGCTGCCTCCTGCACATCCCCTATTGGGGATATGCCCGCAACCAATGTACATGCCCTTGACCGGAATCGAACCTGGGACCCTTCAGTCCGCAGACCGACGCTCTATCCACTGAGCCAAACTGGTTTCGGTCATGTCATGTCTTAATTTTTAAAGATAATGGAACTGCCTGGCCGGAGTGACTGAGTGCATGAGCATCAACCTATGAACCATGAGGTCACGGTTTGATTCCTGGTCAGGACATATGCCCGGGTTGCCGGCTCGATCTCCAGTGGAGAGGTATGCATGAGGCAGCTAATTGATACTTCTCTCTCACCAGTTTTTCTATCTCTATCCCCCTCCCTTCCCCTCTCTAAAATCAATTTTTAAAAAAAAAAGGGGGGGGGGGAGGGAGGTATTTGTCCAAGCTTAAGTATCTACAAACTAGCAAAACTAGTATATGAATACCAGATTGTAGTTCCAAAAACGTGTTATTCACATTTACACTGTCCCCCAGCAATAACCCAGGCAAGTTAATTACCTCTGAATTCCAGTTCCTCTCTCATTTACTAATCAGAAAAAAAGCTAGAGCAATAAAAAAAAAAAGTTTCTTACTCCAGAGCTCCTGAACTCGGTTTTGTTTATAGTAAAAAAACAAACAAACAATAACCCAAAAAGAAGTTAAACTTACGTCTGTTTAAAAGTCTGTGTGTGGGCAGCTGTGGTCTTCATGTGGTCAACATTAATTTCCTCAGAGAGCTCTTCCACAGTCTCAATGTCTACCTGCTCCTCCTCATCCTCAATGAATTCTACACAGTTATCCTGAAACACAAGATTCCAACAGTAAATAAAGTATTGGGAAGCTAGCACACCTAAACTACTATACTGAATGCTCCCCTTGTAAAAACCAACTAGTGCCACACACTGATCTTATACCAAGAGTACTGATAATCCTAAATTTGTTCATCATAGAGGGAATTAACTCTTAAAAATATGGATGAAGCTAAAAACTAAGAATTATATAATAAAAAATCACAGGTATTGCCAAAACCGGTTTGGCTCAGTGGATAGAGTGTTGGTCTGCGGACTGGAAGGTCCCAGGTTCGATTCCGGTCAAGGGCATGTACACTGGTTGTGGGCACATCCCCAGTAGGGGGTGTGCAGGAGGCAGCTGGTCGATGTTTCTCCTCTCATCGATGTTTCTAGCTTTCTATCCTTCTCCCTCCCTCCTATATATATATATTTTTAATAAAATATTTATATATTTTTCTTAAATCACAGGTATTAAAAAGACATCATTAGACATCATCAGACACTCACAAAACATACTCAAGGCAGGTATGGAAATAAAAATATAGCCCAAAAATCTGTATTAATGCCAGTGTTATTTCTAATGGATAAAGTTCAGTAATAAATATATTAAAACTGCATAAATCTTGATTATATAGCAGTAAAGTAAAATTTGGCAAAGGGGAAAGTAGAAAAAAGAAAAATTCAGGTTCTATTTTAAAGGTGCTTCATGACAGACTCATGAATACAGACTAACGGTTGCCAAAAGTGGAGGAAGGCAAGACTGGGTGGAAAAGCTGAAGGAATTAGGAAGTACATATTGATAGCTACAAAATAGTCACAGGGATATAAAGTACAGTATAGGGAATATAGTCAATAATATTCTAGTGACTATATATTGTGCCAGGTGGGTATTGGAAATATTGGGGGAACACTTTGTATAAAGTATATAATTGTCTAACCTCTATGCTATAAACTTAAAACTAAAACAAAATAATACTGAAAGTAAACTGTAATTGAAAAAAAATGTTTAAAGAGTGAGTCACAGCTAATCACACACTGAGACCCACAAAAAACATACTCAAGGCAGGTATGGGGGGAAAAAATATTTTAAATCTCTCAACCCCACAGAAGGAGAGCTTCTGAAGAATTTCAGATATCAAATGCAGCTCAGGCTTGCTCTACTTGCTAATTATTCTTAAAAAATGAGCCAATCAGTAAGCACTTATTGAGCACCTGTCACAGAAGCTCACTGTGCATTTTATGTAACAGAATATACAGATTGAGATATGCAGATATCTTTAAGTTCACCTTTAAAAGTAGTGTTTACTATGCCAGAAACTAGAGGGAAAATGTTATCTATAATCACACTGTTCCAAAAATGCACAACTCAATAGTAAAGCATCCCAATCACCTTAATAATCCTATATTTAAGCTTGTTGTAAAAATTACTTACCCCCAAATTATAGGCTTCATAAGGCTGATAAAAAAACACTAAATGCAAGCCATCATTTATGTCCTCCAATTTAAGCACAATTTAAACAATGTATCTTAAATTTAAACAATGTAAACAACATGTATTAAAATTGACTACAAAAATTTAAGTAGCTGAATCATCAGAGTCCCAAAAGAATCTAAAGAGTCTGGATAATATGTAGATAGATGCTTTATAATATTTGAACTGAAGAATGTCTTTCTACTGCATGGCTTAAACTTCAGGCTTTGTAAATAATGTCCAATAAACTTCACAATGGAAGTTTTAAGTTAAGGAAGCTACTCACAACTTCCCTTACACTATTTCAATATAATGTTAATCACAAACATAAAGATATCATAACTGTATACATGTACATAAATACAATGTAGAATTTAGGTTTTAGAGATTTAATATAATGTTCTTCATTTAAAAAAAAAGTCAGTGTATCTTGTATGTCAGATTCCCTATTAGGAAATTCAAGCAATGCCACCCTGTTAAAAAACACTCTAAAGGCTCTATGAAGTCAATTTTATGATAACAATAGTTTTCACTGGTTTTAAAGTTGGACTAGTTTTGGTCTGATGCTTACCCAGGCTGACTTACAATGGGAGACTCTGAAAACAGTGTAAGACTATCTATACAATCTAACTCCCAACTCAGTGAATTCAGATTCTTTAGCTACCTACAGATGTCTACTCTCAAAGGACTAGAGGAAGAATATAAGGCATATGCTACAGAATTATTCAATTGTAGAGTTAGATCCTCGTTTTATAAATGAGACAACTGAGATTACAGAAATAACCAACACAAAACATTTAAACACTTTAGAGTCTTAAAATACTATTTTTATGTTTTATCTGCATAAGGTGGTTAGCTATTAACATAGAGGGACTAGGTAACAAAGGCTGAGTGAACAACAAGGAAGTGAAATTCTAAAATAACCCACTGCATTGCAATCAGTGCAGAGGCCCATATTATCTGAAAGGAGGGACTCGTTCCTTTTAGATTTCAGGGCACCCCACAGGCTTCTAGGTATAACCTCCTTATGATTTACAGCACACCCCATGTCAAGGGTCAGCAAACCACAGTCCCACCATCTGTTTTGGTAAGTAAAGGTTTACTGGAACACAGCTTCTACCCTTACTCACTTACTAGTATTTGTGGCTGCTTTTATGCTACAACAGCAATTGAGTAGCTGCAACAAGCCTGTAGTTTGGCCCTTTTACAGAAAAAGTTTGCCCAACTCCTGCCCTGTATTTCACCTGACTCAGTTACTTAGTTCAGTAAATACAACCCTAAATAGAAAGCCTACAAAAATGGCTTCAGAAGAATAAATTATAAAGGTCATATTACAAAGGAAGACCACCAAAGTTCAGAATATAAATTCTAAAAACTATTTAATTTTAGGATAAAGAAAAACTTAAGGCACAATCGTATTAAAATATTAATTGGTATTTTCCATTGTTCTCCAAAAAAGAACATCTCTCTTAAGTACAGGTAGATAAGTTCTCCCCCAGTTCTAAGGTCACCCATTACCCTGTTTCTTATGTATCTACCAGATAAGCTACAATCACTTTATATAGAAAATGTCAAAAACAAAAAACAAAAAACTAATTGGGATCAAATGGGAGTAGTTGTTTCAGGATTTCCTTTTTTAAACCTAACTTGACAGAGCATCACAAGCATCTATCTCCCAAAGGCTTAAGCCAGTCTTTCGGTAATATCAGACAAATCTCAAACAATATAAGCTCAATAAATGTTACCTGACTGACAGCCTAAAACTACAAAGTCATTTAATCATGATCTAAATCTAGGCATCCAACTGCATGTATCAAGGTCTTAGTGATCTTCTGAAAAGCTACTGTCTCTAATAAATCATTTAAATCCTTGAGGTTCAGTCACAACAAAAATGGGCTCACCACCTTTTCTACATCATCAACCTCCTCACTCTGGTAGTCAGAAACAACATCCACAATCTCATCAATAGAATCATCGGTTTTCTCATTCTCATCTTCCTCGTCATCTTCTTCCAAATTCCAGACACTGAAGTCAGCACTGCTTCTCCCACCCTTCTTCTCTTGTTTTGGTTGTATCTGTTCTCTTGATAGCCGTACATGATCTTGAAAATGTCCTTCCCCTCGGCTCCCTTTTGTAGCTCTTCTAGGAATAATAGCAAAGGTTGCAGGACTAGAAATCCTACTCAAAGAATCACATTCAGTTTTGAAAACTCTGGTATTCTCAGTAGTTTCACTTTTTCCAAGTAAATCAGAGACACATTGTTCTTGTTGAAACGCATCTAAATTTTCCTGATAAGTCTTTGTTTCTTTAATTAACTGCTCATCTGCCTCTTTCTTGCATTCTTGTGAAGTTCTAATACATTTCTGGGTCAATGGGCCCTTCAAGTGTTTTCTCCATCTCTCCCTAAGACTGTCCATTAGAAAGTCTCCATTTCCCTTCTCCTTGGCCTCTGACTGTGGATTAGATTGATGCTTCTCCACAACTATGCTCCCTGATAATTCAAGTTTACAGTCTTCCTTAGAGATAACTGGAAATTTATTTGATTTCTCCTCTGAACTGTCTAATCCTGTCTGCTGTTCCACTTTCACATTACTCAGTTTTTTAAGCTGCACATTACTTATACTTTGGACTATATTACTGGCTCTTTCGGAAATGGTCTTAACTTCTAGAAGAGTCCGTTTTTCTTTAGAACTATTATGATTCCTAACCCCAACTTCAGCAGTATCTTTATAGTCTTCACTTGTGAGTGACACAGTTTTATAGGAGTGCCTAGAAGGTTTATCAGTTGCAGGACCTTCTTCTATAAGGGATTCTTCATCTAAATGATTACCCCCATCCTCCAAGGAATCATTCAGAGTTTCTTCTAAGGCAGTAGCTCTTGAGTTTTGCTTTACATCATTAGCCTCAGAGTCTACAGCTTCTCCGTCTGACTGTAGGTCCTTCAATTTCTTAGTTTCCTGCTCTCTTTTTAAAACACACGTTCCATCTTTCTGGTCTGCATTCTGGGATTCTCTCTTCATCTGAAGAGAAGCAACATGTTGAAGAATGGAGCTTGGAACAGGCTTTTGTCCTGGGAGCTGCAACAAGGCAAAACTACCAGACTGGAGAGGAACGAGGCTGGCTGTACCAACAGGCTGCCCTCCTGAGCTACAGGTTATTTTGGTTTCAGAGCCTGTCTTATTTGCTGAGCTTTGTGGCTCAGGGGGGGAAATCCTCAGGGTCAATGTACCAGACTGAGACACAAAACTAGGTCCAGAAGAAAGCAATGATGATGCCTGAGTGATGACATTCACTGCTGGAGAAGACCCAACAGCTTGGATTACAGGACTCATAACAGAAAAACCAGAAGATGAAGCAGTAGTTGGTGGAGTCTCTGAAGGCTTAGAAGGAGTGGGTAACCGGATTCCCACCACAGACCCTGGTAAGAAAAAGAAAACATTAAATCACCACTGACCATATCAAGACTCCAAAGTATACTTTTCTTTTTGAACAGATGATTCTGAGAGACTAAGAAGACCAATATGCTGTATTAACATCCCATATGGCCAAATAATTCAACAAAAGAGAAACTTATCAAAAGATCTCGTTTTATACCTGGGTTACGAAACATGACAGGCTGTAAGTTGGGCTGGGTATTAGAGCTTCGAAGCTGATGCAAAGGGAGGAGCTGAACAATCTGCCCATTAGGGTGTCTGAATAGGTTCATTCCACTTGGGCTCCTAATAGGCTGCAAGACCATCCGGTGTCCTGGAAGTTGTGTGTTTGAGACAGGTCTAAGATTAGGAGAACCCTGCTGCACTGGAATCAACAACAATCGAGGTCCAGCACGTTTCACTGGGTTAGGAGAAACCTGTGGAGTAGCCACTGAAATCTGAGGAGCATTTTCTGAAAAACAGGAAATAGAAACATAGTATCAGAATTTCCCTTTAACACATGTACGGGGGGGGGGGGGGGGGGGGGGGGGAAATTTTAAGATCTGACCATGCTACAAATAACTTCTAATTTGAATTATAAAGTTGTTGAAATCCTGTACCTCTATGATACACTATTTAGTAGTCCTATAGCTGAGAACAGTTTATCTTAAAAGTATTAACCAGACACTGCAGAGCCTTACATTTAAACTGGTTTTTTTTTTTTTAAAAAAAAGGCATCAATTGTCAAGAGATTCCTTAAAAAGACAATGCTGCCTAATGAAAAAACACGGGCAGCCTTCTAAATCTGGATTGTCACTAAAGCTACAGAAGGGACCCTCTCCACGTGGGAGTCTGTACTTGTTCTTCAATAAACTTCCACCTTTGTAAAAACAAAAGTTAAAGAGATCATTCTTGATAACAGCCTGAATTTTAAAGTTGAAGAAGAGAATTTAACACTTACTAGTCTTATGACTTAGTTTCACAGGTCATGGTCAAATAAGATAAAGTCAAGAACTAAAAAAAACTTCACACTTCTTGGCTTTTAAAATTCACTGACAAATCAGCTGGGTGAAGATTTGTGGAAATTGTTTTTCACAAAGAAAAAAATGCATTCCCTCCACCCTCCCGCCCCTCCCCAAAAATGGAATGAAAGTAAGAGACATTGAAGAAGCAGGGAAATAAAGTCTGGTTAGGAAGAGGCAAAAGATAGTTTTAAAACAAACAGAAAAACAAAAATTTCATGCAGAAGATGTGAATTAAGAGAATTAGAACCATTAATAGTATCTAAAGATGCACTTTAATGTTTGGAAGAGATATTTAGAAATACTAAAGACATAGGAAACGTAATACGAGTAATCTACAGATAGATTTCTGGTCAAGGGGATAAAGAGGTAGGAATAATAATAATAAGCATAAATAAAACTGGTCTAATATTACCATTCAAATTAGGGAAATTACCTAACATCATATATAGTAAAGATGTAATATGCAAATTGACTATCACTCCAACACAAAAGATGGCCGTCTGTCCTCATGTGGACAAGATGGCCACCACAAGATGGCCAGCAGGGGAGGGCAGTTGGGGGTGATCAGGCCAGCAGGGGAGGACCAGGTCTGCAAGGGAGGGCAGTTGGGGTAGACACAGGCCTGCAGGGGAGGGCAGTTGGGGGCAACCAAGCCAGCAAGGGAGAGCAGTTAGGGGCAATCAGGCCAGCAGGGGAGCAGCTGGGCATCAATCAGGCTGGCAGGGGAGTGGTTAGGGGGTGATCAATCTGGCAGGCAGAAGCGGTTAGGGGCAATCAGGCAGGTGAGCGGTTGGGAGCCAGCAGTCCTGGATTATGAGAAGGATGTCCCAGATTGGAGAGGGTGCAGGCTGGGCTGAGGGAAACACCACCCCATGCACAAATTTTGTGTACTGGGCAATCTTTTCATTACTTTGTCAATAAATAGAAAAATCAACTAACCAAAACCATACAGATTTAACATATAATATCCCATCAGATAGGCATTCTGCCCATGAAACATCAAATTTCTAAAAGAAAGTCATATTCATAACATTTATATGACAAATTACATTTAGAAGATCCAGGAATTCTCTTGAAAACAAAATAAAACAAAGAGAACAAACTATTTCTTAAAAAAATAAAAATAAAAATAGTGTGCAATTTAAAAACATTCACATATAATATGTGAATTAAGAAACATATTAAAGCATTAATTTCCTGACCATTTCTATTTAAATTAAGATTAACAAAATAATTCAAAATTAATTACTCCAGTTCAGATAACGAAAGCAGCTTTTAATACACATGCTAAATATTAAATATTTGTTTCTTGAAATGTGGGAGGAGCAAGAGAAAAAGAAGGAAAGTCAAATGAAAAAGCACAGATACCCATTTTTTTTTGGGGGGGGGGGGTAAAATTACCCTCACCCGAGGCTATTTTTCCATTAATTTCTAGTCAGAGTGGAAGAGAGAGAAACATCGATGTGAGAGAAACACATTGATTGATTGCCTCTTGCACGCACCCCTACCAGGGACAGAGCTGGGGAGGAGCTTGCAAAAAATTACGTGCCCTTGACCAAAACTGAACCAGAGACCCTTTGGTCCACAGGCCAATGCTCTATCCACTGAGCCAAACCGGCTAAGGCGAAAAAGCACAGATATCTAAGTGCCTGAGTTGGGAGCCTCTAATGAACCTAGAACAAATTGCATTCTTCCTTAGCCATAGCAGTTATCTAAGTCAGCTCCATGTGTAAAAGAGCAGACAAGAAAATCTGTTAACCTATTTCTTCAAATGGTATTAGAATAGGTTTTAAGTGGTATATGAATGTAGAATAATCCCATATTACATTGGCAGAAAGTAATTCCTTTTTCAATTTTAATTTTTTTATTTTATGATTTTATACAGAAGAATGTCCCAGTATTTGATGTTGTCTTTAATATTATGCCAGTATTTTCTAGCTTTTTTCATTAACAGGGAGCTAGCCACATGCTAAAAACATTGTGGTAGGTAGATAAAAATTATTTTTTATTATTGTTCCCAGTGCATTTACTTATGGGATTAACCTCTATTTTTGCAAGTAATGTTGGTTTCCAATTATAGTAAGATTGCTCCTTTTACAAATAAACAAGCCCTGGCCTGTGCACCAGAGTGTCATAGGCTCGATTCCTGCCCTCAGTCCAGGTGCATATAAGAGGCTACCAATCGGTGTCTCTTTCACATCAATGTTTCTTTCTCTCTCTCTCTCTCTCTCCCTCCCTCCCTCTCTCTCTCTCTCTTTCTCTTTTCTCTCTCTCTCTCCTTTCCTCTCCCCTCCCACTGTTTCTAAATATATATATATATATATATATCTTCACTCCTTGGGTGAGGATTTAAAATAATATAAATAAACAAACTTAAGGCCTGGCTGGTATTGCTCAGTGGTTCGAGTATCAGCCTGTGCACTAAAGGGTCATGGGTTCAATTCCCAGTCAAGGGCATATACCTAGGTTTCAGGTTTGATGCCGGGCCCCAGTCAGGGCACCTGCATGTAAGAGGCAACCAATCAATGTGTCTCTCTCACATTGATATTTCTCTCTCCCCCACCCGCCCAAGCTCCTATCCTCCCTCTCTAAAAATCAGTGGAAGAAATATCCTTGGGTGACAAGTAGCAAAAATAAACAAGCAAGCAAACTTAAATAACAAATGAATTGATTTAAATAAAAATATTAAGTCAATGCAGTACAAATGGGAATAAGAGCAAGATACATGAATGTATAATCTGAGTGACTAAAATCCAAGAAACAATGAACTACCAAAAACTAAATGACTTTATAGTTTCATGACAGAATTAAAAACATAAAGGTTGGAATCCCTATGAATTAGAAAACATGAATAGTTAAAACGTGACAAGATATAAATCTTGAGATTCCATAGGAAATCAAAGCAGCTTCATCAACAATGATCTCACTTCTAAAAATGAATATTAAACTAACCAATTTTATATGCTTATTAGGAGAAGCAGAAGACCAGTACATTTAATATTATGGTTCACTTTCCCTTTCAATGGAACTTTTAACTTATAAACAAAATCTAAGTCACTTCTTTCCTAAAATATCAGCAGGGATTTGGACCATGTCACTAAAGGCAAAAATATTTAGTAGTAAAAGTATCACTAACCAAGAGAGAATTGCTGTATTTATTTCCCCTTAAAGCCTGCAAAGTCTCTCACTCTTTTCCACAGGAAATCCTCTCTGAGTACACTATGAAAATTACTTACTTTAGTTGGTTGAATTAGGATAGAAAAATTACCACAAAGTGTGAAATATTCCTATTTCAAATTCACTTAACCTAAGTCAACAACAAAAAAATTTAATTTTGACTAAAAACTTGATAAGCATATAAAGTATTAGAGTCCTAAGTGAAGAAATATGCCTCATTTCTATTTCTATCAGTTCATGTATAATAATTAAGTAGGAGAATAATGTCAGAAATATATTGGAGTTGGACTCACAAATGATTTTTACTAGGCAAGGGACCCAGAATTTTAACCTTCAGCAAAGACAAAGAAAAAGCCCTTAGCTTGGTTGCAGCACAGACAGAAGCCAATAATCTTTTTTCCCCCCCCAATTAAAAAGATACACTACCCCACCCCTAAAAAGGGAGCACTGCCAAGGCTCTCCTTGTGTGCTCTCCTCAGAGATGTGTATCCCTAGCTCACAAAAGACTGCCCTTTCTCTAGTGTCTACTTTAATGGCTGCTCTATTACTGGCTCAGAGCTCCATTCCCATATGCATTTTTTCAGTATCCTTCATCCACCATTTCCATTAGAATGTTTTGAGTATTTTCAATATATTGAAGAAATCGCCAGCACCAAATTATCTGTCAAAACTGTTCAATTATCATTAAGGTACCATTTATGGTTATTATTGCTCTACTAGCAAGGTTACATAGATTCTCAATGATTTGTCCTAGTCCTGTATTAACCATGAGCTAGCTCTGTTATTTTTAAGGGTTCAGTTTTACAGAATGCAAAGGTTTTCAGGAATACATGTATCATGTTAGTTTCTACACTATTATCCTCATATATCTAAAATCCTATCATAAACCGCCAAGTTATATGAACAGCTGTATAGTAAACCAGCTAGTTAACATCTAGGCCTTACCTGGTCTCTGGCTCACTGGTGGACTCCCATCAATTCCTGAGAGTATAATGGGAACAGAGCCAAGGGATGAAGTTGGTGTGGTCACCACGGAGGAAGATGTAGCTGTGGTCACCACGACTACGGAGGTGGAAGCAGTGGAAGTAACAGGAAGAGTTATGGTTGGAGGAGATGCCACCAAAGACTTAGGAAAAGCAACTGAAGCCACAGGGGAAGTTATCCCAGTTGTTTTGATAAGGTTCACAGTGCCTGTAGATTGGGTAGATGTTACAGGGGTGCTGGTATTAGTTTCAGAGACCTCAACAACACCCGCAGTGGTGGCACCAGAAGGACAAGTAGTTTCTTTAGTTCCCATGTCAGACATAGCAGTCTTAGGTGTCATAGCAGTAACATTCTCTAAAAGCACTTGAGGGGTGGTAGTAGTGACAGCAGCAGTCACAGGGCTGCACACCTCAGAAGAAACCACAGGTGTGACGACCATTACTGGAGAAGGTCTGATACTGAACTTCTGTGGCCCTGTCAGGGGTTGGGGTGTGCTAACTCCAGGTATCTTCTGCTGCAGGGCTCCAACTTTACTCATCACAAACTGTGTGAACACACCACCAGGAGAGGGTCGTGCCGCTGCAAATAAAAATTTGCAGGTCAAAAATCTTCAGTTCTCATATTTTATCCTCTTAGTGATTGTGTTTATCAACCATTTATTGTGTGTACCACTGGGACCACTTCTTACGGGCACTACCTTCCTGCAATATACATGTCAATTTCTATATACAGAAGTCAAAACACTTCCCTCAGCCCATATCCAACTTTTATAATCTAGCAAAGGAATTAAAATTGGGTGTTCCTACTAAAAATCTTTTGTCTGCACAATATAGCCATATTGCCAGGACACTAAAAAGACAATATAGCTGCCCTGGCCATGTGGCTCAGTGAGTTGAAGTATTATCCTGTACACCAAAAGGCTGTGGGTCTGATTCCTTGTCAGGGCACATGCCTAAGAAGGGAGTTCAAAGGGGTGTGTACGACAGGCACCAATAGATGTTTTTCACATTGATGCCTCTCTCTCTCTCTCTCTCTCTCTCTCTCTCTCTCTTACTCTCACTCTCACTTTCTAAAAATCAGTGAAAATATTTCCATCTTCAGGTGAGGATTGAAAATAAATTTTAAAATTAAAATAAAAAGATAATACAGCAGCACACAACTTCAAACAGATAAAGAAGAAAAGAAGATCCCCCCCCCCTTCGCCCCCACTATTTAACTAACTTAACCCTTTGCACTCCGCAGTCCCCTCTCAGGGGACATCGGAATTCTAGCATATCATTCGGATGTCCCCTCTCAGGGGACACTGCAGTTTATTAGTGATTACGGGGAATTGAGTTTCCGCCGCAAAGTAGCGTCGAGTAGCTGGTAGCCAATGTCCAGAATGGTTCGGAGTGCAAAGGGTTAAAATTTTTTCCACCACTTCTTCCTATCCCAGTCCCTCCATCTCTTTATTGCAGTCCTCTTATAAGACAGTTTAGATTTACTATCTTATTTTTAAACTGTACGAAAACATTTTTCATGAGAGGGCAGAATAGGACTATTTATTTTTTAAATCACCACTACTTTATAAAAAAAGAGATAAAATGGGTTTCTTGTAAGGCATACACTGTCTATCCCTCTATCTTCCCACAACTCTAGCATTCAGCCAGAGACTTTAATTTCCAATTAGAGGAAAAAACATAGTAATAGAAAATTTTACTTAACATTCCTAAAAATATTTGAAACAACAAAAAGAAATTCAATAAACCAACTGTATATACTCTCAATGCTAAAACACAATGGTTTTCAAGAAAGTAATTTATTATAGACTCTAGCACTAAAGTTAAGCAAAAGATTTTCATTCAAAGAACAGGAATGAATAGAATAATCTTCCCAAAATTATGTTTTCCAACAGCTTTCTATACTTTAAGCCTATACTAACTCAATCTGATTTTGCTAGCTCTATTGTTTAAGAAGTTCAAGGAACATGCACATGATTGGTACCAATAACACCAGTCCTCATAAAAGAAATATTAAATAGGGAAAAGTACTTAAGACCATGTGTTGTCCTTTTAAACATAAAATTAAAAACTATGTTTTTTTCTGCATTAATAAAAGTTTAAAAGTTTGGGCAATACTGAGGGGGAGCGAGGCCCCCAAGGCTGAGCCGCTGCTGAGACCACAGGGGGCACTGACACTCCAGGGACAGCCCCTTCCATTTGTTTTCTTTACTTGTTTTCTTTACTTCTGATAACAGGACTCCATGGGCATTTGGAAACAATTTTATTTTTTTCTGGTAGAACAGTAACTAGAACTTTATTTTATTTTTTTCAAAAAAGAAAAAAAAGAAAGGGGGGGGAAAAAAGTTTGGGCAATAATTGTAAAACTAAAGTTCAATTAATCTAGTATTATAGGTCATCATTAGTAGCGTTCCCAAAATATTTGAGCAAGACAGACATTGAGAATAATGCCAAATTTTTTATTCCTCTACTTTTTACAATCTCCATACTATATCCACAGGCCAAGAAGCAAGACACAAATCTTTCCAAAACATATACATTACAACTTACCAATTGGCCTTTTTGCCGGGACAAATGCCTTCAGATTCTTCCCAGGGTGATTTGTTGCAGTGCCAGAGGAGGATGCCATTTTGGAATTGGATGTTGAAGGCAACAGGGTACGTGGTTTCCTGGATGCAGCCACCTTGGCATTGGATGCTACCTTGGAGATGACAGTACTGAGGGTTGAGAGGTCCAGGACTGAGGGTCGCAACCTGCCTGTGATATAAGCAGCTAGCCTATTGGCTGGATGCAATGCCCCCATCTGTCCCAATAGCAACTTAGCCTGCGGGTAACTCTTACCATTAACCTGAAACAAGTGGCAAAGAGAAATTCTGTAAAGATAAAATTCTCTTGCTAACTCATCTCCCTTGACAGGGGTTTCATTTTTACAAGGTTTTAAAAGTCTATTTTTCATATTTATAGGGAAAAAGAAATGGGCTTTTCCCACTTGGTATAATTGGAATAATCAGGAGGTGAAAAAAAATACTATTATCTGATCTTATAAATTAACCTCATCCTTCATTTTAGTAATTTAGAAACAGAGACTCTTATTAAATCATTATATCTGCATCGCAGAAATGGGAAAGATACATCAAACCTAAACAATCATCCAATTATTTTACTTTGTCAATAAGCAATTCTGGTTAAGTTGTTAACAATCCTCAGCAAAAATGACTAACTGTATTCTCCAGATTTTCTGACAAGACTAGAAAGGCATAATGAAGCCCTCTCACAAGGGTCCTTTCAAGCTACCCTTCACATTTGGGAAATATACAATGAATCTAACCTAAGTCATAAAGTAACCTTAGTTTTCTAAAAACTCAACTTTGAAGATATTGTCTTCATCTCTTGGATAAAACTTGGGCTGGCTCAAAATAAATGATAGTAGAAACTCATTGTAATTTTTGAAATAGTCACTAAATTTGTCAGAAGAAAGTAAATCAATGAATGAAGTAAAGATTTTTTTTCTACTACCTGAATTGTCAGACTGCCTAATTTGGGCAGCAGGGAAGTTTTTCTTTCTTACCCATGTTCTCTAAATTATATTGCTGGATTAATAAAGAAGATATCCTTTTTTTGTCCCTCCTTTAGATCACTTAAAAAGAGGAGGTGGCAGAGGGAGTTGGAGAAACTCAAATTCTCCAAATTAATAGGGAATTGGTGAGGAGAATCACTACAGCAAGCCACTCTCTCTTAAGGACACAAACATAATTACTCTTTGCTACTTAAGTAAAATTGTGATCATTCCTAGATAATCAGATATATCTTTGCCTATGTTGATACAAAAAAATGTGATCTTTCTATCCTAAAGTAAACGTTACTGTGTTTTTCAGGCTCTATGGCAGGGGTCCTCAAACTTTTTAAAGTGGGGGCCAGATCACGGTCCCTCAGAGAGCTGGAGTGCCGGACTATATGAACTACTAATTCCTACTGTAACACCTCGGCTGCGCTCACTGCCCAAAAAACCTGGCGGGCAGGATCAGACTCCTCTGCGGGCCGCATGTGGCCCGCAGGCCATAGTTTGAAGACCCCTGCTCTATGGAGTCCAGATCAGATGTCCCTAATCTGCTCCTTTGAGAGACTTGTCCTAAACATTACTCAACAGCTTTCCCAAAACCCTACAGTGGCCTGACTGCTTATGTAAATTCACATTTTATGATGGTTTTCTGAGTTCTATACAGAAGAAGAGAACACAAAATGTCCATGCCTATATTTCAGGGAGTCTAGACTCCCTAGAAATGATCTCAGGTAAATCTTGGCTCTCAAAGTATTAATAAATGCAATGAAGAGAAAACCCTGTTCTACTCATCATTAAAGAATTAAGAAATACCAACAGAAGCAGTTATATAGGACCACCAAGAATAAACTGCAATAAAAAGTTTTTAAGTAGATCATCCATATTGTTATTGGAATAGTCCTTAGCCCAGAGAAGCAGTCAAGCTAATACAGTCAAGTAACCTTAGCAATAATGTCAGATACTTCCACACATTTGCTATGCTGATATAAAAGTGCATTTAATGTCTCTGAGCAAGAGGAGAAAACCTTTTTGACTATGACTAAATTTTAATTCAGAATTTCTCTTTCCAAAGGCTTTTCTACATGCCAGGGTAATTTTACTAATATAACCTGCCTGAATTACTTAACAGTAAGGGTAGAGATATTTTTCCTGCAACAATGATTATACTGACAAAACCCCTATGAATCATACAAAGAAAAAAGTATTTAAGCAAGCAAATTGTGACTCATTTAAAAAAACTTTTATGATTTGAATAACACCTTAATTTTTCTCCAAGTTTCCAAACATATGCTGCCTATTTTAAAATCAATTTGATCTCATTTAATTTGAAAGCTTTCTTCTAATAATAATCTCAAGAACTAAACTGAATCCCTTACTATCCTTGCTTGGTTGCTAAAGAATCACTAGAACCAGACAATGGAGTTTAAGAGGAACAACTTTCTGAGGAGACTAGGGTCTACATTTGTTTATAAGTATGACAAAAATTCACTCTAGGTATGCTTCTAACCTAGACCTATTACAAAAAGAGATAATTATTTTGTCACTCAGTTCCCAGGCAATGTGAAACAAGTTATATAAGGCCCACAAAGGGCTCTGAAAAATAAAGGTGTTACCTAAATATAAAAAAGTGCTACACCCAGATTAAAGGTAATTCTCACCTGGATAAGCCCAGATGTGCTTGAACTGGGTTTACGTTTATAGGCCACAAGTTTCCCTGCAGGAGAAAGCCCTGCATAAAAGGGCAGACCTTTGCCTCCATGTAATCTCTCCCTCACTGAATCCAGGGCATCTGTCTGCACAGGAGAGATATCATCCATTTTCCCAGGGGATAATGGACCATCAGGAGTCTCTGATCCAGATTTCTCAGCCATATCATCTTGGTCTTGACATGATGGCATAGAGATTTTCACACGAGAAGAATAAACCGGGGGGCTCTTCTCACCCCGGCTCTTTCGCTGAGAAGCCAACTCAATGATGAAGCTGCCCACCTTAAGTGACTGTGGCATGTTGCTATTGATGTGCTGGGATAAGATGCTCAATATCTTGTTCCGATCCTCCTCCCAGTTGCAGTCTGAGATGATTTCTATCAGTTTGGTGGGACCTCCAGGTGACCTCTGATGCACATAGGAGGTAGAAGAGGATTCCCCTTCATTGCAGGAAGACTTCCAGCTCTTTTCTGGTAAGAAATTAAAAGATATTTCTATATTAAAGCAATTTACACTCAACTTTGAAAGATTTTTACTTTCCCTAAGTTCTCAGAAAAGTACCAGGGGTATAGAAATTCAACAGTTGCCCTGGTTTGGCTCAGTGGATAGGGTGTCAGCCTGTGGATTCAAAGGTCCCAGGTTCGATTCTGGTCAAGGGCATGTACCTTGGTTGCGGCCACATCCCCAGTGGGGGCTTTTCAGGAGGCAGCTGATCAATGTTTCTCTCTCATCGATGTTTCTACCTCTCTATCCTTCTCCTTTCCTGTCTGTAAAATCAATAAAATATATTCAAAAAAAGAAAAAGAAAAAGAAATTTAACAGTTGCCTGGGGGAAACCAAGATCCCACTTCTAGGAATATAACCCAAGAAACTAGAAACACCAATCAGAAAGGATATATGCACCCCTACGTTCATAGCAGCACAATCTACAATAGCCAGAATTTGGAAACAGCCTAGGTGCCCGTCAGCAGATGATTGGATCCAAAAACTATGGTACATCTACACAATGGAATACTATGCTGCCATAAAAAAGAAGGAATTCTCATCATTTGCAGCAACCTGGATTGAATTGGAGAACATCATGCTGAGTGAAATATGCCAATCAATGAAAGAGAAACACCACATGACCTCACTCATTTGTGGATAATAAAGAACATTATAAACTGATGAACCAAAAGATGGATATAGAGACAGTATATCAACAAGTAGACTGTCAAATTACAGCGGGGAGGGGAGGAAGATCTGGGGGAGATAATAGATCAACCGAAGGACTTTTATACATGCATATAAGTACAACCAATGGACACAAAACTCTGGGGAGGGAGGGGATGTGTGGGAGGGAGGGAGGGGAGCAAAAAAAAAAAAAATCAATAAAATATATATTTTTAAAAATAAATAAAATTAAGTTTAAAAAAAAAAAAAAGAAATTTAACAGTTGCCTGGGGGAAACCAAGATGGCGGCATAGGTAAACACCTAACTACTGCCTCACACAACAATTTCAAAACTACAACTAAAACACAAAATGTCTATCACCTAGAACCATGGGAAAGCTGGCTGAGTGGAAGTTCTACAACTAGAA
Organism: Pipistrellus hanaki; assembly: GCF_964339955.1. NCBI lineage: Eukaryota > Metazoa > Chordata > Mammalia > Chiroptera > Vespertilionidae > Pipistrellus > Pipistrellus hanaki. Next base: position 61,568,429 of record NC_140503.1, read on the forward strand.
GGAAAGAGAAGAGCACTGAGATGTGCACAAGCGCTGAAAAGCTGGGGTACGGAGGTGCGCAAATGAGGCTGGAGCGGGTGTCTGGATGCACTGCTTTTTTCAACCCGAAGGGAGACAAGCTCCCGATTACTACTCTGAACTCGTTTCTGGGGAGATGTTGGGGACCCAAACTCCTACGGGGAGAAGCTGGACTGTCTGCCATTGGGTTGGAAAGTAAGGGTGGCTTTCTTGCAGAGGTGTACACAGCAATCATTGTTTACCTCGCTGGAGCACAAAACAAGGGGACAGGGAAACTCGGAGACAGAGATGACTGACTGTGCCAGCCGCACAATCTACAAACCCACCCAAGCTCCACACAGTGACTTTTGCATATAAATGGCCTGCCCTATCACAGCCTAACAAACTGCAGCTCTGGTCAGACAGCTCCAAAACCTCCAAACCCCAAGCAAAGAGGAGAAAACTGTAGTTCTCGCTATAACTCCTGCTGGGTGGCCTCAGACAGTAGCTGACATGCACCCCATTGGAGATCCAGAAGCTAGTGTATCTAGTGGTCAGTATGAGACGACACCGGATTTCAACTACTCACATCCATGAATTGACACATTCAAGAGGCAGACTCAGTAAGCACCAAAGCCCCACTGAAACAAGTCCTGCCCCATAAGTGTGTCTCTAGCACAGCATTTCTTCCATTATAGACACAGCGGGTCCTCACAGCCAATTGACCTAGAGATCAATTCTTCCCAGTGTACCAACTTCAATCAAGGCTTAACTACACCAAGACTATGCACTCAGTCCACAAAGGGGTATACCAAGAGCGTCCACCTCAGGTGATGGGGGAGGCAGAGCCACTGGGTCCTATAGGTAACCTACCACAAAAAACCACTCCATCAACACAGGGAAGCAGCAAAATGTGGAGACAAAGAAACATGTCATGAATGAAAGAAATGGAGGAAAGCAAACTATTGGACATAAGAGTTCAAAACCACATTTATAAGGTTACTCAAGAATATTCTAAAAACTGCTGAGAAATTTGATGAGCCCTCTGTGGAGCTTAGTGAGACCTTCAAGGACCTTAATTAAAATGCCAAAAAAATTGAAAAGGACCAGTCAAAAATTAAGCTACACTGTCTGAAATAAACTATATAGACATTCAACTGTAGATCAAAGGACCCCAAGAATTAAACCAAAGATCTGAAATATGAGGAAACAAACAAACAAACAAAATACCCAACCAGAAAATCAAAAAGAAAAAAGAATCCAAAAAGTTGAATATAGTGTAAGGTGCCTCTGGGACAACTTCAAGCATATCAACAACAAAATTTTGGGGGTGCCAAAAGAAAAGAAAGAGCAAGATGGGACAATTTCAAGCATACCAACATCCAAATTATTGGGGTGCCAGAAGAAGAGAAAGAGCAAGATATTGAAAACCTATTTGAAGAAATAATGACAGAAAACTTTCCCTACCTGGTGAAAGAAATAGACTTACAAGTCCAGGAATCGCACAGAACCCCAAACAAGAGGAATCCAAAGAGGACCACACCAAGACACATCATAATTAAAATGCCAAGGGCAAAAGACAAAGAGAGAATATTAAAAGCAGCAAGAGAAAAACAGTAACCTACAAGGGAGTACCCATATGACCGTCTACTGATTTCTCAACAGAAACTATGCAGGCCAGAAGGGAGTGGCAAAAAATATTCAAAGTGATGAATAGCAAGAACCTACAACCAAGATTACTCTACCCAGCAAAGCTATTATTCAGAATTGAAGGCCAGATAAAGAGCTTCACAGACAAGAAAAAAGCTAAAGGAGTTCACCACCACCAAACCAGGATTATATGAAATGCTAAAGGGTATTCTTTAAGGGGAGGAAGAAGAAAAAGGTAGAAATAAAAATTATGAACAACAAAATGACAACAAATATATACCTACCAACAAGTGAATCTAAAAATCAAGTGAATAAAAAAAATCTGATGAACAGAATGGACTGATGAATATAATAAAATCAGGGACATAGAAAGGGAGCAGACTGACAATTCTCAGAGGGAAGAGGGTATGAGGGGTGCGGGAAGAGACTGAACAAAAATTTTACACCTATGGATAAAGACAGTGGTGGGGGGTAAGGGCATGGGGTGGGGTGGGGAATCAGGTGGAGGGGAGCTATGGGGGGAGAGGGGAAAAGAGGAACACCTGTAATAATCTAAACAATAAAGATTTATTTTTTAAAAAATTTCAACAGTTGCTCAATGTCTCATTCCCACGTATTTTATGTGGCAATTTAACACTCATAACTTGGGGAGTTTTCCAAGAAAAAGATGCCAGAGAATCAGATTATAATAGTCCTCACTCTCCTGCTAACTAGGCTTTCTAATAAAAAGGAAACGGTCCCACTTAAGACTGTTCTAAAAACCCCTATTACATGAAAAAGTATTATCTTAGTAACAAAAGACCTATAAGCAAGGTTAAAGCTTATTTGGTACTAGAGGCCCAGTGTACGAATTTGTGCACAGGTGGGGTCCGGCCACCCTGCCCCAATGGAAGCCGATTAGGCAGGGTCGGGGAGAGGGGGGGTGTGGTGGTTGGGGGAGGAGATGTGAAAGGTTGGCTGACAGGCCCTGCCCTCAATGGGGAGGATCAGGGGCTGGGCCGGCCGAAGGGAGTGGTCTTGGGAGGTTGGACACTGATCAGGCCAGTTGGCCACCCCAGTGTGCATCACAGCAACTAGTCATTCTAGTCGTTTGGCTTTTATAGAGATAGTTTAATGTTCGGCTATCCATATAGGCAAAGGAAAGATACTTGCCAGATGCTTTGTAACATATGATAGGCAATCAGTACCAAAAAACAGCAAAACAGATAGTGATCTGGTTTAAAAACACATACACATAAAACTACCTCTAGTTTCTACTGCAAATATTTCTGAATCACTTTTTGTTTTTCACTTCTGAAATATATTTGTACATCTAGATAGGATTGCTCCACTTCTACATTGTGTACAGATCACTCAATTCACCATGTTTTTACATGTTAACTAGGTGTCTACTTACTAGACACCAAGATTTCTACAGCTGACCCTCTCAACCAAAGTTCTACAGTTACAGGTATGACAGAATATAAGATTCTATCAGCCTACATAGTAGTCATGCTCTCAGGAAGGATCTCTCCACCATAGCAGGATCCTCTAACTACCTTAATGTACTGCAAAACATTTTCAGTTTTTGGGTATATTATGCTTCCTTAAAAAAAAAGTTGGAAACCTCTGCTGCTTTAGTGTCTGAAATCTTAGGAAGCAAAACCAAAAACAAATAGTTAACTCCCTAAACATTATCTCTCACCAAATTTGGCAGTAGCCTCTGCTAGGTAAATACTTCCTCTGTCCCTCTGCCATTTCTCCAACAGCAATATCTACTGAGAACCTGAGTAAAAATTTCAATAGCTAGCCAGGACCGGTTTGGCTCAGAGGATAGAGTGTCAGCCTGCGGACTGAAAGATCCCGGGTTCGATTCCGGTCTTGGTTGTGGGCGCATCCCCAGTGGAGGGTATGCAAGAGGCAGCTGGTGGATGTTTCTCTCTCATCGTCGTTTCTAACTCTTTGTCCCTCTCAATTCCTCTCTGTGTAGAATCAATAAAATATATATATATATTTTAAATTTCAATAGCTAAACAAATGACACTGAGGTTTAAAAAAAAGTTTAAAAAAAGAAAATCACAGCCTAGCCAGCATGGCTCAGTGGTTGAGCATTGATCTAAAACCAGGAGGTCACAGTTCTATCCAGTCAGGGCATATGCCTAGGTTGCAGGCTCGATCCCAAATGTGGAGAATGGGGCATGCAGGAGGCAGCTGATCACTGATTATCTCTCATCACTGATGTTTCTATCTCTCCCTCCCTCTCCTTCCTCTCTGAAATAAATATATAAATATAAAAATATAGCCAAAACTGGTTTGGCTCAGCGGATAGAGCATCTGTCTGCAGTCTGAGGGGTCTCAGGTTTGATTCCAGTGAAGGACAGGTACCTTGGTTGTGGGTACATCCACAGGAAGAGTGCAGGAGGCAGCTGATCAATGTATCTCTCTCACTGATGTTTCTAACTCTCTATCCCTCTCTCTTTCTGTAAAAAAAAAAAAAATAAAAAAATCAATATATATTTTTTTAAGTTTTAAAAATACATATATCCTACCTAAAAGAGTAATATGCAAATTAACCACCACTCTGCTACACTCACAAGCCGTGCCCACTACCCACGCCCACCAGCCAATCAGAGGAAGTATGCATATAAACCCAACCAAGAATGGCTACAGCCATAGAGAGCAGGAGGGAGGCTTGGTTTTCATAGGCAAAGGAAGAAGCCAAGCTTTCTGCCTGCTCTTGCCGGCCTAAGCCTCCATTCAAGGCTACAAAGTTTCAATTATAGAAGATACAAAAAATTCCAACAGAGGGCAGGAGGCTTGGCTCCACTCCAGGCTACAAAGTTTCAATTGTAGAAGGTAAATAAATTCCAGATACCAGGGCCTCTGCTTGGGTCCCGAGGGGGCGTGACTGGTCTGCAAACCACCAAGGCCCCTCACTCAGGCCGCCCAACCCCCAAAGGAACCTCCACCCTGATCTGAGACCCCTTCAGGGCAAACCAGATGGCTCCCTTTCATGCACCAGGCCTCTATCCTATCTAATAAAAGAGTAATATGCAGATTGACCATCACTCCAACACACAAGATAGCTGCCCCCATGTGGTCAAAGATCCTGCCCCCATGTGGACACAAGATGGCACCACAAGACGGTCAGGAGGGGAGGGCAGTTGGGAGGCACCAGGCCTACAAGGGAGGGCAGTTGGAGATCAACCCTGCAGGGGAGGGCAGTTAGGGTTGACCAGGCCAGCAGAGGAGGGAAGTTGGGGGCAAACAGGCTGGCAGTGGAGCAGTTAGACATCAATCAGGCTGGCATGGGAGTGGTTAGGGGGTGATCAGGCTGGCAGGCAGAAGTGGTTAGGGGTAATCAAGAAGGCAGGCAGGCGAACAGTTGGGAGCCAGCAGTCCTGGATTGTGAGAGGAATGTCCGACTGGCCTCCAGGGGTCCCAGATTGGAGAGGGTGCAGGCTGGGCTGAGGGACACCCCACGGCCCTGTGCACAAATTTTATACACCAGGCCTCTAGCATGCATATATATATATATGTATGTATGTGTGTGTGTGTGTGTGTGTGTGTGTGTATATATATATATATATATATATATATATATATATATATATTTTTTTTTTTTTTTAATTACTAACAAGACAGGATATTCACTTTCACCATTTTTATTCAACATAGTACTGAAGTCCTAGCCACAGCAATTACACAAAAAATAAAAGGCATCCAAATTGGAAAGAAGTAAAACTGTCATTATGTGCAGATGACATAACTGCATATGAAGAACCCTAAAGATTCCACCAAAAAAACTACTAGAACTGATAAATTCAGTAAAGTACTATAGCAGGATACAACAAAAAATACTCAGAAATCAGATGTATTTTTATATATCATTAATAAACTATCTGAAAGAGAAACTAAGAAAACAATCCCATATACAACTACCTTCAAAAAAGAAAAACATGCCTAGGAATAAATTTAACCAAGGAAGTAAAAGAGCTGTATCCAAAAAAAAAGTAAGACAATGAAAAAATAAATTGAAGATACTAATAAATGGAAGTATATACCATACTCATGGATAGAAAAAACTGATATAACTAATAAGTAATAATACAAGAATAAACTATGTTTCACATACAACTGTAAACCTACTTTTGCCCCAACCTGCACACTAGGAACATACAAGTCAACACCAAAAGAAAAACAAAAGAATCCAATTAAAATATGCGCAGAGGACCTAGACATTTCTCCAGAGGACATATAGATAGCCAATAGATATATGAAAAGATGCTCAATGTCACTAATTATCATAGAAATGCAAAGTAAAAACACAATGAGATATCGCCTCATATCTGTCAGAATGTTCATTATCAATAAATCTATAAACAAGTGTTGCCAAGGATGTTGAGAAAAGGGTACTCTTGTGCACTGTTGGTGGGAATACAGATTGGTGCAGTTACTGTGGAAAACAGGATGGAGGTTCTTCAAAAAAAAAATTAAAAGTGGAACTACCTTATGACCAGCAATTCTGCTTTTGGGCACATATTCAAAGAAACTCAAAACACTAATTAGAAAGGAAATGTGCACCACTACATTCACTGCAGTGTTATTTACAATAGCCAAGATTTGAAATCAGCCCAAGTGTCTATCAATAGAGGAGTGGATAAAAAAGTATGTAGCCCTAGCCGGTTTGACTTAGTGGCTAGAGTGTCAGCCTGGGAACCAAAGGTGGGTCCCATGTACAATTCCAGTGAAGGACATGTTGAACCTTGGTTGCAGGATCCTCCCTGGCCCAGACCCCGGTCAGGGGTCATGTAGGAGGGAACCAATCGATGTATTTCTTTCACATCTAAATTCCTCTGTCTTTCCCTCTGTCATCCACTCTCCCTAAAATTTAATGGAAAAATATCCTTGGGAGAGGATTAACAAAAATGAATTTTTTAAAAAAGCTATGGTACATACATATCTACAGTAGAATATTACTCAGCCTTTAAAAAGAATGAAATCTTACCGTTTGCAACAGCATGGATGGACCTAGAAGGTATTATGCTAATTGAATAAGTCAGAGAAAGATAAACACCATATGATTTCACTTATATGTGGAATTTGAAGAACAAACAAAATTTAAATGGACTCATAGATTCAGAGAACAGACTGATGGCAGAGAAGAGGGGAAGAGGGAGCTTGGGGAACTGGCTGAAAATGGTGAAGGGATTATTAAGAAATACGAATTGGTAGTCACAAAACAGTCAAAGGAATGTAAAGTACAGCATAGAAAATACAGTCAACAATACTGTAATATTGTAATAACTATGTATGGTGTCAGGTAGGTATTAGAAATATCAAGGGAAACATTTTGTAAAGTTTATGATCATCTAACCACTATGCTGTACACCTAAAACATACAAAATAATATTAAAATATTAAATGTAAACTGTAATTGAAAAATAAAATTAAAAAGAAAATCACTGACTTCAATCCTAAATGTCTCTTGTAACAACATGCCACAACAATGAATGAATTTTATTTCTTAGGACAGGAGTGATAAAGAGACCAAATAACAGGAAAAAACTTATATCATCTCTATTTTATCAGAAGCTAAAAACAGAGTAGGTTAACATATTATGGATTGGTAATTTTGTTTCCTCTCATTTTTATTATAATCCACACATATATAATTACTTTCAAATAATTAAGATCTGGTTTTCATGCTGACCTTGTGATTTATCAGAATCATCCTCGAGGTCACAGGTAATTGGTTTCGAGGGCTGTTGTTCAGCATCGGGCTCCTGAAGAAGAAATAACACAAAAATACTTAAATACTTAAATTGATGTTTAGTATCACTGAAGACTAGGATATAAGATTAAATCTTCCAAAAGAAGCCCTGAAACAGTAGAAAGATTAAAATTGACAACAGCTTCATATCTATATACACAGCTGCCTTAATATCATATTACATGTGGCAAAAACACATACACTTGCTCTGTAATATCCCTGATAATGACTGAGTCACCAAAAAAAGAATTTATATAGTATTTTATATTGTATTCTATTAAAGAAGGAAAAATATTTGCTGTTTAATGGGCCAAGTTTCAGTTATTTAGAAATTTCACCAATGTGGAAAGACACAAATTCTGATAATTACAGATAATTTAATTTAAACTAGAAATGTTTAAACTTTTAAAAATTTCTCTAGCATTAAAAAGAGTAATATTTTTAACAACCCTAAGAAACTGTTCTCTAAAATAGGTTTGCAGAGAAACAGATATATTGATACATACATCAAGTAAGCCTTCTCTGTCTCACAAGATTTACTCCAAATTATTCTGGTAGTAATATAAATTTTAATATCAGCAATTCTAATATCAGAAATTGAAAGTTAAAAAGAGAAAGTATGCAATAAGTAATTCACCTTTGCATTACAGTTCTCAGGACTAGAATGACATGAGCTGAGCTGCAGAAATGATGGGGATGGGGATGGTGACGGCTGTCTCTGTTCCTCTTTTTTTCGTTCATAAACTCGAACTCGGGCACAAGTCATCATACTTTCAAAGTACAAGTAGACGGGATCCTTGTCTTCTTCCCGAATCTGTAAGTTTCATACAATGAAATATTCCAAATATTGGGATTGGAGTGGGGAGCCTCCTATACTTCAAAAGGCAAAGGATGTTTAATTTTTCTTATCACAACACTTGAAATTTTTAAATGCAAATTTTAAAATTAAATAGTATAAATATAGTTCATATGTGCCGAAACTCAGGGCAATCAGAAAGGAAGGAATTCTCTATCAAGAAATTTCAGAGAGAAACCAAGATGGTGGCCAAGGTAAACAACTAATCTGCCGCCTCACACAACAAGTTAAAAACTACACCTAAAAGACAAAACGTCTATCACCCAGAACCAAGAGAAAGCTGGCTGAATGGAGCACAAGTGCTGAAAAGCTGAAAAGCTGAGGTACAGAGGCATGGGAATTAGGTTGGTGGTGGGCGACTGGGCGCGTGGCTTTATTTCAACCTAAAGGGAAACAAACTCAAGATCACTTTGAAATCCAGTTTCTGGGGTCATGGAGGGGACCCAGACGCCTACAGGGAGAAGCTGGTCTGTCGGCCATTGGGTCCAAAAGTGAGGGTGACTTTTTTGCAAAGGTGCGTGTAGCAATCATTGTTTGCTGCACTGGAGCACGGGGACTTGGAAATGCAGAGAGGGCTAAAGGCAGTCATCTCTGTTTTCCACACCCCAGCCTAGTGACATCCTGAGCCCCTCCCCCCCTGCCCTCAGGCCCCGCCCCCACACATTCTATAAACTCGCCCTGGCTCCACACACAGCAGCTTTTGCATATAAATGGCCTGCTCTCTGGCAACTTAACGAAATAAACTGCAGCTCGTCAGACTACTCCAAAACTGCCAAATCCGAAGCAAAGAGGAGAAAACTGTAGTTCCCGCTGTAGCTCCTGCTGGGTGGCCTCAGCCAGTAGCTGACATGCACTCCATTGGAGATCCAGAAACTAGTGTATCTAGTGGTCAGTGTGGGACGATACCAGATTTCAACTACTCTCATAAGGGACACATTCAAGAGGCAGATTCAGTGAACACCAAAGCCCTACTGGAACAAGTCCTGCCCCATAAACGTGTTTCCAGCATAGCAATTCATCCATTATAGACACAGCGGGTCCTCACAGCCAATTGGCCTGGAGGTCAGTTCCTCCCAGTGATACCAACAATAATCAAGACTTAACTACAACAAGGCTCTACACACAATCCACAAAGGGGTGCACCAAGAGTGTCCACCTCAGGTAACTGGGAGGCTGACCCATTGAACCATATAGGACACCCAGCACACAAAGCTACCCTACCAACTCAGGGAAGCAGCGAAAATTAGGAGACAGGGAAAAGGATCACAAACGAAAGAAATGCAGGGGAACAAATGACTGGACATAGAGTTCAAAACCACAGTCATAAGGTTTTTCAAGAATGTCCTAGAAAAGGCTGATAAATTTAACAAGATCCTCAAGGATATGAAAAAGGACCAACTAGAAATTAAACATAGACTGACTGAAATAAAAAATATTATACAGAGATCCAACAGAAGACTAGAGGAACACAAGAATCAACTCAAAGATTTGGTATACAAAAAGGCAAAGGACACTCCTCTGGAGAAGCAGAAAAAAAAGATAGCGTAAGAAGGAAGTTGAAGATAGTGTAAGAAGCCTCTGGGACAACTTCAAGTGTACCAACATCAGAATTATGGGGGTGCCAGAAGAAGAGAGTGAGCAAGATACTGAAAAGCTATTTGAAGAAACAATGACAGAAAACTTCCCCCACCTGGTGAAAGAAATAAACTTACAAGTCCAGGAAGCACACAGAACCCCAAATAAAAGGAATCCAAAGAGGACCACACCAAGACACATCATAATTAAAATGCCAAGGGCAAAAGACAAAGAGAGAATCTTACAAGCAGCAAGAGAAAAACAGTTACTTACCTACAAGGGAACACCCTTATGATTATCAGCTGACTTCTCAACAGAAACTATGCAGGCCAGATGGGAGTGGCAAAAAATATTCAAAGTGATGAATAGCAAGAACCTACAATCAAGATTACTCTACCCAGAAAAGTTATCATTCAGAATTGAAGGCCAGATAAAGAGCTTCACAGATAAGAAAAAGCTAAAGGAGTTCATCACCACCAAACCAATATTACATGAAATGCTAAAAGGTGTACTTTAAAAAAGAGGAAGAAGAAGAAAAAGGTAGAGATAAAAACTATGAACAAATGCATATCTATCAACAAGTGAATCTAAAAGTCAAGTGAATTAAAAATCTGCGGAACAGAATAAACTAATGAATATAATAGAATCAAGGGCATAAAATGGTAGGGGATTAATAATTCTCAGGGGGAAAGAGGTGTCTGAGTGGAGGGTATGGGAAGAGACTGGACAAAAATCATACACCTATGGATGAGGACAGTGGGGTGAGGGGGGAGGTAAGGACAGAGAGTGAGGTGGGGACCAGGTGGAGGAGAGCTATGGGGTGAAAAAAGGAGAAACAATTGTAATAATCTGAACAATAAAGATTTATTAAATTAAAAAAAAAAATTCTGATCATCTTGACTGGAGTGGCTCAGTGGTTGAGTGTCGACTTATGAACCAGGAGGTCACAGCCCAATTCCTGGTCAGGGAACATGCCCGGTTTGCAGGCTCAATCCCCAGTGGGGGGAGTGCAGGAGGTAGCCAATCATTTATTCTCTTTCATCAGAGATGTTTATATCTCTCTCTCCCTATCCTTCAGATCATATCGGTGTTTCTCAAATGATCTGCGGTAAACTACATTTCTTAATTAATAGTCTAACATAGACGAATACTTTTGTAAAATACAAAAGCAATTACTAGAAAAAAGCAAAATAGTAATTAGAAGAACAAAGGCGAAAATATAAGCACAAGTTTTACAGTATTAGATTTAATAGATCTCTATCCACTTGCTATAAAAGTTTCTAAATTTTACTCTTATTTTCTATATGTACTTATTTTATCACAGTCTGGTTAACAGATTTTGATCAGCACTGGTACAGAGACCCACTGAAGGGCACTGCACTAAAAGATCTTTCTCTGACTTAATGGACTGTGGAGGGTGAAATGAATTTAGTAATCAGAAATGCTTATCAGTTCTTTTACCGTCTGTCTTCATACAGTCATATTACAATCACTGTTATTTGGAATCTTGAACTTTACTGTTATTACTATATGTAAAAAAATTTGCTTTAAGAAAATCTTACTTTTTTTTTGCTGAAACCGGTTTGGCTCAGTGGTAGAGCGTCAGTCTGAGGACTGAAAGGTCCCGGGTTCGATTCCGGTCAAGGGCATGTACCTTGGTTGCGGGCACATCCCCAGTAGGGGTTGTGCAAGAGGCAACTGGTCGATGTTTCTCTCTCATCGACGTTTCTAGCTCTCTCTCTCTCCCCCTTCCTCTCTGTACAAAATCAAGAAAATATATTTAATAAAAAAAAAAAAAAATCTGACCGAAACCGGTTTGGCTCAATGGATGGAGCGTCGACTTGGGGACTGGAAGGTCCCGGGTTCGATTCCGGTCAAGGGCATGTACCTTGGTTGCGGGCATATCCCCGGTGGGGGGTGTGCAGGGGGCAGCTGATCGATGACTCTCTCTCATCGATGATTCTAGCTCTCTCTCTCTCTCCCTTCCTCTCTGTACAAAATCAATAAAATATATATATTTTTTTAAATCTTACTTTTTTAAGCTTTTTCTTAATGGTTTTCTAACAGTAACATGTACTACTTCTCAATTACTCAATATACTATACTACAGGAATAAGATATGTTAAACAGACTTTTGCAAGTCAGGTTTTCAGAAAGCCTATCTTTATACAATCTTCCTAAAGAAAAGATTTGGTGATATTTAAGAATTACACTAGTAACCTCTTTTATGACATTTTTATTTTATTTTTAATATATTTTACTTAATTTTTTATAGAGAGGGATAGAAAGCTAGAAACATCGATGAGAGAGAAACATCGATCAGCTGCCTCCTGCACACTTCCCACTGGGGATGTGCCCGCAACCAATGTACGTGCCCTTGACTGGAATCGAAGATGGGACCCCTCAATCCACAGGCCGACGCTCTATCCACTAAGCCAAACCGGTATCAGCTCTTTTATGACATTTTAAAGTGCCAGCAACTAAACCAATTAAATCAGAAAGGAGATGGCTTATAGGCAAATTACCTGAAAGTAAAATGATTCATAGAATATAAACCAAAAATTTGGTTTAGACAGTGGTCGGCAAACTCATTAGTCAACAGAGCCAAATATCAACAGTACAATGATTGAAATGTCTTTGAAAGCCAAATTTAAAAACTTTTTCTAACACCATTTCGTAGTATTTTGTAGAAGAGCCACATTCAAGGGGCCAAAGAGCCACAGGTGGCTCTCGAGCCGCAGTTTACCCACCACGGGTTTAGGGATGAGCAAAATAGAAAAGAAATAACTCATAGACACAGACAACAGTGTAGTGATTGTGGAGAGTATGGCGGGAAGTCGAGGAAGGTATAGAGAGGGATAAATGAAAATGGGGGTAAATAAAAATAAAAAGGAAAATAATTTTTAAAATTGGTTGAAACCCATCATCTTTACAAATGGTATTTGCAACCTGCAATAAAAGATAAAACTCCACTTACCACAGGATTAGGTTTGGGAGTATAGGTCCGTGCAGGTTTAATTCCAGTGAGCAGTTTGCCCTTCACAGTAGTAGATGAAACTTCTGGCTGAGGCAACAACAATGGTTTCGTAGGCTCAATGACAGAAGGCGTCGGGATATAAACTGGTTCTGGATCTACTTCACCTTCTACCTTCACCCATAATGGATAATGTCGAACAGGCTGTTCAGGCTCTGTTTCACATATAGCTTAACAAAAGGAAGTATAACGTTTTATTTAAAATAAAATAAAAATTATATTTATTTCAGAGAGGAATGGAAAGGGAGAGATAGAAACATTAATGATGAGAGAGAATCATTGATAGTCTGCCTTCTGCACACCCTCCTACTGGGTATTGAGCCCACAACCTGGGTATGTACCCTTGACCAGAATCGAACCCAGGACCTTTCAGTCCACAGGCCAATGCTCTATCCACTGAGCCAAATCGGCTAGAGCAGTAAGCATCTAAAATCTTAGATATCTTTGGCAACAAAAGTTCAATGAGGCATTGCCAATGAAAAATACGCTCCCCCTCATAAAAAGCAGTTAACTCATTAAAACAAACAGCCCTAGCCAGTTTGGCTCAATGGATAGAGCACCAACCTGTAGACTGAAGGGTCCAGACTTGATTCTGGTCAAGGACACATGCCCAGGTTGCAGGTTTGATCCCCAGTAGGAGGTGTGCAGGAGGCAGCTAATCAATGATTATCTCATCTACCATGTCTCTCTCTCTCTCTCTCTCTCTCTCTCTCTCTCTCTCTCTCTCTCTCTCTCTCTCTCTCTCTCTGAAATCAAGAATATATATATTTTTTAAAGTCAAACAGATACCCCCTAAAAAAACTTTATTTGCCCTCATGCACCTTAATCTAGTCATCATTTAACAAAATATGTGTTGAATATTATAAATCAGATGCTGTTTTATGCACCAAATGAATACAGCTTTGAATAAAACAAAGTACTTGCCCTAACAGTTATAATTCAGTAGGGGAAAACAAACTGACAAACATTTAATATCAAATCATAAGTGCCATGTAGAAAAATGTAGCAAGTTAAGGAATGAGGAGTTAACAGGAGATGCTATTATATTTAGCCGAGTCAGAAAAACCCTTCTTTATAAACCAAGAAAGATAACCATTACATACTACACTTTTTTTAAATCTTTTTTTTTTTAATGTATTTTTTATTGATTCTTTACAGAGAGGAAGGGAGAGAGAGAGAGAGCTAGAAACGTCGGATGAGAGAGAAACATCGACCAGCTGCCTCCTGCACACCCCCCACCAGGGATGTGCCCGCAACCAATGTACATGCCCTTGACCAGAATCGAACCCGGGACCTTTCAGTCTGCAGACCGACGCCCTACCGCTGAGCCAAACCGGTTTTGGCCACTTTTTAAAAATCTTACAACAAATATTTATTGACCTACTATGTTCATACTCTGCGAATTTAATTATGTTTTAACTCATTGAACTGTCACAGCAGTCCTTGAGATATTATTATTCCCATTTTGCAGAAGCTGAGATTCACTACAGGAAGAGACAGATCAAGGATAAAACCCAGTCAATCTGGTTCCAGAAACTGAGCTTTCTATTGCCTTCGATGTTAAACTGTATTCAAAAGATAGCCTGGCCCTAGCCAGTTTGCTCAGTGCTTAAAGTGTGGGCCCCCATGAACTGAAGGTCGGTTCAATTGCAATCAAGGGCACATACCTGGGTTGCAGGTTCGATACCCGGTCCAGTCAGGACATGTGCAGGAGGCAACCAATCAATGTGTCTCTTTCACATCGATGTTACACTCTTTCTCTCCCTCTCCCTTCCACTCTCTCAAAAAATAAATGGGGGCGGGGGGGAGGGGTAATTCTCAGGCCCACCCAAGACAGTTTTGCTCAGTGGATAGAGTATCGGCCTGAGAACTGAAAGGTCCCAGATTCAGTTCCGGTCAAGGGCACATGCCAGGGCTGTAAGCTTGATCTCCAGGGGGAACTTGCAGAAGGCAGCTGATCCATGATTCTCTCTCATCATGGATGTTTCTATCTCTCTCTCCCTCTTCCTTCCTCTCTGATATCAAAAATATATTTTAAAATATATATATTCTCAGTTGAGAATTAACAAAAAGAAAGCCTGAACTCAGCATAGGAGCAAAAAAAATCAATAAAAAGGCAATGAAACCCAATAGAGATAAAATCATACTATCAAGAAGTTCTACACAAAGGAAAACAAAATGAGGATCTAGGTTAAGAGGCTTTATTATTTAAGCAAACTAACTATCCCAGAAAAAAGACAACTACAGAGGAGCAAACATTGTATTTTGTATTTTAATAGTCAATCCTCAGAGAGGATGTAGCTGGTTCTAAGCCAAAGATCCAAAAATCTTTGCCTAAAATTATATAATATGTGAATGACCAGCATTCCCAGTTACTTCAAATAATCCTATATAATAAAGGCCTAATATACAAATTGATCGATCAGCAGAACTACTGGTTGGCAGGGGGCAGGGCAGGCAAGCAGGTGGCACCAGGCCAGTCAAGGTGAGTGCCAGCTAACAGCAGGAGGGGGGATGATCAGGGGGCAGCAACTACCAGGTGCCATCCCCCAATCTGCCCCATCACCCGAAAGGTCACCTCCTGCAGAGCAAGTTCAATCTCTCACTATAATGTGCACTGACCACCAGACCTATGGGGAGTGGGCCTAAGAGCAGTCTGGCCTTCCTCTGCAGGAGGCGACCAGGATGATCAGGGAAAGACACTGCCCCTATCACCCCCCTGCTCTCAGCCCCTGGCCTCGCAGCCAACTGCTGAGCACACTGTTTGCCTGAGCCCCCGGCCTTGCAGCTGCCTGGGCCCACAGCTGCCTGCCTTCAGCCCTCACAGCCACCACGGCTTTGCCCGGAAGGACGAAGAATGTCCAGAAGACATCCGCACTAATTAGCATATTACCCTTTTATTGGTATAGAAGATAAACCTAAATAAAGCTGAGGGAGAGAATATAATGAATTATACTGATCATCTATATATAAAAAGAACACTGAGGTTGGAGTTCTAAGAGAAAGACACAGAAAAACAAAGTGTCAAAGGCATTCTGGGAATCCACATAAAAGACTGATTCAAATTTCGCATACAAAAAAAGCCATCTTTTGTCATTGGAAAAAAGCGTGTATGTAGCATATATGTCATACAGAAAAAGCATTTAAGGATGGTAAGAATTTCTCAAAATTCTTATTAGATCATAGATCGGTATTAAAGAAATACTAATACTACTTAAAATAGGTTTTCAAATAACCATACTTTTCTAAAAAATTATACTATACCGTTTTGTCTTATTACTCACTGTATTCCAGCTTCTTTCTCTTCTTTTTCTCTTTTAATT
The DNA here is from genome assembly GCF_964339955.1 of Pipistrellus hanaki. Classification (NCBI taxonomy): domain Eukaryota; kingdom Metazoa; phylum Chordata; class Mammalia; order Chiroptera; family Vespertilionidae; genus Pipistrellus; species Pipistrellus hanaki. The sequence continues at coordinate 61,584,616 of NC_140503.1, forward strand.
GTTCTTCCTCCTCTTTGACTCCCTCCACTTCTTCCCTTTGCTCATCTCCCAAAGTATCATAACATACTGTATCATGATGAGCAGTCTTCCTCTGCAAATGCTTAGTTTTGGATCCCCCTTTTACAAGTACAACTTTTCTTTTCAAACAAGTGCAGCCAAACATGCAGTCTGGTCGGCGGCAGTGAGCAGGCTGGCGCTTCTCCAAAGCTAGACTGGAACATATGCAACCCAATCGACAAAAATCATTGTTGCATGGAGGCGCCCGCTTCCTTATGATTGTGTGGATGGGTTTAGTTTTGAGAGATGCCTAAAGTGAAAGCAGAAAATTGTAAATCTACTAAATCATCCCCCAGGACAACCACCAACCTACAGTCATATGCTGGTCTGCCTTCTTCTGTGTGTGACCACTCGGTACTACGATTACAAGATTAGGGCCAATTCAAATGACAGGACATGAATTTAACAGAACTCAGAGCAATCTTCCATTCCAATGCATAGCACAGGCAAGCAAGAGAATATTTTAATTATGAGCCAAAATAGCAACAAAGATGAATTTATCATCAATAGAAATCACACATAATGTTCTAGGTCAGAGGTTGACAACTTAAGACTCAATGACCAAATCCAATTTGTTTCATAAAGTTTCATTGGAACACAACCAGGCTTATTCATTTAAATAATGTCCATGGCATTACAACATTAGGGTTGAGAAACTACAAGAGAGTACATGGCCCATAAAGCCTAAAATATATACTTTTTTTTTTATAAAAATATAAAAATTACCTAATCTATGATAATACATAAAAAAGGAATAACATACCTGCATAAAAGTCTTTAGAAATGATTAATAATAAAGGACACTTTATTTAGTCCCAACAACTCTAGAAGAGTCACAGAATTTAAAAAGGGAAGATACAGAAATTTCATGACAAGAAAATTATCTTCATTTTCTTGGGTCATTTTACATTAACAGAAGCTAAGATAGGTGAAGCAATAACAAATAACAATCCTTAATATAAAATTTTAGCCTGGGCTGGTGTGGTTCAGTTGGTTCGAGTGTTGTCCCCTGCAACAAAGGGTATGGTTTCGATTCCTAATCAGAGCACATACCCAGGCTTCAAGTTTGATCCCCAGTTGGCGCACCTATAGGAGGTAACCAATCAATGTTTCTCTCTCACCTCTCTCTCTCTCACCTCTCTCACCTCTCTCTCTCACCTCTCTCTCTCTCACCTCTCTCTCTCTCTCACCTCTCTCTCTCTCTCTCTCTCTCTCTCTCTCTCTCTCTCTCTCTCTCTCTCTCTCTCTCGTAACCAATGTTTCTCTCTCACCTCCCCCCACCTGCCCCCCCCTTTCTCTCTCTCTTTTTCTAAAATCAATAAAAAACATATCCTCAGGTTATAATAAAAAAAATATGTTTTTTTTTTGAGACAAAAGCTTTTTCTGCATAGGTTTATAATTTTTTTTGGATTTAGGGGGATTTAGTACCTTTTAAGCAGAATTTTCAAAGCTATTTTAACAAGATCAGCAAATATACTTGCCCAGATACTAGAGAATAAAATTAGAGACTTTCAGAATGGTCAGTTGCCTTTATAAAGAGAAGGAAAATTATCCAAAAACACAAATGTACTGTTTCCTATGCAACAACAGGGATCTACACATAAGTATCTAGTTGATAAAAAAGAAAAGTGGAAGACGCCTCCTTGTCACTAAACTAAATGCCCAAGCCTCCTGCTAAAAAGCCCCATTCCTTTTATTAACGTAATTTTTACAGCCAAGAATATGCTTCTGAGAACAACAGATAACTTACTTGAGCTGTAAGCAGAGTTGTTAAAGATACATCTGCTCGTTCTTCGGTGATATAGGTCCTTGGTTTTCCTTCCCAAAGTGCGCAGTCTTCCAGGTCCATTAGCTTCATTTGAGATTTAGACAAGCCTGGAGGGCGAGTTCCCTGTTGCTGCTGCTGCTGGTGGTGTGCCTGCCGCAAATTAATTTGCTTTGGGAATGTATTTTCATCTAAAGTTGGCACAACAAAGTTATTCTCCTGATTTTCTGAGCTGGTGCCTGAAGAATTCTTGCTAACCTTGTCTCCTGGAACAGTATGAGTGTGCTTCTGCTTTAGTGAAGCAGGGTGTGGCAAAATGGATTTATAAGATGATTTGCTTCGTCCACTGCAAGTTGCCTGTTTGTTTTGAGACTTTGCCTTTCGAGATGCAGGTGATACAGAATGAGGCTTTATAGAGTAAGAGGTAGAAGGGGAAGGGGTTGATTGCTTCTTTAGTACACTATCAAGTGTTCGTACGTAGCTTGTACTCTTAGTGGGAAGCTGGTATACGACAGGAGATGTGGGAGCATTAGAAGAGAAACCCATGCTTGTTTCCATCAGCTTGCCTTCGTTTTCCAAGTATTCATCCAGCTTATCACTGCAGAAAGCAGAACGGTTTTTCAGTGGACCTTCTGAATTTCCACCTAGAAATAAGAAGACATAGAGACTTGAAGAAATCTAGAACAGATCTTCAGATCTCTAAAAAGAAAGGCCAGGAATCCCTCCTAAGAAGACAGAGATATAATATAAAACCAAGTAAAGAGATTAAATGTCACACAAAAATTATATTAAAATCAAATCTCTAAAATTGAGAGGATCCAAGATGGCTGCACAGGTAAACACCTAACTGCAGCCGCACACAAAAATTTCAATAAAATACAACTAAAATATAAAATGGACATTGCCCAGAGCTACAGGAAAGTAGACTGACTGGAAATTCTACAACAAGAAGGAAAGAGAAAACTAGAAGGAAAATCAGAGCTGTAAAAGCTTAAGGTACGGAGACATGCTGCGAGCAGAAAGGACGTAGCCGGAGAGGAGGGGGAGGCTGAGTGCCTGGCTGGCATTCCCTAGCGGGAAGGAGATAAAAGCAAAAGACACAGAGATAATATTAAAAGCAGCAAGAGAAAAACAGTTACCTACAAGGGAGCACCCATACGATTGTCAGCTGATTTCTCAACAGAAACCATGCAGGCCAGACAAGAATGGCAAGAAATATTCAAGGTGATGAATAGCAAGAACATAAAGCCAAAAATACTCTACCCAGCAAAGCTATCACTCAGAATCGAAGGCCAGATAAAGAGCTTCACTAATAAAAAAAAAAAGCTAAAGGAGTTTATATTAACTGGTGAATATAATGGAATCAGAGGTATGGAAGGTGAGTGAACTGACGATTCTCGGGGAAAAGGGGAGTGGGGGTGCGGGAAGAGACTGAACATAAACTGTGCACCTATGGATGAGGACATTGGGGGGTGGGGAAAGGGCAGAGGGTGGGGTGGGAACCCGGTGGAGGGGAGCAATGGAGGGGGGGAATGAGGAACATTTATAATAATATGAACAATAAAGATTTATTAAAAAAAAAAAAAGAAAGAAAAAAAAGAAAGAAAGAAAAGCTAAAGGAGTTCATCACCGCCAAACCATTAGTATATGAAATGCTGACAGGTATTCTTGAAGAAGATGAAGAAGATGAAGAAGATGAAGAAGATGAAGAAGGAGGAGGAAGAGGAGGAAGAGGAAGAGGAGGAGGAGGAAGAGAAAGAGGAGATAAAAATTATGAACAAATACATATCTATCAACATGTGAATCTAAAAGTTAAGTGAATTATGCCGAAACCGGTTTGGCTCAATGGATACAGCGTCGGCTTGGGGACTGAAGGGACCCGGGTTCGATTCCGGTCAAGGGCATGTACCTTGGTTGCGGGCATATCCCCGGTGGGGGGTGTGCAGGAGGCAGCTGATCGATGACTCTCTCTCATCGATGTTTCTAACTCTCTGTCTTTCTCCCTTACTCTCTGTATAAAATCAATAAAATATGTTTTAAAAAAATAAAAAAATAAAAAATAGAAGTTAAGTGAATTAAAAATCTGAGAACAGAATAAACTGGTGAATATAATAGAATCAAGGGCATAAAATGGTAGGGGATTGTTAATTCTCAGTGGGAAAGGGGTATCTGAGTGGGGGGTATCGGAAGAGACTGGACAAAAATCATACACCTATAGATGAGGACAGTGAGGGGGGATAAGGGTAGAGGGTGGGGTTGGAACCGGGTGGAGAAGAGCTATGGGGGGAAAAAGAGCAACAACTGTAACAATCTGAACAATAAAGATTTATTTTAAAATAAAAGGTTACAGTATCACCCCAAGTACTGAAGAGTAGCAGTAGCTGGTTTGATTCCTGGTCAAGGGCTCGTACCTATGTTGTAGGTTTGATCCCCAATCCCAGTCAGGCTGTATTCAAGAAGCAACTAATCAATATCTCTCTCTCTACATGGATGTTTCTCTCCCTATCTCTCTCTCTCTCTCTCTCTCTCTCTTTCTCTCTCTCTCTCTCTCTCTCTCTCATCCCCTTCCTTACCTCCCTTCCATTCTTTCTAAAACATCAATGGAAAAAATAGCCTTGGGTGAGAATGAAACCTCCCCCTCCAAAAGACAATTTACTTTTTAAAAAATGAAAAAGGAAATTTGGTAGAGAGCACTATTACAGCACTATGAAAAGATTCAAAGATAAAAAAACTATTTTGAACAAATAAATTTATCTGGTTAGAATGTAAACTGCCAACTAGTGAATTGGGAAAAGAAAATCAATAGGGAATACAGTAAATATGCTTGGATTAGAAGTTTACTTTGAAGTATAATGCTATTAGGAATCACTATACATTCTGAAGTATATAGTTCTGAAATAATGCTTGAAAATTATGCTTTTTGTAACTGTGGGAATAACAGAAAGAGCAGTTAAAGCCCTAACTGGTTTGGCTCAGTAGAGCGTCAGCCTGCGAAGTGAAGGGTCCCAAGTTTGATTCCAATCAAGAGCATGCACCTTGATTGCGGGCACATCCCCAGTAGGAGGTGTGCAAGAGGCAGCTAATCAATGTTTCTCTCTCACTGATGTTTCTAGCTCTCTATCCCTCTCCCTTCCTCTCTGTAAAAAAAAAAAAAAAAAAAAATCAATAAAATATTATGTTTTTAAAAAGATGGAGGGAGAGAGGAGGGAAGAAGGGAAGGGAAGGAGGAGGGAAGGAGGGAAGGAGGGAAGGAAGGGCAGTTTAAAAAGGCTGCAAGTATTATTTAAGCCTGGTGTGGTTAGGGACTGATCCCCAGGATCAGATTCATGGGAACAAGGAAAATAAACAAATATCAGCAAGACAATTATTTTCAATTTATTTTAAAGCAAGAAGAGAGATGAAGAAAAATAACCAAGACTTACTTTTAATAAAAGCTGTGCTTGCATGTTTCAGAACATTATTTGTAGTTTTTTTAAAAAGCTGATTACCTTCATTCCTAGATGCAGAAGCTCCATGAAACTTTCCCCTCCATCCCTTTATCTTGGTGAAGTCATTGGTCTTTCCTGTTCTAGATACAAAGGGAAATCCAGCATCTATAAAAGAAAAAATAAGAGATGAAAAATCTTAGTAAGTCAATATTTAATATCTAGTTAATTATTAAGACTTTATATGAAAAAGTATAAATCATTAAGACTATGCCATTAGACAAAAAATCTATCCTAAACTATCCAAAACATACTTTGTCTCTAACAAAGGTATCTTTTCATTTATATTCACAAATTTGTTTGACTTCATAAAAGCAATGCACTCACCAGGAGAAGCAGGGTTGGTTCCTGTAAGGTTCCAGAAAGGAAAGCTAGTGGCTGGAGCCAAAGGTAGCTGTACTCCCAAGTATTTAAGATCAATACTCATTGTAGGATCCACTGAATTCAGTTTTAAGCCCACTACAAGAGAAAAAGGACCACAAATCATATTGGAGTTTTTTAACCTTGGAGGGGGGGGGGGCTGTGAGGGGGAAATAAAGATAAAGTACAGAGTAAAATGATAAAATAAAAATTTTTAATGGCAAAGAGACTTTAAGGTCTTCATCTCCTGGTATTATATATTTGTATAATCCTCCTCTCTTCTTGAGTAGAGGCAGATCGTCTGATTTGTTTCCAAGCAATGGAATGTGCCAAAGGGATGAGATATACCTGATTATATATATGTAATAAAAGAAGAATAAATGGATCACCCATTTTGCTAGAACTGCAAGGATATAAATTCTGCCCAACAACCTCAGGAAAACTGGAAAAATCCCTCCCCAGTCAAGCCTCTAATGAGAAACCAGGCCTAATTTTTTATTATAATCTTGTGAGACCCTAAGCAGAGGACCCTGTTAAGCCATGCCAGATTTCTGACCTACTGAAACTATGAGATAATAAACATATTGTTTTAAGGTGCTAAGTTTATGGTAATTTGCTAAGCAATAATAGATAACTAATACAAAAATATAGCAGAATTCAGATCTTTTGTGCTTTTAACCTTCTGAGTTCCAGATACTTTCTAGGACCTCTAATACAGACTTCCCATAGACAGAGGTTATTCCCTATTTATGGCTACTAATTTTCTAGTTATTATTAATTATATTTATATTTAATTGAGACTACAGATATTATAACTTATTTGTAGGTTAACAGGCAATCTTTTGGTAAAGTAGTTATTTTACATATACTTTTACCCATTTTTGCTTAATAATTTACATCTAAGATTTGTCCATGTGGACACATTTATCTCTCATTTATTTTCAGTTATACACTACTCCAGATTACAAAATATACTCCAATTTATTCACCATTCTTCTGTCAATGAGATAGTTGTTTCCTATTTTTAACTATTATAAAACAATGCTACAGTATAATTGTGTATCTTCTACACGGATGTACATCATACATGTGACCATGTATGAAAGCTTTTCTCTAATGTATTTAGCTTTTCCTTATGCCATTTCACCAGAAGAAGAGATGCTATGTAATAGCATAAGTTGGTCTTTCAATTGTATTAAATGTTTGGCATATTTGTGGTTGCCCAATATATTTTCAACACCATTCCTATACAGCTGCTCCTTTTCCTCATTATAACTCCTACCTCTTTAAGGCAGCTATTAGAAAAACTACTTTCCAACTTCTCACTCTTTAAAAAATATATTTTTATTGATTTCAGAGAGAGAAAGGGAGAAACAGAAACATCAATGATGAGAGCCTTCTGCACACCCCCTATTGGAGATCAGCATGCAACCCAGGCATGTGCCCTGACGGAATCAAACCAGTGACCTCCTGGTTCATAGGTCGACACTCAACCATTCAGCCGTGCCAGCTGGGCCTTTCCAACTTCTCATGAAGTTTATGTGCAGACATGAGACATGGGTTTTGCTAATCAGATGCATCCATAAAAGACTTCAATTTAAAAGAGAGGACCATAAGTCCCAGAGGCACGCACATTGCTCGCAGAGAAGGGACGGTTGGCTGTGCAGTGGGATTGCCCTGGCGGGAAGGAGACTGGGGCTCCAGACTGCTCTGAACGCCACCTCCAATCCCACTTCCAACTGAACTGAACCCCAATACCGGGCTCATTGGGGGAGAGCATAGACTGTTTGGCAGCAGGCGAAAATCGAGGGCACCTTTCTCTCAGAGGCACTTGCAAGGAGTACTGAAGGACCCTAAGACCCAGGAACCGGATAGGGCGGGGCTGACGGAAGCCAAGACTGTAGGCTCCACCCTGAAACCCCGCCCCATCCAAGCAGAACACAGAGACTTTTAAGGCTACCAACTCAGGAAAGCTGCGAAAATGCCTAGAAGAAATAGATCACAAACGAAAGAAATGGAGGACAAAAAGCGACTGGATAGAGAGCTCAAATCTACGCTTATAAGGTTTTTCAAGAATTTCCTAGAAAAGGTCGATAAGACCTATGAGGGGTCAACTAGAATTAATAAGGAATCAACAAGAAATGATAAGGGATCAACAAGAAATAAAGAATACATTGACTGAAATAAAAAATATTATACAGAGTCATAAAAACAGAATGGAAGATCGCAAGAATCAAGTCAAAGAGTTGGAACATAAAGAGCCAGAAGACACTCCTCCGCAGAAGCAAGAAGACAAGAGAATCCAGAAAATTGAAGATAATGTAAGAAACCTCTGGGACAACTTCAAGCAAACCAACATCAGAATTATGGGGGTCCCAGAAGATGAGAGAGAGCAAGATATCGAAAACATACTGAAAGAAATAGTGACAGAAAACTTCCCCCACCTGGTGAAAGAATTAGACTTACAAGTCCAGGAAGCACACAGAACTCCAAACAAAAGGAATCCAAAGAGGACCACACCAAGACAAATCATAATAAAAATTCCAAGAGCAAAAGACAAAGAGAGAATATTAAAAGCAGCAAGAGCAAAGAAGGTAGTTACCTATAAAGGAGCACCTATACGATTGTCAGCTGACTTCTCAACAGAAACCATGCTGGCCAGACGGGAATGGCAAGAAATATTCGAGGTGATGAATAGTAAGAACCTACAGCCAAAGATAATCTATCCAGCAAAGCTATCACTCAGAATCGAAGGTCAGATAAAGAGCTTCACTAATTAAAAAAAAAAAAAAAAACCAAAGGAGTTCATCACCACCAAACCAGAATTATATGAATTGCTGAAGGGGGTTCTTTCAGAAGAGAAAGTAAATAAAGATAAAAATTATGAACAACAAATACGTAACTATCAACAAGTGAATCTAAAAACCAAGGAAATTAAAAAAAAAAATCTGATGAACAATATTAACTGTTGAATATAATAGAATCAGACGTATGGAAGGGGAGTGAACTGACGATTCTTGGGAAAAAGGGGAGAGGGGGATGTGGGAAGAGACTGAACATAAACTGTGCACCTATGGATGAGGACAATGGGGAGTGGGGAAAGGGCAGAGGGTGGGGTGGGATCCTGGTGCAGGAGAGCAATGGTGAGGCGGGGAGAGGAACATTTGTAATAATATGAACAATAAAAATTTATTTTAAAAATAAATAAATAAAATAAAAAATAAATAAAAGAGAGGACCATAAGGAAAGCAATACTGTGTATAATTATGTAAATAAGAGTGACAGTTTTTAGCCAAAGAAAAACTTTTAGAGATAAAAGTAACCAAGATCCTTGCTGTGTTCAGTGTCCACATTGACAATGGTGGTGACTGTCCAATGTTGTGAGACTGCTTGTGTGAGCAGACTGGGAATGTAATTTGAGTATTTTTCTCAACTACATATTCGTACAATCTGTTTCTCTGGCCTCTCAGGAGATTCTGTAAGTCATCTGATATTCTTTAATAAATTCATATTCTATACCGTGTTCATGGATTGGTAGAATCAAAATCATTATAATGTCCATACTACCCAAAGCAATCTATAGATAAATTCAATGCAATCCCCATTAAAATACAATGGCATATTTCACAGACCTAGAACAACTCTCCAAAAATTCATATGGAGTAAAAAAAGACTCCGAATAGCCACTGCAATCCTGAGAAAGAAGAACAAAGTTGGAAGGATCACAATACCAGATATCAAGCTATATTATGCTGAAAGCCAATTCCAGCATGTCATAATTTCAAGAGTTTCATCAAAAGGTTGATGAAATTTGGGGACTCAACAAGGGCTGATTACATATGTTACTGCTCGTTGGAAATGGCTAAAGGCATTTCCCCAAACCTGAAAAGGATGCATTAAATTGATTGCTTGCTGCCAAAGAGCTCAGGGCATCTTAATCTATATGTTATTGCCTCCTACTGGCCAAACACCTGAACAGCTATAGGCTATACCCAAAAATGGACACTGTAGACAAAATCCTACTCTTTGAAGTGTATATCTCTACCTTGCCTTGGACAAATTGTGTTAATAAAAAGAAAGGGGCCCTGAGACAAGGAGAACTTGGTTTCTTTAGCTAGGCTCCTCTGACCTCCAATGCCTTTCAAAATTATCTTTCGTCCCTGGACTCTTCAGTTACACACTGCCTTTCTCCAGACTACTGAGTCCTTCTTAATGCCAGAACAAGACTCCAGGCAATATTACAAAGCCACTATTGTCAAAACTGCCTGGTACTTGCACAAGAACAGACATATAGACAAATGGAACAGAACAGAGAACCCACAAACTGACCCAAGCCATTGTGCTCAATTAATATTTGACAAAGTAGGTAATGTACACTGGAGTCAAGATAGTCTCTTCAATAAATAAAAAGTCTCTTCAAGATAGTCTCTTCAATAAATGGTGTTGGGAAAATTGGACAGATACATGCAAAAAAATGAAATTAGACCACCAACTTATACCATACTCAAAAATAAACTCAAAATGGATAAGGACTTAAATGTAAGGTGGAAAACCATAAAAATCTTAGAAGAATCCACAGGCAGCAAAATATCAGACATATGTTGTAGCGATATCTTTACCGATACAGCTTCTAGGACAATGAAAACTAAGGGAAAATAAACAAATGGGACTATATAAAAATGAAAAGCTTCTGCACAGCAAAAGAAACCATCAACAAAACAACAAGAGAGCCCACTGCATGGGAGAACATATTTGCCAATGTCCAATAAGGGTTTAATCTATAGGAACTCATACATCTTAACAAAGGAAGATAAACAATCCAATCAAAAAAATGGGCAAATGACCTAAACAGACAACTTGTTGAAAGAGGACATACAGAAGGCCAAGAGACATGAAAATATACTCAAAGTCAGTAATCATCAGAGAGATGTAAATCAAAACGACTATGAGGTACCATCTCACACCTGTCAGAATGGCTACCATCAACAAATCAACAAACAACAAGTGCTAGCAAGGATGTGGAGAAAAAGGAACTCTCGTGTACTGCTGGTGGGAATGCAGACTGGTGCAGCCTCTGTGGAGAACAGTATGGAGTTTCCTCAAAAAACAAAAAATGGAACTGCCATTTGACCCAGTAATCTCACTTCTAGGAATATATCCCAAGAAATCAGAAAGGATATACTCTGTTCCCCCGAAAATAAGACAGTGTCCTATATTAATTTTTGCTCCCAAAGATGCGCTAGGTCTTATTTTCAGGGGATGTCTTATTTTTCCATGAAGAAGAATACGGTACACATTCATTGTTAAATGAAAATAAAGGAAATTTATTACCTGTATACGGTACGGTAATACAGTAGTTGTCAACACAAACCAAACTGTGAATCCTACAGTATCAAGAGTTTACTCATTTATTCAATGACAATCATGTCATCATCTTCTAGAACATCATTATAACAATCCAATTCCTGAATTTCCTGGTGAATTTCTTGTGACTCCGTTTCTTTCAGAATCAGTGGACCAAATCTCTCATGTTTAGCCTAGGGGGGGCCTTATTTTGGGGGGGATGACTTATATTTCACTCAGAAGGAAACCTGTAAGTAGGTCTTATTTTCGGGGAAACACGGTATGCACCCCTATGTTTATAGCAGCATAATTTACAATAGCTAAGATTTGAAAACAGCCTAACTGCCCATCAGCAGATGAGTGAATTAAAAAACTGTGGGACATCTACACAATGGAATATGTACTGCTGTAAATAAGAAAGACTTCTTACCATTTGCAACAGCATAGATGGACATTAAGAGCATTGTGCTAAGCTAAGTCAGTCGGAGAAAGATAAATACCACATGATCTTACTCAGTTGTGTAATATAATGAACAACATAAAATGATGAACAAAAATAGATCCAGAAACAGAGAGGCATCAAACATCGTCAAACCTTAGAGGGAAGGCAGTTGAGGAGTGGGTGGGTAAGATATCAACCAAAGAACTTCTATGCATGCATATAAGCGTAACCAATGGACACCAACACTAGGGGGGTGAGGGCATGTGCTGGGAGGGTGGGAGGGTCCAGGGAAAGGTGAATGGGGAGGAAAGGAGACATTTGTAATACTTTAAACCAGTGTTTCCCAACCTTCTCTCATGATGAGAATCACCTGGTGGAGTTGTTAAAACACAGATTCCTGAATCCCAACTAAGAAGTGCTAAACTAGAATTTTTGAGAACATATAGGTAAAATTGCATACCTAACTTAGTGCTCTGTATATAAAATCTGTCTTAGAGCACTAGTTAAGTATACAATTTTACCTATATGTTCCCAAAAATTCTAGTTTAGCACTTCTTAGTTGGGATTCAGAAATCTGTGTTTTAACAACTCCACCAGGTGATTCTCATCATGAGAGAAGGTTGGGAAACACTGCAACAATAAAGAATTTAAAAAATAATAAAATAAATTCATATTGTATTTCATTTGTAGAGTGGATTCTGATGTTTGCAACCAAGAATTTTAATTTAAAGTAATTAAAGGGCATATAAGAAAATGATAATTATGTAACAAACTGGAATAAACAAGGCAACCAATGGCTGGAGGCAACCAGCTCTATACCTAATAATTTCCCTTGGTCTTGACTGGCCACCCTAAGTATATTAAGAGCATACCTGCCCTTTGCCGAAACCGGTTTGGCTCAATGTATAGAGCGTTGGCCTGCGGACTGAAAGGTCCCGAGTTCGATTCCAGTCAAGGGCATGTACCTTGGTTGCAGGCGCATCCCCAGTAGGGGGTGTGCAAGAGGCAGCTGATCGAGGATTCTCCCATCGATGTTTCTAACTCTCTATCCCTCTCTCTTCCTCTCTGTAAAAAAATCAATAAAATATATTAAAAAAAAAAAAAAAAAAAAAAAAAGAGCATACCTGCCCTAGCCAGTATGGCTAAGTGGATAGAGCACCAGCCTGTGGACTGAAGGGTCCTGGGTTCGATTTCGATCAAGGGTACATGCCCGGGTTGCCGACTTAATCCCTAGTGGGGGTTGTGCAGGAGGCAGCCGATCAATGATTCTCTCATCATTGATGTTTCTATCTCTCTCATCTCCCTTCCTCTCTGAAATCAATAAAAATATATTTTAAAAAAGATTAAATCAATAAAAATATTTTTTAAACGGAGCATATCTGTCACATAATTATGGAACACCATGTGCAAAAATACAATAGCTGGGAATCTGTGCTCTAGATAGTGCCAAATTACTCCCAATTTATACTCACTCCCGTAGTGCATGATATCACTGAACTTTAAAAATTGTTCCAATCTTGCCAAAACCAATTTGGTTCAGTGGATAGAGTGTCGGTCTGCAGACAGAAAGGTCCCAGGTTCCATTCCAGTCAAGGGCATGTACGTTGGTTGCAGGCACAACCCTAGTGTGGGGTGTGCAGGAGGCAGCTGATCGATGTCTCTCTCTCATCAATGTTTATAGCTCTCTATCTCTCTCCTCTCTCTTCCTCTCCGTAAGAAATCAATAAAATAAATATTTTTTTAAAAAATTGTTCCAATCTTACTGGTATAAAATTATATCCTATTTTTCTTAAATTTGCATTTTTCTATTACTAGTGACAATCTTCTAATTTAAATTTACTCATTTGTGAATTTATATACTAGCTTTATATTATTAAGTAGGAAAGTATTTAACTTAAAATTTTAACATAATTGAAGCTAAAAGGAATTCAAAGTATTAAGTGTCATAGTAATAACCATTAAAAGTCATAGGGATAGGTTTCCAATAAAAAGCTTACATTGTGCTAATTGCCTAAAAGGTAAACACATTAGATAAATTACAAATTATTATGGCTAATTTACTAGTATATATCCTCCACATATAACTTATCTGAACAGAAGACAGCTATTGTGTTTTAGTTTGCAATTTTAGTTCTTTAAAATAAATTTTATTTTATTTAATCACATGATGTGAGTAAAACTAACATTAATAAAACATTCTTTCTTCATGTTTCTATATCAACTGGGGAGAATATAAGATTATGAATCAAAACAACTAATTTCTAATCTTTAGTCTAAACTTCTATTAGTTTTAGCTTACTCATCAGTAAAATAAATATCAACCCACCACACTGGGTTTTATTTTTAAGAATTTTACTAAACCTTCTCTGAAATGCTCTATTATACAGATGGTGATAAAGATAAAAGACATTTCCCAAACCTACAGGGGGCCTTTTTGTGATTTTTTTCCAATGGACTCATTAGTAGTTATAATAGGGTAAATAAGTTCTATGAGATGTAAACAAAAAGAATTGACAATTGAAAAGCCTAAGGGAATCAGTAATCCGGTAAACTTTTTCAGAGGGTGTAATTCTTAAATTAGAATAAACAGGAATTAACTAGGAAAGGTAGGAAAAGAGAGCAAAGTGGAACCAGAAAGCAAGATACTGCAGAAATTCAAGTTAAGAACTGAATCCCAAACAAAGAATAAAATGAAATACTATAGTGCTTTCAGAAGAAGAAAAAATACTCTATTACTATTATTGATAAAAATTACCAGAACAGCTGACTACATTGATGGTAGGGAAATTAAATAAATAAATAAATAAATAAATAAATAAATAAATAAAATAATTTAAGTTGTTAAAATGTACCCACACAGCCAAAACCGGTTTGGCTCAGTGGATAAAGCGTCGGCTTGGGGACTGAAGGGTCCCGGGTTCGATTCTGTTCAAGGGCATGTACATTGGTTGCGGGCACATCCCCAGTAGGGGGTATGCAAGAGGCAGCTGGTCAATGTTTCTCTCTCATCGACATTTCTAGCTCTCTATCCCTCTTCCTTCCTCTCTCTGGAAAATCAATAAAATATATTTTAAAAAATTTTTTTTAAAAATGTGCCCACACAACCAAGTTGATAGGCAGGCAAAATCTAGACCCATACAATAAATTTAGAAACTGTTTTTCCTACATATTTTCTTTTCTCCATTAACTTGTATTTGGAACTGCTACCTTCTCCCAAAAGTGATACCAACTCCTAAAAACTAAAAACAAAAAAATCAAATTTATTTTAAATATACACATTAACTTTCTTAAAGCCCTAAAAGTAGAGGTCAATGACATAAAAACACTCTTTAAAGTAATTCTCAATTTAGCTAATCGAGGCTATCCTGAAATGTTTGTTCTGCAAAAAATTCGTTCCCCAAGTAACATATACGAGAAACCTAAACTTAGTTGGTTTCATATGAATAACTTTAGCTTACAGAAAATAAGACAGTTAAATAATTCATAGAAAGTATATCCCCCAATAAAATCCTTTCCACCTATAACAGTTTAAACAAAATTATACTCCTAAATGGTTTTGACTTTTGACATTTTAGCAGACACTTCATAAAGATATATTATCACACCATTGCAAAAAAAAAAAAAAAATCCCTATAAAGATAGAAGTGAGAAAAATATCTTTAGATTCAAAGTCAGGTAAGAATAAACTATAAAACTGAAGCCTCTAGCTAAATCTCCTGAAATATAAAGCATCCAAAAAAACACACTAAAGGAGAAAACATCTATGTAAATAGCGAACAAAGAACAGAAAAGCGATACATATATAAAAAAAAACTCCAGCTAATCATTTAACACTATATTCAGAATATTTTCCATATTTTTTAAACTGATTTCAGAGAGAGAAAGGGAGAGGGAGAGATACAAACATCAACGATGAGAATTATTAATCAGATGTGTCCTGTATGCCCCTCCAACTGCAACCTGGGCATGTGTCCTGACGGAATTGAACCACGATCTCCTGGTTCATAGGTAAATGCTCAACCACTGACCCACACTGGAATATTTTTTAATAACTAAAAAGAGGCAGAGAGCTCTGAAAAGACTGTCATAAAGAAATTGAACATTAAGATTGATGAATCTATCCTATACGATAAAGAGCTAATATGCTAATTAGACTGAATAGCAGAACAACCTTCCGATGAAGCCAGGGCTGCAAGGGCCAGCCGGGGCTACAAGGGGCTAGGAGGGCCGAGCCACTTGCACATATTTCCTGCATTGGGCCTCTATTATTGATATAAATAAGTGCATAAATAAAAAATGGAGGAGAAAAAACAAATCTCTGGTACAGAATTCCAAATAACTTACGCAGATACTTCACACTCAAGAAAGTGGAGCAAACTTCCTACTCAGTAACTTCCTTCCAAAGAGTACAGCATGGAAAAGAACAGTGACAAAAATCATGTCGATAATATGTAACTTTCATATAATGAGATGAGAATGGTACTTTATCTCTGTGGTCTTCCTCTCCCAAACATATTACCCAGTCTAACCATGAAATATCAGACAGATCCCAACTGAAGAACATTCTATAAAATACTTGACCCATGCTTGATCTCAAAATAGTCAAGGTCATTACAAACAAAGAAAGTCTGAGAAACCATTTCAGCCAAGAGGATCCTAAGGAGACATGACTACTAAATGTAATGTGGTTTCCTACATGGGATTATGGAACAGAAAAAGGTAGCCAAGGAAATGTGAATAAAGTATGAACTTTAGTTTAATAATAATATCAATACTGGCTAATTCTAACAAATATACTACTACACTAATATTAGATGTTAATAATAGAGGAAACTGTAGAGTACACGTAAACTCCCTGTACCTATGTTCCCAATTTTTCTGCAAATCTAAAACTTACCTAAAATAAAAGATTTACAAATTGGCATAGAATTGACTTAGTAGCAATGAAATAGAAATGCTTTAACAAAAAATACTTTTTTTTTCTTTTTCTTTTTTTATATATTTTATTGATTTTTTTACAGAGAAGAAGGGAGAGCGCGAGCTAGAAACGTCGATGAGAGGGAAACATCGACCAGCTGCCTTTTGCACACCCCCTACCGTGGATGTGCCTGCAACCAATGTATATGTCCTTGACCGGAATCGAACCTGGGACCTTTCAGTCCGCAGACTGACGCTCTACCTCTGAGCCAAAATGGTTTCGGCACAAAAAATACTTTTAACGTTTAAAAAACATCGTATACAGGTTGATAAACTAAAACATAAATCTCAATTTGTATGTAGTAAAAAAAAAAATTAAGAAACAGAAAAATATAGTACTGTAAAAAACAACTTTAAGAGCCTTATTTTATAAACTGATGAACAAAATAGATCCAGAGACCTAGAACCATGAACAAACTGATGAATTTCAGAGGGAAGGTAGTGGTTGGGGGTGTGTGTGGAGGGGGAATTTACCAGGGAACTTATATGCATACTAGAGGTCTGCTGCATGAATTCATGCACGGATGGGGTTCCTCAGCCTGACCAGGAAAATCAAGGGTATCTTGCCCAGTCCAGATTGAGGACAGCGCGGGGGAGGAACCGCAGGAAGTTGGCTGGACACAAGAGGTTGGCTGTGGGAATGCACTGACCACCATGTGGTAGCTCCTATGTTGAGCGTCTACCCCCTGATGGTCAGTATTCATAATAGCTAATGGCCAGTCATTTGTTCATAACAGTTGCTTAGGCTTTTATATATATAGATATGCATAGCCCACAGTCACAGACAATAGTGTGGCAAAGGCTTGGGAGGGGCAGGTGCAGGGAGGATGGGGGTCATGGGGAAAACAAGAACAAAGACCAAAGCGGACATCTGTAATACTTAAAATAATAAAGATAAAAAATTTTTTCTTTTACATTTTATTATTAAATTATTATCTGTGTACGTATTTTAACATTGCCCCCCCCCATACATACCCTCCCTCCAGAGAGTTTTGTGTCCATTGGTTGTATTTATATGCATGCATACAAGTCCTTCGGTTGATCTATTATCTCCCCCAGATCTCCCTCCCCTCCCCGCTATAATTCAACAGTCTGCTTGTTGTAAAGATAAATTTTTTTAAAATTTAAAAAAACACCTTTATTTTAGCAACTACAATAAAAACATTTCCTCTGGCCCTGACCGGTTTGGCTCAGTGGATAAAGCATCAGCCTATGAACTGAAGGCTCCCAGGTTCGATTCCAGTCAAGGGCATGTACCTTGATTACAAGGCACATCTCTGGTGGGAGTTGTGCAGGAGGCAGCTGATCAATGTTTCTCTCTCATCAATGTTTCTGGCTCCCTATCCCTCTCCCTTCCTCTCTGTAAAAAAAAAATCAATAAAATATATATTAAAAAAAAAAAAAAAACATTTCCTCTGGCTTAATTTACATTTTTTCCACAATTTCAAAGCAACCTCCAAAAGCTTTGCAAGATTATCAAGCTTTTTTCAGCTCAAAAATATTTTTAAATGTTCATTTTCTAAATTAAACTTTTCAGCTAGTAGAAAAGCAAGTGCACGAAATTTGTACAAGAGTAGGCCTTCCTTCCCCTGGCTGCCAGTACTTTCCCTCAGGCACCCAGGACCCAGGTTAATTTCACTTTATTTATGTTTCCTGCTTAGTTTCCATAAGCATTTGACTTTGAAGCTCCTTTACACAAAGGAAAAAATTAATAGATTTGACTCCAATGTCTATAAGAAAAGGAAAAAACTCAAATTTTAGCCAACAAGGAAATAATAGGCAAACAAACCAAAGCAAAACACTGGCAGGGATCATTGACATATTCAACTCTAGAGCTAAGACAAAATCATATGTTGAAATTAGGTTAAAAAACACAATATAAATGTTATAATATTTATACATTATCAGACTAAATAACTAACAAAAACTGTAAGTGGGATGGGAAATAAACTTTAAGGGTAAGTTAACTGATCGGAGAAAGAGAATATTATTTAGAGAAAATAGCAGAAGTGAAAGCTGACAATAAACAATAGCATATGTTATTATCAGTCAAGCCTAACATGATATGACTGTGACTGTCCATTAAAATCCATAATACCCAGTCCACTTGCATTGAGATCTGCACTTTTAAAAAAAATATATTTTATTGATTTTTTACAGAGAGGAAGAGAGAGGGATAGAGAGTTAGAAACATCGATGAGAGAGAATCATCGATCAGCTGCCTCTTGCACACCTCCTACTGGGGATGTACCCGCAACCAATGTACATGCCCTTGACCGGAATTGAACCTGGGACCCTTCAGTCCGCAGGCCGACGCTCTATCCACTGGGCCAAACCGGCTTTGGCGAGATCTGCACATTTTAATATCACATTATCAAAACAAGTGAAGCAAAAGTTCTTCAAATATTACCATTTGATTTAGAAATAAAATGATCATTTTATATGACAACATTCTGTTCGTCTGCAGGTAATGCTTACACTCTCAAATAAATGATCTACCATATAATATAAATCAGCCAGATAGTGCTTTGAAAAGAAAATGGACTAACAATCAAAAACTCAATAAATTCCTCCAAGAAGCATACCTTAAACTAAAGATATAAGAAACGAGAAATTGGGACATGGCTTATAATCTTTTATTTACATTTCAAATAGAAAAGTCAGTAGTTACTACAACAGCAATAAGTGTAATAGATTTCACAATTTTAGAAAAAGGATTTACCGGTAGCAATATAATCAAGGCCAAGATACTCCATTACAACAAAACAGAGATACCTCCCCACCCAAAAAAAAACTCACAAAAAACAAAAGCAGACAAAACTTAAAAGATGAGACATAGGAAGGAAAATACTGTGTAATAAGAAAGCCAAGAGAAAACACAACTTTCTTTAAGATACATTTTTTAACACACACAATAGTTTCACAAAGATGAGACAGTGTCTACAGAATGGGGTTTCTCTTGGGATATAAAAAACCTAGAAATGCTTTTATGTTAGGTTAGGAAATCATGGAGGGAGAAAAGAGAAACATGCAAGCTAAAAGAGGCACTGAAAATAAATGAAATCAAGGATGTGGGGAAAGGAGGTAAATCAGAAAAAAGAGGAAGCAGAAACAGAAAGGGCATAAGAGGGGAAAGCAAGTGGGGGAAAAAAGGAGAAAGAAAACACATTATTTTATTTTTTTAGAAAATGCTAGAAGCCTGGTGCACAAAATTCATGCACAGGTCAAGTCCCTAGGCCTGGCCAGTGATCAGGGCCTTCCTTCCCCTGGCTGCAGGCTGCTGGCCGGGGCCTTACTTCCTTCCATGCTGCCCCCTTGTGGTCAGCAAATATCATAGCGAGAGGTTGAACTCCAAGTCAGTCAAACTCCCAAAGGGACAATTGGCATATTAGCCTTTTATTATATATAGAAGAATTACCTTCTTGAAGACCAGGATGTATCACTTGCTTATGCCTCAAGGCTTTCAAATCTTCTATCAATTCTTTTTCCAACT
The DNA here is from genome assembly GCF_964339955.1 of Pipistrellus hanaki. Lineage (NCBI taxonomy): Eukaryota > Metazoa > Chordata > Mammalia > Chiroptera > Vespertilionidae > Pipistrellus > Pipistrellus hanaki. The sequence continues at coordinate 61,604,538 of NC_140503.1, forward strand.
GGGAAATTCTTGCTCTACAACCTATTCAGAAAACAAATGATGAAGTAGAATAGTATGTACTACAGAAAAATGTATGTACTATAGAAAAATGAACATTGCATCTTTCATTTCGAGAGCCAAACCCCAAATATATCTCTCTTTTTATGTCATTATATAATACCTGGGTCATTTGTGGTTGATGCCTGAAGACTACAGGGCTCTTCTGTTGTCCCATCAACTGCATGAATGTCTAGAGCTTCCTATATATAAAACAAAAATGTAGCTCATATCACTTCTAAAAGTTTAAAAGTAAACCAGAAACATTTTTCGTTTTGATACATTTTGATATTTTTTAAATGTTCTACATTATATCACTTTAATCAGAAGAACAAAAAAAAGCAAATTATCTTAATATATTCAACTAACTGATCTAAACTATATTATACTAATTTGCATAAAGATTTCTTAAAGTTTACATAAAGATAGGCTATATAAAAATAGCTTAAGACCCAGTAGAAAGAATTTAACCACTGTATAGCCAATTTAGAACTACATATTTGGCTTCTATAAAAATCTAAACGAAAAAAATCTAGTTAAAAAGTAGGAATAAAATAAAGAAACCATTGATGTGTAAAACAGCATAATTAATAAAACCACTAATATTTGGTTCTTCAATGGCACTCTGCTGTTCCTGATAAAAATCAGGGGATGGCCGAAACCGGTTTGGCTCAGTGGTAGAGCGTCGGTCTGCGGACTGAAAGGTCCCAGGTTCGATTCCGGTCAGGGGCATGTACGTTGGTTGCGGGCACATCCCCAGTAGGGGGTGTGCAAGAGGCAGCTGGTCGGTGTTTCTCTCTCATCCACGTTTCTAGCTCTCTATTTCTCTCCCTTCCTCTCTGTAAAAAATCAATAAAATATATTTAAAAAAAAAAAAAAAAATCAGGGGATGGCCCTGGCCAGGATAGCTCAGAGCATCGCCCCAGACACCGAAGGATCTTGGGTTCAATTACTGGTCAAGGGCACATACTTGGGTTCCAGGTTTGATCCCCGTCCTGGTTGAAACCCATTTGTGAGGCAACAATGGATATGTCTTTCTCACATTGAAGTTTCCCTCTCTCTCTCCCTCCCTTTCCCTCTCTCCCCCTCCCTCTCCCTCTCTCTCTCCCCCTCTATCCCCCCCCCTCTTCTCTCTCTCTTTCCCATCCTCCTCTTCCCCTTCCACTCTCTCTTAAAAAGAAATAAATGGAAAAAGTATCCTCAGGTGAGGACTAACAACAACAACAACAACAACAAATGCAAAAAAGCAATCTGGGGAGTCCAGCCAGCTTGGCTCAGTGGTTGAACTTTGACCTGTGGACCAAGAGATCAGGGCATATGCCTGGGTTGTGGCTTGATCCGGAGAGAAGGGTGTGAGAAGGCAGCCAATCAATGATTCTCTCTAATCACTGATATTTCTATCTCTGTCTCCCTTCTTCTGAAATCAATAAAAAAAAAAAATTTTTTTTTTTAAAAATCAGGGAATAAGGTGTCCCAAAAAAAGTTAGTAAACTTTTCATGTACTTATGTCTTTTTAAAGTCCATAATAATGAAAAATTCAGTTAAGATCTGAAGATTTTTTTAAATTCCAGCTACACTGCACAAAAAGCATGAATTCATATCAAAGCAGACATAATTTTCTTAATCTTTACTGTTGAAAGCATTACAGATGTCCCATTTTCCCCCCATTGACCTCGTCTAGCCCACACTAGCCTCCTGCCCCCAGGCCTTCACCACACTATTATCTGTGTCCTTAGGTTATGCATATCTCTATATAATATATAAAAGCCTAAGCAACCATCACAACTGAAACAACCAAACAAACGAATGAGCAGGCTGTGTGGGCAACCAGACTGGCAGGGGGTTAATGAGGGACGGCCAACGACTGAGCAGTGGGTTGTGTGGGGCGACCAGGCCGGCAGGGAGGTTAGTGAGGGCTCACCAAATGACTGAGCAGCTGGCTGTGTGGGGTCACCAGGCTGGCAGAGGGGTTAGTGAAGACTGACCAAACAACTGAGCAGCGGGCTGCATGGGGCAATCAGGCTGGCAGGGGGCTAATGAGGACTGACCAAATGACTGAGCAGCGGGCTGCATGGGGTAACCAGCCAGCGGTGGGGTAGGAGAGGCATTAAGGGGTGACCAAGCCAGCAGAGGGGGGCAGTGAGGGGCAACCAGGCTGATGGGGTGGGGGGTGGGCAGTTGGGGGTGACCAGGCTAGCGGGGAAGGGGGAGTGGAAGTTGGGGGTGAGCAGGCCATCAGGGGGACAGGTAGGGGTGATCAGAGAGGCAGGCAGGTGAGCAGTTAGGAGCCAATGGTCCCAGATTGTTAGAGGGATGGTCCCGGATTGAAGAGGGTGCAGGCTGGACTAAGGGGACACCTCTCCCCCATCACGCCATGCACAAATTTTGTGCACCACACCTCTAGTAAGCATATAAATTATTTGGCTAATCTCTTCCCACCCACATACAACATGTGCCTTCCCTTTAACATTCAAAAGACAGACATAAATTGTTAAGTTCATTCACACAAAATATTGTGATATCTATTAACTAAACCAAACATTTTGGAGACTCTCAGTTCCCTGTGCACACACCCTCCTCACATAATGGATGCATTCACAAAAACTAGATTGTAAATTGGTTATCAGCTAGACATACAACTCAATAATAATTATTTGGCCTTAGAAACAATGCTGAAGTAACCATCTTACCTTTGATTCAAAGGAAACAAAGAGAACACCATCCACATCTTCCAGATCAGGCTTCACTTCTGGAAAGGTACTCCCAGGGCCCATAGGAATGCTCTTTGTAGAAGTTAAAGATTTTCCCGTGTTTTTAGGTGGTCGTCCTGCCTTAGAGAGTTTCAATTTTCGTGGCCTTCCTCTTTTACCACTGACATTTGTAGGAGCATTCTGATTAGAATTCACGGTTTTGGAAGCTGCGGAAATCTTAAGCATAGTTGTTTTCTTTCTGCCCAAGTCCTCTTTTGCTAAAAATGAGTCCCCAGCTGGACTCTTTGAACTGTCAAGTATCCTTTCTGTATTCATGCAGTCAGAAATATCAGGATATTTCCATTGAGGCTCTTTAAGTAAAGGATATTTTTGTACCACTCTGAGATCTGGTGAATATTTTCTTAGATCATTTTCTGATTCCTTGTCTAAACAGAAGCCAGCCTCATTGGAATTTTCACTGTATGTAGGCAAATAGTCTAATTCTGTCAACATAGATTTATCCTTCCGAGATGTAGAAAGCATGTTATCAGGGAGCTCAGAAATCTTCACTGTGTTTTTGGTGACGGCACAGGGCTCCAGACAAACTACTGGCATCTTTCCAGCGTCTAATTTGAACGTTTTAGCTTTAGCAACACCTGATGGGCTATTTGGTAGGCATTTAGAAGACAGATGGTAAACTTCTAGGTTATCAACTTTATTGTGCCTCTTTAGCTGTTTCTCTAGTATAGGATCATCGTCACTGTTTGAGTATACATCTGTTTCCTCATCCGTCTCTTCTTGTTTCACAGTGACCCCATCTGGAAACTCACCAAGGTCATAGTCGTAATCATCTAGAGGTTCCTCTTTAATGACAACATTGAAGTTTCCATTTGGATCTTCTGGTGATGCTACGTGGGTACTATCTTCAAAATTGTTGGCAACATGTCTGGAGAGACAGGAAAGGGAGGGTTGAAAAGGACATAAGACCTCCATAAATAAAACTCAGGAGAGAAAAGGTTTTTGAAAAACAAGTAACATCAGATTTCGTAAGAGAAACACTTTGTAGAGCATAAGGATCGCAAAAGCACTTTATCAGCATCACACTTTTATATTTTCTGTCAATTTTTCACAGAAGCAGCTACACTAATAAAAGAGAAAGATGCAAATTGACCGTACCTTAAAATCACCCACCAGCCAATCAGGAGTGAGTATGCAAATTAACCAAACAAAGATGTTGGGTTAATTTGCATATGCAGGTGCTAAGTGGCCAGGGTGGGACACTTACATTCCAGACTGCCCTAGCCACTGCAGGCCTCTAGGCACCATGGGAAGGTGGAAAGACAATTCCAGGCCAGAGCTAAGGTTGTGCCAGCAGCCAGGGGAAGGAAGGCCCATTCTTGCACGAATCTTCGTGCATCTGGCCTCTGGTCCTGTATAATAAAAGGGTAATATGCGCCGAAACCGGTTTGGCTCAGGGGTAGAGCGTCGGTCTGCGGACTGAAATGTCCCGGGTTCGATTCCAGTCAAGAGCATGTACCTTGGTTGCTGGCACATCCCCGGTAGGGGGTGTGCAAGAGGCAGCTGGTCGATGTTTCTCTCTCATCGACGTTTCTAGCTCTCTATCTCTCTCCCTTCCTCTCTGTAAAAAAAAATCAATATATATATATATATATATATATATATATATATATATATATATATATAATTAAAAAGGGTAATATGCAAACTGACTGAACAGTGGAACAACCAGTCACATGATGTGCACTGACGACCAGGGAGCAGATGCTCAATGCAGGAGCTGCCCCCTGGTGGTCAACCACAAGCCGGGCTGGCAGTTGGCAAGCACAGCAGCCGTGACAGGAGCCTCTCATCTCCATTGCAGCACTAAGGAGCAGCAAGCCAAGCAGTAAGAAACAGCAAGCAGGCAGGGGGTAAAGAGCGAGGGATCCCTAGACTATGAGAGGGATACCCATTAAGGGCTCCCAAACTGCGAGGGTGCAGGCTAGGCTGAGGGACCCCTCCACTGCAGTGCATGAATTTTGTGCACCGGGCCTCTAGTATATATAATAACAAAGTTTTGGTTTGTTTTGTTTTATATATGTGTGTGTATATGTACACAAACACACACACACACACACACACACACACACACACATTTTTAAAAATTAATTCCAAAGAGAGAAGAAAATGATGAAAGAAAATCAACTGGCTTCCACCTGCACAGCCCCCACTGGGAATAAAGCCCCGAAAACCTGGCATAAAACCTGGGCACATGCCCCAAACAAGAATCAAACTGTGACCTCATGGTTAATGAGTAGATGCTCAACAACAAGCCATACCAGCTGGACATAAAGAGCAAAGGTTTAACAAACAACCCTCTTATCACTAAATCAAAGCGTTGTAACACTTATTTTCCAAACTAGAGGCCCAGTGCACAACATTTGTGCAATAGGGGGAAGCGGAGGTGCTCCCCCTCAGCTTGGCCTCCCTTTAGCAGTCCGGGAGCCCTCAGGGGATGTCCAACTAATGGTTAAGCCATGAGTCGGATACCTTAGTGCTGCTACGGAGGCGGGAGAGGCTCCGCCGTTGTGCTCACCAGCCTTCAACCCAGGTTATGTCTGAGCAGTGCTCCCCCTGTGGGGCGTGCACTGACCATCAGGGGCCAGATCCTGCATTGAGCATCTGCTCCCTGGTGTCAGTGCACGTCCTACCAACCAGTCATTCTGCCGCTCAATCAATTTGCATATTACCTTTTTATTACATAGGATAGTATTTTTCAGATACACTCAGTTTTGAAAGTCAACTGGCACTGAACCAAACTCAAACTCAAGAGAACTTCAGTGATTAACAATCCTATATAATAAAGAAGGAATATGCAAATTGACCATCACTCTGCCACAAGCATGGCAGCACCCACAGTGGGGGGAGAGGTGTTTCCGTAACACAAGATGGCTGCACCCACAGTGGAGGCCAAGTTCCTGTAATGAGCCTTAACAAGCAATCAGCAAGAACCTAAGATTGCGCCCCCCCACCTCCTGCCCCTGTGGGACCTAACAGAAGACCTCAGACCCTCAGACTGTGTCTCCCCCCTCCAACTCCCCCCAGCCCACCCTAGCACCAGGTCAGTGGAATTTAGGCCACATCCCGCCCAGCAGGGCTTGACAGGGGACCTTGGGCCATGCCCCCCACCTGAAGGGGCTTGCCGGGGGACTTCAAGGTGTGCCCTCCCCCGCCCCAGGGCTGGGCCGGGGAACCTCAGGCCGAATCCCCCCCACCCGGCAGGGCTTAACAGGAGACCTGAGGCTGTGCCCCCCCTACCAGCACTGAGCCAGGGGACTTGAGGCTGCGCCCCCCTTCCCAGCGGGGCTTGACAAGGGTGGGACCGGCTGGGTCTGAATCTAGCCCAATGGGGGGGATGGTGAAGAGGGAGGCCAGCCAGGTCTGGGTCTTGCGCGATTTTGAGGCGTACATGGTTGGGCGGGGACTTGACTCTGTGTCCTGTGGTGTACCCAAACTCTGACAGGAAGATGAATTTCACATACATTTTATTAATTTTCTTTCATCTCTGACACTTCTATTATAGAGAAAGGGCAAATAGCAATATTAAAATATTTCCTCTAATTAATCCCCTATTAATGTGCAAGAATTTCATGCACTGGCCACTAGTTGCCAATAAAAGCAAATAAATGTCAACTACAATTAAGAATTGCGCAAAATATTAGGAGGGCTTTACAGACTGCCTGATTGATTTTCCTTTTAAAAAATTAAGACAAGATTCAGGGAGAGAATCCAAGATGGCTGCACAGGTAAATACCCAGCCGCAGTCGCACACAACAATTTCAATAAAATACAACTAAAATATAAAATGGACATTACCCAGAACTACAGGAAAGTCGACTGACTGGAAATTCTACAACGAGAAGCAAGGAGAAAACCAGAAGGAAGTGCAGAGAAGCTGTAAGAGTCTAAGGTACGAAGATACGCAGCGCACGCGGAGAGGACGGAGCCGGAGAGGAGGGGCCTGGCTGGCGTTCCCTAGCGGGAAGGAGATAAAAGCTCCAACTGTGCTGGGCCCCAGTTCTGACTGCTCTGAACCCCAGTTCTAGGCCAGACCCCGGGGATCCAGGCTCATCCATAAGGAGCTGGGCTGTAAGGCAGAACCCCAGGGGAGTGGCAAAAGGAGGTCCCAGAGGCGCGCACATTGCGCGCAGAGAAGGGACGGTTGGCTGTGCCGCGGGATTGCCATGGCGGGAAGGAGACAGGGGCTCCAGACTGCTCTGAACGCCACCTCCAATCCCACTTCCAACTGAACTGAACCCCAGTTCCGGGCTCATTGGGGGAGAGCCTAGACTGTTTGGTAGCAGGCGAAAATCGAGGGCACCTTTCTCTCAGAGGTGCTTGCAGCGAGTACTGAAGGACCCTGAGACTCAGGAGCTGCATAGGGCAAGGCTGACGGAAGCCAAGGCTGTAGGCTCCACCCTGAAACTCCGCCCCGTCAGGGAAGCTGCGAAAATGCCGAGACGAAATAGATCACAAACGAAAGAAATGGAGGACAAATGGATATAGAGTTCAAACCTACGCTTATAAGGTTTTTCAAGAATTTCCTAGAAAAGGTCGATAAGACCTATGAGGATATGAAAAGGGACCAACTAGAATTAATAAGGAATCAACGAGAAATGATAAGAGATCAACAAGAAATAAAGAATACATTGACTGAAATAAAAAATATTATACAGAGTCCTAAAAACAGAATGGAAGATTGCAAGAATCAAGTCAAAGAGTTGGAACATAAAGAGCCAGAAGACACTCCTCCGCAGAAGCAAGAAGACAAGAGAATCCAGAAAATTGAAGATAATGTAAGAAACCTCTGGGACAACTTCAAGCAAACCAACATCAGAATTATGGGGGTCCCAGAAGATGAGAGAGAGCAAGATATCGAAAACATACTGAAAGAAATAGTGACAGAAAACTTCACCCACCTGGTGAAAGAATTAGACTTACAAGTCCAGGAAGCACACAGAACTCCAAACAAAAGGAATCCAAAGAGGACCACACCAAGACAAATCATAATTAAAATTCCAAGAGCAAAAGACAAAGAGAGAATATTAAAAGCAGCAAGAGCTAAGCAGGTGGTTACCTATAAAGGAGCACCTATACGATTGTCAGCTGACTTCTCAACAGAAACCATGCAGGCCAGACGGGAATGGCAAGAAATATTCGAGATGATGAATAGTAAGAACCTACAGCCAAAAATACTCTACCCAGCAAAGCTATCACTCAGAATCGAAGGTAAGATAAAGAGCTTCACTAATAAAAAAAAGCTAAAGGAGTTCATCACCACCAAACCAGAATTATATGAATTGCTGAAGGGGGTTCTTTCAGAAGAGAAAGTAAATAAAGATAAAAATTATGAACAACAAATACGTAACTATCAACAAGTGAATCTAAAAACCAAGGAAATTTAAAAAAAAATCTTATGAACAATATTAACTGGTGAATATAATAGAATCAGAGGTATAGAAGGGGAGTGAACTGACAATTCTTGGGGAAAAGGGGAGAGGGGGATGTGGGAAGAGACTGAACATAAACTGTGCACCTATGGATGAGGACAATGGGGAGTGGGGAAAGGGCAGAGGGTGGGATGGGAATCTGGTGGAGGAGAGCAATGGGGGTAGGGGGAGGGACATTTGTAATAATATGAACAATAAAAATTTATTTTATGCCAAGACCGGTTTGGCTCAATGGATGGAGCGTCGGCTTGGGGACTGAAGGGACCCGGGTTCGATTCTGGTCAAGGGCATGTACCTTGGTTGCGGGCATATCCCCAGTAGGGGGTGTGCAAGAGGCAGCTGATCGATGACTCTCTCTCATCGATGTTTCTAGCTTTCTATCTCTCTCCCTTCCTCTTTGTACAAAATCAATAAATATATATATATTTTTTAATTTATTTTTAAAAAAATTAAGACAAAATCCTGCCAAAACCAGTTTGGCTCAGTGGATAGAGCATCAGCCTGCAGACTGAAAGGTCCTGGGTTTGATTCTGGTCAAGGGCATGTACCTTGGTTGTGGGCACATCCCCTGTAGGGGGTGTGTAGGAGGCAGCTGATTGATGCTTCTCTCACATAGATGTTTCTAACTATCTCTCTCCCTTCCTCTCTGTAAAAAAATCATTTTTTTTAATTAAGATAAAATTCGTAACATAAAATACAACATTCTCACCATTTAAAAATGTACATTCCAGGAGTACCTTTTTAGTATATTCACAATGTTATTGCTAAGTGGTTTTAAAGTTTAAGAGCTCATTTTCACTATAAAACGTTTAACATGAATTCTTCCAAAATAAAAAGGTAGTTGAAGGCAAGTACATATGACCCATGCGGATTTTTATATATGTCTTCAAAAAATACATTTTTTCAATTTCTCCTTCCTCCCAATTAACCATTAAAAGTATATAAACTGTACCAATGTATCTTAAGGATGTGTTTGAACTATTCACTAACTCAATTAAAGTCACTGTCTTTGTAAAACTTTCATTTATCTCAAATATGCACAAGCAATTATTTACATTACTGTGTAGTTACTTGTTTCTTGTACGACTTAAGATCTTGACCTTACTTGAAAATCCTTCAATAGAGGGCTTTCACTTCAAGTTAAAATGTTTACGATCACAAAGATCATCACTTCTGCTAATAACAATGAGAAAACACTAGATAAATTAAAAATCCAATTCTCTTTTAAAGCCACTGAAGACCTCTGGACACAAATAAGTCTAAATGAACTGAATTTCAGAGAGAAACCAGCCTTCTCGAGGTGACAGATTGCTATTGCTTTCAACACTGAGTAGCATTTGCACTGCATGAAGCACAAGTGAACAGAGAAAAAGGCAACTATAGGCTAAGAATCTTTGTTGGGACACAGAGAACCCAGTCTCTTTTCATGCCTGAGGATGAGCACATTAGAATATGGAGGACCCCCAAAAAGAATACTAGTCCTTATTCCCAACAATTACCCTCCAGGGGATTTCTGAAATATTAGCAGAAATGATGTAGCAAGGTTGGCCTGTTTTAGAGAATGTGTAGTCTCTTAGATCCCAAGCCCAATCCCATCCTAAACATCTCAAATGTGAGGTGAGCTAAAATTTAATTAAATGAATCACCTAAAAGAAAAATAGAGGGGGAGGGGGAGAGAAAGTGTGTCAGAGACCTGTGGGACAACAACAAATTATCTGACAAATAAGGAATAAAATGGAAGGAAAAAGGAGGACCATTTGAAAAGAAAATGAATCAACATATTCCAAAATATAAAGGCATTAATCCACATATTCAACACGTTTAGCAAACACCAAGGGGAACAAATACAAAGAAAGCCATATGTAGGCACACAAAGGTAAGGCTGCTGAAAATTAAAGGCCAAAAGAAAAACCTTATAAGCAGTGGAGGAAAAAATGACATTACACTGGAGGATCAACAATGAGAACAACAGACTGACTACTCATTGGAAATAATGAAGCCAGAAGACAGTAGAATGACACCAATCATAAAATACTGAAAGCGTCAACTTAATGTTCTGGGTCTAGCAAAAGAAGTCTTTACACCAGAAGACATTTTTAGACAACTGAAAGAACTCAGACTGTACAAGAAATACTATTGCCTAAGAACGGAAACAAGACAAGGATGCTAGCTCTCACCACTTCTACTCAATTGTACAAGAGATTCTACAAAGCTTATCAGACAAGAAAAATAAATAAAAGACATCCAGATTAAAAAGGAAGTAAAGCCGGGACCGGTTTGGCTCAGTGGTAGAGCGTCGGTCTGCGGACTGAAAGGTTCCAGGTTCGATTCCGGTCAAGGGCATGTGCCTTGGTTGCAGGCACATCCCCGGTGGGGGGTGTGCAAGAGGCGGCTGGTCGGTGTTTCTCTCACATCGACGTTTCTAACTCTCTGTCCCTCTCAATTCCTCTCTGTGCAAAATCAATAAAATATATTAAAAAAAAAAAAAAAAAAAAAAAGGAAGTAAAATTCTGCATTCCCAGCATTATGTGACCTTTTGTGTAGACAATTCTTAAAAATCCACTAAAAAACTATCGGTATAAATTAGTTGGCCAAGACTGAAGAATCCAAGACCAATACACACACATAAAAATTGTATTTCTAGCCGAAACTGGTTTGGCTCAATGGATAGAGCATCGGCTTGGGGACTGAAAGGTCCCGGGTTCAATTCTGGTCAAGGGCATGTACCTGGGTTGCGGGCATATCCCCAGTAGGGGGTGTGCAAGAGGCAGCTGATCGATGACTCTCTCTCATCGATGTTTCTAACTATCTCTCTCCCTTCCTCTCTGTACAAAATCAATAAGATATATATATATATTTTTAATTGTATTTCTACACACTAGGAATAAATGTCAAAAGTAAAATCAAGAAAATAATCACATTTGCAATAGCATCAAGAATAAAATACTTAGGAATAAGCTGAACCAAAGAAGTATAATAAGACTGGTACACAAAAAAAAAAAAAAACCTACCCAGAACTAAGAGGTCACCAGTTTGATGCCCAGTCAGGGCACATGTCTGGATTGTGGGCTTGATCCCCAGTAAGAGGCTTGCAGGAGGAAGTCAATCAATGATTCTCTCTCATTATTGATATTTATATCTTTCTCTCCTTCTCTTCTCTGAAATTAAGGACTCTGAGGACCCATAGTTCCCAATTTCAAAACTTACTAAAAAGCTACAGTAATCAAAAGATTACTATCTTTTGACCCTTTGGTACCGCCGCTGCCAACCTGGTTGCCCCTCAACAGCCCCCCACTGGCCTGGTTGCCCCTCACTGCCCCCCCTTTGCCGGCCTGGTTGGTCATCCCTTGCTAAGCCCCCTGCTGGCCTGGTCAGCCCATGCAGCCTTCTGTTTAGTCTTTTGATTATCCATCATGCATATTACCCTTTTATTAGTATAGACAGTCACCTGATTTTTCAAGTTACCAGGGCATTAATGGGGAGAGTAAAATATTTTCTATAAATTATGCTAGAATACACAGATATCTGCATGGAAAATGGGAGCCTTCACCTCCTCTCCTCACACCTTACAAAAAAAAACTAAGCCAAGGTGAATTACAGGCCTAAATGTGAAAGCTAAAACAATTTTCCCCTTTCAAAATCTCATTTAAGAGCTTCCAGTCAAGATGGCAGTACTCACTACCTCCCATAACCACATCAAAATTTACAAACAAAATACCAAACCACCATCATTCAGAACCACCTAAAATCTAGCTAAACAGAAGTCCTACAAATAGGGAACTCAAGAAGCCCATCTAGACTGGTTCATCCAAGCCATTTCCAGTGTTGTTGTTTTTTTTCCAAACAACTGGCTTCTCTTGCCTCATGCTTTGTATTTTCCTAAAATCTTCAAACAAGCAGCAGCTGGCATAGTGTGCCCCTTACCTATAATGAGTGGCCCCAGGCCTGGCACTAGCAGCAATCTGCGCTGGTTCGCAGCTTAGCCTCTCCTGGGCCACTCCAAGATCAACACAAGTAGTAGCCACCTCCTAGCAGTTCATGCTGGGTGGCCTCAGGTAGAAGCTCACTTTGCACCTCCCAGGAGGCCACAGAGCCAGTGCACCACTGGTCAACTTTGACCTTGCAGGATTACAACCCCACCATCTCCACAAGTGACACATTCAAAGGGCAGACTCAATGAGTACCAAAGCCCCACTGAAGCAAGTCCTATTCTATAGGATCAGCTTCTACACAGATTTCTTTAGCTGTACTCACAGCCAATCCTCACAACCGTTTGGCCTTTCGGTCAATCCCTCCCAGTGATGCTCAACATAAACCACTGACTGTGCACACAGCTCACGCAGGGGTGGCATCTGGAGGGTCCAGCTCAGGTGGCTGGGGAGGCTGAGCCACTGGGCCTTATAGGACACCTATTACACAAGGTCACTCTATTAAGTCCAGGGGACATAGCAGATTTATCTAATACATAGAAACAAACACAGGGAAGTAGCCAAAATTAGAAGACAGAAACACGTCACAAATGAAAGAATAGGAAAAATCTCCAGAAACAAATGAAATGGAACCAAGAAAACTACCAGATACAGAGTTCAAAATAAAGGTTATAAGGATGCTCAAGGAACTTAGGAAAAATGTCAAAAAAAAGTCAATGAGAAAATAAACAACATAAAAAAGGACCAGTCAGAATGAAGCATACAATTGAAATAAAGAATACTTTACAGAAGATCAAAACAGTAGAGGACATCAAGAATCATATCAAGATTTTAGAATATGCCTGAGGGTGATGATATGGGTATGGAGTGGAGGGACTCAAAGGGGGACATAAGGGGGACATTTGTAATACTTTCAAGAATATAAAGATAATTTTTAAACCATTTGGAATATAAGGAACAAAAAAAAACAAAAAAAAAACACCACCATGCAATCGGAAGAGAAAAAATACAAAAATATGAAGATAGTGTAAGGAGCCCCTGGGACAACTTCAAGTGTACCAACATTCGCATCAAGGCAGTGCTAGAAGGAGAAGAGAGGGAGCAAGAAATTGAAAACCTATATGGCCGTAACCGGCTTGGCTCCGTGGATAGAGCAGAGGTCTGAAGACTGAAACCTCCCAAGTTCGATTCCGGTCAAGGGCATGTACATTGGTTGTAGGCACATCCCCAGTAGGGGGTGTGCAGGAGGCAGCTGGTCGATGTTTCTCTCTCATGGATGTTTCTAGTTCTCTAGCTCTCTCCCTTCCTCTCTGTAAAAAATCAATAAAATATATATGTTTTTAAAAAATAGCTTAAGAAAAAGAAAAAACCTATATGAAAAAAATTAACAGTAAACTTCCCTTACCTGGTGAAAAAATAGACATACAAATCCAAGAAGCACAAAATACCAAACAAAAGGAACCCAAAGAGGCCCACACCAAAACATATCATAATTAAAATGCCAAAGGTTAAAAACAGAGAGCCCAAGACGGTTTGGCTCAGTCGATAGAGCATCAGCCTGCAAACTAAAGGGTTCCAGGTTCGATTCCGGTCAAGGGCATAGCAGGGTTACACACTTGATCCCCAGTAGGGGGCTTGCAGAAGGCAGCCAATCAATGATTTCCTCTCATTATTGATGTTTCTATCTCCCTCTTTCTTCCTCTTAGAAATCAATAAAAATATATTTTAAAATGTATATATGACCAACAAAATGGCAATAAATGCATATCTATCAACAATTGAATCTAAAAATCAAAATAACTGAGGAAGGACTCTAATGAATAAAAGAAACTTATAGAAAGAACCAGCCGCTGGGCTGGGGACGTGCTCAAGGCTTCCGCTGAGCACCGCTCCAGGCATGCTCCCGGGACCAGCGGACAGAAGTCCAGCTGACTGAAAGTGGGCCAGGGGCATGCTCAGAGCCGCCGCAGGAAGGCTCGGGCAGGTCCCCGGGCCCAGCAGACAAAAGCTCAGATGACAGGGGGGTGAGCTTAGAGCCACCGCACCGACTCCAGGCATGCTCCCAGCCCAGCGGACAGAAGCCCAGCTGACTGAAAGTGGGTCGGGGATGAGCTCAGAGCTGCCGCAGGGAGGCTCGGGCAGGCCCCGGCCTAGCAGACGGAAGCCTAGCTGACAGAAAGCGGGACTGCTGGGCTGGGGGTGTGCCCCTGGCAGCCCTCACAGTGTGGCTTGGAGCATGCCCCCAGCCCAGTGGACAGAAGCCCTGCGGACACAATGCAGGGGGTCCTCTGCACATGAGCGGCAGAGGAAACACCTTTTCTGAGGGATCATTAGCTAAGCTCCCTGTAAGCTGCCTCTTACAGTGTTCTTGGTAATTTGAGTTATAAGAATCCAAGAAGGTGCCGAAACCGGTTTGGCTCAATGGATAGAGCGTCGGCTTGGGGACTGAAAGGTCCCGGGTTCGATTCCGGTCAAGGGCATGTACCTTGGTTGCGGGCATATCCCCAGTAGGGGGTGTACAAGAGGCAGCTGATCGATGACTCTCTCTCATCGATGTTTCTAACTCTCTATCTCTCTCCCTTCCTCTCTGTACAAAATCAATAAAATATATTAAAAAAAAAAAAAAAAAGAATCCAAGAAGGTGATCTAGGATTTTTCCACCTCACTCCTGGAGGAAAAACTAAGGTCTGTTGCTGGAGGGCCTAAGAAATGTCATATCCTGCCCTAGCCAGTTTGGCTTAGTGGATAGAGCCTTGGCCTGCCAACCACAGGATCTGGGTTCAATTCTGATCAAGGGCATGTACCTAGAGGTTGGCCCAGGTCAGGGAGGAGGCAACCAATCGAAGTGTCCCTCATGCAGGAGGCAACCAATCAAAGTGTCCCTCTCACATTGATGTTTCTCTCTGTCTTTCCCTCTTTCTTCCAAGCTCCCTAAAAATCAAATTGCCTGGTACTAGCAAAAAACAGACATATAGACCAATGGAACAGAACAGAGAACCCACAAATTGACCCAAGCCATTGTGCTCAATTAATATTGACAAAGGAGGTAACGTACACTGGAGTCAAGATAGTCTCTTCAATAAATGGTGTTGGGAAAATTGGACAGATATATGCAAAAAAATGAAACTAGACCACCAACTTATACCATACTCAAAAGTAAACTCAAAATGGATAAGGACTTAAACGTAAACCATAAAAATCTTAGAAGAATCCACAGGCAGCAAAATATCAGACATATGTTGTAGCAATATCTTTACCGACAATGAAAATTAAGGAAAAATAAACAAATGGGACTACATTAAAATGAAAAGCTTCTGCACAGCAAAAGAAACCATCAACAAAACAACAAGAGAGCCCACTGCATGGGAGAACTTATTTGCCAATGTTATGTCCAATAAGGGTTTAATCCATAGGAACTCATACATCTTAACTAAAGATAAAAAATCCAATCAAAAAAATGGGCAAACGACCTAGGTAAACAGACTTTTTGAAAGAGGATATACAGAAGATCAAGAGACACATGAAACCTGCTCAAAGTCACTAATGATCAGAGAGATGCAAATCAAAACAGGTACCATCTCACACCTGTCAGAATGGCTACCATCAACAAATCAACAAACAACCAGTCATTATGATGTGCGCTGACCACCTGGGGGTGTAAGCAGAATATGGCAGACCTCGGCCATGGTGGGATGATGGAGCAGGTGAGCAGAGGCACCAGACCAAGGTGGGGCACTGGTCGCTGTCACCTGGCTAGCCTCTGGTGATTACTGAAAATTCTCATGGTCCTGCCTGGTGTTAGCACCTTCTGCCAGTGCTGGAGCTGCCACTCGCACCCACTGCCAACCCCAGCCGCGCTCTCACCCTCAACCAGTGCCAGAGCCACTGCTTGCGGCACAGTCAGCAGGTGTGAGGGGCGGCTACCAGCCCCAATCGCCCCTGAGGGCTTCTCCACCTCCCCCTGCTCCTGAGGGGACATTGAGGCAGCAGTCGCTGCTTGCACCCACTGACAGCGCTGGCCCCAATCGCTCCATGCCCTCAGCCGATGCAAGCAGGACCTGAGCTGTCAGCACATGGGAGGGGGGCTGCTAGCAGAAAGGGGACCGAGGGCTGTGGCAGGAGGGGCCAGCGGGGGTGCGGAGGATGGGCTTAGACCCACCCCTGTGCCCACTGCAGCCTCTCAGCCCACTGTTCCTTTCAAGATGCACAAATTCATGCAGTGGGCCCTAGTTTCATATAAAGGACTTGAGTATTGGCCAATTTTGGTCTGGGTGGGGTTAGGGGTTCTTGGAGACAATCCCCCTCAGATATTAAGGGCTAATTACGCCGTGTCTACAATGTACCAGACAAATTTTGTTGGGCCCAAGGATAACAAAAAAACAGTTCCTATCTCATATTCAAGAAATTTACAGACCAGTGCAAGAAAACAAACTAGACAATATAATGTTATTTAATAGATACTACAATAAAGATATGTACATGTACTAAGGATGTATATTTAAAGAACCTGTAACATAATACCTTCCATAAAACTGGTGATAATTAAGTTAACAGGAAAAAAGAAATCCATTGGGGAAAAAAAATGTGGAATGAAAAAGAAAATAGAAGAGCTCTTAGAAATTGAAATCTGACAGCTGCAATAAAAACTTTAATGAAACTTCAATATAAATAGAGGAAAAAGATAACAGACAATAAAAGACTGATTAAGAAAAAAAAAAAAAAAAAGACTGATAAGATAATCAATCCAGGAGATGAAACACCCAATTATAAGGAGTTTCAAAAAAAAAAAAAAGTGAAAAACTTAGACAAATAATACAAAAGTGTTCCTGGAACCACAGTACAAGAATTTGGGGGGGGGGGGGGGGGGGGGGAAATAGCACAATGATGAGAAGAACCACACCAAGGCCCATCACTGTAAAATTTCATAATATAAGGGATAAACAAAAGATCTTAAGGGCCTTCAAATGACCAGGAATCAAAATGGCATCAAATTCTCAAAAGGTGCCCTAACTGCTTTGGCTCAGTGGATAGAACATTGGCCTGCAGACTGAAAGGTCCCGGGTTCAGTTCTAGTCAAGGGTTGTGGGCTCAATCCCTCGTGGAGGCAAGCAGGAGGCAGTCAATTGATGATTCTCATCACTGATGTTTCTATCTCTCTGAATAAAAACATATTTTAAAAAATAATTCTCAACAGAAAACTGGAACTTGCAATGCATTTTCAGCACAGAATTAACCAATTTATAAAGTACAAGGGCAAAACAAAGCTATTTTTCAATATGTAAGAAGAAAATTAGGCGTTCAGAGGGGCAAGGGACTATTATTTTCATCAGAACTTACTTTACTTAAGTAAATGCTAAAATTCTATGTCCCATATTTCCTTTCTGTTAATTTTACTGAAAGATGTACTTGATCAAAAAGAGACAGAGACAGCCCAGCTGATGTGGCTCAGTGATGGAGTGCCGACCCATGAACCAAGAAGTCACTGGTTCAATTCCCCATTAGGGCACATGCCCAAATTGTAGGCTCAATCCCAGATAGGGAGTGCTTATAAGGCATTCCATTGATGTTTCTCTCTCTACCCTCCTCCCTTTCTCTGTAAAATCAATAAAAACTTCTTTTTAAAAAAAAGAAGACAGACTGCCCTAGCCGGTTTTGCTCAATGAATAGTCAACCTACAGACCAAAGGGTCCCAGATTCAATTCTCGTCAAGGGCACATGCCCAATTGTAGGCTCAATCCCCAGTATGGGGTGTGCAGGAGGAGGCTGATCAGTGATTCTCTCTAATCATTGATGTTTCTCTCTCTCCCTCTCTCTGCCTATGTGAAATCAATAAAAACATATTTAAAAAATATATACCCTAAGGTGAGGCTAAAAAAAAAAGATCAGATGGTCAGAGGTTCGAAAAACAAGAATTAACAGGCAGAGCATACAGAATTTTTAGTGCAATGATAATACTCTATGTATGTAAGGTGGATATATGTCATTATATACATTTGTTTGAACTCATAGACTACACAACACAAAGAGTAAACCCTAATATAATCTATGGACTTTGGGTGATGATGATGTGTAAATGCAGGTTCATCAGTTGTAACAAATGTACCACTCTGATGGGGGATCTTGATAATGGAGGAGGCTATGCATGTATTGGGGCATATGGTCTATAGAAAAACTTTAAACCTTCTTCTCAATTTTGCAGATTTTGTTGTGAACTTAAAACTGCTCTAAAAAAATAGCCCTTGATTGAAAAAAAGTAATATCGGGTCTAGTAATAATTAATGTCGTTTTTAAACATTCGTTTAAAATCTTACTTGGTGTTGACTTGTATTGACATAACCTTCAAACACGTGGTATCTACAGAACGTGTGAAGTGCAATTAACAAGTTTTGCTTGAAAAAGTTTGTGTTTGGTTTGGTTTTTGTTGCAAAACTAGGGCTAAGAAGATGGCAGATGAAGAGCATATTGGGCACTGCATGCTTTACTAGTTCCAATTAGGAAGAAAAGCAAGTGAGGCTGCAAAAAACATCTGTAGTGCTCTTGGTCAAGATGCAGTTAGCGCCAGAAAATGCCAGCGTTGGTTTGAGAAATTTCGCGAGGGAAATTTTTCGTTAGATGACAAGAGTGGTCGAGGCCGTGTGTCCAATTTTGATCAAGAAGCTCTTCAAGCTCTTTTGGTGCAGAATCCTCAAATTGCCCAACAAGAGCTTGCGACAACTTTAAATTGTTCACAAAAAAACAATTTCCAATCAATTGCGTGCACTTGGCAAAGTCCAAAAGTTTGAAAAATGGGTTGCTCATGAGTTGACCGACAACAACCGTAATCAAAGAGTCACAATTTGCAGTTCGCTCCTCTCTCGTCAAAACCGTTTGCCGTTTTTAGAGCAAATTGTTACCGGAGATGAAGAATGGGTGGTGTATATTAATTTGAAAAGGCGGCCTCAATGGTTGGACAAAAATGAGGCTCCGCAGCCCACGCCAAAACCTGACTTGCATGCGAAAAAAGTGATGTGTGTTTGGTGGAATTTTTTTTTTTATTTTTTTTTTAAATCAATCTTTATTGTTCATATTATTACAAAGGTTCCTCATTTCTTCCCCCCTCCACCAGGTTCCCACCCCACCCTCTGCCCCCTTCCCATCCCCCATTGTCCTCTTCCATAGGTGCACAGTTTATGTTCAGTCTCTTCCTCCCTCCCTTTCCCCGATAGTAAATCCCTTTTCAGATAGTAAATCTGTTACTTAGCATTTTCTCATATCAATAATACCTCCACATGCCCAATGATACACTTCACACAAAAGACATTTTCAAATAGGTCAACCAGCCTCATCCAGGCCCCACCCAAGGCACTCACAGATCAACACCCCAGCGCTATACTAACTCAACACATCCAGATCTAAGCCTTCATCACTTGATTCAGCAGACCCTCAAGTTCCCGCAAAAGTTTCCAGCCATGTCTGAGAGGCAGCCGTGGGCAGGGACAGGTGAGGAGCGAGCTGTTTCGGGCCTGGCTGCTCCGGGCCTGGCCTCTGTTGCTCTGGTTCGTTCCACAACCAGCTGCTCCGGGTCTGGTCACTGCCGCTCCCGACCTAGTTGCTCTGGACTTGGCTGTTGCTGCTACAGGCCTGGCCGCACCCGACCCGGCTGCTCTGGGACCGGTTGCTCCGGTCCCGGCCGCTCCGGGCCTGGCCGCTCCCAGCCTGTCAGCCACTGCTCCTGGCCTGGCCGCACCAGACCCGGCTGCTCCGGGCCTGGCCGCTCCCAGCCTGGCAGCTGCTGCTCCGGGCCTGGCCGCTCCCAGCCTGGCAGCCGCTGCTCCTGGCCTGGCCGCACCAGACCCGGCTGCTCCGGGCCTGGCCGCTCCCAGCCTGGCAGTCGCTGCTCCGGGCCTGGCCGCACAAGACCCGGCTGCTCCGGGCCTGGCCGCTCCCAGCCTGGCAGCTGTTGCTCCGGGCCTGGCCGCTCCCAGCCTGGCAGCCGCTGCTCCTGGCCTGGCCGCACCAGACCCGGCTGCTCCGGGCCTGGCCGCTCCCAGCCTGGCAGCCGCTGCTCCGGGCCTGGCCGATCCCAGCCTGGCAGCCGCTGCTCCGGGCCTGGCCGCACCAGACCCGGCTGCTCCAGGCCTGGCCGCTCCCAGCCTGGCAGCCGCTGCTCCGGGCCTGGCCGCACCCGACCCGGCTGCTCCGGGCCTGGCCGCTCCCAGCCTGGCAGCCGCTTCTCCAGGCCTGGCCGCTCCCAGCCTGGCAGCTGCTGCTCCGGGCCTGGCCGCTCCCAGCCTGGCAGCCGCTGCTCCTGGCCTGGCCGCTCCAGACCCGGCTGCTCTGGGCCTGGCCGCTCCCAGCCTGGCCGCCGCTGCTCCGGACCTGGCCGCACCCGACCAGGCTGCTCCGAGCCTGGCCGCTCCCAGCCTGGATGCTCCGTGCTTGGCTACTGCTGCTCTGGGCCTGGCTGCTCCCAACCCGGCTGCTCTGGGCCGGGCTTCTCCGGGCCCAGCCACTCCGTGTCTGGGTGTTCCTGGACTGGCCACCCTGGGCTTGGCCGCCTCTGCCTCAGGCCTGGCTGCCACTGCCCCAGGTCTGGCTGCTCCAGTGCTGGCCGTTGATGCTCTTGTTCTGGCTGCTGCTGCTCTGGGGCCTGGCCACTGCTGCTCCGGGCCCAGCTGCCACTGCCTTGTGCCTGGCCACTCTAGGCCTGGTCGCTGCTGTTCCAACATTCTGTCCTTTTTATTCTCTTTTTTTTTTTTTTCTTTTTTAAAAAAATACAAAACAAAACGCATTTATGTTGCAATGTTGGCTGGTGCGTTGAGTTCTGACTTAGTCTTTGATTTTTCAAGATCTTCTTTGTATTCTTTCTTAAGTAATTTTACTATCATTTGCTCTCACTTGATTTCTTCACATTGAGAACTTCTTTGGTTTCTTCCTCCTTGTCCTGGGAGCTCAGCAGGTTGGCCTGTGGCACCCCTTTGTTCTCCGCGGGCTCCCACGCTGCTCCAGCCTGTTGCCGGGGTCGGCGCCACCCAGGAAGCAGCCCCCGTCCTTGGCTCCGTTGCCAGCACTCAGCAGTCGAAGGCTCAGGGGCACCCCCCCCACTGGGGGCCCTGTCGCCCGGCTCCTTGCTGGCGCCCGGCTGGCCGGTGTCCGGCAGGGGCTCCTGCTCCTCGTGGCGTTCCTCCAGTCTGGAGCTTTCTTTCTCCCTCCCACTAGGGGAGTCCAGGATCAGAGTCAACAGACTGTCCTCTGCGCACAGTGTGCGTGACTCCGGGGGCTCGGCCTTTCGCGGCGCTCCCAGGACTCCACCTCACAGCTCCGTCTCCCCCTGCCCGAGCCTGGGTCCCCAGGGACTGGCCCAGACCTGGAGTTCGGGGCGGTCTGGACTGAGGCTCAGAGCTGCCGCTGGAGGCTTTGTTTCTTCCAGCTAGTGTAATCCAGCATCAGAGTCAACATTCAGTCCTCTGCGCGCCATGTGCGCGCGACTCCGGGGGCCCCGCATTTCGCCGTCCCCCGGGATTGTCTCCCCCTGCCGGAGCCTGGGTCCCCAGGGTCTGGCACATAACTTGGGGCTCAGCGCTGCCGGTTCGGGGGTTCAGCCCAGGCTGGGGGTTCTATTTCCTTCCTGCTAGGGAACGCCAGGCAGCACCCAGCCCTCTCCTCCTCTCCGGCTGCGACCTTTCCGCGCACGCGTGCGTGCAAGCGCGCAGCATGTCTCCGTACCTTAGGCTTTTTTTCAGCTCCTCTGATTTTCCTTCTGGTTTTCTCCCTCCTTCCTATTGTAGAGTTTTCAGTCAGTCGACTACCTGTAGCTCTGGGCAATGTCCACTCTACATTTTAGTTGTATTCCCTTGAAATTGTTGTGAGCTGCTGCGGCTAGGTGTATACCCGAGCAGCCATCTTGGATCCTCTGTTTGGTGGAATTTTAAAGGAATTCTTCATTATGAACTTTTACCATCTAACCAAACCATTACAAGTGCAGTGTATAGTGCCCAATTGGAAAGGTTAGCCCAAGCTTTAAGAGAAAAAGAACCCGCGCTGATTAATCGGAAGGGCGTAATTCTTCACCACGATAACGCACGACCGCATACTGCAAGAATCACTGCTGAAAAACTGCGCCAGTTGGAATGGGAAGTTCTCCCTCAACCTGCATATTCTTCTGATATTGCCCCTTCCGATTACCATTTGTTTCGTTCTTTGCAAAATTTTCTTCTTGGAAAAAAATTTAATAATGAAGAATGCCTCAAAAATGCATTGACCGAATTTTTTGCATCAAAATCACAAGAATTTTACAACAGAGGGATTAAAATGCTTCCTGAGCGTTGGGCACAAGTAGTAGAAAACAACGGCAACTATATTGTTGATTAAATTTTGTTGTATTGTTTAAATAAATTCGATTTTAAAAAGTATAATATTAGAAAACGACATTAATTATTACTAGACCTAATAAATAGCTTTGGCTGGTGTGGCTCACTTGGTTGGAGCATTGTCCTGTACACCAAAAGGTAGCCGGTTCAATTCCTATTCCAGGCATACACTTTGGTTTTGGGTTCAATCCTTACCAGAGGCAACCCATCCATTTTTTCTCTCTCACATTGATGTGTCTCTCTCCTTTCCTCTCAAATCAATTAAAAACTTTCCATTAAAAATCATAAATAATGCAAGTTCAATGCTATTTTAACTTAAGGACATAATAACAATCTTTAGCTTGTTTTTCAGTCAGGCAATTTATGGGTTAGGATATCCATAGACAGTAAATTCTTAAGTATTAAGTGTACTTTAAATCCGTTCTGTAACTCGTCTGGATAAGTTTTCTCAGTTATGACATTTCTTGGGGGTCATTTTTTCCCTTCCTCAATTAATAGTGTATCTACATATAACCAAGGAACAGTCCTATGCATGATTAACACAATTTTAAGTCTAAATGAATGAAAGATCCCCATTCTGACAAATCATCTAATCTGTCTACAATTCTGAATCCTCAACACAACTGATATTATTACAGAGAAATGAAACACCACTTTACAGAATGTAAAAGCAGTTGTGGTATGTTTTTGAGTAGTTTACATTTATCAATGTGTACGAAAATCAGCAGTCACACAAACAGTATGTTCAATCCAAAATCTTTTATCGCTAGAAACAGAAAAACTGTTACCTACCTTTCAGAGGCCTCTTGTTTAAACTGAGTAACTTCCCCAAGTGATGAATCAATATCCATGAAACCAAGAAAGTCTTGATTTATATTAAGGAAAGGCTTCTCCAAAACCTTGCCTGATGTCTCATGACCCCTAGATAAAGGATCTGAATCAGTAAGCTGTATCTCTGACCCTTCACCTTCTGTGAGACGGACCCGTTGACCAGGAGAACTGGGAACACTATTACCTTCTTGGTCAGAGCTGTTTTTTTGCTTTCCATCTCTCTGGGGCTTACTATTCAGCCCATCATCCCTGAAGCCTTTAGCAAATGGATTGTAATCTATTTTCAGCTGAGTAATCTGTATGTTCTGATAAGCTGTTACTGCAAAGAATTCAGTCTGTGGGAAGGTAAATGTGTGGACACCAGGGCCATTTAACTGTATCACTTCAGTAGCCTTTTCTGCAGGTACCAAATGAAGCCTTGGCAGGTATCGATGCATAGAGTGCAAGATAATATGCCCTTCTTGGTCCAGTGTATTGTTGGTAAGTTTCAGTTTATAGAAAGATACTGGTTGGTGCATCCAATAATGGCCTGTGGATGGAGATTCTGGATGAATAAAAACCCTCCCTAAAACATGAGGCTCTGCCTTCCCACTGGGTTCCCACCAGCGACCGTTCCACTTATAACGATGGTTATCCACAGGAGATATATCCATGACAAGGATATACTTCTTATTTGAGTCTAAACCTGTGATCCAATAACGACAGTAAGGAAACATGCGTCTTCCCTGCTTGGTCAGAATCATCTCTGTGCTTCGATGATAGAATTCATTCCACATACTATTGTTATCCAAGGTGACAGTGATTCCTCCCACAGTACAATCAGCTGGCAGGCAAATCTTCCCTGTAGATTTTCCTGGGGATGACACACTGGTAGCCAAAGCACAAGCATCCCTATTAGTAACCAAAATTCCTTGATCTGTTTTGCCATTTCCTGCCTGTTTTAGGATGACAAAGAAGGTAGGTGCTGCTCCTGCCACTGTCCCACCATCTTGACTAGCCAATATAATCTGCTGTTTCTCCTCCATGATTCCAGTGGGAAAGTTGTATAACTGTAGTCACCACATAGTCACAATGGCCTTCTCAGCCTAAAAAATAAGGAGAAAAACAAAACCTTTTAATTAAGTTAATATTTTGTTAATATAAAGGACAAAGAATAATTATCCCCAAAAGATACTCCTAAATCCTAGTAAGTATTGCTTCTTCTCTCTATCCCTTTCCCTTCCTCTATCTCTAAAAAAAAAAAAAAAACAAAAAAAACAAACATTTTTTTAAGAAATAAATAAAATGGCCAAAAACAGTTTGGCTCAGTGGATAGAGCATCGGCCTGCGGACTGAAAGGTCCCGGGTTCGATTCCGGTCAAGGGCATGTACCTTGGTTGCGGGCACATCCCCAGTGGGGAGTGTGCGAGAGGCAGCTGATGGATGTTTCTCTCTCATCGATGTTTCTGACTTTCTATTCCTCTCCCTTCCTCTCTGTAAAATATCAATAAAATATATTTTTTTTAAAAAGAATTAAGTAAAATAATACCTTAACTTGATACACACATTTAAAGAAACCCTGACAGCCCTGGCAGCCCTAGCCAGTGTGGCTCAGCTGATTTGAGTGTCATCCCACCCTGGTTTCATGTTTGATCCCTGGATCACAGGGTCCCAGTCCAGGTGCAAGTGGAGACAACCGATCGATATTTCTCATATCGATGTATCTCTCTCCTTCTCCCTTCCTCTCCCTCTAAAATCAACAAAAACATTCTTCTAAAGCAAAGAAAGAAACCATAAATTCCAGAAGGAACAAACATTTAAATCACCACCCAGTCCTCAGCATACATTTTTTAAATTCTTTTTTTTAATTGTGGTTTTATTTTCTTTAGATAACACCAGAAGTGGAATTTCTGGCTCATGGGGTAGATCTAATTGTAGTTTTTTGAGGATTCTCCACACCGTTTTCCATAGTGGCTGCACCAATTTGCATTCCCACCAACGGTGCACAAGTAATCCCTTTTCTCCACATCTTCAACCCTTTTTATTTGTTGACTTTTTTGATAAAGCCATCCTGACAGGTGTGAGCTTGTATCTCACTGTGGTTTTGTTTTGCATCTCTCTGATGACTAGTGATGTTGAGCATCTTTTCATATGTCTGTGCCCATCTGTATGTCTCTTTTGGGGAAATGTCTGTTAGTGTCCCCTAACCATTTTTGGATTGGATTGTTCATTTTTTGTCATTGAGTTGTATGAGTTTCATATATATTTTGGTTATCTGTTATCAGCTCCTTATTGGATATATCATTTGTAAATATATTCTCCAAATTTTTTTAAATTCTTAAATCCCCAGAAAATAAGTAAGACACAAAATCTCTGATAAATTCAACATTATACATGTTTTACATCTGGCAAATATCATAAAAGTAAAATTGAAAAAACAAATGACTAACTGGGAAAGGGTATTTGCAAATTACATCCTAATAACTCATTAAACTAATATAAAAAGGGTTCCTACAAGAAAAATCTAATAGAAAAATGGGCAAAGGAGAGAAAGAGCCAATGGCTATAAAAATGTATATAGTCTTAGCATAGGAGAAATGGTAATGGAAATCATATGGAGACACTGTTTTTGACCTTATTAAACTGGCAAAACTCAAAGTTTGGTAGAGGAATTGGAAAGGGTGTCAGAAAGGGCAACATAAAAATATCAAAAGTACAAATGCATATACATCCCATAGAACAACAGTTCTAGGACTTTATCCTAAATATACACTCATACACACACGCCTGTAATAAAAAAGTATAGATTATTCCCTGCATTTCTACTTTTTTTAAAAAACATTTCTTTATATATATAATATATATATATATTATATATATATATTTTTTTATTATTGATTTTTTTACAAAGAAGGGAGAGAGATAGAGAGCTTGAAACATCGACGAGAGAGAGTCATCGATCAGCTGCCTCTTGCAACCAAGGTACATGCCCTTGACTGGAATCGAACCCGGGACCCTTCAGTCCGCAGGCTGACGCTCTATCCACTGAGCCAAACCGGTTTCGGCTCTACTTTTAACATCAAAAAACTGGAGAAAAAGTCCATCAATGATCCCGGGGTTCGATTCTGGTCAAGGGCACATACTGGGGTTGCAGGCTTGATCCCCAGTAGAGGGCATGCAGGAGGAAACCAATTAATTATTCTCTCTCATCATTGATGTCTCTCTCTCTCCCCCCCTCTCCTTCCTCTCTGAAATCAATAAAAATAGATATATTTTTTTAAAACACATAGAATGTGTTTGTATTTGCTTGATATAGACTGTAAAG
This sequence comes from Pipistrellus hanaki, assembly GCF_964339955.1. NCBI lineage: Eukaryota > Metazoa > Chordata > Mammalia > Chiroptera > Vespertilionidae > Pipistrellus > Pipistrellus hanaki. Next base: position 61,631,187 of record NC_140503.1, read on the forward strand.
ACAGAAAAGGAACTGGTAGTATTGGCTATATCCAGGGAAAACTTGAGTGGCTGGGAAAATACATACTGACATGTTCTAAATTTTGTATCTTTTGAACAAACAACCTATTCCAAAAAAAGACTTAAAAACATCTATACAAAATGTCCAGAATAGGCAAATCTAGAGATAGAAAGTAAATTTGTGATTGCGAGGAAACACGGAGAGGGATAATTCAGACAATTGCTATAGGTATGGCATATCTTTGGGGTGAGGAATGAAAACATTCAGGAGCTAGAAACTACTTAAGTGTATCTGTTGAAATGCAGAAATATATGCTATGTGAATTAAATTTCAATAAAAAGTTGAAAAGAAACCTCAGATTGTTAAATTTAACTGAACTAGTGTGCTAAATTACTAAAATATTCTACAAGATCATCACCTCCAATTAGCCTTTGCACAAAAAAGGAAGATGCTACATCACTACTCCTCTATAACTAGGTCAGTAATTTTGATTAATCAAATTCAGCCACTATGGGTTCTCCTCATTTATGTTTTGTGTTTTTTTTTTTTAATTTTAAAAATATATTTTATTGATTTTTTACAGAGAGGAAGGGAGAGAGATAGAGCGCTAGAAACGTCAATGAGAGAGAAACATCGACCAGCTGCCTCCTGCACACCCCACACCGGGGATGTGCCCACAACCAACGTACATGGCCCTGACCAGAATCGAACCTGGGACCCTTCAGTACGCAGACCGACGCTCCACCACTGAGCCAAACCGGTTTCGGCATGTTTTGTGTTTTTAATCCTCACCTTAGGATATTTCTCCATTGATTTTTAGAGAGTTGAAGAGAGAGGGGGAGAGAGAGAGAAATATCAATGTCAGAGAAACACATCAATTGTTTGCCTCCTGTACACCCTGATCAGGGCCAGGCCAGGGATGAGCCTGCAATCAAGGTATGTGACCTTGACTGGAATCAAACAGGAAACCTTCGTTGGGTCCACAGGCCGGGGCTCTATCCACTCACCCAAACTGGCCAGGGATGGGTGTTCCTCATTTTATTTAATAAGTCTAATTCATCAGACCTGACAAGCAATAAAAGCGTCTGATTTTTCTCTCTTCTTACAGGATTGGCTACATCACCCCAAAAAAAACCCTCCAAAACGTAAAATTTCTCTAGCCTGAGGATAATAGACGTATTTTAAAAATCAAGACTTCAGAAAACTTGCCCTAACAGGTTTGGCTCAGTGGATAGAGCATCGGCCTGTGGACTGAGGGGTCCCGGTTTCAATTATAGTCAAGGGCATGTACCTTTGTTGTGGGCACATCCCCGGGGAGGGGGGGGGGGGGAGGTGATGGATGTTTCTGACTCTCTAATCCTCTCCCTTCCCCTCTGTAAAAAATGACTTCAGAAAGGTTAACTATTGTTTCCTATTATGGCAAAGTATAGAAGTAGAAACCCACTTCCTAACACTAATGCATAAATACCCAGGAAAGGTGAAAAAAGATTCATTCCTGTGATTTAAAACTTATTTTTAAGGGATAAAATTTAGGGTGACTCTTTTCAAAAGCTGTCTCAGGAGAGAATCCAAGATGGCTGCTCGGGTAGGCACCTAGCCGCAGCCGCACGCAACAATTTCAATAAAATACAACTAAAATATAAAATGGACATTACCCAGAACTACAGGAAAGTCGACTGACTGGAAATTCTACAACGAGAAGCAAGGAGAAAACCAGAAGGAAGTGCGGAGGAGCTGTAAAAGCCTAAGGCCAGACCCCGGGGATCCAGGCTCATCCAGAGGGAGCTGGGCTGTAAGGCGGAACCTGGGGAAGCGGCGAAAGGAGGTCCCAGAGGCGCGCACACTGCACGCAGAGAAGGGACGGCCGGCTGTGCCGTACGACTGCCCTGGCGGGAAGGAGACAGGGGCTCCAGACTGCTCTGAACGCCATCTCCAACTCCACTTCCAACTGAACTGAACCCCAGTTTCGGGCCCATTGCGGGAGAGCCTACACTGTTTGGTAGCAGGCGAAAATCGAGGGCACCTTTCTCTCAGAGGCGCTTGCAACAAGTACTGAAGGACCCTGAGTCTCAGGAGTCGCATAGGGCGGGGCTGACGGAAGCCGAGGCTGTAGGCTCCACCCTTAAACCCCGCCCCATCAGGAAAGCTGCCTGCGAAAATGCCTAAACCAAATAGATCACAAACGAAAGAAATGGAGGACAAAAAGCGACTGGATATAGAGTTCAAAACCACACTTATAAGGTTTTTCAAGAATCTCCTAGAAAAGGCCGATAAAATAAATGATACCTATGAGGATATGAAAAGGACTCAACAAGAAATGATAAGGGATCAACAAGAAATAAAGAATACATTGTCTGAAATAAAAAATATTATACAGAGTCCTAAAAACAGAATAGAAGATCGTAAGAATCAAGTCAAAGATTTAGAACATAAAGAGCCAGAAGACACTCCTCTGCAGAAGCAAGAGAATCCATAAAATTGAAGATAATGTAAGAAACCTCTGGGACAACTTCAAACGATCCAATATCAGAATCATGGGGGTCCCAGAAGATGAGCGAGAGCAAGATATCGAAAACATACTGAAAGAAATAGTGACAGAAAACTTCCCCCACCTGGTGAAAGAATTGGACTTACAAGTCCAGGAAGCACACAGAACTCCAAATAAGAGGAATCCAAAGAGGACCACACCAAGACAAATCATAATTAAGATTCCAAGAGCAAAGGACAAAGAGAGAATATTAAAAGTAGCAAGAGCTAAGCAGGTGGTTACCTATAAAGGAGCACCTATACGATTGTCAGCTGATTTCTCAACAGAAACCATGCAGGCCGGACAGAAATGGCAAGAAATATTCAAGGTGATGAATAGCAAGAACCTACAGCCAAAAATACTCTACCCAGCAAAGCTATCACTCAGAATCGAAGGTCAGATAAAGAGCTTCACTAATAAAAAAAAGCTAAAGGAGTTCATCACCACCAAACCAGAATTATATGAATTGCTGAAGGGGGTTCTTTCAGAAGAGAAAGTAAATAAAGATAAAAATTATGAACAACAAATACGTAACTATCAACAAGTGAATCTAAAAACCAAGGAAATTTAAAAAAAAATCTGATGAACAATATTAACTGTTGAATATAATAGAATCAGAGGTATGGAAGGGGAGTGAACTGATGATTCTTGGGGAAAAAGGGAGAGGGGGATGTGGGAAGAGACAACATAAACTGTGCACCTATGGATGAGGACAATGGGGAGTGGGGAAAGGGCAGAGGGTGGGGTGGGAAGGGGGGGAAAGGAACACTTGTAATAATATGAACAATAAAAATTTATTAAAAAAAAAATGTGGAAGAAAAAAAAAAAAAGCTGTCTCAGGCTTAAAACATGTAGGTTCATTGGTTTACTAAAACTAACAAGTTTAGGTAACACCTATTAGATATTCATAAGACAAACCTTAAACAGACAAATAAGGTAACTGTAGAAAACTCACAAAAACTAATACCTCTACAATAGTATATTAACTCAAATAATGCAAACTCCTAATGCTGTATTTAGTCCATATATTTCAGTTTTGTGAGCAATTATGCAAAATATTCTTAAATGCCCTTAAATATGACTTGACAAAGAACTACCTGAAAATAAGTTTTAGCCATCCCAAACCTATGAGTACAAACCTATGAGTACCTAAAAGGATTCAGAATGACTTTTTTTTTTTATTGTTTAAATACTACAAATATTAGTACATATATCTCCTTTTTCCCCCCACTGACTTTCCCCAGCCTCCCCTACTCCCTGGCACATGCCCTCATTCCCCACCCACCCAATATCTTGTGTCCATTAGTTGTGCTTATATGCATGCATACATGTCCTTCAGTTGATCTCTTTCCCCCACTCCCTAGCCTTCCCGCTGTAATTTGACAGTCTGTTCGATGCTTTACTGCTCTGTATCTATCTTTTTATTTATCAGGTTATAATGTTCTTTATTTTCCATAAATAAGTGAGATCATGTGGGGGTTTTTTTCATTGCCTGGTTTATTTCACTTAGCATTATGCTCTCCAGTTCCATTCATGCTGCTGCAAATGGTAAGAATTCCTTCTTTTTTATAGCAGCATAGTATTCCATTGTGTAGATGTACCATATTTTTAATCCACTCATCTGCTGATGGGCATTTAGGCTGTTTCCAAATCTTAGCTATTGTAAATTGTGCTGCTATGAATGTCTCAAAAATTACCTTCTTTAATATAAAAGCTTGGTTTTCAGACCATTCCAAGTAAAAAAAAAAAAAAAAAAAGAAGGACAAAGAAATTTTAAACAGGCTTTAAAAATCACTATGAAATGTCAAAAATTCAACTGACAGAAATCCAGTTTATCCAGTTTAGTGTTAACTAGATTTAGTGCACTGAATCTTATGGTTTTATATATACACATTTCAAAATTCTCCTTTTGCCTAAGCAAAAAAAAAAAAAAAAAAAAAATTAAGTATAAAAATGTCACCTCTGTACGCAAGAATTTTAATTTTAAAATGTGAAAAAGTATACAAAAGGCAAAAAAATTTAGAATTTTCAGATTTATGAAGTGTATAAGTTATTTTTTTTAAATATATTTTATTGATTTTTTACAGAGAGGAAAGGAGTGAGATGGAGAGCTAGAAACATTGACCAGTTGCCTCTTGCACACCCCCTACCGGGGATATGCCCACAACCAATGTACATGCCCTTGACTGGAATCGAACCCAGGACCTTTCAGTCCGCAAACCGACGCTCTACCGCTGAGCCAAACCGGTTTCAGCGTATTGGTTATTTTTAAAGAATTCCCTAGTAAAGTTATTCCATGAGTTTATCAAAATACATAAAACCAAAGACCTACTTTATGACCAAAACAATCTCTCTCTTGAGATTTACCTCCATACTGGTTTAGGAACAAGGAATCAAATTCTTATTCCAATCAATCTTTAAACACAGATTCCACTTCACTATAAGAATATGGTTATTCTTTTGGGATACTACACTGAATTTTCTAATGAAAGGATTATTAATTGGGCATATTCGGCTGTTTCAGACACATAATACCACTCTAAAGGCTAAGACAACTTTTTAAAAAATATTTGATTTCAGATAGGGAGAGATAGAAACATCAATGATGAGAGGGAAGAATTGATTGGCTGGCTCCTGCATGACCCTTACTGGGAACCCAGCCAGTAACCAGGCATGTGCCCTTGACCAGAATCGAACCTGGGACCCTTAAGTCCACAAGCCGACGCTCTAGCCACTGAGTCAAACTACTAACTAGGGCAGGATAAGACAACTTTAACTAATTGCAAAAACCAATTGTACTTTAGGAAAAGTTAGGCCACTCATGAAGAAATACTCCTTCCAGCAAGTTTCTAAATACTCTCATATCTGGCTCTCTGGAAGCTGTTAAGGAAGACCATCGTTTCAGGGTGTGTGTGTGTGTGTGTGTGTGTGTGTGTGTGTGTGTATAAAACTTAAAACAAGAAAGTAATCTCCGCCAAAACCAGTTTGGCTCAGTGGATAGAGCATTGGCCTGCGGACTGAAAGGTCCCGGGTTCAATTCCAGTCAAGGGCATGTACCTTTGGTTGCAGGCACATCCCCAGTGGGGGGTGTGCAAGAGGCAGCTGATCGATGTCTCTCATCAATGTTTCTAACTCTCTATCCCTCTCTCTTCCTCTCTGTAAAAAATCAATAAAATATATTTAAAAAAGAAAGTAATCGCAGGCCCTAGCTGGTTTGGCTCAGTGGACAGAACAACAGCCTGTAGGCTGAAAGGTCCCGGATTGAAGGATCCTGGGTTTGATTCTGGTCAAGGGTACATGCCCCGGTTTGGCTCAATCCTGAGCAGGTGACGAGCCGGAGGCAGCTGGTCAACGATTCTCTATCATTTACGTTTCTCTCTCTCACCCCCTCTTCCCTCTCTGAAATCAATAAAAATATATATTTTTTAAAAAATAATAATAATCTCGGTTCAGCATTTCAAAAAGCAAACTTTTTTCTGCATGAAGTAATTATCTGAGGAATGTTTAATTGTAGATGAGAAACATGTAACACTCTGAAAATGTCATAGGAGAGACAAACAGGAGCTTTCACAAAGAATGTTTTGAGATAAGTAATGTGGCAAATTCCATAAATTTAAAATTTCAGAGTCCTTATTCTAAATGTCTTTTCAACAATGACCCCTTCGGTAGGTATTTTAACTACTAAAGTGGTAACCCTCATACAACTTACAAAACACACTACCTAGTTTACTAGGTAGTTACCTAACTTAATAATTCATGGACTGAACACACACAAAAATCAAAATTCCAAACCAATACCATTACTTTTAAAACAAAAAATATTCAAATACTTATTTGAATGTTTCCAAAGTTGCTAAAAAAATAACCATAACTTTTCATGCAACAAATGCATTACTGTACTGTAGGCACCAAGATGTTAGTTGGTTCCTTAATATGATCTTTCACAGGAGTCTGGTTAAGGTAAATTACATTTCTGGAACTCAAGTTTTAAGAGAATAAAGTATACTCAAGTATTTAGCAATATACCATAGGCCCAGAAATTTGAAAAATCTTAAAAATATTTTAAGTATAAAAATAATCAGAAAATATAGCAGACAGTAAAATATTCAACTACCAGTTCTTAATTGTCAATTTTTAAAATTAAATAAATGGTACTTGTCTATTAGTAAGCACTTACTCATGACTAATCAATATTCTGGGTATTTTATCATCATCACCATCCTAATAAGGTAAATTTCAAAATACTATCTCTAGTGCTTTAGGTTTCAAGACACAGAATCCCTTCTGCCTGAAATAGTAGGCTCGATCTTCTCTCCCAGATACTATTTGTTAATGCTGACTTCAGAAATATTATTCCTATGAATGGTCCCTTAACTACAACTTGGAGTTAGCAAGCTCTCAGGTCTCTAGCAATTGCATAAGAATTTGAATAACTTTTATGGCAGAAAAAAATGTCAGTATCCAAAAAGCCACCCTTCCTTGTAACAAAGTATGACAAGGTACCCAGGGCACTGAATTTCCTCAATTCCTAAGCATGTGTTTTCTGTTAAGTGAACCCAACCCACTCAATCGTAGGTTAGGAAAATAAAATAACACTTCGGAGGCAAAAAACACTAACCCTGATCCCATACCTATGGGAACAGAAAGGCCTCAGGCCAGTCCACCACTGCAGTCGCCCACCACTATTAATTGCCCACAATCACAGCTTTTCAACTGCAGAGGCCCTATCCACTGAGCCAAGAACAACGCGAAAATATGCTTCAAGGGAAGCTCTTCTGGGGAAGAGCAATCTCGACAGATCACGTGCCATCCTTGCCGCGTCCGCCGGAACCACCATCACTCCGACAGACCCAGTCACATTCTGTAACCCTGAACCCAGTACCCGTCTCTCCGAGCCAGCCCCCTTCCAGCAGCCGTCACGTAGCCTCCAGGCACTTTCCCTGCAATCTAGCTACAACGTCGTTCCCAAAATGTGAAGGCAGAGCAGGAAACGTTTGCTAGGAACCCCGCCCCAGAAGCCTGTGGAGCTTTACAACACGCACGGGCGGCGCGCGCAGATTCTCCTGATCCTCGTGTCTGCTCCGGCGGCGTGAACCCTGGGGGAGTGGTTTTCCCCCAGAACGAGGTTACTTGGGTTACTCAGTGTTCTGCCATCAGTAATCCCTCCTTTTAGACCTCTTTCAGCGTTCCCTGCTTCCACCTTTGCCAAAAGGAGGTATCCCCGGGGTTCCAAATGCAAAGCAAAAATCTTCACAGCAAGATACTACCACTTTATACTCTCAACCCGATTTGAAAGATCCCTAACTTCCTAATCTTCGCACACAGATTTCCTCAACTTTGGTCACTGGCGCTTCAGAGGGGTTTATTTCCCAGACCCACCTAACACTAGGAGCAGATACCTATGTGACAATTTAACAGAAGCGGGAAGCCTCATAAAAGGAGAACTAGCCAAGGCTGCTCCACAGAGAGGGAAAAAAATAAACAAACACCTGCTCTCCCCACCTGTTTCCCCCGCCCTCATTTCTGCACTTTCGAGCCACCGGTCCTTTGTTTACCAAGTTCCCATTCCTATACAGCTCATTTCCTGCTTTTTTATTAAACTCGCGGTCCTGCCTCAAACAATTTACTCGAAAATTACATGGTAGAAGAGCTATGTACGGGTGTCAAAATGCCGCACACAGCTCCTTAATATAAACGACGTCAGCACCATTTACCTCTGAGTTTTGGATCCCTGAGACCTGGACTCTGAAGTGCAAAGCGCATAAGCAGGGCTCTGGACTTAAAGCCTGGCGCCCGAATGGAAGTCGTCACGCGGAACGTTCCATGCGGTGCGACACCCCACGCACGCGAGCGCAGGACCGCGCGCCAAGGGCGCTTCTCACCCCGCCCGCCTCGTGGCCGCTCCTTTGGCGTCGATGCTCCTAGTCAGTTTGCTGCGCTACGCGGAAGTAAGGCCGGGGACGCGCGCGAGGTGACATGCGCAGCCTCGCTGGGGGCGGGGGGGGGGGGGTAGACACCAAAGGCGCGCGCCAAAGACGGCCCAGCGCAAGGCCGGGCCCGGCCCCAGCGTGCGAAGATCGCTCAGCGGAAGATCTCTCACGCCGCTCAAATATACAAGAGCTTCAAACTCTCAAAAAACTCCAATCGGGCCAGTACTACAGCGACACCCACCCTGCCCAGGCCCGAGAGTTACCGTGCGGGGCGTGGCGGGCCTCACCCGGAGTCCTTCACATCCCGCCGGGGGCGGGTTATTTTGTTCCGTTCGCACACCGTGTGTCCGCTCCAGCTGAAGAGCCTGCGCGCGCACGAGACGTCCACGTCACCGCGCAGGCGCTCCTACCCGCTAGGAGACCGCCGCGCAAGCGCAAAAAGAGGCGCAAGCAGTACCTCCCTCGCCCCTCCCCCAACACCAGGAGGCCAAATGGCCCCGTAGCAGCGACAAGACCCTTGGGACCCGCCCCTGGAGCTGAAGCCGCTGCCTTTCCGGGTTCCAGCAACTAAGATAAGCCTACTGAAGCTTCCAGAATCAAGACAGGCGAGGCAGGAGAGAGGCACCCCAATTCCCTGAACCTCGCACACGAAGCCTTCGTGAAAACCGTGAAAACTTTGCTTGCGGGCTTTCTCAAATTGTGCCTTCTACCAGTTCCCTAGGGCTCCTCGCCGGCTCCGCCTCTACCGCGCCCAGCTCCACCCACATGGGTATCCAGAGTCCCCAGGGCTTCGTGAGCCCGTCAAATGAGTCGGAGCTCTTCCTCCCCAATATTCTGTGGGCTTGGATGGCGCCAAAACAGGGAAACCTTGAAGAAAAGACCTTGAGAACGAGTAGTCGAGTTTGCAACATCAACGACGGAAGAACTCTAGGAAAGTAGGGAGGAGAACGAAACCCTCAATGCTGAATGGGAAGGAAAGAAGAGTGGCCACCAACTTGCTTGGTTAAAGTAGCTCCTCACTTGTTAAAACAATAAAACTTGGAAACAAGAATTTTACACGATAGAGTATTATCTGAACTTTAATGCCTTGGTCCTGTGTTTTCAATTCTTGTTTGCTCAAGCTATTTAAGCCATGAAGTGCAAAGAAAAAATTACCGAATATCTGTGTCAGAAAGTTGCTGAACTAAGTTAAAGGACAGTACTTCTACCAAAAAATATCTTTTTCTTCCATATTCCTAACCAGCTGCTCTTTCTTCTATGCTGCTAACACTACAGTAAAAAAGGAAAGAGAAAAGAGGCAAAATAGTAGGAAGAGGAGAGCAGATATTGTAGTCCATGTTTCCAAACTTTTACTCTTAGATGAATTAGCAAGTACTGAGAACCTACATGCTAGACGACTAAATACAGCGTTCTATGAAGGAGAATAAGGATTTGAAAGAAAGGAGCCAAGAAGAGAAGGCTTATCTAAAAAGACTGATCTGAGCTAGACTCCAGGCATATTAGTAAGGGTCTTCTTTTTCTTCGTGTTCTCTCTTCAGAGGATATGCCATGGGAAGAAATTGTGATGGAATTTGTATACTAGAAAATGTATAAGCTAAAGTTTACAGACTTCTGAAATTGCCCTGAAAATTTCCGTTCAAGCACTGTCAAGAGAACTGCAAGTAAAACAAATGATTAATGCCCAAAATCTTAGGCAAAACTGAGTTTTTTGACACCCTTTTTTTCCCTGACCCCAAAAATCCCTTTCCTGTAAGCTGCAACGTCAGAATTTCCACCTCAGCTCATCCAAGAATGCCTTACTTTCAAGTGTCTAAGGTTTCCTCATACAAAATTTCCATTTTCTGAGGGAGAAATAAAATTTGTGTTGACGGCATTAAAACATCTGATCATAAGATGTAAATGACTGATAACTGCTTATACCACTGCCTAGTGGTAGTTGGATTTCAAAAAAAGTTAACATAAATAGTATCTCTAATTGGGAAATCTGGGAGGACACCTTAGTGGGGAGGGAGAGTGGAGATTTTCTTTTGCTACTCTTTCCAGAAAAACAGAATGAAATACCAGATATTAAAAACAAACAAAACAAAAACAAAAACAAAAAACAATTTTTCAAGATTCACCACTGGAGCCAAAATCGGTTTGGCTCAGTGGTAGAGCGTCGGTCTGCGGACTGAAGGGTCCCAGGTTCGATTCCAGTCAAGGGCATGTACATTGGTTGCGGGCACATCCCCGGTAGGGGGTGTGCAGGAGGCGGCTGGTCAGCGTTTCTGGCTCTCTGTCTCTCTCCCTTCCTCTCTGTAAAATATCAATAAAATATATTTAAAAAAATAAAAAATAAACCACTGGATCTCCTGGTGAGAGAGGTAAACTTTGTTTCAAAGTGGGGCCTGCCTAAGCTATAAAGGTCTAGAGATGTATTATCAAGAATCTGAGAAGTTTGGCTGGGTGACTCGGTTGGAGTGTCGTCCTATACACCAAAAACGGTTGTGGGTTCCATCCCAGTTGGGCACATATGAGACGCAACCCATCAATGTTTCTCTCTCACATTGATGTTCACACAAACAAGACAAACTATATTCTCTTTCTCCCCCTGGCCCCCCAAACACACACACACACACACACACACACACACACACACACACAGTTCCTTTTCGCTCTAAAAAAATAAGTTAATAAAAATAAGCACATATCCTTGAGTGGGGATTAAAAAGAAAATAATCTGACAGCCTATTAATTTTTTATATAGACAATCTAAAAATAATACTGCAACATCATTTCAATGGCCCAGTTTTAGTTTAACATCAATCTAGTACCAACTAACCACTTCTCTTTTGTTTGCTTTTTCAAGTAACCTCTTAAACAGTTATATTTAACTTTTTTTTTTAATCCTCACCTGGGAATATTTTCCATTGATTTTGAGAGAGAGAGAGAAACATTGATGTGAGGGAAGGACATCCATTGGTTATCTCTTGCAGGAGCCTGCAACCAAGGTAACGTGCCCTTGACCAGAATCAAATCAAATCCCAGACCCTTTAGTCCGCAGGCTGACGCTCTATCTACTGAGCCAAACCGCCTAGGGCAGTGGTTGGCAAACTCATTAGTCAACAGAGCCAAATATCAACCAACAGTACAATGATTGAAATTTCTTTTGAGAGCCAAATTTTTTAAACTTAAACTTCTTCTAACACCACTTCTTCAAAATAGACTTGCCTAGTCCATGGTACTTTGTGGAAGAGCCACACTCAAGGGGCCAAAGAGCTACATGTGGTTCATGAGCCAGTTTGCCAACCATGAGGCTAGGGCAAACAGACATTTAACTTTTACTGCAGTGTTTCTCAAACTGGGGTCCTTGGTGGTTGTTTTTTGTTTGTTTTTTTGGCTCTGTAATAACTTCTCCCTTTAAAGATGGCAGGTTGATTTGCATACACAGGCCCCCAGCGGCTGGGGGTGGGGCAGGATGCTTGCTTCATTGCCATGGCAACGACATAGGCATCCCACACCAGCTACTCCGGGCCTCTGGGCACTGTGGGAAGGCGGAAAGGCAGCTCCGGGCTGGAGCAGAAAGGCACCGCCAGCAGCTAGGAGAAGGAAGGCCCATTCTTGAACGAATCTTCATGCATCAGCCTCTAGTCATTAGATAACCCAAGTTTTAAAAATGCCAAGCTAACTGCTAGAATTGATGCTCCTGAATTTTACCTTGCTGATAGAATTCTCTCAAGTTATCATAGCTTACCTTGTTCATCCAGCCTAACCCAAAAATCCTTCCCTTTGTTTTCCTGGTTGAATTTCCAAAGATATTTAAGTAAATATTAGGGGGATGGGAGGTGGGGGGGAGGGGGGGGTGAAGACAGAGAACGCCTGAAATATAAACAATCTGGCTAGAAAGTATACAATTTTGATCCAAGATTGCTCTATAAGCACATAAGCCCCCATTCACATGCACATTTTTCCTATTCAACAAATATTTGAGTGCCTTGTATATGCTGAGGATAGAGGAAAGACTCCCACCTCATGCACTATTCAGATGTCTATATTACTATATTAGAGCCCAAAGAGTTGGCACAACTTAACAAAATCCACCAACAAGACAAACTATATTCCTTATCCAATCTAATCAGATCCCACCTTCTCAGTTCAGATTTCTACTGAAACATACCTCCCTCAAATAACTAGAAAAGACATATCACTCTTCAAATGAAAACATTGCCACATCTAAAAAGCCCTGGGTTATGGTTCTGTTTACAATATCTTAATAAGATCACTCTTAAGATAAGAGCTACATATAGACTAGGATACAAAAAAGACTTGGTATTTTTACACAAAGTCCTTCACTGACCATAAAAACTTGTGTGCTAGCCAGGGGGCATAAAAGAGGGGTCATGCCTGGCCGGTGTGCTCAATGATTAGGGTGTTGACCACACCACCAAAGGGTCACAGGTTCCCAGTCAAGAGCATGTACCTAGGTTGCAGTTAGCTCCCCACCCCCTAGTGGGGGCACATGTAGAAGACAACCAGTCAACGTGTCTCTCTCACATTGATGTTTCTCTCTCTCTCTCTCTCTCTCTCTCTCTCTCTCTCTCTCTCTCTCTCTCTCTTCCTCCCTTCCTCCCTCCCTCCCTCCCTCCCTCCCTCCTTCCCTCTTTCTCTCTTCCTTCTCCCCTCCCTCTTTCCCTATCTCTCTTCCTTCAACTCTCTCTAAAAAACAATGGGGGAAAAAGCATATCCTCAGGTAAGGTTTTAAAAAAATCACACTCCATCATTGCCTACCATTTAGTGCTGCACCAACTCATGTCAAGAGGCAAAGTATGATTCACTCCAATATCTAAAACCTTGAACTAAGGAATTTAAAGCAACAAGAATCCTAACCTCAAAGAGCTAATAATCTACCCAATGAAGAGCTGTAGGAGTGTCTAAATCAGACAGTAATGCTAATAAAAGCATATTTTACAAAATGTGTTAAGAGGAGGATTAAAAAGAGGATAGATGTGATGGAATGTTATCAATAGTCATTAAGAAACACCATTTCTTCTTGCTGCCCCATAACTCAAGTCTGCATACCGGTAATCATGATCCTTACCCTTTGCCTAAGATCTTCCCAGATGCCTCAAACCTAATTCCAATTCACCCTTCATGCCTGAGCTTAAATGTAACTTCTTCAAGAAAAGTGTCCTTAAACCCCAACATCAAATAAGGTCTCCCTGCTACAAGCGCTCACAGTACCCTGTATTTCTTTATGGCACCAACTCACAACTGTAATTATTTTTGAAACTATGTATTAATGAATGTCTTGTCCACTAGACTGTTAGCTCCACTCTATTCCAGGGCTAACACAATACCTAGAATAGAGCGGACACACAGTATCTGTTGAACAAATGAATATGAAACCACAGGTTCCAGTTTTTCAGACATATCCAAATATCAAATATTTATTTAATATCCAACAATTTGGGATTTGGCAAACAGAATCATAATACATATAACTATCCGATCATAATACATTTAACTATCCTCATGTTATACATGAGCAAATAAGCATCCTGCTTTGGTCAACATTTTCCAAAGTGGTAGAGTCATAATTAGGAAAAACTAGTACCACTGGATTCTTATCCCAAATTATTTATCCTTGGAGGAATATGTAAATATTATTGACAGGGCACATGCTTGCAAATATGATTTTCTAGTAAAGTCTAATTACTTATTAACAGTCTTTTGCCTCAATGACTTTTGCCTGAAAAACCAACAAAGGCAGCCATGGATGGTGTTAGAGTGTCAGCCCACGCACTGAAGGGTCACAGGTTCAATTCCTGGTCAAGGGCATAACCAATTGGTGTCTCTCTCCCTCTCTCTGTATGTCCCACCCTCCCTCCCCTACTGCTCTCTCTAAAAAGCAATGAAAAAAATATCTCATGTGAGAATTAATAGCAACAACAAAGGAAGGCAAACATATTCTTTGTGCTGAAAAAAAAAATGTTATGATTCTATATTACCATCTGCTAATAAAAACAACAAGTTTGTAATGGAAACTGCCATTTTATTACAAGAAAAAAAATAGTAGCCGAAACCGGTTTGGCTCAGTGGATAGAGCATCAGCCTGAGGACTGAAGGGTCCCAGGTTCGATTCTGGTCAAGGGCATGTGCATTGGTTGCAGGCACATCCTCGGTGGGGGTGTGCACAGGAGGCAGCTCATCGATGTTTCTCTCATCGATGTTTCTAACTCTCTATCCCTCTCCCTTCCTCTCTGTAAAAAAAATCAATAAAATATATTTAAAAATAAAATGTCGCTACTACCCAAGGCAATCTACAGATTCAATGCAATCCCTATTAAAACATCAACAGCATATTTCACAGACCTAGAACAAATACTCTAAAAACTTATATGGAATCATGAAAGACCTCAAATAGCTACAGCAATCTTAAGGAAGAAAAAAAAGTTGGAGGAATCACAATACCAGATTTCAAATTATTCTACAAATCCACTGTCATCAAAACAGTCTGGTACTGGCACAAAAACAAGCAAATAGATCAGTGGAACAGATCAGAGACCTCAAAAATTGACCCAAGCCATTATGCTTAATTAATATTGGACAAAGAAGGCAAGAGCATACAATGGAATCAAGAAGTGTTTTCAATAAATGTTGGGAAAATTGGACAGATACATGCAAAAAATTTTGAAACTAGACCACCAACTTACGCCATACATGCAAATAAACTCAAAATGTATAAAAGACTTAAATGTAATTTGTAAAACTCCTAGAAGAAACCACAGGCAGCAATATCTCAGACAACCTTCATAGCAATATGTTTACAGATATATCTCTTAGGGCAAAAGAAACTAAGGAGAAAATAAACAAGTGGGACTACATCAAAATAAAAAGTTTCTGCACAGCAAAAGAAACCATTAACAAAACAAAAAGTGAGCCCACTGTATGGGAGAATATATTTGGCAATGATACATCTGATAAAGGGTTAATATATAAAATATATAAGGAACTCAAAAAACTTAAATGGAAGACAAACAATTGAATTAAAAAATGGGCAAAGGACCTAATTAGACACTTCTCCAAAGTGGACATACAAATGGCCAAATAACATATGAAAAAATGCTCAAAGTCACTGATCATCAGAGAAAGTAATCAACTAAGAACCTTGTATGAATATATGCGTGGCCATGGCCACAGACAGTGAGTGGGGTGGTGAGGGTCTTGGACAGGGGGCTGGGACAGGCTGGAGGGGGTCAATTAGGGAGAAGGGAAAGTATATGTAATACTTTAAACAATAAAGAATTAATTTAAATATAAAAAACAAATAATAACCAACTGAAGCTTTGAGGCAAGGCAAGTGTACTTCATATAATCTTAGGCTTAGTTAGCAAAAATAACATTTAAATAAAAACTTGATGTCTTTTTAAATGATTCCCTGTTTTCCATAAAGATAATGCAGCTCTGTTCTTATCCGTATCTTTCCTAGTATGCAACTCAGAAGGCAGTATTCTTTAAAAAAAAAAAAATGTTTAAGGGAATTTTGAGAAAATAAACCCTAGTCAGTTCTGCTCAGTGGTAGAGCATCGGCCCTCAAACTGAAGAGTCCAGAGTTCAATTATGGTCAAGGGCATATACCTCAGTTACAGGCTCAATACCTGGCCCTGGTCGGAGCACAAGCAATTGATGTGTTTCTCTCACATCGATGTTTCTCTCGCTCTTTCCACCTCCCCTCCACTCTCTCTATAAAAAAAAAAAAAAAAAAAAAAAAAAAAAAAAAAAAAGTATGTGTATATATGTGTGTGTGTGTGTGTGTGTGTGTGTGTGTGTGTGTGTGTGTATATATAGCAATAAAAAATATCTCAGGTGTGGATTAACAACAAAAATAATTTTTGAGCCTTAACCAGTTTGGCTCAGTGGATAGAGCATCAGCCTGCAGACTCAAGGGTCCCAGGTCCAATTCCGACCAAGGTCTTGTACCTTGGTTGCGGGCACATACCCAGTAGGTAGTGTGCAGGAGGCAGCTCATCAATGTTTCTAACTCTCTATCCCTCTCCCTTCCTCTCCATAAAAAATCAATAAAATATATATATTTTTAAAAAACATTTTTTGAGAAAATAAAGTATGCATGAAAATATTTCAATCTGGAGAAAACTGGCACTTTTCAAATCTACTATTTCAAATGGCACCAATATTGGTTATCTCTATTGATCTAATTATCTTACATTCTTAGTGACAATATAAAGTGCTGACTACAAAAACTAATATTATGCTATACTAGAGGCCCAATGCACAAATTTGTGCTCGGGTGGGATCCCTCTGGGTGGCCTGCAGGGATCAGGCCAAAACCCAGTCCAATACTGCCTGCAGCTCCTACCTGTCGCTCCCGTTCATCCCAGCCCCACTGTGCCTGCCATGGGCTCACACCCAATTAGTCCCGACCAGGAGAGGCTCACACTGCCACAGCAGCGCCCACCAGCTATTTGGCTTCTGGTGTCCTTCTAAGGGGAGTGGCCTATGGGATGGGGCTGAACCCGGCTCTCTGTCATCCTCCAAGGGGTCCTAGATTGCAAGAGGGCACAGGCCAGGCTGAGGGACCCTACCAGTGCACAGTTGAGCCAGGGAGGGACTGCAGGAGGGCTCCAGGATATGTCTGGCCCATCTTACTCAGTCCCGATCTGCCGGACCCCAGCAGCAAGCTAACCTACTGGTCAGAACGTCTGCCCCTGTTGGTCAGTGCATGTCAAAGTGACTGGTTAACCAGTTCACTATCTGCCCCTTGGTAGTCAGTGCACGTCATAGCAGTTGAGCAACCTTAGTATATCATTAGCATATTAGGCTTTGATTGATTGTTCAATTGTTATGCTCTTTGGTCTATTTGCATATTACCCTTTTATTACATCTGTATATAGTCTATATAAAGAAAGAGGTAATATGCAAATTAGTCAGGATGCTGTAACAGTCATGACTGGCTCAGGGGGAGGCTGCGCTCTCAGATGGGCAAGAGGGGGATTGCATGCCTGGTGAGGCGAGCCATGGATGGCACAGGCCCGGAGCGGACATATACACAGGGGCCTGCCCCAGCCACCACTGCACAGCTGGAGCAGGCCTGAAGTGGACACACACCGCGGTGCACCAGCAGTCCTGCCTCTCCACGTGAGCTGCAGAGGATACACCTTTTCAGACCGCTCATTGGCTAACCTCCCTGTATGCCACTCGCAGTGTTCTTGGTAACTTGGGTAATAAGAATCCAAGAAGGTAATCCAGGAGGGGGGTTTTCCACCTCCCTCCTGGAGGGAAAAGCAAAGGTTCGCTGCTGGAGGGGCTAAGAAATGTCAAAACCTAGCCAGTTTGACTTAGTGGATAGAGCCTCGGCCGGTGGACCACAGGGTCCAGGTTCAATTCTGATCAAGGGTATGTACCTAGGTTGCAGGCTCCTCCCTGGCTGGGGCCCAGATCAGGAGGCAACGAATCGAGTGTCCCTCTCACATTGATGTTTCTCTGTCTTTCCCTCTCTCTTCCACAACTCTAAAAATCAATGGAAAAATATCCTCAGGTAAGGATTTAAAAAGAAAAGAAATGTCATATCCAAAGAAAAGAGATATCTTGAAAATGCCTAAAGAAAGTTGTCATTTTTTTGTAGTGAAGGGACTGGAGTCAGTGTTGATGAAAACACCTTGGCAGCTGTGGGGGCCGGCAGTGGCAGCAGCAGCAAGGTGATGGGGCTGGCACCTTCCCCTGATCAGCCTGGTTGCCTCCAGCAGAGGACATCTCCTGAGGGCTCCCAGACTATGAGAGGGGACAGGCTGGGCTGAGGGACCTCCCCCCAGTGCACAAATTTCATGCACCATGCCTCCATTAGGATAATAAAGAGCTAATATGCAAATGGATGTCATGCTCTCATGTCATCACACTAAAATAATGGCTCAGACACTGAACACTGGGGAAAGAGGAATGAGGACGTGCCAGGCACAAATGAGCTCGCAAGAGAGGAATGGTGACCAGCCAGGCTGTGGCCCAGGAGAAGGACAAGCCATCCGCCCCACAATCCTGGGCACCAGCAGCTGTGGCCCAGGCAAAGATGCCCACCCATAGTTCCCTGCAGCTATGGCTGGCCAAGTGAAGCCGGCCTGGTTCTGGGTGCCTGCAGCTGGCTAGAGGGAGGTAAGTCCAAGTCCTGGATGCCTGCAACAGGCCAGAGAAGGGAATCCTGGGTCCTGGGTGCGGAAAAAGGCAGAGGCGGTTAGGGGTGAATAGGCCAGCAGGGGAGCAGTTAGGAGGAATCAGGCAGGCAGGCAGAGGTGGTTAGGGGCAACCAATCAAGCAGGCAGAAGGGTTAGGGGTGATCAGGCAGGCAAGCAGGCAAGCGGTTAGGAGCCAGTGGTCCTGGATTGCAAGAGATAATTGGACATCCCCTGAGGAGTCTGGATTGAAGAGGGTGCAGGCTGGGCTGAGGGAACACCCCATGCATGAATTTCATGCACTGGGCCTCTAGATTTTTGGGTTTTGTTTTTTTTAAAGGAAGTTATAGCACTTTAAAATAACTGAAAATAACCTGCAGTGCTGAAAAGCTTTAGTTCATAAATATAGTTAGCAGCTTGGAAAACACTATGATTGACACTAACATGCAAAATAGTGGTAAAAAGTCACGTAGGTAGAGAAAAGTACACATGTACTCTGACCTTTCCTTCCAAACTCAATGCATGCAACGTGGGACCAAATTCTTTTGTGACTCCAACCTCTTTATTAGCTTAGTACTACATAATTATCTCATTCCTACTCCTTAACCCTAAAGCCGTCTAGTATCACTTCAACCTATTCCAGATTTTGTCTATGAAACCAAAACTCCACAACGTAATAGGAACTCCATACATCCAAGTAGTTATGGACTCTGAAAACCACAGAAAAAGGCATTTCAGTTTGTAACTGGTGATATTGGTCTTAATAGCAATAACTAGTGCTTATAGTGTGCCAAGCATTGATTTTAGCACTTTACATTCTTATCTCATCAATCCTCACAAGAAACCTTAGATATTATTATCAATACTAGAGGCCTAGTGCGTGAAATTCGTGCATGGGGAGAGGTGTCTCTTAGCCCAGTTTGCACCCGCTCCAATCTGGGACCCCTCGATGTCCGACTGCCCGTTTAGGCCCGATCCCAGTAGGATCGGGCCTAAACGGGCAGTCGAACATCCCTCTCACAATCCAGGACTGCTGGCTCCCAACTGCTCACCTGCCTGCCATCCTGATTGCCCCTAACCACTTCTGCCTGCCAGCCTGATCACCCCATAACCACTCCCATGCCAGCCTGATGGATGCCTAACTGCTCCCCTGCCAGCCTGTTTGCCCCTAACTACCCTCCCCTGCAGATCTGGTCACCCCTAACTTCTCTCCCCTGCAGGTTTGACCGCCAGTAACTGCCCTCCCTTGCAGGCCTGGTCCCTCCCAACTGCCTTCCCCTGCTGGACATCTTGTGGCGGCCATCTTGTGTCCACATGGGGATAGTCATCTTTGACCACATGGGGGCAGCCATTTTGTGTGTTGGAATGGTCAACTTGCATATTATTCTTTTATTAGATAGGATACAAGTCTGGTGCACAGGTGGGGGCTAGCTTGTTTGCTCTGAAGACTGTCCTAGATCAGGTTGGGGGATCCCTTGGGGTATGGGGTGGCCTGGGCGAGGGGCCCGTGGTGGTTTTCAGGCTGGCCATAGCCCCTGGCGACCCAAGTAGAGGCCCTGGTATCTAGGATTTATTTATCTTTTATAATTGAAGCTTTGTAGCCTTCAGCGGAGCCAAGCCTCCTCCTCACTCCATGGCTGCCACCATTTTTGTTGGGATTTATTTATCTTCTATAATTGATACTTTGTAGCCTTAAGCAGGGGGCCAAGATAGGCCAGGGCTGCGGAAACTTGGATTCCTCCATTGCAGGGGCAACTCAAGCCTCCTGCTCTCTCCATGGCCGCAGCCATCTTGGTTGGATTAATTTGCATACTCACTCCTTATTGGCTGGTAGGCATGGCTTGTGGGTGTGGCGGGCAGTCAATTTGCATATTACTCTTTTATTAGATAGTACTAGAGGTCTGGCCTGCGGGAATTGATCCGAGACTGACTCCGATATTCCCCAAAAGGTTCCAGATTGCAAGAGGGTGCAGGCCAGGCTGAGGGACCCCACCGATGCATGAATCTGTGCACCAAGCCTCTAATATGCATATAAGATCTTTGGTTAATCTCTTCCCTTCCTCCTTTCTCCCCCCTTCCCTCTGAGATTCATCAGTCTGTTCTAGGTTTCCATGTCTATGGTTTCCACTCCTGCATTGAGCATCTGCCCCCTGATGGTCAGGGCACATCACAGCTACCAGCCTGTTGGCCAGTCACTTAGGTTTTTTTTTTTTGTTTTTTTATATATTGTATTGATTTTTTTACAGAGAGGAAAGGAAAGGGATAGAGAGTTAGAAACATCAATGAGAGAGAAACATCCATCAGCTGCCTCCTGTATGCCCCCTACTGGGGATGTCCCCGCAACCAAGGTACATGCCCTTGACCAGAATCAAAACTGGAACCTTTCAGTCTACAGGCCGACGCTTTATCCACTGAGCCAAAATGGTTTTGGCTGCATAGGTTTATTTATATATATATATATATATATATATATATATATATATATATACACACACACACACACACACACACACACACACACTCATATATTGTACTGCCCTAGCCGGTTTGGCTCAGTGGATAGAACATTAGCCTACAGACTAAAGATTCACAGGTTCGATTCTGGTCAAGGGCACATGGTCAGGTTGCAGGCTCAATCCCCAGGAGGGGTGTGCAGAAGGCAGACGATCAATGATTCTCTCTCATCATTGATGCTTCTATCATCACTCTCTCCCTCTCCTTTCCTCTGAAATCAATAAAAAAAAAAAAAAAAAAATTTTTCTTTAACTTTCAAAATAAAGGAAGAAATCAGAGTAGCCCTACTGGCTTGGCTCAATGGTTGAGCATGGACCTATGAACCAGGAGGTTACGGTTGGATTCCCGGTCAGGACACATGCCCAGGTTGCGGACTCAATCCCCTCTAGGGATCTCTCTGAAATTAATAAAAATATGTTTTTTAAAGTATTTTTACAAAAACACAAAAAGAGTACCTACTCCATCATCCTGCCTCAGCAGACACCCACCATGTTCCATCTGCGCCCCCTGGTAGTCAGCACACATCATAGCAACCAGTTGTTCAGTTGTTCCACCATTTGGCCTATTTGCATATTAGGGTTTTGGTGTTTTGTTTTGTTTTGTTTTTCAATAAATGCCTACAGTACTGTAAATATATTTTCTCTTCCTTATCACTTTCCTTTTTTTTTTTTTAATATATTTTATTGATTTTGTACAGAGAGGAAGAGAGAGAGATAGAGTTAGAAACATCGATGAGAGAGAGTCATCGATCAGCTGCCTCTTGCACACCCCCTACTGGGGATATGCCCGCAACCAAGGTACATGCCCTTGACCGGAATCGAACCCGGGACCCTTCAGTCCCCAAGCCGACACTCTATCCATTGAGCCAAACCAGTCTCGGCCATCACTTTCCTAATAATATTTTATTTTCTCTAACTACTTTAAGAATACAATACATAGAAATACATATAATATTTAGGTTATTGATAAGTCTTCTAGTCAACAATAGGCTATTCGTTAAGTTTTGGAGGAGTCAAAAATTATATGTAGAATTTTTACTATGGTATCAGTGCCCCTATATACCTTGTTGTTCAAGAGTCAACTATAGCCCTGGCTGGTTTGGCTCAGTGGATAGAATGTCCGCCTGCAGACTGAAGGGTCCCTGGTTCAATTCTAGTCAAGGGCATGTACCTTGGTTGTGGGCACATCCCCATTGTGAGGTGTGCAGGAGGCAGCTGATCAATGTTTCTCTCTCATCGATGTTTCTAACTCTATTTCTCTCCATTCCTCCCTGTAAAAAATCAATAAAATAATTTTTTTTAAAAAGAGTCAACTGTACCACTATAACCAGTTTGGCTCAGTGGATAGAGCATCAGCCTGTAGACTGAAGGGTCCCAGGTTCGATTCCTGTCAAGAGCATGTTCCTTTGTTGCAGGCACATCTCCAGTAGGGGGTGTGCAGGAGGTAGCTGATCAATGTTTCTCTCTCATCGATGTTTCTAACTATCCTTCTTTCTTCCTCTTTGTAAAAAAATCAATAAAAAATATATATTTTTAAAAAGAGTCAACTGTACTGCCCTGGCTGAATAGCTCAGTTGATTAGTGCATCCTCCCGATCACCAAGATTGTTCCATCCCAGGTAAGGACATATACAAGAATCAACCAATGGGAGAACCAAGATGGCAATATATATAAATTCACCATCTCCCACACCACATCAAAATTACAACTAAAATACAGAACCAACATCATTCAGAAGCATTGGAATCTGGCTACATGGAAATCCTCCAACTACAGAAGAAGAAAGCACATTAAGACTAGTAGGAGGGGCAGAGGCATAGAACAGGCTGGTCCAACACCCACGTGTGGCGTGTTTTTAATACAGAGTAATATCTCTAAGGCCTCCAGTGAGAAGCAGGTGCCCAATCCCACACCAAACCCCCAGCCCAGGGTTCCACACTGGGAAGAGAAGACCCTATAACTTCAGCTGTAAAATCTAGCAGGGATTGTGGCTGAAGGCTACTGGAGTCCCAGATGTTCATCTTAAAATAACTGGAGGCTACTGTAGACCCAGGTGTTCATTACCCAAACATGAATAAACATGTCCAGCTCCAAATTGGGAGGAGGAACCTAGGGACATACGGGGAAGAATTGTTCATATTTCTTGGGTAAATGTTAACGTTTCTAGAAATGATACATACCAAAAAGTGAAATTGCTATGTTGAATGCATGTGCTTTTAAAATTTGATAAATGTTGTCAAACTGCACACCTAATAAGCCAATATATCTTTCTACAAATAACGTATGAGAGTAACTATTGCATTCATATACTGTCAGCTGATTTCTGGCTCAGTGGATAGAGTGTCAGCCTGTGGACTGAAGGGTCCCAGGTTTGATTCCAGTCAGAAACTTTGCTGGTCAGAAGAGAATGGCAAGAAATATTCAAAGTGATGAAAAGCAAGGACCTACAACCAAGATTACTCTACCCAGCAAAGCTATCATTCAAAATTGAAGATCAGATAAAGAGCTTCACAGATAAGAAAAAGCTAAAGGAGTTAAGCACCGCCAAACCAGTATTACATGAAATGATGAAAGGTATTCTTTAAGAAGAGGAAGAAGAAAAAGGTAAAGATAAAAATTATGAACAAATACATATCTATCAAAAAGTGAATCTACAAATCAAGTGAATAAAAAATCTGATGAACAGCCAAGACCCGTTTGGCTCAGTGGACAGAGCGTCGGCCTGTGGACTGAAGGGTCCCAGGTTTGATTCCAGTCAAAGGCATGTACCACGGTTGTGGGCACATCCCCAGTAGAATGTGTTCAGGAGGCAGCTGATTGATGTTTCTAACTATCTCTCTCTCTTCTTCTCTGTAAAAAAATTAATTATATATATATACTTTAAATCTGATGTACAGAATAAACTGGTGAATATAATAGAATCGGGACATAGAAAGGGAGTGCACTGACAATTCTTGGGGGGAAAGGGGTGTGGGGGTGTGCAGGAAGAGACTGGACAAAAATCATACACCTATGGATGAGGACAGTGTGGGGAAGGGTTAAGGGCAAAGGTGGGGTGGGAACTGGTGGAAGGGAGCTATGGGGGGAGGGAGGGGAGAGGAACAACTGTAATAATCTGAACAATAAAGATTTATTTTTTTTAAATAATAAAAATAAATCAACCAATAAATGCACAAATAAGAACAATAATCTCCCCTTTCTCATTTCCTCTCTCTCTCTCTCTAAAATCAATCTACCTAATAAAAGAGTAACATGCTAACTGACTGTACCTTCGCGATGCCCAACAGCCAATCAGGAGTCAGTATGCAAATTAACCCAACAAAGATGACAGGTTAATTTGCACACACAGGTGCCAAGTGGCTGGGTGCAGGGTGAGACACAGGCGTTCCGCACCACTCCAGCCGCTCCAGGCCTCTAGGCAGCATGGGAAGGCAGAAAGGCAGCTCTGGAAAGGCGGCTCCGGCCAGAGCGAAGGCGATGCCAGCATCCAGGGGAAGGAAGGCCCATTCTTGCACAAATCTTCATGCATCGGGCCTCTAGTCAACAAATAGAAAGCCAACTCTACTTTTAAACTCATATTCATACACACGCAATTTGTTCTCTAGGTTCTATAATCTCCTCTCCCTACCTTTTGGTAGGAGAAAATGTGTCTAGGAAAAGCTACACATAAAAAACTATGAAAGTATATCTCTGTCACACATATAAGGGATAAGTGACATTCTAACTTATGTATTTGCTTTATTGATGTGAAAGAATAAAATGTCTGAATGTAATGTACTGGCAGGGTTTTCACATCAAACAAAAAGCCAAATCACTATCTTATGTTAAAGGATAGGAGAAATTGCAGAACTTGCAGATCAAATCAAAATGTTGAAAATTGATGTGAGGTAAGATGGTATATAACAGTCTATAATTATGGGCTTAAGAAATGCAAAGTCCTTAATTTATACCACAATACTTTTCACTTATTAATACACTAAGGCCTGTTGCAGGAAGATTCCTGGAAGAACAGGGCTTCTGGTGGGCTTCCCTCCCGCCACTGCCACCTCTCCTGCCCGCCCCCTCCCCGCCCCGCACTTTCCCTGCCACCTCTGCCTCCCACTCCCCGCCTCATGTTTTCCTCCTGCCACCGCCCCCCCACCTCCACGCTTTCCCTCCCGCAGCCACTGCCCCCCCTGCCCTTTCCCTCCCACCACTGCTGCCCCTTGCTTTCCCTTCCACGGCCGCACCACACTTTTCCACCACCCGCCACCGCCCACGCTTTCCCTCCCACAGCAGCCTTGCTTTCCACTTTCCCTCCCTCTTCCTTCTATGCTGTCTTCAGTCTTCACTCCCTCCCTCACCATATGCAAATTAACTGCCATCTTTGTTGGGTTAATTTGCATACTTGCTCTGATTGGCTGTGGGCATAGCCAAGGTATGGTCAATTAACATTTTTCTCTTTTATTAGTGTAGATTTGCCTGCTAAGAGCATATTCCTTGCTAATATTATGTTTCAATTCTTCAACTAAACTGTCAGGGATACATGTGCAGAGAACCATGTCTTTTAATTTTTTTGTATGTCCCCCACAGCATCTCATACAATGCCCATATATGGTAGGTGCTCAATACAAGCTTATGATTGAATGACAAAATAACTAACCCTACTTTGAGTTCACAGACTGAAACTCTCACACCTATAATTTACACAATTAAACCTCCCTCTATGCAACAGTTTAATGGACATTCCTGGGGAGAGTACTGCTGATTCCACTAAACTTATTACACTAGGTTTCTTCTCCAGCAAAGAGCTCAAAGTACACATATAATGTTAGAATTCCTGACTACTGAGAAAGTGGGCGGGAAAGTGGGCAAGTGAAGAAAGAATATTATAATAGCTTGCCTCCAAAGAATAAGCATTGTTCAGACTTAGCGATTAAAACTTTCCTAAAATGTCTCTGAACTAAAACTCCTAATTGATATCACTTCATTAAACTTTGTACTGGCACCCTGGTAGGTTGGGCTCAGTGGATAGAGCATCAGCCTGTGAACTGAAAGGTTCCGGGTTCAATTTTCAGTCAGGGCACATGCCTGGGTTGAGGGCTCAATCCCCAGTAGGAGGCATGCAGAAGGCAGCAATCAATGATTCTCTCTCATCATTTATGTTTCTTTCCCTTCCTCTCTGAAATTAATTAAAAAAACATTAAAAAAAAAACAACAAACAATTTTGTACTGGCTAACTTTCATCAGAACGAATATCATTAAAACCAAAAACTCACCATAAAAAAAAAAATCCTAAAAATTTCAGCTAGCCCTAACCCGTTTGGCTCAATGGATAGAGCATCGGCTTGGGGACTGAAGGGTCCCGGGTTCGATTCCGGTCAAGGGCATGTACCTTGGTTGCGGGCACATCCACGGTAGGGGGTGTGCAAGAGGCAGCTGGTTTCTCTTTCATCAACGTTTCTAGCTCGCTCTCTCTCCCTTCCTCTCTGTAAAAAAATCAATAAAATATATATTTTTTTAAAAACAGTGAAAATATCAACTGATTCTGCACAAAACAATAGAGCTGAGGAAGTATTGTGCAATGAGAAGCCGACTTTCTATCTGTGGAAATCTAGGGAAATTACCTAGCAAATTTAAGCTGGACATTAAAGACTCAGTAGGGTTTTGAGGCAAAGAGGAGGATCCTCAAAAGACACCCAGCAGGTGTGGGTCAGTGGTTGAGCGTCAAACTGTGAACCAGGAGGTCACAGTTTAATTCCAGTCAGGGCACATGTCCGGGTTGCCTGCTTGATCCACAGTGGGGTGTTTGCAGGAAGCATCCAATCAATGATTCTCTCATCATTGATGTTTCTATCTCTCCCCTTACTCTCTGAAATCAATAAAAGTATATATTTTTTAAAGAGGGGGGGAAAGAGTATTATAGGTAAAGAGAAGGCTACTGGATAGAGCATATTGGGTATGGCAAGAGTGTTAAATAGGAGAGAGGAAAAAGGGAAAAAGTTAGGGTAGAGTCAGAACCTGATGGCTCTGGTATGCTAAGCTATGAAATTTGTAGTTTATATCCCTAGGTCAGTGGTCGGCAAACTCATTAGTCAACAGAGCCAAATATCAACAGTACAATGATTGAAATCTCTTTTGAGAACCAAGTTTTTTAAACTTAAATTATATAGGTAATGTATTAAGTTATACATTGTTATTAACTTAATTAGGGTTCTCCTTCAATAGCACAGCATGTGGTATTTTGTGGAAGAGCCACAGTCAAGGGGCCAAAGAGCCGCATGTGGCTTTCAAGCTGCAGTTTGCTGACCACTACCCTAGGTAATGGAGACTAAGTGGAAATCTTCAAGCAATGCATGACAAAAACCTGAAGAATCAGTTCACATAACAGGAAGAACCTAGGTTACATTACAATCACCTCAAAGGCATTACTTAATATTACTCCATATTGACTGTGCTGATGCAGACACAAAAGAAATCTAAGTGTAACCTATTCCTCTGTCCTTGCTTTCTTTCAACTGCATCTCAAGGCTCAGTCACTGGCACTCTTCCCTATTCCCTGGCTGATCTCACCAGATTCATGTATCTCAACACCATCTATGTACTGATGACATCCCAAATGCATGACTTTGATCTCCATTTAGGAACAACTTCCTAAATGATCTCCTGCTGCCCTCTGGCCTATAAAGCAGCCAATGACCTTTTAAAACATCAGTTAGATTGTATCATTTTTTTCTTTTCTTTTTTTGTTAATCCTCTCCGGAGGATATTTTTCCAATTGATTGTTAGAGTGGAAGGGAAGTGGAAGGGAGTCTGGAGAAGGGGGAGAGGGAGAGGAGGGAGAGGAAGAGGGAGAGAAAGGGAGGGAGAAGAAAGGAAGGGTAGGGGAAAAAGAGAGAGAAGCATCCATGTGAGAGAAACACATGGATTGGTTGCCTCCTGAACTAGCCCAGACAGGAGCCAGGATTGAACTTGCGACCCTTTGGTACAAAGGCAACACTAACCACTGAGAAAATTTGGCTAGGGCTTTATCGTTTTTCTTCAAAAACTGTCCAATGGATCCCATCACACTTAAACTAAGTGCCTTCTGGTCTGCAAGGCTCTATACCATCTGAGACCCACCAACTTCCCAATATCATGTCCCCACCTCCACCACCAATTAATACCCCAAACAATTTCCACACTCTAGCACACTAGCCTTCTTGCATTTCCTTGAAAATCCCAAACTACTTTTCACCTGAGTCTTTGCATTAGAATTCCCACTGCTTGAAGTGGTCCACATATTAGTGTGGCTCCCTCCTTACTACTCAGGTCTCTTGATGCTCAAATGTTACCTTTGAGAAACCTTACCTAACAACCTATCTAAAAGAACCACTAAACCCCCATCACCACATTCTATTCTCTTGTGCTATTTTCTTCACAGCACTTTGACAATATCTGAAATCGTATTTGTTTATTAGCTTACTGTCTATTCATTAGAATATAAATTCCAAGAGAGTAGAGACTGTCTCATTCACTGCTCAATCCCTAGATCTGGTATAATATCTGGCATATAGTAGGGCTGAATTTTGAATGAACAAATTAACCTAATTAGTCTAATCTATCTTATTTATATTCTCATCCTGTTATGCATAATTGAATAATTCCTTTCCCACCTTTGAATTTAGATCTAATTCATGATTACCAGGCTGTTCTTCCTAGGTAACAGAATCCTAAAACACTTCAAAGACTATTAAAACAGCCCAGCCAGGGGAGGGGCAGGGCCTGGTTCCCGTGAGAGAAAGGTGTTTTCTGGGCGGGAAGCAGCCCTGAGGGTCAGCCCTGGCCCTCAGTCCCCTGCTGCCCTCACTGTGAAGATGAGCTGTGTTTGTATCTATGTGTAAGACGCTGGGCGTGTGGGAGTGCGGCGGAGGTGTGTGCAGGCGTGTCTGGGGTGGCACCTGCTGTGGGGTCACCCTGGAGGGGCCCGGCGCCAGCTGGCGGGAGGTTTGGTTACACACATGCCTGTCTCGGCATCCGTCCTTGTCTGTGGTGACTGTGTCAATAAAGCCCACCGTGGAGACCTCCAAAAAAAATAAATAAAATAAAATAAAACAGCCCAGTCAGTGTGGCTCAGTGGTTGAGCATTGACCTAGGAACCTGATCTAGGAACCAAGAAGTCACGGTTCGATTCCTGGCCAGGGCACATGCCTGGGCAGCTGGCTTGATCCCAGTGTGGGGCATGCAGGAGGCAGCCAATCAATGATTTTCTCTCTCTTCCTCTCTTCCCCCTTCCTCTCTGACATCAATAAAAATATATTTTAAATATGTGTGTGTGTGTGTGTGTGTGTGTGTGTGTATATATATATATATATATATATATATATATATAATTGATTTTTTACAGAGATGAAGGGAGAGGAATAGAGAGCCAGAAACATTGATGAGAGAGAAACATTGACCAGCTGCCTCTTGCACACCCCCTACTGAGGATGTGCCTGCAACCAGGGTACATGCACTTGACTGGAATCGAACCTGGGACCCTTGAGTCTGCAGGCCGACACTCTATCCACTGAGCCAAACCGGTTAGGGCAAAATATACTTTTTTAAAAGACTATTAAAACAAGCTATACTGCAATAATGCCTTGAATTCCTTTCTATAATTAGCCCTTCCAGCAATTTGGTCAGTTGTTTTTCTTTGATTATGACATCCATTATTCTCTGTTATCAAGCTTATCAATATACTGCTTATTATAAAAGCTACTGATAAAGGATGGACAGACATACCCAGAATTTTACAATACTTTTTAATTTATAAGTTAACACCAATTATTAAAAACTAGAAACTATAGAGCAAACATTTAAAAATCAAATTCAGAGGCAATGATCAAGATCAAAATCAAGAAAAGACATGTTGATAGTATGTACTCTAATCCCAGTCTAATCATAAAAAAATAAAATAAAATAGCCGAGACCGGTTTGGCTCAATGGATAGAGCGTCGGCTTGGGGACTGAAGGGTCCCGGGTTTGATTCCGGTCAAGGGCATATACGTTGGTTGCGGGCATATTCCCAGTAGGGGGTGTGCAAGAGGCAGCTGATCAATGACTCTCTCTCATCGATGTTTCTAACTATCTCTCTCCTTCCTCTCTGTACAAAATCAATAAAAAAAATATATATATAGCCGAAACCGGTTTGGCTCAGTGGTAGAGCGTCGGTCTGCGGACTGAAAGGTCCCAGGTTCGATTCCGGTCAAAGGCATGTACCTTGGTTGCAGGCACATCCCCAGTAGGTGGTGTGCAAGAGGCAGCTGGTGGATGTTTCTCCCTCATCGATGTTTCTAGCTCTCTGTGTCTCTCCCTTCCTCTCTGTAAAAATCAATAAAATATAATATATATATATATATATATATATAATTTTTTTTTAAGTTAAAAAAAATAATAATAAAATAAAATAAAAACATCAAATCCCAACTGAGGGTCACTCTACAAAATAGCTGGCCAGTATTCCTCAAAAATATCAAAATCAAGGAAAATCTAAGAAACTATCATAGTTAAGAGGATCTCAAGGGAACAGGATTACTAAAAGTTGACACATATACATGCTAACATAACATTATTAATAGGAAAAACTGGGTGTTGGGTCTGTGGGAACTAACATTTTTGCAATTTTTCTATAAATCTAAACTGTTCTAAAAAATAAAGTTTATTTTCTTTATTTAAATTCATAAAAAAAAAACTTAAAAATTAATTCATCCAAAAATCCTGCCACTCAAAAAAAATCACTGGTAGTTCACATTTTATGTATACCATTCTAAACTTCACTATTAGTTTACTTTTTTCTAATATGTTTGTATTGATTTTTAGGGAAAGAGGAAGGGAGGGGAATAGAGAGAGAGAAACATTTATGAGAAATACAATCAATCTGCTGCCTCCTGCAAACCCCCTAATCTATCTTATATATATAGAGGATCAAGCCCACCTCTACTAGGGATCCAGCCTGTCCCTACTGGGGATAGAACCCACAACCAGAGCATGTGCCCTTGACCAGAATCCAACCCAGGATCCTTCAGTCCACAGGCCAACGCTTATCCACTGAGCCAAACCGGCTAGGGCTCTAGCACAGCACTTTACATGTATATCTCTTATTTTTTAAAGCAAAGGTGGACATTTATTGAAGAACAAGTAGAGATTCCCACGTGGAGAAGGGGAAAGAATCAATCTCACAGACAGACTCCCAGGTCGGGAGAGGGAAAGAGTCCCCTAAACATGTCTTCATTTAGTTCTCATACCAAACGTATGAAGTAAGTACTATTATCTCTATTTACCAATGAGGGAAATAGCAAGAGAGATTGAGTAATGTGCATAAGGTCATATGGCTGATAATTTTACAGAATTCCAACCAGCATTCCTTTTGAAAACTTGACAGAATGATTCTAAAGTTCACTTGGAGGAACAAAACTGTGAAGTAGGAAAATATTTGGAAGAGAAGTGAGGGAGGGAGTTACACTAGTGAATATACAAATAAAGCTGTGATAAAGTAGTAACTCTAGAGGAGCAGAGCAGTGGAACAGATCATAAATTTAGAAATATATAAGGCTATTTATTTTTAAAATATTTGTGTTGTTTTTTTTAAAGAGAGGGGTAGGAAGGGTGTGGGGGGAGGGGAGAAACATCGCCGATTGGTTGCCTCCCTCAGGTACCCAATCAAATTAGTGACCCTCCAGTATCCAAGACGAAGCTCAACCAACTGAAGCACACAGGCCAGGGCTATACAGGGCTCTTTAGTACTAAAAAAGTGATGTTTCATAATAGTTGAGAAAGAATTTCAAAATTATATACATTTCTTTTTCATTTACTCCATTTATTTTTAGTTTTTATAGAATAATCAGCTAACCATTTGAAAAAAATACAGAGATTGTACCTTAAATTGTAAATAAAACAAAATCCAGGTGAATTAATATTTAAATATAAAATGTGAAGTCAGAAATTTACTAAAAAATGGGTTGTTTTCCAATCTTAACTGAACTAGTAAAGGCAGCCGATTAATGATTCTCTCATATCACTGGTGTTTCTCTCTCTCTCCCTACCTCTTATTATTAAATTAAAAAATATTTTTAAAACAAAATAAAGTACTATGCTAGAAAGATGTGAACTATTATAATTGCTCAAAAGAGAAAACTATTGCCTGGCCAGCGTGGCTCAGTGGTTGAGTGTCCGCATCTATGAATCAGGAAGTCATAGTTCAATTCTCCAGGGGGAGGGGGGGGGCACAGGAGGCAACCAATCAGTGATTCTCTCTCATCATTTATGTTTCCATCTCCTTCTCCCTTCTCTCTGAAATCAATCAAAATATATTTTTATGTGAAAAATAAAAAAATAAAAATTCAAAAGTGAAAACTATTTTTATGATTACTCAATAAATGTTTTCTAGATTTGTGCTCCCAAAAAATTAAAAACCTCTTTGAGATACTTCAAAGGGTAGCATAAAACCTAAGTAGTGATATGAAAAAATACATAATGTATACCTGCTTTGTTTCACTAAAGGCCTTGATCTGGGGTGAAATGAAAAGCTAGAGCTAGGAGTAGTGAGCGGGCCATTAGCAAGTCTCTTCTAAGTACTTGTTTCCCCATCTCCACAGCTATTAACAATACTCATCTTGATTTCCTTTCCAGGAAACACACAGGAGCTCTATGTGTGAAAGAACCGTTTTCAAATGAGAAAGCGGGCAGTTACAAAGTATAAATGCTAGTGACAATACGGACAGACATGCTAGAATATACTACCTCCCTCCACCAAGTTCCCTACATCACTGTAATGTTGGGGGTGGGGGACTATTGTGTGTTTCTTCTTGTGGGGAGATGGAATTGTCTCAATTATGAATAATCACTGTTATATTATGAATATTATGAATAATTCACTGTTAACTCCTTAAACCTCTGCATGACACTGGAATTAGGCGGAGGTCCTATACCAAACGAAGGACCTTTAAAAAAATAATAATCTATGCAGAGCTAAAATATAAATGAGAAAACGGGAGACCAAGAGCGGCAACATGACTAGCTAATCACCAAAGCAGCCAAGGTTTACACTCCAGGTCTCTTAATTCCCCGCCCTCGGCTTGGTCCACCCGCACCCTACACAGGTTCTCCGCAGGGCACGACACGCTTCGAGGGGGGAGGCGGCGAAGCAGACAGCCCCGGCGCAGCCAAGGCGCCGAACACCCACAGGACGCCGCAGTCGACGACACGTGACCGGTCCCGCCGCTCCCCGCGCCCCGCCGCCCCCTTCCCCGCGCCAGCAGCACGCGCTGCCAACCTCGTCATGTGACCTTCACGCGGCCCCAGCGCTCCCCCTGCTCGGCGATCCTCTCCAGCAGCCATTTTGCCGAGGACTTGTCGTCCGTGTTCACAGGGGTGTCGGCCGCCGCGGAAAACCAGCGGCCAGACTTTAGGAACCGCACACGCGCTTCGAAAGAGAAGCCCCAGCCGTCAGGGCTGGGCCGAACCTCACGGAACACGTCGCACCCCGGGGCGCCTGGAGGAAAGCCGTGGGCGCGCCTCGGCCCGAGATTGGCTGTCGCGTCCACGTGACGCCATGGCCCCCCAACCCTCTCCTTACCCTTACCCACAAAAAAAAAAAAAAATACCCGAACAGACTCGTTAACACCTCGCGCCAAGTCCACGCCATCGGGCGCGCGGGGAAAGACAGAGCGCGTGGCAACCAGGGCGCCTGCGCGTACCTGCCGGGCCGACCGACCGCAGCGGGCCCACGCGCCGCGCAGCTCCGCTCCCGGGTCCGGGGATCGTCGCGCTGCTGGGCCCCCCCGGCTAGTCATTGGCTGCCAGCCCTGGTCACGTGCTCGGTTCGGGCCGGCCCCTAACCGCTAATCACCTGGCACGGCGCTCGAAGAGGCGCCGAAAGTCGCCCGCACGCGGAAAGGGAGGCCAGTCAGAGGACCTGCCTTTCTGCCGTTTACGGGGTTGTATTCATAAAGTGAGAACCAGAAAACGGGGTCTCAAAACTAAGGAAGCTCACACCTACCGGGCTAACTTCGCGCGCCCCTCCAGGAGCCGAGAACCATCGCCCTTGGGCGCTCCCCGGTGCACGCCGGGATACGTCTGGCGCCCCTCGGTGTGCTGC
Source organism: Pipistrellus hanaki (assembly GCF_964339955.1). NCBI lineage: Eukaryota > Metazoa > Chordata > Mammalia > Chiroptera > Vespertilionidae > Pipistrellus > Pipistrellus hanaki. Next base: position 61,665,416 of record NC_140503.1, read on the forward strand.
AGAGCATGCCGGGAAAGGCACCTCTCCCGATTTCCTGGCTCTCACCTCGCGGGCATTCCTTCCCAGTTCCCTGGAAAGCCGGTCTCCGGGCTCGGGCTGAAGCGGGCTGAGCCGTTGTGGGAGTGTAACTGGATATAATAGGCACTTTCAGTCCCCCTTCCTTCCCCCACTTGTTTGATCTGTGCGGTCTTAGGAAACGCTTAAGGGCTTCCTTCAAGGAGCATGCATTTAGTTAGTGCCTGCTGAGTGCCTTTGTGACTATTGCAAAAACAAAGGCAAAAAAAAAAAAAAAAAAAACAGCAAGGGGTCCTGCCAGGTGTGGCTCACTTGCAGCGCCGTCCCTTGCGCGGAAGGGTCGCGGATTAGATTCCCAGCCAGGGACGTATGCCAAGGTTACAGGTTCGAACCCCGGTAGGGGAGGCTACGGATGTTTCTCTCCCCCTCTCCCTTTCTCTCTTTATCAAGTCAATAAATACGTGTCCTGGGGTAGGGATTAAAATTTTTTTTTATTGATTTCAGAGAGGGAGAGAGAGAGATAGAAACATCAATGATGAAAGACAATCTTTTGACCGGCTGCCTCCTGCACGCCCCCCAATGGGGATCAAGCCCACAACCCAGGCATGTGCCCTTAACCAGAATCGAACCTGGACCCTTCAGTCCGCAAGCTGACGCTCTGTCCAGGGAGCCAAACTGGCTAGGTGAGGATTAAAAAACGAAGAAAAAAAAAAACTGCAAGGGTATTTGCCTACAAGTAAACTACCAGCCTTTCATGGTCAGTGGAAAACAATGCTAATTTGCATACAACTTCAAACCCCACTGGGAGAGGAAATAACACCTAGAATTTCTCTTGGGGCAGACCAGACCTTTCTTGGAAAAAGGAGTTGCGATCTTGTTCCTCCTAGTTGTCATCATTTTGGCTTAAATACTCTTCCTAATTCTCTAAAACAAACAAAAAAAACTTACTATTCTTGTTGGGGGAAATGAGGGGGGAAATGGGGAGGTGCAGGAGACATTTTAAAAGGGCTACAAATGTGGCCCTATTACATTTTCTGGCTCAAGCTAATACTAGCTGTGGTATATTGGAACAGAGATAAACACCATCTACTATCATTAAGAAAAGATGGTCTTACATCAAAACGAGTCAAGTTTGTAAGCTTTTCACAAACCGTGTAATAATCTGAACAATAAAGATTTATTAAATTAAAAAAACAAAAGATGTATATTTAGTCCTGGCCAGTGGTTAGAACATCTCCAGGAGACTGAAGGGACTGAAGGGTCCCGGATTCGATTCCAGTCAAGGGCACATGCCCAGGTTGCAGGCTCAATCCCTAGTAGGAGGTATGCAGGAGGCAACCAATCAATGATTCCCTCTCATCATTGACGTTTTCATCTCTCTCTCCCTCTCCTTTCCTCTCTGCAATCAATTTTTAAAATATTTAAAAATAAATCAATAAGCAAATAAAAATTTAAGAAAAAAAGATGAAATATTGCTATTTACCACAACATGGATGGACCTTGAGAGTATTATGTTAATTGAATAAGTCAGATGAAAAAACATATGACTTCATTTATACGTGGACTATAAAACAAAAAAGAAACAAATGAACAAACAAAACTCATAGATACAGACAACAGATTGATAGTTACCAGAGCAGGAGGTGAAAGGGGAGTATAGCAAGGGCAAAGTGTTTAAAAGGGGGTTAAATGTATGGTGACGAATGAAATCTGGTTTAGATATATAGAAGCTATACAGATACTAAATTGTAATGTACACTTTAAAATTCTATAATGTTACTAACCAATGTTAACTCTATTCACATGTAATAATTAAGTAAATAAAAATGACACAAAAATAAAAGAAAGGGAATTATATGATCACATAATAAAACTATGTCTATGTTAAAATTTATTAAACATTTCAGTATACTTTATTGTTTGAAATCCTAACAGCCTGGCCAGTGTGGCTGAGTGGTTGTTCATCCTCCTATGAACGAAGAGATCAATTCTCCTTCAAAGCCCATGCCTGGGTTACAGGCTCCATCCCCAGTAGGGGGCGTGTAGGAGGAAGCCGATTAATGATTCTCTCACTGATTGACTGCCTCTCAATAAAAATATATGTAATTTTTAAAAATATATATATATTATTGATATTTTACAGAGAGGAAGAGAGAGGGATAGAGAGTTAGAAACGTCGATGAGAGAGAACCATCGATCAGCTGCCTCTTGCACACCCCCTACCGGGGATGTGCCCGCAACCAAGGTACATGCCCTTGATCGGAATCGAACCCGGGACCTTTCAGTCCTCAGGCCGATGCTCTATCCACTGAACCAAACCTGTCCCGGCAAAATATATGTAATTTTTTAATTCTAACAACAGCCCTGAGAAAAAAAGTACTGTACTAGTATTATCATCTTGTGAGACAATCTTGAATGGGAAGCTGGAAAATGTGTTTTAACATATTTTCCAGGCAACTGATGAACAACTAGGTTTGGGGGTCTATTCACTGCAGCGGAAAGAGCCAGGCTTTGAAGTCAGACCCATCTGGGTGAACTTGCAGTTCTCTCACTTTGAATGGGTTTTGAACTTTTTGAGGTTCAGTTCCTTGAACTATAAATTAGGGCCAATAATACTTAGTTTTTGGATTATCGTGGTGATTCTGAGATAAAAAAATTTGGAATACGGGAGATAAGAGATCAACCGAAGGACTTGTATGCATGCATATAAGTACATACAACCAATGGACACAAAACTCTAGGGAGGGAGGGCATGTATTGGGAGGTGGGGGGGCAATGGTAAGATATGTACACATTAATTTAATAAAAAAGGAGAGGGGGGGGGGAAATTTGGAATACCTGTAGCAGTCCCTGGCAAATAGGAGGCACTCTATAAATATGAATACTGCTTATGGCAAAGATGGTATCTAACCAGCATCCTGTTCTCTGTCTAATGTAGCAGATTCTTGAATCCTTTTTTCTCCGCTATTCTCTTTCTCCCCTAGACAGTGCTAGAGGTACACTAACAGATTCTTAGCCTGCAGATCTCTTTTAGACTCCTTAGTGACTGTTGCCAATCTGTTGGTACAAATTGTTACATTATCTCCTGCCTTCATTTCAAATGTGGGGTTTTTTTTCCTGTTAACATTAAAATGCTGAACTGTAGACATTATTGAAGTAAAATAGCGATGATACAGAGATGCTTAGAGGGTGAAGAGGGCACTTCAGAGAGGTATATATCTATATGTCTCAGAATAAAAATACCCTCAAACTCACTCTTCCTTCATTTAAATAACATGGTGTTTTACATGCTCCTTTTCCAATCTCCTTCCAGTGGCTCCTTTTCCTTCTAGCTTCATCACTAACTACTAACAAAGGGAAGGTTTAGCTAAATGAGTTTCCCATACACATCTGAAATTCAGTATTTCTTTTTTTTTTTAAATATATTTTATTGATTTTTTTTACAGAGAGGAAGAGAGAGGGATAGAGTTAGACATCGATCAGCTGCCTTTTGCACACCCCTCACTGGGGATGTGCCCTTGACTGGAATCGAACCTGGGACCTTTTAGTCCTCAGGCCAACGCTCTATCCACTGAGCCAAACCTGTCCCGGCAAAATATATGTAATTTTTTAATTCTAACAACAGCCCTGAGAAAAAAAGTACTGTACTAGTATTATCATCTTGTGAGACAATCTTGAATGGGAAGCTGGAAAATGTGTTTTAACATATTTTCCAGGCAACTGATGAACAACTAGGTTTGGGGGTCTATTCACTGCAGCGGAAAGAGCCAGGCTTTGAAGTCAGACCCATCTGGGTGAACTTGCAGTTCTCTCACTTTGAATGGGTTTTGAACTTTTTGAGGTTCAGTTCCTTGAACTATAAATTAGGGCCAATAATACTTAGTTTTTGGATTATCGTGGTGATTCTGAGATAAAAAAATTTGGAATACGGGAGATAAGAGATCAACCGAAGGACTTGTATGCATGCATATAAGTACATACAACCAATGGACACAAAACTCTAGGGAGGGAGGGCATGTATTGGGAGGTGGGGGGGCAATGGTAAGATATGTACACATTAATTTAATAAAAAAGGAGAGGGGGGGGGGAAATTTGGAATACCTGTAGCAGTCCCTGGCAAATAGGAGGCACTCTATAAATATGAATACTGCTTATGGCAAAGATGGTATCTAACCAGCATCCTGTTCTCTGTCTAATGTAGCAGATTCTTGAATCCTTTTTTCTCCGCTATTCTCTTTCTCCCCTAGACAGTGCTAGAGGTACACTAACAGATTCTTAGCCTGCAGATCTCTTTTAGACTCCTTAGTGACTGTTGCCAATCTGTTGGTACAAATTGTTACATTATCTCCTGCCTTCATTTCAAATGTGGGGTTTTTTTTCCTGTTAACATTAAAATGCTGAACTGTAGACATTATTGAAGTAAAATAGCGATGATACAGAGATGCTTAGAGGGTGAAGAGGGCACTTCAGAGAGGTATATATCTATATGTCTCAGAATAAAAATACCCTCAAACTCACTCTTCCTTCATTTAAATAACATGGTGTTTTACATGCTCCTTTTCCAATCTCCTTCCAGTGGCTCCTTTTCCTTCTAGCTTCATCACTAACTACTAACAAAGGGAAGGTTTAGCTAAATGAGTTTCCCATACACATCTGAAATTCAGTATTTCTTTTTTTTTTTAAATATATTTTATTGATTTTTTTTACAGAGAGGAAGAGAGAGGGATAGAGTTAGACATCGATCAGCTGCCTTTTGCACACCCCTCACTGGGGATGTGCCCTTGACTGGAATCGAACCTGGGACCTTTTAGTCCTCAGGCCAACGCTCTATCCACTGAGCCAAAGCGGTTTCGGCTGAAATTCAGTATTTCCAAAGTCAAATTAATTAACTCTTCCTTCACTCCCACACCAGCTATTACTGTATTTCCTTAAAACAGTGACACCACCATTCCAATAAGTTTTCCAGCCTAAGAAACCTCTATTATCCTTAATTGCTCCTTCTCATCTATTTTCCACATTCAATTGGTTACAAAGTTCTGTTGCTTCTAATACTTAAAATATCTTTTCAATCCAACCCCTACTTTCTTCTATCATTCCATTAGTCAACCTTTATTTTTATGAGGCCCTACAAATAAGTTTTTCATTATAATGACAATAGCATGTTAAAGTTGATTTCAGAATATAAAATTTGCCATCTATACTGTTTTTACAATATACTATACAAGATTTGTATAGTATATTGTAAAAATATAATAAACGTATAAAAAATACATTCACATTCACAGTGTTCTTGATACGGATAAATGAAATTATTCGTTTAACATAAGCAAATATATTTAAATATGTGATATAGGAAGTTATAAAGGCTAGGAGTTTTGGACATGTTTTACTGAATACTGAAGAGTATTCGTAATGATCTTGGAAGTGGATATAGACATTTATGCTATATTCAAATATTGCTGGTTCTCCCAATCTTCAGGAACATGATATAATTGTTCTTCCTTGCTCCCTTGAAATTAGGAGTGACCCATATGACTTGCTTTGGCAATGAAATGTGACTGAAAGTGACATGTATCACTTCTGGGAAGAAATTTTATGCCAGTGCACAATTCAACCATTTTCTCTTTCCTTCTGCCACAGCTACAAACAATGGCTTATGGTTACTCCCTCAGCCCTTGTCCCAAAATATAGATGAAACAGAGCAGACAACCTAAGCCAACTAGCACTGAATACACATCATAAGCAAGAAATAACTTAGGGCCCTAGCTGGTTTGGCTAGGTGGATAGAGCATCAGCATGCGAACTTAAGGGTCCCAGGTTCGAATCTAGTCAAGGGCACATGCCCGGTTGCAGACTCAATCCCCTGTGGGGGGCGTGCAGGAGGCAGCCAATCAATGATTCTCTCTCATCATTGATGCTTCTGTCTCTCTCTCCCTCTTCCTTCCTCTCTGAAATCAATAAAAATATATTTTTTAAAAGAAGTAACTTAAAGTTGTTTGTTTTTTTAATATATTTTTTATTGATTTCAGAGGGGAAGGAAGAGGGAGAGAGAGAAAGAAGCATCAATGATAAGAGAGAATCATTGATTGGCTGCCTCCTGCATGCCCCCTACTGAGGACTGAGCCTGCAACCTGGGCATGTGCCCTTGGCCAGAATCGAACCTGTAACCCTTGAACAAAGAATTTGAATAAACATTTATACAGAGCAGAAATTGCCAATAAGTACAAGAAAATATGCTCAATATCACTAATCACTAGGGAAATGCAAATCAAAAATTTGTAACCTGTCTGTAGGCCAATGCTCTATCGACTGAACCAAACTGGCTAGGGCAGTGGTCGGCAAACTCATTAGTCAATAGAGCCAAGTGTCAACCAACAGTATAACGATTGAAATTTCTTTTGAGAGTCAAATTTTTTAAACTTAAACTTCTTCTAACACCACTTCTTTAAAATAGACTTGCCCAGGCTGTGGTATTTTGTGGAAGAGCCACACTCAAGGGGCCAAAGAGCCGCATGTGGCTCGCGAGACACAGTTTGCCGGCCATGGGGCAAGGGCAACTTAAGTTGTTTTAAGACACTGAGATTGCTATGGTTAGTTATCACACATAACCTAGCACACAGTGAATAATACAGAAATGGAGGAAGTTGCTAGAGGTGACCAAAACCCATTCTATTAAGGAAGACCTTAATGCTACTGTCACACAGATGTAGAAACAGGAGACTAGCAGCATAAGGGACAACCACCTGAGGATGGTGTAACAGTGTTTCCCAAAGTGTGGTACGCGTACGCCCAGGGGTACGGGAAGAGTTTGGTGGGGGTATGCAATGCACCGTGCTTAGCTGCGCCTAATTCTAAGTTTTCATGAATATGAGGGGTACTCAGCGTTACAAAAATTATAGAAGGGCTACACATATGTCAAAAGTTTGGGAAACACTTTTGTATATGTTTAAAAAGAACACTCTATAAAAAGAACACTCTATAAAAAGAACACTCATGGGAATTCTGAAAAAAGAATATTCAATGGAACCTTGCTTTTCATCTCCCTCAAGCATGTAATCCATTCTTCACGGATCAGCCAAAGTGATACTTTTAAAATATTAGTGAGATCTTACAACTCCTCTGCTAGAAACTGGCCAATGTTTCCTACACTTAAGGTAAAATCCACACTCTTTACCGTGGCCTGTGAACCCTACTCATCTGGCCCTTTTGTGGCTTATGAATCCTCGATCACAACTTTCATGCCCACTTTATGGACTTCACACTGATTGTGCCCTCAGCCTGGGATGGATCCTTCTCAGGGATTCTCATCAGCTCAAAAATCAGTCTCTAAGAAAAAGATCTTAGCTGACTACCCTGTAGAAAATAGACTCCCTCCATCTACCAATCATCTATGTTTTATCATCACCCTTTTATCTTATTTTTTTTTACCTTTTTATTGATTTTTAGAGAGAGCGGAAGGGAGAGGAATAGAGAAATAGAAACATTGATGAGAGAAGAGCACCATCGATCAGATGCCTCCTTCATGGCCCTGTTGGGAAACAAGCCCCCAACCTGGGCATGTGCCCTGACCCGGAATTGAACTGGCGACCTCTTGGTTTCTAATTGATGCTCAACCGCTGAGCCACACCTGCCACGTTGTTTTATTTTCTTTATAGCACTTCTCACTATCTCAAAATACCTTTTTTGTCTGTTTTATTGTTTTCCTTCTGCCTCTACCAAAGTGAATGTAAATTCCATGAGAGTAGAGGCCTTCTATGTATTCTCAATATTTTGAACAGTATTTGGCACATAAAAAACAGTCAGAAAAAAAAAAAATTGCAGCCTGACTGGCATGGCTCAGTGATTGAGTGTTGACCTATGAACCAGGAGGTCATGGTTCAATTCCAGGTCAGGGCATATGACCAGGTAGATTGTGGGCACAGCACTCAAGGCTACAGTGGGGGGAGGAGGGGATGCAGGAGGCAGCTAAAGAATGATTCTCTTTTTTTTAAAAAATATATATTTTATTGATTTTTAACAGAGAGAAAGGGAGAGGGATAGAGAGCTAGAAACGTCGATGAGAGAGAAACATCGACCAGCTGCCTCTTGCACACCCCCTACCGGGGATGTGCCCACAACCAAGGTACATGCCCTTGACCGGAATCGAACCTGGGACCCTTCAGTCCGCAGACCGACGCTCTACCACTGAGCCAAACCGGCTTCGGCTAAAGAATGATTCTCATCATTGATGTTTCTATCTCTCCCTCTCCCTTCCTCTCTGAAATCAATAAAAAATATTTTTTAAATATTTGAAAACCGTATGTCTGATGAGGATTTAATATCCAGAATATATAAGGAACTCCTACAACTCAACAACAAAATTCAATTTAAAAATGAACAAAGAATTTGAATAGACATTTATACAGAGCAGATATACAAATGGCCAGTAAGCACGTGAAACGATGCTCAACATCACTAATCATAGGGAAATGCAAATCAAAATTACAATGAGATACCACTTCACACCTTTTAGGATAACTACTAATTTAAAATAAAATTTTATTGATTTAAGAAAGAGAGAGGAAAGGAGGGAGCTGATAGATCCTCCCTTCTTCCAACTGGTGGACTAAGTATGATGTAACCTGCCCCTGTGGCCTGGACATACCGCAGCACCTAACCAGGCACCTTATATGGACTATACATTGAACCACCAATCAGCACCTGCCAAATACCCTAAGCCCTTGTCCCTAAGGACCCGAGTGACTAACTATGTGCCTTGTCTGGACCATACATTAAGCCACCATTCAGCAATTGTGTGCCGAGTACACTAAGCCGCCATTCCTTCCCATTCCTCCCCTCAAAAGGCATCTTCACCTCTGTGCGTGTTGCTATTCTCCCTGTGAGACAGCCTGGCAGGTCCTTCTCCTCCAATAAAGCCAGTAGTCTTGTTTTTTCCGCCCTCTGCCTGATGGTTCAGGAGAGAGAGAGAGAAGAGAAACATAAGTGTTCCACTTATTTATGCATTTATTGGTTGATTCATATACGTGCCTTGACCAAAATCAAACCCACAATCTTGGTGCATCTGGACAAAATGAGATACCAGGCCAGAGCCTTGGCTAGTAATTTAAAAAATAAATAAATAAATAAATAATAATAATAATAATAATAATAATAATAAGTGTTGCCAAGGATGTGGAGAAACTGCACTTGGCTACCTCCAATGATTACTAGTACTGTGTGTGTGTTTCTGTGTGTGTGTGTGTGTGTGTGTGTGTGTGTGTGTGTTGAGAGAGAGAGAAAGAGAGAGAGAGAGAGAGAGAGAGAGAGAGGAAAAAATATGATGGATTCCAGGATTAATGAAATGTTACACTGAAAATCACTATTTTTAAATTTATTTATTTTTGATTTCTAGCTTCTTTTGAAAAATGGAAAGATCCAAGGACACTGGGCACATTCCCATGGCAATCTCCTGACCCCAGGCAGCCCAAAGGAGCCACCCCTCAGGTACCCCACCCCGCTGGTGCATCCTGGCCCCTGGAAGGCCCTGGAGTCAGTGACCAGGCTCCAGGGCAACAGGCACGTCAGGAAGGGGACTGCCAGGAGCTACACAGACAGGAGCCTCCTCTCCCCCAGAGCCAGGGAGTCCCGCCCAGGGCAGGCAGTGAGGGCCAAAGCCCCTCCACGCCTCCTGGGCCACCAGCGAGGCCAGGCTCTGTGGAGGCGGGAGAGAAGGCAGACGAGGCCAAGGCACAGCAGCCGAGGCTGCAGGGCAGTGCAATGAGGTGGTATCCGTTTATTGTGGGCGTAATACAGTGCCATCTTTCCCCAGAGGTGTGCTGAGAGAAGGGGGCCCTAGTTTATAGCAATAGTGCTTCCACCAAGAGCTGCTGGCACGGTCCCTGTGGAAAAGGCCTGGTCCCATTGCTCCTCCCAGTGGGGAGAGCGGCCATCAGTCCTTTGGTGGGAAGAAGACAAGGAAAAACAAGCCACAGGAATGTGAGGAGACAGACTGGTGATAACCACAGGCAGGAATGGGTCCCCGTCCCCACCCCCGGGGGGGGGGGGGGGGAGCAGGGGGAGCCTCAATGGGGCCTCAGACTGCAGTGTGTTAGAGCAGTGTTTTTCAACCTTTTTTGGGCAAAGGCACACTTGTTTCATGAAAAAAATCACGAGGCACACCACCATTAGAAAATGTTAAAAAATTTAACTCTGTGCCTACATTGACTATATATAAAGTAATTCTCTTGAATAGGAATCAAATAAACACAAAGAAAGTATTTTATAATTACTTTATTATGAAATATTAAGTAAACAAAATAGTGAAAAATTATAAAATTCTTGTCTTGTCTGCACCTATGGCACAACAGGCAACACTAGTGTGCCGCGGAACAGTGGTTGAAAAACGCTGTGTTAGAGAACCCGGATTAGCATCTACAGGAAGCAGACCCCTCAGTCCATCAGGGAACTGCCACCCAGCCTGCCCCCAGAGGCCCTTGTTGGGAGCCTCAGCTTAGGGCCCCCAGCTCCCCAGTGCAGCCAGCACAGCCCCTGTCCTGAGAGGTCCCTGCAGAGCGAGGAACGAGGGAAGCACCTGCTGGAACTTAGACAGAAGCAGGGTTTCGTCCTTCAGCCCCCCTCATGGCTGAGGACAGTCACTGAGACAGCAACATGCAGAGCTCCGGAGGGGGAAGCAGGCTCGGGCCACCTGCCCCGGCGAGAAGACAGGAGCCGAGCCCAGCGGGCCGGGCAGGAAGCAGCTCTCTCTCCTGCTCTCTGCCTGCGGGGAGCAGGACCCTGGAGGCAAGAGGCTGCACACACCTTGCACACAGAACTTTAACGGCTAAGAATCCCGTCTGGATGTGGCGTAGAGGGAAGGACCAAGGAGCTGCAGTCACAGCAGGGCTGGGCCGGACGAGGGGCAGGTGTGCGCAGCAGCTACTGTTTTCCAGACCCGGGCCCCTGGACCCTGCTTTCCCCTTGGGTCTGTCACAGCATCTGAGCCATCAGAACCAGACTGGACAGGGCTGAGCCAGCGTGGGTAAGAGTGGGAGTCCCCTGGCTGTTAGCTCTTGTTGAAGGGAGGGGGGAGAGAAGGGAGAGAGACTTGCTCTTGGCATCACCTTCAGGGTCTTGAACTTCCCGTTCTTCCTGCCCTCAGATTCAGCCCCCTTATGGAACTTTTTCTTCTTTTTCTTCTTTTTCTTTCTTTTTTTCTTTTTTTTTTTTTTTCAGTGAGGAAGGGAGAGAGAGACAGAACATCGATGAGCGAGAAACACCGATCAGCTGCCTCTTACACACCCTCCACTGGGGATGTGCCTGCAACCAAGGTACATGCCCTTGACCGGAATCGAACCTGGACCCTTCAGTCCGCAGGCCAATGGTCTATGCACTGAGCCAAACCGGTTAGGGCTGGAACTCTTTCTTCTTAATCATGGCTTCCAACATCTTATCTTGCTCTTCCTCCCTCTGCCGGTCCTCACCCACACTGTGGACCCTGAAAATCAATGTTTTTAAAAAATTATTGACTTCAGAGAGGGAGAGATATAAACATCAATAATGAGAAAGAATCACTGATCGGCTGCCTCCTGCATGCCCCACACTGGGGATTGAGCCCTCAACCAGGCTGTTCCCTGACCAGGAACCCAACAACCACTGAGCCACAGTGGCCAGGTGAAATTCTTTTTTTAATTTTAAAAAGTGTTATACTATATCTTAGCTATGGTATTTGTCCTCAGTAGTCAGACTCTTCCTGTCCCTGTTTCTCTCTGTCTCTCTGTGAGTCTGTGTGTGTGTCCTTCCATCTCTGTCTCTTATTTTCTTCTTTGATTGTGCATTTTATTCAGTTCTTACCATAGACTGCTAACTGCCTTCCATCTCCAATCTCTCTCTCTATCCAATCTACCTCCACACTGCACCCAGGTTTATCTTACATTTCTTTTTTTAATATATTTCATTGATTTTTTTTTTTTTTTTTTTTTTTTACAGAGAGGAAGGGAGAGAGATAGAGAGTTAGAAACATCGATCAGCTGCCTCCTGCACACTCCTGCTGGGGATGTGCCTGCAACCAGGTACATGCCCTTGACCAGAATCGAACCTCGGACCTTTCAGTCCGCAGGCCAACGCTCCATCCACTAAGCCAAACCGGTTTCGGCTATCTTACATTTCTTTTTTAATATGTTTTTATTGATTTCAGAGAAGAAGGGAGAAGGAGAGATAGAAACATCAATGATGAGAGAGAATCATTGATCGCCTGCCTCCTGCAAACCCTCTACGGGGGATGGAGCCTGAAACTCGGATATGTGCCTGAGTGGGACTTGAACTATAACCTCCTGGTTCATGGGTCGATGCACACTGGCTGGGCTATCTTATATTTCTGAAACACAGATCACTTTATCTAATGCCTTTATATAAAACCATTCAGAAAGTTCAAGGTTGTTTTTTTTTTCTTTTCATTTTTTTATTAAGGTATTATATGTGAACACATCTTACCATTGCCCACCCCCAAGTCCAATGTATTAACCTTTTCTTTATGATTTGTGATTATTTTATCTTATCTAAGAAATCTTTGCCCATCTTAAAGTTGTAAAGATTTTCTTCTGTACTTTTTTAATAGAAACAACAATGATGAGCCCTATCCAATTTGGCTCAAGGGATAAAGCATCAGCCTGTGGACTGAAGGGTCCTGGGTTCGATTATGGTCAAGGGCAGATGCCTGGGTTACGGGCTTGATCCCCAAGGAGGCAGGTGATCAATGATTCTCTCTCATCATTGATGTTTCTATCTCTCCCTCTTCTTTCTTCTTCGAAATCAATAAAAATATGTTTAAAAAAACAATTATTTAAAAAAGAAAAATAAAACATCACTGAAGAAGGGAATCATTTATCGCCCCACACTAGGGATCAAGTCCGAAACCTGGCATGTGCCCCTGACCAGAATCAAATCCGGGACCTTCCAGTCCACAGGCCAATGCTCTATCCATTGAACCAAACCAGCTGGGGGTCTTCTGTGCTTTTGAAGAAGTTTTATAGTTTTAGCTTTATGTTTAGGTCTAATATATTCCTTAATGTATAGTGTAAGATAGTGGTTGAGGTCAAATTTTTCTTCCATAAGGGTATCAGGTTGATCCAACACTATTTGTGGAAGAATATTTTACCCCTTATGAATTACCTTGGTGCCACAGAGAGCAAAAACAAATTTATTTCACTAAACCTGAGTAAGTGGCTATATCATGAGTAAATAAATAATTTTTGTTGTTTTAAGCTACTAATTTTGGAGATGGCTTTACATGTCAATAGATAATCAAAACATATGGCAATGAAACATCATTTCAGTAGTTGCCTTGGGGAAGGGAGAGATCACTTTCAAAGGGCACAAGGGGATTTTCAGGAGTGATGGAAATGTTCCATATCTCAATTGGAGTAGTAGTTATAAGAATTTATCAAAACTTTTTGAACCATAGACTTAAAATCTAAATATTATAATGTATATAAATTATACCTAATGAAGTTGATTTAAAAATAATAACTTTGCTGCTGAAACCGGTTTGGCTCAGTGGATAAAGTGTCGGCCTGCAGACTGAAAGGTCCCGGGTTCAATTCTGGTCAAGGGCATGTACCTTGTTGTGGGCACATCCCCAGTAGAGGGTGTGCAAGAGGCAGCTGATCGATGATTCTCTCTCATCGATGTTTCTAACTCTCTATCCCTCTCTCTTCCTCTCTATAAAAATCAATAAAAAATATATTTAAAATAATAATAATAATAACTTTGCCAACTCTCTTTTTTTATCTTTATTGTTGAAAATATGTCCCCTTTCCCCCGCATTGATCTCCTCCAGCCTGCTCCCACTCCCCACCCTAGGCCTTTACCACCCTATTATCCGTGCCCATGGGTTATACATACAAGGTCTTCGGTTGATTACCTCCCATCCACCCTCTCTCGCCTTTCCTCCAAGATTCTGCACTCTGTTCCATGCTTCCATGTCTCTGGAGCCACTCCATTCATCGGTTTATTTTGTTAATTAGATTCCACATCTGAGGGAGAGGGTGTGGGACTTGTCTTTTTCTAACTGATTTATTTCACTCAGCATGACACTCTCCAGGCCCTCCGGGGCTGTCTCAAAGGGGAAGAGGTTCTCCTTTTTCACTGCTGCACAGTACTCCCTGGTATAAATGGACCACTGCTTTCTTATTTTCACTCTCTATTAACTAGAAAACAAAGATTAAATGCCTCGGCTTGCCAGTAGACTCTTTACAATGTAGCCCCAGTCTGAATTTCCAAGTTATTCCATTCCCACTCTTTATATCAAATCTAAATAAAATGATTTGCAGCTTCACATTTGCCCGGGCTTCTTGTTGTTCCGTCTTCCTGGCATACCACGCCTTCTGATCTCAGGCTGCTGAAGTCCCAGTCATCCTGACCCCCCCTCTTCCCATCCCTGTGCTGAGAGGGTCTTCCCATCCCTGTGACACCCCCTCCTCTTGCTTGCAAAACACTTTGTGAATACTTTTATTATAATATTTGTCACATTTTGTTGTAAGATTTTGTTCACATGTTTCTCTCTTTCATTATACCCTGACTTCCTTCAGGGAAACTACAACTTCTGAATCATCTTTGTATCACCGTAATCTAAGCACCTGGCAGCCAGTAGATAGTACTCAGTAAGTGGTGAATGAATTATATCAGCCAGAGTCTCCTTTTGCTTTGCTCATTACTTTACGGTTCTTCTCCAGCACTCTGTGGTAAAGGTGTCTCTTGAGTCTCCATCCACTGCTCGCGCTCTCTCTCTCTCTCTCTCTCTCTCTCTCTCTCTCTTCCCTTTGGCAGTCTCTAAAATCTCACCCAACATCTTGGCTACAACTACTTCTTCAAAAGTCATTCATTATCAGCAAATGTTTACTGAGCATTAAGAACATTATACTAGTAACTTGAATACAAGAACTTATAAAAGAATCCACAGGACTTGAGAATTTGAAGAGAACTGAATATTGAAGACAAGAGAAAACGGAATCATATATCTGAATTAATTCTGAGTCTGTGTGCCAATCAACGATTTTTCTCTCATCACTGACATTTCTAGCTCTCTCTCCCTCTCTCTCCCTTCCTCTCTGAATCAATAATATATATTTAAGCCCTAGCCAGTTTGGCTCAGTGGATAGAGCCTCGACCCTCGGACTGATTTGATTCTGGTCAAGATATGCAGGCTTGCCAAAACTGGTTTGGCTCATTGGTTAGAGCGTCGGCCTGCAGACTGAAGGGTCCCGGATTCGATTCCAGTCAAGGGCATGTACCTTGGTTGCAGGCACATCCCCAGTCAGGGGTGTGCAAGAGGCAGCTGATCGATGATTCTCTCTCATGGATGTTTCTAACTCTCTATCCCTCTCTTCCTCTCTGTAAAAAAAATCAATAAAATATTTTTTAAAAAAAAAAAAATAAAGGTTGCATAGTGAACCTCTCTCCAAGCCACAGCTGAGGAGTTGAAAGAAAGAAATGGAACCTGCAAGGACATTAGACAACAAGGCCACAGGGCAGGAGAAGAGGCAGCACAACAGACTTGCACACAGGCCAGGAGAGGAGAGGGTTCCTCAGAGCAGATGATGGTGAGCATTACTGACGTTGCGAAAAGGCTTAAGAGGACAGAAATCAAGAAAAGTCTTTGAGCCCGGCCAGTGTTTGAGGCGTTGACATGTGAAAGGCCATGGGTTTGATTCCTGGTCATGACACATGCTTAGATTTTGGGCTCGATCCCCAATAGGGGACATGCAGGAGGCAGCTGATTGATGATTCGCTATCATCATTGATGTTTCTATCGCTCCCTCTCCCTTCCTCTCTCTGAAATCAATAAAAACACATTTTTTAAAGTCTTTGAATTAGGACATAGATGACTATAGACACAGCCATGTGAGAGTGGGCCCTGGGGGAGAAAGCCAGATGGCAGAGGAATAATGAGAGAATGAGTCATGAAGACATGGAAGCACACAGTATTTGGCAGTGAAAGGAGGAGGGAAAATGGGACAGTAGCTTAAAGAAGGTGAGGTCATATAGAGACCTTTCTCAAAATAAGTGAGACCTGAGTGTCTGAGAATGAAAAAAGGAAGCCAGGAAAAATTAATTGTTTTAAAATGTGGAGAAAACAATTCATGAAATAAATTCCTTTAAGGAGACAGGAGAAGATGGGATCAAGACACAGGTGGAAAGCACAGACTTAGAAATGAGACGGCCTTTACTCTAAGGTAGAGAGGGACAGGAATGGATAGTGATATCGATTATTTTTAGGTGGAAAGGAGTTTGGATAATGGAGTTTATGTCATTGGCCTCTGTCTTCTCAATAAAATTAAGAGATAATAAATTTACTAAGCATTCACCATGGCCTAAACACTTTTATATATTAACTGTTTTAATCCTCATCCGAGGAGGTGCTTTTATTGATTTTTTCTTTCTTTTTTAAAAATGTATTTTTATTTATTTTAGAGAGGAAGGGAGAGGGAGAGAGAGATAGAAACATCAATGATGGGAGAGAATCTTTGATTGGCTGCCTCCTGCACGCCCCACATCTGGGATTAAACCCACAACCTGGGCATATGCCAGACCAGGAATCGAACTGTGACCTCATGGTTCATAGGTTGATGCTCAACCACTGGGCGATGCTAACCAAGCCTTCACTCAGTTTTAGATGATTCAACTCTTTCTTTTGAGTTACTGAGCGTCGGGTCTCCCAATTGGACAGGATTCTCCTAGTATAGTTAAAGATGACAGAGAGAGAGATGCAAATCAAAACAATGCGGTACCATCTCACACCTGTCAGAATGGCCAACATCAACAAATCAACAAACGACAAGTGTTGGCGAGGTTGTGGAGAAAAAGGAACCCTCGTGCACTGCTGGTGGGAATGCAGACTGGTGCAACCACTGTGAGAACAGTATGGAGCTTCCTCAAAAAACTGAAAAGGAACTCCCATTTGACCCAGTAATCCCACTCCTAGGAATATATCCTAAGAAACTAGAAACACCAATCAGAAAGAATATACCGTATTTTCCAGCGTATAAGACGACCCCCTAATTTTACAGTTAAAACATAGGTTTAGGCCTATATTCGCTGTTTAAGACTACCCCCCACTTCCAAGGCAACACCAGTTCTTTTTTTAATAGACCGCCTCTCTGACTCTGGCCAATCTGAGTAGGCTTTTTACTAGAACATAGTGTACATGTTCTGTACCCGAAGCTATGTTTTAACTGTAAAATTAGGGGGTCGTCTTATACACCGGGAAATACGGTATGCACTCCTATATTCATAGCAGCACAATTTACAATAGCTAGGATTTGGAAACAGCCTAGGTGCTCATCAGCAGATGATTGGATCCAAAAACTATGGTACATCTACACAATGGAATACTATGCTGCCGTAAAAAAGAAGAAATTCTCATCATTTGCAGCAACCTGGATGGAATTGGGGAACATCATGCTGAGTGAAACAAGCCAGTCAATGAAAGAGAGACACCACATGGCCTCACTTATTTATGGATGATAAAGAACATTATAAACTGAAAAACCAAAAGATAGATATAGAGACAGTAAAGCAGACTGTCAAATTACAGAGGGGAGGTTAGGGAGATCTGGGGGAGATAAGAGATCAACCGAAGGACTTGTATACATGCATATAAGTACAACCAATGGGCACAAAACTCTGGGGAGGGAGATCATGTATGGGGGGGGGCGATGGTATATGTACAAAGATAATAATTTAATAAAAAAAATTTTAAAAAGATGACAGAATTATTATTTTTAAAATATATTTTATTGATTTTTTACAGACAGGAAGAAAGAAGGATAGAAAGTTAAAAATATCAATCAGCTGCCTCCTGCACACTCCCCATTGGAGATGTGTCTGCAACCAAGGTACATGCTCTTGACTGGAATCGAACCTGGGACCCTTGAGTCCACAGACCAACGCTCTATCCACTGAGCCAAACCGGTTAGGGCAACAGAGAATTATTTTTGCTCCCAGAAATGAGGCCTGAAGTCATCCGCACACTTGGGCAGCTTTACTAAACCTTATAAAGGGAGTACTTGAACCCTGGCTGGTATTGCTAGTAGTTAAAATAATTGGCCCATGCACCAAGGGTGGAGAGTTCGATTCCAGGTCAAGGGTTCTATTCCCAAAGGCATATACCTGGGTTTCAGTTGGCTCCCTGCCCCTGGTCCAGGCAAGTTTATGAGGCAACCAGTCCGTGTGTCTCTCTCATATCGATGTTTCTCTCTCTTTCTCTCTCTCTCTCTCTCTTTCTCTCTCTCTCTCTTTGATATTGGCATTAGAATTGGGTTCTCAGTAAGTGTTTCAGGAGAGATTTTCTAATTTACAGTGACTTAAAGAGGAACAATTTCTTGCTGAGATTATTCCTGTAGCCCTTAACACAGGTAACACACCTGCTTTTTCAACCAAATCTGAATTTGCTAAAAACTTTTTATATGTTTCATAATTATTTACATCACCAAGGAAACAGAACATTTTACAAGCCAAATTGTCTTTATTCTCTTCTTCAAATGTCAGCAGTATGTTGGCAAAGATTCTTAGAGGAGTAAGAACAGAAAAGTAACAACACTAAAAAGGCAAAAACCTTCTTATATAGAAACATCAATCAAAAAATGTTACAACCCAAATTTTATTTCACAGAAAGGCAAACTGGACTTAGGATAGATTTCAGGCAAATTTGCATCATTGATATCACTTCCGCCAGCAATATTTATTAGTATTATTTTCACATCAAAACATTGTGAAGGCCCTAGCTGGTTTGGCTAGGATAGAGCACCAACCTGTGGACTGAAGGGTTAAGCCTTAACTGTTAAGGACACATGCCTGGGTTGCGGGTTTGGTCCCCAGTGTGGGGCATGCAGGAAGCAGCCGATCAATGATTCTCTCTCATCATTGATGTTTCTATCTCTCCCTCTCTCTTCCTCTCTGAAATCAATTTAAAAAAAATTAAAAAAAAAAAAACATTGTGAAGAACACCCAATGTTTTAATAATAATTTTCTGAAGGTATAAACATTCATACAATTCAAAATTACAATTCACATGTGCATGTAGAACTGGGTTGATTCAATTTTATGACTCAAAGGATAAATACCTCCACAAGTGCACTAGATGCAGGGCAGCTAGACAACCAATTGGGAGTCAAACTCAGCTACAAAGATGTAGAGATCCGGTGTTACTGAAATGTGAACCAGGAGCAAACAGTGCAGAATGGAACTGGTTTGAGAATGTGTCAGGGAATCCGCCTACAGACAGCTCCGGGAACTGTTCCTGAAACGGGAGGAGGCTGTCGTCACCTCTCCCTCGGCAGCACCATGTGCCACAGAAATCATTTTTTTTTTTTTAAATCAATCTTTATTGTTCGTATTATTACAAAGGTTCCTCATTTCTTCCCCCCTCCACCAGGTTCCCACCCCACCCTCCGCCCCCTCCCCATCCCCCATTGTCCTCATAGAAATCATTTTTTTAAATTAAATTATCTGTGTACATATTTTAACATTGCCCCCCCCTCCCATACATACCCTCCCTCCCTAGAGTTTTGTGTCCATTGGTTGTACTTATACGCATCAGAAATCAATTTTATGTAGGAAGTGCATTTTGATATGCTGTCTCCCTTCCCTCATATCCTTCCTTCCCACCCTGAGAAACAAACTTGATGTTCACCTCAGTAACCGCTGCATTTGCGGCCAGGGGTGGGGGAGTTTTATAAAACACCTGTGGGGCTAAGCTGCCTCTTACATCACTCAGGCTGGCCTGCTCTCTGACTCCTCCTAGTGGTTGTGGAGGGAAGACTACCGTATTTTTTCCGGTGTAGTATTATATAAGACGACCCCCTAATTTTACAGTTAAAACATAGGTTTAGGCCTATATTCGCTGTATAAGACTACCCCCACTTCCGAGGCAACACCAGTTCTTTTTTTAATAGACAGCCTCTCTGACTCTGGCCAATCTGAGCAGGCTTTTTTTCGTTTCAAAAGTTGTCTTATACGCCGGAAAATACGGTAATTCCTTTAGTGAAAGCTAAATTGTGGGCAATAGAAAGACCTCCAATGAAGATGAGTGCAGAAGCACAGTAGTGATGGGTAAGCTTTGACCTGTTTCTTCATTCTTTGTGGACAGACTTAGGAAGAGTGATAAATGGCAAACATCTAGTCTTTTACTGGGAAGAGAAGCCTACAGTTTTTCTAACTGCTCTGTGTGAAGGCTCAGGGAAAGAGCAGCTGTGCCTGACAGGAAAGCAGACTGAGTTTAAACTGTCAAAGCCATTGCATTAACAGCTTATCATTGACTTGAGGCCCGGTGCACGAATTTGTGCATGGGTGGGGTCTGCCAACCTGCCCTGATTAGGGCGGGGTGGGGGGGAGGGCAATCGGACACTGGGCTGGATGGTTGGTGGGCTGGCCCTGCCCCTTGGTTGAACTCCCAGTGGAGGGGACAATTTGTATATTAGCCTTTTATTATATAGGATATCCAGCCACAGTCCTGGGGGCTACACATATGAACAAGTTGTCTCTTATAAAAGAGGCAGGTCATCTTCTAATAATTATTTCTTTTTTATTTTTATACTTGAGAGAGAGAGAGAGAGAGAGAGAGAGAGAAAATTGGTGTGACAGAGAAACATCAATCACTGCTTCCTGTATGCACCCCTGCAACCTAGACATGTGCGTCATGACCAAGAATCGAATCCTTAGCCTCATGGCGTACGGGAGGACAATCCATCCAACTGAGCCACCTGCCAATGCTCTAATTACCTTTTCTAATCAGAGCTAAATGTTATGCATCTACATGTGTAAGTAAATAACAGACTGAGGGGCATCTCATGCCATTTGACCTTATGCTATCTGCATGTCTTTTCAAGAAAGTTCTATATAGTCCCAAAGTCCCACCAAGCCTCTGTCTCTCCGAACAGAACAAAAAGATACCTATAGATTCTCCAAATCTGTTTTCCCCATTACTTTTGCTTCTTGAACAGGCTCCAACCCTCTTCTTGAGTCTTTACATCATATTTCATTCCCTTTTGTCACTGCTTAGCTATGTAGGTTTTGGTCCTTGTATTTCTACCAGAGACCAGCTTTTCTTTTCTCCTGTTACTTCTGTTCTTCTCTCCTATTGGTTTAGAGTTATCTCACCTCAATGATACAGAAGGCTGTCCTTGCTACTACCTTATTTATTTCTATAGCATTTTGCACACAAACACATACGCACTCAGTATTTACATGGGGTCCAGATGCCCTGGGCACAAGTAGACTCCTTCTAAATAGATATGCAGCCAAAACTGGTTTGGCTCAGTGGTAGAGCGTCGGTCTGTGGACTGAAGGGTCCCGGGTTCGATTCCAGTCAAGGGCATGTACATTGGTTGTGGGCACATCCCCAGTAGGGGGTGTGCAAGAGGCAGCCGGTTGATGTTTCTCTCTCATCGACGTTTCTAGCTCTATCCCTCTCTCCTCCTCTCTGTAAAAAATCAATAATATATATATATTTTTTAAATAGATATGCAGAGCCTGAATCCATAGCTCTTGGGTAGTTTGACCCTAAAGTACCTGCTAAACTGAATGAAAAGCTTTGAGTGGTGAATGTGCAAAGTAGATCACTCACCATAGAAAAAGGCGAAAGATTTATGCGATCTGAAGAGAAACCAGAGTATGATCACTCACCATAGAACAGAAAACACTGAGAATACAGACTCCGTGTTAATCCCAGTATCCCAAAAGTTGTTTTCTAGGTTCTTTTAAACATTTCCTGCTGCCTAGGAGATAGGGGAGTTCTGAAAACATACTAATGGTACAGTTACAGAGTTCCCGAACAATCAAACAATGCAGGAGGAGAGTTTGGAGAGACTCACTTTATTCAACGTACGATGGGCTTAGAGAAATGATTTCAAATTCTAAGCAAAGGTACAAGCAGAGCTTCCCTTTTTATTAAGGAGCCAGCTCTCTGTGCAATTAGTAGTTATCTCGCTCTGTCCTTGAAAACAAACACATCTAAATTTATGGGCATACCTAGTCTTGACCTGCAAGGTCAGACAGCTAATTTTATGATCCTCATTTTACAAGCAGGCTAAAGGAGCCTAGAAAGCAAACATGTTTTTTAGAATAGAGGCCATCTAAAAAAAAAACAGCAGAAAATTCCAAACAGCAGTTTTTTACAAAATAGGGGTTTTCCTTCTCAGTACCTTCTCTGACAATCACACTGAGAAACAGGAAGCTTGTGTGTTGGGGAAAGCAACTTATTTCGTTGTAAGTTATTTTATATTTTACTATTATACAGTAAAGCATTGATCCATTCCATAGCCATCACTTGTGTTGTAATTAATACTTGTGATGTAATTTGCAATATGCGCATCACTTTTATAAATGTAAGCTGATTTGATTTCTCCAGCATTCTAGTAAAAATGCCCCCCAAAGTGTCCTTATTTCCATTGTATAGGTGCAGAACATTCCGAAAGGTTTAGTGACGTGTTCTGAATCAAGCCGGCCAAAAGTGGACACAAAGCAGAATGAAAAAAAAAAAAGGAAAATTCCAAGAAAGAAAGAGATAAGTGAATTATCTTCAGATAACTGTTGTCTTCTTGATACTACGATGTAGGGGACCTCTGTCAATTCAGGGACAGGGGAGTGCAACAAAGACACTCAGCTCTACTAGTCTCCCCAACTCTGAGCTCTGAGACCCAGTTGCAGAGGAAACCTGGGGGGGTTGGCACACAGCTCTCCCCTAAGGGGACTGTGCAAACACTGGGCTTTCTCATCAGTTCAAACTCCCAGCTTCCTTCCTTTCTTATGCATATTTGCCAGTGACTCTAAAAAACGGAACTGGAGTTAATACTGCATAAGTAGAACCCTGCCTTTCTGCCTTTCCTCACATCCTCACACTCCTGGTTTTGTTTTTTAGCCCTCACTCCAGAATATTTTTCCCATTAATTTTTTAGAGAGAGTGGGAGGCAGGCAGGAGGAGAGAGACAGAAAGAACCATCCATGTGAGAGGGACACATTGATTGTTTGCCTCCCACACACCCTGAACTGGGGCCGGGGATCAAACCTGCAACCCAGATATGTGCCCTTGACTAGGAATTGAACTCAAGACCCTTCAGTGTATAGGTCAATGCTCTAACCACTGGGAGAAAAAAAAAACGGCCAGGGTCACAGTCCTAATTTTTCTGCTCCTCCTGCTGTTCACCAATTTCTCCTGCCTCAGCATCACTCACTTCCTCCCCATTTTCTGCATGAGTCTTTCTCTCCCCAGTCCTCCTCCTCACTGTTTTCCTCTAAGCTCCTGGAGGAACGGAACAGCTCCACTGTAAGGAGTCTGTGAAACACCGGAACAGGCTGTTGTTGACTGACCTGGCGTGTGGAAGACAGCACAGGAAACCACACTGATCTCCTAGGGCCGGTCCACCTGGGCCCGGCTGGAGTTTCCCTTCTGTTCTATTGGCAGCAACTCTAGGGAGCCCAGATGGTCCTTGAAAAATAATCCTTGGTCCAAGAATACAAAGGGAGAGTTGATTTTAAGACCCTAAAAATATTAAATTACTGTTGATAGACTTTGGGATCGGGTTGAATCAAGGAACCCTGATAGCTGGAATGTGACCTAAACCCAGAGGGAGTACAATTGGCTGCATCCAACGGTCATTAAACCTTGAACTCAGTCAGGTACTCCCTGGGATAGTGCTGATGGGAGGAACGTCAGTGCTGAGACTGAAGACTGGGAACGACACAGGCCACTCCTTGGAGCTGGGAAGAGAACAGCTTAGAAACTTCCGCCCCAAAGGAATATGGCTCAGGAGAGCTCTTTCACGCCCCAGGGCTTGAGGAGGGCACAGTGCTGGGTTGAGCACATCATCCACACATTTCTACTTCTGCATGGTGCCAGCATGCTGTCCCGAGCACACTGCACACATCTCCGCCTTGTGAAGAAAGATGCCCCTTTTGGTGTTGGGAGCTGATTATATTCTGGTGTGTGTGTGTGTGTGTGTGTGTGTGTGTGTGTTGTTGTTGTTGTTGTTAATCCTCACCCAAGGATATTTTATTTTTCCATTGGTTTTTAGAGACAGTGGAAGGAGAGAAAGAGGCAGAGAGAAACATCGATGTGGGAGAGACACATCCATTGGTTGCCTCCTGCACGCCGCACCCCAACCAGGCCCAGGGAACCTGCAACCAAGGTACATGCCCTTGACTGGAATAGAACCCGGGACCTTTCAGTCCCCAGGGCCAACGCTCTGTTCACTGAGCCAAACTGGCTAGGGCAATGTTTTAAATATTATAAAAGGTGACAGAGTGGCCTTGTGGAGTCCACGTTCCCCTTCCTCATCCTGACCTGAGTGGACATTTGCGGCTAAGAGAGGGGGTTGTAGCAGTGAAAGGGCAGGATCGGGGCCATGAGTCAGACCTGAGTTGTTGAGCCGGACTTGGGTTGGAGCAGAGGAACTGCCTGAGCAGCTCAGATGAAGAGAATTTAAAAGACAAACAGTGCTTTCCTTTCCGTCTGGCCGCAGCCATCATCTTCTAAACCAAGATGGGCGCTTACACGAGCATCCAGGAGCTATGGAGGAAGCAGCAGTCTGTGCAGTGCGCTTCCTGCTCAGGGGGCGCTGCTGGCAGCACCGCCAGCTCTCGGTCCTTCCCCTCACCTCCCCTCCCACCTCTCACACACACTCCCCTCCTACAAAGCGCAGGCTGGGCTACAAGGCCGAGCAAGGTCATGTCATATATCAGATTGGTGTGCACCGTGATGGCTGCAAGCGCCTGGTTCCTAAGGGTGTGCCCTATGGCAAGCCTGTGGGTCATGGCGTTAACCAGCTAAAGTCTGCTCAGTCTTCAGTCTGTTGCTGGGGAGGGAGCTGGACACTGAGGCTCTGAGAGTCCTGAATTCTTCCTGGGTTGGTGAAGAGTCCACGTACACATTCTTTTTTTAAAATATATTTTATTAATTTTTTTTACAGAGAGGAAGGGAGGGGTATAGAGAGTTAGAAACAAGTAAAGTTTGTAAAATTCTTACCTAACAAACAATTTAGGATGGTTAAAAAAAAAAAAAAAAAGACAAATAGTGGTTTGATCACCAGTTGGAGTATATACAGGAGGCAGCTAACCAATGTATCTCTCTCACATTGACATTTTTTTTTTACATTCTTTATTGTTTAAAGTTTTACATATGTCTTTTTTCCCCCCCGTTGACCTCTCCCTGCCCACTTCTGGCCCCCAGCACATGCCTCCACCCCCCTATTGTCCGTGTCCATTGGTCATGCCCATATGCATGGATACAAGTCCTTTGGTTGATCTCTTACCCACCCTCATTGATTTTTATTGATCTCTGGCTCTCACTCTCGCTCTCTCTCCTCTTCCTCTACCTAATATCAATATACCAATAAGCATATCATTGGGTGAGGATTTTTAAAATATTAAAATATAAATAACAAAGTATATTAAAAAAAAAAAAAAAAAAAAAAAAAAAAAAAAGACAAACAGGGAGAATAGCTTTCTCACTCAACTGATAATGAGATTATAAGTATCTGTGATCCCTAAAGGCAGACATGGTAAGGGCATGAGTGAGGGGAGTGTTATAGGGTTCAGCCTCAGACTGACCTCTGGCAAAGCCTAAAACAAGTCCCAGCTTAGAGTGCACAGCCCTCTTAACATAATTAAGCTTGACCTTATGACACTCCCTAGCTCCTTCCTGGGTAGCTAACCGGCTGTGGGAGGTGCAGCAAGTGCTGCCAAAACAAGTGAAACTCACAAGGACATTGTAACTATGGTGACCACTACCTTGTTTACCTCCGGCTATAAAATAAAAGCTCAGCTTGTAGTCTGGATCTGTTCTGTGGTCTCAGCCAGGCACAGAAGATCCACCTAGACCCAGCTTATTCTCTTCAAATTACTCTGTTTTTTCTTCATCCTTTGCTGGCCCTCCCTTAGGCTTGCCGAACCCTTGGCTGTGCTGGCGCGGCACACATGGGCAAAATAGCCAGAAACTGATCATTGTCTCACTAATAGAAAGATGTAGGAGGCTGGTCAACATTGAAGCTCTAAAAGGTCAAAGCCAACCACTCCCTATCTAATTGAGACAATGGTAACTGAGGCAACTTTCCCCTCAAATAACCATGTAAATCTTTACTGATACGATAATCCTCCTATTACCTGCCTAAGGGCTTTGGGTGGATCACAAACCTGCTTAAGGGCAATGGGTGTGTCCCGGTGTCCATAAAAAGGATCGCAAGACCAGAGCCTAGCAGTAGTCCTCCCACTAGAGGTGGGCTCCTGCCTGGCCCCAATATCCCCAAATTAATACTTTTCTAGTCTCTTTTCATTTGGGTGTGGCCTTCTCCAGAACCGGAACATAAACCCAAATTTGAACCCTGAACGGGAACTCTGAATCATGAGGGACAAGAAAGGGGTCCCCACACAAAATGGCAACCATCTTGACAACAGGAACTTCTAGAGAAAATAAGCACTGATAGGGTTAGAACAAGCCAGTAGAGAATTATGACTTCTTCATTCAAATTACTCTGAGAATTTGTCTGGAGATCATAAAGAAGGCAGAACCAGCCCAGAATCACAGAGCTAAGAAGGAACCTAGAGATCATCTAGAGAATTTTTTTTCTCCGGATTGGTATCTACTGGGGTAGAAGGGCTGCAAACAGGATATTTCAAGCCAGAGCGGTAACAGATAGGGTCCAGTATAGGAAGTTCTGATCCTGACAACCTTAGCAAAGGACAAAGGAGGCTTCTGACTTCTGCAGGACCAGAATCCTGAAGCCAAAGGAATTCACTTACTGAAGTCTCAGATAAAGCAGAGCAAGCATAGTCCCTAACTCTGGAACGCACAACCCTGCCCAAAGCAAAATAGGATCGGCTGGATCCCAAGCTGGACAGGAGGATTCTTTAACATCCCTGAACAAACCTAGCTAACAGAACCTGTTCTTCCCAGGATTAGAGGTGACATAAAAAGGAACAGAAGAGAATAAACTCACAGCTGGGCTCAGTCTTCCTGGGAGATTTGCATGCTCTGGGAAAGCTCTGTCCACAGAAAAAAGATCAACAGCATGGACATAGTCATGGGATAAGAGTTAGAACAAGCTCTAAGTAAGAATATCTCTTTTAATTCAGAATTTCCTTTGTGTATCTCTATGTGTATAGTTCTCCCTTCTGCTCATATAGCATTTGTTTTAAAACAGTCCTTCTCCAAGGTGTGGAAGGTGGGGAAAAGGCATAACAGATTCCCTGAGTAAGCAAGAAAGAAGGGGGTAGTGAACATTTATCGTTTGTAAGATTGCCCAGCTGACTCTGATATGTCCCTCCCCTGCCTCTTTAAGAACCACTGCTCAAGAAGCTACCTAGGCCCTAGCCGGGTAGCTCAGTTGGTTAGAGCACTGATACAACCTTGCCCTGATACTCCAAGGTTGTGGGATTGATCCCCAGTCAGGTCCAATCTGGACTTATCCCAAGCTCTTTGTCTTCATTCACTCAGTCTACTATAAGAGAATATTTTATTTTATTTTTATTTTTTAATATATTTTATTAATTTTTTACAGAGAAGAGAGAGGGATAGAGAGTTAGAAACATCGATGAGAGAGAATCTTCGATCAGCTGCCTCTTGCACAACCCCCACTGGGGATGTGCCCGCAGCCAAGGTGCATGCCCTTGACCGAAATCGAACCCGGGACCTTTCAGTTCGCAGGCCGATGCTCTATCCACTTAGCCAAACTGGTTTTGGCTATAAGAGAATATTTTAGACAGGGTGGCTTATAAACAACAAAAACTTATTTATCATAGTTCTGGAGGCTGAGATCCAAGATCAAAGTGTCAACAGATTTGGTGTCTGGTGAGGGCTCACTTCCTGACTCAGAGACAACCCTTGGAAACAGGCTGTGGCATCTCTTGTGTAAGGGAACTAATCTCATTCATAAGGGTTCAACCCTCATGACCAAATCACTTCCCAAAGACCTCACCTCCAAATACTATCATACTTGGGATAAGGTTTCAACATATGAATTTGGAGGGACACAAGCATTATCTGTAGCATTCTTCAATCAATCTCAAATTGACCTTAGCATCACACTCAGGAACTCCATGCGAAGTGAGTATCTTACAGGGAGATAGCATAATCCAAACTAAATCTTGTCTCTCTGAAATTAAAAAGATGATTATATGAAAAAGTTTGTTGAACTGGATGTGGTCTTCGGCTGGTGCCATTTCCTCCTGCCCTCATATAATTCAATTAATCAACAAGCATTTATTCAAGACTCTAGTTCTCTATCTCTGCTATAACAAATTACCATAAATTTAGTAGTTTAAAACAACACAGCGTTATTATTAGACAGTACTAGAGAAAGGAAGTCCAAAGTGGGTCTCAGTGGGCTAAACTAAAGGGGTTGGCAAGGTTGTTTTCCTGGAGGCTCCCCGGAGAATCCAATTCCCATCATTTTCCAGTTTCTGGAAGCTTCTCACCTTTCTTGGCTCATGGCCCCCCCATCTTCAAAGCCATGTCCAGAAAGCCAAGGAGTCCTTCTCACATTATCTCTGATTTGTCCTCTTCTGCCTTCCTGCTCACTCAGAAGGACTCTTGATTATACTGGGTCTACCAGGCAACCTAGGATATGTTCCTTCACCCAGTTTAATTGATTAACAATCTTAGTTCCATCTGCAACTTTAATTCCCCTTTGCCATGCAACCTAACATAGATACAGGTTCCTGAGATTAAAAAGTGGACATCTTCCCTAGCCGGTTTGGCTCAATGGATAGCATCAGCCTGCGGACTGAAGGGTCCCAGGTTCAATTCTGGTCAAGGGCACATACCTCAGTTGCAGGCTCAATCCCCAGCCCCAGTCAGGGCATGTGTGGGAGGCAACTAACCACTGTGTCTCTCTCACATAGATATTTCTCTCTGTCTTCTTCTCTCTCTTTCACTCTCTGTAAAAATCAATGGAAAAATATCCTTGGGTGAGGATTAACAACAAAAAAAGTGGACATCTTTGCCCAACGAGTGTAGGTCAGTGGTTGGGCATTGACCTATGAACCAGGAGGTTCCATTCCTGGCCAGGACACATGCCTGGGTTGTGAGCTCGATCCCGAGTAGGGGGTGTGCAGGAGGCAGCAATCAATTCATCATTGATATTTCTATCTCTCTCTCCCTCCCCCTTCCTCTCTGAAATCAATAAAGATATATATAATATCCTATATAATAAAGAGGTAATATGCAAATTAACTCTCATGCCCTCACAAGCTAGCTGCCTATGACTAGGCCAGCAGGGGGATTAGTGAGGGGCAACCAGGCTGGCAAGGGGGCAGTAAGAGGCCACTAGGCCAGCGCGGGGGGAGGAGGAGGAGGTGAAGTTGGAGGCTACCAGGCCGGCAGGGTGGACAGTTAGAGGTGACCAGGCCAGCAGAGGGTGGGGGAGTTGGGGGCGATTAGGCTGGCAGGGAGGCAGTAAGGGGCAAATAGGCCAGTTGGGGGAGTGCCGTTAGGGGCGACCAGAAAGCAGGCAGGTGAGCGGTTAGGAGACAGTGGTCCAGGATTGTGAGAGGCTGGGCTGAGGGGACCCTCCTCCCCCCCACTCCCAGTGCACTAGGCCTATTCGTATACCTTATTCATATAAATACATATTTTTTAATTTTAAGTCACAATGACACAAGTGAGCCACCACAGCACTGCCCTTAGCTTACTGAAAAGTCAGAGAAAAGGAAGCCTTAGAGACAGGTTCAAGAGGTAAGCCCATTGCCCTCCTAGCTGCAAGTTTCATGGGGACCCTTAGAGTTTAGCAGAGTGGAGTTAAGATGCATGCCGGAGAGGGAAGGGCAGCATGGGCATGCTTAGATGAAACTAGGTCTCGGAGAGATGAAGTGAATTGTCCAGGCTCACACCTCTAGTCAGCAGCAGAAGCGGGATTAGAACTAAATCGCTGTAAACTCCACAGCCTATGCGCTAACTCCAGCCCCTTCCCTCAGTCCTGTTCATCCTCCACACTCCACCAAAGCAGCCTGTGCACCAGTTCCAAAGACCGTGCTCCCAGACCACCATGCACACTCCCACCATCACATCTCCAAAGCATCCATTTCAAAGCCACTGCTACTGAGAAGCCTTCCTGGTCCCCTCGCTCAGAAATCCTTGCTGCTTCTTGTGGGCTCACAGAACTCTATTACCCTGTTTCCCCGAAAATAAGACAGTGTCCTATATTAATCTTTGCTCCCAAAGATGCGCTAGGTCTTATTTTCAGGGGATGTCTTATTTTTCCATGAAGAAGAATACGGTACACATTTATTATTAAATGAAAATAAAGGAAATTTATTACCTGTATATGGTACGGTAGTACGGTAAGAGTCAACACAAACCAGACAAACTGTGAATCCTACAGTATCAAGAATTTACTCATTTATTCAGTGACAATCATGTCATCATCTTCTGGAACATCACCATTTCCTGAATTTCCTGGTGAACTTCTTGTGACTCCATTTCTTTCAGAATCAGTGGACCAAATCTCTCATGTTTAGCCTGGGGGGGCCTTATTTCCGGGGGGATGCCTTATATTTCACTCAGAAGGAAACCTGTAAGTAGGTCTTATTTTCGGAGGATGTCTTATTTTCGGGAAAACACGGTAATCACTGCCAATAGAATCATTTTCTTTTCTTTCTTTCTTTTTTTAATATATTTTATTGATTTTTTACAGAGAGGAAGAGAGAGGGATAGAGAATTAGAAACATCGATGAGAGAGAATTATCGATTAGCTGCCTCTTGCACACCCCCCACTGGGGACGCGCCCGCAACCAAGGCACATGCCCTTGACCGGAATCGAACCTGGGACCCTTCAGTCCGCAGGCCGACGCTCTATCCACTGAGCCAAACCGTTTTCGGCTAGAATCATTTTCTAGCCGAAAACGGTCTTACAGTGGTGTGTTAAAGGTTATCTGCTTTCCTTAGATTCTAATCTCTCTGAGCATGAGAGGCTTCCTTATTCATTTTTGTATTCTCCCTGTACGCTGCCAGTTCACTGTGCATTCAAAACTGGTTTTTGAGATCTTTGAGGGAAGAGCGCTCTGTGAGTTACTCTCTAGGCACTTCCTCTGCCCTAAACACAGAGCAGGAGTAGATAAAACTTAAAAAGAAAACACCAAAATGACAGTATTGAGCTCAGAAAAACAATATTATTATCTCTGTGACCCTGAACTAAATAGAAACACAAAGTCCCGAGCAGGACTGAGGTCTCCAGGCTTCAGGGATCCTAGTAGAGCTGCAGGGGAGGCAGCCAGGCCCTGAGGGGACAGAGCGTGGGGCAGTCTCTCCACTAAGGAAAAGAGGCCCACAAACATAGCGGCTGCCAGCTGCCGGAGACGAAGCGTACTTGGATTATAAAGAGAAGCTTTGGCCAAAACCGGTTTGGCTCAATGGATAGAGCGTCGGCTTGGGGACTGAAAGGTCCCGGGTTCGATTCCGGTCCGGGGCATGTACCTTGGTTGCGGGCATATCCCCAGTAGGGGGTGTGCAGGAGGCAGCTGATCGATGACTCTCTCTCATCGATGTTTCTAACTCTCCATCTCTCTCCCTTCCTCTCTGTACAAAATCAATAAAATATATTAAAAAAAAAAAAAAAAAAAAAAAAAAAAAGAGAAGCTTTGTAGCTGGCGGGGTGGCTCGGCTGGTTGAACATCCATTGTCCAGGCATCAAGAGGTCACCAGTTCGATTTTGGGTCAGGACACATGCCCAGGCTGCGGGCTTGATCCCCAGTAGGGGGCCTGTAGTAGGCAACCAATCCATGTTTCTCTCTCCCTTCCTCTGTTTCTAAAATCAATAAAAACTTACTTTAAATAAAGAAAAGTTTTGTATAAATAATAAGAGATTTAGGGTGGATGACAGTGAAAGTAACAGAATTACTGGAGCGGGCAAAGACTGCCATGGTAACCAAGTGTAACTGGGATGGCAAACCGAAGACCCAGGACGACATCTCCACGTACCCCGGTGGCAAGGCCTTCCTCCGACCCCCCAATTCCAGCAGGAGATAATAAACCCAGCAGCTACCAAACCTGTAGCTGATGTGGCTCACTAGATAGTCTGGCTGTGGACTGAAGGGTCCCAGGTTCGATTCCAGTCAAGGGCACATACCCAGATTACCGGCTCCATCCCCAGTAGAGAGCGTGCAGGAGGCAGCCGATCAATGATTCTCTCTCATCATTGATGTTTCTACCTCTCTCTCCCTCTCCCTTCCTCTCTGAAATCAATAAAAATATTTTTTTTTAAATGAATCTTTATTGTTCATATTATTACAAAGGTTCCTCATTTCTTCCCCCCTCCACCAGGTTCCCACCCCACCCTCTGCCCCCTCCCCATCCCCCATTGTCCTCATCCATAAGTGCACAGTTTATGTTCAGTCTCTTCCTCCCTCCCTTTCCCCGATAGTAAATCCCTTTTCAGATAGTAAATCTGTTACTTAGCATTTTCTCATATCAATAATACCTCCACATGCCCAATGATACACTTCACACAAAAGACATTTTCAAATAGGTCAACCAGCCTCATCCAGGCCCCACCCAAGGCACTCACAGATCAACACCCCAGCCCTATACTAACTCAACACATCCAGATCTAAGCCTTCATCACTTGATTCAGCAGACCCTCAAGTTCCCGCAAAAGTTTCCAGCCATGTCTGAGAGGCAGCCGTGGGCAGGTACAGGCAAGGAGCGAGCTGTTTCGGGCCTGGCTGCTCCGGGCCTGGCCTCTGTTGCTCTGGTTCGTTCCACAACCAGCTGCTCCGGGTCTGGTCACTGCCGCTCCCGACCTAGTTGCTCTGGACTTGGCTGTTGCTGCTACAGGCCTGGCCGCACCCGACCCGGCTGCTCTGGGCCCGGTTGCTCTGGTCCCGGCCGGTCTGGGCCTGGCCGCTCCCAGCCTGTCAGCCGCTGCTCCGGGCCTGGCCGCACCAGACCCGGCTGCTCCGGGCCTGGCCGCTCCCAGCCCGGCAGCTGCTGCTCCGGGCCTGGCCGCTCCTAGCCTGGCAGCCGCTGCTCCGGGCCTGGCCGCACCCAACCCGGCTGCTCCGGGCCTGGCCGCTCCCAGCCCGGCAGCTGCTGCTCCGGGCCTGGCCGCTCCCAGCCTGGCAGCCACTGCTCCGGGCCTGGCCGCACCAGACCCGGCTGCTCCGGGCCTGGCCGCTCCCAGCCTGGCAGCTGCTGCTCCGGGCCTGGCCGCTCCCAGCCTGGCAGCCGCTGCTCCTGGCCTGGCTGCACCAGACCCGGCTGCTCCGGGCCTGGCCGCTCCCAGCCTGGCAGCCGCTGCTCCGGGCCTGGCCGCACCAGACCCGGCTGCTCCGGGCCTGGCCGCTCCCAGCCTGGCAGCCGCTGCTCCGGGCCTGGCAGCACCAGACCCGGCTGCTCCGGGCCTGGCTGCTCCCAGCCTGGCAGCTGCTGCTCCGGGCCTGGCTGCTCCCAGCCTGGCAGCCGCTGCTCCTGGCCTGGCCGCACCAGACCCGGCTGCTCAGGGCCTGGCCGCTCCCAGCCTGGCAGCCGCTTCTCCGGGCCTGGCCACTCCCAGCCTGGCAGCCGCTGCTCCTGGCCTGGCCGCACCAGACCCGGCTGCTCCGGGCCTGGCCGCTCCCAGCCTGGCAGCCGCTGCTCCGGGCCTGGCCGCACCAGACCCGGCTGCTCCGGGCCTGGCCGCTCCCAGCCTGGCAGCCGCTGCTCCGGGCCTGGCAGCACCGGACCCGGCTGCTCCGGGCCTGGCTGCTCCCAGCCTGGCAGCTGCTGCTCCGGGCCTGGCCGCTCCCAGCCTGGCAGCCGCTGCTCCTGGCCTGGCCGCACCAGACCCGGCTGCTCAGGGCCTGGCCGCTCCCAGCCTGGCAGCCGCTTCTCCAGGCCTGGCCACTCCCAGCCTGGCAGCCGCTGCTCCTGGCCTGGCCGCACCAGACCCGGCTGCTCCGGGCCTGGCCGCTCCCAGCCTGGCAGTCGCTGCTCCGGGCCTGGCCGCTCCCAGCCTGGCAGCTGTTGCTCTGGGCCTGGCCGCTCCCAGCCTGGCAGCTGCTGCTCCGGGCCTGGCCACACCAGACCCGGCTGCTCCGGGCCTGGCTGCTCCCAGCCTGGCAGCTGCTGCTCCGGGCCTGGCCGCTCCTAGCCTGGCAGCCGCTGCTCCAGGCCTGGCCACACAAGACCCGGCTGCTCCGGGCCTGGCCGCTCCCAGCCTGGCAGCCGCTGCTCCGGGCCTGGCCGCACCCGACCCGGCTGCTCCGAGCCTGGCCGCTCCCAGCCTGGATGCTCCGTGCTTGGCTACTGCTGTTCTGGGCCTGGCTGCTCCCAACCCGGCTGCTCTGGGCCCGGCTTCTCCGGGCCCAGCCACTCCGTGTCTGGGTGTTCCTGGACTGGCCACCCTGGGCTTGGCCGCCTCTGCCTCAGGCCTGGCTGCCACTGCCCCAGGTCTGGCTGCTCCAGTGCTGGCCGTTGATGCTCTTGTTCTGGCTGCTGCTGCTCTGGGGCCTGGCCACTACTGCTCCAGGCCCAGCTGCCACTGCCTTGTGCCTGGCCACTCTAGGCCTGGTCGCCGCTGTTCCAACATTCTGTCCCTTTTTTCTCTTTTTTTTTTCTTTCTTTTTTTTTTTTTTTTAAAAAAACACGCATTTATGTTGCAATGTTGGCTGGTGCGTTGAGTTCTGACTTAGTCTTTGATTTTTCAAGATCTTCTTTGTATTCTTTCTTAAGTAATTTTACTATCATTTGCTCTCACTTGATTTCTTCACATTGAGAACTTCTTTGGTTTCTTCCTCCTTGTCCTGGGAGCACAGCAGGTTGGCCTGTGGCACCCCTTTGTTCTCCGGGGGCTCCCACGGTGCTCCAGCCTGTTGCCGGGGTCGGCGCCGCCCAGGAAGCAGCCCCCTTCCTTGGCTCTGTTGCCCGCGCTCAGCAGTCGAAGGCTCAGGGGCAACCCCCCCCTGGGGGCCCCGTCGCCCGGCTCCTTGCTGGCACCCGGCTGGCAGGTGTCCGGCAGGGGCTCCTGCTCCTCGTCGCGTTCCTCCAGTCTGGAGCTTTCTTTCTCCCTCCCACTAGGGGAGTCCAGGATCAGAGTCAACAGACTGTCCTCTGCGCACAGTGTGCGCGACTCCGGGGGCTCGGCCTTTCGCCGCGCTCCCAGGACTCCACCTCACAGCTCCGTCTCCCTCTGCCCGAGCCTGGGTCCCCAGGGACTGGCCCAGACCTGGAGTTCGGGGCGGTCTGGACTGAGGCTCAGAGCTGCCGCCGGAGGCTTTGTTTCTTCCGGCTAGGGTAATCCAGCATCAGAGTCAACATTCAGTTCTCTGCGCACCATGTGCGCGTGACTCCGGGGGCCCCGCATTTCGCCGTCCCCCGGGATTGTCTCCCCCTGCCGGAGCCTGGGTCCCCAGGGTCTGGCCCATATCTTGGGGCTCAGCGCTGCCGGTTCGGGGTTTCAGCCCAGGCTGGGGGTTCTATTTCCTTCCTGCTAGGGAACGCCAGGCAGCACCCAGCCCTCTCCTCCTCTCCGGCTGCGACCTCTCCGCGCGCGCGTGCGTGCGAGCGCGCAGCATGTCTCCGTACCTTAGGCTTTTTTTCAGCTCCTCTGATTTTCCTTCTGGTTTTCTCCCTCCTTCCTATTGTAGAGTTTTCAGTCAGTCGACTCCCTGTAGCTCTGGGCAATGTCCACTCTACATTTTAGTTGTATTCCTTGAAATTGTTGTGAGCTGCTGCGGCTAGGTGTCTACCCAAGCAGCCATCTTGGATCCCCTGAAATCAATAAAAATATTTTTAATATATTTTATTGATTTCAGAGAGGAAGGGAGAGAGATAGAAGGGATAGAGAGCTAGAAATATTGATGAGAGAGAAACATCGACCGGCTGCCTCCTGCACACTCCCGCCAGGGATGTGCCTGCAACCAATGTACATGCCCTTGACTGGAATCGAACCTGGGACCCTTCAGTCCACAGACTGATGCTCAATCCACTGAGCCAAACCGGTTTCGTCAATAAAAGTATTTTTAAATAAATAAATTTAAAAATTAAAATGTTTAGTGCTTGGAGCACTAGCCCTCAGATGGAAGCATCTCAGGTTCAATTCCTGGTGAAGGGCATATACCTGCTTGCAGGTTGATCCCTCATCATGTTGGGATAAGTGCAGGAGGCAACCACTTGATGTGTCTCTCACATTGATGGTTTCTCTCTCTTCTCTCCTACTCCTTCCCTTCCATTCTCTCTAAAAACCAATGGAAAAAAATATCCTCGGGTAAAGATTAAAAACAAAAAAAATGTGTAAAAGAAACGGGCATTTGAGATCTTGCTTCCTGGCACTGTCATCAGTTTGGCTCAAACTCATAAAAATTCTAAGTAAGTTTAGACAAAAGTATATGCTAACAACGATGATTTAAATGTTTTGAGGGCCTTGTGTGTTATGTCTGTTACACCCAGATTTCATGATCCCCAAAGGCCGCCAGGGAGCCGAGTCCGGTGCAATGGCTGAAAGCCTGTTCCATGCCAGCATGGGCTCTGTCCCACTCACACCGACTGTGGCGTGGAGGAAGAGAGCGAGCTTCAACAGATCCAGGGGTTTTATAGGGGTGGTGATGTCACTGCTTTGGCTGACCCCGATTGGTTGGGTGAGGGCTAGGGTCCAGTTACAAAATGGAGGATCAGGAGTTGGGCCCCACCCTCTCATTCCCAGGAGCTAGCCCCGCCCTGCCCTTTCATGTCCACCCATTTTGCCTATTGACATTATTCATAATAAAATATTCCATTTTATTTTTTATTTTTTTTTAATATATTTTATTGATTTTTTACAGAGAGGAAGGGAGAGAGGGAGCTAGAAACATTGATGAGAAAGAATCATCAAGCAACTGCCTCCTGCACCCCCCCCCCCCCCACCGGGGATGTGCCCTCAACCAAGGTACATGCCCTTGACCAGAATCGAACCTGGAACCCTTCAGTCCGCAGGCCAATGCTCTATCCACTGAGCCAAACCGGTTTCGGCTAAAATATTCCATTTTAATGAAGACTACTGCTAACACAGCCTGTAAAAATACATTGAAAAATTTGTTTGTTGAATTGGATGTGGCCTTGGGCTGGAGCCATTTCCTCCCACCCTTCATTCACGTTTCTGCCCAGCAAGCGTCTGCAGACAGACTTCTCCACGTGGCGTCTGGGGGGACGTCTTGCGGCCTCCGATCCGCAGAGACGCCGCCGCCCTCCCAGCTCCCTCCCTCCCTGTGCTCCTGGCCGCTCCTGTCCACGCTGCTCCCTCGCTCTTTTGGCCACACCGGGGTGCTTAGTGTCCACCGGCCCCTGGGCGTCAACGCTGGAGCTCACGTTCTTTCTCTCTCCCCTTTGGCCAAGCCAGTCCTTCCTCGGTGAATTAATTTTATTTCCAAAGACTCCGGCGTAGCTTTCTCAAAAGCAGCGCCCGTGTCCGGTGGCAGTGGGAGCCCGCAGGCCTCTGGAGCTCCCTCACCTCCCACCCCGCCCGCGGGGAGGCGCCCCTCCCGCCGGCCTCGGCTCCTCCGCTCCGGGCCTGGCACGGGGCCGCCGCCCGCCCCGCGGGGACAAAGGGGCCTGTGTCCCGCCGGCCGCCCCGAGGCCGGGCGGAGGCACCACGTGTGAGCCCGCGCGGCCCCCGCCCCTGGCCGGTCCCCTGGGCTGCAGTCTCCCCGGCTCAGCCTGGACCCCTGGGGAGTCTCCCCCGGGCGATCCTGCGGGGAGAACGTCCCGGCGGCTACCGCAACCGCGTGCCCCTCCCAGAATTTTTCAGCGGATTTGCGCCAAGTTCAGGCACAGCCATCTGGGCGGGAATGTGACCTTCCTTTCACCCCGTTCTTGACCCAGGGGTTTCCCCCACCTCTCCGCGCTTTAGGGAGCGCCCACAAGCTTCTCCCTCCGCTTCCCCCAGCTCGTTTTTGGTTTTGATTAGGTTTAGGGCTAGGTTCACACGCTTTTGAGATGCCTCTTTATCAGCAAACCACCCTCAAGAGTAAGAGTGCACTTAATCCTGTCATCTTCTCTTTGGGGAAGAAGAGGCGGGCCTGACTTTTACGGAACTCTAACCCACACGCCAGGACTGTGAAATAAACATTATTTTCCCATTCTGTCTTTCCATTCTTAGAAAACTGAGGTTAGCATTTCCCCCTCTATGCCCTAGGCTCTGGTTAATAACTTCTTGGTTCACCAAATCCTCCAGTTCCAAACTTTACTAGACTCTTCCGTTCCCTTTGCTCACACCATTCATTTAATGTCTGTTAGTGGGGAACTTGTTAAGTAAACTGATATTATACAAAGGAGTGTAGATGATTTGTACAGCTAGGGGGAAATCATGCTGTAGAGGCTCTGTAGGGTATACTAGACTTGAATTGCATACATGAAATGAAAACAGTAATGGTTCCTAATGCACAGGGTTGTTGTGAAGATTAAGTGAGTGAAAGTACTTAGAACAATATCCAGAATATAGACCATTAGCAATTTACTTATATGTATTGTTAATAAAAGGAACAAGGGGCAAAAGAACATGTACAATAATTTTTTTAAAAAAATATATATTTTTTTTATTTCAGAGAGAAAAGGGGAGAAACATCAATGATGACAGAGAATCAGGGATCGGCTGCCTCCTGCACACCCCCTATTGGGGATGGAATCCACAATCTGTGCATGTGCTCCAACCAGGAATCGAACCCTGACCTCCTGGTTCATAGGTCGACGCTCAACCATTGAGCAACACTGGCTGGGTTACAATGATTTTTATAAAAGAAAAATAAGTATATGGGTAAAATGTCCCTTAAAAACTTCACCATCCTATATAATAAAAAGCTAATGTACAAATCAATCGAATGGCAGAATGACCGGTCGCTATGATGTGCACTGACCACCAGGGGGCAGATGCTCAACACAGGAGCTACCCCGTGGTGGTCAGTGTGCTCCCACAGTGGGAGCGCCGCTCAGGCAGAAAGCTGGGCTCTGTGAGGGCACAGGCCAGGCTGAGGCACACCCCCTCTGCCCAGTGTACGAATTTTGTGCACCAGGCCTCTAGTAAATCAATAACAGTAGTTGCTTCTGGAGAGAATAACAGAGGGGGCAGAGCAAGGCAATTTATTTTCACTGTATACTTTTCTATACCTTTTTAATTTTTTACCATGTGTGTTTGACATCTATGTGAAAAGATAAACTAATTTTATTAATTATTTTTTAAACAGAAAAATATCCATCAGAAACACATTATGAAAAAGTAATTAAATTTTATGAGCTGTAGAAATCATATTACAATCTTTTCCATTAGTGTTATTTTGTTAAAATGATTACATATTGTAGTCACTGAATGATTTTTCAAACACTTGCAGACTTTCAAATTATTGATGGAGCATAGTGCTTGTACCTCAAAGTTTGGTCCTCAGACCAGCAGCCTCAGTATTACCTAGGAACTTGTTAGAAATGCAGAATCTCAGACCCCACCCCAGAACTACTGAATCAGGAGTCTACATGTTAATAAGAATCTCAGGTGGTTTGTTTTGTTTGAGGCATGGGAAAGACTGAGCTAAAAGATATAATAATAATTTTAAAAAACCAAATGTTTTATTCATCTCTAATCTTTGACCCCCTGCCTCTCAAAATTGCTGTTTAGTGTTAGGCATGAGCAGAGCAAGGACGATGAGCCCGGTACAGAGTCAGCAGGATGGAAAGCCCCAGATGCAAGGGGCAAAACTGGGAAAACAAGAACCTGGCCCCAGGGTAACTTACCTTCCCCTAGTATTTCACTGGTTGTGTGGTTTGGACCCCTGATCTTTCATATTGCTGACCAGGCGAATTAGACCCCTGCCTTTTCCTTCCTAAAGATAACATCTAGGCCTCGGTTGTATTTCAGCTTCAGGCCCAGAAGAGCAGTAAAACCAGACAAGTGAAGCCCTGGCTACCTCAGGACCAGTTGCACTAATGACCCCCTGTCCTGGCGCTGACCAATCAGTGGAGCCTGCGAGGTCCGCACTAAAAGGAGCCAAGCTAAGAGACCTTGTGAGAGTTTAAGAAATTTTATTACTGCCAAGACCGGTTTGGTTCAGTGGATAGAGTGTCTGCCTGCTGACGAAGAGTCCCAGGTTCCATTCTGGTCAAGGGCATGTACCTTGGTTGTGGGTACATCCCCAGTGGGGGGTGTGCAAGAGGCAGCTGGTCGATGATTCTCATCCATAGGCAGCTGATCGATGATTCTAAGTATCTCTATCCCTCTCTCTTTCTCTCTGTAAAAAAAATCAATAAAATGTGGGGGGTTTTTTAAAAGAAAATAAATTTTATTACTTTTTCTCACAGCAGGCTGAGACCAGCATGTCGGTGTCAGCCCTGAGGGGCTGGTTGGGTTCTCTAACATAGGATAGAAGTATGCAATATAGAGTGAGGGTGTGGGTGCACAAGCAGAGGGGAGAGCATGAGTTGGTCAAGGGAGTCAGCAGAGGGCTGTCAAGCAAAGGGGGATTCGTCTTATCTTGCTTCTGCATGTACAAGCCATCTACTCCACGTTATGGGAAACGACTTATAACAATATATATTTCAGAAAACATGTCCAAGCAGGAGAGATTTAGGATAGTTCATCCTAACAGACACCACAACCCTGAAAGACCACACCAGGAAAGCTGATGAATATTTTATTAAGACCCTCTCCTCAGATCTGCCCTAAGATTTCCACCTGCAAGAAAGTGAGAAATGGTCCTAACCAGTTTGGCTCAGTGGATAGAGCATCAGCCTGTGGACTGAAGGGTTCCAGGTTCCATTCTAGTCAAAGGCACATACCTGTGTTGTGGGCTCGATCCCCTGTAGGGGGCATGCAGAAGGCAGCCAATCAATGATTCTTTCTCATCATTGATGTTTCTATCTCTCTCTCTTCCTTCCCTTTCTCTCTGAAATCAGGAAAAAAAATATTTTTTTTAAAAAAGAGATAAATAGCCATAACTGATTTGGCTCAGTGGATAGAGCATCAGCCTGTGGACTGAAAGGTCCTGGGTTCGATTCCGTTCAAGGGCATGTACCTTGGTTGTGGGCACATCCCCAGTCGGGGGTGTGCAAGAGGCAGCTGATCAATGATTCTCTCTCATCGATGTTTCTAACTCTCTATCCCTCTCTCTTCCTCTTTATAAAAAAATCAATAAAATGTTTAAAAAAAGAGATAAATACACTCTGGACAAAGGATCCAGTGCATGCTCTCCCTCGAAGGAGCATACCTGTACCATCCCCTTCTCTCTCTCCTTCCCCCACAGGCACACATCCCCGAACCTCTTAGGGACCTCATGGGACTTGCAACCAGGAGAGCAATGGGCAGTGGCAGCTCATCCCAGACTAACCCCCTGAATCTATCTCCAAGGCCCCCTTTCCTCTGACTTCCCAGTGAGCCAAAGCAGCCCAGTCTAGGCTCTCCTGTTGCTTCTTGTATGCCCTTGTTTTACTGTCCTAAGTGGACCCAGTAACCTTTGTCTCTGTGCTGTGTAGCCCTTCCCTTTGGCTATCCCTATTCCCCAATCCCTTTTCCTTAAATAAATTTAATTTTTCTTTATTCACCCTCTGAGATAGCTATTTAGCCTGCCCATGCACTGCCGACTTTAATCTTTCAATTAGATGATTCTGGAAAACAAATTACTGCGTAAAAGAAGGTAAGCAAAATACGTAATACAACCTGTAGGACTCCATTTATATGATATTCCAAAAGAGCTACACTAATCATGGTGTTAGAAGTCAGGATAGAAGTTACCTTTGGGGAAGGGGGAGGAGATAGACATTGCAGGAGGGTCCAAGGGTTGCTTTTGGAAGGCTAGTAATGTTATTGGATATTTATGTTTATAATATTCTTAAGGACCATACACCTGATTAGTGTGCTTTTTGTGTCTTATCCTATCTAATAAAGAGGGAATATGCTAATTGACCACCACACCCTCACAAAGATGGCGGCACCCAGTCCCCTCAGCCCCATGGAGGCGGCAGGTGCACTGCACAGCCAGGCCCGCCCCCAGGCAGATCTAGCCACTCTTCGTGCCAGCCTTTGGAGTCCTCCAGTTCCCTCAGCCCCCCAGCTGCCCAGGGCCAGCCCGAGGCACAGGTGAGACTTGGATGGCAGCTGCCCAGTGGCGCAGGGCCACCTGAGGGTCAGGTGACTAGGGCTAGCCGAGGTTTACACTGCCAGAAATGGCAGCAGCAGAGTTGTGATAGGAGTATCGCCTTCCCCTTGATCATTGGGTCTCCTCTCACCCCTGAGGGCTCCCAGACTGAAAGGGGGCAGGCAGGGCTGAGACACACACACACACACACACACACCCGTCCAGCCCATGAAATTTTATGCACCGGACCTCTAGTATTTCAATAAAAAGTCTTTTTGTTGTTTAATTCCACTATTATCACCTACCTCCAAACCCTTGACCTTGGGGATGGGGGGTGGGGTCAGGGACAAGGTGCTTGATGAAAAGATACTAAGTTGATAAAATTATCTGCCCTGATTTAATTACTGGTAGATAACTCCCACACACTCATTTCAGAACTCCTGTACATTTTAAAAGGTGCCTACTACTGACTGCTTTCACCCAAAAGATGACATGAGTACAATAGCGCTTCAGGCACTCTCTGGAGCAGTGGGCGGAGCGCGCGGGCTCTGCTCTCTGCCTTCGTGGGTTTGGAGCCTGGATCTGCCCCTCATTAGCTAGACAGGGGTGGGCAACAGCAGGTCTACAGTTGAGCCCACAAACGTTGGTTTGTGTGTTATTGTTTATTGTATTGCAACACTAGTCCTACTTTTGCCAGCTCCTATATAAATAATCTTAGGCAAGTTACTTGGCATTTCTGTCCTATGGGAGGATGGCAATTATAGTCCCACTTTGTAGGAATGCTGTATGTATTAAACGGGATAATATATATGAAGGGCTAGGCACGGTGCCTGGCATGTAACAGACCATTAGCGGACAATTATTTGAACGCAGGTCTTATCAATCAATAACTCCCAAACACTGCTTCACAGATAGTCATTACCTGCAGTTGAGTAACATCACAGAAAACATTCCAAAAGCCACGTTCCTGGACTCAATTCAGGTGTCGTGATCGAGGTGACAGCCAGGATCTGGAGCACCCGCAGCAGGTTTTTCAGGATATTCGCTTTCAGAAGCCGCTGTCTCGCTCCCTCACCTTTAGCCCCGCCCACTTTCCCACAGCCCAGCACGGACCGGGCCTGCTTCTCACGCCTCCTGCTGCGCTTTCCCAGGAGCGGGCTCTCAACGCTTCTAAACTAAAAACCTCAGGTGGAAATACTTGCACGCAAGCTCCATTCTCTTATTTCTAATCCTCAGGAGGCTCAATAGTCTCTTTCCCACTTCTTCCCAGATTCCTTTGATAGTCTTCCAGGCAGCAGTGTAAAGGTGAGAACAAAGTCTCCACCCCGAGGAGAGAAGGCAAAGGCTGACAGAGGGGTAGGAGGCAGCCAATGCCGTCTTTTCATCCTTGTTCCAAGGGGAAGAACTTTTTCAAAGCTTTTGCATTTTCTTTTTTCTAGGCCTGGCCCCAGGACCAGCAGCACTGTAGCATTTTTTTTTTTTTTTTTTTGAGAAACATTGATTTGTTGTACCACTTATTTATGCCTACATTGGTTCATTCTTGTGTGTGCCCTGACCAGGGATCGAACCTCTAACCTTGGCGTAGCAGGATGACGCAATAACCCACTGAGCTACCCAGCCAGGG
The DNA here is from genome assembly GCF_964339955.1 of Pipistrellus hanaki. Lineage (NCBI taxonomy): Eukaryota > Metazoa > Chordata > Mammalia > Chiroptera > Vespertilionidae > Pipistrellus > Pipistrellus hanaki. Next base: position 61,709,082 of record NC_140503.1, read on the forward strand.
CAAAACATTTGCATGCTCAAAAGGTGGTTATTTCCAGGTAGTAGGATATAGGCATTTAGCATTTTTTAAATGATTTTCTGCATTTTCCCCATTGTCTACAATGACTATTATCTTTCCTATACGATTCTTTGGGGTCTTCTCTAATTTCAAAAGCAGTCTGTGCTCAATGCAAAAACACTTGGGAAGCCTCCTCAGTCACGTCATGTGAAGATAACAGCTATTAACATTTTGGCATATGTCTTTCCAGACTTTTTTCCTACGTAGAGATGCTTCATTTTTGTGATCTGGGGGAAAAGTAAACATTTAAGAGACAAAGCCTTGGGTCTTTAGTGTTCAATTTTATTTCTGGTTTTAAAGAGCATCTAACAGTGTGGAAACGCTCCCAACGCAGGGGCCACCCATGCACTCCCCCAGCCAGGACTGGGGTCCAGGCTCCAGCTCCCCCCTCCCCCACATCAGCTATCGGCGTTCTCCCTCCATCCCTGGAGACCTGGGACAGAAGAGGGCCCCCAGGGAGAGGAAACATTGGGGCTGAGGGGCGCTGTGAGGATTGGGCTCAGACACAGCTGCCTTTGTTAGCCTTAGGGTGTGTGGGGGTCCGGTAGCATGCTCAGACACTATAAGAGGGCATGGAGAGGGGCTCCTGGTCTCCTCTCTGGCCTCACCCATTCCCGGGCAAGCCCTACAGCACCCCTTCTTGCTAGGCTCGGGGCGCTGCCTGTAGAAGCTGGGCACACTGTAGCCTGTGTTATCCGGGAGGCCTTGCTGTGACCTGGTCAGCTGCACTTTACTTCGGGCCTAAGCAGGGTTGGTAAGCAGGAAGGTGACCTGAGAGTGTCCCACTGCCTCCCACCATAGGGCTTAGGTCCTGACTGAACCAACCCCGTACCTCACCTAGAGGGGAACAGCACAATGGTACCTCTGTGAGGAGGGGCAAACCTGGGCCTCCAGGCCAGAAACACCTCAACGCATGCGCTTAGGCAGGAGGGCAGCTCGGTCGGGAGAGTACTAGCAGGGGCCCACAGGGCGAGATATACTCTCCAACTCCTCTCCACACCCATGGTAACCATGGAAACATAACCACCCCCTCCTGCCAGCTGCCTGGGTTTAGACAACCAGGCTGGCCCACCTCCACCCCGCCAAGGCCTAAACTGAGGAGACCAGACAGACTGGCCACAGAGTGGCTGCAGGAAGAACTGGGATTGCGGGATTTGGTCAGTCCAGACTTCCAGCACAGCGTGGGAAGACTACCACAGGAGCCTCCACCCTTCGCTGCCTGGGCTGGGGTCAGATGGGGCCAGGTTAGCCAGCAGAGCCAGCCGCGTGGCCCCGGTGCCCTCTGCCTGGGGCTAACAGCTACTGTGGGGCAGCAGCCCTTGCTGCAGCAGCAGAAGCCTCTGGGACTCGCTGAGGGGGCTTTCTGGCTGCTGCTCCTCCTGCCTGGGCTGCTCAGCTAGCCCTCCAGGGCTGAGGATGTACCGATAGTCACTGGGGGTGCCCCCCACTGCCCCTACGCCACTGCCATTCTCGGCCCCGCCACCGGCCTGGTCCCCACCAGGCAACTCCCGGCTGCCTTCCTCAGCAGGCTCCTCGGCGCCCTCGAGGTTGATGTACAAGGGGTCCCGGCTGGTGGACAGCACGGACAGGTGGCCCAGAATGTTTTCCAGCTCCATTCGCAGGCAGGTGAAGCTTGGGCGCTGCTTGGGGTCGGCACTCCAGCACTGATACATGAGCTCATACCTGGGGCAGACGGAAGGGTGAGGGGAGGTGGTCAGGAGCCTGAAGAAAGGGGAAAGGTGGTCCTTCCCTCAAAAGCAGAAGCCCCCTTAGTCATACAAAACCAGCATCTTAAAAATTTTATTTAAGCCGAAACCGGTTTGGCTCAGTGGATAGAGTGTCGGTCTGCGGACTGAAAGGTCCCGGGTTCGATTCCGGTCAAGGGCACGTACATTGGTTGCGGGCACATCCCCAGTAGGGGGTGCGCAAGAGGCAGCTGGTGGATGTTTCCCTCTCATCGACATTTCTAGCTCTCTATCTCTCTCCCTTCCTCTCTGTAAAAAAATAATTAATAAAATATACTTTAAAAATTTTATTTAAAAATTTTTTTTATTTAACATCTTCATATAGCCCTAGCTGGTTAGGCTCAGTCAATAGAGTGTCGGCTTGCAGACTGAAGGGTCCAGGGTTCGATTCTTGGTTGCAGGCTCCTCCCCAACCCAGGCCCTGATCAGGGCTCATGCAAGAGGCAACCAATCGATGTGTTTCTCTCAGATTGATATTTCTCTCTATCTTTCCCTCTCTCTCCCACTCTCGCTAAAATTCAATGGAAAAATATCCTTGGGTGAGGATTAAAAGCAAACAAATAAAAACACCTTCATGTATAGGGCTTACCATGTGTCAGGAACTCTTCTAAGTAGTTTATATTTATTATTATTATTTTTTTTATGCAAGAGGTTTTCAATTCTTCGTGTTTTTTATATATTTTTAAGTATTTATTTCAGAGAGGAAGGGAGGGGGGAGAGAGAGAGAGAGAGAGAGAGAGAGAGAGAGAGAGAAAAGAAACATTCATGATGAGAGAGAGTCATGGATTGGCTGCCTCCTGCACGTACCCTGCTGGGGATCGAACCCACAACCCGGGCATGTGCCCTTCACCGGGAATCAAACCATGACTTCCTGGTTCCTAGGTTGATGCTCAAACTCTGAGCTATGCCGGCTGGGCTATATTTATTATTTAATTACCACCCTATGAAATAAGTGATCCTACTTTACCAATGTGGAAATTGGGCACAGAGAGGTTAAGGACCTGGACGAAGGTCACACAGGTGGAAAGTAATGAAGCTGCAATTGGGAGCCGGGTGGGTTGGCCCCAGAGCCCCTCCTATTCAGGCTTGGGAGGAAGTTCTAAGAGTTTTTGTCCGGTAGAACACAGCCAGGAATGTAGACTGGGCAGCCACATTTTGTCCTAAATCCTCACCCATTCAGGCAGTCTTAAATCTCTTTGTTCAGGAATACCTTTGAGAATCTGAGAAAAGCTTCCAGCCCTCTTCACTTTTGACACACAATTTCAGGAACCTTACAGGCTCCCTGAGGCCTTACCCTGTGCCTAGGGCATGCCTCAGGCTGAGGAGGAAAAAAGAGGGGGGAAAAAACACACACACACACACACAAAAAAACACTAAGGGGAAGGGGCTGAGACCAGATTAGTGGGAGACAACAAATGCCTGACTCTCTGGCTGTTTCCACAATAAAGTTCCGGACACTACCCACACACCCGCCTTCCTGACAGGGCCCCCGATGATGGGGGGCGGGGGCCATGCCAGACACCGAGTAGGCCGTGGGAATGGTGCAGGGCCACGGGTCCGTGGCCAGGCTGGGACACACTGTCAGAGCTTTGCCAGGAGCCAACTGGCGCCTGTCCACCAGGCTGCTGGTGGGAGGCCAGCACCCGCCCACCCTCTATTGACAACATGAGCTCCAGGCCCGGAGACTGAGCCAGGGCTGGTCCCCACTGCCCAGCAGACGCTCTGCAGCTCCAGAGGCCTAGGCAGGCTGCCCCCAAGGGGCAACCCGACCTTCCTGCCCTGAGCTCTGCTGAATGAATAGGGGGGTAGGGCCGGGTTCATGACTCAGATTTCTCTCTCACACAGTCCAGGCTCAGGGCCCGGACCCACTGCCTAGAGAAAGAAAGAGGACCTTGCCATTCAGGCTGAATCTTCTCTACCCGTCCATGTTCTTGGACTGCTAGAGGTCCAACTCCACAGCAAGAAATAGAGTAATCCTCCTCTCCCCCTACGAGGAAAAGATTATCTTTAACCCCATTTCGTAGTTGAGGGACTGGCGTTGAAGAGGTTAAGTAATATGATCAAAGTCACACAGCTATTAAGCGGATGAATTGAGGCTTGAACCTAGACCTCTGTCATTTTAGAACAGGTGCTTCTTAAACATGATGCTAGCCCTAGCTGGTTTGGCTCAGCGGACAGAGCATCAGCCTGAGGACTGAAGGGTCCCAGGTTCGATTCTGGCCAAGGGCACATGCCTGGGTTGCAGACTCAATCCCCAGTAGGGCATGCAGGAGACAGCCAATCAATGATTCTCTCTCATCATTGATATTTCTATCTCTCCCTCTCCCTTCCTCTCTTAAAAAAAAAAAAAAAAAAAAATACATTTAAAAGGGAAAAAAAAAGCTGCTATGACTTGTCTGCTCTAGTGTTATCCCCTCACCCCATGTAAGCCAGGGTCTTCCTGGGCCCCCAGAGGACCTCTCACTAGTACCAGTGGGAGGGAGTCCCCTCACTCCCTCAGAGGCCAAAACAAGAAAGGAACCCAACCTCCTCCCGCAGGGAATGTGACAGATAAGCAGTTTCCCGGCCTGTGCAGCCCTCTCTGGGGAGGGCGCTCGCCCGCCAGGAGCTTTCCGCACACTGGCTGGGCTGCGCAGGAGGCGGAGGGGGCAAAGCGACAGGGAAACCCGCACTGACTGCGGCTCAGGCCTGTAACTCTGCCTTCCGGGCTCCTGGTTCTTCCTGGAAGCTGGGGAAAGCAGAGTAACAGAGAAAGGCTAGAGCAAGAAAGATGAGGTGGGCCTTAACCGGTTTGGCTCAGTGGATAGAGCATCTGCCTGCAGACCGAAGGATCCCTGGTTCAATTCCGCTCAAGGGCATGTACCTTGGTTGTGGGCACATCCCCAGTGGGGGGCTGCAGGAGGCAGCTGAATCAATGTTTCTAACTCTCTATCCTTCTCCCTCTCCCTTCCTCTCTGTAAAAAATCAATAAAATATATATATTTTTTTAAAAAAGAAATATGAGATGGGAAAGGAGGAAAGAAAGGAAACAAGAGGGGTGGAAGATAAAAAAAGAAGTTTAGGGTAAAGGTCAGTCTTCCCTGAACAAAAAGGACATTTCTAAAAAAAAAAAAAAAATTCCCGTTGCTTCAGAACCCCCTTCCCGGCACTTACACCTCCTCCGTACAGTCCGGAGGCTGTTTCAGGCGGTTCCCGCCGATGAGGTAGTTGTAAATCTCCGCGTTCTCGATGCCGGCATAGGGCGTCTGTCCGCGCGTCATGATCTCCCACATGGTCACCCCAAAGGCCCACTGGGACAGAGGGGAGAGGAGGAGAGGTGTCACAGGCTTCCTGCGCCAGGCAGAGCCCGGGGGCTCGGGGGGCTCACACAGCCAGCCCAGGCCCAGAGCGCCGACCGGGCCGGGCCGGAGGGTCCGCCCACACACTAGCCCTCACCACGGGCGTCCGCACCGAGCTCCCTGCGCCACCAGACCCACCACGTCACTGTGCACCGTGTACAGGTTGTCCGCCAGGCTCTCCAGGGCCAGCCACTTGACAGGCAGTTTGGAGGCACAGCCCTGACGGTAATAATCCCCGCTGTAGATCTTCCGAGAGAGTCCAAAGTCGGCCACACACACCGTCATGTCTTCCGCCAGCCTGTGAGGAGGATTGAAGGGTGGAGTCGGGCTGGCAGCCTCACCAAAGCCAGGGCATCTCTGTTCCCAAGCTGTCTCTTTGCACAGCAGTTACTGCCCCAGGCAAGAGCCGCCCGTTAGCCAGCACCAGCCACTCCCTCCCACCGGGAATTCACATACGTACATGCAGTTCCGAGCAGCCAGGTCTCGGTGAATAAAGTTCCGGGAGCTCAGGTACTCCATGCCACAGGCAATGTCCACCATGAACCGAATCAGGGTCTGCAGGGGCAGGATCTGGTGGGCAGACAGAGCAGGCTCAGGTTGGATCTGTCCGGCCAGTCTGGGCAGGATACATGGGGATCCGTGGCCAGAAAGCCTAGACTCTCCTTGGAATGACTTAAAGGAAGGGGACGGAGGGGCTTCCCAAAGCAAGGAAGCTTTGGCAAACCTTCCAGAGCGCCCAGGAGTCAAGACTGCCCCGATCTGGGGCCTCACAGGTCTCTTCTCGTAGAAAAGTCCTTGCCCCGCCTAACATTCCCAGCAAGGATGAAAGAGTCAAACTCAGGGCCCGCCTTCTCCCACCCAGCTCACCTGCCCTCCCCACCCCGACAGCCTCTTCCCCAGGGTCTCTGTCCCTCCCTGACTCCTGGCCACCTCCCCCCCCGCACTCACAAAGGGGTTCTCGCCGATCCGCGAGGCGAGCAGGAAGGCGTGCAGGTCCCCGTGCTTCATGAAGGGCAGGATGACCATGGGGATGGGGAGGCGGCCTTTGGCCCTGCTGCGCAGGCTGACCCCTGGGAAGAGGGGAGAGTGGGCAGCGGGGCACACCATCGTCAGAGGATGGCTCAGGTGTCTGCGCGAGCCCTTCCCTGCTGGGTCCTGTCTCTACCCTGACTCTGCTACCTCTTCCCCACAAGCTCCATGCTGGCTGGTGACTACCTAGGATGAACCGTGGCGGCCCCGGATCTCCGGGCCGTCTTCTCTGTCTTCCTCCTTTGGGGCAGGACCTGGAGTCTGATCACACCTCAGCCAGGGCCTCCTGGCCGCTTTGCCATCTGCTCACTAACCAGGGGAGTCTGGCCTCCCCTCCCACAGGCTGCCCTCCCGCCGCACTGTGTGCCCGCCTCCCCTGAGAAGCTCACCCACAAGCTTGGCCACATGCGGGTGGTCGAACTCCTTCATGCACGCCGCTTCCCGGAGGAACTCTTCAATGTCGCTCGAGGCGATGATGTCCGCTGGGGGGAAAGGGTGGGAGGGAGGGACGGAGGAAGCTATGGCCCCATTCTGACCCAAGGCTCCTAGGCCTTGTCTTTCAGATGTCCTGGGCTTCCCAGGGGCAGGAGAAACCCTGCTATCGGAGTGGTGCTTCCGAAGTTTCTCCACTTGCTAATGCTTTTCACTGGACAGCCCAGTAGCTCAACCAACCACAGCTCTCATCCCTCTGAGGGAGCTGACAGCAAAGAGCAAAGGCTGAGGCATGGATGTGTGTGGGTTCATGTCTGTGAATTATTCACGCGGCATCCCAGTCAGTGCCAACTCCTCTTGGGAAGTCTGAGGGCCCAGCAGAGCCTGCTTCAGGGCCGGCCACCCCTCTCACCCTCCCACGTGGTGCCTTCACGCCCCACGCACTGTTCTCCACTCACCTTTCAGCATCTTTACAGCCACTTTCACAAAGGAGCCATCCTCCTGCTTCAGCTGGGCCTCCCGCACTGAGCCAAACTCCCCTACAAGCCAACCCAAATGATGGTGAGTCCCCTCACCCTCCTGCCCTCCGCCGCACCCCTCCCAGGGGTACAAACTCATAGACTCTGGGGCTATCGGCGGAGGCTCCCTCTTCCGCAGCCAAAGCAAAGTATGCTCGGAGTAACTCCTGATCAGCACTCCTCATCCCCGGCTACCATTCCCTCAAGAATCCCACACTCAGGAGTTTATAAGCGTATCCTGTTTACAGGAGCCAACCGAAATCCACACCCTCAATGTGACGGGAGCAACCAAGCACGCCCAGACAGGGTAACCTCCGCTCACGCCGACCCCTGCCCGGGCCCCAGATACCTTTGCCCAACATCCGGCCCAGCGTGAACTGCTGCTCCGGGATGAGCACATCCTCCAGCTTGTCCCTCAGCTCATCACTGATGCCCAGGCTCTCCACTGTCGGGGAGGGGGTGGTGAGGAAGGAGCGGGACCTCCCTGGTTCCCAATCCCAAACCCACACCCAGCGTGCCTCCTACACCCGACTCCCCCCCGGGGCAGACACGAGCTCTCCCACGGCCAGAACGGCAGCCTCCACAGGGTGAGGGCCGCGTGTCTTTTCCATGCCGGGTCCTCGGCCCTCACCCAGGTTCAGACACACAGGCCAAATGGACGAACTAGGAGAAGGAACACAGGTAGGGACACCCGACAGCCCACTCTTCCCTCGAATGGTTCCCGCCACTCACGCGTGGCCTCAATGCGCTCGGGCCTTTCCCGGTTGAAGGACCGGGCTGCCCGGAAGTGGACAGCTGGCTCTCCTCCGGCCATGACGCTGTCAAAGGCTTGCCTAAAGGGAAACCCGGGGCGTGGGGTCAGCCCCAAGGCCCGCAGTCATCACCTTCCCCTCCCTGTGTCCCCAGCTCTTACCCGAAACGTGTCTCCTTCCGCCTCTTTCGAAGCAGGATGAGGGCCAGGGCAGCGGCCGTCACCAGGGCCGTCAGCACGCCCAGGACCACCGGCACCCAGGACGTTCGGCTGTGCGGGGGGCCGTGCTGGCCTGCGGGAGACAGCGGCATGAGGTAGGCTGGCGCCAAGGAGTCCCTTTAAAACTTTCTGACGATGGCCGTCCGGCCTGGACAAGAGATTCCCTTAAATCAGTGGTCGGCAAACTCATTAGTCAACGGAGCCAAATATCAACAGTACAATGACTGAAATTTCTTTTGAGAGCCAGATTTTTTAAACTTAAACTATATAGGTAGGTACACTGTTATTAACTTAATTAGGGTACGTGGTATTTTGTGGAAGAGTCACGCTCAAGGGGCCAAAGAGCCGCATGTGGCTCGTGAGCCGTGGTTTGCCGACCACGGCCTTACACCCGAGTAGAAAAAGGCTGCAAAGGAAGACCTGGGAGTTCCTACCCTGTGAGTGGCAGGCCCTGGTATTGGGCTCTAAAGCACAACCAGAGAAGGAGATCTAGCTTAAATGTCAACCCTAGCCTCAGCTGCTTGACTTGAGTCTTTGGGGCTGTTGGGAGGCAAGGTGCTGCCCGCCCCCTAGGGCGCCCTTGAAGGCCCCCATCCTGCCCCCTCTCTGGATGGGCCTCACCTGCATGGTCATGAGAAGAGACCACCAGTGGCTGACTCCAGGGCCCACAGCCAACGGCATTGGACACGCACACGCGCACAACCAGGTCCTTCTGAGGATCCCAGACGGTCAAGTTGGCCCAGGTCCCTTCCACCATCAGTTCACCCTGCAGCCAAGAAAAGCCCCCATCCCACACTGAGTCAGAAAAAAGGCTCCCAGGGGGCCCAGGGGCAGAAAAAGGTCTCAAGGTCTCGCCAGAACAGGGGAGCCTAGGGCCACTGCGGGGACCTTATCACATTCCTGGTACAGGCGGCAGAGGCCTCTCTCCCAAACAAACAAGGCTCAGTCCCGGAGCGCAGGGGTGGGGGATGGGAGGGAACTGGGCTGCGGATAAAAGGCCTTATCTGGGCCCTCCCCCCAGTTGGTGAAGAAATGTGCTTCCTGCTTTACATACAAAGTAGCCAATGGATGCAACCCTAACAGGAAACACAATCCAATAAGAGGGGCAGCCTGCAGGGAGGGTGGGAGGAGCAGGCTTCCAGGGTGGGGGAGGCCCAGCCCACGGCTCCCAGGCCTACCAAGGACAGCCATTCCGAAGCCAAAGGCCCTGGAGCCCTCAGGGGCGGTTCTGTTCACCTAGAGAGGGAGGCTCGGGTCTTCTTCCCTTACCCGGGTGCCTTCCCTTACCTGGGTGCCTTCCCTTACCTGGGTGCCGTTGTCTTGAACCCAGGACAGTTTATAGGGTCCCAGAGGGCTTTCGGAAGGGCCCTCGGCGATCACTTCTTCCCACTCCAGGATGAGACCTGCGTCTGTGCGGATAGCGTGGAGGTTCTGGGGAGCGCTGGCCGGGGCTGGGCCCAAAAAGAGAAGGTTGCTAAGAGCCTGCCCTTCCCACCATCACCATCCCACGGAGCCAACTCCCACAAACTCAGCAGTTACGAGATCAGCAGGCGGGGGAGAGCTTGTCTCCCAGTCCTCACTGCTTCGCCCATGTCCTGGGGAGGAGGCTTAGCAAGGGCAGCACCCTGCTAGGCAGAGTGTCCTCTGAGTACTCCCCTGTCACAGTCCAGCCAGCCTCCTGGCGTTGCTCAGGAGCTCCAAACAAGTTCCCGCCATGGGGTCTTTGCACTCCTCGTGCCCTCTTCCTGCAGTGATATTCCCCCAGCATGGCTCCTTCCTTAGCAATTCCTAAGCCACCCTGGGCCCTCTCTGTATCTGATCCTATCTACTTTGCTCCTCGGTCCACTCACTAGAACTAGAGCCACATGGGATGGGGGTAAGATTTATCTAGTTCATAAGTTTGCCGCTGGCACTCAGTGTTTGCCAACAGATGCAAAAAGCTTGCTCTCTGGTAGCTCCTCTTCCAGGCAACTCCATCCAGAACTGGAGCTGACGAGGTCCTTCCCCCACTCCAGCCCTGACCGGCCACTCTGCTCCGGAAGTCCCTTACCTAGACCCTTTGTCCGAAAGGGCACCCAGTCGGCGTATGGAGAAGGCCCCAAGGCATTGGCACAGCGCACCCTGAGGCTGTAGTTGGTAGCAGGTGCCAGGTCGCGGAGAAGGCAGGTAAAAGGTGGCACAGGGACCACGACAGCCAGGACCTCCCAGCCTCCTGGGGCCTGCGTCACCTAGAGAAAAGCAGAGAACTAATAATGGAGAGGGAGACCAAAGGTGGGAGAGGTATGCGGATAGGTGGGGAGACTTGAGCTAATGCCTCCTCTAAGTCTATCACAAACACTTGTCACCCACCCCTTCCCACCAGCCCCCCTCCAATACCACACCAGGTTCCACACCGCACGCCACGCCTTTGCAAATGCTGTTCCCTTTGTTTAGAATGACCTGCTCTTCCTAGCAAAGTCCAACTCGTCCTTTCAGACAACTCAGACACCACTTTCTCTGTGAAAGCCTTTCCCGGGTATTCCAGAAAATTCACGCCCCTTTGTGCATATCTTTGTTAGAGTAGTCACCACTTGTTGGTGTGCCAGCCAGCTCACAAGCTCAGAGCTTCTCAAGGGCAGAGTAGCTGGGAGCCTAGGGACATCGTGAACCAGGCCTTCACCTGCCATTTTGGGAGCCCGTGGCAACAGCACAAATGGAGATCCTTATGGCTAAATATTTAAATGTTATAAATCAGCCCTGACTGGTTTGGCTCAGTGGATAGAGCGTCAGCCTTCAGACTGAAGGGTCCCAGGTTCGATTCTGGTCAAGGACATGTACCTTGGTTGCAGGCACATCCCCAGTGGGGGGAGTGCGGGAGGCAACTGATGGATGTTTCTCTCTCTCATCAATGTTTCTAGCTCTCTATCCCTCTTCCTTCCTCAACGTAAGAAAAACCCTTCCAGACACCCCAAGTGAAAAATCAATAAAATATATATTTTTAAAGTAAATGTTATAAAACAGCTAACAAATTATTAAATAAAGTATTTCTTAATATACTGACAAAAAAAAGCTTCAAATCAACCTGGAAGGTCAGGTTGACATTTATATATAATCCTCCAAACCTTTGGACTCCCAAGCCAGAATGCAGTGGCACAAGATCTGTACAGTGAGGGGTATCAGGCGCATGGGTGTGGAAATACTGCCTGCGTGCCCACCCCCCATAAATGGCTGCCCTTGGACATGGAGGTGCACACACCATACCCTCCCAAGGGTGCAGCAAGGAAGGGTGCAGCCCATACAGGTCCGGGAGCAGACTTGCCATAAGACAAGAAATCCTGAGTGTCTAGGATATGGTATGCTGTGGGGAGAGGAGGAGGAGTTGTCCTCATGATCTATATAGACATGCCCCACTTGCCCAGGAGGAGGGGGTGAAGGGGTGCGGCTAAAGGAGGGCCAGAGAGGGGTCCTCTAAATGGAGGAGCCCAGAGCAAGGGCCTCTCCTGGGGGAACTGCCTCAAACAGTTTCAAAAGTGCTCATTACCTTTAAAAAAAAGAATAATAACTTTATTCATTTACTTATTTTGTTAATCCTCACCCAAGGATATTTTTTCCATTGATTTTTAGGGAGAGTAGAAGAGAGAAAGGTAGAGAGAAGCATGGATGTGAGAGAAACACACTGATTGGTTGCCTCCTGCAAGAGCCCCATCCAGGCCTGGGCCGGGGAGGAGCACCAAAATCGAACCCGGGACCCTGTGGTCAGCAGGCCGAGGCTCTACCCACTGGACCAAACTGGCTAAGGCTCATTACCTTTTGCGTAAACATCTGAAAGTAAACCTGCATCACCGCTTGTTTTCAGGATCACCTTACCCAGGTTTTCCACTCTCTGGGGCTTAGAATCCCTCCTAGTCCCCTTGTTCCCTTTGGCACAACTGAGGGGGAGGGGGTGAGGCATGAGAGTGCAGTTATCAGATAAATCAAAGGTTTGGGTTTTCGTCAACGTAAGAAAAACCCTTCCAGACACCCCAAATCTACTCTAGCGATTTGCTTTCCAGCCTGAGGAATGCATGAATTTCAGCCAGCCTGCAGAGTCACACGGTTGCAGGAGCACCCTATGATAACAGGTAAGGGAACAACAACGCTTAACTAGAGCTGGAGGCCACACCCCATGGGCAAGTCTAGCGTATCTACTGTGATACCACTGTCCACCCAGACGGCCAGAAGGAGCTCGGCATGGCCAGGAGAGCCTGGCCCACCCTCTCCGTTTACCTGGACTGTACAGGACTGAAGCACAGCTCTGCCATCAGCACCCGGCGTCCAGGCCACACTAGCATTGCTGCTGGAGAGCTTGGTCACGGTGATGTTGAAGGGGGCTGCGGGCAGTGCTGTGGATGGAACGCAGAGTCAGTGCCCTGGAGTTCGGTGCCCAGGAAGGATGTGAGAGAAGGGGACAAAAGGTATGGGCGTCAAGCCTTGAGTCCCTCCCTAGGATCTGCCCCAGGACCACAGTAATAGGCAGGCCAAGCCACCAGCAGGAGACAGATGCTCACACCCAGGAATGTGCCTAGGCTGTGGCGAGAGGCTACCTCTCCCGGAACTGGGCTCTGTCTGATCAAGGAAAGAGATAAGATCATGGGGTGGGGGCCGGGCGGGAGGTTTGGGGAGAGCAAGTCGCTGCAGCCGCAGCCCACTCCCTCCCTCTGTGCAAACCAGCGCTTTGGGTCTCCTCTGTCATCCTGCCAGGCGTTCCCCCGCCCCCGCTCCGCCACATGGGGCTGGCAGAAACACGGTTGGGCATGAGCCTTGACCATCTCCTGCTGGCTCCCTCTCTCCCTCCTCCCAAGCGCTCTGCTTCACGATGGGAAATCTGCTGTGACGTCAGGTTTCTATTCTCATTTCAGCCTCAGCAGGGTCTCAGGTCCCACAAGGAATGGAGCTGTGCCAATTAACCCCTCATCCTCAGCTCCCAGCAGGACTGAGAAGAGCTGGAACACCAGATGATTCTGCCTTCCCCCACGGGGGGGAAGGGGGGGGAACGGGGGGGGGGGGTGTCCTGAAAAGGCCCTGCCTCACCTACCCCTCTCCCACCAGCCCTCCTACCTTGGAGCCGGACCGTGGCTGGGCGGGAAGAGGCCAGGCCCTTCCGGTTGTGAGCTTCACAGGAGAACACAGTGCTCTGGGTCACCCCTGGGGCCAGAAAACCTCAGTCAGCCCCCTCCCACCTGCCAAGCAGCAACTCCCATTCAGCCCGGGATCGGGATCTGGAAGGTGGCCACTTAGGCAAGAAGACCTTCCAGCTACAGGAAGGGGCTAGAGAGTGGGGTAGGCAGAGGGAACAGGGGACTGTGGAGTTTTATGAGCCTGGGGCTCGGTCTTCTCATCTCCCTGACGGGAGACCGTGAGGACCCAATGACGTCAAGTGCAGAGCACACAGTAAGCGCTGGAGAAATGCTATCCCATCCCTCCCACCTGCAGCCCGGCTCCCGAGGAGACAGCACAGGACTGCCTCCCTTCCTCACTCCTTCGCTGGCATTCCAGAGCCCCTCTGTTTGCTCTGCCTGCGGCTGCTGTGTTTGCAGATGCTTGGCCCTGCGATGGCTCTCAGCTCCTCGTGCAGGTGTCTGTCTCTCATCCCTTGGGGGCTGGACAGATGGTTTCTATTTCTCTTGTTTTTCCCTCCATCCCCTGTGGTGCCTAGCAGTGTGGCGTGTGGAGGAGGAGCTCAGGGAGTGCTTATTTTCAGGCTGGCTGCTGGAGGGTCCCAGCCACCCACACCTCCAGAGAACTGAATCCCAACCTCCCTCCTCATCTGCTCCAGCCCAGCGACTCCCAAACAAGACCTGCCCTTGTTTCCCACAGGTCCCGCCGTCCGCCTCGTCTCAAGATCCCTAGGACTGAGGGGCTCGGCAGAGCAGAGCCTGCCCCGCGGCGGAGGAGAGGGCAGGGGAGCCAGGGGCCTTTCCTGCCAGTGCGCGACACGGAGCTCAGACAACAATCTCTCTGGGCCAGTTCAAGCCTCCACCAGAGCCGGTTTCACAGATAAGTGAGCTCACAGGCACGTGAGGCATGTGCCCAGGGATCTTCCCGGCCAGGTGGATGTGCAGGTGAGCCTGCCACAGGGTAACGGGCGGAGGTATGCGCAGATACAGTTGTTTAGGAAAACAATGCGAGGGCCATTAGGAGAGGAGGCCCTGCATTTTTGGTGCCGGCCTCCCCTCCCCATTTCCCTTCCCCCTGCCGCTCCCTGCTCCGCAGCCTGAGACAGTCTTCTAGGCACGTCTGCCAGACACTCCTCCCAGCTCTGCGTGGGCTAGTCCCTGGCTCCATTTCTGGGGAGGACGGAGGGGTGGAGGAAGAATGGACGCCCCTGTTCCCTCCCAATTCATCTCCCAGGGCCAGCTGTTCCCAGCCTGCACCGTGGAGAGCCAGGGAGAGAGGCCCAGCATCCTCCGTAAGCACACACGGCAGGATCGCCGCCCACGGGCCCACCAGCTGGCCCCGCACACCTGACCCATGAGCTCAGCAATGGCGCAGCTCCCATACCCGGCACCAGGGTTTGCTCCGGACACTCACAGCAGCAAACAGGGACTGGAGCAGATGTGAACTCTGCCAGCCCCACCGCCCCCGCTCAGAAGCCCTCCGGAGGTGGCTCACCTGTTACGTTTAAAACAGAAGGGGAGGGAAAGGGGCCCCCAATCTTGGTGCCTCCTCTCCACCAGATAATGGTGACAGGCTCGGGGGGACCCACCGCCTCACAAGACAGCTGGAAGGAGGCGTTGGGCGGCACGGCCAGGTCTTTGGGCTCCACGGTGAAGAACGGCACACCTAGGAGAGGAGGAGCAGGGAGTGAGCCTTGCCACCTCAGCTTCCAACGGCCCGCCCCGCAGGTTTGCCCGTGGAAGCCCCCGCTGCGCAAGCGCCCACAGCCCCGATGGCTGGGTCTCCTGTACAACGGAGCCCGGCTTGACAGGAGAGCTCTTCTTTGACCCTCCCCCCCCCCCCCAGGAGTATTGCTCATGCTGTCCCCTCGGGCATGGCAGATTCCCCACTCCCAGACCTTCGCTGCCAGTCCCTCTCTGAACAAGCAAGGGGGCAGAGGGTGGGGAGTGGGGAGAAGGGCAGAGAGGGAGAAGTGGGCGGGAGCTTGAGCTGAGGGCTGCTGGCAGGACCCAGATCCAGTTCAGAGCCCTTTGTTACTTTCTTAGTCACTTTGTTTTCCTGGGCTGAAAAGCTCTGAGCTCCCACAGCTGCGGATCCGTCCTCCCCGCCCCCCTCCCTTTCCCCTTCTGCCCTGGCCACTTGGCAGAACAGGGTCCAGCCCCAGATGGGTGCTTGAGGCTGTTGTTCAGGCAACTGAAACTGACTTGCATCCCATCCGCGGGGGGTCCTAGTTGCCCCTCTGGTTCTCAAATACCCAGATGCCAGGGGGTAAGATCCTGCGATGTGTGCAGGGGGTGGGCCTGGAGCCTGGTACAGCCAGGCAGCTTTCTTCCATTGAGCTTTCTTCTCCAGAGCTGTGGCCACCGGCACACAGCCACGTGCCCCCTCACCTTCTACCGTGAGCCACACGGGTGGGGAGATCTCGGTTTTGCCCCCATCTTCCACCTCGCACCAGTACCGGCCTGCATCAGAGCGCTCCACTGACTTCAGGCTGTGGAAACAGGACACCAGGCTCACCTCCCGAGGTCAAGGGGGGCAGCTCTGCCGGGCAGACTCAATGGGCTCAGCCCGCCCTCACTTCTGGAAGTTTCCACAGGTGGCCAAATGAAGAAACCACCGACCTCTGGGCATCAGCATTTGCCCCCAGCTCCCAGTGTCCCCGGGCTGGCATCCCACCCCTCCCCCCGCAGTCCTGCACCTGAGGAAGCCGATCCAGTGCTGCTCGCTGACTGAGACGTACATCTGATTCAAGCCCTGGACCATAGCCCCGTCCTTCATCCACAGTATGTCAGGATCCTCCATCCCCTCCACACTGCAGTTGAGACTCACCGGCTGCCCCTGAGACACTGTCAGCTTCACCGGGGCTCCCATGAGCTTCAGGCCTGCGAGGTGAGGTGGGAAGGAGAATGCTCAGCCCGCTTGGGAGGTGCCCCATTTCCGCACAGATCCCCATCCTCTTCTAGAACCTGGCTTGTGTCAGGGGGCTCGCTCCCAGCCGACGGCTGAGGCAGCAGAGGCAGGGCGGCGTGGAAGGGCCTTAGACCTGGGCTGTGGGAAGGGGCGTGACAGACTCCCCATTTCTGCCACCGCCGAGGTCCCCCATGGCTAAGGAGGCGGTCTCTCCCCCAGGCCTCCCCCGAACCAAAAAGGAGCCAAGCCAGGCTGAAGCAGTGGGTGTTCCCACATACCTGGGGCAGGTGCTGCCTTGTGACTGACTGCTGTGCCCAGCCAGTTCCCCACCCAAGGCGTCAGCCCAGACCTGCACTGCAGCTGGCACCCCACCCCGGCAAGTGAAAGGAGGCTGAGGAAGGGAAGGAGGAAGGAGGGGGTGCTCCCCCGAAGTGGAGAACATATGGCTGCAAAACCACGTCAGATCAAACACATGGCAGCCTTCCTGGCAGCCGCCTGCTCTATTAATACCTGAATGTGTGCAGGGGCGGGTGCTGGGAAGGTAGGAGGTGGGGGGGGGGCCTGAACGGGGAGCCCGAGACCCCTGAACTACTGTCACACCAACAGAAGCCGCCTCTGAGCACGACCCTGTGTGCGTGCACGCGCACTCGCACCTCCTAGGTGTTTTTAGACAGAGAAAGCGTATCCGAAACCCAGTCCTGCCTCTTCCTGCCCTCTGCTGTGTGCCTCTAGACAAATGCTAAACTCTCTGAGACGCACACCTTTCAGATACTGGCCACTCTCTCCCTTCCCTCCCCTGAGAGGCAGAGTGCGCTCTCAAGAGAAGGTGCCAGCTGGGTGGCTGCTGCGCTGGCGTGTGTTTCTTCCTTAACCCTCAATCTGTCAGGATCAGTCACCGGACAGGAAGGGCCACCTCCCACACCCACAGCCGCGCAGCAGTCCCAGGGGTGTGTGGTGTAAACTTGAAGATCCAGAGTGCTGCAGGGGGCACTCCAGTCAGATGCCTCCGTGGCTATTTGGGAAAACAAGGCTAACCCCAAAAAGACTAGCACCCTCGCCCCTGCCGTCCCCTCCAACATCCCCGGCTCCGGGAGGCTCAGTGGGCGCAGGAACCAGAGTATGCCCTGGCATTTTCTGCGCCCCGGCACCCTCCCGGCCCCTGCACAGGAGTGGCACCTCTTGGGTGCTCAGCCCCAGCCCCTGCCGTTTCAGAGAGAGAGAGAGAGAGAAACCTCGGTGTGTGGGGCGGGCAGGATGGGGTCCCCAGAACCGGGAGGGGAGAGCAAACCACTGGGAACATGGAGGGGGGAGAGTCCGGCTGCAAACGCCCCTGCTAGCTAGCACACGGCCCCACGCCCCTCCTTCCCACCCCACCGGAGGAGCCCCGGACCAGAGAAAGTTGGGGGTGGGCGCCCCGAGATCCAACCGCGAACACAGCGCTGCGCCCCAGCCCAGCCCCCCAGCCTAGGCCTTCCAGCGGGGTCCCCCACCCAAACCCCCGGCCCGCCCAGGCCCCGCTCCCACCCCGGCCGCGCCCCCCGCCGCCCGGCCCCCGCCGCCCCCCGCGCCGGCGCCTACCTTCGGCCACGGGCTCGGGGAGCAGCAGAGCGGCCAGACCCGCCAGCAGCGGCAGCGGCGGGAGCCCCGACCGCCCCATGCTCCGCCTCAGCGCCATCGGCGGCGCCGCCGCACCATGCCGGGCCGGGCCCGCAGCGGCCGGAGGAGGGGGAGGAGGGGGAGGAGGAGGGCCGGGAGGAGGGTCCCGGGGGCGGGGGCCGGGGGCGGGGCTGCAGCCCGGGCCGGAGACCCGCGCCGGGGCGGGAAGCGGCGGCCTGGGTCGGCGGCGCGGGGTCGGCGGGGCTGCTCCGGGGCCACCGCGCTCCTTCCACGGCCGTCGCCGCCGTCGCCGCCGCCGCTGATTCATGTCCTCGGAGCCGCCGCCTCCTCCCGGCCTCCCGCCCGCCCCGGAGCTGGCGCCGCCCCCCGCGGCCCCGGCCGCTCGCAGCCCAACCTGGCGGCTGCCATCCCGGCCCCGGCCTCCGGGGGACCCGCACCCCCGGCCCCCCAGCCCGGGCGCCGGACCAGGCTCCGATGGGGCCCCGGGATGGGCACCCGGCCACGCCCCTCCTTCCCCCAAATGCGAAATACACTCCAGGATCTTTTCAAACCCCGAACTCCAGGTCCTTCCCCCGAAAGCCTTGCTAGAAAGAAGCCTCCACCACGTCTCAACTTCTGCCCGGACTCTGATGGCGAATCCCAGCACCTGCCTCTCGGGACAGAGCATCCCGATGCCCCGACACACACCGCCAGCCTCAGCCTGCAGCCCTCCCGCCGCGGCCACGCTGTCGTGACTCAGTGACTCAGGGCTCCCACCGCCGGATCCACCGGGACCCCTCCGTGCTGCTTCCAGTGCCTTCCCCCCAAACCCCCAGTCCATGCTCCACTCCCCACCGCCGCAGCTCCGAGACCCGGGAGCTCTCCCAGCTCTTCTTGCTAAGCCTCGGGCTTCCTCTGCCAGCCAAAGCCCAGCAGCCACCTCTTGTCTTTCTCCTTAAATTGCTTCCTCAGCTTCTAGCTACCCCTCTAGGCAGGGCATGTTAGGAAAGTTGGCTGTACTAGTACAATATCCAATAAAACATTCGTTATCATTATTATTTTTTAATATATTTTATTGATTTTTTTACAGAGAGGAAGAGAGAGTGATAGAGAGCTAGAAACATCGATGAGAGAGAAACACCAATCAGCTGCCTCCTGCACACCCCCCACTGGGGATGTGCCCGCAACCAGGGTACATGCCCTTGACTGGAATCGAACCTGGGACCTTCCAGTCCTCAGACCGAGGCTCTATCTACTGAGCCAAACCGGTTTTGGCTGACATTCGTTATTGTTAGTAGAGCGCCTGGCACACAGTAGGCGCTCTGTAAATAAGCAGGCGGATGCCGGTTAAGGCATTTCCTCAGAGCTTGGCCTGTCCCACAACCAGTCACCACCGGGCTGTGCCCACGGACAGCCTGTGGGGCAGACAGAGCTGGTTCCAAATCCAGGTTACCGGGTGCTCGCCTTCCCTCGCCCCGGCCTCTGCTCGGGCCCTGGCGCCTGCTCCAGAGGGCCCTCCCCGGAGCTCCGGGGCGGGAGGCGGGACCAGACACTGAGCCCCCTGTTTTTCGCAGCCTCATTGGATCTTTCCAGGGGTTCGCCTTCTGAGCCGCCGGAGCCTGCCTCTTCCTCACTTGGCCCCATTAGTGCTTGTGTATTAATTACTGTGATACCAACCGCGGTGCTGGAGGCAGCCTCCGACCCCGTTGGGGGCGCCCCCAGGCGGCAGCACAGAGAGAGACGCCGGAAGCGCAGGGGCTGAGTCTTGGGTTTAGCTGAGCACTCTACCAGTTTTCTTGGGCACTGTGGTTAGCTCCAGGGCCCTTTCTAAAGGGGGGGGGGGGGGGGGGGGAATTGTTCGGCTCCAGAATCCACAGACTCTCTCTCTCTCTCTCTATATATATATATATATAAATAATTGATTTTTTACAGAGAGGAAGGGAGAGAGGGATAGAGAGCTAGAAACATCGACCAGCTGCCTCCTGCACACCCCCCACTGGGGATGTGCCCCCAACCAAGGTATATGCCCTTGACTGGAATCAAACCCGGGACCTTTCAGTCCACAGGCCAATGCTCTATCCACTGAGCCAAACCAGTTTCAGCCAGAATCCATAGATTCTGAGCTTGGGCCGAAACCAGATTCGGAAGGGCTGCCATAGGGCAATGTGGCTGCTGCAGGCCTGCACTCGATTGAGTACTTGTCACTTCTCAGGCTCTCCCCCCCACCTCTCCTCTCCTGGGGACTACACATTTGCAGTGGAAGAAAGCCTCCTTTTATTGACTCTGCCTGATGTGGGAAAGACCCTTCCTAGAGAATGTTAAACACAACCTTCCACTTCCTTCACTGCCCTCCCCGCCATTTCCTGAACGCTGACAAAGAATCCCAGCCCAAGGGCCTTCATTTCCTACCCGTCAAAATGGGCTTCTCGGACACGTCATGGGTGCTGTTCCATTCTTTTCTCAGAGCCTTGTCCGACTTCCTACCTCAGCTGCCGACGGGAGGCATACCACTGTCCCCCTCCAGCAGCGCACTTTCCATGTGGGGCCAGGAGCCCTGAGTTCCTGCTTCCTCTACCCCTACTTCAGAAGCCCTCTCAATTCTCAGAATTTCTACTTGCAGGGTAGGGCAGACTATAGGGCCCTGGTCTTCAGAGTTCCCAGATCCAATAGGGTGCTTGCCTTCCTGAGCCCTCACACCCATTCTTACCTATCCCCCCCCCATCTCTCTCCCTCTCTCTCTCTCTCTCTCTCTCTCTCTCTCTCTCTCTCTCTCTCTCTCTCTCTTTCGTAGAGAACACACTTTAAGAGTCTGCAAGCAGGTGTGATTTTGTGGCAGAGGTGCGTAGGTGGGTGAGAGGGTGTGCATTGTGATATATGAGGGAGGCTGTGCATTTATGCAAACTCTAAATGTGACTGACACTTTGTGGGTGGATGGGAGAAAGTGTGTGTGTGAGAGAGAGAGGGAGAGAGAGAGAGAAAGAGCAAGAGCGCTCGCGACTGGAGGAGGTTGGCTGCCTATGCCTGCAAAAATCTCCCTTCCTTTCAAAAACGCATTGCTTGGAAGGAAACTAATCAAATCAACAGGAAATGTGTTTGACCTAATGCAGGAGCAGCTGTCCCAGCAATTCCTGTCCTCAGAGCGGAACAGGGGCCCTATGATCGATCCCTGGGGAGTAGGAAGGGGCTGCCAGGGAGAGGAAGGGCCTAAACAGTCCCTTATACATAGAGCTAGGTTGGACCCTGGCATTTCCCTACTCAGGTGAATTAAGTATCTGCCCACTCTCTGCCTTCTCAGGAAGCAGCTGCTTCATCGTTTTCAGAGTTTGGGGCGGGGGCGGGGGCGGGGGGACAGTACACCAAGAGGATACAAGATGATACCAAAACCGGGTTGGCTCAGTGGATAGAGCGTCGGCCTGCGGACTGAAGGGTCCCGGGTTCAATTCCGGTCAAGGGCATGTACCTTGGTTGCGGGCACATCCCCAGTAGGGGGTGTGCAAGAGGCAACTGATCGATGTTTCTCTCTATTCCTCTTCCTTCCTCTCTGTAAAAAAATCAATAAAATATATTTTTTTTAAAAAGAAAAAAGACAAAGATGATACAAGGTGAGCCTTGGAGTCCTGGTGGTTTGCCCAGCCCTGTGATCAAGGACCTACTCTTTTCCAACCACCGGTGAAAGAGGGGAGAGTTGAGAAGTTTCCCTGAAGGAATGGGGTCTGCTGGAGGGGGACAGTGGTATGCCTCCCGTCGGCAGCTATGCACCTCATCATCTTAGAGAAACAGGGACCTGTGCCGGTGGGGCTTGGGGGACAAGGACCTGCATGTATGATTCCGGGTGGTGGGGACTGTCGCTGCGCCAGCTAAATACACCTTGCCTGAAATTCCTAAGCCAAAAACAATGCCGCTCCTGGCCAAAGATGAAGCAGAAAGGTAACTTCCTAGAAGAAACCAGACTTTGATTCATAATCATAGGGGACTTTCAGATAATCAGATTTCACCCCAAAAGCAGATTTAGGAAGTAGGAAGAGAGCAATAAGTTTGGGGTTTCTGAACCAGCAGATGAGTCCAAATGTGTGAAAGAACAAAACTTGTCCTCTTCAAAATTTCACGTAGGGATGGCAGAATTTCACCTAAAGAGGAAGTGTTTCAGGTGTGAGTGTGTGTGTGTCTGTGTGTCGGTGTGTCTAAATGCCCCATATCTGGTCTGGCTGGTGTGGCTCAGTTGGTTGGCCTGTTCCCAGTACAACAAAAGGTGGCAAGTTTGATTCTTGGTCAGAGCACATATCCAGGGTTTGATCCTGGCTTGGGTGCCTACAGGAGGCAATTTGATGTTCCTCTCTCTCTCTCTCTTTTCCTCTTTCTCAAATCAATAAAAATATCCTCGGGTAAGGATTTAAACAAAATTATATCTGGCTGTCTGTATTTCTCTTGGTCCTCTTTAATTGCAGCCTGGCAACTGAAGCATTTCTGACTCTATATTTATAAAAAATGTTTTTAAAGTTTTTATTTATTGATTTGAGAGAAAGAGAAACATCAATTTGTTATTCCACCCATTCATGCACTCACAGGTTGATTCCTGCACGTGTCCTAAACGCAGATCGAACCTGAAAGCTTAGCAAATCAGAAGGATCCACCAACCTACTGAGCTACATGGCCAGGACTTTCTGGAGTTTTTAAAAGCAGATCTCAGCTATATAATTGCAGCTGTAAATATAATATTACACTACATATCTGTAACAGATTGTAAAAAAAAACTCTCCACATATAGATTCAGATGGTTATATGTAGAAATGTTTATAAATATGAGTATATATAACAGTATATACTGATATTTCCATTGTTACCTGAGAAGGGTCAAAAAGGAAGACACCCCCATTGCAATAAGCATATCACCTAAATCTTTGTTTCTAATACCATTTTCTTTTTTTTTCTTTTTTCTTTTTTTTTTTTTTATCAATCTTTATTGTTCATATTATTACAAAGGTTCCTCATTTCTTCCCCCCTCCACCAGGTTCCCACCCCACCCTCTGCCCCCTCCCCATCCCCCATTGTCCTCACCCATAGGTGCAGTTTATGTTCAGTCTCTTCCTCCCTCCCTTTCCCCGATAGTAAATCCCTTTTCAGATAGTAAATCTGTTACTTAGCATTTTCTCATATCAATAATACCTCCACATGCCCAATGATACACTTCACACAAAAGACATTTCCAAGTAGGTCAACCAGCCTCATCCAGGCCCCACCCAAGGCACTCACAGATCAACACCCCAGCGCTATACTAACTCAACACATCCAGATCTAAGCCTTCATCACTTGATTCAGCAGACCCTCAAGTTCCCGCAAAAGTTTCCAGCCATGTCTGAGAGGCAGCCGTGGGCAGGGACAGGCGAGGAGCGAGCTGTTTCGGGCCTGGCTGCTCCGGGCCTGGCCTCTGTTGCTCTGGTTCGTTCCACAACCAGCTGCTCCGGGTCTGGTCACTGCCGCTCCCGACCTAGTTGCTCTGGACTTGGCTGTTGCTGCTATAGGCCTGGCCGCACCCGACCCGGCTGCTCTGGGCCCGGTTGCTCCGGTCCCGGCCGCTCCGGGCCTGGCCGCTCCCAGCCCGGCAGCTGCTGCTCCTGGCCTGGCCGCACCGGACCCGGCTGCTCCGGGCCTGGCCACTCCCAGCCTGGCAGTCGCTTCTCCAGGCCTGGCCACTTCCAGCCTGGCAGCCACTGCTCTGGGCCTGGCCGCACCAGACCCGGCTGCTCCGGGCCTGGCCGCTCCCAGCCTGGCAGCCGCTGCTCCGGGCCTGGCCGCACACGACCCGGCTGCTCCAAGCCTGGCCGCTCCCAGCCTGGATGCTCCGTGCTTGGCTACTGCTGTTCTGGGCCTGGCTGCTCCCAACCCGGCTGCTCTGGGCCCGGCTTCTCCGGGCCCGGCCACTCCGTGTCTGGGTGTTCCTGGATGTTCCTGGAGTGGCCACCCTGGGCTTGGCCACCTCTGCCTCAGGCCTGGCTGCCACTGCCCCAAGTCTGGCTGCTCCAGTGCTGGCCGTTGATGCTCTTGTTCTGGCTGCTGCTGCTCTGGGGCCTGGCCACTGCTGCTCCAGGCCC
The DNA here is from genome assembly GCF_964339955.1 of Pipistrellus hanaki. NCBI lineage: Eukaryota > Metazoa > Chordata > Mammalia > Chiroptera > Vespertilionidae > Pipistrellus > Pipistrellus hanaki. The sequence continues at coordinate 61,732,902 of NC_140503.1, forward strand.
AGCTGCCACTGCCTTGTGCCTGGCCACTCTAGGCCTGGTCACTGCTGTTCCAACATTCTGTCCCTTTTTTCTCTTTTTTTTTTCTTTTTTTTTAAAAAAAACAACGCATTTATGTTGCAGTGTTGGCTGGTGCGTTGAGTTCTGACTTAGTCTTTGATTTTTCAAGATCTTCTTTGTATTCTTTCTTAAGTAATTTTACTATCATTTGCTCTCACTTGATTTCTTCACATTGAGAACTTCTTTGGTTTCTTCCTCCTTGTCCTGGGAGCTCAGCAGGTTGGCCTGTGGTACCCCTTTGTTCTCCGCAGGCTCCTGCGCTGCTTCAGCCTGTTATCGGGGTCGGCGCCGCCCAGGAAGCAGCCCCCGTCCTTGGCTCTGTTGCCCGCGCTCAGCAGTCGAAGGCTCAGGGGAACCCCCCCCTGGGGGCCCCGTCGCCTGGCTCCTTGCTGGCGCCCAGCTGGTCAGTGTCCGGCAGGGGCTCCTGCTCCTCGTCGCGTTCCTCCAGTCTAGAGCTTTCTTTCTCCCTCCCACTAGGGGAGTCCAGGATCAGAGTCAACAGACTGTCCTCTGCGCGCAGTGTGCGCGACTCCGGGGGCTCGGCCTTTCGCCGTCCCCGGGGATTCCGCTCACAGCCCCGTCTCCCCCTGCAGGAGCCTGGGTCCCCAGGGTCTGGCCCATAACTTGGGGCTCAGCGCTGCCGGTTCGGGGGTTCAGCCCAGGCTGGGGGTTCTATTTTCTTCCTGCTAGGGAACGCCAGGCAGCACCCGGCCCTCTCCTCCTCTCTGGCTGCGACCTCTCCGAGCGCGCGTGCGTGCGAGCGTGCAGCATGTCTCCGTACCTTAGGCTTTTTTTCAGCTCCTCTGATTTTCCTTCTGGTTTTCTCCCTCCTTCCTATTGTAGAGTTTTCAGTCAGTCGACTACCTGTAGCTCTGGGCAATGTCCACTCTACATTTTAGTTGTATTCCATTGAAATTGTTGTGAGCTGCTGCGGCTAGGTGTCTACCAGAGCAGCCATCTTGGATCCTCCCCCCAACCACTCAACATTTTCTTTAAAAAAAAATATATATATATTTTATTGATTTTTTTACAGAGAGGAATATAGAGTTAGAAACATCAATGAGAGAGAAACATCGATCAGCTGCCTCTTGCACACCCCCTACTGGGGATGTGGCCACAACCAAGGTACATGCCCTTGACCAGAATCGAACCTGGAACCCTTCAGTCCCTGGGACCCTTCAGTTCGCAGGCCAACGCTCTATCCACTGAGCCAAACCGGTGTTGGCTCTAATACCATTTTCTAATAAAAGAAACCAAAAGTTGCCCTAACCAGTTTGGTCGGTCAGTAGAGTGTTGGCCTGAGGACTGAAGGGTCCTGGGTTTGATTGCAGTGAAGGGCACATACCTTGGTTGCAGGCTCGATTCCTGGCCCTTGTTGGGGCACTTCCTTACTTTCTGGAACTATAAAATGCTCCAGACTCAATTTGTCTATTTCCTGTTCCAATCCTAGAATCAGCCATTTTTCCAAGGACTCTTGGTTTCTTTTGTTGTTGTTATTAATCCTCACCCAAGAATATTTTTTCCCACTGATTTTTAGACAGAGTGGAAGGGAGGAGGAGAGACAGAGAGAGAGAAACATGGATGTGAGACACATCGATTGGTTGCCTCCATATGTGTCCCAACCATGGCCCAGGGATCTAGCCTGCAATCGAGGTACACGCCATTGACCAGAATCGAACCCAGGACCATTCAGTCTGAGAGGCAGCACCCTATCCACTGAGCCAAACTGGCTAGGGCCAGGCTCAATTTTTTGGCATAAAGCTTTTGGAGAAAATATTTTCTACTGTATTTCCAATTGTATCACATCAGGAGGACTTTTAAAACTGAGAACAGTGATACAAGGAAGGGCCTAGGGCAGTGGTCGGCAAACGGGGGCTTGCAAGCCACATGCGGCTCTTTGGCCCCTTGAGTGTGGCTCTTCCACAAAGTACCACATGCGGGTGCACACGTACAGTGCATTTGAAACTTCGTGGCCCATGCGCAGAAGTCGGTTTTAGGCCTGGGCGAGTCTATTTTGAAGAAGTGGCGTTAGAACGCTCAAGGGGCCAAAGAGCTGCATGCGGCTCGCGAGCCGTGGTGTGCTGACCACGGGCCCAGGGTAACAGGGGAGGGGCAGGTGGAGAAATGAGCATACGCTGGGCTGCTGTGTTTTCCTTCAAGTTCATCTGTCCTTGGGTGTGGTTAGCAAATGGCATTAATTAGGTTTCTGCTATCTGTCTCCCCGAGTGGGGTGATTTAAGCTACTAGGTGTGCCGGTTAATAGTGCGGATTTTGTAATCATTTCAAGAGAAACACCAAAAGTGCTTTATTCAAAGTAATGTCCATCGCTAGCTACACATTTCCCCCATCTTTCAAGTAATTTGTAGATACTGTCCCAATAGAACTTTTTTTTTTTAAATATCTTTTTTATTGATTTTTTACAGAGAAGAAGGGAGAGGAATAGAGAGGCAGAATCATTGGTTAGCTGCCTCCTGCACACCCACTACTGGGGATGTGCCCACAACCAAGGTACATGCCTTTGACCAGAATCGAACCCAGGACCTTTCAGTCTGCAGGCCAATGCTCTATGCACTGAGCCAAACCAGTCAGGGAAGAACTTTTCTTGTTTTGAGGCAAACCATTCAGAGACCCAATTTTCACTTCTTCGTATGTTTTGAAGGCTGCTCAGAAAGTGTGTGTGCCATTGATCAGAACAAGTGGTCATCTGAAGGAGCAAGGTCTGGTGAATATGGCGGGTGGATTAATACTTCCTTAACTGGTTTTGAAACGTGTGATGGTGCTTCATCATGAAGCAAAATTACTATGTCATGTCTTCTGGCCCATTCTGATCATATTATGATCAAAACATGGTTCAAACTGATTACTGACAGTAGTGATCAGTATTATCGGTTTCACCTGGTTTTAGAAGCTCATAATACACCACATCTTCCTGATTCCACCAAACACAGAGCATTGTCTTCTTTCCAAAGCGATTTGGCCTTGCTGTTGATGTTGATGGTTGACCTGGATCAATCCATGATTTTGTGTTTGGGATTCTCAAAATAAATCCACTTTTCATGGCCAGTCACAATTCAATGCAAAAAAAAAAAAAAAAAAAAAGACCTTTTTTTCGTGCTGTTGAAGCAACATTTTATTGATGACTTTTTGGTTTTCCATTTCTCTTTGGTTCATTTGATGTGGCACCCATTTTCCTTCCTTTAAAATGTTTCTCATTGCTTGTAAACAATCAGAAATTGTTTGATGAGCAAAGTTTAACCTTTCTGCAAGTTATTTTTGAGTTTGACATGCAAATTCATCCAATAATCCTTGTAATTGTTGGTCTTCAAACTTTTCCGGTTGACCTGGACGTTCTTTGCCTTTCACATAGAAATCACCACTTTTAAAACGTTTAAACCAGCGTTCACAAGTATCCTGAAACGGAGCATGTTCACCAAAAGCTTCCCAAAGTATACGATAACGTTTAGCAGCACTTTATTTCAAAATAAAATAATGAATTAAAACTTCCCATGAATGCTCTTTTTTTTGCATGAAATTTGACATGTTTAAGCGTAAAAATATCTATGATAACACCTTCAGAAAATTTGACATATGAAGTTTTGGAGTTTGTTGTTAATACAACAAAATAGCATATATATCAAGTCGCATATATATCAACATGTACGTAACTCCATCTATTGAAAAAAATCCACATTATCCACATTATTAACTGGTACACCTAGTTCTTATTTATTTATTTATTTATTTATTTATTTTTATTGATTTTTTTATAGACAGGAAGGGAGAGAGATAGAGAGATAGAAACGTCGATGAGAAAGAAACATCGACCAGCCGCCTCCTGCATACCAATGCACATGCCCTTGACTGGAATCTAACCTGGGACCCTTCAGTCCGCAGACTGACGCTCTACCACTGAGCCAAACCGGTTTTGGTTGGTACACCTAGTTCTATAGAATACCTGGAAACTTGTTGGAAATGCAAATTCTTAGACCCTATTCCAGACCTACTAACTCAGAAACATTTAAGGATGAGGCCCAGCAATCTGTTTTAACAAGCCCTCCAGGTGACTGGTGCCTGCTGAAGTCTGAAAACCACTGGACTGATTATTGGCTGCCCTAAGATGGCCTTCAATCAAACAATGACTTGCTAAGGTCCTAAGTGCATGGCGATATGCTGGGTGTTGAGTATTATGGAAAAGAAGGTCTGCCCTAGCTGGTAGCTCAATGGATAGAGCATCAGCCTGCGGACTGAAGGGTCCCAGGTTCGATTCTGGCCAAGGGCACATGCCTGGGTTGTGGGCTTAATCCCCAGTAGGGGGCATGCAGGAGGCAGCTAATAAATGATTCTCTCTCATCATTGATGTTTCTATCTCTCTCTCCTTCTTCCTTCTTATCTAAAAATCAATAAAATATGTTGGGTTTTTTAAAAAAAAAAGAAGGCCTGCCGAAACTGGTTTGGCTCAGTGCTAGAGCATCGGTCTGCGGACTGAAAGGTCCCGAGTTCGATTCCGGTCAAGGGCATGTACCTTGGTTGCGGGCATATCCCCAGTAGGGGGTGTGCAAGAGGCAGCTGATCGATGACTCTCATCGATGTTTCTAACTCTTTCTATCCCTCTCCCTTCCTCTCTGTAAAAAATCAATAAAATATATTTTTTTTAAAATTAAAAATTAAAAAATTAAAAAAAGGCCTGATGCCCCCAAGGAACTCACAGTCTATTCAAGGGAACAAGACAAATGCTTAGTTATAGTTGCTATTTAGTAATGCTTCCCAACATGTCACACAAGTGGTACAGATGGAATGTTCCAAGAAAAGTTCAGTGATTAACCAAGTTGGCCAAGGTTTTAGAGTTGACTCCAGCTAGGCCTTAAAAGAAGAGAAAGGAAATAGATCCAGAGACAGAGAAGCACAAAAGACTTCAGAATCTCAAGAGGGAAGGCAGGGGAGGGTGGGTGGGTGAGAAGAGATCAACCAAAAAAACGTGTATGCATATATGCACAACCCGTGGGCACAGACAATAGGGTGGTGAAGGCCTGGGGCTGGGAATGAGGACAGGCTAGAAGGGGGGAGGGGGGCGGAGAAGGGGACATATGTAACACGTTCAACAATAAAGATTTACCCGTCAGCAGATGATTGGATAAAAAAACTATGGTATATCTACACAATGGAATACTATGCTGCCATAAAAAAGAAGGAATTCTCATCATTTGCAGCAACCTGGATGGAATTGGAGAACATCATGCTGAATGAAATAAGCCAGTCAATGAAAGAGAAACACCACATACCTCACTCATTTATGGATAATAAAGAACATGATAGCCGAAACCAGTTTGGCTCAGTGGATAGAGCGTCAGCCTGCAGACTGAAAGGTCCCAGGTTCGATTCTGGTCAAGGGCATGTGCCATGGTTGTGGGCACATCCCCAGTGGGGGGTGTGCAGGAGGCAACTGATTGATGATTCTCTCTCATCGATGTTTCTAACTCTCTATCCCTCATCTCTTCTGCTCTGTAAAAAAATCAATAAAATATATATATATATATAGAAAGAACATTATAAACTGATGAACCAAAAGATAGATATAGAGACAGTAAAGCAACAAGCAGACTGTAAAATTACAGTGGGGAGGATAGGGAGATCTGGGGGAGATAATAGATCAACCGAAGGACTCGTATACATGCATATAAGTACAACCAATGGACATAAAACTCTGGGGAGGGAGGGTGTGTTTGGGAGGGGGGGGGGAAATGTTAAAATATGTACACAGATAATAATTTAATTTAAAAAAAAAGGTAAAAAAGAAAAACTACCTTCACCCCCATGCCAGCCCAACAGCAGATGCATGAATAAGAATAAAGGATTGTTGTTTTAATCTAAAATAAGTAAATAAATAAATAAAAAAGAAGTGACTATAAATTAAGAACAATTAAAAAAATAAAATAAAAATAGATTCCATTTTATTGTTTACAAAAAAAAAAAGATTTAATTAAAAAAAAGAAGAAGAAGCAGAGAAAGGCCCTGGCCATTGTGGCTCAGTTGGTTGAATATCATCCTGTGCACCTAGAAGTTGCCCTTTCAATTCTGGGTAAGGGCACAGGCCAGGGTTGCAGGCTTGATCCCCAGTGCAGGAGGTAGGTGATAGATGATATTTCACTCTCACATCGATGTTTCTCTCCCTTTCTTTCTCCCTTCCTTTCTCTAAAAATCAGTTTAAAGAAAAGAAGAAGTAAGACTCTGGGATAGGGTGGAAGGGAAAACAAGATTCCCAGTAAGGGGCACTGGCATGCGCAAAGGCAGAGTGCTCCCTGAGGAAATCCCCTGGCCGGCAGTGGGCTGCTCTCTGCGCTCTTCTTTTTTTTTTTTAAATATATTTTATTGATTTTACACAGAGAGGAATTGAGAGTCAGAAATGTCGATGAGAGAGAAACATCTACCAGCTGCCTCCTCTGCACAGCCCCCGCTGGGGATGTGCCCGCAACCAAGGTACATGCCCTTGACCGCAATCGACCCCGAGACCCTTAAGTCCGCAGGCCGATGCTCTATTCACTGAGCCAAACCGGTTTCGGCTGTCTGCGCTCTTCTCACCGCAGCTGCGTGCTGGCACACAGGGTGCGGCTGTCCGCGCGATGAGAGACTCTTTGCCTCTGTCGTGGTGCTGTGTGTGGAGAAGGGCCTGTGTCTGATGTACAACCAACCGGAGGACGAGTTCTGTGAGCACAGAGCTCACGTCGTGGATGCAAGGCAAGCGGAGCCCTCAGCGCTCGCAGGTTCCAAACTCCGAGCCGCCCAACCCCTGAGCGGGCGGGGCAGGGCGGGGCCGGGGAGGCGGGGCCTCGCTGGGGGCGGAAGCGCCAACCTGGCGGCGGCGGAAGCCTGCTGGTCAAGATGGCGGCGCCCAGGGAGGCCAGGAACGAGTAAGCTGCTGGGCTGGAGAGACGGACTTCAGGGCATCTCGGCGGAGGGCTCTGGTGCAGAGTATTTAGTTCCTCTGTCAGAGCCCGCCCCAGGGCGTCTGCGATCCCAGGCGCGGCCCTCCATCCCCGGCGGCGGCCAGGCTGAGACTCGGTGATTCCTCTTTGCGGACGCGGGTGGTCCAGGAGCCCGCGCGACCGCGCAGCCCTGTGGGGCACCGCAGTGTACAAGTGTATTTCTTTTATGCTATTGTAAGTGGAATTTTTTTACTTAATTTCACTCTCTGATCGTTCTTTGCTAGTATCTAAAAATACAAATTATATATACTTTACAGCCCAAAGTGTTTTACTAGTAATTCAGTACTTTTAGTCCGGGCATGTTTGCTCCAATTTGATAAGAGTCCCCACTCCCAGGTATGACATTTATGTGCCTGGCTCCTGGTGCATTTTCCTTAGTTCCCCTCAGGTTGTAACTGAGACTTTTTGTCATCCACAGGTTGTAAACAACCTGAGTTGCCAGTAAATATTGCTGCTAGGCTGATGATATCAACGAAGGATAATTAGGAAAGGAATGGCAATAAGGCACGAATGAGGAGGAATGAGTTGACATGAATCCAAGGAAAAGGTCTTTGCTGCACAATAAAAAGAACCAGGGTTGAGTTAAAGAGGGCCCATCTTTGTTGCTTTTAGGGGTGACTGAGAGGGAGTCCCCACTCAGAAGCAGTTGTACCAGAGAGGCAGCTGGAGTGTCAAGATGCTGTCCAGACCAAAGCCAGGGGAGTCGGAGGTGGACCTGCTGCGATTCCAGAGTCAGTTTCTTGCAGCGGGTGCAGCCCCGGCAGTACAATTGGTGAAGAATGGAAGGAGAGGTGCCAATGCTAACCTGGACCAGCCTCGGCTGCAGGATCAGCGGGATGTGGTGATGCTGGACAGTGAGTGGCTGTGTGTGTGTGAGGCTGAGGAGGAGAGGGTACAACATCAGGGTCTCCTTCCCCTTCCTGTTATGGCTGGATTCTACCCATAATTATTTCATGCACTGCATAGCCTCTGTGGCTGCAGCTCCATTTTACATAGGACGAAACTGAAGCTCAAAGACGTTAAAGATCTTGTCCAAGGTGACACAGCTTGAGCCAGGGCTCCCCAGTAGCTGACTTTCCCCTAGCCTTCAGACTCTACCTGGGAAGGTATGAGTATCCTCATATCTGTTTGGGTTTTTTTGTTTGTTTGTTTTGTTTTGTTTTTTTCCTCAGCTCTCCCAGATTTGCCCCCAGCTTTGGTTCCTGCTCCTCCGAAAAGAGCCAAGCCCAGCCCTGGCCATTCCCTGGCTGACCATGTGGACCCTGAAGAGAGGCTGAACAGGCATGATCAGCACATCACTGCTGTCTTGACTAAGATTATTGTGCGTCTCACCCTGACTGAGTGGGACAAGGCATCCTGGGGCACAAAGGATATTGGACGGGGGTGGTGAGCCTTATGAGTAAAGGGTGATTTAGAAAGATGGGACTTTATTCCCCTGCAGTGAGGTGGGGGTCTGGTTTAGGATCACTGTGCCCTAAAAAAAGCAAGGTGGCCTTATCACTTTATAGGGTGAGATTCTAGTTATACAGAACTGGGGCTACTAGCATAGGCTCCAGCTGGGGAAGTCTCTGTGTCATCACTTCTTTGTCCTCTGTTGCGCAGGAACGAGATACAAGTTCAGTGGCTGTGAACCTGCCTGTGCCCAGTGGTGTCGCATTCCCCCCGGTATTCCATCGCTCACAGGAGAGACAGGTAGACGGGGTAACCTTAGATGGTACTTAGGGTACAGTCAAGTGAACTTCCGCATCTTCTGCAGATTGGGAAACTTAATGATAAGCAATTCTGTTGTTAATGTGGCACTATACTAATTGCTTTATATGCATTCCTTTATTTAATCCTCATAATAATGATGTAAGGTAAGTAACATTATCCCCATTTTTTTCATAAGATAAATGACTTTTTCAGCACCATATATCCAATAGATAGAAGAGTTGGAAATCCAGCCCAAGTCTGTCAGCCTTCAAGACCTGTACTCCTGTAGTGGCCTGCTTTTTCTGAGGACTAGGGATGTGACTGTTGGAGATTAAGCAATTTGCTTTTATCTCTTTGTCCCAGTGACTAGTACAAAGGGGTTGAGAAGAGAATGGGGTAAGGAATATCAGTCACCTGAGTTTTCTTTTTGCCCCATAGAGGAAGTCAGCAACATCTGGTAAGAGAAGCATCTTTGCCCAGGAAATTGCTGCAAAGAGAGGATCTGAAGCCAGCATCCCACCAGGTAGAGGAGTTGTGTCTACCCAGGACCGACCAGAGGGTGAGCTGGGGTTGAGAGGCATGAGCTTGGCTTTTTTGTGACGCAGGCTAATAGACTGATCTTTGGATATACATGTTCCCTGCTTCAAATATGAATTGCATTTGAGCCATTTAAAGAGGAAGTAGAGTATTGAATATGGGTGGCTTAGGTCCACATCTTGGACTTAGGTGCAGGGAGAGAGCAGGCCAAAGAAGAGGATAGAAATGGCAAAGACTACAAAATAAAGATAGAAGCCAAGATTCCTTTAATGATGCACATTACTAGTGGAAGAGCTGGGGGCATGCCCTTGACATGCAGCCTGCACATCTAAGAACATGGTCAGAAAGAAGGATGTTTCTAAAAAAAATCACCTATAAGTCCAAGGGGAAGAGTGAGTAGGAGTGGAGGTAGGGATCTCTGGTCTGTGCCTGGGAAAGCTCTGGGGCCTCCATCTCTCTCCAGGCCTCCTGGGACTGGAGAAGAGGGCCGAAAAGCCCAATTGGCACGAGGCAATTATGAGGCAATGAAACTGACCATACACTTCTTCCAGGTGCTGTGCCCTGTGAGTCACTCACACCCAGGGAGCAAGACCACCAGCTTCCATGTGGCAGCCAGAACTTCCAGGGACCCCATCTGGTCACAGGAAAGGGGCTCAGGGACCAGGAGGCTGAGCAGGAAGCCCAGACCATCCATGAAGAGAACATAGCAAGACTGCAAGCTATGGCTCCTGAGGAGATTCTGCAGGAACAGCAGAGGCTGCTCGCTCAGCTTGGTATGGGTGCCTGGCTTTCCTGCCAAGGCTGGGCTAGGAAGGGGCTGCTACTTGTTGAGGAAAGCTTACTGTGATTGCCAGGCATTATGCTGAGTACTTTACATCATTCTGTCCTAAACTGTTCCTGGGAGGTAGGTGGTACCAATCTTGTTTACTTAGGGAAAAAACAAAAAGAAAAAAATGTGCCGAAACTGATTCTCTCTCATCCTATCTCTCTTTCCCTCCCCTTTACTCTCTGAAATCAATAAAAATATATTTAAGAAAAAAGAAACATCAATGATGAGAGAGAATCATTGATTGGCTGCCTCCTGCATGCTCCCTACTGATGATCGAGCCCGCAACCTGGGATGTGCCCTTGACTGGAATCAAACCCAGGACCCTTCAGTTCGCAGGCCAGCACTCTATCCACTGAGTCAAACTGGCTAGGGCCAAAACCATTTTTAAGAAATTCTCCCCCAGACCACATAGCTGGTAAGGAACACGGGTGAGATGTAAACCCAGGTCCATGTGGTCTCACAGGCCCTGATCTTAACCACGCTGCTGTGTGTATTGTACTACCTAGTGTAACAGGCACTGTATTACAGCTATTCTCTAGTATGGCTGCAGTACACTCTACTATATGATGCTCTACTGTGCCATTCCTCCCTCCTAGTTTCTGTGCACCCAGTCAGTCTTATTCCAAACTATATCTAGCCTGGCCTGTGTTGCTCAGTGGTTGAGCATCGACCCATGAACCAGGAGGTCACAGTTCAATTCCTAGTCAGAGCATATGCCAGGTTGTGGACTTGATCCTTGATGTGGGGCGTGTAGGAGGCAGCTGATTGATAATTCTCTCATCATTGATGTTTCTTTTTTAAAAATATATTTTTATTGATTTCAGAGAGGAAGGAAGAGGGAGCGATGGAAACATCAATGATGAGAATCATTGATTGGCTGCTTCCTGCACCCCCCTCCCCCCCATCCCCACTGGGGATTGAGCCCACAACCTGGGCATGTGCCCTGACTGGAATCAAACCATGACCTCCTGGTTCATAGGTCGACACTCAACCACTGAGCAACACTGGCCTGGCTCATCATTGATGTTTTATCTCTCCCTCTCCTTTTCTCTAAAATCAATCAGTAAAACTATATCTAGCACTTATATAGAGCATAGCTGAGTACTTTACGTCATTAGGTTTTTAGTGAATATTAGTGCATAAATAAATTAGTTACAAATGAGAGAAATTTTTTCCCTAAATGCCTTCATTTTCACTCTTACCAACATTCATTCACTTATTCCACAGCCACTTGGGGCCTATGACCTGGAGCCCAGCACAGGGATGGGCATAAACATGGGCCAGTGGACTGTGAAGGATGGAGGCAGAAGTGGGCGGCAGGTCCCAGTGACAGTTTTGGGTCATTGAGGCCCGCCCAGGGCCCAGGGGCCTCAGTCCAGGGCTGGGAAGTGGCTTGGTCCTGGCACCTATCGGCAGTATTCAGGTTTCGGGTGTAGAAGAGGTTAGGGAAGATCTACCTTCATCCCCTCTCTCCACCCCCTCTCCTCTAGATCCCAGCTTGGTTGCTTTCCTGAGATCTCACAGCCGTACCCATGAGCAAGCGGAAGAAAAGGCCGTCAAGGAGCAGAGGACAGGAGGCCCCTCTGCGGAGGTCACTGGAGAGAAGCCCATTGTGCCAACCTCTGCCAGTGAGCCTGGGCAGGAAGATGAGCTGGAGCCAGGAACCCCAGGTTTGGAGGAGGGGGGACATCTTTTGGGGAATAAAAGGCGAGGAAAGAATTCCTTCTGGCAGATGAGAAAAGAGAATCTCCTCTGTCCTTGATCATCTAACGCAGCATTTTTCAACCGCTGTTCCGCAGCACACTAGTGTGCCGCGAGATGTTGCCTGGTGTGCCGTAGGTGCAGACAAGACAAGAATTTTATAATTTTTCACTATTTTGTTTACTTAATATTTCATAATAAAGTAATTATAAAATACTTTCTTTGTGTTTATTTGATTCCTATTCAAGAGAATTACTTTATATATAGTCAATGTAGGCACAGAGTTAAATTTTTTAACATTTTCTAATGGTGGTGTGCCTCGTGATTTTTTTCATGAAACAAGTGTGCCTTTGCCCAAAAAAGGTTGAAAAACACTGATCTAACGTGAATCTTCATTATTGCCTTGAAATCTGTCTTCATTTATGGACGTGTGTATTCTTTCTGCACATGCTTCCTGTTTCCCTGTCCTGTTGCTTCTCCTTTTCCCCCTTCCCTGGTAAAAGGCAGCACTGTGTGATGGCTGAATGGCCCCTCCCCCCAGAGCATCTTCTCCCTGCCTTTGCAATAGCTGCCCCCGCTGTGGTTCCATCCAGCCCAGTTTTCTGCCTCTCTCTCAGAGTCGGGGAAAGACGGCAGGGCCGGGGTGATGGGAGGAGAGTGATGCAGGTCTTATGAATATGCCAGACCTGAAGCGGAGGGGCCAGTGGGAGCACTCATTTCCCAGGAATTTGATTGTTTTATTAGTGATTAACAAAAGAAGAAATTGAATTATGAGAGCCAGGACCTCCTGCCCCTGGATGAGCTCCCGGCCAGCCGAGCAGGTTGGGTGCGCGTTGGGGTGAGGAAGGAAGAGGTTGTTGGTGTTTGCTTTTGTATCTTGCCTCCCTGAAGCAGTATAGCTCCCCCCACTCCTTGTCCCCACTTCTCTGCTCCTGTGGGAGGTTGGTACTAAAGAGTGAAACTGCCGAAACCGGTTTGGCTCAGTGAAAGGAGCGTTGGTCGGTCTGTGGACTGAAAGGTCCCTGGTTCTATTCCGGTCAAGGACATGTACCTTGGTTGCGGGCACATCCCCAGTAGGGGGTGTGCAAGAGGCAGTTGATCGATGTTTCTAACTCTCTATCCCTCTCTCTTCCTCTCTGTAAAAAATCAATAAAATATATATATATTTTTAAAATCTGAGACCCTTTAGAAAAAAAAAAAGAGTGAAACTATGTTTTGCCTGATATATGTGGTCCTCTCTCCCTTCCCTTCTTAACTTCTCCTCTTCCCTTTCCCCTCCCAAGGAATCCTTGGGGTCAGTTAGGGGCTAGAGCCCATGGACTAGGTGTGTTCTGCCATATTGGGGACAGGACACTTGCCCAGTTCCCAGGATGAAGTACCCCAGTGGCTCAGTGAGCTGAGTCCCTTAGGGAATACTACTCTGCCTCCATCTCCCCAGCTCTGGCACTGCCCGTGGCCCCCCGGAAGGAGTGGCTGCACATGGACACTGTTGAGCTGGACAAGCTCCATTGGACCCAGGACCTGCCCCCACTCCGGCGGCAGCAGACACAGGAGGTGAGGAGCGCGAGCTGGCCTACAGGGGGTGGGTCGTGTGAGAGTGGAGCTGCGGCTCTTGTACCCAGAACCCAAGCTCAGGCCCTTTTGTTCCTTGAGCTTGAGAAACATCTCTTCTTGCTCCCCTTCCTGGCACCGTAGGCCAGAGGAGCCCACTTCTAATCAGAAGCAGAGTCAGCGCCTACGACCTAAGAGGCCCGGGGTTAAAGGTGAGGGTGGGTGAGGGGAAGTTGCTGCTGCCCAGCCCATGGCCCTCTTTTCTCTTCCCGTTAGAGGATGCAGGCCCGATTCAGTCTTCAAGGAGAACTGCTGGCTCCCGATGCGGACCTGCCCACCCACCTGGGACTGCACCACCATGGAGAGGAGGCAGAGGTGACCATGGGGTCCAGAGGGGGTGGGCAGCTTTTAACAAGCCTGGAAAAGGACTCTGGTCAGACGCCTTGGCCCTCCTATTGCAGTTCATGGCCCATTGCATCCATTCAGGTTCTTAGCTCACAGTCTTTCTCATTTCCTCAATTTCCAGTCAGGGATAAAACTAATTTTTAAAAAAAATATATATATATATATTTTTTTTTAATATATTTTATTGATTTTGTACAGAGAGGAAGGGAGAGAGATAGAGAGTTAGAAACATCGATGAGAGAGAGTCATCCATCAGCTGCCTCTTGCACACCCCCTACTGGGGATGTGCCCACAACCAAGGTACATGCCCTTGACCGGAATCGAACCTGGGACCTTTCAGTCCCCAAGCCGACGCTCTATCCATTGAGCCAAACCGGTCCCGGCTAAAAAAATATATTTTATTGTTGTTGTTTTTTTAATAAATCTTTATTGTTCATATTATTACAAATGTTCCTCTTTTTCCCCCCCCTCTGTTGCTCACCTCCACCAGGTTCCCACCCCACCCTCTGCCCTTTCCCCACCCCCCATTGTCCTCATCCGTAGGTGCACAGTTTATGTTCAGTCTCTTCCCACTTATTGATTTTGTACAGAGAGGAAGGGAGAGAGATAGAGAGTTAGAAACATCGATGAGAGAGAGTCATCGATCAGCTGCCTCTTGCACACCCCCTACTGGGGATGTGCCCACAACCAAGGTACATGCCCTTGACCGGAATCGAACCCGGGACCCTTCAGTCCCCAAGCCGATGCTCTATCCATTGAGCCAAACCGGTCTCGGCAGGGATAAAACTAATTTTGATAAAGTATTTAAAATTAGTATATTATACCTAAAACATCTGCCAGTTCTCTCACTTCCCCTTGGTGCTTCTTAGACAAGAGCCTTGCTCCCTCTTGTCTGCTCAGTCACCATGTCTTCCAACTCTGCCATGTCATTCCAGTCCGTCCCTCTTGAGGCTGCCACACTCATTCCCTCCGGTCCAGCTCAGGCCACGCCTTGCCTTGGAAAGTTCCCTGGCTCCATAGCCCCATGAGACAGTCCCTCCGCAGTCTGTCCCTGCCCCCACTCCTGCCCACCGTTCTGTTGCCCTCTCCCCACGTACATCTATGCTTACGGCCTCCGGGGCTCAGCTCCTGAAGTCTGCTTTATGTCATGGTTATTTGTACGCATATCTCATCTTCTTTACCAGTTTGAGGATCCATTGAGAGAGAGATGTACCTTTGTCTTCCCCGTGACTTCTAACCCAGTGCTTGGCAGATCCGGGTGCTGTGTATTTGTTGGGGGTGCTGTCCTGTATCCTGACTCTGTGACTTCTTGTCCCTGCCCCAGAGAGCGGGGTACTCCCTGCAGGAGCTGTTTCACCTGACGCGCAGCCAGGTGTCCCAGCAGAGAGCGCTGGCACTGCAGGTGCTGGCCCAGGTCATCAGCAGGGTGAGTGCACCCCTGGCTGTCCTTCCCACCGCACACCTCACACCGCACACCGCACACCTCACACCGCACACCGCACACCTCACACCACACACCTCACACCGCACACCACACACCTCACACCGCACACCTCACACCGCACACCGCACACCGCACACCGCACACCGCACACCGCACACCTCACACCGCACACCTCACACCGCACACCTCACACCGCACACCGCACACCTCACACCGCACACCGCACACCTCACACCTCACACCGCACACCTCACACCGCACACCGCACACCGCACACCTCACACCGCACACCTCACACCGCACACCGCACACCGCACACCTCACACCGCACACCGCACACCTCACACCGCACACCTCACACCGCACACCGCACACCTCACACCGCACACCTCACACCGCACACCGCACACCTCACACCGCACACCTCACACCGCACACCGCACACCGCACCTCTCACCTTAGGACTTTCCCACTTCCTGTCCTCCTCACGCTGGCTCCCCAGTCCGCACACCAGCTGTCTGGGTCAGACGGGGAACGGATGGGCAAGTGAAGGGTTTCGGACAGGATGGGGAATGTCGGCCCTGCCAAGGCATTAGTGGTGATTTAACTGAATGTCTGACCACAGATAGCAGGTTAATGTTGTTGTGGTTAGTCCTCACCCGAGGATATTTTCCATCGATTTTCAGAGAGAGTGGAAGAGAGGGGGGAGACAGAGAGAAAAACATTGATGTGAGAGAGACACATTAATTGGTTGCCTCCCACACAGGCAGAGGTCAAGCCTTCAACTGAGGTACAGGCACGTGCCCTTGACCAGAATCGAACCCGCAACCCTCCAGTCTGCGGGCCAGTGCTCTCACCACAGAGCCAAACCAGCCTAGGGCAAGGCTACTTTTAAGTTGATAATTTTGTGTGGCCTGCAAATGGTATAAATACCCAAATGGCCCATGGTAGAAAAAAGGTGTCCCACCCTAGTTTAGGACAAAGACTAACTTCCTCCTGCATGCTTTCCTCCTCCCAGGCCCAGGCCGGTGAGTTTGGGGACCGGCTGGTGGGCAGTGTCCTGCGCCTTCTCCTGGATGCTGGTTTCCTTTTCCTGCTGCGCTTCTCCCTGGACGACAGAGCGGACGGGGTCATCGCAGCTGCCGTGCGGGCTCTTCGAGCTCTGCTGGTGGCGCCGGGAGATGAGGTACAACAGGGATAGGATGGGGCTTTGAGACATTAGGGTCCCTATTGTTCCTGTGGTCGGTCCTGCCCTCATTGTGCTCCAGGCAGAGCAGAGGATGGGATAGCAGCTCATCTTTATTTATTTATTTATTTATTTATCTATCTATCTATTTTCACCATCTTCTTTTAAAGGCCACATAGCCTGGAGCCTTGCCTATCTCTCTCTTCCCCCCCCCCCCCCCTCTCTGCTTTGTTTGGCTTTGTTTTGTTTTGTTAGTCTCACCCAATGATATTTTTCTCATTGAGTTCTAGAGAGAATAGAAGGGGGTAAGGACAGAGAGAGAGAGAGAGAGAGAAACATTGGTGTGAGAGAGATACATCGATTGGTTGCCTCCTGCTCATGCACCAACCAGGCCAGGATCAAACCTGCAGGGAGAGAGAGAGAGAGAGAGAGAGATTGAGAGAGAGAGAGAGAGAGAAACATTGGTGTGAGAGAGATACATCGATTGGTTGCCTCCTGCTCATGCACCAACCAGGCCAGGATCAAACCTGCAGCCCAGGTAAGTGCCCTTGATCAGGAATCTAAGCTGCCGCCTTCAGTGCAGGGGCAGCTGCTCCATCCACTGAGTCCCAGCGGCCAGGATGCCCTTCTCTTATTTGTTGATGGTTCCACTCTCTATCCCTGGGCCCATTTCGTGCGTGACCCCTTCTTCCTGCCCCATTCTCTTTCCTCTGGCAGGAACTCCTCGACAGCACCTTCTCCTGGTACCATGGCGCTATGGTCTTCCCGATGATGCCCACCCAGAAGGACAAGGACGAGGAGGATGAAGATGAAGAGCCCTCAGGAGACAAAGAGAAAAAAAAGAGCCCTGAGGAAGGAAGCCAGCCTCCATCTGACCTGGCCCGACATGATGTCATCAAGGTAGGGATGCTGGGACTGCTCATCTGCCCCATGACCTCGAAGGCATGCACATGCTAGGCAAGAGGGGCCTCGAGGCCTGGGGTCCAGCTGCATTTGGCAGTAGATTTCTCTCTCATCCCCAGGGGCTTCTGGCCACCAATCTGCTGCCTCGGCTGCGCTACGTGCTAGAGGTGACCTGCCCGGGACCTTCCGTGGTCCTTGACATCCTGGCAGTACTCATCCGCCTGGCCCGGCACTCCCTGGAGTCAGCTACAAGGGTGAGAAAACGGACACAGAATGGGCAGAGAGTCCAGCTGGGCCTAGTCTTGACCCTCAGCCTCCCTACCTCCCTTCCCTCCTGTTCCCCACAGGTTCTGGAGTGCCCTCGGCTGATAGAGACCGTAGTTCGAGAGTTCCTGCCCACCAGCTGGTCCCCTGTGGGCGTGGGGCCTACCACCAGTCTACACAGCGTACCCTGTGCAGCTGCTATGAAACTGCTTCGTGTCTTAGCCTCAGCTGGTAGAAACATTGCTGCCCGGCTGGTAAGCAGGACACAGGTCGGGGGTGGTGGTAGTCCTCAAGACAGTGCCGGGCTAAGGGCTCAGCATGGCCACCGGCTCTAGTGGCCTGCTCATGCCATCTTTCTCCTTGTCTTGATTCAGTTGCTTAGAAATGCAACAAAAACCACCAGTCAGGAACTTAGTCAGCTGGAGCCTAATGTATTCTTTTTTTTTTTTTTTTTTTTTTTTTTTTTTATATATTTTATTGATTTTTTACAGAGAGGAAAGGGAGAGGAATAGAGAGCTAGAAATATCAATGAGAGAGAAACATAGACCAGCTGCCTCTTGCACACCCCGCACCGGGGATGTGCCCGCAACCAACGTACATGCCCCTGACCGGAATCGAACCTGGGACCCTTCAGTCCGCAGACCGACGCTCTTCCGCTGAGCCAAACCGGTCTCGGCTGGAGCCTAATGTATTCTGTCGGCCTGCTCTGCTCTCATGTGGAGGGAGGGCTCCCGGGCCAGAAAAGCCACATACAGATACGCACACATCACCCATCACCCATAGCCAAGAAGCCCTGGGAAAGGTACCTAGCAGGTGCTCGCTAAACAGGAGAGGAGGGGCAGGTGGGACAGCGGGGCAGGTGAGGAGGTGCACCCTGGCCCGGAGCTGTGGAACCAGAGGGGCCTGGAACAGCTAAGTTGAGTCAGTCTCCATAGTGGGAGAACCTGAGGTTACTTGAGACCCCAGCTGACCCTGACCCCAGGCTTTCTGTCCCCCTCAGTTGGGGAGTTTTGACCTCCGGAGCCGCCTGTGCCGCTTTGTAGCTGAGGCTCCTCAGGAACTGGCCTTGCCCCCGGAGGAAGCTGAGATGCTGAGCACGGAGTCCTTCCGCCTGTGGGCTGTAGCAGCCTCCTATGGCCAGGGCTGTGACCTTTACAGGTGAGCAGAGACAGCGGTAGGCTCCCTGCGAGACCTTCACGTCTGCACTCTCGCCTAACCTGACGATTCAGCCTTGCCCAAGGTTTCAAGCTTGGAGGGAGGCTGGAAATGAGGCAGAGGGATTCTGGGAGTAATGACCAATCAGGGGAGAGCAGGGGTGGGGTAGCCTTGAAGGTCTGCCTCCTTCCCTTCAGCCCCCAACTTCCCTTCCTTCCTTCTTCTTTTTTTTTTAAAAAAAAATATATTTTTATTGATTTCAGAGAGGAAGGGAGAGGAAGCAAGAGAGAGAAAGATTAATGATGGGAGAGAATCATTGATCGGCTGCCTCCTACACGCCCCACACAGGGTATTGAGCCTGCAACCTGGGCGTGTGCCCTGACTGGGAATCGAACCGTGACCTCCTGGTTCATAGGTTGACACTCAACCACTGAGCCACCCCGGGAGAGCTCCTTCCACCTTGAAGTCTCCCAGGATTACCCAGCCTGGGGTCTCCCTTCTGGTCCTCCTTACCTGTACTGCAGAGCTCTGGGGCAGGCCTGCCTTGTATCTTACATTGCTGTGTCTCTCCCACACTGAGATGCAGTCATCATTCTCCCCAGGGAGCTGTACCCAGTGCTGATCCGGGCCCTGCAGGCCATGCCTAAGGAGCTCAGCGCTCAGCTCACACAGCCCCTGTCCATGCAGCGGAGAGCCTCACTGCTCACTGTCCTCACCCAGCTGACCTTGGCAGCCAGCAGCTCTGCCCTGCAACCCGGCAGGTAGGTAACGGCCCTCAGCTGCCACAACAGACCTCCTACCAGGAGCTCTGGGGCAGGCAGGAGAGTTCCTGCCCAGAGAGAGGGTGGCTAGAGCTTAGAGGGGTGTCCAGGCAGCCAGATCCTCACTGTGGCCCCTGTGGCATTCCTGTAGTGACTCTGCTGAGGCTGGTCTGTCTGCCGCCCCGTCCTCGATCACGTGGACACAGGTGTCTGGGCTCCGGCCTCTTGTGGAGCCGTGTCTCAGGCAGACCTTGGAGTTGCTGCCCAGACCTGAGAGGTGGAGAGCTCTGGGCCCGGTGCCCACTGCCTGCTTGCTCTTCCTAGATGCCTACTACCAGGCCTGGAGCCAGCAGGTAAGTGTTGCCCGCCTGCCTTCCACCATGCCCTGGTTGCCCCCCCCCCCCTCTTTACCTCTCCACTCCTGCCTCCTCATTCCCACATTTTCCTACTTTCTACCTTTCCTTCCTACCTTTCGTTCTCTTTCCACTTCCATACTCTGTGGAGCTTCCAAAAGCCATGGTGAGGACCAGAGAACCCCTAGCAGCAGCTCAGCCCCCATGGAGCCTTATGCTCTCAGGACCCCTCTCAGCGGGTGCCAGAGCAACCTCCGGGTCTTCTTTCCCGCCACAAGCGTCAGAGGGCAGGACCTCCAAACACTGACTCTTGGGCTCTTGGAATTGTGGACTTGGCCTGGGTGCACAGGGTCTAGGACAGGGGTCTTTAAACTTTTTAAAGTGGGGGCCAGATCACGGTCCCTCAGAGAGCTGGAGGGCCGGACTATATGAACTACTAATTCCTACTGTAACACCTCGGCTGCGCTCACTGCACAAAAAACCTGGCGGGCAGGATCAGACTCCTCTGCGGGCCGCATGTGGCCCGCGGGCCGTAGTTTGAAGACCCCTGGTCTAGGAGAACGGGAGTCCTGGGCTGTCAGCTCAGTGAGCCCCTTGGTCCTCCAGCCAGACTTGTGCCCAGGGGATTGGCTTCAAGACATGGAGCGCCTGTCGGAGGAGCTGCTGCTGCCCCTGCTGAGCCAGCCCGCTGTGGGCAGCCTGTGGGATTCCCTGGGGTATGTACTGTGTGTTGCGGGGGGGAGGTGGTGGTTCCTGTGGGGTTCCAGGATCTGCCTCCCTGGTCCATCCGGGTGGAGGCCCTCAGCCTGAGGGAAACCTGACTCCTGTCAGGCCTCAGTTGGGGGCTCAGGAAGGTGGGCACTGGTCTGCACTGGCAAGCCCCTCTCCATTTCTCCATCTGCCTCAGGCGCTGCTCTCCTCTCTGCAACCCACAGTCCTGCGCTCCGGCCCCCGAAGCTCTGCCCAGCCTCGTGTCCCTGGGCTGCAAAGGAGGTTACCCCCCTTTCAGTCTGGCTGGCTCAGCCTCACCCTTCCCGGTTCTCACTTCCCTCCTCACTCTTTTCAACACCCTGGCCCGGATCCACAAGGGGCTGTGTGGCCAGGTGAGCCCTGGGCACCTGTTAGATTCCAGGCAGGGGGCCCAGGAGCCAGGAATCAGAGGGAATGTGGGGAGGGCGCCCCTGGGGGAAAGGAGGCCGTGTGTCTGAGTTTGGCTGGGGAGAAAGCCGCCACCTGGGGACCCAGGAGAGATGGCGTCACCTTCCGGACCTGAACACGCTGCTCTCCTCAGCTGGCTGCCGTGCTGGCTGCCCCCGGACTCCAGCGCTACTTCCTCCGATGTGCGGCTCCCGTGGCCGCCCCGCTCCTCACGCCCTTCTCAGTGTGGGCCCTGCGCCACGAGTTCCACCTGCAGTACCTGGCACTCAGCCTGGCTCAGAGAGCAGTAGGTACCCCCACCCCTACCCGCTACCTACTCCCTCTGCCCCACGTTACCTGCATTCTGCTTCTGTGTGACCTGTGCTGCTCCTGCAGGCAATGCAGCTTCTCCTTTCCTCCAGATCCGCCCGTCAGCATATATCTTAGCTTATGTCCTCATCCTCACTTCTGTTTGCTTTGTCCCCTTTCAACCCTTGAGCCCCCCGCCATCTGTCCACAGGCAGCACTCCAGCCGGTGCCGGCCACCGATGCGGCCCTCCACCACGGCGTGGCCGTGGCTCTGCTGAGCCGGCTGCTGCCCGGAAGCGAGCACCTCGCCCGTGAGCTCCTGCTGAGCTCTGTGTTCCGGCTGGAGTTTCTCCCGTAAGTCCAGAGTTGGTGGCATCAACTCAGCCCTGTGAGATGAGAACTGTGGTTAATGACTGAGTAGCCTTCAAGTGGGAGACCTGGGCTTAATTCTCTTTCTTCCATGGATTACCCTTAACCTGTCTGAGCTTCCATTTTCTCATTAGTAAAATGAGTTGGGGATAAAACCACATTAGAGAATTATGAGACTTCAGAGTGACTGTATGGTATATAAACTAATACACACGTGTAATAGCCAACAGTTACGAGGGCTTATTTTGTGTCTGGCATTCCCTTAAGTATTTGACTCTGTTGTAAGCATTTTACCCTTATCCTGAGCTAGGTATTACTGTTTGTTAAATTATTTTTCAGTTAAGTTGACATACAATATTATATTCGTTTCATGTGTATAACACAGTGATGAGACATTTGCACACCTTACAGAGTGACCCCCCAATAAGTAGATTACCGTGAGGAAACGGAGGGACGGAGAAGTTCTGTAAACTTGCACCTAGGCAGCTGGCCCAGTGCCCATCCTCCAGCTGCCACCACACGAAGGGTGCCAGGGGAGCTGGGAAGCCCTAGGAATCTCCCCGGGAAGCCCCGGAAAGCTGGCATGGCCTCTGGGTGCTGTGGGTCCAGCCCTTATTTTAACTTTTGGGTTCTGTTACAGGGAAAGAGCCTCAGGGGGCCCAGAGGCAGCCGACTTCTCGGACCAGCTGTCCTTAGGGAGCAGCAGGGACCCTGGGTGTGGGCGAGGGGCTCTGCTGGCTCAGGCCTGCCAGGACCTCCCCAGCATTCGCAGCTGCTACCTGACCCACTGCTCCCTCGACCGAGCCGGCCTGCTCGCTTCTCAGGCCTCGTACCGAGGGGAGCTACAGCGAGTCCCAGCCCTGCTGCTCCCCTTGCCTAAGGAGCCTCTGCTGCCCACCGACTGGCCTTTCCTGCCCTTGATCCACCTCTACCACCGGGCCTCCGACACCCCCTCAGGGCCCCCTCCTGCTGACGCCGTGGGCACAGCCATGCGGGCCCTGCAGTGGCTGCTAGTTCTGGAGAGCTGGCGCCCCCAGGCCCTCTGGGCTGTGCCTCCCGGAGCCCGCCTGGCACGGCTCATGTGCGTGTTCCTGGTGGACAGTGAACTGTTCCGGGAGACCCCAATACAACGTCTGGTGGCAGCTCTGCTGGCCCGGCTCTGCCAGCCTGAAGTCCTGCCGAACCTCCACCTGGATTGCCCTCTGCCCGGCCTGACGTCCTTCCCTGACCTCTACGCCGGCTTCCTGGAGCATTTTGAGGCTGTCTCCTTCGGGGACCACCTCTTTGGGGCTCTGGTACTCCTTCCCCTGCAGCGTCGGTTCAGCGTCACCTTCCGCCTTGCCCTCTTCGGGGAGCACGTGGGAGCCCTGCGAGCTCTGGGCCTGCCTCTGACCCAGGTACCGTCTCAGCCCAGCACTGCCATCTGGGCGTCTGCACTGCCATCTGGGCGTCTGCACTGCCATCTGGGCGTCTGCACTGCCATCTGGGCGTCTGCACTGCCATCTGGGCGTCTGCACTGGGCTTTGGGGGCGGTCGTGGTGTCAGGAGCTTGGGAAGCCTCTTGGGGGCTTTGATGAGATTAAGAGAATCCATGAAAAGGGTTTAACCTGGTATCTGGCGTATAGTAGATGTTTGTTCAAGACACAGCTTCTTGCTCATGAGGTGCTATGATCTAGGTAAGAGGTCGTTCTCAGTTATTCAGGTTCCTGGTGCTGAGTCAGTGTGCGGAGGATGGGAAGCTGGCTTCCCGGAGGAGAAGGCTCTGTGGAAGAGATGGCAGTTGGCCTAGCATCGCCCAGGAATATACCTAGTGGGACAGGTATATTCTGAGCAAAAGCTCAGGGGCAGAGGATAATGTGACAGGGCCTGTGAGGAGGGGAGAGAATAGTCTAGAACAGATATAAAACTTGGAAACTTGTTGGAAACAAAGCTAATAAAGTCTTAAGAGGGCCTCAAATATCAGCCTAAAAAGTTAAATTTATAAATTGTAAAGAGCTACTTTTTTTTAAGATTTTTTTTTTTTACACTGTGAAATTCTTTTATTTGCTGCATATTAGTGCTTGACCAACACTACACCATTAGGAACACAATTCCAGGTGCTTTTTTTTCAGTCCTCACCGATGGATGTTTTCACTGATGTGAGAGTGAGAACGGGAGAGAGAGAAACAGCGATTGGTTGCCTCCCAAATCGAACCAGCAACTCTTCAGCATACACGATGTCGCTCCAGTCATCACAGCCGGGGCCGAAAGGTGTAATATAATTGAGCGGTTGAACATGACTTTTTTTTTTTTTTTTTAATATATATATTTTTATTGATTTTTTACAGAGAGGAAGAGAGAAGGATAGAGAGTTAGAAACATTGACGAGAGAGAATCATCGATCAGCTGCCTCTTGCACACCCCCTACCGGGGATGTGCCCGCAACCAATGTACATGCCCTTGACCGGAATCGAACCCGGGACCTTTCAGTCCGCAGACTGAGGCTCTACCACTGAGCCAAACCAGTTTCAGCGGTTTGTTTTTGTTTTAAAATATATTTATATTTATTTCAGAGAGAAAGGAAGAGAGATAGAAACATCAGTCATGAGAGATTGGCTGTCTCTTGCACAGCCCCTACTAAAGACTGAGCCCACAACCTGGGCATGTGCCATAACTGGGAATCGAAATAGGATTTGGTTCTTAGATTGACACTCAACCACTGAGCCACACCAGCAGGCTGAAAGTTTTGTTTTGTTTTTAAATATACTTTTATTGATTTCTGAGAGGAAGGGAGAGGGAAAGTGACAGAAACATCAGTGATGAGAAAGAACCACTGATCAGCTGCCTCCTGCATGCCCCACATTGGGGACCAAGCCCACAATCTGGGCATGTGCCCTGACTGGGAATCGAACCCTGACCTCCTGGTTCATAGGTCAATGCTCAACCGGTGAGCCGGGCTGAAAGTTTTAATGTTAAGTAGATTAAACAGGTAGCAATACACAACTGCTTCGGTCTCCCAGTTTTCCTGGCTTTCCAGCCTTTTAGTCTATAGCCTTATTCTTGTGATAGAGAGGGAAGCATGTCAGTCTAGGACCTGCCCTCATGATTTGACTCCTGTGACCATTAACCATCCACCCTGTTGTCCAGTGGTAAATATTTCCACCTCACGCTCAGCATGTTTCATCTCCCGACACAGTTGCCTGTGCCCCTGGAATGCTACACGGGGCCTCCTGAAGACAACGTGGCCCTCCTTCGGCTCTATTTCCGGGCCCTGGTCACCGGTGCACTCCGTCCGCACTGGTGCCCGGTGCTCTATGCCGTGACGGTGGCTCACGTCAACAGCTTCATCTTCTCCCAGGATCCACAGAGCTCAGTAAGTTACATCCCCGTCTCCTGAGGGAGGAAGGGAGCCTGCAGTTGCATTGCCTTTGGGCCAGCTAGAGAGGAGGTGAGGGCCAGGCAGGGCCGGCGATGGGGGCCGGTCCTTGGCCCAGTGCTCCTCCCTGTTCCACCCCTAGGATGAGGCCAAGGCTGCCCGCATGAGCATGCTGCAGAGAACGTGGCTGCTGGCCGATGAGGTAGGGGGGCACAGCCTGGAGGGAGGGAGAACAAAAGGTCTTCGGGGACAGAGATCTCAGCAGGATCTCACTACCCACGTCATAAAGTTTCTTCCCTCTGTGCAGGGTCTCCGGCAGCACCTCCTCCACTATAAGCTTCCTAACCCTACCCTCCCTGAGGGCTTTGAGCTGTATCCCCAGCTGCCCACGCTACGTCAGCAGTACCTCCAGAGACTGACCCAAAATGGCGTATCTGAGACCTAGCAGAGCTGCCACCGATGAAGAGATGGATACATTCTCCTGGAGTTCACCAACAGAAGCCTGGCCAGACAAGAGGGCCTTGTATCCTAAGGAAGGGCAGGAGACAAGGGAGCAGAAGGCTTGCCGTCCAGGGATTGGGCTGCTTGAGGGTTTGGAGCAGGGTGAGCCCTACCATCATATCCTAATGTCTGAGCTCAGCATCTGGGCCTCTAAGGATCGGTGCTGGGAGTGAAGGGTGATTAGCCATTCACCCCTTCTTGGGGACAAGACAAACTAAATAAAACTCCCTCTCCTCCCACTGACCCAGCCTAGAGTATATGAACGTTATAACTACGCACTGAAATAAACGAAATTTTTTCTCCTGGGTTTCTGATTTGGTCTTATTTCGGATATGTTAATTCAGAATTGGTATCAAGGGTTGGGTTATCCTAAAGAAGTGTGAGAGACTGGAGGAATCATGAGTGGAAGGTGACAACTGAGTCCACATGTGGAGACAACAAAAGTGCAGTTCTGGAGTGCAGCCAGGCCAGGGCGGTGTTCTTGGGATTGTGGGCACTCTGGAAGGAGTGTCCTGGAAGTACAGGTTCCTTAAAGCAGCAAGTCAGCATCTTGTCCATGGTGCCTATTTCCATATCCTGAGATGTGCAGAGGCCAAAAGCCAGACTATTGCAGTAGTTTTCTGTTTGGATGTGGTAACGATACCATAGACTGGGTGGCTTATAAACAGACATTTATTTCTCCCGGTTCTGGAGGCTGGAAAGTCCTACATCAAGGTGCTGGCAAATTTGGTGTCTGGTGAGGCCTGCATCCTGCCCATGGACAGCTCTCATGGCAGAAGGGACAAAGGAGGTCTCTGTAAGGGCATCCTACCCAACAAGGTGGGATCCTAATCACTTTCCAATGGCCCCACCTCCACAGACCCTCAGAGTGAAGTTTAGATTTCAACCTAGGAATCTGGTGGGTCACACCATTCGGCCTTTACACTGTTCTACAGACACCCCTTCCGTATGGACTGAATTGGTGGTAGGCAAAGCTGAGGAGTGGCTCAAAACAAACTCTGGTTCATTGGTTCATCTCTTTCTTTTGAGAGTTTCTAACACAAGCTGTCATTTGTTATGTGGAATAACTTACCATTGTATTTACAGGTCATCAGAATGAGTATGGTGTGCCCTGTCAGTAGGTGGAACCCAGTCCCCATAAATGCAGTTGCTGAACACAGTATTATACAATATGTTTTACTAAGCAACCACTTTATCCGCAGTAATTCCTACGCTTACCGTATGACAGAAATCACCTGGAGAATGTGTTAAAACAGATTGTCGGGCCCTACACCAGTGTTTCTGGCTCAGTGGGTCTAGGGTGACATTTGCATTTCTAACAAGTTCCCAGGGGATGCTAATGCTGCTGCCCAGGCTCCATCCCCCTTGAGAACCAGTGGCTCACAGACACCTTACGAAGGAAATTCTGTGACCTCACAGTGGGATATCTACAGAGTTATATAGGCCTAGGCACCAGAGCTTTTACAAAATCACTGTTGTATCTACATCTGGCAGTATACACTCGGAGAATTGTACCAAGTACCTAACTACTAGAGCTTCGTTTTCCACTGTTTTATATGAAATATATGCTTCAGCCTAAAAAATTAGTACTTTGTGCAAAAGAATGAGGAAGATACAAAACTGTCTGAAGGCTGAATGGCCCTCACAGTTTTAGGATGCCTGTGATTTGCAGAGCAGTTCTCCTTCCTCTGATTGTTACAGGGGGTGGGGAAACTGCCTCAGACAGGTGTGACTACACCATCACCCGCTGGCCAGAGAAGCTAGCACAGTGCTAGCACTCAGATCTGATGTCAGACTTTCACACCATCACACTAAAGTTTTGCAGAGTTAACACGGGTAATGGAATTGTATGAGGTGAACTGGAGATCCTTGGTTCTGAGGGTGTTGGGAGGTACAGTCTTACATCACAAGTAATGGCAAGTGCTGATGCCTTACTTGGGGCAGTTTAAGGAGCACTTCTGCCCATCTGGTTTGGCTCAGTGGATGGAGCATCAGCCTGCAAACTGAAAGGTCCCAGGTCCGATTGCGGTCAAGGGCACGTGCCCGCATTTCGGGCTTGATCCCCAGTGGGGGACGTGCTGGAGGCAGCTGACCAACGATTTTCTCTCATCATTGATGTTTCCCTCTCCCTCACTGAAATCAATAAAGATATATATTTTTTAAAAGTACTTTCCGTATGTTATCACCGTGGCCACTACCAATGCAGTGTACTCATACACCCCACTGCTCCTGACGAGAGACCTAGAAGCCCCATATGGGGTGCCTGGGGTGTGGTTCTCCACTTTTCAAGATCCTGCTTCAAAAGAGTGGGACACTTTCTTTTCTTTTCTTTTTAATTTTTTTATTTATATTTTATTGATTTTGTACAGAAAGGAAGGGAGAGAGATAGAGAGTCAGAAAGTCATCGATCAGCTGCCTCTTGCACACCCCCTACTGGTACATGCCTGCAACCAAGGTACATGCCCTTGACTGGAATCGAACCCGGGACCCTTCAGTCCCCAAGCCGTCGCTCTATCCATTGAGCCAAACCGGTCCCAGCAACTTTCGATCTTACATGATAGCCACCCCATTCCCTGGGACAACCAGTGGCTTGAGAGTTAGAGCCATTGTGTGGGGCTTTGCAAGGTTCTTCCACCTTGGGGACCTCTCTGACTACTTACCCATGGTGTGAGTTGGGGGTGGCCAGGTCGGCTTTAGGACCAGGTAGTGACTAGCCAGTGGCTGGGGCTGTTACTAAGTCACTGCTGTATCTACATCTAGCCCTATCCACTCTGATTGGGTCTGAGCCAGCAACCCTAAATGCATGGGGGAATTGGTGATGGCAGCCCCTGCCCCCTCTGCTATGACTCGCAGCTGCGGGTTAGAGCTTTCCGGCAGTCAGGGAACTGTCTGGCCAGAGGGTTTTCCTAGGCTGGGGATGGTGATCTCCACAGACTTGTTCCCAATGGTTCCTCAGAGGCCTCAAACCCTTATGGATCCTAACCCGTTTTGCTCAGTGGGTTGAACATTGGTCTGCGGACTGAAGGGTCCTGGTTTTGATTCCTGTCAGGGGCACATGGCCAGGTTGCTGGTTCAATTCCCAGTAGGGAGCGTGAAATTCCCCGTCAATGATTCTCATCATTGATGTTTCTATCTCTTCCCTTCCTCTGAAATCAATAAAAAATATATTAAAAAAGGTAAAAGGGGACATTCATTACTTAAAACACACACACACACACAAAACAGAACAAAAAAAACCTTGTGGGCGGTGCATGCATGAATCCTAGGGTCCTGATCACTCAGCTTGGGAAGCTGTACAGGTCCTGGGGCCTCAGGACCGAGCTGAGTGCGACTCCCAAGCCACTCACTAGGAGGGGCTCTCTAGGAGAGAAATGTGCAGGGTGGTGGCCACCAAAGTTGGGTTGGCTGGCTTCCAGGCGCTGTACACTGGCTGGTGGGGTTAGGAGCGTGGCCTTGAGGGGCAAGTGTTTTTGTTGTTTTAATCCTCACCCAAGGATATTTCTTCCACTGATTTTTAGATAGTGGAAGTGGGGGAGAGAGCACGATATAAATATAGACGTGCCCCAAGGAGGGGGGGGGGGGAGGCGGGGATCGAACCTGCAATGACTTGACAGGGAATCCAACCCTCGACCCTTTGGTCAGCGGGGGACGCTAACCACTAAACCACCGGCCAGGGAGAAAGGTTTCTCTCTCCATCTCCTGTCCTCCATTAACATTCTGCCCTTTCTCCCAACCTCGCTGTCTCCCTATCACCTTTCAGGAGTCATTCTCCCCTCCAGCTCCTAGTCCCAGGCTCCATTTTTGCCATCCTCACCTCCACCCTCCACCCCCAGGACACGAACATCAGCGACACCGACTGGCCTAGCGGCGGAGCCAGCCCTCCGCCATTCCCTTCCTCCTCCATCCATCCCACCTGGATCGGGCGGGCGCTACGGCCCTTCCCTCCCTCCCCGCTCCCGGGCACCCAGGGGCTCGGCGGGTCTCCCCTGCGGGGCCAGCGGACAGCGCGGCCGCACACAGCGCGGCCCCAGCCGGCAGCACGCGGTGGGGACGGGGGCGGTGGGGACGGGGGCGGTGGGGACGGGGGCGGTGGGGACGGGGGCGGTGGGGACGGGGGCGGTGGGGACGGGGGCGGTGGGGACCGGGGCGGTGGGGACGGGGGCGGTGGGGACGGGGGCGGTGGGGACCGGGGCGGTGGGGACGGGGGCGGTGGGGACCGGGGCGGTGGGGACCGGGGCGGTGGGGACCGGGGCGGTGGGGACCGGGGCGGTGGGGACGGGGGCGGTGGGGACCGGGGCGGTGGGGACGGGGGCGGTGGGGACCGGGGCGGTGGGGACGGGGGCGGTGGGGACGGGGTCACGCAGATGTGGCGGCGCCAGGGGGGCAGGGCCTGGGACTGCGGGGAGGCATAGAGGTGTGCGGTAACCTGTGCGCCTGCGGGTTATTGGGGGGGGGGGGGCGGGGGGGATGCCACGTGCGCCACATGGCCTCTGAGGGTGCTCTGCAGCCGGGGACCTGGTCTGCCCCTCTTTCCGGGGAACTCGGGGGAGGGTGGCCGTGGTCGCCGCCCAGTGACCCGTCCCCAGGAGCCTGTTCCCGCCCACAAGCAGCCGGGGCCGGGTGTGCAAACCCGGTGTCCCATCTCTTCAAAACCGACCCGAGGCTCTGAGTCCCCGGATAAGAAAATCTGGAGCCCTAACTAGTTTGGCTCAGTGAATAGAGCGTCGGTTTGCGGACTCAAGGGTTCCAGGTTCGATCCCGGTCAGGGGCATGTACCTTGGTTGCGGGCACATCCCCGGTGGGTGGTGTGCAGGAGGCAGCTGGTCGATGTATCTCTCTCATCGATGTTTCTAGCTCTCTATCCCTCTCCTTTCCTCTCTGTGAAAAATCAATAAAATATATTTTAAAAAATAAATAAATAAAAGGAATTGCCTACCCCTGAAACGGTGCAGTCGCGCGGAGACCACCTGCGTGTGGTGCTCTCGCGTCTATCCTGGCCAGATATTTCAATACATCTTTGCCTGCTTTTTAATTAATCATCAGCCTCCGGTGGTCTTATTTTGAACCCAGGGTTCGACCCCATAACACCCACCAGCCAGAGATGGGCCACCGGTGATTCCTCCCTCGCCACCTCCGTGGCTCCTGGCTCCCACTTGTGAACGGCAGCATCTGTGCTGTAATGCTAGTGAAGAGGAGGCCATGCTGGGACTTCCACTGGGAGACTCCAGGTTCCCAGGTTCATAAGCCGCCTTCCCAGCAGTGAGGCAGCTGCAGCCCCCCCCAACCCATCACTTTCAGTTTTTCCGGGGCTGAGCTCTGCCTGCAGCCTCTGGCAGGTGTTAGCCTCTGCCACCCACCCCTCAGCCTTTTCCTCCATCCCAAGCCCACTCCTATCTGAGCCAGCAACTCTGAACTGTGAACTACCTACTTCTTGCACAGCACAGAAATATTTGGGAACTGGGCTGTCAGTTTTGATGCTAGTATGAGGCATTCTGGGTGCTTGTCAAGTATCTCCTTGCTATGAATTCTCCTCAAATACCCACAAGCTCAAGGATTCTAGGAAAGAGAGTATGCAGGCCTGACAGAAGTCCCCCAAGACCTCCTGTCCACCCTTAAATACCTGGTGCCACCCCTTGTTCCAAGGTCCAGGGTTAGAATTAAACATGTGGCTGGCAAAGGCATATATGTGTGTCCCACCTGCCCGATCCCAGTCCACCTCATCCTCCCTCACCCGCAGTATCAGTTATTTTACTCATAGTCACAGAGAACCACGGAGGAGTGGAGAGCCAACTGCACCTCAATTGCAGTCATTGCCTTTTGAAAGACTGTCAATGGCAGGCAGAGCTCTGGTTGGTCAAATGCATGTGCTCAGAGGGCATGAAGCTAGCTGTGAATAACGTCACCTGCATGCGTATGTTTTGGCACTGCCTAAGGGGCCACGGGCTGGGAGGAGGAGGAGGATACTGGGTGTGGAGATGCATCAGTGCATGCTCTGCCTTCAGGGAGCATGTAGTCTAGTGGTCTAGTGTGGGAGGGTCACTATCTACAATATCTATATGAATCTATCTCTATATATCTATATCTATATACATATACATATCTATATCTATATCTATATATCTATCTATATCTATATCTATATCTATATCTATATCATCTATGTCTATATGACATTTGCCATGGGGGATGTGAAGTGTTTTAGGGTTCTCAGGAGGAACAGGTTGTGCTTGTCTAGGATAAGTGGAAAGCATCCTGGAAAAGCTAACATTTGAGCTGAGTCTGGAGGCAAGGCTAGAACCTGGGGTAAAGGGGCAGAGAGGAGCTTCCCACTGGAGGTGTCTCTCTTTCTTCCTAGACCTGCCCCCCTATCAGGCCCTCTGGTTCCGTTAGTGGCGGTGGTGGCAGCTCCTACACTGAGCTCCTATGTGTGTGGGTCCTGATTCTGGGTTCGTATCATTCAGCAAGCATGGCTGATTCAAGGCTGCCCACCGCTCCCCTGAGCTGTGTGGGGTCTCGGGGGCAGACATGGCTGATTCCAGACCCCCTCCTCTCAGCAGAGCAATGGCGAACTCCTCTGGGGTTCCAGGGAGAGAAGCAGCTGGGAGGCCCAGGGGGAAACATTTGCCGTAAAGGGCATCTGTGGAGGTGCCCTGGGCAGGAGGAGGCAAAGCAGGGTGGGCTGCTGGGCAGAGAGAGTGTGCCGTTGTTCCCCACACCCTCAGTGAACCATGAGAAGTGGCAGGATTGGGGGCAGGATTGCCAGGCCCTGAGCTCCAGCTGAGTAAGCTTTAACCTTCCACCATCAGGCCAGCCCCTCACCCCTGCTGCTGCCAGGTGGGGCTTGGCCCGGCCCAGTCCTGCCCCTGCTCCCAGGGCTTAGGGAGAGATTTCTCCAAACAAGGCCCCTCTGCTCAGGTGAGTCCTCCTGCTCCTTCTGGGACCCTATGCACTCTGAATCCCCACCCCCATCCCACTCCCTGGTGAATTATAGACCCTAGAGAGCAGCTGTTGGCCCAAAAACCTTGTGTAGAAGCCAGAGAAGCTCCAAAATAGAAAATAACTTATCCAGGGCCAGAGGTCACCCCTAAGCTCTGGGATGGCAGGAACCCCGGGCATGATTCCTTTGGAGCGGGGTTGCCTCCACCTCAGGGTGTCAGCAAGGACCTGAGGGTAGACCTCATATAGACTCCCACCCCCACCCTGACCCCATACCTGCCTTCTCTTCTGCCTGGGCTCTTTGCCAGTCAACATAGCCTCTGCGGGGCTTACACCTGGGAACATGCCATGTTGGAGAGCAGTGTTTCCCAAACTTCTCTCATGATGAGAATCACCTGGTGGAGTTGTTCAACTACAGATTCCTGAATCCCAACTAAGAAGTGCTAAACTAGAATTTTTGGGAACGTATAGGTAAAATTGTATGCTTAACTAGTGCTCTAAGCTTAGTTGGGATTCAGGGATCCCAAACTACAATTTTACCTATATGTTCCCAAAAATTCTAGTTTAGCACTTCTTAGTTGGGATTCAGGAATCTGTAGTTGAACAACTCCACCATGTGATTCTCATCATGAGAGAAGGTTGGGAAACACTGCTGTAGAGGAAGCCCAGGCCCTCCATGCCAGCGCGGCCAGGAGCGGGGAGAAGGGAGGAGATAAAGAGACATTAGATTCTCGGGAACCCTTCCTCGGGCTCAGCCACCCACTCCCTCTGTCTTCACACAGAGCCCTGGGCCCTTATGCCTTTGGGAGGTCTATGGGGATCCCAGCCCCCTGCAGGTGGCCATCAAGGTGAGAGGGGGAGGGGCTTCTGGCTGGGGCTGGGAGAGCGGGTTCCAGGAGAGAGAAACAATTGCTGATGCGAAGGCCAACCCGCTCTCCTGGCGCCGGGGGAGCTCAGGAGCTCGGTGGCCTTTTCCTCCGCTCTCCTCAGGGCCAGCGGGATTGCCTCATGGGGTGCCCCTGGGCCGGAGGCCATGTGGGAGCTGTGGGGAAGGCACCCAGAATCTGCAGGAACAGCCTCTCCACACCATGGGGCTAAGAGGTAGCAAGTCTAGGGACCCCGAGGTCCCCTGCAGTTTTGTGGAGCCTACAGCGCCGTTCCTCCCTTGCTGGCGATGGGACAGCACCACCAGCCAGCAAGCTCAGCCTCAGAACGCTGCGCCCTGTGTGGAGCTCAGCCCGGCCGCCCTCCCCTCATTCTGCTGGAGCTGATGTCTGGAGGGGACATGGTTTCCTGAGGCGCAGCCGCCACACCTGCTAAGATCCTCCTCCCGGCCCCCAGGTCCCTCTAAAGACCCTGCCCACATGTGCCAAACCTTCACGGCAAAGGCACCCTCTGCCCAGCCCAGGGCCAGCCACCACCTCTGGCCACGCAGGACCTGCTCCAGCCGGCCCAGGACACAACCCGGGGCTGCACTACCGGGAGGGAAATCTCCCTCTGGGGCCTCCACTTGACTGGCAGGTCAGGAGTCATACTGGTTCATGGGAGCACTTAGCCCAACTGCCCCGCCCCCAACAGAGAGACCTTCCACACAACTTCTATGAAGGTAGATCAGAGAGGAGACTCTGAGTTCCCCAGTCCTCCCGACCCTGCAGGGACATTGCTGCCAGGAACCGTCTGCTGAGCGGCAGTGGCCCAGCTGAGTGGCCAAGATGGGGGCTTCTGGGTGGCTACAGATATCTACACCTGGGGAGGTGGGGAGGTGGGGAGGTGGAGAAGGCTGCTGCTTCAGGGAGTTTCCCAGCAGCCCCCTGTGATTTGAGTAACTCATCACTCCCTCCTCCCTCCGATAGAGGCAGTTATTACCTAAAGGGCTGCCAGGCTCTGCTGCCCGACAAGAAGATGCCCCAGGCGCCTTCGCAGGGGTCCTCAAACTTTTTAAAGTGGGGGCCAGATCACGGTCCCTCAGAGAGCTGGAGGGCCGGACTATATGAACTACTAATTCCTACTGTAACACCTCGGCTGCGCTCACTGCCCAAAAAACCTGGCGGGCTGGATCAGACTCCCCTGGGGGCTGCATGTGGCCCGCGGGCCGTAGTTTGAAGACCCCTGCTGGAGGGCATCGCCACATCCCAGACAGAGTCCTGGTGATACCACACCCGCCCCTGCCCTGCCCTGGGCACCTCGTGTGAGGGAAAGGGAGGCTGTGCCTGATGGGTTCATTAGGTTCCCCCCACTCATGATGCAGATCTTTTGGGGTGCTGCTATGGGAGAACTCCCTGGGCTACATGCCCTGCCCTGGGCACCAACCAGGAGGAGTGAGACTTCATGGCCAGAGCTGGACTAACGGCCAGCCTCTCCCAGGGTGTCTGTCCAGGGCCACTGAGCATAGAGCGTTGCCTGGGAGGAGGTCCTTCACAGCCCTGGTTGAGCACAAACCCCCACTTCTCCCCCGGTTCCCTGTCATGGCCCAGTGTTGGCAGCACCAGCTTGAACTCCACCCTAGTTTTACCAGCATCTTCGGGCATTTTCACTACTGGACTCAGCTGTGTCCGTGACCTGCCCTGACCAGCCTGTCTTGGGAGGGAGGCCATAAAACAACGGCCCACTGCTCCCTTACCCGCCGTGCCCCCTTCCCCCGCCGTGTCCCCTTCCCCCGCCGTGCCCCCTTCCCCCGCCGTGCCCCCTTCCCCCGCCGTGCCCCCTTCCCCTGCCGTGCTCCCTTCCCCGCCATGCCCCCTTCCCCTGCCGTGCTCCCTTCCCCGCCATGCCCCCTTCCCCTGCCGTGCTCCCTTCCCCCGCCATGCCCCCTTCCCCTGCCGTGCTCCCTTCCCCGCCATGCCCCCTTCCCCTGCCGTGCTCCCTTCCCCTGCCGTGCTCCCTTCCCCTGCCGTGCCCCCTTCCCCCGCCATGCCCCCTTCCCCCGCCGTGCCCCCTTCCCCCGCCGTGCTCCCTTCCCCGCCGTGCCCCCTTCCCCCGCCGTGCCCCCTTCCCCTGCCGTGCTCCCTTCCCCCGCCGTGCCCCCTTCCCCCGCCGTGCTCCCTTCCCCCGCCGTGCTCCCTTCCCCCGCCGTGCCCCCTTCCCCCGCCGTGCCCCCTTCCCCCGCCGTGCCCCCTTCCCCGCCATGCCCCCTTCCCCCGCCGTGCTCCCTTCCCCCGCCGTGCCCCCTTCCCCCGCCGTGCTCCCTTCCCCCGCCGTGCCCCCTTCCCCCGCCGTGCCCCCTTCCCCCGCCGTGCCCCCTTCCCCCGCCGTGCCCCCTTCCCCCGCCGTGCCCCCTTCCCCCGCCGTGCCCCCTTCCCCCGCCGTGCTCCCTTCCCCGCCGTGCCCCCTTCCCCCGCCGTGCCCCCTTCCCCCGCCGTGCCCCCTTCCCCCGCCGTGCCCCCTTCCCCCGCCGTGCCCCCTTCCCCCGCCGTGCCCCCTTCCCCCGCCGTGCTCCCTTCCCCCGCCGTGTCCCCTTCCCCCGCCGTGCTCCCTTCCCCGCCATGCCCCCTTCCCCTGCCGTGCCCCCTTCCCCTGCCGTGCTCCCTTCCCCCGCCGTGCCCCCTTCCCCCGCCGTGCTCCCTTCCCCCGCCGTGCTCCCTTCCCCCGCCGTGCTCCCTTCCCCCGCCGTGCTCCCTTCCCCTGCCGTGCTCCCTTCCCCCGCCGTGCCCCCTTCCCCCGCCGTGCTCCCTTCCCCTGCCGTGCTCCCTTCCCCCGCCGTGCCCCCTTCCCCCGCCGTGCCCCCTTCCCCCGCCGTGCCCCCTTCCCCCGCCGTGCTCCCTTCCCCCGCCGTGCCCCCTTCCCCCGCCGTGCCCCCTTCCCCCGCCGTGCCCCCTTCCCCCGCCGTGCCCCCTTCCCCCGCCGTGCCCCCTTCCCCCGCCGTGCCCCCTTCCCCCGCCGTGCCCCCTTCCCCCGCCGTGCTCCCTTCCCCCGCCGTGCTCCCTTCCCCCGCCGTGCCCCCTTCCCCCGCCGTGCTCCCTTCCCCCGCCGTGCCCCCTTCCCCCGCCGTGCCCCCTTCCCCTGCTGTGCTCCCTTCCCCCGCCGTGCCCCCTTCCCCTGCTGTGCTCCCTTCCCCCGCTGTGCTCCCTTCCCCTGAGATGCTCCCTTCCCCTGCTGTGCTCCCTTCCCCGCTGTGCTCCCTTCCCCTGAGATGCTCCCTTCCCCTGCTGTGCTCCCATCCCCGCTGTGCTCCCTTCCCCTGAGATGCTCCCTTCCTCCCGCTGTGCTGAATTCACCTCTGCCCCTGGAGCTAGGGCCCAGGAAGAGGAAGGGCTGCTGGGCTGGGGAGCAGGCCTTTGGAGGGTCTAAGATCCCCACAGGCCCAGGAACTGAGTCTGAAGAACTTCAAGAGCTGGGAAGGGAGCTGGCTGCCCTCTGGCCTCAAGCCCCCCAATTCCAGAGGACTCCAACCTTGGAATCCCATCTATAGCTGCTGGGCCCCAAGGGGTCCTGAGAGTGAGGACACAGGCATTGGGGCTAGCAGTGGCTCCTCCCTGCACTCCTCCCCAGGCTTCTAGGTGGCTTGTTATTCCAGAAGCTGCTCCCCCACCTCCACCCCAGTTAGCACTGCATGCTTGGGCCTGCCTCAAGGTTGGCCTGCACCTCTGGACTTTCCATCCTGGAAACCAGCCCCAGGCCTCCCGGGGAAGAGCATAGCCACTCCCAAACTGTGAACTTTGGGGCAGAGCAGAAGCCACCCCCCTTTCCCCAGATGTGGGTGGCCAGTTGAAATTGCCTCCTGCAGGAAGCCTTTGCTGGACTGCCCCCCCCTCTGAGTATCCTTCATCTGGGCAGTCCACAGCCCTGCAGATAACCCTAATGAAGAGCTCTCTCACCCTGCCAGTGTGGCTCAGCTGGCTGGAGTGTCATCCTGATGCACCAAGGTTGCTGGTTGGCTCCTGGTCAGGGCACATACAGGAAGCAACCCATGAATGGATGGGTGGAACAAACAATCTCTCTCTCTCCCCCTCTCCTCCTCCTCAACCCCCCCTCCTCACCCTCTCTCAAATCAATCAATACATTTTCTTTTTTAAAAAGAACTCTTTTCAAATCCTCCAGTGATCTGAGTGAACATTAGAGATGACTGGGAACTGAGGAAGAGGGGACCAGAAGGGGAGGAGATGAAGTCTGAGTCACCAAAGCTGGTGTCTTTGAGTTTTATTGGGGAGGGGAGTCCACTGTAGTGTGGGGAGGCTAGATCAATAGATCTAGCGCCTGTGGAGTAAAATTCTTTCTCTCACCTCTCTGAGAAGCACAGCGCGCCCTCAGAATGACTGGACTCAGGAAGATGCCCATCGTCACAGTCTACCCCCACCCCCTAAAGTAGTGTCATCGGCTCTGGGAC
The DNA here is from genome assembly GCF_964339955.1 of Pipistrellus hanaki. NCBI lineage: Eukaryota > Metazoa > Chordata > Mammalia > Chiroptera > Vespertilionidae > Pipistrellus > Pipistrellus hanaki. The sequence continues at coordinate 61,770,650 of NC_140503.1, forward strand.
CTCTTGGGTTTGTATGGGAAACAGCCCTGGTGCGTGCAGTGCGCCCCACAGTGGTTGGCACCCGGTCCTACAGGACCCTATGAACCACCCAACCTCTGGGCTTGTCTTTTCCCAGCATGCACAGCGGGGACAAAGCTGCAGGTCCGTTTGTGAGACCAGCGGGTCTGTGCGGGGACAGGGGCTCCTTAGCCTCATCTCTCGGCCAGGCTGGCCAGGATGCTAATGAGATTGTCCAGCCCCAGCAAATAGCCGTCCTCGCGGTTGCCCTCCTCCCAGGGCCTGCGATGGTCCAGGGTCTGGCCGTCAGGGAGGGGCGTGGTCTTGCCGAAGTCGATGAGCCACACCCCCGCGCGATGGCAGTGATCGTGCACGAAGAGCAGGGAGCTGCCGATCACCTGCAACACCCACCAGGTCAGACCGCGGCCCTTTCCGGGGACACCCCACACACACACACACACACACCGACCGGGAACCTGACCCCCCTTACCTCGTGCCTCCTAAAGAACTCAGAGACCTCCAAGGTGTCCCGGATGTGCAGCAGGCGGTTCAAATACCTCCTCTGGAGGGGGTGGGAGGGAGAGGAACGGACATGACTGAGCTTGTGCTGACATTAGGGGTCGGGACTCGTGCTCTGCTGGGTAAACACCGTGCAGGAAACACAGGCCCTCACGTGGCGCGCAGGACAGAAGGGAAGAAACGTAAACATTACAACACAACGTGATCAGATGCTACGACGGGAGGGGTCACAGAGGCGAGGGCCCTAGCCAGGACGGCTGGAGCGCCCCCGGGTTCCGGCGCCCCGCAGCCCAGGGTGCTCGGGTGCCCGGCCGCGGACTCACCAGCACCTCCGCGTCCCCTTGCACAAACTCCTGGAAGACCCGGGTCACCTGCTCCCGGCTCCGCGTGGTCTTGAAGTCTGTGCTGCAGGACCCGTCGGCTTTCTTAAGGGGGAGGGACAGGAGGCGTCAGGGCCGTGCCCCCCAGGGGAGAGGGTCAGTGAGAGCAGCGGGGTCTCCCCGGACGTGGGAGGACACATTTCCCGGAACCGGCGAGGCCGCCGCGGAGGGCGCGTGTTCAGAGGGGCGGGGGGCGGGGGGGGCGGACTCGAAGGTTTGACCCCGCGGCGGGGGGCTGGGGCGGAGGGCGGCGGGGGGCCGGGGCGGAGGGCGGAGCTGGGCTGGGGCTGGGGCGGCGGGGGGCCGGGGTGGAGGGCGGCGGGGGGCCGGGGCGGAGGGCCGGGGCGCGGGGCGGCGGGCTGTGCAGAGCAGAGCGAGCCGGGCCCACCTTGATGCCCTCGATGCGGAAGCCCAGCGTGGTGCTGGAGCTGATGCCCTCCCGCCACTGCATGTAGCGCGGCTTGGTGACGGCGCGCTGCGCGTGCTCCTCCTCCGTGGGCGCCTCGGGGTCCACGGCCAGCATCTTCTTGTACATGTCCTTCCGCAGCTTGGGCCGCTCGCGGGCTTTGGCCAGCTCCTCCTCCAGGTACGTCCTGCGGGGCGGAGGCGGGGGCCGCGCGGGGCTTGAGCGGACTCAGCCCGGACCGGGGAGCCCCGCCCCGCGCCCCCCCCCCCCCGCCCCGGTGCCCGCGCCGCCCCCCCCCGCCCCGGTGCCCGCCCCGCCCGCAGAGCGCCGCACCTGACGCCCATCTTGCAGTCGAGCACGCAGGGGCCGTCGAAGCCGTCCAGCAGGTCCTGCAGCTGCAGGTAGCTCTCGCCGTCGCGCTCCACCTCGCCGTGGAAGGCGGGCACGCAGCCGCGCAGCGCGTCCGCCATCAGCCGCGCCAGGCAGTAGCGCTCCGACTCCGAGCTGCGCTTCAGGATCAGCCCGCTGGTGCCCGCCGCCTTGAAGCTCCCTGCGGACGGCGCCGGTTACGGCCGCCAGGCCGGCCCTCCCCTCCCCAGCCCAGCCCCACCCCTGCCCTGCTCACCGGTGTGCCCCGCCAGCTGCACCCAGGCGTAGCGCCTCTTGAACGGGCTTAGGACGGGCATGTTCACCATGGTCCGGATCTTCTGCCAGTGGCTTTTCTGAAAGCAACACGGTCGGAGCCCGCAGGTCCAGCATCTCATCGATGCATAAGCCCTCCCTCCTCAGGACCGGGACTCAGCCAGCCGCGCCCCACCGCAAGCAGCTAGGGTCCCACGGTTCATTCATTCGTTCAGGACACTTTATCGTGCGCCTGTGTGGTGGGCAATGAGACACACAGGTGGGGGCAGATAGCCAGCTGCTCAAATGTGCTGGAAAGAGCCCTGGGCTTAGCGTCAGAAGGCTCAGGTCTGTGCTACATACAGTTCTGCCCCTCAAAAGCGGTGTCTGCTCTGTCGGAGGTTTTTGTGAGCGTGAGAATCAACTGCTGACCATCCTTGTTAAAAAATGCAGGTTCTGCCAAGACCGGTTTGGCTCAGCGGTAGAGCGTCCGTCTGCGGACTGAAGGGTCCCAGGTTCGATTCCTGTCGGGGGCATGTACATTGGCGGTGGGCACATCACCGGTGGGAGGTGTGCAGGAGGCAGCTGGTCGATGGTGTCTGTTGCTCATCTATGTTTCTAGCTCTCTATCCCTCTCCCTTCCTCTCTATAAAAAATCAATTTAAAATTTTTTTTTTAAATGCAGGTTCTTGGGTTTACCATAGGAAAATTCTGAGTAAGTCTGGGGTAGGACCAAAAACTTGCATTCTATCAATGTGTCAGGATATTTGGGGGCCTGAAAAACAAGCCTTTGAGCATCAGTTTCTTCATCTGTAAAATGGGGAGATAACTGCTCTCGCTGTGTTATGAATAGTAAACGAGGCTTGAAAGTGACTGACTTTCTCCCCTAACCTCATTTCTTGGCATGAAGCAGAAGCTGGACAAATATGGATTGTTTTTTTTAAATGCATTTTTATTGATTTCAGAGAAGAAGGGCGAGGGAGAGATGGAAACATGAATGATGAAAATCATTGATCCGCTGCCTCCTGCACGCCCCCTATTGGGGATGAAGCCCGCAGCCCAGGCATGTTCCCATGGAGTCACACTGTGACCGCCTGCTCCATAGGTTGATACTCAGCCACTGAGCTGGACTGGATTGCTTTTTAAACTTACTTTGAGAAGATGTTTAACAAAGCTGGGGACAGTGAAACAAGGAAGGGCCTAGGACAGATAGAAGGAGCAACAGGAAAGAGGCTGCTGTGGTTCCTAGAAAGGGAATGGCGGAAAAGGTGAGCCAACATGGAGCTGCTGTCAGCTCACGTGGCAGTCAGAGCAAAGGGCTCCTTGGGGACAGGTTCAGGGCATTCGTCCCTGATGAGAGGCGGCGCCCATCACTCCCTGGTTACAGGTCTCACGGGTCCCTGAGCGTCTAGGAGACGCTCGCTGCCCGTGGGGAAAGAGGACGTGGAAGGAGAGAGCACGCCCCAAATATGGACTGTTGATGCATTCACTCTGGGACCACAGGTTCCTCTCGTTTAGGGAGACAATCACAGAAACTAATCTTGACAAAGGCCCAGGGCAGGGAGGCCAGCCTGGCTGGGTCTGAAGGAATGATGGCTTGAGGTTTCCCCAAATCATCTGCTCTCCCTGGGTGCCATATCACTCCTCACCAGTTAGCAAGACCCAGGGGCACCCTTGGTCCTCATCTGGACCTAGAAGCCTGAGCTTTGAAAATGCAACACAGCCAAAACCGGTTTGGCTCAGTGGATAGAGTGTTGGCCTGTGGACTGAAGGGTCCCGGGTTCGATTCCGGTCAAGGGCATGTTCCTTGGTTGCAGGCACATCCCCAGTAGGGGGTGTGCAAGAGGCAGCTGATCAATGATTCTCTCATTGATGTTTCTAACTCTCTGTCCCTCTCTCTTCCTCTCTGTAAAAAAATCAATAAAATATATTGAAAAAAAAGAAAAAAAAAAAGAAAATGCAATACCGGGCTGAGGGGCTGTTATCTTCAAGGTAACTGAGAGGGGAAGGTGGGTTCTGATGAACCTCCTGCCTCATGACCACTGCTTCTGGCCTCCACCCAATCCTGAGAGCGTCTCACTCTCCGGACCTTTCCTCTTCCACCCCAAACCCACCATTCCTGTGTCTGCAGGTTTGTAGCGCACAGGTTTGCTCACCCAAACGGTGTGTCTGCTGCCTCCCCCCAGGTGCCTGCTTTGAGATGCGTTACACAGGTGTGCTCCCACACGTGTGCTCCCACACATGTGCCTCCACAGGGCTGGAACCAGGAATCCAGCCTCCCTGACTAGAGAGTTCTCAGAGGGAGAGGGAGAACGGGGTGGTGGTCTAAGTGGGGGAAGGCTGCTGACCAGGAAGCCCTTTCCCGAGTGGCGGGGATGGGGCTAGTGACAGAGCGCGGGAGGGGAGTCAGGAGTGGGTTCAGTGGTCTAGCCGAGTCCAAGTGAGAACTTCCTGTGTGAGCCTGTTTCCTCTGGGAAGATGTAGCTGCTGCCATAGCACAAGCCGCCATTCACTGACCGCCTCTGTATGCCAGGCACCTCGCAGCCTCCACAAGACAGCATTGCTACCGCAGTCCCTACATGGCACGGTGGGGTGTGATCACGTGTCTAATCCCCAGAGATCTAGGGGTGTAGCCAGAAGCAACCCACTAGAAGCATGACAGCCCTTTCAAAACTCCTTGCTCACTCTTTAAATACCTACAAGGCTTGCATTATGCTGCATGACAATCCAAGTTTTATTATAAACTCTCCCACCTCCAAATCTTCAAATAAAATCCCAGGAAGATGTATGTGCCATGTGCATTCAGCGGCACCACCCTCTACTCTCTTCTCCCACTCTCAGTTTGAGAATCATGATAATGATGCACACGGACGGACAGCAAGTGCATGAGGTGGTGGCAGTACTGCTATTTTTTTAAAATACATTTTACTGATTTTTTTACAGAGAGGAAGGGAGAGGGATAGAGAGTCAGAAACATCAATCAGCTGCCTCCTGCACACCTCCCACTGGGGATGTGCCCGCAACCAATGTGCATGCCTTTGACTGGAATTGAACCCCGGACCCTTCAGTCCGCAGGCCAACGCTCCATCCACTGAGCCAAACCAGCCAGGGCAGTATTGCTATTTTATAGGAAGAAATTGAGGCTCAAAGTGTTAGCATGCCCTCACTTCCTGCCTTCAGCCTCCCAGTCCCTGGTTTAAGCTATCTCCCAGCCCTACGTCCCAACTGCCCCAGCAGGTCCCAAAGTCCATGCTACCACCCCTTTGGGGGAAATGGGACCTCCGTGCTATTGTAGAAAGAGCTGTGTACTAGGTGGAGCAATTTGCAGCCACAGAGTGGTGTGCTTTGATCACTGGGGAAACACTACTATCTGCCAGGAGGCCCCTCTCTGTTGGCTGGATGCCTTCAGCCAAAAGAATGAGGTTACTTGTGGGGCTTGAGGCAGCTTTAGGGGCCTCCTGGCAGACGGTGGGGGGCAGTGGGACCAGAATGGAGTTAATCAGAGGGAACAGCTATTTCTGTAGCCGCCCCAGTAGAAGAGGGAATCAGCCTGTGTCAGATGAGCTGGGAGAACGGCCGTTCTCTCCTCTGCGATCGCGTGGGGGCAGGGAGGGGGGCGGAAGATAGAGGTGGAGCTGGTAGAAGAGGACGTAGCACCTGCAGTCCAGGAATACTGCCACTTGGTTGATATGTGATAACACAGCATCAACTTGCTCCCAAGATGATGTAAAATTGGAGCATCATCTACCCTTACCACCACAATTATGAGAGGATCATGTCGGCTGAGAGCAGCAAAGACAAAGGCTGGTTTTAGTCATGCAGGTTACAAAGGCTTTAATACCTAGTATGTCACTGAGCCCTCCCAGCCACCTCCTCAGGTGGTATGACAGGACTTAGCTCCCCTGCCAGTAATGGATGTGTTGAAACATGGAAGGAGTGGATACAAGTGTCATGGAACTCATTGCCGTCTTCCATCGTAAGGAGCTACCTGGTATCTCCCCCAGGACATAATGCATATAAAGATGCATATGTCTGCCCTGGCCGGGTGGCTCAGTTGGTTGTAGCATCATCACATACACCAAAAGGTTGCAGGTTTGACACCCAGTCAGGGTGCATACAGGAGGCAACCTGTGTTTCTTTCTCACATCCATGTCTGTCTGTCTGTCTGTCTATCTCTCTCTCAAAAAAAAAAAAAAAAAAAAAATCACTAGCCGAAACCGGTTTGGCTCAGTGGATAGAGCATCAGCCTGCAGACTGAAAGGTCCCAGGTTCGATTCCGGTTAAGGGCATGTACCTTGGTTGTGGGCACATCCCCAGTGGGGGGTGTGCAAGAGGCAGCTGATGATTCTCTTTCATCGATGTTTCTAACTCTCCATCCCTCTCTCTTCCTTTCTGTAAAAAATCAATAATATATATATATATATATATATATATATATATATTAATAAAATATATATTTTAAAACTCACTAAAAACATATCCTGCCCTGCTGGCATGGCTCAGTGGTTGAGCGTCAATATATAAACCAGTAGGTCACAGGTTTGACCCCCAGTCAAGGCACATGCCAATTTGTGGGCGTAAGCCCCAATAGGGGGCACGCAGGAGGCAGCCAATCAATGGTTCTTTCTCATCATTGATGTTTCTATCTCTCCCTTTCCCTTCCTCTCTGAAATCAATAACAATATATTTTTTAATAAGATGCATGTGAGCCCTAACTGGTTTGGCTCAGTAGATAGAGCGTCGGCCTATGGACTCGAGGGTCCCAGTTCCGATTCCGGTCAAGGGCATGTACTTGCTTGCAGGCACATACCCAGTAGGGAGTGTGCAGGAGGCAACTGATTGATGTTTCTCTCTCATCAATGTTTCTAACTCTCTATCCCTCTCCCTTCCTCTCTAAAAAATCATATATATATATATATATATATATATATATATATATATATATGAAGCATGTGAAACATTCTTGGGTGGGTGGGTGATGATTTGGCACATGAACAACAGCAGGGAAGATATTCTTTAGCATGTCAGGCTTTTATTGTATGTGTCTCAGAAAGCAGGTTTATTATGTTACAAAGTGAAATCTACCTGAAAAGAGGGCCAAAGCAGCACCCTCTGGCCCAGCCTATCCCCACAGAAGACTGGGGAACCACAACTCATGTTGGGGCAAAAGCCCATGAGACTGACCCATGTCTTCTTTTTTTTTTTTTTTAATATATTTTATTGATTTTACATAGAGAGGAATTGAGAGGGATAGAGAATTAAAAATGTCAATGAGAGAGAAACATCGACCAGCTGCCTCTTGCACACCCCCTACTGGGGATGTGCCTGCAACCAAGGTACATGTCCTTGACAGGAATCGAACCCGGGACCTTTCAGTCCACAGGCCGACGCTCTATCCACTGAGCCAAACCGGTCTCGGCGAGACTGACCCATGTCTTTAACGAAGTCACAGGAGGACCCTCTGGCAATTCCTCACTCCTGGAGCTGTATTAGAGTATCTCTCTCTGGGCAGGGCTTTGCTAGACACACCTTCAACTGGCCTTTATCTAAGCTCTGTTTGGAAGCCCGGAGGATTCCTGCTTCTTATGTCATATCAGTACTCAGCTCAGTGTATCTTCTGCCAGAATGGACCCTTCGCTCTGCCTTTGGTGATCATCCCCATACTCCCTGCCTCCCGCTCCCTGCCTCCAGCCATTCAGTCATTGGCTGAAGCTCTGCCAGCCCAACCCCCTCCCGTATTGCCACTGCCCTATCAAACTAGCACTCCCCGTGGTAGTGGTGGTGAAAGCAATCAGTTTAAATTTATAAAATCATTTGCACTAAGGTATAAGTGACCCACGACTTCCCCTTCCCCAGGGCATTCGCTTTATAAATGGGAAGTCAGTTAACCTAAATTCTGCTCTATAATTAGTGAACAGTGAAGTGTGGGAGTTCTGGGCCCAGGACGGGACGGACGGCATCCAGGTCTCCTTACCGATCCTGGAGCACCGAGAGAAGAGAAACAAACGAACAGGAGCCAAACACCCTCTCTTCTGCTAGAGCAACACCCCAAAATTGTGTTACGAGGCGGGGGAAGGCCTAAGAATACACTCATGGCAGCTGTCCTTGGGGGTAGGCCCCTCACTCCCCCTTCCCTCGCCTGTATAGGTTTCCCTGACTGTTCCCTATATGGGAGGAAAGGCCCAGGGAGAGAGGGAGGCTGTCCAGCCCCAACTACCCTGCGGGGAGCAAGGCCTCCAGGCTCTTGGGGGATCCTAGGAGGAGAAGGGGAAGGACGCATGTGCCAGGCAGAGGCAAGGTAGTCTTCCCGACCTCCTGCTCTGGCTGCTCCGGTTCCCGCCCAGGCCTGACTGCAAGGGGCTGGCGCCCGCGAGCTCCTAAGTTCTGCCACCGAGCCCTTCTCCCCGGGGCATCCTTAAGGCCAGCAGCTCGTGGGCTCTGCTCCTGCCCGGGGAAGCCCGAAGGCAGCCTGGCGGGCGCGCCGTGCCGCTCCCACCGGCCGCGAGGCAAAGTCCGCGCCGGGCCCTTCCACGCGGACGCAGGAGGCCTCTGTCAACAGCCCCCGCTTATCTGCCGCCGCCGTGGCTGTTTGCCTTCGGGGAGGCCCGGCGGCTGGGGGTTGGGAGGCCCGGGAGACGCAGCCTTGGAGCTGGAAGGGCCTTGGAGAGGCCATCTGCTGCCGCTCCGTCCGGGCGGCGAGGCCCGGGCGGGGGAGGCGGCCAGGCGCCCGGGGCGCAGCGGGGACGCCCCGAGTGCGGGCGGCCGCTGCCCACGGGGCTCCCGGGCTGGGGCCGCGGGACGCCTCCGCCCACGGCCGTTGGAGAGAACAGGGCTGCCCCCGTGGGCCCGCCTCTCCGCGGTCACGGACGGAGCGGGGAGCCGTGGGCCGAGGAGGCGGGAGGGAGGAGACCTCTCCCGGCCCCACAGTCCGCCTCCTCGGAACCCCGGCGGCACCGCCTCCCGCTGGGGCCGGGCTGCACCAGAGAGGGCCTCCCCGCACCTACCTACCCGGCAGCAGGAGTAATCTATTCTGAGATACTTTTTGGTTTTTTATTTCGTGTCACAAACCATGCCGCCCTCTGGGAACTGTGAGTCTCAGGGGGTAAGCAATGCAGGTGGTTAGCGTCTCCCGCCCCTCCCAGTCCCGGCGCGGGCCCCGCAGGCCGGCCGCGCCCCGCTCTCCCCGCTGCGCCCGGGCCCCCGGGGCGCGCCCCGCTGGGGAGCCGGAGCCCGGAGCCGCGGGGCGCCCTCCGCCGCGCCCTCCGCCGTAGGGCCGCTTGCATAACGCGGATCTGGAGCAGCTCCTCGGCGCCGCCGGAGTTATTTAAAGTATTTGCCTCCGTTTGAACAAGGGGCGCAGGACGGCTCTCCGGGGCGCCGCACACCCCGCAGGGGCAGCACCGGGAGGGCCTCCCCGCACCCCGGCCCGGAGTACTCGAGGGGCGGCGACCCACAGGCGGATCACGCCCCCTCGGCCTCAGTTTCCCCTCCCGCGGCCGCCATCGGGAGCCGGGGAGGCGGCCCCCCGCCCCGCGCCCCTCCTTCCCGCGGCCCCGCCGGGTGCGGGCGCCGGAGCAGACGGCGGCTCCGCTGAGCCTGGAGCGCGCTCCCTCCCACTCAGGGAGGGAAACCGTGGCAACGGCGGGGGCGCGGGCGCGGCCGCGGCGCGGAGAGGGGGCGGCGGGAGCGAGCGGCTCTGCGGCCCCCTCCCCCCGAGAATGCGCGGGGCCGGCAGGCCCTCCGAGCTCTCCAGTCCCCCCGCCGCCCGCAGGCCCGGACCCCGCTCCCCGCCCCCCGGTCCCGCGGCCGGGCAGATCCTCCGCGCTCGCCTCCTTAGACGCCCCGGGCCCGGCCCGCGAACCGCCCGTGGAAAAGGGGGTACAGATTGCCCAGGCGGGAGGCCCTCTCCGGCTCCTGCGCCCCCCGGGCAGGAGGACCAGCCCGGGCGGGGGACCTCGGGCCGGAGTCGGACCTGCGAGCGCGGAGCTGGCCCCCGCGCCCCGGCCCCGGCCCCGCCCCGCGGCCGTACCTGGCCCGCGTCCTCGCCCGCGTCCAGCTGCACGTTGCCGCGGCTGCGGCTCTCGCTGTCGCTCAGCAGGTCGTCCTCCGAGTCCTCGGGCAGCGACGAGGAGCCGGTGGAGGAGAGCGACGAGGTGGAGAGGCGGCGCGGCTGCTGCAGGTGCGCGGAGCCGGCGGCCGGGAGCCAGGCGCCCTCCGCCGCGGGCGGCCCGGGGCTGGCCGGGGGGTCCGGCTCCTCGGCGGTCACCGTCAGCTGCGGGATCACCGGGGCCGGGGGCGCGCGCGGGAGCCCGTTGGGGACCTGCCCGCCTCGCCGCTTGGCGCCGCGGGCCCGGGGCTGCCCGGCGGCGGCGGCGGCGGCGGCGGCGGCACAGCGCGCCTCGAACAGCAGGCGCAGCTCCCCGACGCTCCGGCGCGGGGCCCGCTCCAGCCCGGGGCTGCAGGGCGCCCCGCCGCCCGGCCCGGCCATGGCCGTCGGGCCCCCGGGCAGGGTCATCGCCCGGCTCGGGATCCGCGGCGGCGCCCACCAGCCCGCGGCGCGGCGGGGACTGAGACGCCGGGCGCCCCGGGCGGGAGCTGCCCGAGGCGGAGCCTGCGCCGCCCGCCCGCGCCCCGCCCCGGCCGCGCCCCCCGCCCCTCCTTTCACTTTCCCGGAAAGCGCGGGCCTCCCGGGCCCGGCGGCGGAGAGGTCTCCCCGCGGGCCTGGGCTGCGGGCTCTCGCGGCCTCTGTCCGCCCGTCCGTCCCGGAGGAGACGGGAGGGGCCGCTGCACCCCCAAGTCCTCCCTCCTTTCCGCGTTCCATCCGCCCGTCTCCGGTTCCCTCCTCCCGCGCCCCTTCGGCACAGAGTTCAAGGCCATGGGTTTTGCCAAGAGCCTCACCCCAGGGCGTGCGCCCGCCTGGGTGGAAACTTGGTCCCAGGAAGAGCCGAGACTCGGGCCGTCAAACTCCGGGCGGGCGGAGGGCAGGGCCGGGGCGGGGCCTGGCTCCTCCACGTGCGGGTCCCGGGCTGCACGCCCGGCGCTGGCTGGTGGGGTCCGCGCGCCCCTCTGCCCCTTTCCTCCTGTAGTCTGTGGCTTGGAGCCCGCCGTGTGGCTGTGAGCAAGTCATTTCCTCTCCTTGAGCTGCTGATTCTCCTCCTCAAGGGATTGTCCGCCTCACGGATTGCTGTCAGAATAAAATCAAGTGGAAGGTGTGAGACCTCTAAGACGTCAGAATGGTTTTGGCGTGGGTGGTGGAAAGAGCCAGTCTCAGGTTCACCTCCCTTTGCGTGTGACTGGGAAAACCTCACGGACGCACAGAGTTGGGCTGGGAGGCTGGGAAGACTGGGGATGGCGGTGAAGTGTTCCATGCGCTGCCATGTGCTCCTGGGTGGCGTCCCTGGAGGTGGGGGGGTGTCTTTGGCCACTTCACACATTAGGAGTCAGCTGCAAGGCTACTGAGTAGAATTCAGTATCTCATAGCCTTTGCTGTCTCCCCCCAAATGTCACAGTGAGGATCCCTCACCGGGTGCCTGGTGCCTGGTGGGGGCTGTGAGGGAGAGGTTCCAGGCTGCCCCTGGTGCTGATGGACCAACGGAGGAGTTTCTTTTCCATCTCCCTCAGTCAGCCAGGGTTCAAGGACCGCCCCAGGAGAGAAAAGGAGGGCCCAGAGGAAGAACCAGAACCTTCAGCAAAGAAGAAAGATCTTGGGGAGATTGATGAAGAAGGAGTGGGAGGGGAAGGAAGGAGGAGAAACTGAGGAAATAAGTGAGAGAAAGAAGAAAATACAGGAGTTTGAACACCGAGTCTTCTGTGGAGAACCTGGAAACTCACCAGGATACCCCCTCCGAGGCACAGAAGTCTGGAGGAGCCTGGGTGAGGGTGAGGGTGAGGGGTGAGGGATGAGGGTGAGGGGTGAGGGGTGTGCTATACAGCTTGAAGTCCATAAACACCCACATCTCCTGGACTCACTCCTCTCCCTCCGTTGGAGCTGCCCTGGTCTGTGGTGGGAGCTGGGAAGGGACTGCCTCAGACGAGGCCTGGGGACAAAGCCAGCATGGGGAGAGCATGTCAGAATCGGAAAGATGGGCTCTGTGCCTGTGGATCAGATCTGAAGGCCACCGCTCCCAGGGGATAACAGCCAGAGGGACAGTTAGAGGAAGGAGCGGGGTGGGACTGGGTCCTGTCCCGGCTGCCAAGAGCAAACTCAGGGGCAATTTCCTTTCTGCTGGTACCAGGCCCGCAGCCAAGGAAGAGCTCTTTGCCCATGGCTGCCCAGGGGTCCCTCACTGGAAAGGTACGGGCAGACCTGGGGATGGGTTTGAAACGAGAGCTAACTTCGTAGACGTTTAGAGTGGAAAGGACCTTCAGCTGCAGTCTAATCTCACCACACAGAAGGAACAAAAGGGTGAAGGCTCTTCTCCCACCGCCAGCTGGTGGAAAACCCGGAGTGCATTGGCTAGGTCCCCTGGCTGCTATTCCCGTGCTGTGTTCAGTGTCTTTCAGTAACATCTGGTGGTTTTGTTCCTACCTTACCTAGTGAGAGTCTGCTTCTCCCTAACCACAGGCAGAAAGCAGAAGGGCATATATTGGGGCAGGGCCTGTGGGTCCCAATATCATTGTAGACAAGGTCAAGGGGCTCTCATGTCTTTTTTCTTTTTCTTTTTCTTTTTTTAAATATATTTTATTGATTTTTTGCAGAGAGGAGGAGAGAGGGACAGAGAGCCAGAAACGTCAATGAGAGAGAAACATTGACCAGCTGCCTCTTGCACACCCCCTACCGGGGATGTGCCCGCAACCAGTGTACATGCTCTTGACCGGAATTGAACCTGGGACCCTTCAGTCCGCAGACCGACGCTCCACCACTGAGCCAAACTGGTTTCGGCTCTCATGTCTTCTTAGTTGAGCCAAGAATGACCTTTCAAATCCTGGGATCTTGTTCTTGGTGCCTCGGTTTCCCCGGTCCTTCAGGTCATGAGTAAATGGATGTGAGTAGAAGGATGTAGAGAAAACAAGATTACTATGTAGATGGAGAAATGGCCTCTGTTCTGCAAAAACAAAAAACCAAGAAATAAAATGGGGGGAAATGGAGGCCTAGAAGAACGTTTGGAGGTTTAAGCGGTCTTTAGGTGGCTGATCTGAGATGGGCCATGAGAGTCCCTCTGCCTTACAATACGGTAAGCATGTCTGAGGGAAGGACTGGTCTTCCTCTGTGGCCTCTCATTCGGGATTTCTGTGCCCTAGAAGCCTGCACTTGGTGTGTCTGAGTCTTCATGGCTCCCCATGGCCTTCAGAATTTATCTGGTCTGAGGGCTACGCTCTCCCAGGGGGTATGGCCAGGGCACAAAAGGCGGGAAAGCCTGGGAAATGGGGCCGGGGAGGTGAGGGTCCCTGGGATCTTGGTGTTATTCCCCCACCTACCTGATTTAGCACTGCCCCTCCCCTCCCCCAGGGCAGCACAGTGGCCCCAGTGACAGAAGCAAGGTCACTGCTCACCATCCCTTGCCAGGCACAGTGCCCGTTTTTTTTGTTGTTGTTGTTTTTTTTTGCTTCCTAAGACCAACAAGCAGGGTCTCTCAACCTGGGGAGAAAGGATGGAGGAGAGCCTCTGACCTGGCCAGCGTTCCTGAGTGGGCGGTCTGTTGCTTTGAGGAGATTTGAAGGCCTCTCTAGCGAGAGCTAAGCCTTTGTGGCAGGGGTCCTCAAACTTTTTAAAGTGGGGGCCAGATCACGGTCCCTCAGAGAGCTGGAGGGCCGGACTATATGAACTACTAATTCCTACTGTAACACCTCGGCTGCGCTCACTGCCCAAAAAACCTGGCGGGCAGGATCAGACTCCCCTGGGGGCTGCATGTGGCCCGCGGGCCGTAGTTTGAAGACCCCTGCTTTATGGTGTGTGCGTGTGCGTGTGCGCGTGTGTGTGTGTGCGCGCGTGTGTATTGGGAGTGGGCAGAAGGAGTGGCAGGAAACGTTTCTCTAGACCAGGTGATAATACAGGGTCTCATTCTGGTCAGTAACTCCCAGACAAGCTCTGTGGGGCTTGGTGTCCTCCAAGGGGCTAAGTCCAAGATTCCAAGATTCTGTGACGAGACCTGTGATTCATTCAGTCACTCACAGAGCAAACAGACTTCCACTGACCAGCTGCTAGGAACCAGGCCCTGTGCTAGGTGAAAGGAACACAGACATGAGTAACTCCGGGAGGACTCCCTCCTTCCTGGGAGTGGTGGCGTATAATTTTATATTGTCTCGTGGAGAAAGGAAAACAGAAAGGACCCAACCGGAACACAAGCCCCAAGATGCCAAATGGCCGCATTTACTGTTTCCGAGGGACTGTCAAGGAGACCCTCGTCTTTCAGAGGCTTCATGCACGCAATTCCCCACCCCTGGTCAATCAGACGCCCTTCTCTGGTGAAGGATGCTAAAGAGGGTGCAGAGGGCTGGCCCGGCTGGGGCCCAGTGGAAACCTGGGGGTGTGGCAGGATTGGGGGTCTTCCTCCTGGGAAGTGGGAGCTAGTGGCTGTCTTCAACTGGCAGCCCAGACCCTTTTCTTTGCTTCTGGATTTCTCCTCCTCCCCTGCCATCCATCTCTGGCCCCATCAGTGAGAGACTTCCTGGGAATATTGTGGAATCAGAGCTGGGATAGGTTAGAGTTCAGTTGGACTAGCAGCCTTCGATGACCCTCCACCCTCTGAATCGCTCTCCTCTAAGCAAACAAAATGTGTCACCACGCCTGTGTGTGCGCAACAAGAACATCTTCTCTCCTGACATATTTCAGAAACAAGGTTTCCCGTCTCTCCCAGGAGCCTGTGTTCCGTGTTTCTCTCTCCTCGCTCTCCAGAACTCGCAGAAACTCTCCCAGTGGCCAAGGGAAGGGAGTAGCTGAGGTCAGAGGTGGGGCTGCTGGTATGGACGGAGGCAACTAACTGCTCTAAGGCCCGGGGTGTGTTAGGCTTCTGTTCCCCATGCCCCCTCCTGTAACTGCGGGGTGGGCGGGCGCATCCCTCATTATATTTGCGATGCCTCTGCCTGCAGCGTGACCTCTGCCCCCAGAGCGCAGCGAGCAGTCCCCGGAGCGCCGGGTGCCCGCCCCCCGCACACACGCACCCCCATAAAGGCCTCCACATCTCCCCAAAGCTACAGGCCGCCCACTCTGGAGCGCTGCCAGGCCAGAGGCTGCGCTCCGTCCTTCCTCCCCCGGAGGAGAGGCCCTGCCTGTTGGTCTTAGGAAGCAAAAAACGGGCCCTGCGCCCCAGCAGCTCCGGAGCGCGGAGGCCTCCACACCCCCTCCCGCCGGGATGCGGCGGGCGCGCCCCCGCCGGCTCCGCGCCCCGAGGCGCCAGAGCGCGCACGTGCGGCCGGGCGTTGGGCTCCGGAGGCGCGCGCGGCGGGGCTGCCGGCCTGTCGGGTCCGTCGGGGCCGCGGCGCAGCAGCCGGTACCAGGCGGTTCCAAACAGCGGCCGTGGGTCGGACCCGCAGGGCGGACGCCCTGGGCTTCTCCCGCGGCCGTTGGGTCTCATTCCCCCGTGCGCTGCGGTCTGGGGGCGAGAAAGGAAGGGGGGCGGTCCTAGGCTTCCAACGGCGGCTGCGGCCGGGGGTCCACGTGCTCCCCCCGCCCCCCCTTCCTCCAGGTTCACTGGGCGTCAGCCCGGTGCCAGGCCGCGCCGGGGCCGGAGCTGCTAATTCGGTAGCTTCCAGGCCGGGGTGGGTGGGGGCGGAGGCTCAGGGTGAGCCGGGGAAGCCGGGGGCGGGGCTTCACACCCGAGGAGGCGGCCTTCGCGGTGGCACAGAAGGGCGCGGAGTCCTCCGCCAGGGAAAATCGATGGGGACAGACCAGGGCGTTCCAGGAGAGGGGAATGTGCGTGTGGCCGCCACGCGATTAGCAAAGCAGGGCCATCGACAGCTAAAAGAGAATCATTATTTTATTTTTTAGGATCTGGTATTGGAGTATTTGAGATGTTGCTTCCCAGAAAATTGTCATCAATTTTGGCTCAAATAAGTTCTTATAAAATTAAAAAAAATAATTCTGGTATTTTGGAAGAAGGTATTGACGTAGTCATCATGGGAAGAACCGGAACTTCATTGGACTTATTTACACTTGTTTTTGTAAAAATAGATTTTTATTGATTTCAGAGAGGACGGGAGAGGGAGAGACAGAAACATCAATGATGGGAGAGGGAGACAGAAACATCAATGATGAGAATCACTGTTGGGCCTTTGACTGGAATGGAACCAGGGACCCTTCAGTCCGCAGGCCAATGCTCTCCCCACTGAGCCAAACCAGCTAGGGACTGTTTTTATGTTTTCATTACGTTCGTATGGGGTGGGGGGGCAGTGGGACCTGTTTTCTGAGCCTGCTGGGGCTGTGGCTCAGTGGCAGCCTTCAGAGCCACTGTAGGCTGAGAGAGGGACGCTTTAAGACCTGCCGGCTGTAAAGGGGGGGCATGTTGAGGGCTGGAGAGCAATTCTGCTTCCCCAGATTGTCCCAGGCCAGGCTGAGCGCCCACTTGTCAGTACCTGAAGGAAGAATTTCTTTTCCTCCTGACCCCTGCTGCCAGGAGTCTCTGGGCGGAGCACTCCAGCTTCTGATCATTCCTCTGCACCCCCACCCCCCAAGCCGGCTGTTCTGTGGCTTCAGTCCCCTCCCTCACCCCGCAGCTCCCTCCCTCCATCCTGAGCCCCGACAGTCTGTCTTCCAAAGCCCAGTGGCCTTTCTATCGCTAACAACAGTATTTATTGAACCCCTAGTGGGGAAAGGAACATTTCATCTTTAATACGATTCTGGCATGTTTATTATTAAATACAGGAACTCTGTGTCCTGGAGGAGTTAACTAGCTTAGCCCTAGGTAGTAAGTGGCAGACCTGGGGTGTGAACCCTGCACCCACGTGCCTTGCAGCTCGGCTCTCCCTTGGGTCCAGAGCATTGGCTGAAAGCCAAACTGCCTTGGCAAGTGGCCAAGCCGCTCTGCATGGCCAAGAAACTCCATCTCCTGGTTCTGCTCAGCCCACACTGGGGCTGTCCTGGCCTGGGGAACTTGACAGAGAGGCATTTATGAAAAGACTGAGCTGGGGTCAGTCAGTGGCTTCCCAGCCCCGGAGAACTGCTGGACACTGCCACTCAGGATCACCCAAGGAAAGCCAATCCCGGCCAACCTCCTACCCCTCTCCCCTCTGCGTCCCACCCTCCACGGTGGTCAGCACGTGGCTGTTCCACCGCACCCGATGGGAGATGAAGGGCCTCGCTGCCCTCGGCTCAAATCCCTGCTCTCTAGAGCCCACTGTCAGGAGTTGGAGTAAACCCTTTGGACTAAGTTGCTGGGTGAGCCGCAGTGACCCAGCTCTTCCAGTACTAGAGGTAGTTTGCTTCCTGGGGAGAACAAGGTCAGAAAGATCTGAGACACCCAGCCTCGGGCAGTGGGTGTCCGGTGCCCTTGCACATCTTCCTGGCTTGGGGGCTCGGAGTGAAGCTTGTCAGCATTTCCTCCAGGGCCACACAGGTGCCCAGGTTCCCTTCACAAGAAAACAGGACAGCAAAGGAATGCTCCTGGGCCCCCTGAAGCTGGGCAGACCACATGCTCACTAAGGTTAGGTAGGGGCCTACCCAGCTCTGTCCAAGTGCGGTGTATCTTCCAAGGCAGGAAGTAAATCAGGCCAATGGAAGGTCACCCTGGCTCTAGACAGCCGCCATCCCAGAGAGGCGTCTGGGGAACCAGGCTGCCGAAGAGCTGGAAACAGCCACTTTCATTTGGGGGGCAAACAGGACTGCGAGAAAGGAGAGAAAGCAAGAGAGGCTCTCATGGATTTTCAAAACACGACTTTGAGAGTTGCCATTCAGGATGCAATCTGTGGACTAAATCCGATCCTTTTGTTAAAACGGCATAAAATTTATTTACAAATATCTGTACAGTTTGTGTGACAGGTCAGGATTTCACAACAGAAACAAAGAAAACAAAAGCATTCTTCTCTAAGGGAAGTTGCAGGCGTAGACTTTCCCTGCACCTGTCAGAAGCAAGACAAACAGACCTATACATCATGAGTTAGGCATATGGACACTGGCCTTTTTGCTTCTTGGAAGTGAAAAATATATAAAACAGCCTTAGGTACTGCACCCATCAACACTGAAACCACTTTGGGGGGGAGGGGTAAAGGTGGGGTGTGGAGCAGGGGAGCCCTGCAGCAATTCCCCAGCACAAGAAAACAAGAAATACTGTGAACCACCAAAAAGCCCAGCTGATTCTATAATTTCCTATCTTATGCCTGGGTAGGATTTCAGTTCAGAGGCCCTGCCTCAGGTGAGACTGGAGCCAAGTCCTCAGTCTTGATTGCAATCACCGAGTGGGCTACTCGGCGATGAGTTAACTTTCGGTCTTCTTTGGTTGGCTTTCTCCTGCTATTTTGGCGTCTCAGAACGAAAGTTTCAGCAGCTGCATGTGGGGAGGTAGTGGTGAAGTGGCTACAGTGTGATGCAGTTTTAATAAAAATTTTATTCCACAGCCATATGTAATTGACACTTCTCCAAATCCAAATGATATTAAATACAGATCTACATGGTGAATCAGAATGACTCCAGCAAGTTCTTCAGATTCTATAATTTCGTGTCTTTTAAAACCAGGAAAGAGAAAAAAATCCAAGTTAGTCATGATAGGAGAGGTCCCAGCAGCCTACGGGACCCTGCTGGAGTCCAGGCAACATTTAAGAGTCTATGATTCCACATTTATACAATAGTCTATAAAGGGTTCTGGTCAATGGACTATTCAAGTATATATGATTTTAATGAGTCCATCACCACTCCTTTGCCCAACTGAACTGTGTCACAGCTACCACATAGCTGCGTAACAGTTATATTTATCAATTTTATAGTCACAATACTTTTTAAAAACCATTCGTTACTGCATTTTTTAAAAATAAAAAAGTGTAAACTAAGTTAAAGCAATGCTGAGGCTCTACTAAACCCAGAAGAGTTATTAGCAAGTTCATTTTTATGTTTAAATACAACATAACTTCATGATTTCCCATCACCCCCCTTCTTTACAGAAAAGTAGAGAAGAAATACAAAGTAGAGCTTCTAGCTACGGTAGATTTCCTCTCCCATGGGAATCAGCAGCTCTCAGCTGTTTCTTTAGCTTAGTTCTTGGTATATATAGACAGCTGTACTTTGTTCTGAAAAGATTTGTTAAATGCCACTTTTATTTACACTTGGAGCTTTACACCTGAGAATGATTATCAAGCAGTCAGCTTATCTCTTTTCAAACATTTCATAAAGACATACACACTTCTTTGCTGGCTTCACCCTAGCTGCACAATATACAGTATATATGTATACACACACACATATATGTATACACACACACAAAACTGCACATGCTTGTAACATTTGCAACCTAAATCTTTTTGTGTTCTTTCTCTCCACATCATGTTAAATACTTTCTCTTAAAAACAAAATATTATTCTTACTGAAACAGCAAAACAGAATCACTAGAAAAAGAGACCAGTACATGGGGTGGGAAGGTTCACTCTACGCTCAGCCACGAAGCTGTGTGCTGCACCTGTGGGGTGAGCAGGACCCCTGCACTGCCCTCCCTGGGACGTGGCCGTGGGTCCCTCCCACCTGCCAGGACACAGCCTAGGGGAAGGGGCCTGACGGAGGAGTTTTCCTCAAGGTGGGAGGTGATGAGGAAGAGATGGGGAAGGGGAAGTTACACAGCTACAGCAGTGAGGCCAGTTAATTAAGAAGAGTCACATTTAATGAGTTTCTTTCTTGCAGTTTCAGATGCTCAAGTACAGCTGAAAAAAAATCTGAAACGGCTATAGACCCATGACAGACTGATACAAAGAGTACTGCATTTTTTAAAAATGATAAAAAAAAATTCACACACTTGCAGACACACACACACACACACACACTCTCTCTCTCTCAATCGACCCCCCCCCCCCCTCCCCACAAATGTACACTTTTTTGAAACTAAATTGATTTTGAAAACCCCTCTTCCACAGAGATGGGAAGAAAGATGAGGAGAGAGGATGGAGGAGTGTAGGTGCCCGAACCTACTCCCTCCACAAGGGCCAGGTTCCAAATGTGCATGTTTGGGTCAGTGCAGTCCAGAAAGCAGACTGCGCAGTGCTGCTGCTAACACCACAGGGGCTCCAGCAAGAATCCCAGCTTCACGTAATACTGAATGCGTGCAGAGTGGCCAATGAACTGTGCTGGTAAAAAAAAAAAAAAAAAAAAAAAAAAAAAGGCAAACACAAATCTAAAGACATGGATAAAGCCCAAGAGAGCCCAGGTCCCCACTGGGTGAGCCTGGAAGTGGGAAGGGTTGATGGAAGATGGTGCAGACAAGGGAAGTCTATACAGCAAATGGTTTATATTACACATGACTGGCAGTTTAGAGTCTTTTCCCAGTTTCTACTGCTGCTCCAGCCCAAAGAGGGCACATCAAAGGCAGAGGAAGGTGGGACAGCGATGGGGCATGCAGGGTCAGAAGCAGCAGGCTGGGTGCACTCAAATAAGCCCCCGTCGTTTTTTGTAGTCTTCCAAGTTCAGAGATCTCCTTGGAGCCCCATCCTTGGCTGGTGGAGCTTTTGAGGTGATGGCCAAAGCCTTTGATTCTATGAGAAAGAAGAGCAAATTGGTAGCTGAGATACCTACAAAGTAATGCTTTACTCCTACAGGTAGCCTTCCTGAATGTCCCTCCTATTCCCTCTCCAAACATACCTGCAGCCTCTAGAAATACGGAGGAGCAGAGCCCTCAGTTCTTTCCTAAATCAGGCTGCCTTGTAGGCCGAGAGGGCCATGGAGCTATCTGTCCTTGGCCGTTACCACCCCCACCCTCACGTACCTGAGCTGGGAACTTGTAAATCAATCTTCACATCGAAATCGTGTACTTTGAACAAGTCTTCTGAGAGGTCATTGGCTGTCTTAGAATTCAAATCTTTATCCTTCCCCTGACCCTGCAATGTGAAGAGGAAAACTAATTAGAAAAGCATAAATGTAAGTGGACTTCAGGCAGAATTAATGGGAAAAGCTCTTGCTCAAGTTTATTAGATCTTCCAACGAAGGCTCTTTTCTGATTCCTTTTCTCAGAGCACAGGAAGGAGGCCACAGATAAAGAGGGTTCTTTTCTGAAGCTTAAAAGCAAAGAGTGGAGGCAGGCTCATGGTGTGAGGGTAGAAAGATAGGCTTAAAACAGCCAACCTTCTGACCCAAGATTTCAGGAATTCCTGGCAGTTTGGGCTCTACAGGAAAAGAGCTAACTTAGGCAGAAAAGTGCTTCTCTTTCGGGCAGTTTCTCAGGTTAGATTTTCAGTTTTCAAAGAGCTTTCACTTTCACCATTGTCTGATCCCTGTATGTCATTGCTCCTCCTAATTTTCCTGTGAGGTAGGCAGGGTATAGAGTGTTATACGCATTGTACCTAAAAGAAAATGTGGATCAGGGGACTAGATGTCAGTTGCCTAAAGCTGCAGTGAAAGCCTTAAGCCTTTAAGTGGTGTTGGGTTAGAATTTAAATTATCTGACGAAAATTCAGCAGCTGTTTACCATATTTGTACATAACAGAGGAAGGAGAAAGAATGGTCAGTGGGACTTCATATTCCTAGATGGGAAAATCAAGTCCAAACTAGGCAAGGTCCTGCCTGGTGTCCAGGCCAGCAGCCGCGCTCCACCGGCACAGGGGAGGCGGTGCCGCACTTACCTTGCTCATTTCCTTTGGAGCATCTGGTAACACTCCAGAGCCATATTTTGCATTCAGCTGGGCCAAGATGGCAGCTTGAACAGCTGGGTCTCTGGACTGAGAGAGGAAATAAGATTATTCAACACTCGGACAGTCCTACCGAGATTCTTTCCTCTCCACCATCATTAACATCACAGGCACCACAGGGTTCCACCAGCAGCTTAGTGGGGTTTTCCTCAAGCCACGCCCAGTCTAGCCAGGTCTAGATGGGTGACCCAGCCTACACATTTCTAAGTCTGAGGCACAGGGTGGTTTAGTCCATAGGTTTCTATAAACCTATGCCAGGCTTTTACCACCTGGATGGCCTATAGCAAGATAAAAAGGGAAGTATCCAGATCCAAGAGTCTGAGGCAAGCAAATCCCACTAAGACAACATTATTTTTAACTTGTTTAATCATCTCCTAATGGAGCCCATTTTATGACCCAGAATGCAGGTCCCGAGTAAAAACGTCCTCGCTAGGCACTCACATTGGAAACGATAGTAGGTTTGCATTGCCGTCTGGTAAAGGGATCCATCTGTTGGTTTTTCATGTTGTGACTTTCAGCCTGAAACAGAAAGCATGTATTATAGGTCTATATCTCCTCTGCCCTCCTCTCATCATGAGCTCACATATAAATAACAGTCTTTGCAAGGGCCTGAAAAAAGTCAAAGCTGTCTATCCCTCTTTTCCCCTCAAGAATACCAAAGTAGATATGGGGACAACCACTTAAGGAACAAAACTGGAAACAGATAAAAACAAATACCTGTGGAAGAATCTAAGGGTGGGGAAGGGATAAGCCAGAGCAGAAGACTGTTGCTTTTCATTATAAATTAACCAGAGGCCCAATGTACGAAGTTTGTGCACTTGGGTGGGTGGGGGTCCCCTCAGCCTCTCCTGTGCCCTCTTGCAGCCCAGGAGCTCTTGGGGGATGTCCAGCTGCTGGTTTAGGCTGGGGAGCAGGCCTACGCCAGCAGTCGGACACCCTTAGCGCTCCCGAGGAGGTGGGAGAGGGTCCCGCCACCACCGCTGTGCTTGCTAGCCATGAGCCTGGCTTCTGGCTGAGCGGCACTCCCCCCGTGAGAGCACAATGACCACCGGGGGCAGGTCCTTCATTGAGCGTCTGCCCCCTATTGGTCAGTGCGCATCATAGCAACCAGTCATTTTGCATAGTGGCCTTTTATTATATAGGATAAACTGAATGGTGTTTGTATATATACGTACAGAGCACATATGTGTTAACTAAACACATTATTTCAATAATTTAAAAAATAAGCTCAATCCAGATGTAGAGAGATTTCATATCATTTTACTAACTGAAATTATGTTGAGCAATCCAGATAAAGTTCTTACCACAAGGGCCTTCTCAGACTCCACAATGTTCCATTCCCGGTTCCGCTGGTTGATGTAACTAGGGGGTGAAGAAGAGGAATGAGTCAGTGGGCTGTGAAGCAAGGAAGGGAACCACTGAGCTCTGACCTCAGAGAGACGAGAAGCCAGTGCAGCACAGCATGTACAAGGATGTGGACCAAGGATAGGAACCCAATCAAACGGGCTCTGTAACACACCTAATAGCAGATATGTTCTTGGTCCGCTGGCGGTCCAGGGCCTCTGCCCGCTCCTCCAGCTCATTCAGCTGGTCTTGGATTTGTTTGGCCTTGTCCTGATCCCCCAGGTCCTCAGCCATGGCCTGCACAATAAGGAAAGTGTGTGATTTTGGCTATAATTTGTATCACGTGTCCCCTGACTTCTAGCACAAGCAAGCTATCTTACAATATGAACAAATGTCAGATGTGAAATAATACTTAAAACTTATAGTAGCAACATGTTCCCATAGCTACCTGGTTCTGGGCCTCTGGTAGTATTAATGAAGAACTCAGGCCCTCTATGTCTAACTCACTCCAACAAGGTCACCCTATCCTGATGGGAAGAAAGAAAACCACCTACTGCAGCTGGGCGTGGCGATAGAATTCATCTGCTCAGACCCAGACTGATGCTGCCCTAGGGACTATCTGATCATACATGAAACTGAAGTGATTAGAAAGTAAGAAGAAAAGAAGAAGCAAGGTCAATTTCCACTCCTAGAAAGGAAAATCCTGCCCCTGCTTATCGCCAGGGTGAACAAGTTTGATTCTCACGTATCCTCAGAGGACAGGGAGAGAGGTCTGGGAGCGAGTCCTTACCTTTTCCTTTAGCAGCTGCGTCTTCTTCATGGCATAGTTAGGCGGAGCTTTCCTGAACCTTTCTTTCTCTTTTACAATCTGTACCAGAGAGGAGATACCAGCAGTGAGGTATTCCTAACCTATTTTTGGAGAGGCTAAGTGAGCCCATTTTGGAGGCAAGCAGCTAGTTAAAAGGGGGCTGCTCTTCCTACGGCAGTGTCTGCCCCAGAGGGAGCGGGTTCATTCCAAGGGACACTATGCTGCATCCGGGGTCACGGAGGTTCTTCCGGGACAGTCTGAAGGAACATGCACCAATAAACAGCAGCAGCCAGAGGCCTGGTATTGTAAGGCTAGCCACTGTCCAAGAGAACAGAGATCAGAGAATTTTACCAAAATATTTTGGAGGAAAAAAACTCTTGAAGGACCAACCCTAGCAGAATACAGATTCCTGGACCCTGAATACCCTTCTATAATCTATGACTTCAAATGAGAATGTATAGAAAAAACTCAGATAAACTGTAAACACTAAGAGGGCAATACCAGCATTCCCTCATCCTCATGCAACAACAGCACAGCTAAACACACCAAGATGTGGGGAAGGGAGCTCTAGCCAGTGTGGCTCAGTGGATAGAGCGTCGGCATGCAGACTGAAGGGTCCCAGGATGGATTCCAGTCAAAGGCATGTACCTCAGTTGCAGACTCCTCCCCAGCCCGAGCCCTCATTGGGATGCCTGCAGGAGGCAACCAATTGATGTGCTTCTCTTATATCAATATTTCTGTCTTTCCCTCTCTCTTCCACTCTCTAAAAATCAATGGAAAAATATCCTTGGGTGAGGATAAAAAAGAAGATGTAAGGAGGGGAAAGTCATGCTCTTCCTTAACATTGGTTCTTGATGAACCTCTAGGCTCTGAAATACCAGTTTTCTTACCTCTTCAATGTCTTGATCATTGAATTTATAATTAAGAGCGTCTTTAATAGACAATTCCTTCTTATTGATTTCATCTAGAGTGGGCAACTGCATGCCAGCAGAGAACATCTGGACCAAAACATGATAAAAAAGTTATATAATAAGTGACTTTGGAAAGAAACGCTGTGACCGTTTTCAGGAACAGCTAGATGTTGTCTTCCCACTTACCGCTTCTTTCCACTTCATGAATTCGCTTTCCGTGAATTCTTGGTTCGAGACAAACTCTAGGCGGAAAACTCGCTGGTCATTGCCATGCCTACATAAAAAAGAGACAGCATCTCCAAGAATATGTTGAAAAGTACCAGCAAAGCAACCCTACCGGACTCTGTACCATCTATTTCTGTGGTTCTCAATCCTGGCTACGCTTTAGCATTATCAAGATTTATAAAAATTCCAGTGTCAAAGCACCTTTGTAGATAAACTGAATAAAAACCTCTGGGAGTAGGAACCAGGCACTGAAATTAACAAACAAAGCAAGCCTCCCAGGTTGTTGTAATGTGCAGCCAAGATTAAGAATCAGCCCAGCTGCCGTGCCTCAGTGGTTGAGTGTTGACCTATGAACCAGGAGGTGTTTGGTTTGATTCCAAGTCAGGGCACATGCCTGGGTTGCAGGCTTGATCCCCAGTAGGGGGTGTGCAGGAGGAAGTTGATCAAGGATTCTCTCTCACTGATGTTTCTCTCTCTCTCTCTCTCTCTCTCCCTCTTTCTTCCTCTCTGAAATCAATAAAAATTAAAAATAAATTTAAAAAAAAGAAAGCTATGGATTTGGCATACTTCAAAAGTCCATTTATAATAAAATTTGTCAGTCAACTGGCCCCCAGAATATCTGAATGACAAGGAAACTATTCCCTAGAGAGGAAGAACACTATCTTTCTACTGACCCCTGTGCTAACAAAGTGAGTCAGTGCCATTCTCCTAGAGACAGTCACTGCTGCACATCATGGCCGCGGCCCTCCCAATGGGTTCTTTTCACACAGACCGGGGGAGATACAGGGGCAGGAGAAGGAGTGGGGAAGCCACAGAGAGCAGCCAGGCCCCGGCAGAGCAGTGCCTATCACTGCTATTTGCAGTGTTCCTGACAAACTGCTTCTAGACCAATGTGGGGCTTTAGAATCTTCGGAGCCAAGAGGGCCAGGATTTGTGTGTGTGTTTTGTTGTCACTGCTATCCTGATCCTCAGAACAATGGCACATAGCAGACACTCAGTAAATGCCATGTTACCGAAGGGGAAACGAAGTCCAGAAAGGTGACCTGACTTGTCAAAGGTCCAGAGCCAGGTCCAGAAAGCAAGCCTCCTGACCATGCTTAGGAAATGCTTAGGGCTCTGGGAGGAGGGAGTCTTACAACCTGACTTTTCACTTCCATATGTCCTACCACTTCATATCTCTGATTTCCCTAGGAGAGAGACATATATCCTCCTTTCCCTCCAGGCAACAGCATAATAAAAGCCCCAGAAAACCACCACATGGGAAAGAGTAACAGCCCGCACAGGCAGTGCCGGTTTGCACTGGGAGCAGAAATGGCCACAGAGAAACACCTTCCTACCGTAGCTGCAGCCCTTTGTTTGTCCTGGTGCCACCAAGCTGGTAAACCTTGGCGGTTTCCACAACACCCGTGATCTCAGCAACCTAGGAGAAAGGACAGAGACGATATTCAAAAACAGTCAGAGCTCTCACACCACTCTCTGTGGCTCCATTTACCGAGTGCAGGTGAGTGACCCTGCGCTGAGAGGAGTCCACAGCTGCAAGGTGTCCTGGCACCTTTCTCGGGTTTAGAACTGATGGCCGAACACCGGAACCCTGTGTGCAGGGTAAGCAAGCACCAGGGGAGGAGGCAGTTAGCCTGTGGGGCTCATGAGAAGCTTCCCCTCCAACTTAATCCTACCTTACCGGGGGAGGTACTTGGGATTTCAGAGGTCAGTTTTATCGATCAAATATGAAGATCATGGAGGTCAGTTCCCACTGCCAACCTTTCCCGGGTAAGATATGTTAAATCCATACAACCCAGAACAAATGGGACTAGAAGAGGGACAGATTTATGCGGTATCTTAGGGAGTAATTACATTTAAAACAGGGATAACTGTCCCGGGAAAGAAACACCAACCCGGTACACTGGTTTGCTGTTGTGGTTCCCAATGCCAATCCGTACAAAACAGCCGGTGACAGTTTTAGCAAAGAAGGGCATGTGACACCAACGTTCCAGCTTGTGCCGCGATAATCGAACCCGGTTCAGCTCTTCGGGTAAGGACACTGGCTGTGATTTTGGAGGGATCTCTTCTTTCCTGTGAGGAACAAAGGGCACTGGGCAAAGTGCTCATCATAAAAACTGATCCAGATAAAACTTAACAAAATCAAAGTACACGTGATTAAGGCACTAGAAGAAATAAATGAACCGACAGGAAAGAGTGGTACTAGAATCCTGTTCTTAACCAGGAGTGTGAACTGTGGATAAGGCTGCCACCTTCCCAGATAACCGATTAGAGTAAGAAAACAAATGGAAGCATCTGGCCAAAATGGGGGTGACATGAAGTCAGTTCCCACCTACTGAGCCCAAATGAAATGTTAAGTGAGGGCTTCAGGCCAATGTCCTGGGGAACCCAGCTCCCGGTCCAGGGTACTGGACAAACAATAGTCAGAGACCAAACAGGGGGGTTTTGGAAACTACAATAAGCTTCTCCTCAGAGAACCCACCTGTCCTAACTACAGACCAAAATGTACACAAGCTTACTCTTCTTCTTCATCAGAGGACGACGTTCGGTCTGAGCGGTCTGACTTTTCACTGGATTTGTCATCCTCTTCCTCTTCCTCATCGTCAGAGTACACCTCACTGGTTTTTAATGGCTGTTTTTTGGCGAGGAGCTCAGCTAAAAAGAAAGGGAAAATGTTTACTTAGATTCTCTCAGAAAATGGAACATTCTTCATCTTTGAAAAAGAACTAATACATGGGAATGACTTGATAGCTCCATCTGCTTGGGACTGGATTGTGATGATTTGGATACATGAAGAAGTGAGGCCCTGGACAGTTTGGCTCAGTGGGTGGAGCATCGGCCTGTAGACTGAGGGTCACAGGTTCGAATACAATCAAGGGTATGTACCTCGGTTGCAGGCTCGATCCCCAGCCCTGGTCAGAGCGGGTGCAGGAGGCAACCAGTTGATGTGTCTCTCTCACATCAGTGTTATTCTCTGTCTCTCCTCCTCCTTTCCATTTTCTTAAAAATAAATAAATAAATAAATAAATGGGAAAATATCCTTGGGTGAAGATTAATAAAACAAACAGGAAAACAAACCAAAACAACAACAACAAGTGAAATGAGTTAAACACGAGAGTTAAAATCATTTAGGCACTAAATGTTTCTAAGTAGGCAAAAAAGGCCACCAATTGTATTGACAATTGTTTTTAAAAAATATATATTTTATTGATTTTTCACAGAAAGGAAGAGGGAGGGATAGAGAGTTAGAAACATCGATAGAGAGAAACATCTATCAGCTGCCTTTTGCACACCCCGCACTGGGGACGTGCCCGCAACCAAAGTACATGTCCTTGACCAGAATTGAACCCAGGACCCTTTAGTCCACAGGCTGATGCTCTATTCACTGAGCCAAACCAGTTTCGGCTGACAATTGTTTTTTGTGTTTTTTTTTTTAATATATTTTATTGATTTTATACAGAGAGGAAGAGAGAGAGATAGTTAGAAACATCGATGAGAGAGTCATCGATCAGCTGCCTCTTGCACACCCCCTACCGGGGATATGCCCGCAACCAAGGTACATGCCCCTCACCGGAATCGAACCCGGGACCCTTCAGTCCCCAAGCGGATGCTCTATCCATTGAGCCAAACCGGTCCCGGCTGACAATCGCTTTTTTTTATTGCAGTTAAAATACCTGATGATTGCCAAAACCGGTTTGGCTCAGTGGATAGTGTCAGCCTGCGGACTGAAAGGTCCCGGGTTCAATTCCGGTCAAGGGCATGTACCTTGGTTGTGGGCACCTCCCCAGTAGATGTGCAAGAGGCAGCTGATCAATGACTCTCTCCCATTGATGTTTCTAACTCTCTATCCCTCTCCTTTCCTCTCTGTAAAAAATGAATAAAATATATTAAAAAAAAAAAAAAATACCCGATGATGGTCAGGAAGGAGGGGGGAAATTTTATGATGACTTCAGAGAATCTTTGAATAAAACATTAGATAGAAAGCAGCTACAGATAATTATGACACAAATGGGCATCACTGTATTCCAATAAAATATTACTTACAAAAAAATAAATTTATCAACTGCTGCTCGCCATAAAATATAAGAAGTGATTTCTAGGATATACAGTAAAGTGAAAAAGCAAGATAGAGAAAAGTATGTATGGAGTGCTGCCATTAATCTAAGACAGTAGGTGAATCTGTGTCCTTTTGTTTAGGGGGAAAAAGGAAAGATAAAAAAATTTCTAAGTGGTCAACTATTATGGGAAGGAGGAAAGTGAAATAGAAAGGTATAGTGCTAAACTTTTCTGAATATACCTTATTTAGTAGATTTGACTTTGGAACCTTGTATTTTATAAAACATAATAATAAAAAGTCATCTCTATACATCATAAGCAAAATGAAGCAAAGTATTCATTTGATGACACAACCACACAAAAAGGAACAAGTGACTTTAAAAATATAGCTATTAAAAAGACAGACATATAGACCAATAGAAGAGAAAACCCAGTAGTAAGCCCTTATATATATGGTCAAATAATTTTTGAGAGGGTGTCAAGACCATTCAATGGGGAAATAACAGTATTTAAAAAATTGGTGTTAAAAAATTAGATATCCTACATGTACAAACACCCCATAAACAAAGAAGTTGGGCCTTTACCTTACAATTGTATATAAAAACTAACTCAAAATGGATCATAGTCCTAAATATAAGAACTAAAACTATAAAATTCTTTTTTTTTTTAAATATATATTTTATTGATTTTGTACAGAGAAGAAGGGAGAGAGATAGAGAGTTAGAAACATCGATGAGATAGAGTCATCAATTAGCTGCCTCTTGCATACCCCCTACTGGGGATCTGCCCGCAACCAAGGTACATGCTCCTGACCTGAATCGAACCTGGGACCCTTCAGTCCCCAAGCCGACGCTCTATCCATTGAGCCAAACCGGTCCCGGCAAAATTCTTAAAAAAACCTTAGGGGAAGAGTTTTATAACACTGGATAATAATTTCTTGGATATGACAACAAAAGCAGAGGCAACAAAAGAAAAATATTAAGTTAAAAATTGTACTACCATAAAAATTAAAAGCTTCCATGAATCAAACAACACTATCAAAAGTGAAAAGAAAATCCTGGCCAGCTGCTCAGTCTTCAGTGTATTGGCCTGTGGCGGGAAAGATTGTGGGTTCGAGTCCCAGTGAAGGGCACATACCTCAGTTACAGATTCCCTGGCCCCTGTAGGGGCAAGTGAAGGAGGCAGCCAATTGATGTGTCCCTCTAATGTCTCTCTTTCTCTCCGGCTCCTCTCTAAAAATTAATGGGAAATATATAATTTATTTATTTATTTGTTTGTTTATTTATTTATTTTGGTGAGGATTAACAGCAACAACAAAAAAAGACCAACTGGGAAAGACATATGTGAAAATCATACACAGTGGAACCTTGGTTCTCGAACTTAATTCATTCTGGAAGGCTGTTAAAGAAGCAATTTGTGGAAGATAATCATTTTTTCCAATTTTAAATAATGTAAATTGAATTAATCCATTCCAGATCCCAAAATGATTCCCTGTTTTAACCTTTCTTAAATACAGCACACGTCTAATGTATTGTTTAATCTATAAATTAACACGTTTATTAAGTTTACTGAACCACCCTACTAGCCTTAAACAGATCACTTTTAGTGTTCAATCCCAGGGATGAAAGGTCAGCATGCAGCATCTTTGCTTGTTCATAGGTCACTGCCTCTGAAATAGCTGTCACTAGCTAATTGCTTTTCGTTTATCCAAATTAGCAAGTTTTTCTACCTCTTTCATTGTCTGTGATCACTGTTTCTTTCACACACTTAGCAACATTAGCACTCTTTTTTTTTTTTTTTAACAGAATGATTCTGTTGATTTTTAAAAATATTTTTTTTACTGATTTCAGAGAGGAAGGAAGAGGGAAAGATAGAAACATCATAAGCCCTAGCTGGTTTAGCTCAGTGAATAGAGTGTCGGCTTGTGGACTGAAGGGTCCCAGGTTCGATTCCAGTCAAGGGCCTGTACCTTGGTTGCGGGCGCATCCCCAGTAGGAGGTGTGCAGGAGGCAGCTGATCAATGTTTCTCTCTCATTGATGTTTCTAACTCTCTATTCCTCTCCTTTCCTCTCTGTAAAAAAAAATCAATAAAATATATTTGTTTAAAAAAAGAAAGAAAAAGAAACATCAATTTTGAGAATCATTGATCGGCTGCCTCCTGCACAGAGATTGAGTCACAATTTGGGCATGTGCCCTGACTGGGAATATAACCTTGACCTCCTGGTTCATAGGTCAATGCTCAATGACGGAGCCACACCAGCTGGGCAACATTAGCACTCTTGATGGCTTTTTTATGTCTTAAAATCGCGCTAATCCTTGACATTGATTTCACCAGCTATAAAAGCATTAACTCTGTTGCCTGAGAGACACTTTTTGTCATTTGCAGGTATCAGCTTGAAAGGGTTGTCAGTTTAAAAATAAACTGGTTGACAACCGAATTGTTCAAAAAATGAGGTTCGGCTGTATTTGATAAGGGATTAATAGTCAACAAATATAAAAAACAACTACAAGGAGGATCCAAGATGGCTGCACAGGTAAACACCTAACTGCAGCCACACACAACAATTTCAATGGAATACAACTAAAATATAAAATGAACATTGCCAAAGCTACAGGAAGTTGACTGACTGGAAATTCTACAAGAAGGAAAGAGAAAACCAGAAGGAAAGTCAGAGGAGCTGAAAAAGCCTATGGTACAGAGATATGCTGCGCGGGAGAGGACGGAGCCAGAGAGGAGGGGGAGGCTGAGTGCCTGGCTGGCGTTCCCTAGCTGGAAGGAGATAGGGGCTCTGGACTGTGCTGAACCCCAGGCCCGACAGCGCTGAACCCCAGTTCTAGGCCAGACCCCGGGGACCCATGCTCAAGCAGAGGGAAACTGGGCAGTGAAGCGGAAACCTGGGGGAGCGGCGAAAGGCAGAGCCCCCGGAGGCGCGCACATTGCGCGCAGAGGACAGACTGTTGACTTTGATGCTGGATTGCTCTGGCGGGAAGGAGACAAGGGCTCCGGACTGTGCTGAGCCCCACTTCCGACTGCTCGGGAAGGAGACAAAAGCTCCAAACTGGAAAGAGCACGATGAGGAGTGGGAGCCGCCACGGGGCACCGGCAGGGAGCTGGGCGACAGGGCCCCCGGGGGGGAGGTGCCGCTGGGCCCTTGCCTGCTGATCATGGCCACGGAGCAGTGGCCGGGGGCTGCTTCCTGTGCGGCGCCGACCCCAGCAACAGGCTGAAGCTGCAGGAGGCCCCAGAGAATAAAGGGGCGCAGCGGGCCAGCCTGCTGAGCTTCCAGGACAAGGAGGAAGAAACCGAAGAAGTTTTCAATGTGAAGAAATCAAGTTATAGCAAAAAGATAGTAAAATTACTTAAGAAAGAATATGAAGATGTTGAAAAATCGAAGATTAAGACAGAGCTCAACTCATCAGCCAACATTGCAACATAAATGAGTTAAAAAAAACAAACAAAACAGACAGAATGTTGGATCGGCGGCGGCCAGGCCCAGAGCAGCCAGGCCCAGGGGAGTGGCAGCCAGGCCTGGGGCGGTGGTGGCCAGGCCCGGAGCAGCCAGACCCGGAGCAGCCAGGTCGGGAGCAGCCAGGCCCGGAGAAGCCAGGCCCCTGAAGAAGCCGGGCCGGAGCAACAGCGGCCAGGCCCGGAGCAGCTGGGCCGGAATAGTTCGCTCCTCCCTCCTCGCTTGCCCACGTCCCAGGGCTGCCTCTCAGACATGGCTGGAAACTTTTGGGGGAACTTGAGGGTCTGCTGAATCAAGTGATGAAGGCTTAGATCTGGATGTGTTGAGTTGTTGTAGTGCTGGGGTGTTGATCTGTGAGTGCCTTCTGTGGGGTCTGGATGAGGTTGGTTGATCCATTTGGAAGTGTCTTTTGTGTGAAGTGTATCCTTGGGAATGTGGAGGTATTATTGATATGAGAAAATGCTAAGTAATTGATTTGCTACCTGAAAAATTTAAAGTTCTGAAAATTTAAGGTCTCTTGCCAAAAAGGTTTTAAAGCTAACACCTTAATTTTAATGGAGAAAGGGGAGGACATGCCCTTCCCACCCAGAACAGGTAATCCAATTCCAGCCAGCAGCTATCTTTAAACAATGTGTTTTTTTACATTTGAATGCCAAGGGCAAGTTTACATATAAACAAGTTTGCTTCTCAGTTCCCAGGGCAGAAAAAAACAAGGTTTAAAATTATTAGATTTTAAAATTTATTCTTAAAAATATAAAAGTTTATTAATTAAAAAAAAAAACAAGGAAATTAAAAAACCTGATGAACAATATTAACTGTTGATTATAATGGAATCAGAGATACGGGAGGGGAGTGGACTGACAATTCTCGGGGAAAAGGGGAGTGGGGTGTGGGGGAAGAGACTGATCATAAACTGTGCACTTATGGATGAGGACAATGGGGGGTGGGGAAAGGGCAGAGGGTGGGGTGGGAACCTGGTGGAGGGGGGGAAAATGAGGAACTTTTGTAATAATATGAACAATAAAGATTGATTTAAAAAATAAAAAAAATACAAAAAATACAAGTCAACAACAACAAAGTTGATCAAAAACGAGCAAAAGGTATAATAGATATAACTTCATCAAAGAAGTTATCCAATTGGTCAATAAGCACATGAAAAGATGCTCAACATCACTAATCATTAGAGAAATGCAAATAACAATCACATTTCATATTCACTAAAATGGCTACTATCAAAAAGACAACAAGTGTTGGTGAGAATATGTAAAGAGTGATACCCTCATACATTGCTGGTGGGAATACAAAATGGTAAAGACACTTTGGAAAACATTCTGGCAGTTTCTCAAAAGGTCAAACACAAATTTACCATACGTTCCAACAATTCCACTCTTGTTCTAGCTGGGTAGCTCAGGTGGTTAGAACATTGTCTCAATATGACAAGGTTGTGGGTTTGATCCCTGATCAGGGCACATACAACTATCAATCAATGAATGTATTAATAAGTGGAACCTGGATGACGCAGCCCAGTGGTTGAGCATCAGCCTATGAACCAGGAGGTCACAGTTCGATTCCCGGTCAGGGCACATGTCTGGGTTGCAGGCTCCAGTGTGGGGTGTGTAGTAGGCAGTGGAACAATGATTCTTTCTCATTATTGATGTTTCTATCTCTCTCTCTCTTTTTAAAAAAATATACTTTACTGATTTTTTTACAGAGAAAAAGAGGGAGGGATAGTTAGAAATATCGAGAGAGAATCATCAATCAGCTGCCTCTTGCACACCCCCTACTGGGGATGTGCCTGCAACCGAGGTACATGCCTTTGACCGGAATCAAACCCAAGACCTTTCAGTCCACAGGGCAAAAAGTATAGCACAGGTAATATAGTCAATGATATAGCAAAAACTATGTATCATATCAGATGTGCACTAGATTTATTGAGGTAATCACTTTATAAGTTATATAAATGTCTTATCACTGGGTTGTATGCCTAAAACTAATAGAATACTGTACACCAACTATAATTGAAAAATAAATTATTTTTTAAAAAAACCAAGCTCCATACATTGAAAAGTCTTAGACATAATAGCCAACCCAGTAGTATGGACACTTGATGGATCTAGACTGTGATGTCCACATACAGTTTCTCATGAAAAAGGAACCAGAGTTCCTTAGAGAAATGGCTAATTCCAAATTCAGAAAGCAAGAAAACTATTGGAGCATCATATCATAAGGACTTAGGCTACAACTGGTTGAAGATGAAATAATATGAATCTCAATAATAATTACTGCAATGGATTGAAATGTATGAAGTATCTTAAAATCCATGAGTTCATAACGATATTCAAAATAAAGAAACAAACCTCACTGGGCACCTTTGAAAGTTGTCAAGGAACTAGCTTTCTTTTAAAACCCAGTAAAGCAAAACAAAAACAAAAAAATCAAGCATTTATTCTGCCTTTCCTATAAAAAATAGTACCTAGTGGTAACTAAATAGCTGATGAGAAGCTTCTCTTTTTAGAAGTAAACCCAAGATAATAAATGAAGAAAGAATAATAGATCATAACATCACCCTTTTGCAACTTATAATAAGTTAAATGCTCTAGGTAATGATTACAATGGCTGTTGGGATAGAACATATTACTATTACCAATCTTCACCCTTCTCATACCCAGGCTCTTTGCCATGTGATTCAGTGGGAAGTTCCTCTCGGCCATTCATGTTGGGTTTGGTAATGTGACTTGCTTTCGCCAATGGAATGTGCACACATCTGACACTGCTCATTCCAAGTCTAGGCCATAAGAGGCATCTCATGTTTCTGCTTGCCCCTATTATACTTCTGCCATTACCATGAGAAGAATGTGTCCTAGTTATTCTGGTCTGAGGCGGGAGAGAGATAGGAGAAACAGACCTGGTTCTATCATGAAACTTGGGGACAATCCCATCTAAACCTGTATATCAAGCAACCCCTACCTGAATTGCAGATGCTTGAGTAAGAACAAACGATCGTTTATCTGAGTTTGGGGAAGTTTGTTATTTCACATTATTGTGGTAATAGTTAAGTGACAGCTGGCAGTATCACAAAATGAGACAAGCAGATACTCTGGGTCTCGTGGTATAATATATCACTACCTAAAACTTAGTCTTCCAAACAAAACAAAACAAAATAGAAACAGAACAAATCCAAATCTGTCCAATTCTCTAACTCTAACTACAAATTACAGGAAATTCAAGGTACTAGAAAAACACATTTAACGCCACTAATATGATGTAGTCAGCATCTGTGAAAAACTGTAAGATAAATGAAAGCAGTTTATTCAACAAATAAACTGAAAGGGGCTAGTTAAAAAAGAGAGATAGACAGGAAAACCTATAGACTAAGTGACTTAGGGATATATTAACAAATAACAATGAGTGGATTTTATTTATATACTGATTAAAATGATCAAATTAGTATATTTTATAGAATAACTAAAAAAATTTAAAGACTGACTATATATTTGTATAAAGGAATAAAATGGTAAGAGATTCGTTGCAATATATATATTGTCATTATAGTTATATTTAAAATAAGAGCCCTTATCTTTTCAATATATTGAAATAATTATGGTTGAAATATAATTATTTACTGAGATTTACTTTAAAATAACCTGATGATAAAATACATTAAAAAAAATAAAATAACCCAATGGAAGAGGAAGTATAGCTTTAACAAGATTGGCCATGAGTTGCTGTTACTATTCTTATGCACCATTCAGACTTGTTAGAGTAGATGTGGGTTATGATTGCTAAGTTTGTCCAGCACAGCAGTTTTATCACTAAAAGTTGGACTTGTTGATGGAGTCCCATAGTGGTTTCAGTGTTAGACACAGTTTTTTCCACTATACATCTGTGCATTTTCTCTTTGGGTGACTGAATGATATTTAAGACATTTGTATGCAAAGTTACTCTTTTTATGAACTGTTGTACCCTGTCAATGCATATTGCTCTGTGATTCCAGTATATCTTACCTGTACTGATCAAACCTAAATAAACATTTTTATTGTAACGCCTCCAAAACAAAACAAAACAAAACAAACAAACAAAATGGTTGCCCATGAGTTGACTGGTGAGGCTGGATGATGATGGGTTCATGGAGGTTCATTACACTATATCCTGTATGTTTTTGGAATTTCTCATAATAAAGAGCTAAACAAGGGGAAAAATAAAAATGACCACTAGGAAGTCAAATCATATGATCAAAGACACCAAGTAGCATATTTTCCCTACTTACCTGTTCTGTTCTTCCGTTTTTCTCTCTCTGCTTTTAGCTCCTCCATGGCTTGAGATTTTTTATCTAGTTTCTCATCCCGTTTGGAACGCCGTTCCTTGTTGTGGGATGTTACCTGCGAAGGGAAACATATGTAGGATGGTTCTTTTTATCGACTGGTTATGACTGTCTATACCTACAATTAATTATTTAGTTCTTCACTGTGACTCTGTATTACTATAGAAACTGAAATTTGTTTAAAGGGGGAGAGCATCCTCTTGTGGACAAAGAGGATAGAGCAGTAAAGTCAGCTCTCATCTTCCCTGCCTAATAAACAGAAAGCCTAAGAATTACAGGAATAAGC
This sequence comes from Pipistrellus hanaki, assembly GCF_964339955.1. Taxonomy (NCBI): domain Eukaryota; kingdom Metazoa; phylum Chordata; class Mammalia; order Chiroptera; family Vespertilionidae; genus Pipistrellus; species Pipistrellus hanaki. The sequence continues at coordinate 61,807,743 of NC_140503.1, forward strand.
ACTTTTAAAATATATGCAAAATCTATATACACATATATTTTTATTGTTGACAGTATTACAGATGTCCCCCATCCTGCCCTCCCTTTTCCCATCTCTTCCCAGCCTGTGCCCTCTCTCAGGCCTTCACCACACCGTTTGTCTGTATCCATGGGCTATGCCAGGTGTGTATGTAAATTCTTCGGTTTTTCTCTTCCTGGCCTCCCCACCCCTCCCCTCTGAGATCTGGCAGTCTGTTCCATGCATCCATGCCTCTGGACCTATTTTGATTCTCAGGTTATTTTGTTCATTAGACCAGGAATAAGCACTTTCAAGAAGGACATCCTAGATCATAGCCAATATTTGCTGATATTATCAACAAAGCATTCTGTGACAAATGCAGAGATGACTAATTTTCCCAGCTACTTTTACAACCAAGTCAGGATGAAGTACACCTGACTGAGTAAACAATACTAACCAATTGGCTACACTGAACAGGAAATTTAACAACTTTTTCTTAGAGGCTATTCACACTTCATTTAAGCTGCTTTTTAAATGCAGACTTGAGTGAAGGATTCCTAAGGAATTAAACAGTGTAGCTAGTGGTGAAATGATATATCTAGAGTATGTAATAGTTATGCACTGACTGACTTAAGCTGAGTAATATAAACACATCTTTTATATAAACACATGCATTCAAAATAGACTTTATTCTTCAGATAATGAGGTCCACTGAATCTCCTACCTGAGATTCTTGAATCTGTGTCAGCTTTTTCTTTTCTTGCTCTTCTTCTTGCCTTTTCTTTTTTTCTTTCTTTTCTTTCTTTTTGGCTGTTTTTAGTTTTTTCTTAATTTCAAACCTGATTAAAAGATATTTATTGTTTTTTTAAGTGGGGCAATTAAATATTTGTAATGACTGATTCCTATTAGATACAAGAAAGGAAGTAAGTAGGGGGCGGAGGAGTTAATAAACGTTTTCTGCTTCCTTTAAGAAGCTCCAATGTACAAGTACCATAAAAATCATTGACTATCGCCTGGCTGGTATGGATCGATTCCTGGTCAGGGTACATGCATGTGTTGTGGGTTCGATCCCCAGTAGGGTGCATTCAGGAGGCAGCCAATCAATGATTTCCTCTCATCATGGATGTTTCCATTTCCCTCTCCCTATTTCTTTTTCTCTGAATAAAATATATATTTAAAAATATTGAATATAAGTACAGAAAAATACTTAAAACATTAAGTTGGAATAGGCTTAAGAGGACAAAAATATTCAGGATATTACTGTATCCTGTCAGTAACACACAAATCCTCCTTGACCTTCATATAACAGAAGAAAGTAACGAATTTTTAAAATAAATTCCAATGGTGTTCCATCAGAAATAGAGTGAAACCACAGAGTCACTATCACATTAAAAAAAAAATGTTTTTACTAATTTTAGAGAGAGGAAGAGAGAGAGATAGAAACATCAATGAGAGAGAAACACATGGATCGGCTGCCTCCTCCACGCCTCTTACTGGGGATTGAACCTACAACCAAGGTACATGCCCATGATTGGAATTGAACCCAGGACCCTTCAGTCCGAGGGTCACTGAGCCAAACTTGCAAGGGCAGTAATACCAATCCTTTTTTTTAAATGTATTTTATTGATTTTTTACAGAGAGGAAGGGAGTGGGATAGAGTTAGAAACATCAATGAGAAACATCAATCAGCTGCCTCCTGCATGCCCCTACTGGGGATGTGTTCGCAACCAAGGTACATGCCCTTGACCAGAATCGAACCTGGAACCCTTCAGTCCGCAGGCCAATGCTCTATCCACTGAGCCAAACCAATTAGGGTGGTAATACCAATTCTTCACAAACTCTTCCAAAAAATAAAAGAGAAGAAAACACTTCTCAATTCATTCTATGAGGCTAGCATTTTTTTTTTTCTTATAAGAGAACATTTTGTTTGGTAAATTATAGAGATAGAAGAAGTAATTCATAGAAAGACGGGCTTAGGAAACAAGTTATGGAGGTAAAGGAAGGACCCTTGGAGTTTGGAAGTGAGGAAGCTCATGTGCTTGGGGGGCGGGGAGGGGAAGGAAAAGGGAAAGGCATGGGAAAGCCTAGGCTAATATTATTCTGATACCAAAGCCAGACAATGACATCACAAGGAAAAAAGTATAGACCAGTATCTCTTAAGAATGCTGGTACAAAACAGCAGCAAATTGAATCCATCTACATTATAAAAGGCCTGTGGCTGTAAGACCATAACAACAGTCACCAGGAGGTGCATTGATGGGTCTTGTGGTGGCACGGTGGGGCTGGAGTCCCATGCCCATGGAAGTATGGCAGGTCTGGGGTCCCACTTCTATGGCTGCACTGCAGGTCTGGGGTCGCGTGCCCACAGTGGCACGGCGAGTTTGGGGTCTTATGTAATTTCGCGCACTGGGCCTCTTAGTAAACTTATAAAAGGATGATACACCATGACCAAGCAGAAATGCAAGGTTGATTCAACATAAGAAAATCAATCATTGTAACCTACCATATTACCCTGTTTCCCCAAAAATAAGACAGTGTCTTATATTAATTTTTGCTCCCAAAGATGCGCTAGGTCTTATTTTCAGGGGATATCTTATTTTTCCATGAAGAAGAATACGGTACACATTTATTGTTAAATGAAAATAAAGGAAATTTATTACCTGTATACGGCACGGTAGTACAGTAGTTGTCAACACAAAACAGACAAACTATGACTCCTACAGTATCAAGAATTTACTCATTTATTCAATGGCAATCATGTCATCATCTTCTGAAACATCATCATAACAATCCAATTCCTGAATTTCCTGGTCAATTTCTTGTGACTCCATTTCTTTCAGAATCAGTGGACCAAATCTCTCATATTTAGCCTATGGGGGCCTTATTTTCGGGGGGGATGCCTTATATTTCACTCAGAAGGAAACCTGTAAGTAGGTCTTATTTTCGGAGGATGTCTATTTTCGGGGAAACATGGGTAGTAGAATGAAGTACAAAAACTACATAATTATCCCAACAAACACAGAACACGCATTTAACAAAACCCAATACCCTGTCTTGGTAAAAACTCTCAACAAACTAGAAACAGAAGGGAACTTTCTCAAACTGATAGAAAGCATCTATAAAAAACCCCACAGCTAACTTAATACATAATGGTGAAAGACTGAATCCTTTCCCCTAAGATTAGAACAAGACAAGGATGTATGCTCTCACTATTTCTAATCATCATGGTACTGGAAGACACACACACACAAAAAAGAAATGAAGGGATACATATGGGAAAAGAAGTAAAATTTATGCAGATCAGAAAAGTACAAATCAAAATCACAGTGAAATATATCACATCCATCAGAATAGCTATTAAGAAAAAAAGGGAAAATAACTAGTATTGGCAAGAATGGGCACAATTGGAACCAACATTGCTGGTGTGAATGTAAAATAGTGCAGAGGTTGTGGAAAAAACAGTTTGGTGGTTTCTCAAAAGGAAACATAAAATTACTGTATGACCCAGCAATTTTACTCCTAGGTGTACCCCTAAAAGGACCGAAAATAGGTATTCAAATATGTGTATATGAATGTTCATATTAGCACTATTCACAATAGCAAAACAGTGAAAACAACCCAAATATCAACCAACAGATCAATAGATAAACAAAAATCAGTATACACTGGAGGGAAACCAAGACGGTGGCATAGATATAATAAATACCTGGACTTGCTGCCTCACAAAACAACTTCAAAACTACAACTAAAAGACAAAACAGACATCATCCAGAACCACAGGAAGGTTGGCCAAGTGGAAATTCTACAACTAGAAGGAAAAAGAAAAGCACACTGAGACTCAAAGGAGCTGCAAAAGTAAAGTTCAGAGGTATGAGGAACGCATGTTCACAAAGGGCTGGTAACTGAGGGCTGGCAATTTAAGATGCGACTGTCTTTTTCATTTGGGAGATACAAGCTCCTAATTGCTCTGAACTACAGTTCTGGGTGAGACTCTGGGGACCCAGACTCATATGGGGAGAAACTGGACTGTCTGGCATTGGGTGGAACTTGAGGGCACTTTCTCTCAGAAGTACTTGCAGTGATTACTATGGGATACTGAGGCCCAGGAGCCTCTTAGGGCAGGGCTGATGGGAAGCCATTGCTGTTTGCTCAGCTCTGAGACCCCACCCCACCCATGCTGTGCGCAGAGGCTTTTGCATATGAATGGCCTGGTCCTTTGAAATCTAAAATTACCTAAGAAACTGCAGCTGAGTCAGAGAGACCCAGAACATCCAAAAGAAGGTCTAAGGCCCAACAGCAGCTTTCATTGCTTCACACCTGGGCCTCATCTGGGCACCTCCAAATCCCAAACAAAAAAGAGAATCTGCAGATCTATCTGTAGCTCCTGCTGGGTGGCCTCAGGCAGAGGCTAAATTAGCACCTCCTTGGAGATCCAAGAGCCAGTGTACCCAGTGGTAAGAGTGGGACCATCCAGATTACAACCCCTCAGATCCATAGGGGGCAGACTCCATGAGCACCAAAGCCCCAATGAAGCAAGTCTTGTCTTAGATGGGTGTCTCAAGCATAGAAGTTCTCCCATCATAGACACAGCTGATCCTCACAGCCAATTGGCCTGGTGGTCAATTCCTCCCAGTGATACTAACATCAATCAAGGCTTAACTACAACAAGACTATGCACACAGCCCATAAAGGGGTGCACCAAAAGTGTCCACTTCAGGTAACTGGGGAAGCTGAACCACTGGGCCCTATAGGACACCTAGCACACAAAGCCACTCTATCAACACAGGGAAGCAGCCAAAATGCGGAGACAAAGAAACAGGTTACAAATGAAAGCAATGGAGGAGATAGAGGAGATAGAGTCAAAACCACAGTTATAAGTTTTTTCAAGAATTTTCTAGAAACCGCCAATAAATTTAGCAAGATCCTCAAGAATATGAAAAATGACCAACTAGCCGAAACCAGTTTGACTCAGCGGTAGAGCATCGGTCTGTGGACTGAAAGGTCCCAGGTTCGATTCAGGTCAAGGGCATGTACATTGGTTGTGGGCACATGCCCGATAGGGAGTGTGCAAGAGGCAGCTGGTTGATGTTTCTCTCTCATTGATGTTTCCAGCTCTCTATCTCTCTCCCTTCCTCTCTATAAGAAAATCAATAAAATATATATTTTTTAAAAAATGACCAACTAGAAATTAAGCATACACTGACTGAAATAAAGAATAACATACAGAGATCCAACAACAGACTAGAGGATCGCAAGAATCAAGTCAAAGATTTGAAATACGAAGAAGCAAAAAACACCCAACTGGGAAAGCAAAAAGCAAAACATACAAAAGCTGTGATGGAAAGATAGTGAGATACCGAATTTGTAAATAATGATAAATCCCACCCTAGCCAGTTTGGTTCAGTGGACAGAGCATCAGCTTATGGACTGAAGAGTCCCAGGTTCGATTTTTGGTCAAGGGCACATACCTCAGTTACAGGCTTAATCCCCGGCCCTGGTGACCCTGGTTGGGCCCAACGTGGGAGGCAACCAATCGATGTGTTATTTCTCCCATTGATGTTTCTCTCTCTATCTCTTCCCCTCCTTTCCATTATCTAAAACCAATGTAAAAATATCCTTGGAGAGGATTAACATCAACAACAATAGCAATAATAATAATAATAATAATAATAATAATAATATTATAAATCTCAAGTGTTAATTAAATCCAATAGAGATAGGGCTTCAAATGTGAATTTTGGAAAAATTATTTTGTTATTTTATTTGCTCATTAAGGAATTATAACCTTACCTTCTTTTCAACACCTCCCTCTTCTCAATTCGGTTGAAGAGTTCTTGCTCTCGTTCCTTCTCTGTCATTTGCTCCAGACGAGCCCTGTCCTCCTCATCCCCCATGAGGTCTTCCCCGTAGCCATCATGGAACTCTTCATCTTCAGAAGAGGAGTCAGAGTCTGAACTAGAGGAGGAGCTGTTGCTGTCAGAATCCGACACTTCACCTGCCACAAAGGGCGAACAGAAGATTAGGCTCTACTAGAGAAGTCAGGCCGAGGTGACTGTTAATTATCATTACTCCTTGGCTCTCCTGGGTAAAATGGCATATGGCCATCTCTGCTCCCTTGGGTCTGCCTTTGGCAAATGTAAGCATAGGTTACGAAAAATTAGGCTGGAATATAAACCAGCATGTTCTTTTAAAACTTTTTACTTTTGAAAAAATTGCAGATCTAAAGAAAAAAGGTGGAAGAATAGGTGACTCTGATACATCTTTTTTTTTTTTTTTTTTTTTTTTTTTTTTTTTTTTAATAATCCTTAACTGAGGATATTTTTTCCACTGGTTTTCAGAGAGGGTGGAAGGGAGGGAGGGAGAGAAAACAAACACTGATGTGAGATATATCCATATTAATGGATGTATCTCATCCATAGTTAGTGGCTGCTTCCCACACATGCCTGGACCAGGTGAGGGAGTGAACCCTAATCCAGTTATGTGCCCTTGACTAGGAATTGAACCCAAGACCTTCAATGAATTGGCTGACACCCTAACCAGTTAGCAACACTGGCCAGAGTTCCTGCACATCCTTTTTTCTCCCCTTTAATATTATTATTGATTTCAGAGAGAGGAAGGGAGGGAGAGAGATAAAACATCAATGATTAGAATCATTGGTTGGCTGCCTCCTGCAGGCCCCAGACTGGGGATGAAGCTGCAATCTGGACATGTGCCCTGACCAGGAATTGAACCATGACCTCCTGGTTCATAGGTTGATGCTCAATCACTGAGCCACACTGGCCTGGCCCATCATTTTTTAAAATAAAATATACTGAGAAGGGAGAGGGAGAGAGAAATAAAGCATCAATGATGAGAGAGAATCATTAACTGTTTTCTTTACGCCAAACACTAGGGATCAGGCTGCAGTCCAGACACTGCCCTGATTGGGAATCAAACCATGATATCCTAGTTCATAGATTGTGTTCAACCACTGAGCCACACCCGCTGGGCTATATATCTTTTAACTTAGGTTTACACATTATCAACATTGCCAATTTACTTTTTGTCTACTTATTTAAAATAATGTATACAGCCGAAACCGGTTTGGCTCAGTGGTAGAGCGTCGGTCTGCGGACTGAAAGGTCCCAGGTTCGATTCCGGTCAAGGGCATGTACGTTGGTTGCGGGCACATCCCCGGTAGGGGGTGTGCAAGAGGCAGCTGGTCGATGTTTCTCTCTCATCGACGTTTCTAGCTCTCTATCCCTCTCCCTTCCTCTCTGTAAAAAATCAATAAAACATATAAAAAAATAAATAAATAAAATAAAATAATGTATACATTTTTTTATTTTTTTTATTTTATTGATTTTGTACAGAGAGGAAGGGAGAGAGATAGTCAGAAACATCGATGAGAGAGAGTCATCGATCAGCTGCCTCTTGCACACCCCCTACTGGGGATATGCCCGCAACCAAGGTACATGCCCTTGACCGGAATCGAACCCGGGACCTTTCAGTCCCCAAGCCGACACTCTATCCATTGAGCCAAACCAGTTTCGGCAAATGTATACATTTTTATTATTCATTTTGCTGAACTGAAAGTAAGTTGCAGAGATTGTAACCCTTTATACCTAAACACTTCTCCTAAAAGACAGTCTTTTACATAATCAATTATACAATTATCAAATTCAGGAAATTTAACACTGATGGAATACCTTCATCTAACACACGCCCTATTCAAATTTCACCAGTTGTTCTAACATAGTCCTTTATAGCCACTTTTCAGCCAAAGAGGGACTCAATCTAGGATCACACATTGCATCTGGTTTCTATGACTCTCTAGTACCTTTAATCTGCAACAACCTTTTTCTTTTGGTCTTTCATACCATTGAAGTTTTGAGGAGTATAAGTCCAAATATTATCTAACAGAATTTTATGAAGTAATAAATATTCTTTATCTGAGCCGTAGCCACCACATGTGGCTACCAAGCAATTAAAATGTGGCTAATGCAAATGAGAGACTAAAATTTTAAGTTTTAATTATTTCAAACTTAAACAGCCACAGTTATCAAATGTCCACAATTTCAGTTGGTTGGTTTCATCAAGCACTATTTAGGTTATGATTTTTTGGCAACAATACTCTCTAAGTAATTGTGTCCTTTTCAAAGTATCACATCAGGAAGCACCTGATATCTATTTGTCCAATTACTAGTGATATTTAGATTTTTGGGTAAGGTAGTATCCCATAGATTTCTCCATTGTAAAGGCACTTTTTTCTTCTGTGTAGCTATTAAGTATAACGGGGAGATGTTTTGAGACTGTAAATATCTTACTTCCAACAAACTCTCACCCAGTGATTTAAGAGTCATTGATAACTCTTGAGTAAATCAATTATTACTGATGACTGAAAAATGGTGATTCAGCCAAGACCGGTTTGGTTCAATGGATAGAGCGTCGGCTTAGGGACTGAAAGGTCCCGGGTTCGATTCCGGTCAAGGGCATGTAACTTGGTTGCAGGCATATCCCCAGTAGGGGGTGTGTAAGAGGTGGCTGATCGATGTCTATCTCTCATCGATGTTTCTAACTCTCTATCTCTCTCCCTTCCTCTCTGTACAAAATCAATAAAATATATTAAAAAAAAAAAAAAAAAAAAAAAAAAAGAAAGAGGGAAGGGAAGGTCAGGGTGAAACTCTAATGCAAATACTCCTCATGGGTTTCCTGGATGGGTTTCACTGAACTCATTAATCTTCGGAACTGCATGTATTTTTCTTTCTTCATTTAGCTTCTCAAAGGATCCATGACCACTGAAATGTTCTGAGCTGCTGAAATGCATGCGCGTTTCCCTCCATTTCTGACTGCACCCTCAGCCCGTAAGAAGGGGAGCTCACTGCCAGGCTCTGGGCTCCCGGCTCACCTTCCTCAGGGGCTGAGCTCTCAGCGGAACTGTCTTTGTCCGAACTGCCTGAAGAAGCAGTTTTATTGGCCTGTTTCTTCATGGCTCCTTTCTTCTCTATTTTTCTGGTCTTTCCTTTCTTCTTATTTTTATTGCTCCCGAACGTCCACTACAAAGAAAAAAGAAAAAGGAAAACTGAAAAAGAGACTTTCTTGGGAAAACCTGGAAGATTCAAAAGTTAAAAGTCCCTGACATTCACCAAAATTGCTTTGGACACAAATCTACTTTATATGAACATATGAATTTTTGAAATCTTGGTTAAAACTTAATAACTTATGGTTTGCAATTTCTTAGTGGTAGTAGACAATTGATATAATAAAATTTAATTAATCACTTTTTATCACAACAGAAAAACAAAGATAACAACTTTATGGCAAGTCAACTAAGTTAATGAAAACTCAGTTGTTATAGCAATCAACCCCTAGAATTATTGCCTCTCCATTTCCTGTAGCAGAGAAGGCAGTGGGGGTTGTATGTCTCTATTCTCTGTTCAGTACACACAGAATGGTTTAGTTCTGGAGTGGGTTCCAAGAAGGCAGGAAATAAAGCTTGTCAGAAGAGAATTATCGAAAGCACAGCAAGAGGGGATGAGGCCCATGCTTTAACATGGATGGTAGCACTGGTACCAACTCCAACGAGGCAGAAAGCAAAGTAGATCATTTTGTGTGTGTGTGTGTGTGTATTTGTGTGCATCTATTAAAAAAAAAAACCTACATAGCTATGGCCAAGTGGCTCAGCTGGTTGGAGCATTGTCCCATGCAGCAAAAGGTTGCATAATTGATTCCTAGTCAGGGGTACTAGGTTGAGTTTAATCCCCAGTTGGGGCATGTATGGGAGGCAACTGATTGATGTTTCTCTCTCACATGGATCTTTCTCTCTCTTTCTCAAAACAATAAATATATCCTTGGGTGGGGGTAAAAAAAAAAATCTGCATATACAGAGTATCCAAAAAAAAAAAAAAAAAAAAAAAAGTATGCACACTTCAACAGCTGATAGCTCAATTTTTAAAATGAAATGCATTTTAATAAGCAATTCCATTATAATTATTCAAAGTGTGTGTATAAATTTTTTGGGACATACTGTATGTTTAAATTGAATCATAAATAGGAGATTCCATACATATAAACATACGGAAACTTCAATTGCTGATGTGGCTCAGTGTTTGAGCATCCATCTATGAAGCAGAAGGTCACGGTTTGATTCCTGGTCAAGGCACATGCTGGGGTTGCGGGTTTGATTCCCAGTGGCGGGAATTGGGGGAGGGGGGCATTCAGAAAGCAGCCAATTGATGATTCTCTCTCATCATTGATGTTTCTATTTCTCCTTTCCTCTCTGAAATCAATAAAAATCCTATATAACAAAAGCCTAATATGCTAAGTGACCGATCGTCCATTCAACCAATCAAACCATAATATGCTAAGGCCACTCAACTTCTTGTTATGACGTGCACTGACCACCAGGGACAGACGATCCAACCAATAGGTTTGCCTGATGCTAAGGTCCGGAAGATCTGGACTGAGTGAGATGGGCCAGACACGCCCTAGAGCCCTTCAGTGGTCCCGCCTGCCAACCTCCCGTGTCCCTCCCCAGCCCCAATCGTGCACTGGTGGGGTCCCTCGGCTTGGCCGGCACCCTCTCACAATCCAGGACCCCTTGGGGGATGTCAGAGAACCAGTTTCAGCCCAATCCCACAGGCCAAGCCATAGGGCTTCCACTGGTGCATGAGTTTGGTACCTGGCCTCTAGTATCCTACCTAATAAAAGAGTGATATGCAAATTAACCATCACTCTGCTCCACAAGCCATGCCCACCAGCCAATCAGAGCAAGTATGCAAATAAACCCAACCAAGATGGCTATAGCCACAGAGAGCAGGAGGGAGGCATATCCCCAGCAACAGAGGAAGCCAAGCTTTCCATCTGCCCTTGCCAGCCTAATCCTCCACTCAAGGCTACAAAATTTCAATTATAGAAGGTAAACAAATCCAAACAGACAGGCTGCCACCAAGAGCAAGCAAGAGGCTTGGCTCCGCTCCAGGCTACAAAGTTTCAATTGTAGAAAGTAAATATACCCCAGATACCAGGGCCTCCGATTGGGTTGCTGGAGGCGTTGGCTGGCTTGAAAACCACCATAGGCCCCTCTCTCAGGCTACCCCAAGCCCCAAGGGAACCCCCACCCTGATCCAGATCACCCTTCAGGGCAAACCAGCTGGCTCCCACCCATGCACCAGGCCTCTATCCTATCTAATAAAAGAGTAATATGCAGATTGACCATCACTGCAACACACAATATGGCTGCCCCCATGTGGTCAAAGATCCTGCCCCTATGTGGACACAAGACAGCCAGCAGGGGAGGGCAGTTGGGAGGCAACAGGCCTACAAGGGAGGGCAGTTATGGGTGATCAGGCAAGTAGGAGAGGACAGTTGGGAGGCACCAGGCCTGCAAGGGAGGGGAGTTGAGGGGGAATAGGCCTGCAACAGAGGGCAGTTGAAGGTGATCAACCCTGCAGGGGAGGGAAGTTAGGGGTGACTAGGCCAGCAGAGGAGGGAAGTTGAGGGAAGTTGGGGGCAAACGGGCTGGCAGGGGAGCAGTTAGACATCAATCAGGCTGGCATGGGAGTGGTTAGGAGGTGATCAGGCTGTCAGGTAGAAGCGGTTAGGGGCAATCAGAAAGGTAGGTAGGCAGGCGAACAGTTGGGAGCCAGCAGTCCTGGATTGTGAGAGGGATGTCCCAAATTGGAGAGGGCACAGGCTGGGCTGAGGGACAACCCCACCCCCACCCCCATGGATGAATTTCATGCACCGGGCCTCTAGTACATATATATATATTTAAAAGAACAGTCTTTGCTCCTTCTATAATGTAATGCTAAATTAACCTCCTAACTCAAAGTGGCTAATATCAGAAGTAAATTTGCTTGAGTTTTGATTTGTTTTTGTGGGGAGTGAAAGGGGCAGTTCTGATGAGATTTCCATTTTAGAAATATTCCATATGAACTCTTCTAGTTTACTTTAAATACTGTGAAAGAGTGCTATTTTAATCTTATCTTAGTTATTTTAATTGCCACATTGTTTTTGTACTCAAGAACTAGACAAAAGGGGCAAGTAAAAACAAAACAAGCACATGTTATAGTGATATAAAATGAATGATTTCCCTTTATAAGTTCATCTACTTCTCAAACTTAAACACGTCAACTCTTAGATCATTATCTAGATAAAAACCCTAATGCTTCTCTCTTCTAAATCATAGTTCTCAACCATTTCAATTTTTTTACCTTTTTTCATAGCTTTTCTTTTTTTTTTTTTTTTTTTTTTTTTAATAATTTTTATTTTTCAATTACAGTTGACATACAACATATTCATTTTAGGTATATAACCCGGTGATAAGATATTTATATAGCCGGACAGGTTTGGCTCAGTAGATAGAGCATCGGCCTGCGGACTGAAAGGTCCGGGGTTCGATTCTGGGCAAGGGCATGTACCTTGGTTGTGGGCACTTCCCCAGTAGGGGGTGTGCAAGAGGCAGCTGATGGATGATTCTCTCTCATCGATGTTTCTAGCTCTCTATCCCTCTCTCTTCATCTTGGTGAAAAATCAATAAAATATATTTAAAAAAAAAAAGATATTTATATAATCTTCTAAGTGATCACCCTGATAAAACTAGTACACATCTGAAATCATACATAGTTATTACAATATTATTGATCATATTTCCTTATGCTGTACTTTTCATTCCAGCAACTATTCTGCAACTACCTATTTGTTCTTAATCCCTTCACCTTTTTCACCCATCCCCCCCAGCAATCTGGCAACCCTCAAGTGTTTTCTGTATCATTGAGTCTATTTCTGGTCCGCTTGTGCATTTATTTTGTTTCTTTTTAGGTTCCACAGATAAGTGAAATCATATGGCATTTGTCTTTCTCTGCCTGACTTATCTCACTCAGCACCAATGCATTCTAGGTCACTCTTTTTTTTTTTTTTTTTTTTTAAGGTTGAGTTATATTTCATTGTATATATGCACCACTTTTTTTTAATATATATATATTTTATTGATTTTTTACAGAGAGGAAGCGAAAGGGACAGAGAGTCAGGAACATCGATGAGAGAGAAACATAGATCAGCTGCTCCCTGCACACCCCCAACTGGGGATATACCCACAACCAAGGCACATGCCCTTGACCGGAATCGAACCTGGGACCCTTCAGTCCGCAGGCCAATGCTCTATCCACTGAGCCAAACTGGTTTTGGCTGCACCACTTTTTATTCATTCATCTACTGATGGACAACTAGATTGCTTCCATATTTTGGCTATTTTAAATAATGCTGCAATGAACGTATAGGTGCATGCCTTTTAGATTTGGTGTTTTGGGTTTTTTCAGATAAATACCAAGAAGTGGAATTGCTGGGTCTTTTGTTATCTTGTTAGGTTTTGTTGTAAGCTATTTTGACAGGTATAAATATTGCTACCCCAGCCTTTCTTGTTTCCATGAAATATTTTTCCACCCCCCCCTTTTTTTTTTAATTTTAAAAAAAATATATATTTTATTGATTTTTTACAGAGAGGAAGAGAGAGGGATAGAGAGTTAGAAACATCGATGAGAGAGAGTCATCAATCAGCTGCCTCTTGCACACCCCCTACTGGGGATGTGCCCGCAACCAAGGTACATGCCCTTGACCGGAATCGAACCCGGGACCCTTGAGTCCGCAGGCCGATGCTCCATCCACTGAGCCAAACCGGTTTCGGCCCCCCCCCCTTTTTTTTTGTCTGTGTGTCTTTCCATTTGAAGTGAGTCTGTTTTAGACATATGTAAAAGACTTGTTATTCATTTAATCCTTTTGCATTTAAAGTAATTATTGATATATATGAATTTAATTGCCATTTTAATATTCCTTATTTTTATTTATTTTTTATTCTTCAAGAAGAACATGACTTCTTGCCCTTGCTGGTTTGGTTCAGTGGATAGAGCGTCAGCCTGCGGACTGAAAAGTCCCAGATTTTATTCTGGTCAAGGGCACATGCCTGGGTTGTAGGCTTGATCTCCAGTGAAGGGCATGCAGGAGGCAGCTGATCAATGATTCTCTCTCATCACTGCTGTTTCTCCCTTTCTCTCCCTCTCCATTCCTCTCTGAAATCAATAAAAAAATATTTTAAAAAGAACACAATCTCTTTATTAAATCCTCACCTGCAGATATGTCTTTGTATCTTAATTTTTATTTATTCATTTTAGAGAGGAAGGGGGTAGATGGAGAGAGGGAAAAATAAATTTGTTATTCCACTTACTTATGCATTCATTGGCTGATTCTTGTATGTGCCCTGACTGGGGATCTAATCCTCAATCTTGGCGTATCAGGATGACACTCTAAACCAAGCATGTCACACTCACAGCCCAACAATTATTTTTGCAGCCCAGTCAATATAACAGTAAGAAACTTAAAAAAAAATTTTTTTTTTTAAATTGATTTCAGAGAGGAAAGGAGATGAAGAGATAGAAACATCAATGATGAGAGGGGGAAAAAAATGATGAGAGGGAATCATTGATTGGTTGCCTCCTGCACGTTGGACTGAGCCCACATGCCTTAAACCAGAATCGAACCCGTGACCCTTGAGTCCCCAGCCAACGCTCTATCCACTGAGCCAAACTAGTTAGGGCAAGAAATGTTTTAATAAAAATTTCGTGACTTAATTTTTACAATATCCTGTTATACATAATTATTAATAACGAACTACATCATTTACTAATGACTGATTACTATAATCGTGTTGCATTCATTTTCCTTATGCACCTTAGGCGCAGGCACACCATTTCTCTACACTAATACTAGCAGAGAATATTTAGCAGCTGATTGCCACATCAATAGACTTGTACTGACTTGTTTGGTATATGCAACAGGAAATATTTCTCCTCTGGAGAACAAGAAAAATAGGTTTATTTGCATTATGCTTATTGATTTGTGCAGTTATTCAATGTCTGGTAAGTTAATGTTTAAGAAACAATATTAATTTTTATTAAAATGTTTTATTTTACGTTAACCGTTAACTCATTTATTTTATATTCAGCACATCTCTATCGAAATAAATCTATGTTTCTATGAAAATTGAAGCTTTTGTTTTTTTGCAGCCCATATAAACTTAAATCTTGTTTATTTGGCTTGTGTTAGCCTTTGAGTTTGACATGCTTGCTCTAAATAATTCAGCTACCCCTGATCAGAGCTTGGGAATGTTTTTTTTAATACACACACACACACACACACACACACACACACACACACACACCAAATTTCCATCACTTAAAATTTCAAGGCCAGCCCTAGCTGGTTTGGCTCAGTAGATAGTCAGCTTCTGGACTGAAGGGTCCTGGGTTTGATTTCAGTCAAGGGTATATACCTAGGTTGCAGGCTTGATCCCCAGTATAGGGCATACAGGAGGCAGCCAATCAATGATTCTCTCTCCTCAGTGATGTTTCTATCTCTTTCTCCCTCTCTTTTCCACTTAGAAATCAATAAAAATATCTTTTTTAAAAAAAAACTTCTTTCAGGGTCCACTTCATTCCTATTTATTCCTCTTTAAATACAGAGAAAGATACTTAAAAAGGTACCAATATCTTCCAAATATTTTTTTCCCCCTGGAGAATACATCACATTTATTATAGTTTACATTTACTACTGTAAACCAGAGGTTCCCAATGTTCTAAGTACATATTTTAAAGATTTTCCCAGTACCTCTTCTCCCGATCACAGAAGTTAATAAGCCATAAAGGAGATGAGAAAGGCTTATGGCAGGCAAAATCAACAGAGAAATATCTTAATCCAGCCATTAGCCTAGCAATGCTCACCTATTCCTGCAAAAGCCTTGTTCTGTTGACTCTGAGAATAAGGGAAAATGAATTCTTCTCTCATTGCCAGAGTGTGATAGTAAATGGAGGCACACAAGTAAAGGACAGGATTCAAAGGATGCTTTTAGGCCCTTGCCATCTAGTACAGAGGAGAGGAGTGACCTGGCATTTCTTAATTTGTTTTGGGCGTTATGGCTCTACTAAAAGGCAAACTGTTGTGATCTTTTTTTTTTTTTTTTTTTCATTGTGATATTTAATTTTTAAAACTGTTGTGATCTTAAAAGTGCACCACACAGAAGGCAAGAATGAGAAAAAGAGTGCCTGCTGATCTGTATCTGGGTGCAGAGGCCAGAGCCACCCCCAGTGAAAGCTGCTCAATAATAATCTGGAAAAGCAAAAGGATCCACTGTCACTCAGAATTCTCATATACATGGATGTCCTGCTTTCTACGTATATTCAGAACCACACATATCAAAGGAAGCATGCCTATACAGGGTAGGGTAAAGGAGGTTTACTGTTGTTCATAGGAAAGTAATATAATAATTAATAAATAATATTATAAGAATAAGCTGAGAGAGAGAGAGAGACAGACAGACAGACAGACAGACAGACATGGGTGTGAGACACATTGATTGGTTATCTCCAGCACTTGCCCCAACCGGGGCCCAAGAACCTGCAACACAGGTACATGCCCTTGACCAGGAATTAAACCCACAACTCTTTGGTGCACAAATTGACTCTAACTGCTGAGCTACACCAGCCAGGGCAAGATGTTTTAATAAATAAAAAGAGATTAAAAAAAAAAAAAAAAAAAGAGATTTGTAGTTTGACTTTCACTGGGTGGCAATAATATAACGATATAAGGAGGGTTAGTACCACACAACCTGTGACAAACTGACCTTCCCAGCACTCAGCCAAAAGAAAGGAAGAAACGTGGGGTTGGAAATAGTTGCTTTGAATTTAGGTAATATTGATACACTGAGTAGTTTGAGCATCCTGGAAGCAAAACACACACACAAAGAAACTTGAAGTCTTCAAGAGGATATCTCCAGTGAGCAACCCAGTTACTCTGAAATGAATTTACAAGTGAAACAAAAATACTTTGAGGTAAGTAGGATTCAAGAAGAACAGCTGGGTTAGTGATAAACTATATCGGGATTAGGGTTTAAAAGAATTGGAATAAAGGAGACATATGTAATACTTTCAACAATAAAGAATTAAAAAAAAGAAAAAAAGAATTGGAATACAGCCCAATCCCTTAACTGACATTGTTTCCTTATGGGTAAAGTAGGAATGACAATACCCCTTGACCATTTATCAGGGTAGTGTGAGACTCAAAGAAGATAGAATAAAAGAAGTTTAGAGCACATCATTAAGTTTATATCTATGCAGGGTACTATTTTATGATCTGGAATACAAGAGTCCAGATGACCTCTATGAACTATTGGAGTTTTAGAGTTGTAAGATTATATGTTAACTGAGTGTTATACTAAGTCAAAGCAATCTTTAAAAGAATTTGTACCGTAGTCATTATTGATATTGACAGTGGCCAGCAAAGAAGTGTGTGAGAAGGCATGGTCTCTGACTTAGGTGTTTTTTGCCCCCCAGAAAGTAGAAAAGGCCAGTGGAGTTGAAGAATAAATACAATTTAATGTCAGCCCTCAGAACATGAATAGCTTAGCTTTCTTTTCTATGTAATTAATTAGACAAAGTACAAAAGACACTACTGTATTTTATAACCAGTCAATCACATATATTTAACTGGAAAACATAGAGAATCACTACGCTCAATCACAAAAACTTAGAAGTCTGGTATGGAGACAAAAACAAAAGTGAAACAGATGTAATACAAAAATATGTAGCGCCCCCCACACCAAAAAATATATATGGAGCACTGGCTGGTGTGTAACAGTGGTTAGTCCAATTGGTGTGGCTCGGTGCTTGAGCATCAAGCTATGAACCACGAGATCACATTTCAATTCCCTGGCCAGGGCACATGCCCAGATTGTGGGCTTGATCCCCAGTATGGGGTGGGCAGGAGTCAGCCCATCATTGATTCTCTCTCATCATTGATGCTTCTATCTCTCTCTCTCCCCCTTCCTCTCTGAAATCAATAAAAAAATATATTTTTAAAAACACACAAAAAACAAACAGTAGTTGTTAGACTATTCACCCATGCACCAGAGTCGTGGGCTCAATTCCCAGCCAAGGGCACATACCTGGGCTGCAGTTTAGAATCCCGGCCCCAATTGAGGTGCATGTGGGAGGCAACCAATCAATGTGTCTCTCTCACATTAATCTCTCTGTCTCTCTCTACCCCCGCCCTCCATTCTCTCTAAAAACCAATGGGAAAAGTATCTTCTAGTGAGGATTAATATAAAAAAGGTAAAATATAATCAGTTCTACATTCTACTGTTTGGTAGGAAGTGTCAGAATTTGTTGTACACAAGTCTGAGCAAGTGGTCTATGGAAATCATTTTATTTTTCCAAATTCTTGTGATAAGATTTTTTTAATTCTCATCTGAGGATATTTTATAGAGTGGAAGGGAGGATAGAGGGAGTGGAGAGAGAGAGAAAGAGAGAGAGGTGTGTCAATGTGAGAGAAATACACTGATTGGTTGTTTCCCCACACACACTCTGACCAGCTCCAGGTATTGAATATGCAACTGAGGTACATGTCTTTGATGGGAAATCGAACCCACTACCTTTTGGTGCACAGGCTGATGCTTTAACCACTGAGCACACTGGCCAGGCTGTGATGAGCTTTTAATGGTATCTAGATAAATAAGGTGTACTGTATGATCATCTAAATAGCCAAGAACTAAGAAGTATGTAAAAATAAGGTTTGTAAGCAATCCAAATAATTGTAGCTAAGTTCAAGTACTAAAGAAGAGTATTCCAACCTAAACTCTATGGGGTCCCCTGGTTTCCTGACCACAGAGCAGAGCAGATGCAGGAAGTTGGAAGTAGAGCAGATTACCAAAAGGTGAGAACAAGTGGCCACTTCTTACCTACAGTAATGGAGAGAAAGAAAAGGTATAAAAAGCAGTACCTCACAGCTCAACATTTTGGAAGGCATTATTTCATGGTATAAGAACTGCCGTTTGTAATCATGACTAAATCAACAAGAAAAACAACTATATATAATAATACCTATCAAAAAAACTTTTCAAATGTAGTGGGATTTATATTCTAAACTCTCAAGAATTTAGTTTCAGTATTAGGATAATTCACCTCTGTGGAACATCTTGTTCTGGAGAACTGTGTCTATGACGGGAAAATAAATACTAGCTTAGCAGTGAAGGCCTTTGTCAGAAGCATGTGCTAATTATGCATCTCTTCGGTAAAGCATAACAAAATACTCTTGCATATCTAGACCAATTTCCAGGAAAAACTGTTATTAAATGAATATAAAAGTAAAAGTTATCTCTTTCAAAATATTCTATTAATAAAAATACTAGAGCCAGCAAGAGGTAACAGCGTGGGAATTAGGACTATAACTAGGTTAAAGTGGGAGAACCCAAAAGCTCAGATGAAATAGGAGAAAAAGAGAAAAAGCTTCAGAAAGCAATAGAAAAAAAAGGAATGGGGGAAAGTAAGAAGAGACCAGAGTCTTTGGAGAGGCAAGTGGGTGAGTTTTGCAATCGGGAAGGCTGACATAGGTCTCGGGGAAGAAAAAAGAGGTATGACATGTGCCAAACTACAGGGCTGGGCCAAAGCTTTTATTGTTCAAAAATGTTGAAAACAAGACTATAACGAAGCTTTTTTAAAAAAAATCTGTTAGGTAGAGGATATTAGAACATAATGCAGCGGTTTCCTCACTATGTCTAATGTAGTTACACTCAATTTTGAACAACAAAAAAGGTTTTCTTGGTATTCAACGTGATTTTTACAGATAACTAGTGAAAATCTAGGCTTTCTTCTTATCTAGCTGCAGTTAGATATGATCCACCATTTCTAAAAAGGACTCTGAACAACTTAACTTAGGACTCCATTCCTCCAAACAAATGTACTTTTTTGTTTTGTTTTTAAGTCCCACCTTGTGAGTGAGCTGCTACTCTCTTCCTTCTAACCTTGTTATTTTTCTTCCCTGGCACTTCTGTTTGCATCCTTGGTGGTGCTTCTCCAATCTAATGCTTTTAGGGACAAGAAGTGACAGCACTACACTGGCCAGTTTGGCTCAGTGGATAGGCGTCAGCCAGTGGACTAAAGGGTCCCAGGTTCAATTCCAGTCAAGGGCACATGCCTGGGTTGCAGGATCAGTCCCCAGTGGAGGGCATGCAGGAGGCAGCCAACCAATGATTCTCTCACATCATTGATGTTTCTCTCTCTCTTCCTTCCTCTCTAAAATCAATAAAGATATCTTTAATATATTTTTATTTATTTTTCACAGCGAGGAAGGGAGAGGGATAGAGAGCTAGAAACATCAATGAGAGAGAACCATCGATCAGCTGCCTCCTGCACACTCCCCAGTGGGGATGTGCCCACAACTAAGGTACATGCCCTTGACCGGAATCGAACTTGGGACCTTTCAGTCCGCAGGCCAATGCTCTCTCCACTGAGCCAAACCGGTTTCAGCAATAAAGGTATATTTAAAAATATTTTTAAAAAAATAAGTGGCAGCGCCAAAGTGCCACAGTACAGCATTATGGCTTACTACTGAGGTGTGCTTTCCAATTTTCCAAGCTTACCGTAGTCAAATTAAACCTTACAGAATGAGTCCCATGAGCCTCAAATTCTCACTGAGAATAATGCATTCACCAAAAATAATACATAAGTATGTTCACTTTCATTAAATTTAGGCCCCCGTACTCCCAGGCGAAGATAAAATAACACCCACTATTCCCTCCCTAACTGAACCTTATACTTAATGTCCAATGCACCCACTTTTTCTGGATAAGAAACTTTCAGCTACATGTCTTCTTTCTCTAAAATCAGTTCATGTCTCTCCCTATAACAAACCACCCGCTAACCTCAGTTGTTCTTGACCAGTTTTCTGCCCTATCAAATCTGAAGAAACCAACATACTTTTTCTACCTGTATTCACTGTTCATCAACGATAATAAACAATAAGGTTTGGGAGGTGTATCTGAAAAAATTACAGAGTGACATATGATACAAGCAGGCTCCATCTGACTGGGACTTGCTTTAACAACCAGATTTCTGTAAATAATGAGGATATAAAAGCCATAGCAGAAATGAGACAACATAGCAAATTTCCTCATTATACAGTTTTTACCTACAAAAAGACGTATGAATATCATTATGAGAGTGAAAATATGGCAAGAGCTGCTGTCTCAAACTTTATATTCTAAGGATCTCTCAGAAGTTCCCTACCCAACCCAAAACTGGGTAGCTATAAAAAAAGAATTCACAGTATTATCACTGAGTTCTCTGGGAGTTGGCAGGACTCAAAAAAAGTTTTTTTCTCAATCTTTTTGCACAGTTTGCTGAATTGTTCAAAGTAATAAAATATTCACCCTAACTTTGAGGTGCTCAGCTAGTAGCATGGGCAAAAGAGTGATGATACGTACTGAAGGTGCCTTTCAGAAAGGCCATGAAACTTAGGCCACTATTCCCAGTGGGGCAAGGCGATCGGAGTAGAGCTGCAAGAAGCTTGTGGGCCTGGGGAACTGGGACCTGAGAGCAGCAGCAGGAGCTAAGAATCTGGTAGGGGGAAAGTTACTCAAATTATCATTGCCCACTGGGCAGAGTGCAACTTGCCTGACAGCTTTTTCTCCAATAAGTGCATAAGCAGTTGGGTAGGATTCTAAGTGAAGACTTTTAGATATGGTTAAGTAGCTGCAAGGAACTTTTATCTTGAAGGTCTTTATGGACGCTGGATGTACTCTAGCACAAGTTTTGTGTTTCTCTAAGCTGTGGAGGTAGCACACATTTTGCTTCCTGACACAAGCAGCTAAAAAGTATGAAGGGAATCCCTACTAATAACTGCATACTTAGGACTTGAATATGAAGAATGAAATACTCCACAGAATATTTAGGCTTGTATTTTAAAGAACTGCAAAGACCATAAACATGTAATAGGGTATTCTAGATATACCACAGATTCAAACTCATAGAATACTGATAGGCGAGGGGAGGAAACACACAACAGCTGACTTCTGAAACATGGAAAATAAAAGTAGCTGATAAAGAAACAGTGGGAAAAGGAAATTATTCAAGATTTTCCTGTATTATTTATGCATTCAAAAAAATTAAATGGGCCAAAACCGATTTGGCTCAGTGGATAGAGCGTCACCCTGCAGACTGAAAGGTCCCGTGTTCGATTCCGGTCAAGGGTATGTACCTGAGTTGCGGGCACATCCCCAGTAGGGGGTGTGCAAGAGGCAGCTGATCAATGATTCTCTCCCATTGATGTTTCTAACTCTCTATCCTTCTCCTTTCCTCTCTGTGAAAAATCAATAAAAAAAAAATTAAAATAAAAAAATTAAATGGGCCAGCCATTGTTGCTCAGTGGTTGAGCATAGCCCTATGGCACAGGAGGATTCCAGTCTGGGCACATGCCCGGGTTGTAGGCTTAATCTCCAGGAGGGGCGCGCAGGAGACAGTTTCTATCTATCCCTTCCCCTTCCTCTCTCTAAAATCAACACACACACACACACTTTTTAATTTTTTTTAAACTACAAATTGTAGCTTCAAAGTGAACACACAGAGGAGTTAGAAGGGGGCACACCCAGAGCAGGCAGGGGTGCGTGCAGGAGGCAACCAGTTGATTTGCTCTCCCACATCGAAGTTTCTGTCTCCCTCTCGTTCTCCCTCCCTTCCTCTCATCACTCTCAGAAAAGCAATGGGAAAAATATCCTCAGGTGAGAATTAACACACACAAAAAAAGACAAAAGCCCAGGCAGAGTGGCTCAGTGGTTAAGCATCAACCTATGAACTAGGAGGTCATGGTTCTATTCCTGGTCATTGATGTTTCTATCTCTCTCGTTTCCTTCCTCTCTGAAACCAATAAAAAAAATATTTTTAAAAGAAATTAAAAAAAGAAAGCTTCTGGTCCTGCGGAAGTATTTTCCACTAAAATACGGCACTCTCTACAGAAATTTCTTTTCTAACACAAAAGTGGAATTAAAAGACGAGGAAAATACCCACACAAAATGAAAGAGATGATGACTAATGTGCCCTTTCTTCTGCGGTAGGCTGAAAACAAAAGACTGAAAAATATCCACAAATGCCCTGTAGAGACTAGCAGTTTAGAGAACATGACAATCAGAGTTTTCTTTCCTAAGAAGTTTTTGTAGATCTTAAGTTGGAGGTCTCAGTTTAAGAAAAAGAGGCCATGCCTGGCTGATTGGGCTCAGTGGATACAGTATTGGCCTGTGGACTGAAGGGCCCTAGATTCAATTCCAGTCAAGGGCACGTATCTCGGTTGCAGGCTTGATCCCAGCCCCTGATGGGCGTGTGTGGGAAGCAACCAATTGATATCTTTCATACCCATGTTTCTTTCTCTCTTGTCTCTCCCCCTCCCTTCCACTCTCTCTAAAAATCAATGGAAAAAATATCATTGGGTGAAGATTAACAAAAATAAAATAAAATAAATATGAAATCAAATCTATAGTTTAAGAGAAAAAGAGGCCATCAGAGTCAACAACACACAGACCCTTATATACCTGTCAGTCACAGAGGCCTAGCCCCTCCACACCCACCTCATCACCACTGTCCGACGTCTCAGAGTCTGAGGAGGCTGCAGGCTGACTCACAGGCGGCTCCTTCTCCTCAGAGTCACTGCGTTTCCGCTTTGCCAGGGACAAGAGCTCCTAATAGGGCAAAATAATCACATGAGTCTTATTCAACAGAAAAGAAATATCCAATAATAATAAAATGCCCACCCTCCTATACCTCTTCTACCTCTTTGTGCTTTCAACTGAAGGACATCATCATGGGAACTTTTATCATATGAACACAACTGCTAGTATTCCTAAGTGCTACTAGTAAAATAAATGTTTTCAAAATTCTCTCCCACCTCTTAATGGCAAAATATATGTCTGAAATGCAAAAGTGAATATAAAACTGACCTGAAGGCTACTTGCAAATTGTTACCATTTTCTTTTTTTCTTTTTTTTAAATATATTCTATTGATTTTTCACAGAGAGGAAGAGAGAGGGATAGAGAGTCAGAAACATCAATGAGAGAGAATCATCAATCAGCCGCCTCCTGCACACCCCCCACTGGGGATGCGCCCGCAACCAAGGTACATGCCCCCGACTGGAATCGAACCCGGGACCCCCCAGTCCGCAGGCTGACGCTCCATCCACTGAGCCAAACCAGTCTCGGCTGTTACCATTTTCTTTATAAGCTACAGAAGTACCGATTATCAGGTATTTATATAAAAATCACGATTACAAAGGTAATTTGCTCACTGTTCTTAATGGTATAGCTAACTGATACTCTGAGCATCTTCTTACTGTAATTCATAGTAAAATTGGCATTTGTGGGTTAATTTGAATAAGCTGACAAACTACAAGTTTCTGAGGTCATTTTTAAAATTTTTGAATGCATAAGCAAGAAAAAAAAGTTTTTTTCCAGTGATTAATCCAGGATCTGACAACAAGCCACCAATGTGCTGGCCACAACATTAGAACTCTAATGTGATAACCCCAACATTCCTATTCATTACCTCTGCCTTCTCCTGGGGATTTAAGAGAAACTAGTGGGGGGAGGATGTGCCATTTAGTGAGCTGTGGCTACAACCAGGTTTTGCTCTCTCACAGGGTTCCCCTCTGCTGCTACTTCTCCCCAACTCAGCCCAGTGACTTAAAAATGCAACAAAGGTTACTTGCTCTGGTTTTTGTTCTCTGCTAGTGATATCAATACCAGCCCACAATTACGCTGTACTTAGATGCCTGGTACTTTTCTAACTATCTAACATTTAATCTTCACAACAACCTTAAGGTAACTATCATTATCATTCCCATTTTTTTCTTTTTTAAAAAATATATTTTATTGATTTTGTACAGAGAGGAAGGGAGAGAGATAGAGAGTTAGAAACATCGATGAGAGAGAGTCATCAATCAGCTGCCTCTTGCACACCCCCTACCGGGGATGTGCCCGCAACCAAGGTACATGCCCTTGACCAGAATCGAACCCGGGACTTTTCAGTCCCCAAGCCGACGCTCTATCCACTGAGCCAAACTGGTTTCGGCCATTCCCGTTTTTTTTCTTGCCAACTATTTATCCATTTGTTTTTTTATGTAATCCTTCCCATTTAAAGATAAGAATAAAGAGCAGGAGAGGTTAAGTAATTTACCCAAGGTAACACAGCTAGTACATGATAAAGTCAGAATTCAAACCAGGGTAGATAGAATCCTAATTCAGGCATGGTTTACTAGTATAAAACCCTTTTCTCTGTTTTGCTAAAAGGAGAAAAATACAACTAATAAATACGAGTAATATCATTCCTTGATGCTAATGGTGCGATACAATTACAAGTCAAGTGCCAAGACGAATTTTAAAATAATAGACTGCTACAAAGTATGTTTTCTTCTTCCAGTTTCTTTCTATTTTAGGAGTATACCCTCCTTGGCCAGAATGAGAAAATGACCTTCTCAGATTAACAGCTGACATGCTCTCTTTCATAAGCAGTCATGAAATGTTACTCTTCTCATTTCTTTAGAGGGAGCTAGCACATCAACTTCCTGAAAACGATGAAGCTCATAAGAACACTTTACTTTTTCATACCAAAACGATTAACTCCTATTGAGCAAATGCAAATCACAACAATATTTGTGTTTATCATATTTTTTAAAATTGAGGCGCAATTTTATCCTTCCTTCAGTACAGTTCTGAGTTTGACAAATAGTTTAAATTCCCACAATAAAGGCTATGATAGTACCATCATCAACCCAAATATTGGTATTCTTCATATATTGGGTCAGCAGCTAAGTAATTGCGGGTTTCACACATATATGGCTTCAGTTGAATTTTTAGTTTGCAGACGTAGTACAAATGTAAAACACATTTTGTTATTTGATAGTTGGCTATTCAGCTGTTAATCAGTAAAAAAAGTTTTTTGATCTGTTTTGTAGTTTTCGTTTGGCGTTCGTTGAAAAATGGAAAATCAAAAGGAACATTTTCGTCATATTTTGCTTTTTTATTTCCGCAAAGGGAAAACGCATCGCAAGCTCATAAAAAGTTATGTGCTGTTTATGGTGACGAAGCCTTAAAAGAACGGCAGTGTCAAAATTGGTTTGCCAAATTTCGTTCTGGTGATTTTTCACTCAAAGATGAAAAACGCTCTGGTTGCCCAGTTGAAGTTGATGACGCCCTAATCAAAGCAATAATCAATTCAGACTGTCACAGTACAACACGCGAGATTGCAGAGAAGCTTCATGTATCACATACATGCATTGAAAATCACTTAAAACAACTTAGCTATGTTCAAAAACTCGATACATGGGTTCCTCACGAACTGAAAGAATCATAGTTAACGCAACGCATTAGCAGCTGCAATTTGCTAAAGAAACGTAATGAAAATGACCCATTTTTAAAACGACTGATAACTGGCGATGAAAAATGGGTTGTTTACAACAATATCAAGCGGAAAAGATAGTGGAGCAGGCCAGGTGAACCAACTCAAACAACATCAAAAGCTGATATTCATCAAAAGAAGGTTTTGTTATCAGTTTGGTGGGATTACAAAGGAATTGTCTACTTTGAACTCTTACCACCCAACTGAACGATCAATTCTGATGTCTACATTGAACAACTAACGAAATTAAACAATGCAGTTGAAGAAAAGCGGCCCGAATTGACAAATCGAAAAGGTGTTGTATTCCATCATGACAATGCAAGGCCACACACATCTTTGGTCACTCGGCAAAAATTAATGGAGCTTGGTTGGGATGTTTTGCCACATCCACCATATAGTTCTGACCTTGCACCATCTGATTACTTTTTGTTTCGATCTTTACAAAACTCCTTGAATGGTAAAAATTTCAATAATGATGATGATGTCAAATCGTACCTGATTCAGTTTTTTGCTAATAAAAACCAGAAGTTTTTTGAACGTGGGATTATGATGCTGCCTGAAAGATGGCAAAAGGTCATTGATCAAAATGGGCAATACATTACAGAATAAAGTTATTTAGTTCCATGAAAAAATTGTCTTTGATTTTCTTTTAAAAATCCGCAATTACTTAGCTGCCGACCCAATACTTCCCCAGAAAATTATTGTCTGTCCCTAAGTCTGCCTATCACAGAATATCATATAAATGAAATCATGTAATATGTAGCCTTTGAATTTGGGTTATCAAATTAGGGTTCAGCTGAAACCCGTTTGGCTCAGTGGATAGAGCGTCAGCCTGCGGACTCAAGGGTCCCGGGTTCGATTCCGGTCAAGGGCATGTACCTTGGTTGCAGGCACATCCCCAGTGGGGGGGGGGGGGTGCAGGAGGCAGCTGATGGATGTTTCTCTCTCATCCATGTTTCTAACTCTCTATCCCTCTCCTTTCCTCTCTGTAAACAATCAATAAAATATATATTTAAAAATAAAAATAAAAAAACACAACTTAAAAAAAAAAAACTAGGGTTCAACAGCACATTGGTGGCTTATTGTCAGCCCTGGATTAACCACTGAAAAGAAGCCATAAGGCTTCTTAGCATAATGCATTTGAGATTCATTCATGTTGCAGCATATATCAGTTTATTCCTATTTATTGTAAGTAGTATTCTATTAAATGTAGCACACTTTGTTTATCCATTTACCAGTTGAAAAACATTTGGGTTGTTTCCATTGTAGAGCAATTATATGTTCATGTACAGGTTTTTGTGTAAACATTAAATTTTTAGGAGAAACCAAGGTGGTAGCATAGGTAAACACCTAAACTACTGTCTCGCACAACAATTTCAAAACTACAACTAAAAGATAAAACGGACATCATTCAGAATCATAGGAAGGCTGGCTGAGTGGAAATTCTATAACTAGAATGCAAGAGAAAAGCACACTGAGACTCAGAGGAGCTGCAGGAGGCAGAGGTACTGAGACGCGACCAAGGAAAGGACTGGCAACTGAGTGCGTGGCTGGCTTTATCAAGCGGGAGGGAGACGAAAGCTCCCGACTGCACTGAACTCCAGTTCCGGGTGAGACTCTAGGAACCCTGATTCATATGGGGTGAAACTGGACTGTCAGGAAAGAGAAAAGCACACTGAGACTCAGAGGAACTGCGGGAGGCAGAGGTACTGAGGTAAGTGTGCAGAGAGGGCAGGCAACTAAGTATGCGGCTGGCTTTCTCAAGTGAGAAGGAGATAAAAGCTCCTGATTGCACTGAACTCCAGTTCCAGGCGAGACTCTGGGGACCCAGACTCATTCGAGGAGAAACTGGACTGTCTGGCAGCAGGTGGAACTTGATGGTGGCTTTCTCTCAGAGTTACATGCAGCGATTACCATGGGACACTGAGACATAGGGGCCTATTAGGGCAGTACTGACAGGAAACCAAAGCTGTCTGCTCCGCCCTGAGACTCCACCCATTCAAGCTGAGCACAGAGGCTTTTGCAAGTCTTCTCCCATAACGGCGTCTCCAGCGCGGAAGTTCTCCCATCATAGACACAGCTGATCCTCACAGCCAACTGGCCTCGAGGTCAATTCCTCCCAGTGATACCAACAACAATCAAGGCTTAACTACAACAAGACTGTACTCACAGCCCACAAAGGGGTGCACCAAGAGTGTCCACCTCAGGTAACTGGAGAGACTGAGACACTGGGCCCTATAGGACACCTAGCACACAAAGCCACTCTATCAACTCAGGGAAGCAGCCAAAATGCAAAGACAAAAAAGAGATCACAAACTAAAGAAATGGAGAAAAGCAATGACTGGATATAGACTTCAAAATCACGGTTACGTATAAGTTTTTTCAAGAATTTCCTAGAAAAGGCTGATACATTTAGCGAGACCCTCGAGGATATGAAAAAGGACCAACTAGAAATTAAACATACACTGACTGAAATAAAAAATATTATACAGAGATGCAACAGCAAACTAGAGGATCTCAAGAATCAAGTCAAAGATTTGAAATATGAAGAACCAACCGAAAAAGAAAAAAGAATCCAAAAATATGAAGACAATGTAAGGAGCCTCTGGGACAACTTCAAGCATACCAACATTAGAATTATGGGGGTGCCAGAAAAAGAGAGAGAGCAAGATACTGAAAACCTACTTGAAGAAATAATAACAGAAAAGTTCTCCCACCTGGTGAAAGAAATAGACTTACAAGTCCATGGAAGCACACAGAACCCCAAACAAAAGGAATCCAAAGAGGACTACACCAAGACACATCATAATTAAAATGCCAAAAGCAATAGACATAGAGAGAATATTAAAAGCTCCCTACAAGGGAGCACCTATACAGAAACTATGCAGGACAGACAGGAGTGGCAAGAAATATTCAAAGTGATGAATAGCAAGAACCTATAACAGAGATTACTCTACCCAGCAAAGCTATCATTCAGAATTGAAGGTCAGATAAAGAGCTTCACAGATAAGAAAAGACTACAGGAGTTCAACACTGCCAAACCAGGCTTATGAGAAATGCTGAAAGGTATTATTTAAGAAGATAAAAGGTAAAGATAAAAATTATGAACAATAAATACATATCTATCAAAAAACTAATCTAAAAATAAAGTGAATAAAAAAATCTGATGAACAGATTAAATTGGTGACTATAATAGAATCAGGGGCACAGAAACGGAGGGGATTGATAATTCTCAGCTGGGGGGGGGGAAGGTGTAGGGGGGGAGGGGGGAGATTGGACAAAATCGTACACCTAAGGTTGAAGACAGTGGGAGGGGGTAAGGGCAAAAGGTGGGATGGGAACTGGGTAGAGGGGAGCTATGGGGGAAAAAAGAGAAATAATTGTAATAATTGGAACAATAAAGATTTATTAAATTAAAATAAATAAATAAATACAGACTTCCACTCCAAAAAAAAATTTTTTTTTTTTTAAATTTCACTTGGGTAAATACCTATGAATGGAATTGTTGAGTTGTACAGTATTTTGTGTCTGGTCTCAACTATTATTTTTTCCCCACATTACCTTAATGCAAATTTATAAACTTTTATAAAGATTTCTGATAAGTAATCTCTTTCCTGACCTTTGAGGTTCACGAATGTACCAGGATTCTTTATAATAGGTTGATACCAACTCATTATAACAGGGATTTGGATACATTACCAATCAAATTCTCCTCTGAAACATTAACTATGATGTGCAGTAGACAGCCATTAAACGTTACTGTAACTTAAAGTGTTAAGATGTTAGTGCTTTCTGTTAAAGACATTCCACTCTACACTAAAAACCTAACAAATGGCTCTCCTTCATCAACAAACAACTGCATCTCATAGGTACAGTCCCTCCTCTTATACAATATTAAATACCGTATTAACAATAATATGGAGACAGCAAAGCCCTTCTTAACAGTGTGAAAGATACCCTTTCAACAGTTGGGAATTGTATAGAAAGCTATTGGGCAAACTCATGGCAAGGCTACCCTTTTACTTATTTATTTGTCTATTTATTTATTTATTTAGTATACTTTTATTGATTTCAGAGAGGAAGGGAGAGGGAGAGAGATATATAAACATCAGAGATGGGAGATAATCATTGATTGGTTGCTTCCCGCACACCAGACACCGGGGATTAAGCCCGCAACCCAGGGTTGTGCCTGACCAGGAATGGAACCATGACATTTTGGTTCATAGGTCAATACTCAACTACTGAACCACACTGGTTGGGTGAGGTTACTCTATTTATTTATTTATTTATTTATTTATTTATTTATTTATTTATTTATTTTGAGGTTACTCTTTTTAGTTAAGTCCTTTATGTTCTACTAAGGGCTCATAGTACACCTGAACAGACAAGTGTACAATGGAAAGGTCTTTCCAACAATGCATACATGAAGAGACCATCAGATTTGCTACCATGGGGTTGATTTATCCAATGTCCATGCTAAAAACAAACAAACCCAAACCAATGTAAAACTGATTCTTGCACAGGGGGAAGGTCCTTCTGAAGCTTTTGCCTGCCTGCTTCTCTGTGTCACACTGATTGAGACAATGTTTCTGGGTGTCCAGTGGTTCTCTCTCACTATCATCCTTGTATTACTACATCTTTTTTAAAAAAATATATTTTATTGATTTTATACAGAGAGGAAGGGAGAGAGATAGAGAGTTAGAAGCATCGATGAGAGAGAGTCATCGATCAGCTGCCTCTTGCACACCCCCTACTGGGGATATGCCCGCAACCAAGGTACATGCCCTTGACCGGAATCGAACCCGGGACCCTTCAGTCCCCAAGCCGACGCTCTATCCATTGAGCCAAACCGGTCCCGGCCTTGTATTACATCTTATCCAGTAAAAATTGTCCTTATTTATCTTGGCATTCCTCTAGAGTAGTGGTCGGCAAATTCATTAGTTAACAAAGCCAAATATCAACAGTATAACGATTGAAATTTATTTTGAGAGCCAAAAACTGACTTCTGCGCATGGGCCATGAAGTTTCAATCACACTGTACATGTGCGCCCGCACGTGGTATTTTGTGGAAGAGCCACACTCAAGGAGCCAAAGAACCACATGTGGCCCACGATCCACAGTTTGCCGACCACGGCTGTAGGGGAATGGTAGTATGGGATGCCAGCATGGTATATCAAATTTAAATGGAACTTCAAGTTTTGCTTAAAGTAATGCCAATGCTCAACATACTATGTGTGTGGCTGTGTAGAGTGCCATACCTGGCTTCTAGGGCAGTTTCATTGCTTAAAAGCCACATTTTACATTAAACTAGACTGCCAAGACTGAGACCCTTTAATTAAGCGAGTCTAACTGAACTAAGGTAATGTTTATTAAAACAATACTATTCTGGTTAAAATTAAAAATCTAATCCATGAATATGTGAATACTTAAACCTTAAGATTTAATTCCCCCACCTATCATTCACAACTAGTGTGCTTTTTGTGATGTCATATCAGGATCAAACTATAATAGAGCAACTGAGCTCCCTCTTACTTAAAGAAAATTAAATCTCATCTCTTTAACCAAACCTCTCATGACCACATGAAAGCGGGACACATATTTTATACCCTAAAAAAAGAATAGAAATTCATATGGACAAAGCTGAGGTTTTCATAGCCAATTAACATACGAGCTCTTTTTTTTACTTATTCATTCCACAAATACAACTAATGTAAGTAATTACTACCAGCTAGAGTGACCAAACATCCTTGTGTGTGCAGGACTGTCCTGATTTTAACACTAAGAGTTGTGCATTCTGGGAAAATCCTCAGTTCCGAGCAAACCAGTATCTACTAGTACCTACTACCTACCAAGCACTGGAGAGACAGTCACGAAGAAAAGACACAAAGGCCCGAGCGAAGTGGCTCAGTGATTGAGCATCGACCTATGAACCAGGAGGTCATGGTGTGATTCCCAGTCAGGACACATGCCTGGGTTATGAGCTCGATCCCCAGTGGAGAGTAGGGAGTGCAGAGGCAGCCAATCAATGATTCTCTCTCATCGTTGATGTTTCTCTCCCTCCCTCCCTCCCTCCCTCCCTCCCTCCCTCCCTCTCCCTACTTCTTCTTTATCTCATGGAATTTAAAGGATTGGGGACATACAATAAACAAAGAAACAATTAATTATGTCTAGTGATAGTATTAAGAAGGAAGTGAACTGAGTGAATAGGACACCTATCTGTGATAGGATGACTGGGGAGGTTTTTCTGAGACAATGGCATTTAGGCTGAGACTTTGGGAGAGGAAGGAGGGATGCAGTGTTTTGGACAGAAGTCTCCAAATGGAATAGCTAAGGCCCGGAAGCTGATAACAACTTGTTCTAGTCAAATACCTGGAAGAGAATCAATGTGAATGGAGCTTAGCAGACAAGGAGAAGGAATGAGGTAGGTCAGAGCTAAGAAGAAACCAGATCATTCTGCAGTTTATAAAACAGGACCAGGAACCTGGCTATTATTTGAAGGCAATGGGAGCCATCAAATAGATTTAAGCAGGGGAGTAACTGTAGAAAATAGTTATCCATCTCCAACATAGCCAACTTTTAATAGAAATAGTTATTGAATTTCTCCAGGGCAAACAGAATGTAGGGCAGAGGGAAGCTCACTAGTGGGGCTACGAGCTGAGTGCACCCGTCTCTCTCCCCCATGTCCCCTGGGAAGGTCTGAGACTAGGGCCAAGAGTGGCCCTAACAGGGCCCTCCCCAAGCTGCAGCGAGGTACCTGGGGGAAGTGGAGGCAATAAAAAAGTCCTCAGCCCAATGGCAGACAATAAGACCTAGGTGACCCCATAGTACTCAGCCAATGAGGAACCAGAGGAGGGACTGGATAAACAGGGTGTGTTAGCTACATCAGAAGTGCCTGTACATCCAGGTACACCTGCTCTCGAGAACGTATTAAAAGTCTTGTTTTCGCCATACTTCCGTCTCTGAGTCTGTTATTTGAATTCAGATAGATGAGAATTTCTCACTTAACCATCCCTGGAAGGTTTTTAAAAAAGCAGTCTGACTGACAGAGGATCAGATTAGAGGGGCCAAGGTGCAAATGCAGAGAGGAGTCAGAAGGAATCCACAGCGGTATCATCAGAGTGGACGGTGACCTGGCAAAGGTAAGTAACCACAGGAACAGAGAGAAGTGGGAAGACTTAGAGATACTGAGGAAAGAGTAGTAGTTCATAGAGGTTTAAATTTGAGATTTAATACCTATTCTTTCATTTCACAATTATTGAGCCTTAGCCCATTTTTCCCAGTGGTTAGAGTATCAACTCTCAGACTGAAGGGCCACAGGGTTTGATTCCAATCAAGGGCAGGTACCTCAGCTGCAGGTTCCAGTCAGGGTGAGAGGCAATCAATCGATGTGTCTCTCTCACATCAATATTTCTTTCTCTCTGTCTCTACCCCTCCCTTCCACTCTCTTTGAAAATCAATGGGAAAATATCTCCACGTGAGGATTAACAAAAATAACATTAAAAAAATTGTTGGTAGAGAAACATGCTTCCAACATAGGAAGACACTGGTTACTTTTCAGGAGTAAGGAATGGAAACATTCTATAAGTATGTTTCTGGGACATAGGGGTTTCTGTTTTGTTGGAACTTTTTCAATAAGAATGTACTATTTTTATAATAAAAAAATTAAAACAATGAATATATAATTTAAAAAACCCTTCTAAAGTAATTATTCCAAAGTGGCAATATAATAATCCTTTATATTCCCACGAATGGCACTAAAAGTGGGAACTTGCCCTTCAAATTTCCAGCCAATTACTTATAATTGTAAATAAAATACTGAGTTATATATTTATATAATACAGAATTGCCTGGCCACCATGGCTCAGTGGCTGAGCATCGACCTATGATCCAGGAAGTCACAGTTCAATTCCCGGTCAGGACATATGCCCCAGTTGCGAGCTGGATCAATGATTCCCTCTCATCACTGATATTTCTCTCTCTTCCCCTTCCTCTCTAAAATCATAAAAAATATATATTTTTAAAAAATAAAATAAAAATGTACAGAATTGGCCGGGACCGGTTTGGCTCAGTGGATAGAGCGTCGGCCTGCGGACTGAAAGGTCCTGGGTTCGATTCCGGGCAAGGGCATGTACCTTGGTTGCGGGCACATCCCCAGTAGGGGGTGTGCAAGAGGCAGCTGATCGATGATTCTCTCTCATCGATGTTTCTAACTCTCTATCTCTCTCTTCCTCTCTGTGAAAAATCAATAAAATATAAAAAAAAAATGTACAGAATTGATAAAATCAGTTTTCAACCCATTCAAAATAAAGGGTACGTAAAAGTTTGGTTTTTTTTTTTAATTCTACTACTATTACTGGTTTTTGCTTAGCTCCCTTTTCTAGTACATTTTCTAACTAATACACATTTTTACTCCTTAAAGAAGGGATTTTATTACAGCAGAGGGGCTAGAGCAAGAACCCCAAACTGACACTATCCCTTATCTCTATACGTGATCTTGTTGTAAGCAGGTTAGAAAACTTGGTAAGTAGCAAAGATTTATTATGTGCCTACTTTGTGCCAGGCAGGCATTATGGACATCTCACAGACAACTCTAAACTCTACAAAACTTGCCGAAACCGGTCTGGCTCAGGGGATAGAGCGTCGGCCTGTGGACTGAAAGGTCCCAGGTTCGATTCCGGTCAAGGGCATGTACATTGGTTGCGGGTACATCCCCAGTAGGGGGTGTGCAAGAGGCAGCTGATTGATGATTCTCTCTCATCGATGTTTTTAACTCTCTATCCCTCTCTCTTCCTCTCTGTAAAAAATCAATAAAATGTATTTAAAAATTTTTTTAAATAAATAAATAAACTCTACAAAACTAAGAGTGAATTCATGATCTTCACCTATAATCTTTTTATTTATTTAATCTTCACCTGAAGATATTTTTTACATTGCTATATCGAGAGTGAAAGGAAGGAAGGTAGGGAGGAAGAGAGAGAGAGAAACATGTCCACTGGTTGCCTCTCCCACACCACAATCAGGGGTGGGGAGCAAACCCACAACCCAGGTAGTACCCCTGACCGGTAATCAAACCCATTACCCTTTGGTGTGTGGATCGACCCTCTCTCTAATCACTGAACCACACTGGTCAGGGCATGATACTTACCTTTATTTTTATTTATTTATTTTCCTTCACCTTTAAATCTGATCTTCCTCCAGGATTCCCTATCTCATATCAGAGCCTCCCCATTCTCACCCCAACATCCATCCAATCAGTCAAGTCCTCTCAGTTTTATAAACCCGAATATTATGTCCAATCAAATCTACTTTCTGTTGTCTCTATAACTACCATACCAATCCAAATCAGGCATTCATTCAGCAAACATTGACAGGTTGTCTGCTTCATGCCAGACATTGTTCCAGGAACAGGGATACTGCAATGAACGAACAGCTGCCCGGCCAGGTAGCTCAGTTGGGTAGAGCCTTGTTCCCATCCCCCAAAGCTGCAGATTTCATCCCTGTTCAGGTCATAAACAACAATCAACCAATGACTGCACAAATAAGTAGAACAACAAATGAATGTGGGTTTTTTCCTCTCTCTCTGCCTTCCTCTTTAAAATTAATTTAATAACAAATTTTCAAAACACACACACACACAAACAAACAGTCTTGCCCTCCTGAAGCTTCCATTCTAGTGAAGCTTCTCTCACCTGGACTCTTCTACCTGCCACCTAACTGCCTGGGCAAACTTCATAAAAAGCAAATCTTAAATCTTAACACCTCTTTCACCTTAAAAATCTTTCAATGATTTCTCATTATCCTCAGAATAAAGTCCAAAGTCCTCAACATTGCCTACATTGCCAGAAGCTTTAAACTTCTTTTTCCTTTTTCCCCCCTTTAAGCTTTTTAGCCCCAGCACACTGTACATAAATTATATTTCATGATCCAGTATACACGTTCATGCATATACATGAAACATGTTTCACAAAACAATACTTATTACTACTTGATGTTTTCTATTAGATTCAACTTCATTTCTATTCTTTTTTAAATATATTGTATTGATTTTTTACAGAGAGGAAGAGAGAGGGATAGAGAGTTAGAAACATCGATGAGAGAGAATCATCGATCAGCTGCCTCTTGCACACCCCCTACCGGGGATATGCCCGCAACCAAGGTACATGCCCTTGACCGGAATCGAACCTGGGACCCTTCAGTCCCCAAGCCGACGCTCTATCCATTGAGCCAAACCGGTCCCGGCCATTTCTATTTTTTTTTAATATATAAATATTTTATTGATTTTACAGAAAGGGAGAGGGGTAAAGAGTTAGAAACATAGATGAGAGAAAAACATTGATCAGCTGCCTCCTATATGCCCCCTACTGGGGACCAAACCAGCAACCAAGATACATGCCTTTGACCAAAATCGAACCCCGGACCCTTCAGTCCCCAGGCCGAGGCTCTACCCACTGAGCAAACCCAATTAAGGACTTCATTTTTAAATATATATGTTTTATTGATTTTTTACAGAGAGGAAGGGAGAGGGATAGAGAATTAGAAACATCAACGAGAGAGAAACATCGATCAGCTGCCTCCTACACACCTCCTACAGGGGATGTGCCCCCAACCAAGGTACAGGCCCTTGACCAGAATCGAACCTGGGACCTTTCTGTCTGCAGGCTGACACTCTATCCACTGAGCCAAACCAGACAGGGAATTCATTTTTATTTTCAATGCTGGCTGTGATCCACTAAACTGGGTTTTCCACCCTCAGAGAGCCATACAGCAAACTACTCTACAACTTCATTTGTACCACTCTCTCTATAATACAATTTCAGTAACTGTGCTTTCAGTTTCATGAGAGTGCTAGGTCCTTCCTGCCTCAATGCTTTTGTACTTGTTGGTCCCTCAACCATGAACCCTCAACACTTCCTTGTACTTGTCAGTCTCCTAATCTCCTTTTCCCTACCATATATTCCAGGTCTCAGTTTAAATGTCACTCCCACCAGCTATTATAGTATCGGATCTCTGGTCGTACTCTCACAGTATCCTTGCTCTTCCTTCATACATAGTCTATAGTGAAATGACTCTGAGCAATGCTTGTCCCTGCCCCTCCCTCCCACTCTCTCACTCCCCTCCTTTTAACTTTCAGTTTAAGCTCGTTAAAGACAGAAACTTCTGTTTTGTTCACCCAGTAATCCTAGTGCCTTGTACTGTCCAACACATTTAAAAATAAATAATCTCGTCCAGCCAGTGTGGCTCAGTGGCTGAACATCAACCTATGTACCAGGAGGTCACGGTTTGATTCCCAGTCAGGGCACATACCTAGGCTGGGGGCTCCATCCCCAGTAGGGGGCATGCAGGAGGCAGCCCATCGATGATGCTCTCTCATCATTGATGTTTCTTTCTCCCACCCCCTTCCTCTCTGAAATCAATAAAAAAAGTATTTAAAAAAATAAAATAAATAATCTCTGCCCTTGGGGAACTGATAGTCTAGGAAGGGAGCAATAAAAACCCTAACAGACTGGTGTCAAAAGATGGGTTTTGGATTTTCCCTAAGAACCTCTCTGTGAAATGATGAAATGAGTCACATGCAACATTAGGTGCAACATTATGACACAAATGAAAAACTTTACAAGTCAACACCGACACTTCTCACAAGTTCAGCCTAGCCTTTAAATTCTGCTCTAAAATATATATATATGAAGCACAACTTTTAAATTTCCCAACTTTAATGGAGAAGGTTTATGGAAGGTACCTTATAACACTGACATTTTTAAAATATATATATATTTTATTGATTTTCCACAGAGAGGAAGGGAGAGGGATAGAGAGCTAGAAATGTCGATGAGAGAAAAACATCAACCAGCTGCCTCCTGCACACCCCCTACTGGGGATGTGCCCGCAACCAATGTACATGCCCTTGACTGGAATCGAACCTGGGACCTTTCAGTCTGCAGACCAACGCTCTATCCACTGAGCCAAACCGGTTTTGGCACACTGACATTTTTTACATATAATGTCTAAAAATAATTCCTAGAAAATACTTAGGGGGTTTATTTTTCTCAAAGACAAATTTAATTATTGCTACTTTACAAAGGATGAGCAGAGAGAAACATGACATGACAACTTGATCATTATTTTAAATAAGAAAGGAAATTATTAAATAAAGGGTACCAATAAGCACGTAGTTCAATTTTTTTTTGAGGAAGGCAGAGTAAAGTTTTTATAAATGCTGTGTTAATCTGGATAAGAACTGATTCCTTTATTACCTTGGACACTTTTCATTTTCTAGGACCTACTGCAAAAAATAATGCCATAAAAAGTGACACACAAGCCGAAACTGGTTTGACTCAGTGGATAGAGTGTCCGCCTGCGGACCAAAGGGTCCTGGGTTCGATTCCAGTCAAGGGCATGTACCTTGGTTGTGGGCACATCCCCAGTGGGGGCTGTGCAGGAGGCAGCTGATCGATGATTCTCTCATCGATTTTTCTAACTCTCTCTCTCTTTTTTTTTTTTTTTAATATATTTTATTGATTTTGTACAGAGAGGAAGGGAGAGAGATACAGAGCTAGAAACATCGATGAGAGTGAGTCATCGATCAGCTGCCTCTTGCACACCCCCCACCGGGGATATTCCCGCAACCAAGGTACATGCCCTTGACCGGAATCGAACCCGGGACCTTTCAGTCCCCAAGCCGACGCTCTATCCACTGAGCCAAACCGGTCCCGGCGATTTTTCTAACTCTCTATCCCTCTCTCTTCATCTCCATAAAAAATCAATAAAATATATCTTTTTAAAAAGTGACACACATGATCTTCATGGAGGCACATGTTAGAGTAAAAAACTTAGGTTTGCCTTGAATTGTTTTGTTGTTGTTGTTGTTGTTTTCCAAGAGGTACCAAGAGCAAATATCTTCATGATTTGCAATTTTTAATGTTAAGGAAAGGATGTGACCAATAAAAAGGTTTGGCTCAGTGGATAGAGCGTCGGCCTGAGGACTGAAAAGTCCCAGGTTCAATTCCGGTCACCAGCATGTACCTCGGTTGTGGGCACATCCCCAGTAGGAGGTGGCCAGGAGGCGGCTGATAGATGTTTCTAACTCTCTGTCCCTCTCCCTTCCTCTCTGTAAAAAATCAATAAAATATATTAACATGTTGCTATCAGGTCACATGTTAAAGAAGAAATCCTTCAAATTCTCAAAATTTTGAGTTTTAAAAAGCACTGAGTTAAAAAATATATAAACAACTTCTATTCAGTTACTACATACCTCTTGCCTTCAAGAAAAAGGCAAAAAAGGAATAGGCCTCAATAAAAAGCATCTCAACAATTCAAATGACTTCACAGTTCTACAAGAACCAGCATCTCTGCCACCTTAAACATCTGTTAAGTTTCTTCAATTATACCTGAACATATTCTGACTGAGATAGGAAGTTATTTCTCTCCCAAATACTTAAGAGTGTCTTACTAAAAATATTAACTTGCATCCAGATAGTGGTCTCAGTTATTAACATAAATAAGCACCTGAGCTGTATGTGGTAAAAATGCAATGTCCAGGGTTCTATCCCCTTGAAGGTCTGACTCAGTAGCTCTAGGATGCCAATCCCTGCAAAGTATATTTTGAATAAGCATCCTAGACAGCTTCTGGCATAGGTGATCCTCTTCTCACCATCAGAGAAAAAACATAGTACAGCCGAAACCAGTTTGCTCAGTGGATAGAGCATCGGCCTGCAGACTGAAAGGTCCCAGGTTCCTTTCTGGTCAAGAGCATGTACTTTGGTTGCGGGCACATCCCCAGTACGCGGCATGTAGGAGGCAGCTGATCGATGTTTCTCTTTCATCGATGTTTCTAATTCTCTATCCCTCTCTTTTCCCCTCTGTAAAAAAGTCAATAAAATATATTTTAAAAAGAAAAAAAACAGTGCAGAAGGCTCACCTGCCTCACCTCCCAGAAGGACCAAGCTGGAGAAATATTTCTGACATAACAGCTTAGATTCCCATCTGGAAACCCAGAGACAAAGGCACTCTTTACTAACTGTGCTCCACTATCTCACTAGACACTCAGAGATTTGTCACAGTTTTTTCTTTTTCATAAGGACAATATACAAGACAGCAAAAACGATGCTATATCCCCAATGAAGACCCAAAACTGGACGGAGCAACCCAAGGCATCTATTAGGAGAACCCAGAGTATATTTTTGTCCTGAGGATTTTTAAAAAATTGATTTTAGAGAGGAAGGGAGAGAGAGAGGTGGAGAGATTGAGAGAGAGAAAAACACCTATCTGTAGCTCCATTTATAGCCATATGTTCATTGGTGATGCCTGAATGTGTCTGGGGATTGAACCCAAAACTTTAGCATATGGGAACAAGGCACTAACCAATTGAACAATCCAGACTGGGAGCTCCGAGGATTCTTAAAGAACCCCGAACCAGGCTGACTTTGAACTTCTACTAATAGCCTCTGGTGAAAACTTCTGGAGGGCAGATATCTTTCTCTGATTCTTTGACAGCCTGGGACAGTGCTGAACAGACAGACAGACTGAAGGCACTGGTGCCTCTCTTAGGATGTGCAGGGAAAGGGAGTTCCCATCTGATAAAAAAAAGGTCAATGAGTGGCGAAGAGGAGGAAGCGTTAGTACAGTTTCTGGGTGGCATGGCTCAGTGGTTGAGAGTAGACCTATGAACCAGGAGGTGATTGTTAGATTCCTGGTCAGGGCATATGCCTGCTTTTCAGATTCAATCCCCAGGAGGGGCACCGACCACAGGCAACTAATTGATACTTCTCTCTCATATCTCTCTCTCTTTCTCCCCCTTCTTCATGTCCTCAAGTGATGATAAAAAATAAAAATAATGGCCCAGCTGGCTTGGCTCCCTGTTGAAGCATTGACCTATGAACCTATGAACAGTTCAATTCCTGTCAGGCCCAGGCCCAGGTTGTCAGCTTGATCTCCAGTGCGTGGAGTGCAGGAGGTAGCTTATCCATGATTCTTCCTCATCATTGATGTTTCTAACTCTCTCTCCCTCACGCTTGCTCTCTGAAATCAATAAAATATATTTTTAAATGTATTAGGTATTACTTGCACATTTCATGCTAATTTCTTTTTACAAATAGATACTTGGGTTTAAAATTGCAATCCCCTCCAACTCCAATTCCTATTTCAGAAAAGTTCTGTGGGGACCTGCCTACCACAAAAGGAAGATCTCCACTCATTTCATTTATCAGATTCTGTGGGAAATCACTCAAGACAGAATAATTAAAATAATTTGCTTAGTTTATTCATTATCAGAACAGGTATCTTAAGAGTGCTTTCCAAAGGAAGCCCTGAATAATCTTTATAATTGGTGTACCAATTTTCTGTAATCAATGTCATTTACAAACATAAATTGTAGCAACATGAAAAATGGCCATAAAGTTTGCAATATGAAAACTTTAAAGACAAACAGATTATGTTTGTAGTGGAAAGAGTATAAGCCTTGTTGTCATGCAGATCTGGGTCCAAGTTCCAACTCTACCACTTACAAGTTGTAAATCTCGATAAGTTACTTCTTCAATTTTCCCTTTCTTCATAAGTAAAATGGGAAAAATGATACCAACTTCATAATTTAAAAACATGACAATGTAAATAAAGCACCTAATTAAGATGGTCAGTTTACCGAAAGCACTATGTAAATGGTATCTGATGCTATCATTTAAAATATCTGTATTTCTACATTGGAAAATAGTAAAAAAAAAAAAGAAAAAAGGGTTCTAATTCTAAGCGTTGGTCTAAAATGATCAACCAGCCCAGCCAGCATGACTCACTGGTTGAGCTTCGATTTATGAACCAGGAGGTCACGGTTAGATTCCTGGTCAGGGTACATGCCTGGGTTGCAGGCTCCATCCCCAGTGTGGGGCGTGAAGGAGTAACCAATCCATGATCCCCTCTCATCATTGAAGTTTCTATCTCTCTCCCCCTCTCCCTTCCTTTCTGAAATCAATAAAATACATATTTTTAGAAAAACAAAATTATAACCAAGTTTTACAGTCATAATTTTTTTCCCCTCTTGGCTGCCATGGCTCAATGGTTGAGCATCTGTCTACGAACCAGGAGGTAACGGTTCTATTCCCAGTCAGGGCACATGCCTGGGTTGCTGGCTCAATCCCCAGATAGTCAATAAAACAAATTTTTTTAAAAAATTTTTAAAAATATATATTTTTATATTTTTATAAATTTCAGGAGTCTTTTAGTGAGAATATTTTCAACTTAGTTTTCAATTCCTATCCCAAAACAGTTCTGATAGTTCTCCACAGGCCTTATACTTCTCCACTCCCATTCCACCATTTTCAAAACAGCTCTCTTTTATTCAACCTATCTCCTGCCCCTCCTCTTAAAGTCTTCCTATTTCATGCTCCAATGTTTTAGTCCTGAGATCTCTGGCCTACTACAAAAGACCCACACCAAATCATCTATACAAAAGCTTTATTTGCATTTGCTTGTACCAACACTCTTACAAATACTTGATCCTTATAATAGCTCAAGTTGATATACAAGGTCGAAGTTATATCTAGATTTTACAGTTACGACCAAAGATACATTGCTAGAAAACAGCATAGTCCAGCCTAGAACTCAAATGTTCAGATTCCAAGTTCAGCACTTTTCCCAACTTAACTTATAAAGCTACTACTTCTTGCATGTTTTCTTTATATCATTTATTCACAAAACATAGGGGAAAACCCTCTTTGTATCTCCTGGTATCACAACAGTACTGCTACAAAGACAGCTTCCTCCGACAGTATTTTCAAACGATCCCAACCATTAAAACCAAAAGTTGCTTTCAATAGTTCTTGCACAATCTTCAACTAAGAAAGAACGCTGGATGCTGCATGAAAATGGCCAAGAGGCCCCGGCCACAGTCCCTCCACATCGCCCTATATTTCTCCACCTCTGCCCTCTTTCCTCCTCCTAAGAGTTTTCTTCAATCTGACATCTCCTCAGGGGTCCTCTCAACCTCGAACGACCCTAGTTGCCAAATGCGAAATCCGTGCGCGCAGCTAGGTCTCCCACGCCAAGCACCGCGGAGGTTCCCTGGGACATTTAGGATGTCGTCCCTTTACTCCGTCCACACACCTGTCTGAAAAACTTCATCTCCCAGAGCCCGCACCTTCGTCGCCATCCCACCCCCAAAGCCCCACGCTCACTCCTTGCACCTCCTCCCAAACCTCCAGCCTCCTGGGTTGGCGGGCGATACTTCCTATCTCTCCTGGACCAGATCGCCTGGCCTGCAGCCCGCCGCCCCGGTCTGGACCCAGCAGACCACGGACCCCTCCGGTCCCCCGAGCCCGAGGCCCACCAGCCCGATCCCCCTGCCCCGCCTCCCCGCCCAAGGCGCCAAGTACTCGGGGCTCCTTCTCCAGGCCCCGGCCGGGCTCTGAGGGCCCCGGGAGCTGCGGGGAGCATAGGGAGGAGGAGGCAGCAGCCGTCAGGGCACCGGGCGGGCCGGGCGCTAGGGACGGGTGACCCCGGGCCCGGCCGGCTCCCAGCTCCCGTGGCACGGACTCAGCCCGCCCGCCCGCTCCGCCGGCCCGCGCCTTCGCGGCCTGCCCTCACCTGATCCAGGTTTTCGTCGCTGCCGCTGTCCTCCGTGTCCGAGTCGATCACCACGCGGCCTTTCCGCTTCTTCACCATGGTGGTCCCCCGGCTCCCACGCCGGACGCCGCCCGGACTCCCCTCTAACCCGTCTGCCAGTGGGACAGCCACTGCCACAGCCACCGCCGCCGCTGCCGCTGCTCGACCCACACAAAGGCGACCGCGCATGCGCGCTCCGCTCCGCCCCTGGCCCCGCCCCCCGCCCGGCGCACGCCGTTCGCCGGCTCCGGGCGCCCCTCCCTGTCCCGCCCCCGACGTTGCGTGAGGGGCGGGGCCAGCACCCGGCTCGGTTCCGGGCAGTGGACCGCTTTCTCGAACGCCGCGCCTGGCCCCGGGAAGTCTTGGTTGTGTTTCCGCTGCGGGACCCAAATTTGATGGGAAGCTTACCTGTCGTGGACTGGAGCCGCAAAGCACCCGGATCCTCTCTGAGGAGCCTTTCAACTGCCCGCCACTGATGAAGTGGCGAGGGCGACGTCAGGGACTGTCCTCCTGAGAGACACCAGTCTCCTGGACCTCCGCTGAGGGC
This sequence comes from Pipistrellus hanaki, assembly GCF_964339955.1. Taxonomy (NCBI): domain Eukaryota; kingdom Metazoa; phylum Chordata; class Mammalia; order Chiroptera; family Vespertilionidae; genus Pipistrellus; species Pipistrellus hanaki. The sequence continues at coordinate 61,852,114 of NC_140503.1, forward strand.
ACCCGCTGGGACATGAAGCTTTGCACTAGGTTGTGCAAGTGACCGAGCTGGGACCTGGAGGATGCATCTGAGTTACCCAGAACAACAGTAGAGGGAAGGGTGTGCTTAGCAGAGAACCGCGTGGGCAAAAGCCGTGATAATAGACAAAAAGTTAGGTTCAGGGAACTGAAAGTTTATGATGGCATGGAGTGTGGGAATAAGGCGGAGGAAGGACCCAGCGGCTACATGAAAGTCTAATAAGCTAAAGAGGAAGTATTAGAAGATTAAAACGGAAGAACGACATGATTAGATTTGTGTGTTTTTTGTTTTTTTTTTTTTAATATATTTTATTGATTTTGTACAGAGAGGAAGGGAGAGAGATAGAGAGTCAGAAACATCGATGAGAGAGAGTCATCGATCAGCTGCCTCTTGCACACCCCCTACTGGGGATATGCCCGCAGCCAAGGTACATGCCCTTGACCGGAATCGAACCCGGGACCTTTCAGTCCCCAAGCCGACGCTCTATCCATTGAGCCAAACCAGTCCCGGCAGATTTGTGTTTTAAAGAGATTACTCTGCTTTCCCAGTGTGGTGAATGCATTAGGACAGCGTTTTTCAACCGCTGTTCCGCGGCACACTAGTGTGCCGCGAGATGTTGCCTGGTGTGCCGTAGGTGCAGACAAGACAAGAATTTTATAATTTTTCACTATTTTGTTTACTTAATATTTCATAATAAAGTAATTATAAAATACTTTCTTTGTGTTTATTTGATTCCTATTCAAGAGAATTACTTTATATATAGTCAATATAGGCACAGAGTTAAATTTTTTAACATTTTCTAATGGTGGTGTGCCTCGTGATTTTTTTCATGAAACAAGTGTGCCTTTGCCCAAAAAAGGTTGAAAAACACTGCATTAGGAGGCAGGGAGACGCCGAAACCGGTTCGGCTCAGTGGATAGAGCATCGGCCTACGGACTGAAAAGTCCCGGGTTCGATTCCGATCAAGGGGCATATCCATTGGTTGTTGGCACATCCCCAGTGGGAGGTGTGCAGGAGGCAGCTGATCGATGTTTCTTTTTTTTTTTTTTTAATATATTTTATTGATTTTACACAGAGAGAAATTAAGAGGGACAGAGAGTTAGAAACGTCGATGAGAAACATCGACCAGCTGCCTTTTACACCCCCTCCCTCCCCACTGGGGATGTGCCCGCAACCAATGTAGATGCCCTTGACCGGAATCGAACCAGGGACCCTCCAGTCTGCAGGCCGACGCTCTATCCACTGAGCCAAACCGGTTTTGGCTGATCGATGTTTCTAACTCTCTGTCCCTCTCCCTTTCTCTCTGTAAAAAGTCAATAAAATATATATTTAAAAAAAGGCAGGGAGACCATATAAGCTGTTGGTGTCATTTTAGCAAGAGATGATGGTGTCCTGAACGAAGGAAGGAGCAGTAGAAATGGACGGATGATTTGGAAGTTAGAATTACCAGGTCTTGGAGACTAGATGGGAAAGGAATCAAGTCAGGTCGCAGGAAAAAATGACGCTCAGGTTCGGGCATAGGAAGCTGGTGGTAGGTGGGCCCTTCATCAAGATCAGCAACACACTGGGAGGAGGTTTCAGAACTGGTGTTATGGGAAATAAGTTCGGTTTCATGCCCGTTGAGTTTGAGGTCAGCTGATTAAAAGGGCAGCTCCAGGAGTGCTTTCTTTGTGGGATTTGGCATATAGAGTAGGGAGCATAAGCAATAACAACGACATCTTCTAAAAACTTTTTGGAGTCCATTCACTCATTATTCTGGTAGTGAACTTTGGAATGAGGCCACAGACTTCCCCCCAGAGGCAGACTGACGAGTTCTTGGTCTCTGGCTCACTTTTTCTGTCTAAATTTTATTTTCTACAGCAGGTTTACAGTACATATCACAAATGTACACACCTTAAAATAATAATAAAGAAAACATACATAGAGACCTGAACTAAATACATACCTAGATGTCCAATTTGCTACCAGTTAGTTTAAAAAGGTGTTCAGGATTCAGGTAGAAAAAAACAAGAAGGCCCACCTACTGCTTTATTCCAAAAGAGTGTTCTAAGATATAACCCCTAGACTTCTCTCTCCCAGCATATCCTTGGAACTGACACCACGGACAAGAAGACCCAAAATGACCAGGCTAGCTCCTCCATTTCTAGCCAGCCAAAGCCCGGTGCCCTTCGGTGAGGTGGAGTTCTCCTTTTGGTGGCCCAACCATATCTTTTTTTATTTTTAATCCTTACCCGAGGATATTTTTCCATTGATTTTTAGAGAGAGTGGAGGAAAGAGGGAAAGACAGAAATATCCATGTGAGAGAAACACATCAATTGGTTGCCTCCTGCATGTGCCCACTCCAGGGCCCAGCTCGCACCAGGGAGGAGCCTGCAACCCAAGTATGTGCCCTTGAGGTAATCAAACCCAGGACCCGACGCTCTATTCACTGAGAAAACCAGCTAGGACCCAACAATCTCTTAATGAGTTCAGGGTCTAAAAAGTTGCTCAGATCCAAAATTTTGCAAAGGGTGGTCACTTTTTATTGGGACAAGTGCCCTCAGCCCTCTTATCACCTTTTTAAAAATATATATATATATATATTTTTTATTGATTCTTTCCAGAGAGGAAGAGAGAGCTAGAAACATCAATGAGAGAGAAACATAACATGAGAGAGAAACGTCCATCAGCTGCCTCCCAGACTCCCCTCTCTGGCCCTCCACTGGGGATGTGCCTGCAACCAAGGCACACGCCCTTGACCGGAATCGCACCTAGAACCCTTCAGTCCACAAGCTGATGCTCTATCCACTGAGCCAAACTGGTTTTGGTCCTCTTATCACCTTCTGATTGAAGGTTGAGAAGTACCCTTGTTGGCTTCCCATCTATTTTGCCAATGGGGATGCTTATTGTGTTCTGTTAGCCATTTCCATAATTCTCTAGGGCCTCCTTGGCTATAACTCTGACCTATCTACTCATAATTGCATCTACCTGGCTTCCCGCAGTTATGTACTGCCACCTGGCCTCTTGTTTCAAAATCCCATCACCCCATCCTATTAGCTGAGTTTTATAACAGCCTCACCTACTGCAATATAGGTGAAGCACCATTAAACTTATAGTGATACTGGTGCGCCTGTTATTATAACACTAGAGGCTCGATGCCCAAAAATTGGTGCACTGGGGGAGGGGGGGGGGGTCGCGGGGGGCGTCCCTCAATCTGCCCTGTCCCCTCTCACAGTCCTGGAACCCTCAGGAGATATCCTACTGATGGCCTAGGCCCACTCCCTCTGCTGGAGGCGACAGGGCAGATCAGGGGAAGGAGCCGCCCCCATCACCCCGTAGCTGCTGCTGCCACTGCCAATGGCCATGGCTACAAGGCCTGAGCCCTGGGCCTCACAGCCACGGAGCCGCTGTGGCTTTGTCCGGTAGGAAGTCCGGAAGATGTCTGGAAGACATGTGGTCTAATTAGCATATTACCTTTTATTAGTATAGATTCCTTATGGCCTTGGTAAATGGAGTATTCTTTTGGCCTTCCCATGAAACATAATAATTTGGTGGGATTTCTGACCTTAGATAGTACATCCAGTTTGTTGTGGTCACTTTTCAGCTTTTTCTTTTTTAGATATATTTTTATTGATTTCAGAGAGGAAGGGAGAGGTAGAAAGAGACAGAAACATCAATGATGAGAGAGAATCAGTGACCGGCTGCCTCCTGCATGCCCCCTACATGCCCCCTACTGGGGATGGAGTCCGCAACCTGGGCACATGCCCTGACCAGGTCCCCTTGATCAAGCACCCTCGGAATCCAGTGTCTTGCTATTCTCCCAACTGTTGCCACTACATGCTCAGCTAGTTCTTGCAGCTCCTGAGTGGGATAGTTCCTTTTCCCCCTTATCTGGTCCAGTATGTTCTCCCCTGGGTTAGGTAGTGTTTTAATCCTAGTAATTGGCCTGTGTCCAGGAGGACGGTAGGGCAGATGTTGAGGAGGGCACATGCATTTTTACAGCGTACAGGTCTCTTCACTGTCTGATAACAAGATTGAGGATTTCTTCAGGTTTCGAGGATTCAGGGAAGTGTGAGAATTCAAGATCTTCAGTGGCATCAGTCAGATAGCCCCATCCCAAATGTCATGGTTGCATTACTAGGGCATAGGTCTTGGCTTAGCTGATCTGCCTGGTTTGGGAGTATAATCTTATTGGAGTTGAGACTACTCTGATGATTATCCTGGGCCTCAGCCTTTCCTGCCCTCCCACTGTGGGTATAGAACCCCTCTTCATATGCTATTAGGGTGCCCTCTGGCTTTCATACTTGACTTTCAGTAACTATGGCCAAATTCCATATTATACTAGTAGTTACTACTAAAGGCCCCGTGTACAAATTTGTGTATGGGTGGGGTCCCTTCGGGTGGCCTGTGGAGATTGGGACCCAGCTCACGCCCTCAGCCTTGCAGCCCCACAGCCCCACCTGGTACCCTGCCTTGGTCTGGCACTGCCCCCTCACATGCTCCACCATCCAGTCTAAGGAGCGATTGATTGGGGCCTGCCACCCAGCTCCCTCAGTGCCGCTGCTGGTCACCGTCTGCAGGGCTATTGGCAGGGCCATCAGGCCCCCTCTTGCACCTGCCTTGGCCTGGTGCCACCTGCTCACCTGCTCCACCATCCTGCAGTGGAACCACTCTTGTCCGGACCCATCAGGGCCAGCAGTATCTCCTCTGCCAACCGCTGCCAGCATCGCGTCACCGACACCTGCCATGTTCCCGGCCACCCCCTGGTGGTCAGCGCATATCATAGTACAGTGTTTTTCAACCTTTTTTGGGCAAAGGCACACTTGTTTCATGAAAAAAATCACGAGGCACACCACCATTAGAAAATGTTAAAAAATTTAACTCTGTGCCTATATTGACTATATATAAAGTAATTCTCTTGAATAGGAATCAAATAAACACAAAGAAAGTATTTTATAATTACTTTATTATGAAATATTAAGTAAACAAAATAGTGAAAAATTATAAAATTCTTGTCTTGTCTGCACCTACGGCACACCAGGCAACATCTCGCGGCACACTAGTGTGCCGCGGAACAGCGGTTGAAAAACGCTGTCATAGTACAAGGTCGAATGACTGCCTAAGGGGGCAATTTGCATATTAGGCTGCCCTTCCATATTTTTTAAATGCCTGATACACACCACCAGCTGTTACATTCCCTTCCACCAGCAAACTATCCCTCTTCGCTGATAATGAAATATTTAACAACCAGACCACCAGATCTTTGTTGCCAGCTGTGTGGTAGGTAACCCAACTTCTAAACATTATTTTATTGTCTGATTTCTTGGACCACTTCTAGCACCAACTGCTGCAAGTTGGGTTCTCCAAGAAGTAGACTCTGAGATAGAGTTTAGTGTGCAGGATGCCTATCGGGAAGTGTCCCTGAGATTCACAACTGTGGAAGGGAATGGAAGTGGGGTAAATTGAACTGAAATGTATACCTATCAAATGACTGGGAATCAGACTGGCAGCCTTTTGGTGCATGGGATGGAGGACACCCGATTATCTGAGCCACATAGGCCAAGGCTTGCTGTGTGTGTGTATGTAGACATTTATTAAAGTGACATCACAAAAAGCTTGGCCTCAAAGCTGCAGATAGAAATATCCCCAAAAGAAGGATAGACAATTCATGTTGTTTAATGCAAAGTCCCTTTGAACACTGCCGACTCTTTCTAATTAGGTGACCCTCTTCACCTGCTAGTCTGTCTGGACTGCAAGGTGAGCTTCCCCATCAGGACGGACTGTCCCGGATAGATGGCCTGAATTCTCACATTAGGCCCATTTTTTGTTGTTGTTGTTGTAGATGAATAAATGTTCATTCTGGTTTATCATCTGTCCTCCTGTGAAGTTGTTTGGCAAGAAGTAATCTTCTGAGTAAACAGATAAAATCAAGTTCCTGCATCAGCAGAGAACTAACCCTGAATCTATAGTGATACCACCATGACCCAAAATTCCCACGAGGTCATTTCCTTTTCTAAAATAATGTATTTCCTTTGCCTGGATCATGCCCTGGTTGTCTTTAAACTCTGAAGAGACTCCATCAAGACATGAATAATTTGCCTTCTGCTTTACCTATTGCAGTATTTTTCCACTGACCTGTGTCACTCCAGCCCTTCTTAAAGGTTTTCATTAAATTTGTCCTTTGGCCTCTTGAGGCAGTAGCCACTCTGTGTGTAAATTTGTGCAGGTTACTGTAGAAGACGTATTTTTTTTAATTTAAAAAATATATTTTATTGATTTATTATAGTGAGGGAGGGAGAAGGATAGAGAGTTAGAAACATCGAACAGCTGCCTCCTGCACACCCCCTACTGGGGATGTGCCTGCAACCAAGGTACATGCTCTTGACTGGAATCAAACCTGGGACCTTTCAGTCTGCAGGCCAACTGTTTTATATACAAGCCTTTTCTCTTCAACAAGAGGGTAAAAACCGTGAAGATAGTGATTTTTGTCATATACGTTAAAATACGTCTTCTAGCCCTGACCGGTTTGGTTCAGTGGATGGAGCGTCGGCTTGGGGACTGAAGGGACCCGGGTTCGATTCCGGTCAAGGACATGTACCTTGGTTGCGGGCATATCCCCAGTAGGGGGTGTGCAAGAGGCAGCTAATCGATGACTCTCTCATCGATGTTTCTAGCTTTCTATCTCTCTCCCTTCCTCTCTGTACAAAATCAATAAAAAATATTTTAAAAAATCAATAAAATATATATATTTTTAAAAAGAATGTTAAGCACCGAAACTGGTTTGGCTTAGTGGATAGAGCGTCAGCCTGAGGGCTGAAAGGTCCCAGGTTCAATTCCGGTCAAGGGCATGCACCTTGGTTGTGGGCACATCCCCAATAGGGGGTGTGCAAGAGGCAGCTGATGGATGATTCTCTCTCATCGATGTTCCTAACTCTCTATCCTCTCTTCCCCTCTATAAAAAATCAATAACATATATATTTTAAATAAAGAATGTTAAGCAGAGAAAATATTAATTCCATTATGAGGAGTAATGAATATGGTTTAGGCAGATTCTAGCTTGGATGAGAAACTGAGGATAAGTATGAGCCTTATAGATGGAGTAGGATATTATGGAGAGTTTAGAATGCATGCAGTGGCACATCTGGAGGCCAAATGAATATGGTGTCTAGCTCTGGGTGCCACATTTAAATATGGAAATAGACAAACTGTTGTGTCCAGAGTAGGGCAGTCAGTAGACCGAATGTAAGTTGTATAAAAGCAGTAACTGCTGAAACCGGTTTGGCTCAGTGGATAGAGTATCGGCCTGCGGACTGAGGGGTCCCAGGTTCGATTCCGGTCAAGGGCATGTACATTGGTTGTGGGCACATCCCTGGTGGGGGGTGTGCAGGAGGCATCTGGTCGATGTATCTCTCTTATCAATGTTTCTAGCTCTCTATCCCTCTCCCTTCCTCTCTGTGAAAAATCAATAAGATATATATATTTTTTTTAAAAAGTAGTAACTAATCCAGGTTTCTCACTGAGTTTGGAAAGAAGGAGCCAAAGATCAAAGATAGTAAAGAGAGTTCAGGGTTGCTAAGAACAGGTCTTTTTTTTTTTTTTTTTTTTTTTTAACTTAGTCAATTTTATTTTTCTTAAACCATAAAATAGAGTCTTTGGTTGTACAAACAATACTAGTTATAGTCTTGCAAGAGGTCCTGGCTAGGGAGGGAGCAGTTAGTTGGTGGCCAGAACTCCTGAGGGGTCTCTAAAATGCTAACACCCAGGTTAAAAGACTTGGGGCAAGGGTGGTGTTGGTGCTGGCAGGGCCCCCACCCCAAGTCCAGGGAAGGGATCCAGCCCTCTAGGAGGGCACCGGGCCCAGGTCTCAGTGCCCCAAGAGGAGGTCTTAAGGAGAGAAGCCAAGGATGGCCAAATATTTCCAGTTTAGAAGAATGTGGGCATTTACAGAAATAGTGAAGATAGGAGGAGTAAATATGGATAATTCAATTTTATTTATTTTTAAAAATATTTTATTGATTTCAGAAAGGAAGGGAGAGGGAGAGATAGAAACACCAATAATGAGAGAGAAAATCATTGATTGGCTTCTTCCTGCATACCCTCTACTGGCGATGGAGCCCACAACCCAGGCATGTGCCCTGACTGGGAATTGAACTGTGATCTCCTGGTTCATAGGTCGATGCATAACCACTGAGCCATGCTAGCTGGGTTAATTCAATTTTAGACATACCAAATTTGAGATGCTAGTGGTGTATCCCATTGCTGGAACTGCTTTGTGTGAGGTTGAAAATGTTTACTGGAGTGTAGGGAAAGAGATGCTCACATTGTCTTTAGATAATTCATAGAAAAGAGGAGGGTGCAGTCTAGGCTTTGGAGACAACCCCATTTAAAGTTGTGAGAAGAGAAGAGTCAGTTAAGGAGGGAAGGATGGAGGAGGTAGGAGAACTAGGCAAGTGTTGAGACTAGAGAAGTCAAAGCAGAATTTCAAGAAGGAAGAGTTGGTGGCATGGAAACGAGTAATGGAGGAAACTTGGAAAAGGCAATTATATTTGGTGAGGTCTTTTCTGAAGCCTGGAGGGGAACGGTGTTGACTTCTAGGGGGTTACACTTCTTTCCCGTTTAAGCTGAGCCCTTAATTCCTGCTAGCACTATACTAGGTGCTGGAGACAGTTCTGGACCCAAGAAGTTCAGTGTGTTGGAGGAACTGAAAAGTAAAAGAACAAGGTACAATGTTCAAAGAAGTATGCACAAAATCTAAAAGCCTTGTGGAGTGGGCGACCCCTCGGGGCGGGATAGGGAAATGGCGGGTACAACGGTTTGCTGTCCAGGTGCTTGCTGGTTCTCCAAAGATTCCGCGGGGGCAGTTCCAGTAGAACCAGTTCCCCGAGGTCACAGCTCTGCGGCGCCGGGGGGTGGGGGGCGGCGGGGGGGGCGAAGGAACGTTAGCAACACCAGGGTCCTATTTGAAAGATGCGGATGGAGTTTGCAGCCTGAAGTGGGATGCAGGAAAAGACGAATAGTTTGTCTAAACTCTCTCCTTTTTCTCACAGAGGACAGAGAAGATCAGGAGTGGTGTAAACCGGGCTTTTTGGAAAGCGAATAGAGACCGAAAGCCTCAGGTCGACTGGCTTCGGGATCTTTGTTCCTAGTCCTAGGCCTCCGCATCGGGCCGGAACTCTAGTGTCAAAGCGCCTGGTTTGGCGCCGGGCTGTAAAAGCGGCTGGACCTGCACCGGAAGTGGAGTGTCCGGTCGAGAAAAGCTGGGGACCCGGGCAGAGGCCACCCTGGAACCCCGGTGGGGAGGGCAAGTGGCCTCTACTGGCCGTTCGTGTCCGGAGCGAGCGAGGGCGACACAGCCTGGCAGGTGAGGGGTGAGGGGACCACACCCCGACTCGCATTGGGAGCTGTAATGACCTCGGTAGTTTAATCTTGGAACCTCCGTGTTCTCATCTCTGTAATGGTGATAGTACCTCTCCCAGATTTGTTGTGAGGAGTCAATGGAAATATATTTAGAACAGTTTCTGGCACATGGTAGACCCTAGATATACAATCTTTATAAAGACTGCTCCATTTAGCTGCGTCAAAAGCCACGAACTTTCAGTCTGGGATCACCCGTTAACGGGTTTGACTTTATTGGTAAAAATACGAAACAGACATTTATCGTTAAAGTTGTATTAGAGCCGAAACCGGTTTGGCTCAGTGGATAGAGCGTCGGCCTGAGGACTGAAAGGTCCCAGGTTCGATTCCGGTCAAGGGCATGTACATTGGTTGTAGGCACATCCCCAATAGGGGGTGTGCAAGAGGCAGCTGGTTGATGATTCTCTTTCATTGTTGTTTCTAACTCTCTATCCCTCTCTCTTCCTCTCTGTAAAAAAAAAAAAAAAAAAAAAAAATCAATAAAATATATATTTAAAAAATAAAATAAAATAAAGTTGTATTAGAGACGTAACAACATTACCGAGGGTTTGGAAAATAGGATGAATATTACTCATAATCCCATCATCCTCTACTAGACTTTAAGACTTTTATTCCCTCCTCTCCCCCATCTAAATATAATTTTTTAAAAAAATATTTCTTGCCGAGGCCGGTTTGGCTCAGTGGATAGAGCGTCAGCCTGTGGACTGAAAGGTCCCAGGTTCGATTCCCGTTAAGGGCATGTACTTTGATTTCAGGCACATCCCTCGGTGGGGGGTGTGTAGGAGGCAGCTGATCGATGTTTCTCTCTCATTGATGTTTCTCTGTCTATCCTTCTCCCTTCCTCTCTGTAAACAATCAAAATATATTTAAAAATATTTATTTCTTTATTGATTTCAGAGAGGAAGGAAGAGGGAGAGAGAGAGAAACATCAATGATGAGAGAGAATCATCGATTGGCTGCCTCCTGCATGCCCCCTATTGGGTATCGAGCCCACAACCTGGGCATGTTCCCTTGGCAGAAATCGAACCTGGGACCCTTCAGTCTGCAGACCAATGCTCTATCCACTGAGTTAAACCAGCTAGGGCCCAAATATAATTTTAAAAAATATGTGGAGACAACCTACAGTGGGGTTGTCTCCAAAGCCCAGGACTTTTTATTTTGAGGATACGTTTATTAAAGTTGGGGACAGTGAGACAAGGAAGGGCTTAGGATAGAAGGAACAACAAGAGAGAGACTAGCTGAAACCGGTTTGGCTCAGTGGATGGAGCGTCAGACTGCAGACTGAAGGGTCCTGGGTTCGATTCCGGTCAAGGGCATGTACCTTGGTTGCAGGCACATCCCCAGTGGGGAGGGGGGTGTGCAGGAGGCAGCTGATCGGTGTTTTTAACTCTATATCTCTCCCTTTCTCCCTGTAAAAAAATCAATTAAAAAACAAAACAAAACTCAGAGAGAGACTAGAGGGGCCTACTTTTGCTCCCTAGAAAACTGTGGCCAAGAAGAGCCTAGGCAGGGCTGCTGCAGCTCACTGCAGAGTCAGCGGAAAGGGGGCCTTGGGGACAGGTTCAGGGGGCTAGCCCGCCATGTGAGGCCGCTGCCCATTGCTCCCCAGGTTGTGAGTCTTGTGGGGGGAGGGAGGGTGTCCCTTAGAGTTGGGAGATGCCTCCTGAGGGGAAGGGGAAGACACTGGTGTCCTCCTGGGAGGGAGAGCGCCTCTGTACATCTTCTACCGTAATGTTCGCATATATGATCTTGCATATTTTATTTCCTTTTAAGGGTAGCTGGAGCAGGTAGAAGAGGGGACCATTTGGTCTTTCTGGTTTTGCCAGCACTTAAGAAATGTTGTTGCTTAGAGCAAAGTTGTTATTTTACTAGAGCGATAGAGGTTCTATTGGTAATGCTGTACATATAGAGAGGCAGCGGCATCAAGTGGAAGGACTTCAGACCAGCGTACTAGTTCTAGATTCCATGCTGATTAGCACTCTGGACTTAGGCAGGCCGCTTCTTCTGCTGGTGTCTTGTTTCCCAGAGAAAGGAAATATCTACCTGCCTTGTCTTACAGAAGTCATATGTACATTAAATGTGATACGTCAGGGTGGCTTGAAAACATTCAGAATGGTAATTAAATGTGGTAGTATTAGTGTTACTGTTTACTTCTATCTTTGAGGACCTCAGATAGTGGTAGTGATAGTCAAAGCCTTGTCACTCAAAGTGTGAGCCTGGGACTAGGAGCTTGTTAGATATGAAGAATCTTGGAGATCCTGTTAGACTTACTGGATCAGAGACCCTTCTTATAGCCATCATTCCATCTGATCTTCAGAAAAATCCCTTAACGTAGGTAAGGGAACTTTTACCCCCGAGGAATTGGAGACCTCAGAAGATCAACCTGAGGGTAAACAGCGTTAGTAGATTTAGTCATATGAAATTGCCAATACTTACAATACGTACAACCTAATAGAAGGACAGGACTAGGAGTCAAGTCAAAGTTTACTTTTTTTTAAAAAACATCTTACCTGGAATTTTCCTTTTTTAAAGATGTTTTTATTGATTTCAAAGAGGAAGGGAGAGGGAGAGAGGAAATAGAAACATCAATAATGAGAGAGAATCATCGATTGGCTGCCTCCTGCACACCTCTTACTGGGGATCAAGCCCATAACCCAGGCATGTGCCCTGACCTGGAATCAAACCTCTGATCTCTTGGTTCATGGGTTGACGCTCAACCACTGAACCACACCACTGTGCAAGTCCCAAGTGTTGTGATTCCATATTCAATGCACACATCTAAATCTTTTTTTTTAAATCTTCAAACAAGGATATATTTTTTGTTACTGTTTTTTAAAAAATATATTTTTTTTATTGACTTCAGAGAGGAAGGGAGAGGGAGAGAAACATCAATGATGAGAGAGAATCATGCATCAGTTGCCTCCTGCATGCCCCCGACCAGGGGTTGAGCCCTCAGCCCGGGCATGGGTCCTCGTCTGGAATTAAATTCGGGACACTTCAGTCCCCAGGCCAATGCTATATCCACTGAACCAAACCGACTAGGGCATCATTGATTTTTAAAAATATATATTTTATTGATTTTTTACAGAGAGGAAGAGAGGGATAGAGAGTCAGAAACATCGGTGAGAGAGAATCATTGATCAGCTGCTTCCTGCACACCTCCTACTGGGGACGTGCCTGCAACCAAGGTACATGCCCCTAACTGGAATCGAACCTGAGACCTTTCAGTCCGCAGGTTGACTCTCTCTCCACTGAGCCAAACTGGTTTTGGCATCACTGATTTCTAAGAAAGAGAGAGAGAGAGAGAAAGAACATGGATTGGTTCCCTCCCCTAGGTGCCCCATCCAGGAATTGAACCTGCAACCTTTTGGTATACAGGATGATGCTCCAACCAACTGAGCCTTGTGCCCAGGCTGTAAGTCCCTCTTCTTATGAAGTGCTACTGAAAGGGTTAAAGATAGTAACATGTCAGTTAGCTTAGGTCCTACCTAGAGTGAATGAGTTGAGTACTTTATTCTAGAAACCAATTATTTCTTAAAAATCCAGTCCTGCCCTAGCCAGTTTGGCTCAGTGGATAGAGTGTCGGCCAGCATGTTCGATTCTGGTCAAGGGCACATGCCCAGGTTGTGGGCTCGATCCCCAATGGGGGACTTGCAGGAGGCAGCCTATCCATGATTCTTTCTCAGTATGGATGCTCCTCTCTCCCCCCCTCTCTCTTGCTCTCCCCCTCTCTCCCTTCATCTCTGAAATCAATAAAAAATATATTTTAAAAAATCCAGTCCTGGTGGAATTGCCAAAAAATAAAACAAAACCGGAAAACAAAACAAGCATAAAATTTTGTTTTAAAATGAACACAATCTTTTGAAACACATACTTGAATTATTTTGGGGTTGATATTTATTTTGGTATTTTTTTCCCCACAAGGCAGCTGGATGCATTATGTATAGTGCAAACGTATTCTCGTCATATGTCCTGGATAAATGTTTATAGGGTTAGAAAATAAATGCATGAATTTCACAATACATGATCTATGTTGAATTTGAAATTGTGATATATTTTTTGCTACACTTGTAACTCTTCAATGTCTCTTCTGTTATAGGTGGAATTGTGCTATTAGCTGAAGCTTTTTCCTCTGGTAGCCCAGGGAGAAATTTACATTCGACTTTTCCTCACCATGGCTCTGGTTCACAAATTGCTGAATGGCACTTACATTCTCAGTAAATGCCTGAAGCCAAGTGTGGCCTCGTGTCCATTCCTGAGCACCCGCTTTGCAAACTATTGCTCCAGCAGTCTGCCGAAACCAGTGGCTACTCCTGGCAAAGCTTCCGCTCAGAGGAACTCCGCAGGGGGTGTGCAAGGAGATCACCAGAGAGAAGTTGCTTTGGATGTAACTTCTCCTGAGGAGAAGCCCGAAGTTAGTTTTGATAAAGCGATTAGAGATGAAATCAAGGAACATTTTTGGCGTTTGAAGGATGAGATTGTGAACCATTGGATAGGGCCCGAAGGCCGCCCTTTGCAGGAGGTCATTATGGAACAAGCCAGAGTGGTCTGGCAGTTCCGCGGAAAAGAAGATTTGGATAAGTGGATAGTGACCTCGGATAAGACGATTGGAGGCAGAAGTGAAGTGTTCCTGAAAATGGGCAAGAACAACCAGAGTGCACTGCTGTACGGAACCCTGAGCTCCGCGGCGCCTCAGGATGGGGAGAACAGCCAGAGCGGATACTGCGCGATGATATCCAGGGTCCCCAGGGTAGGTTAGGCCCAGCAGCCTGAGTTTTCTGGTGAATCGGGTGAACATTGTAGCATGAACTGTAGCGGAGAGTTTCTGTAAATGAAAACACCTGGCATCTCATCTCGTCTGGGGCTGTATAGCTATGGGGCACAAGGACAAAGCTGAGCACAAGGGAGAAGCGGCCTCTGAGGAGGGACTGCTTGTTTTTGGGCATCACTTCGGTCCAGAGTGGAGCGTTCTTCTGTTTATCACGTTAACCGCCTGTTTTGTCTTCCTTCCGCTTCAGTCACCGGCGACTGACATGGCGCTTAACGTGTTAAGGAGCCCTGAGAGATTAGACAATTGAACAATGATCTGGGAGGTTTGCATCTCCTCTTAACATAGACCACAGACCCTGAAATGGCCAGGGTTCCTTAGGGTGGACGTAGGGTCAGTCTGTACCTTTTTATTTATTTTAATTAAAGTAAACTTAATTTTAAATATTTAAAAAAATATATATTTTATTGATCTTTTACAGAGAGGAAGAGAGAGGGATAGAGTTAGAAACATCGATGAGTGAGAATCATCAACCAGCTGCCTCTTGCACACCCCCTACAGGGGATGTGCCCGCAACCCAGGTACATGCCCTTGACCGGATTTGAACCTGGGACCTTTCAGTCCTCAGGCCTACGCTCTATCCACTGAGCCAAACCGGTTTCGGCTAAACTTAATTTTAGAGTAGTTTTGTGTTTTACAGAAAAATTGCAAAGTAGTACAGAGCGTCCCTCACCAAGCTTCTCCAGTTGTTACCATCTTACATTACTTTAGTACATTGTCACAACTAAGAAACCAACATTTGTGCATTACTATCAACTAGTTCCAGACTCTATTTGAATTACATTAGCTTTTCCACTAATATTCTATTTCTTTTTTCTTTTTTTAAAAATATATTTTATTGATTTTGTACAGAGAGGAAGGGAGAGAGACAGAGAGCTAGAAACATCGATGAGAGAGAGTCATCCATCAGCTGCCTCTTGCACACCCCCCACTGGGGATATGCCCGCAACCAAGATTCCCTTGACCGGTTTGATTCCCTTGACCGGAATCGAACCCGGGACCCTCCAGTCCGCAGGCCGACGCTCTATCCACTGAGCCAAACCGGTTTCGGCTGATATTCTATTTCTGTCCCAGGATCCCATCCAGGATTTTACATCTAGTAGTCATGTCTCCTTAGTCTCTTTGGTCTGTGACAGTTTCTTAGTCTTTTCTTATTTTTCATGAGGATTTGAAAAATACTGGTTAGGTATCCTCCTATATAATAAAGAGCTAATATGCTAATTAGGCTGAACAGCAGAATGACTGTCCAGACAACCTTCTGGGCAACCTTCCAGATGAAGGCGGGGCTGAGAGGGGCTGGGAGGGCTGAGCCCCTTGCATGAATTTCGTGCATCAGGCCTCTAGTTACATAATGACCCTCAATTTGGGATTTTCTGATTAGACTGGGGATCTGGTCTTTTTTCTCCTGGTTAGACTGGGGATCTGGGTTTTTAGGAAGAATGCCACACAGTTAAAGTACCCTTTTCATTACATCGTCTGAAAGATACATGCAGCGCCCTGGTCAGAGAGCTCGGTTGGAGCATTGTCCCAATATCCCAGAGTTTTGGTTTTGGTCCCTGTCACATAACAGGAGTCAGCCAATGACTGCGTACATAAGTGGAGCAACAAAAATCAATGTTTTGCTTTCTCTCAAGTCAATAAATAAAAAAAGATATAATTTCTTTAAAAGGAAAAGGTATGTGCCAGCAACATGACATCACTGATGTGTTAACTGATCACTTGGACAAGGCAGTGTTTGCCAGGTTACTCCATTGTTGAGTTACTTTTTTTTTTTAAGAATAGTTTATTGATTCTTAGAGAGAGAGGAAGGAGAAAAACATCGATGTGAGAGCAGCATCCATCTGCTGCCTTCTCTACCCAACCCAGGCATATCCCTGACCAGGAATCGAACTGTGACCTGGTTCATAGGTCGATGCTCTGCCACTGAGTTATGCCTGTCGAGCTTTTTTCTTCTTTCTGTACCATGTTCTTCAGAAGCAAGTCACTAAGTGTACCCTTCTTTCAAGATGGGAAGGTTGTAAGATTAAATTATTTCTCCTGAAAGGTGTACTATACACATAAATTACTTGGGATTCTTAAGAAAGAAAGATTTGTTTCTTCTACCACATTTATTTATTTGTTAGTATGGACTCACACTTTGGGTTGTAATCCAACAATATGTTATTTATTTTGTTGCTGAAATTGTTCTACCTTTGGCCACGGAGTTCTTTTAGGTTGGCTCCTGTCCCTTGATCTCCTCCGATCCTTTTGAAAAAAAATATTTTTATTGATTTTCAGAGAGGAAGGGTGAAGGAAAGATCCATGTGAGAACAAAACATCGATTGGCTCCTCCTGTGTGCCCTCTATTGGTGATAGAACTCGAAACATGGGCATGTGCTCTGACCGGAAATCGAACCGTTAACTGGTGCACAGGATGACACCCAGCCAACTGAGCCACACCGGCCAGGGCCCCATCCGTGTGTGTGTGTGTGTGTGTGTGTGTTTAGCACATTTGGCTCTATAAGATATTCTAGCTCATCTTGTATTTCCCTTGTCCCAACCCTAGAATAAGCCATTTCTCAAAAGAGCTCTGGTTTCTTTTTTTTATGGAGGATTAGAAACCAGGATCTGGCCAAAGCTGGTTTGGCTTGGTGGATAGAGCGTTGGTCTGCGGACTGAAGGGTCCCAGGTTCGATTCTGGTCAGGGGCGTGTACCTTGGTTGCGGGCACGTCCCCAATGGGGGGTGTGCAGGAGGCAGGTGATTAATGATTCTCTCTCATCAATGTTTCTGACTCTCTATCCCTCTCTCTTCTTCTCTGTAAAAAATCAATAAAATATATTAAAAAAAAAAAAAAGAAACCAGGATCTGGGCAATGAGTTTACTTGTTACTGGGATGACACTATATCTAGGAGATAAGTGGACATAGCTAGGAAGTATATGTATACATACCAACTTGTGTAAATACATGCCTATAATTTTATAATTTCTATATTCATATTAATTTTTTTAAATCCTCACCCAAGGATATTTTTTCCATTGATTTTTAGAGAGTGTAAGGGAGAGGGAGAGATGGAGAGAAACACCGATATGAGAGAGACACATTGATTGGTTGCTTCCAGTCTGCCCTGGACCAGGGCTAGGAGCCTGCAACTGAGGTGCATGCCCTTGACTGGAATCGAACTTTGGATCCTTCAGTCTGCAGGCTGATGCTCTATCCACTGAGTCAAATCAGCTACGGCCATATTAATCTAAATATGAGTTCATACTAATGCTCTCACTTTAATTCAGTACCGTGTGGTTCAGTCTGGCCTTCCCCCTCTTCTGTAACTTCATTCTGTAACAGTGAGAAACCCATCCCCTACCAGGTACTTACTAGTTTTACCCCAATATACATGTAAAGCAATTTCAGGATTTTTAAAAATTATAGTTTTGTTGATTTCAAAGCGGAAGGGGAGGGAGAAAGAGAGAGAAACATCAATGATGAGATAGAGTCACTGATTGGCTGCCTCCTACACACTTCCTACTGGGAATGGGGCCTGAAACCGGGCATGTGCCCTGACTGGGAATCAGACTTACGATCTCTTGGTTCATTGTTCAATGCTTAACCATTGAGCCACACCATCTGGGCAGTTTTAGGATTTTTAGCCCAGAACTCTGTGAGACAACTTAACCAAGTAGAATACAGTGTTTATGTATAGTTTCTTTTGTCTTTTGCCTTATAGTATCTAGTCAGAACACTATATTCCAAAGTTACTTAGTTCTTTTATCTCTCCACTGGCCTATGGCCTTTTGGAAATTTGCTGACCAGGTATTGTTTCAGGGCTGCTCTGGACAGATTCCCATGTCTGACCTTGGCCACAGCCTCTGAATGTTTGCTTGGATATTGTGCTTTAAGGAGAAACAAATGTTAGGAGTAGTATTAGGCTCCATCTCTCCAGATAATGATGGAAAGGAAAGGTAGGTATTCTTCCAGAGGCAACAAATTATACACACCAACTAGTGCACACCAAGATTTTTTTCAGGCCCTGAAAATCCTCAAAATGGAATTGATACTCCACAGCAGCAAATAATTCTATGGCTGAATATTTATTGTGGAGTAATAGAAAATGTTCATAACATTTAAAAATGTTTTTATTGATTTTTTTTTAGCGAGAGAGAAAGGAAGAGGGATAGAGAGAAGAACATCATTGATTGGCTGCCTTCTGCATGGCCCCCACCGGGGATCAAGCCCACAGCCTGGGCATGTGCCCTGATTGGGAATCGAACTGGCAACCTCTTGGATCCTGGGTAGACACTCAACTGCTGGGCATGATAACATTTATTAAGTGTTCCTGACATTCCTTGTAGATTAGTTCATATACACTGCCCCTTTTATTTCTCACAATAATATTGTAACGTATCATCATTCCAGTTTTTTAAAAATATATTTTATTGATTTTTTTAAAGAGAAGAAGAGAGAGGGATAGAGAGTTAGAAACATCGATGCGAGAAACATCGATCAGCTGCCTCCTGCACACCCCCTACATTACCTTAGAAACGTACTGTGTCAGTGTTGTTTTTTTAAAAAATATATATTTTATTGATTTTTTACAGAGAGGAAAGGAGAGAGAGAGCTAGAAATGTCGAAGAGAGAGAAACATCGACCAGCTGCCTCTTGCACACCCCCCACCAGGGATGTGCCGGCAACCAAAGTACATGCCCGTGACCGGAATCGAACCTGGGACCTTTCAGTCCGCAGACCGACGCTCTACCACTGAGCCAAACCGGTTTCGGCCTGTGTCAGTATTTTGTAGTAAAGCAGGAATCACTAGATTTATCTACTCCCTTGTGAGGGAATTGAATCTGAAAAAGAAAAATGATTAGTGGATCCCTTTGTTGTTATAAGAAGTGCTAACTCATATTTTGCTAATAATGTAAAATGAGGTGAAATTAACTTTACTTTCTGTACCTTAGGGTGCTTTTGATAGAAAGAAGTCTTATGATTGGTCTCAGTTCAATACCCTGTATCTCCGTGTCCGTGGAGATGGGCGGCCGTGGATGGTGAACATCAGGGAGGACACTGATTTCATTCAGAAGAGCAATCAGATGTACAGTTACTTCATGTTCACCCGTGGTGGGCCCTACTGGCAGGAGGTCAAGGTAACAGCCCAGGTCTTTATTGTACATCTTTTGAGATCATGGTTACATTGTAGTTTTTCTTATTAGTCCCTTTTGGAAAGTGTGGGAAGGGAAAGAAGGGAGAGGACCAGGGAACAAGATTTACGCAATTGACTTTTTCTTTGATTAATATATATGTTAGCCTACTAACCAGGAAATATTTTTGATATGGATATGGTCTGGTACATGCTAAGTCATGGGTACATCTCTGGTTTATGCCTAAGTAGATGTTTCTTTTAAAAAATATTTTACCTGAGACCGGTTTGGCTCAGTGGATGGAGCGTCGGGAAGCGTTGGCCTGCAGGCTGAAAGGTCCCTGCTCGATTCCGGTCAGGGTCGTGTGCCTTGATTGCGGGCACATCCCCACTGGGGTGGTACAAGAGGCAGCTGATCGATGATTCTCTCTTATTGATGTTCCTAGTTCTCTGTCCCTCTCTCCTCCTCTCTGTAAAAAATCAAATATATTAAAAAATATTTTAACCCTTTGCACTCCGCTGTTCCCTCTCAGGGGACATCGGAATTCTAGCATATCACTCGGATGTCCCCTCTCAGGGGACATTGCAGTTTATTAGTGATTACGAGGGTCTGTAAATGCACGTTTCCACCTCAAAGTAGCGTCGAGAGTAGCTGGTAGCCAGTGTCCAGAATGGTTCGGAGTGCAAAGGGTTAATATGTTTTTATTGATTTCAGAGAGAGGAAGAGAGAGGGACAGAGAGAAACATCAATGATGGGAGAGACTCGGCCAGCTGCCTCCTGCATGCCCTCTACTGGGGATTGATGGGCCCTGACTGGGAATGGAACAGTGACCTCCTTGTTCATGGTTCAACACTCAGCCACTGAGCTACACAGGCAGGGCAGATATTTCTTTTTAAGTTTCTGCTGTATCACCTCTTCAGGGCAGCTCTATTAGTATAGTGTCCCTAGCTTAGTAGAAGGCTTCCTTAAGAGGAATAAATACTTTTTTTTAAAAAATATATTTTATTGATTTTGTACAGAGAAGAAGGGAGAGAGATAGAGAGTTAGAAACATCGATGAGAGAGAGTCATCGATCAGCTGCCTCTTGCACACCCCCTACTGGGGGATATGCCTGCAACCAAGGTACATGCCCTTGACTGGAATCGAACCCGGGACCCTTCAGTCCCCAAGCTGACTCTCTATCCATTGAGCCAAACCGGTCTCGGCGTGGAGGAATAAATACTTCATCCTTTACAATCATCAAAATTTTTATTTCTTGGTAGTATAAGGCAGACTTATTTTGTAAATAAGAAGCTTTGAGAAAGTAAACAATGTTAGCCAGGAGGAAAATAAGTGGATATTCAGGAAGGACTAAATCAAGTGTCCATTCCTGTCTTCTAAATCATGAAGGTTTTTAATCCATAAACTCAAAAGAAAGTATCCATTTTGTTCATACTTAAACCTAATGCTTATCCTGGATTTCTTTCGCCCGCACCCTATATCCAGTCTATTAGTAAATCCTGTCATAGCGACTTCCAGAGCCTGCCGTTCCTGCCATCTCTCCCACTGTCCGGGCTTTGGGGTTACTTTGCAGCAGCTTCTTTATTGGTTTCCCCTTGTCCTCCTGCTCCCCTAAAATCCACTCTCCACACAGCCGCCGGAGTAATGAGCGTTCTAAAGCATAGCTCAGAATACATCTTTCACATGCTTAAAACCCGCCAGTGGTTTTTTCCTTACTATGGGAAGGAAGTCCAGACTCCTTAACATGGCCCTCTGGTATCAGACCCGTTTTCACTTTCTGTCTCCCCTCCTACTTCCACTCCTCCACACTGTTCCCTTTACTGTGTGTCAAATTCAGCAAGCTCATTTAAAAAAATATATATATATTGTATTGATTTTTTAGAGAGAGGAAGGGAGAGGGGGAGAGAGAGTTAGAAACATCGATGAGAGAGAAACATCAACCAGCTGCCTCCTGCACACTCCCTACTGGGGATGTGCCCACCACCAAGGTACATGCCCTTGACTGGAATCGAACCTGGGACCCTTAAGTCCATAGGCCGATGCTCTATCCACTGAGCCAAACCAGTTAGGGCAATAAGCTCATTTCTATCTGGGTCCCTTTGCACTTTGTGGTGTATCTCCTGGGATGCTCTTCCCCTCATACCTTCCCCAGCTTCTTTCCTATCATTCACCTCTCAGCTTGAAAATTGCCTCACAGAGGCCTTCCTGTCCCTTTAGCTAGAGTTGCACCCTCTAATCCAGTCACTTTTTTTTTTTTTTAATCCTCACCTGATGATATTTTCCATTGATTTTTAAAGAGAATGGGAGGGAGGGAGACAAACATCAATGTGTGATACATTGATCATTGATTGGTTGCTTCTCACACATGCCCTGATGGGCTGGGGATGGAACCTGCAGCTGAGTTAGGTGCCCTTGACTAGGAATTGAATCCGAGAGCCTTCCATCTGAGGGCCAATGCTCTAACCACTAAGCAACCAGCCAGGGCTAATTCTGTAATTTTTAAAATATATGTTTATTGATTTTAGAGAGGAAGGGAGAGGGAGAGATAGAAACATCAATGAGAATCATTGATTGGCTGCCTCCTGCAGGCCCCACACTGGAGATCGAGCCCACAACTCGGGCATGTGCCCTGACCGGAATTAAACCATGACCTCCTGGTTCATAAGTCCATTCTTAATCACTGAGCCACACCAGTCAGGCGCTTTGTAGTTTATGCAAATATAAGCAAATAGTAATATAATTTTCTCCTTTTTTTAAACTGAAAAAATAAAAATTGCATAATTTATGCATCTTCTGTTTATATTTTTAATATTTAGATCCTGAAGACCTTCCATATCACTACATGGAACATTTTAAATTCTTTTTGTGTGTGTTTTTTGTATTTTGTTATGTGGATATCCTATAGTTGACTGAATGAATACTGTACTGATAGTCACTTGGGTTGTTACCAATTGCTATAATGAATATTTTATCACAGTTCTTGAGATGTTTTAAAAATTAATTTAAAAAACCCTGTAGATTTGTCTATATCTTACTTTTTGACTAGTAATATATTGTGAAGGTCTTCTCTCTCTCTCTCTCTCTCTCTCTCTCTCTCTCTTTTTTTTTTTTTGCTATTAGAAAAAACTATATCTTTATGTATTTATCAGAATTTTTCTGAAATATAAATTCCTAAATGTGAAATTGGTCAGTTATGACATTTAAAATATTTTAGTGCTGTTGGTTTTCTATTGCTACATAAAAAAACTTCCATAAACTTAGCAGCTTCAAAAACACATTTATTACCTCCTAGTTTTGTAGGTCATAAGTTGAGACAGTAGATCTGGGTTCAGTCAATGCTCAGGGCCCTATAAGGTTGTACTCAAGGTGTTAGCTGAGCTGTATTCCTTTCTAGAGGCTCTGGGCAAGAATCTTCAAGCTCCTTCTGGTTGTTAGCCAATTCAGTTCCTGTGATTGCAGGGCTGCTGTCCTTCCTTTACTGGCTGTCAGAGAGGGGCCACTCGCAGCTCCTAGAAGCTGCCGCACTTCTTGCCAGGTAGCTGCCTCCATCTTCAAAGTCAGCAGTATAGAATCCCACCACCCCATCGAGTCCCTTCATGCCAGTCAGTCCCTTTTATGGGTTCAAGTGATTTAGTCAGGCCTAAAGAGAATAAGCTATAAAAGTCAACTGATTTAGGACCTCATTTCTGCAGAGTTCCTTCACAGCAACATTGAGATGAGTGTTCGAATACCTCAAAGAAGGTGTCTGTACACTAGAAGTTGGAAGTGTTGGGGGCCATCTTAGAATCCTGCCTACCACAGTCACCAGCTGCCCTCTAAGAGTTTTAATAATTTCCACTCCTACTAACAGTTTACAAGTGTGCCTTTCTCTTCACCCCCATATTTCCATTAGGTTATTTAATCATTTTCTTAGTTATATATCTGTGATCCAGATGACTTTCCACTTGTCATAACTGCATCTATGAAATAATTTTATAATTAAATTTAAGCTGTTACTTTTATCATTATAATTACATACAGATGCTTCAGTTACTTATATTTCAGTTATGAAGTAAATGATTTTCTTTTTTTCAGATTCCTTTCTCCAAATTTTTCTTCTCTAATCAAGGAAGAATCCGGGATGCCCAGTTTCAGCTTCTGCTTGACAAGGTAACATTTTCCTTTCATTCAGAACTACATTCTCTTTAGTGAATCAGAACTCCGGTGAGGATGAATTCAGTCCATTTTGGAAGGCTGGCAAATGAAAGATGGAAATTCCTACTCGTGTGTGTGTGTGTGTGTGTGTGTGTGTGTGTGTGTGTGTGTCTGTCTCCGTGTGTCCATAATACCCAGACAGATGTTTACACAGACCAATCCTTTGAGCCAAATCCCTATCCTGGTGAATTTCATCATGGTCTTCTCTTGAGATTGCCTACATTTTATTTTAGCTTTAAAATAAGAGAACAGTATTGAGTTCAGGAGAGCTTCAGGAACCTCCATTGTTGTCCTCACTAGTCTTGGTGGCACTACACTGAAGGAAGAGGAAAGGAAGTAGAGTGGAAAGAAACGTAGCCCTGTATTTCCTCTTATAATTTACTACAGCATAGGATACCATTGTAGGCCAAGTCAGTTCCTGGATTGCAGGGCTGCTGTCCTTACTATGGCATACTTGCTAAGGGCTGATAGTGCAGTATAAAGACTCAGCTGTAGTAATCGCCTCATGGAATTTTAACACTCCAGGATCATCAGTATTCGATTTTGATCAATTTCTCTATTTTAAATTTAGATCTCCTCTATTGGATTCACCCTGGCTGATAAAGTGGACGGTCCATTCTTCCTGGAAATAGATTTTATTGGAGTGTTTGCTGATCCAGCCCACACAGAAGAATTTGCCTATGAAAATTCTCCAGTGCTTAACCCAAGACTTTTTAAATAGAGGTCTTGTAGTAGTAGTGTAGTATCTATGCTGATACAGAGACAAAATAAAGTATTTCTTTAATGGCTTTCAATCAGTGGCTGGTATATATTCCCTGAGAAAGCTAAATGCTGCTCCTAAGAGGGACCATATAGAGGGAAACCAAGTTCTAAACTGTACCTTAACTCAGAGAATGCAGTTACTATACTGATTCAGCGATACTATATAAATAACTGTTTTTGGTTAGAACGATTTCTGATAGAGATGATTCCTGCATGGTTTCCAAGGCAAGGAGTCTTTGAGATGACAGTTGATGGCCTTCGACCACTATGTTCCTTATGGGTTTCTTCTGTTTTCTAATCCATTTGAGGAAGACTGCTGAAGAATCCTATATAATAAAAGCCTAAAAGCCTAGGTAGTGTCGCTGGACGCCCTCATGCGATGTCACAAGATGGCTGCCATAAGATGGCCACCACAAGATGGCCACCACAAGATGGCTGGCAGGGGAGGGCAGCTGGGGATGATAGGGCCAGCAGGGGAGCAGTTAGGGGCAATCAGGCAGGCAAGCAGTTAGGAGCCAGCAGTCCCAGATTGTGAGAGGGAAGTTCTAAACCAGCAATTGGAAATCCCCCAAGGGGTCCCAGATTGGAGAGGGTGCAAACTGGACATTGCCCTTCCCCTCACCCCCAACGCATGAATTTTGTGCATCAGGCCTGTAGTATTAAGATAAAGGTGCTATTGAAATCCCTGAGAAAAGACGTACCTAGACATGCTTCGTTGTTCGGGCGGCTATAACAAATCACTATAGACCAGGTGGCTGAAACAACATTTACTTCTCACAGATCTGAGGGCTGAGAAGTCCGAGACCGAAGTATTTGCATATCTGGTATCAGGTGAGTGTCCACTTCTTGGCTTATAGACAGCTGCCTTCTTGGCTGTATCCTCACATGGTCTCTTTCCGTTCTTTACAGACACTGATCCCAACACAAGGCCTCAGTCCTCAAGGCCTAATTGCCTCCCAAAGGTCCTACCTCCAATACCATCATGTTGGAAATTGGGGATTCAACATATGAATTTTGGGATGACACAAACGTAGTCCATAACATGTACGCAGAGAGCAGCTGGTCCTCTAAAGCTGCATGATCTTTATCAGTTCTTACTTTATAGTGACTTTTAATGGAACCACGAAACTAAATCAGGTAATAGACTGATGTTCCCAAAACTTCCCCATTTAAAGTATTACAGAAATTGCATATATATATCAATATATAGAACCTCATTAATAGTGTTTAAATTGATAAATT
Source organism: Pipistrellus hanaki (assembly GCF_964339955.1). Classification (NCBI taxonomy): domain Eukaryota; kingdom Metazoa; phylum Chordata; class Mammalia; order Chiroptera; family Vespertilionidae; genus Pipistrellus; species Pipistrellus hanaki. Next base: position 61,877,665 of record NC_140503.1, read on the forward strand.
CTTGTCACCTTAGAGAAAGGAAGCTATAATACTATAGCCAGAGTACCCTAAGAAAGACAAGTTTAAATAAATAAGAGAATATATAAAGGCTAATAGCTTTTCCATCATCTTGGCCTACAATCTATTTTGTGTATTTTCATGTAATTATCTTTTTTTTTTAATTATCTTTTTTTCTTCTTTTTTTTTAAATATATATATTTTATTGATTTTTTTACAGAGAAGAAAGGAGGGGGATAGAGAGTTAGAAACATCGATGAGAGAGAGTCATCGATCAGCTGCCTCTTGCACACCCCCTACCGGGGATGTGCCCGCAACCAAGGTACATGCCCTTGACCGGAATCGAACCCGGGACCTTTCAGTCCACAGGCCGACGCGCTATCCACTGAGCCAAACCGGTTTCGGCTAAAATTATCTTTTTAATAGCTTTTATTGAGGTATAGTTTACATAACAAAGTTTGTTTATTTTTTAAAATATATTTTTATTGAATTCAGAGAGGAGAGAGGGAGAGATAGAAACATCAATAATGAGAATCATTGCCGAAACCAGTTTGGCTCAGCGGTAGAGCATCGGTCTGCGGACTGAAAGGTCCAGGTTCGATTCCGGTCAAGGGCATGTACATTGGTTGTGGGCACATCCCCGGTAGGGGGTGTGCAAGAGGCAGCTGGTCGATGTTTCTCTCTCATCGACGTTTCTAGCTCGCTCTCTCCCTTCCTCTCTGTAAAAAAATCAATAAAATATATTTTTTAAAAAAGCCAAAACTGGTGTGGCTCAATGGATAGAGCCTCAGCCTGTGGACTGGAAGGTCCCAGGTTCGATTCTGGTCAAGGGCATGTACCTTGGTTGCGGGCACATCCCCAGTAGGGGGTGTGCAGGAGGCAGCTGGTCGATGTTTCTCTCTCATCAATGTTTCTAACTCTCTATCCCTCTCTCTTCCTCTCTGTAAAAAATCAATAAAATATATATTTTAAAAAAATAAAAAAATAATGAGAATCATTGATTGGCTGCCTCTTGCATGCCCCCTACTGGGCATCGACCCACAACCCGGACATGTGCCCTTCACCGGAATTGAACCTGGGACCCTTTAGTCCACAGGCCGAGGTTCTAGCCACTAAGCCAAACCAGCTAGGGCTGTCTATTTTATCTATTTGTATATTTTGTTTTATATATACATTTAATTCTTTTATTTATACTTAAATACTAAAAAAATTTTCTTATTGATTTTGAGAGGAAAATCAACAATCTGTTGTTCTACTTATTTTTGCATTTATAGGTTAATCTTGTATGTGACCTGACCAGATATAGGCCCTATGACCTTGGCATATGAGGAAGACGCTGTAACCGAGCTACCTGGCCAGGGCCACAGAGTTTGCCTGTTTTATTTATTTTTTAAAATATATTTTATTGATTTTTTACAGAGAGGAAGAGAGAGGGACAGAGAGTTGGAATCATTATCAGCCGTCTCTTAGACCCCCCCTCCCCCACTGGGGATGTGCTGGCAACCAAGGTACATGCCCTTGACCGGAATCGAACCTGGGACCTTTCAGTCTACAGGCTGACGCTCTATCCACTGAGCCAAACCGGTTTTAGCTTTAGTAATTTCTTTAAAAATTTAAATGTATGTCTATCACATAACCCAGCAATTCTACAGCCAGGTATTTCAGGGGTCCTGGGTTCAATTCCGATCAAAGGCATGTATCTTGGTTGTGGGTGCGTCCCCAGTGGGGGGTGTGCAAGAGGCAGCTGATCGATGTTTCTAACTCTCTATCCTTCTCTCTTCCTCTCTGTGAAAATGAATAAAATATATATTTTTAAAAATTACTAAACTTTTTCAAGGTGGTTGTATAATTTTATTTTCTCAACAGCAGTGTATTTGACAGTTACCACAAAGTTTCTTGATTGATCTGATATCTGCCTCTTAATAGCAAAATCTAAGTTTATTAAGTTCCAAGGACTGTGTCCCGTTCTGTGGTTCGTATATGTGAAAATACAAAGAAGGACACGGGCGTTTCTTTTTGGGGTGGGAGTGGGCGGCCAGGAGAGGATGCTTGAGGAGTCGTCTTATTTGGTAACTAAATCTTGGAAGCCAATTATGTTTGCAAAGAATAATCAACCCCTGAGAGAAAAAACTTTATTTATGAAAATCTGAAGCAGTACAAAACTCAGAAATTCCACTTAGGTGCAACAAACATGGATACGATGCTAAGAAACTCTAGTCTTCCCATAAATTGAATAAAATTGAAGTTTAACAGCACAGTAATCCTTAAAGCAGCAATCCTGAAATTTCAACATGGCAGGGCATATTGTTAAATAAGCAAGGCTTTTGTTGTTAAGATATTGAGTGAGATGACAATTACATGAAATGAGTTGAACAAAAGATGCATAAGCTTGAAAAAAAACCACTTCACATGGGTAAAATTTTGATGTCATAACCAACCCATATGGCCCCTTGTTTTATTAAAGATGACTAGATTCTCTGGAGGATGAAAAGGGGACTTCCCCCAGCTTACCCTATCCTTACTTTATTACTGGTCAATTTCTACTAAAGCTTGTGCTATAATAAGCTACCTCTAGGTAAATGCTCTTGCCTAGAAGAGGATTGCAAATCTGTTAATATTAGAGCCAGGAGGGGTAAATTGACATTAAAAATCTAGGTCAAGAATAGGATGGGGGGAAAAAAGAATCTATAGGATGGGGAAAAAAGTATAGGATAGATCTCATTGAAATACTGAGTTGTAAAGGGACTTAGGAACAAAGTTAAGAGCAGAAAAAGACCTTTGGACAAAGTAGAAAGGACAGTATGAAAATATTTACAAAAAAAGGTTCGGAATAAAGTAATATTTACAGAACGTTAAACTATTAATCTGCAGCCATAGTAAGGCCCCTTCGAGTTCCCAAAACCTTTGCTTTCTTCTCCTTTCGTTCTTGCTCGTGTTTCTTCCGTTGCTCCTCCCTAAGAGGGACAGGTATATGTTAGGCTCTAGTGAAGCTCCACAACAGACCACTTGGAAGCACTTGTTAGGCTAATGTTCAAACTTAAAAAGGTATCTAGCAAACTTGTACAAAACATAGTTATAGGCACGCTGCAGTCTTACTGTGATGAAAATCATTGCTGTGTTAGGGCTATACATTCTAAAGTCAAGCACAGAACTGCAACCTGAAGGTACCCTGGTACCTGAACCCAATCCCTGTAGTTTTAATTGATAAATGTCTACTCTGGAAGTCAAAGGTCAAGCTCAAAATTACATAGTCCAGTGAAAATGCTGGGACTAGGAACCACTGGCTTAAAGCACTATATTTTTATGAAAGGGATGTGGGAGGGAATCCCAGGATCATGTTAATGATCTTAACAGCAAATATAGTTATTCACGATTTTGGTGGCAGGTGGATGTAGGCAAGACAAATGACAGGTAACTATCAGGAGGGTTTCATGCAGGGGGTCGACTCAACCAGGACCAGCTGCAGCCCAGGGCGAGCTCTGGCTTTAGCTTGGTTTTCATAGTGAAAGCCTCTAAGGACCATCCTGGGTTCCCCCTGTGTAGGGCCTTGAAGCCTAGTAAGCCTGGTTTCCCTGAAAGTAAGAAATTTACATCTATCTGCAGAGCTAGGTGCCCTGGGCGCTGGTATCTGGAGGGATGCCAGGCGCACAGTTTGGGCAGGCAGATCACATGAAAGCAGCGCTCTGAACGGTCCTCTTGTGACCGGTAGAGCCTTGGAAATAACGCAGATGCTTGGGCCCCACCTTGAACCCATTGAATTAGAATCCACAATTAGAACTTTTAGAAAACTCTATATGTGATTCCACTTCTAGCCTCTTAGACACCACTTACTGAGACTCTCTATCCCTCAGAGGTTCTGCTTTTATATACAGACTTTCAAAATTAAAAGACTTATAGAACTGGATAATTATGTGCTCACCTGGTCTGAAGAGGAGGTTGTTTGTAAGTTTTCTTGTGGAAGCTAACTCTGCTTACATGCTCATTCAGAGATTTATTTTCTTTAGATTGTCCCCATGGTTTCAGTTTTCCTAATTTATGACAGAGACAAAGATCAATGAAGACTTTTGTATTTATAGACTCACATTTAATCATCTGCGGCTATTTGCTTGCTATCAACATTTATACTTTGTTTTAATAGACATTTGCCAGTGTAAATCTTTTATTAATTTCAATTTCATATTCCATAGATATAAATTGCATTTTTTCTCTAAATAACATGTTCTATTTTAAAATAATATTTTTATTTATTTCCGAGAGGAAGGGAAAGAGAGAAATATAAATGATGAGAATCATTGATATGCTTCCTGCATGCCCCCTACTGGGGATCAAGCTCAAAACATGGGCATCTGCCCTGACCTGGACTCAAACTGCTCTCCTGGTTCATAGGTAAATGCTCAATTATGTGCCACACTGGCTGGGCATGTGTTCTATTTTTTAATCATTGGAAAGCCAAAGAGAAAACCTTAGTGTTTCTCTCTCATCAGTGATATTTTTTTTTTCTTTCTTCCTTCCTCTCTGAAATCAAAAAAAATATATTAATAAGAAAAGGAAAACCTTTAAAAAAAAAAAAAAAGAAAAGAAAAAGAAAACCTTGCCGGGACCGGTTTGGCTCAATGGATAGAGCGTCGGCTTGGGGACTGAAAGGTCCCGGGTTCGATTCCGGTCAAGGGCATGTACCTTGGTTGCGGGCAGATCCCCAGTGGGGGGTGTGCAAGAGGCAGTTGATCGATGACTCTCTCTCATCGATGTTTCTAACTCTCTATCTCTCTCCCTTTCTCTCTGTATAAAATCAATAAAATATATTTAAAAAAAAAAAAAAAAAAGAAAACCTTAACACTAAAAACAAAAAGCAACTCCCATTACATAGCACATTAAAAGGAACCATTGCAACCAAGCAGTTTATTTCAAGTTGCATAGGTATTATGTTTAGTGGCCTGGTGCACAACCATGCACATTGAAAGAAATTAAAATAAATATTTTAATATCGCTATTTGACCTTTCTCTCTAATAGAAGTGTCAACCAAATTCACGATTGACAATGCCAGATCGAAATACATGCGTGCGATTGGAGCCATGAGAGCTTTATATGTATCTCACATGAGCAAATCAACTTAGCCATGTGACTTTTAATTAGACCTGCTTTCTGATTTAGCTAAACTTTTTCCAGCCCAGTGAAGCACCCCAACTTCTTTCAGGTAACTGTGAGCAACACAGCAGTAAATATCAGCATGGAGCAGATTGTTATTGTAGATCACACAGGGAGAACAAATGGTAAAATATTTAACTGCAGCAGTGTTTGACTATATTCTTCACATTGAGAAAACCTGAAGTGATTTTTAAGGTCCACCATTTCTCACTTCTTTTCAGTGGGGTCAAGCTTTTAATCTTTCTAAATCTAGAAACTTTCCAGCTAATGAAAATAGGATTCTACTGTGTCTCCTATCTACCTACTCCAGGACTTCTGTGAGGATCAAATGAGATGAGGCATGGGAAAACACTTCACAGACATTTGGTTAAAGTGTGAAATGTTTGCACTTGGCTATATAGCAAGTTGGGTTCCTGGGCTGGAGAAAATCCAAGGGGGCTAGTTGTGGCTAGGGAGAGGAAGCTGGGCGTTGCTACGTGGGATGGTCAGACACTTAGCATATTAGCCTTATCTCTATCTACCTATCTATCTAATCTATCTATCTAAATATAATTAAATGGTAATTATGGGCGTGAACATCATTTTTATGAAATGGTAAACATGCAAATGATAATCACTGGTACTCAGACATAGGTCACAAACTAAAAATAAAACAATACCTAACCATCTGGAAGATAGATAGATATAGATATTAAAGTGGTATTTAAAAAAGTGGTACTTCACTTGTGCAGTTTGTTATTATCATTACCTCGTAAATTGTATTTGGAATAGAACAAGTGGGAATATTATGTTGGTTTTATTTTTAAAATATATTTTATTGATTTTTCACAGAGAGGAAGGGAGAGGGAGAGAGAAACATCAATGAGAGAGATCAGCTGTTTCCTGCACACCCCCTACTGGGGATGTGCCTGCAATTAAGGTACATGCCCTTGACCGGAATCAAACCTGGGACCTTTCAGTCCGCAGGCCAATGCTCTATCCACTGAGCCAAACCGGTTTCGGCTATTATGTTGGTTTTAGAACAAATTCCAGATGTTTAGGTATTGCTTTATTTTTACAGTTTGTGACCTATGTCTGAGTACCAGTGATTATCATTTGCATGTTTACTATTTCATAAACATGATGTTCACACCCATAATTACCATTTTATCAATAACTACTGAAGTAGTTCTTATTTTCCCTTCCATAAAGGAACTAACTGACTTGCCTAGGATAATCAACTTAGCCATATATATATAAAATAATAAGCACAGATGAAGCTTTAATCCAAGTTTTCTACTGCTAGCCAAGTTGGTGGTCATATTCATTCCCACAGCAGAAACTTCAGAGCGCGCCTTGCATGTGCCAGGAACTGTTGTAGGAGCTGGGGACGTAAGCAGTGAACCAAGCAGTCAAATTCCTTGCTTTCTTGGGCTTACATGCCAGTGGTAGAAGTAGATAACAGTAAAGTAACATAACATCAGGTGGTGACTCATGCTATGAAGAAATGTGCACCAGGCTGAGGAGTAAAGACTGGGAGGCAGGGAGTGAGGAAAGGCAGGAGTTGGAGATAGCTGAGTGGATTTCCCAGAAAAATGAGGGAGAAAGCTGTGCAAAGGCCTGTGGCAACAACATTCCAGGTGGGTCGGAGGGATACAGTGGAGGTGGGGATGAGCTGGGTGTGTCTGAGGAATTGAAACACCAATGTATTAGGTCTAGTAATAATTAATGTCGTTTTCTAATACTTTTTTAAATCGAATTTATTTAAACAATTCAACAAAATTTAATCAACAATATAGTTGCCGTTGTTTTCTACTACTTGTGCCCAACGCTCAGGAAGCATTTTAATCCCTCTGTTGTAAAATTCTTGTGATTTTGATGCAAAAAATTCGGTCAATGCATTTTTGAGGCATTCTTCATTATTAAATTTTTTTCCAAGAAGAAAGTTTTGCAAAGAACGAAACAAATGGTAATTGGAAGGGGCAATATCAGGAGAATATGCAGGTTGAGGGAGAACTTCCCATTCCAACTGGCGCAGTTTTTCAGCAGTGATTCTTGCAGTATGCGGTCGTGCGTTACCGTGGTGAAGAATTACGCCCTTCCGATTAATCAGCGCGGGTTCTTTTTCTCTTAAAGCTTGGGCTAACCTTTCCAATTGGGCACTATACACTGCACTTGTAATGGTTTGGGTAGATGGTAAAAGTTCATAATGAAGAATTCCTTTAAAATTCCACCAAACACACAACATCACTTTTTTCGCATGCAAGTCAGGTTTTGGCGTGGGCTGCGGAGCCTCATTTTTGTCCAACCATTGAGGCTGCCTTTTCAAATTAACATACAGCACCCATTCTTCATCTCCGGAAACAATTTGCTCTAAAAACGGCAAACGGTTTTGACGAGAGAGGAGCGAACTGCAAATTGTGACTCTTTGATTACGGTTGTTGTCGGTCAACTCATGAGGAACCCATTTTCCAAACTTTTGGACTTTGCCAAGTGCACACAATTGATTGGAAATTGTTTTTTGTGAACAATTTAAAGTTGTTGCAAGCTCTTGTTGGGTAATTTGAGGATTTTGCACCAAAAGAGCTTGAAGAGCTTCTTGATCAAAATTGGACACACAGCCTCGACCACTCTTGTCATCTAACGAAAAATTTCCCTCGAGAAATTTCTCAAACCAACGCTGGCATTTTTTGGCACCAACTGCATCTTGACCAAGAGCACTACAGATGTTTTTTGCAGCCTCACTTGCTTTTCTTCCTAATTGGAACTTGTAAAGCATGCAGTGCCAAATATGCTCTTCATCCGCCATCTTCTTAGCCCTAGTTTTGCAACAAAAACCAAACACAAACACAAACTTTTCCAAGCAAAACTTGTTAATTGTACTTCACACGTTCTGTAGATACCACGTGTTTGAAGGTTATGTCAATACAAGTCAACGCCAAGCAAGATTTTAAACGAATGTTAAAAAACGTCATTAATTACTACTAGACCCAATATTTGTCCCAAAGTCGGGGAAGGAGGCAGTGACTGAAGTTGGAAAGAGATGGGGAACCTCAGGAGATTCTGAGCAAGACAGTGTTTGTTTTTACGGTTGTAGTGGGGCAAAGAGGTCATTCTAGAAGCCCAGGTAAAGATGATGATGACCTGGACCAAAGGGAGTCACAATGGAGAGATGAAAGTGGTCTGATTAAAGATCTTTTTCAAAGGTAGAGGTGAAAGGACTAGCCGATGGGCTGGAGATGATGCCTAAGGGAAAGTGAGGAGCCAAAGAGGACTCCTAGGTTTCTGCCCTGATGACTCAGTAGATAACTCAACAGAAAGAGGTGCCATTGCCACAGATGGGAAAACTCGGGAAGAAAAAATGGGTGTGTAAGAGAAGTAGATGTATTTTTACCACAACTAAATAAGATTTAAGTTATGTTTCATTGACATTCGTAATTTAAAGATAAACATCCTAGCTGATCTGGCTCAGTGGACTGCAGATTGGAGGGTTCCTGGTTCGATTCCCAGTCAGGGCATGTGCCCAGGTTGCAGGCTTGATCCCCAGTAGGGGGCGTGCAGGAGGCAGCTGATCAATGAGTCTCTCATTATTGATGTTTTTATTTCTCTATACCTCTCCCTTCCTCTCTGAAATCAATAAAAGTATATTAAAAAATAAAAATGAAGATAAACATCCTATATAATAAAAGGCTAATATGCAAATCAACCAAAGGGCAGAAAGACTGGTAGCTATGACAAGTACTCACCACCAGAGGGCAGACACTCAATGCAGGAGCTGCCCCTGGAGGTGGAGGGGGTCAGTGTGCTCCCACAGGGGAAGCACCTCACAGCCGGAAACCGGGCTCATTAAAGATCTTTTTCAAGTGCAGCAGCAGTGGCGGGAGCCTCTCCTGCATCCGCAGCAGTGCTAAGGATGTCTGACTGCTGGCTTAGGGAGTGGGCCTAAACTGTCAGTCGGATATCCTCCGAGGGCTATATCCCGGAGAGAGCACAGCCGGGCTGAGGGAGACCCCTCCCCCACTCATGAATCTCATGCATTGGGCCTCTAGTTATTACATAAACATGATTATGGTTTTAAAAAGTAATTCCAAAAGCACAAAAGAGAGATCACATTAAGTGTTCATATTTTTTACAGGTGTAAGAATAATATATGCTCAATGACATCTGGCCAATGAACATCCCAGTTGTTGGACTGGTGGTTCCCAGAAGCCTGGGATCCTTTGAAAGCTGTAAAGAAAACATTCAGCCGAAACCGGTTTGGCTCAGGGGTAGAGCGTCGGTCTTCGGACTGAAAGGTCCCAGGTTCGATTCCGGTCAAGGGCATGTACATTGGTTGCGGGCACATCCCCGGTGGGGGGTGTGCAGGAGGCAGCTGGTTGATGTTTCTCTCTCATCGACATTTCTAGCTCTTTATCTCTCTCCCTTCCTCTCTGTAAAAAGTCAATAAAATATATTAAAAACAACAACAACAAACATTCATTAACCCACAGGCTCACTTCTAAGTTTCTTGATTTTGGCTGAAATTTTAATTCTTTGTAGTAACATTGATTAGAAATTATGTCTTTGATTAACAAAAATGTGAGTGAATCAGATATTTAATATTTGTTTAATGGACATTCTTTTTATGTATTTTATTGATTTTTCACAAAGAGGAAGGGAGAGGGATAGAGAGCTAGAAATATTGGTGAGAGAGAAACATCAATCAGCTGTCTCATGCATTCCTCTTGCTGGGGATGTGCCTGCAACCAAGGCACATGCCCTTGACCGGAATCGAACCCGGGACCCTTCAGTCCGCAGGCCGATGATCTATTTACCGAGCCAAACTGGTTTCGGCTGGACATTCTTTTTAAACATGAAGAGTGGGGGCAGAAATTCTAGGCAGTCAAGTAAGGTTTCCATCTAAGTCACAACCTCAGTGGAAAATGGGTTGATCTTAGGTCTTTGTGTGTCTGTACTGCAAAACATCCCACATACCTTTGTGTGGCTCATAGTTGAGGGGACGAGACAAACTTGCTTTGAGATCAAACACTGGTTTCTTGTTGGAGACTGGAGTCTGTGCTGCTTCAGCTGAAAACTTGAATGGGGTAATAACTAAAAAAGCCAACACAAAACCCAAGGGCTTGATTAGGGGGGGAGAGGGGGGAGACTGATTATAGTTTTTTATTAAAGTATTACTTCTCAATCTTAAAAATATAATCTATACGAAAAGTCCAAGACAAATGTAAGGTTAAAAGAGGAGAGAAGAATAACTGAAGAAAGTTAATCACTGAGATTTGTTTTCCCTATTAGCTTCTCCCCAAATAGTCTAAACATTATGAGATTTCCTATGATCAGCTGGGAGTTTAGAATCCTGTTTAAAGAATTTCCCTGATATTATTTACCCTTCTTAAAAATGATAAATTACTAATAGTAACATTTTCATTAAAAGACATAAGGCCTACAAGGAACCTAAATCACATAAGTGGCAAAGATTCATGGCTTTGTTTGTTATTAATACAGGGATATGTATCTACATAGCTTATTCTGGGTCACCTAGTCTACTAGTCAATAGTGTGGCACTGATTCCATGAACTCTGGGATCCTGTTTGTTTCAGAGCCTGCAGGCCACTGGAGGCTGTCATGTCCTCCTCAGCCCTGGGTCTGAGAAGAGGCTGAATGCTCTTCAGGGAGAGTCACGTCTTAGGACTCCTCTTCGATGGGATGGAGTCCTCAGGCAGACACTAGTTTTTTGTTTTTGATTCTAGCATTTCCCTCACCCATATACAATGAAAAATATGCTATGGTAAAATGTTTGCTTTTGGTTTTACAGATATGGAGAGGCTTAAGGAAACAGATAAACTTAATTTCAGAAAGTTACATGGCTTGAAAATGAACCAATATATTTTTTCACCTGTAGCAGAATCCCCCTTTGTGGTCTTTAACTTGTTTGTCCCAAGCACAGCCTGGCCTTTTGGAGTATTCCCAGTTATGGACACATGTGGAGACTTTCTGGCCGGAGTCTTAGTCAGTGAACGCTTATATTCATTATCTTTAGTAGCAGCTGAAAACCTAAATAGGACAGAGGAGTACAAGACATGAGTAGTATTAAGAGTAACTGTGTCAAGCTTATAAACAAAGCCACTTGTCCATCACCAAGCAGTGAAAGGGCCCCCATGCACCAACTTGACCCCCAGGAGGCAGCCGTTCATTTGTGTAAATACTGTCACACAAATGAACCTCCTTTGCAGAATAGAGATGCTCTTAAAACACTTATGCTAAAGCAAATCAGTAATCAACTTTTATTTATAAAACACTAGAGGCCCAGTGCATGAATTTGTGCACTGGTAGGATCCCTAGCAGCTGGCAATGGCCAGCTGAGGCCTCCCTTCCTTCCCCCAGTCACCTGCCGTCACCACTGGCTGGGGCCTCCCTCCCTTCCCCTAGCCAGCTTAGACCCTGGTCGAAATACCAGAACTCCCAATGAAGGGGACCATTTGCACACTAAGCTTTTACTATATAGGACTAGGGGCCCGGTGCATGAATTCGTGCACTGAGGGGGAGGGCCCCTCCACCCAGCTGCCCCCTCTCACAGACTGGGAGCCTTCAGGAGATGTCCTACTGATGGCTTAGGCCCGCTCCTCTGCAGGAAGTGACAGGGTTGATCAAGGGAAGGCACTAGCCCTATCACTCTGCTGCTGCAGCCACTGCCAGCCACTGCAGCTGCCAAAGTGTTTTCATCAACACGGATTCCAGTCCCTTCACTATGAAAAAATGACAACTTTCTTTAGGCATTATCAAGATGTCTCTTTCACAGGATATGACATTCCTTTATTTATTTATTTATTTTTTATCCTCACCTGAGGATATGTTTCCATTGATTTTTAGAGAGTGTGGAAGAGGGAGAAACAGAGAAACATCAGTGTGAGAATGTGAGAGGGACACTTTGATTGGTTGTCTCCTGCATGAGCCCTGAACCAAGCCCCGGCCAGGGAGAAGCCTGTAACCTAGGTATATGCCCTTGATCAGAATCGAACCCAGATCCTGCAGTCGGCAGGCTGAGGCTCTATCCACTGAGTCAAATCAGCTAGGGCAGGATATGACATTTCTAAGCCTCTCTAGCAGTGGACCTTTGTTTTGTCCTCCAGGAGTGTAATGGAAAAACTGTAGATCACCTTCTTGGATTCTTATTACCCAAGTTACAAAGAACACTGAATGGTGTACCAGGAGCTTAGCCAATGAGCAGTCAGAAAAGGTGTTTATACTTGAACTGGTTTGGCTCAGTGGATTGAGCGTCAGCCTGCAAACTGAAGAGTCCCAGTTTTGATTCCTGTTAAGGGCATGTACCTTGGTTGGGGGCACATCCCCAATGGGGTGGGGGTGGGGGGCCCGGAGGCATCTGATTGATGTTTCTCTCTCATCAATGTTTCTAACTATCTCTCCCTTCCTCCACATGACCCCACTCATTTGTGGATAATAAAGATCATTATAAACTGATGAACCAAAAGATAGATATAGAGACAGTAAAGCAACAAGCAGACTGTCAAATTACAGCGAGGAGGGGAGGAGGATCTGGGGGAGATAATAGATCAGCCGAAGGACTTGTATACATGCATATAAGTACAACCAATGGACATAAAAACTCAGGGGAGGGGGGAGGGGCAAAAAAAATCAATAAAATATGTAAAAATAAATAAATAAATAAATGATTAAAAAATATATGTATATATCTTTTAAAATAAAAAAATAAATTTGGCTCTCAAAAGAAATTTCAATCGTTGTACTGTTGATATTTGGCTCTGTTTACTAATGAGCTTGCCGACCACCAGTGTAGGGGGCAACACTCCAACGAATGAACCAACTGGCCAGTGTTAGTTCTTTCTCTATCAATGTGAAAATATTTCATGTAGTCCACCTGAAATGTATTAGAAGCTGTAAAGTTTTGAGACCTTGTCCTCCATCCCATTTTGGAGTTCTTTACCTGACATTCATTTTAGTTGCTGAGAGAGTGGAACGCTTGACCGACCCCTTCATATACAAGGTGCTCGGATCTGCAGCACCCGGGGCCCGGCCTTGTGAGCGCTGCTGGCTTGAGGGAGTACAAGCCATAGAGAATCTTCCTTGGCGACCCACTGGAGTTGCCACCACTTCCTTAGTTATGGACCGCTTCTGAGGAAGGAAAACATATCATTAAAGCTTTACCTCTTAGACAGTATTGTGTCCTTGGCAAAGTGCAAAAGAGCGCTCCCATTTATTTCCCGCCAATCCCCCTTTCATCTCTCGACCCCATCATCCCTTCTTTCTGCATTATTTCATCCTATCCTTCCTGCCTGGCAGGCTGGCCATTCCCTATACCTGTGTTGTGATGGTGATGGATTTAATAGTAACTTCTGGTTGTGTTGAGTAATGTGTTACAGAAAGCCCTTACCAAGTCCCAAATACCCAGGTATTTTTTAACTAGAGAAAGAATGTGGCTTAAACAGACCCTGTGGCCAGAAAGAAAGAATAAATAGGTTCTCTTGGGCATATAGTAACTTTGAGAGCATGATATGGAGTTTATTAAATAAAAACTCAGAGAATTTATTACATAATTAGTATATGGAATCTACAAATAGTTCCATCCCTACTTCTCCCACCCTCTATAATTTTTTTTTATATGTTTTTATTGATTTCTGAGAGAAGGGAGAAAGAGATTTAAAAAAAAATCAATGATGGAGAAACCAAGATGGCAGCATTGATAAACACTAAACTGCTGCCCCGCACAACAATTTCAAAACTACAACTAAAAGACAAAATGTCTATCACCCAGAACCAAGGGAAAGCTGGCTGAGTGGAAGTTCTACAACTAGAAGGAAAGAGAAAAGAGCATTGAGGTGTGCACAAGTTCTGAAAAGCTGAGGTACAGAGGCGCGTGAACCAGGCTGGCTGTGGGCATTGCTTTTTTCAACCTAAAGAGAGACAAGCTTCCAATTACTCTGAAATCCAGTTTCTGGGAACCCAAACTCCTACAGGGAGCAGCTGGACTATCTGCCATCAGGTCAGAAAGTGAGAGTGGCTTGCTTGCAGAGCTTCGTGCAGGAATCTTTTTTACTACACTGGGGTGCGAGACGCAGGGATGCGGAAATTCGGACACACTGAGATGGCTGACTGGCAGCCATCGCTGTTTGCCACACCCTAGCTTAGTGATTCCCTGAGACCCCACCCCCAGATCTACAAACCCACCCAAGTTCTGAGCAGCGGCTTTTGCATATGAATAGCCTCCCCTATTGCAGCTTAACCTAACAAACTGCAGCTCTGATCAGATAGCTCCAAAACCTCCAAACTCCAAGCAAGAAAACTAGTTCTCGCTGTAGCTCCTGCTGGTTGGCCTCAGACAGTAGCTGACCTGCATCCCATTGGAGATCCAGAAGCCAGTGTACCTAGTGGTCAGTGTGAGATGACATCAGATTTCAATTCCTCATATCGTTAAGTGACACAATCAAGAGGCAGACTCAGTGAGCACCAAAACCCCACTGAAGCAAGTCCTGCCCCATGAGCGTGTCTCCAGCACAGCAGTTCTTCCATAATAGACACAGTAGGTCCTCACAGCCAATTGGCCTGGAGGTCAATTCCTCCCAGTGTACCAACAGCAATCAAGGCTTAACTACACCAAAACTTTGCTCTTAGCCCACAAAAGGGTGCACCAAGAGCATCCACCTCAGTTGATTGGGGAGGCTGAGGTCACCTATCACACAAAGCCACTCAATCAACACAGGGAAGCAGCCAAAATGTGGAGACAAAGAAACATGTCATGAATGAAAAAAATGGAGGAAAGCAAACTACTTTACATAGAGTTCAAAACCACATTGATAAGGTTACTCAAGAATCTTCTAAAAACCACTGAGAAACTTGATTAGACCTACGAGAACTTAGTGAGACCTTCAAGGACCTTAATGAGAATGCCAAAAAAAATGGAAAAGGGCCAGTCAGAAATTAAGCATACACTGCCTGAAATAAAGAATATACAGAAATTCAACTGTAGATCAAAGGACCCCAAGAACCACGCAAAGATCTGAAATAAAAGAAAACAAAAAACACCCAACCAGGAAAAAAAAAGGAATCCAAAAATATGAAGATAGGGTTAGGAGCCTCTGGGACAACTTTAAGCATACCGACATCCAAATTATTGGGGTGCCAGAGAAGAGAGAGAGCAAGACACTGAAAATTTATTAGAAGAAGAAATGACAGAAAACTTTCCTGGTGAAAGAAATAGACTTATAAGTCCAGGACGTGCACAGAACCCCAAACAAGAGGAATCCAAAAAAGACTACACCAAGACACATCATAATTAAAATACCAAGAGCAAAAGACAAAGAGAGAATCTTGAAAGTAGCAAGAGAAAAACAGTTAGTTACCTACAAGGGAATACCCATATGACTGTCAACTGATTTGTCAACAGAAACAATGTAGGCTAGAAGGGAGTGGCAAGAAATATTCAAGGTGATGAGCAGCAAGAACCTACAACCAAGATTACTCTACCCAGCAAAGCTATCATTCAGAATTGAAGGTCAGATAAAGAGCTTCACAGACAAGAAAAAGCTAAAAGAGTTCATCACCACCAAACCAGGATTACATGAAATGCTAAAGGGTATTCTTTAAGAAGAGGAAGAAGAAGAAAAAGGTAAAAATAAAAATTATGAACAACAAAATGACAACAAATACATACTTACCAACAAGTGAATCTAAAAATCAAGTGAATACAAAATTTGATGAACAGAATGGACTGATGAATATAATAGAATCAGGGATATAGAAAGGGAGTGAACTCACAATTCTCAGAGGGAAGGAAGTATGAGGGGTGCAGGAAGAGACTGGACAAAAAAGTTACACCTATGGATGAAGACAGTGGCAGGGGAAAGGGCATGGGGTGGGGTGGGGAATCAGGTGAAAGGGAGTATGGGGTGGGGGGAGAGGAACACCTGTAATAATCTTAACAATAAAGATTTATTTAAAAAAAAACAACAAACCGCCGAAACCGGTTTGGCTCAGTGGTAGAGCGTCGGTCTGCGGACTGAAAGGTCCCAGGTTCGATTCTGGTCAAGGGCATGTACATTGGTTGCGGGCACATCCCCAGTAGGGGGTGTGCAAGAGGCAGCTGGTCGATGTTTCTCTCTCATCGACATTTCTAGTTCTCTATCTCTCTCCCTTCCTCTCTGTAAAAAATCAATAAAAATATATTTAAAAAACAAACAAAAAAACAAACCATCAATGATGAGAATCACTAATTGAGTGCCTCTTACATGTCTCCTACTGGAGATTGAGCCTACAACCTGGGCATGTGCCCTGACCAGGAGTCAAACCATGACCTCATGGTTCATGTGTTGATGCTCAACCACCAAGTCACACCAGCCAAGCAGCTATAAAAATCTTGTTTTAACAAAGCAAATAAGTCAATCATATAACACACAAAAATAAATACATGGGTTAAAGATTAAACATAGGGGAAAATAACAAAATAGTAAATATAAATATAAGAGCACATTTTTATGATCCTGGGATAGGTAGTGTATGAAAACAGCTGAGCCTTAAAATGAAAAGTTGGCTAGTTTTAACTAAAAACAAAACAAAAACACCTTCCACAAGATAAAAGACACTATTAATATAGTTAAAAGATAAACTGTGGGCAAATATTTATAACATACATGAAATCATGATGGGGGGTCCCTCAGCCCAGCCTGCATGCACCCTCTCACAATCCAAGACCACTGGCTGGCTCCTAACTGCTCACCTGCCTGCCTGCATGATCTCCCCTTACTGCCTCTGCCTCGGCCCCATTGTGGCGGCATCTAGAAGGACATCCAGAATGACACCTGGAAAGTCGTTCAGCTATCTGGTCTAATTAGCATATTACCATTTTATTATTATAGATAATATATATAATTGGCTTATAAATATGCAAAAAAAATAAATAAGCAAATTAAAAGAGCCAATTATAACATATTAGAGGCCCAGTACACAAAATTCCTGCACAGGGAAGAGGGGGGAGGGGTGACCCTCAGCCCAGCCCTGCCCATTCTCGCAATCTGGGACCTCAAGAGTAGGTTCCCTAGGCCTGGTCTATTGGGGCTTTTCTTTTCCTGGCTGCCAGCAGCTGGCCCCACTCCCGCTGCTGCTGATCCTGAATCAACACCCATGCTTGCAATCTGTGCGGCGCTGCCCCCCAAACCCCATCCCCACAAGTCGCCTCCCTCTGTGGGGTGATAGTTGGTCGGCCCTGCATATCCGCCACAGAATTGCGGGACAGTGGCCCGGGCTTCCCTCTGTGGGACAATCAATGAGGGGGTCCTCAGATAGATTGTCCTGCAGAGGGAGACCCTGCCAAACTGCCTTCCCCTGTAGGCCTGGTCACCCCTAACTGCCCTCCCTTGCTTGTCTAGTTGCCCCCAATTGCCCTCCTCTGCTGGCCTGGTCACTCATAACTGCCTGCCCCTGCCGGCCTGGTCACCCCCAACTGCCCCTCCCTCCCTGAGCTGGCAGGGTCGCCCCTAACTGCCTCAGTTCCCGCCACTGTGGCTTTGTCCAGAAGAACATCCAGATGTATGTCTGGAAGATGTCTGGTCTAATTAGCATATTACCCTTTTATTAGTATAGAAGGTATACAACATAAACGAATGATCAGAGAGATTCAATTGAGATTTTTTTCATAGTATCAAAATTTTTTTAATTTTATCATTACCACTGTTAATAAAGTAAACAGGTATCTCAGCACAAGTTTTCTGATCTTTGCAGAGGGCCATTTGGCAACCAAATCCAATAGGTATCCCTTTTCTAATCATGAAAGTCAGGGAAAGATTGGTCACACTAGGATGATTCTCTCTAGGATCATTGCTCATTTATTACTGTTACTACCTAGATGACCAATCTCCAAACTTCATGTCAGCGATGTCAAAGTCATGTAATTTTTTTTTTCTCTGGTCTCCAAATTGGTCATACTAAAAAACCCAACTGATAGGTCAATTCCTTAAATCATGGGGGTGGGGAAAGATTTTAGAAATAAACTCACTCAGATAGGGCTAGCACTAAAAAATAAGATACTCATTTATATTCAACTGTGATTGTAGTGATAGCCCTTGGTAATATTTATGAAAATATTTCGGACATACTAAATATCTCCTCTTTGGATTTTCTACCCACATTGTTTTATTTTTGTTTTTATTTTTTATTATTATTATTATTTTTTAAATATATTTTATTGATTTTTTATAGAGAGGAAGGGAGAGAGATAGAGAGCTAGAAACGTTGATGAGAGAGAAACATTGACCAGCTGCCTCCTGCACACCCCCCTTGGGGGATATGCCCACAACCAAGGCATATGCCCCTGACCGGAATCGAACCCGGGGCCTTTCAGTCCGCAGACCGACGCTTTACCACTGAGCCAAACCGGTTTCGGCTGTTTTTATTTTTAAAAAAATATATTTTATTGATTTTTTTACAGAGAGGAAGGGAGAGAGAGAGAGAGTTAAGAACATCGATGAGAGAGAGTCATCAATCAACTGCCTCTTGCACGTCCCCTACTGGGGATGTGCCCGCAACCAAGGTACATGCCCTTAACCGGATTGAACCTGGAACCCTTCAGTCTGCAGGCTGACACTCTATCCACTGAGCCAAATCGGTTTTGGCTACTCACATTGTTGATCGGTATAAAGGAATGGAGATGTTTAATGCCATGACTTGGCTTTGTCACTGTTTGAAGACTGATAAACAGTGTCTTTGACTGTATAACAGTGGTTTTATGAATCTTGTTCAAATGAATGTTATTACCCAAGATTAAGCGTCTCAGGAAGAAGTTTATGGAGTTTCTGTGTGTGTATATATTAGTGTGTGTGTGTTTTACTATTTAGAATTTATCACCCAGTACATTTCCCTGTTGGCAGAAAACTAAAAACTCAACCAAGTTTCTGATATAATAGACAAAGTATCTGCTAACAGTGCTCATTTTCTGCCTTATTTATTTATTTAATATATATATTTTATTTCAAAAAGGAAGGGAGAGAGCGATAGAAACATCAATGATGAAAGAGAATCACTGACTGGCTGTCTCCTACACACCCTTTACTGGGGATCGAGCCCGATACCCGGGCAATGTGCCCTTGACCAGAATGGAACCCAGGACTCTTTAGTCCATAAGCCAATGCTCTATCCACTGAGCCAAACTGGCTAGGGCTTCTGCCCTTTTTCAATCAACTTTACACTGTTTTGTGTTGTAATACCACAAAATGCCTCAAATACTTTGGGAGAAATAAGGCAGGTGGTTAAGTTTTATTAAAAATTCTAAAATAGCCGAAACCAGTTTAGCTCAGTGGATAGAGTGCAGACTGAAAGGTCCCAAGTTCGATTCAGGTTGCAGGCACATCCCTAGTAGGGGGTGTGCAAGAGGCAGCTGATGGATGACTCTATCGATGTTTCTAACTCTCTATCCTGCTCCCTTTCTCTCTGTAAAAAATCAATAAAATATATTTAAAAAAAAAATTCTAAAATAGCCTTAGCCTGTTTGATCAGTGGATGGAGCATCAGCCTGCGGACTCAAGGGTCCCAGGTTTGGTTCCGGTCAAGGACATGTACCTTGGTTGTAGGCTCACACCCAGTGGTGAGTGAGCAGAAGGCAGCTGACTGATGTTTCTCTCTCACCAATGTTTCTAACTCTGTATTCCTCTCCCTTCCTCTCTGTAAAAAAATCAATAAAATATATATTTTAAAAATTCTAAAATAAATGTTTCCCTAGCCTCCTTTGAACACCTGATACCACATATGATAGTAGCATCAACTTTTGAGGATGTCATCGACTCCCTACTCCAGTAACAACCTCGGGGCTTGACTTTATCACCTTTTCTTCCTTGAAGGGGCCCTGAGACCAGCAGGACCTGGACTGAAGGCCCACTGGGAGCTCAGTAATCACTGAGAGCCTTTAAGTAGCCTCTGCTAGCCACCTTTCTCCTTTAGGTGAGAGACAGGGGAAGAAGATGGCTTCGGCTATAATTATAGAGTCCATCCTCAACAAAAGGGACAGGCACAATGTCTGAATGTGGAAAACAGGATAACTTATTTCCACTTTGGAATTTATTCTGTATAGTGAAGACTCAATTCATTCATAAAAAAAAGAAAAAAAAAGTTTATTTGAAGGGTTTTGAAAATTCTCATGGTAGGGGAAAGCAATTTAAGATAATAAAGATGCATTAAACTCAAACAAATCCATTCCACAAATCCATCAAAAGCTGGCTGTATTAACCATGGTGTATATATGGTACCAAGATTAAAATAAAATATTTAGTCCCATTAAGAACATAATTACCTTCAGTTCGTTAAGTGAATTGTGTTGTTCAAAATTTTTCTTTTTTCTCTTAATATATTGATCAATGGACTCCATTTCCTTAAAATGGGCCTCATGAAGCTTCTTAAAGTCTAGAACATTCCACAAAACATGAAAATTAATAACAAACAAAATCCATTTATTTACCTTCCCTTTGTTTTCCTATAAACACTTATTCTCTCATCTGTATTCCTAACATTCAGTTTCAATATCATCTTTGCCAAAACTTTAATTTCAAAACATTTAGAACATTTAGTTTTTGGAAACTCAGGGGCAAAGCATATCTATCTTAAAAATAATTCAATATTCACCATCTCTCCACTGTGCCACTGCTAAGCTTGGTTTTGTAGGGATCAGAAAAGAATAACATATTTGTCCTCTCTCCTCAGCAATTAATCAAATGGCCTTATTTTAATCATAAATTTGATGTTTTAAAATGCTTAAAAAGCTCTATGCCAAGCACTGGTACACTTTTTCTGGAAAGGGCGGACAGTAAATAGGCTTTGTGACAATGAATATTTACCTTTTTTTTTTTTTTCTCATAGAACCCTTTGTAAATGTAAAAACCATTCTTAGTTCAAGGGCTAGAAGATAGGCCAAGGTGAGCAGTAGTCTGCTGACCTCTCCACTGTATTATTCTAAGTAAGTATATATTCTAAATATATATATTCTGAATAAGAAAGAGAGAAGAAGAATTACATGTCCCAAAACGGAGCCCCTTAGACCAGCGGTCACCAGCCGGTGGTCCGTGAGGTCCGAGAGGCTGGCGCGCACTGGTTTAAGGAATCGTCCGGAACAGCAGTCGCCAGCCTGTGGTCTGAAGACCACTCGTGGCCTGTGAGGTCCAAAAGGTTGGTGACCACTGCCTTAGACTTTTTTTTAGGCTTTTTTTTTTCTTTCTCATTTTTTTTTAACTAAGGTATTATATGTGTACATACCTTACCAATTCTCACACTCCCCCTGCCTTAGACTTTTTTTTAAAAAGTAATTTATTACAAAGTGGATACTATGCCAAGTACTTTACAGACATGCATTCTCTGATATTTAGGGAATACCTGCTACATGTTAGTTACTGTGGTAGGTAATCAGAGGTTAAAAAAAAAATAGGCTCAATTAATCTATATATCAACCTGATGAAATAGGCAATACAACCATTCCAATGTTCAACTGAAGAAGTGGTTTACTGAGGATAAGTAAGCTGCCCAAAGTCTTCCAGCTAGAAAATAGAAGGCAGATACCAGCCCCAGTTCCGGCATCCCAGCTTTTAGCTGTGACAGTCAGTACACTGACACTCCAACATCAGCCAGCAAAACTTACTTGGAGTAGTGATTGCAATTCTTTTATTTTTTCCAGATTTGGAAAACCCATCTGTGTAGCCAGACTTCTTTCTTTCTGAAGGCACCTTTGAATCTTCATTACCTGAATACAAAGATACAGAACCAATGAAAAGATTTCAACAAATATTGCCTTTTAGAATTGTCATGAGCCAAAACTGGTTTGGCTCAGTGGATAGAGCGTCGGCCTGCGAACTCAAGGGTCCCAGGTTCGATTCCAGTCAAGGGCATGTACCTTGGTTGTGGCCACATCCCCAGTAGGGGGTGTGCAAGAGGCAGCTGATCAATGTTTCTCTCTCATCGATGTTTCTAACTCTCTATCCCTCTCTCTTCCTCTCTGTAAAAAATATTAAAAAAAAAAAAAGAAATGTCATGAGCATACTCATGTGACATGCTCTGCCAAGGTGGTGGGAGAAATGGCACACAAGGAGCACAAGGACTTACAGCATCACTAAAATTTAGCTCATAAGCAGAAATTTTGCTTCCTATATAAAAGTTATATAAAAAATTTAAAAACACTTTTTCATAACTTTTGCTATAAGCATGTTGTTATAACTAGAATAATAAAAAGCACACAACCCCACCAGCCTAAGACATATCATTAGCATTCTGGCATGTTTCCTCAGGTCCTTTGCTTCTGTACAGGAACATCTCAGAGATATTGAGGGTTCTGTTCCAGACCACTGCAATAAAATAAGAAGTAATTTTTTGCCTTGAGTTTGTAAAAAAAAAAAAAAGCGACATCTGTAGAGGCAATAAAGCAAGCACAATAAGGAAAGATATGCCTATACTTGTTTCATTTTTGTTCTTTAAATCCAGTTGAAATCATGGTGTATACAAGGTCTACTATTCCCGCCCCCCCCCTTATAATCATTTTCCACTTTCTGATATCTTTTAAAACTCAAGGTAATCTACTAAAAATATGTAAGTGGATTTTCAAGTAATATAACATATAAAGTCAACATCTTTAAGGTTCCCTAAGGTATCCATTAAACAAGGCAGAGAATATTCCATAGTGTGGTTGGGGCTCCAGGTGCTTCTGCTTGGACCCTGACTCTAAAACCAGAGAGAGAGCTAGCCAGAGTGGCTCAGTTGGTTAGTATCATCCCGTACACCAAAAAGTTGTGGTCAGGAAACACACCTGGTTGCAGGTTCAATCCTGCAAGGAAGGGAGAGAGAGAAAAACATCAATTGGTTGGGGAACATATGGAAGGCAACCAATTGATGTTTTTCTCTCTCTCCCTTCCTTTCTTTAAGCATGTCCTTGGATGAGGATTAAAAACAAAACAAAACACAAGAGACAAAAATTCTGTGAAAAACAGGAGATTTAGAGTCACTGTCACTCCTCACAGGGTATTTATTAATAACAAATGGAAAAATAGTAACTTTACAGAGAAGCAACGTAGCAGATACCAGCATAACCAGATGATGGAATTTAGCATGACTAATTACAGGAAAAACCAACATGTGTGCTTTCTGGGGTGCTGAGAAGGACACATCCCTCAGCCAAAAGTGCATGATCTGAATCTAATCATCAGCACATTGGATAAACCAAGTCAGAGGACCCCCCCAAAAAAAACTTGCCTATATTAAAATATGTCAACATCCTGAAAGACAAAGGAAGACTGAGAAAGTATTCCAGATTAAAGTAGGCTAAATAAACATGACAATGAAATGCAAAGGATGAGCTGAGATTTTCCTGTTTTTAGAGACATAATTGATGGAATTATTGAAATAAGTAGATGAAATTATTGAAAAAATAAGTTTCTAACATAAAAATAATGAGTGGCTTTAAAAAAATTATTTAATGTTTGACTTACAAAAGGCAGCTGGATTCTCTTATGGTTTGGTTGATAAAAACACTGAGTGGCCAGATTATTATGATCTCTGAATGCATAATAATCTGGCCACTCAGTGTATATCCTATATCACATGTGTCAAACAAAAGGCCCGCGGGCCAAATCCAGCCCGCCAGGCCTTGCAATGTGGCCCGCACCGCGCTGTCATCACTGCACTCCGCTGTCAGTTTATGACATTGTCAGTTTATGACTGTTCAGTAAACCATTTGGCCCGCGATTTAGGCTGGATTTTAGATTTTGGCCCCTTCTCTGATTGAGTTCGACACCCCTATCCTATATAATAAAAGGTTAATATGCAAATTTCCCCCTCGACCAGGAATTCAACCAGCAGGCAGGCCAGTCAACCACCCATGTCCCCTCCCCCTGGCCAGGCTGGGAAGAACCCCACCCATGCATGAATTCATGCACCGGGCCTCTAATACACACACACACACACACACACACACACACACACACACACACACAGAGTGGCCAGATTATTATGCGTTCAGAGATAATAATAATCTGGCCGCTCAGTGTATATATAAAAACAAATCTTGCCAAACACAGATATGTGATTGAAAGGGAAGAGTATTTTAATAATATTTTCAGATAACTGTGATATTCTTTGTTGATACTATACCATAACTTGAAAAGTAGTGGCGTCCTAAATATTAGTTGCAACATGGAATATAAAGCCAAGTCAATGAGCCTTTTGTACTCTGTACATTTACGAGAGAAAGTCTCTGTTTTAAGAAACACACACTGAAGTATTTATATTTAGGGAAGTGGTTCCCAAGCTTTTTTTGGCCGTGTCCCACCTAAGCATCTCTAAAATACTGATGCCCACCTTCCCATGACATATAATTCTTATTATTCAAAAAGTGAACTCCTATTCACATGAAGGAAACCTAAAAGGCCATTAACTTGGTCTAAACAGCTTCCAAAGAACATGGCATTCATGAAAGAACGAAAGGACAGTTGAAGTACTGAGGAAGAAGTCACTAAGAAATTGTTTTAAAAAAATAATATAAAGTTACCGAAACTGGTTTGACTCAGTGGATAGAGCGTAGGCCTGCGGACTGAAAGGTCCCGGGTTTGATTCTGGTCAAGGACATGTACCTTGGTTGCGGGCATATCCCCAGTAGGGGGTGTGCAAGAGGCAGCTGATCGATGACTCTCTCTCATCGATGTTTCTAACTCTCTATCCCTCTCTCTTCCTCTTTGTAAAAAATTAATTAAAAAAAATATAAAAAAATAATATGAATATGAAAAAAGTAGCAAATAAAGTTTCAAAACTTATAATAGAGAATTGAAATGCATAAATATGTCATAATATATATTTATACTAGTGGCCTAATGTACGAAATTCATGCACATTAAAAGTGAATTAGAGATAATAGATCAACCGAAGGACTTGTGTACATGCATATAAGTACAACCAATGGACATAAAACTCTGGGGAGGGAAGGTATGTATAAAAAAAAAAAAAAAAAAAAAAAAGTGAATTAGAGAAAATATTTTAATATTGCTATTTGACCTTTCTCTATAATAGAAGTGTCCAGCCGGCCCCACCCCCATCAAGCCCCACCAGATGGGGGAAGCAGCTTCATGTCCTGGCGCTGAAGCTGGAAATCGGGCCAGAGGTCCCTGGGCTCCGGTACTGAGGCAGAGGGCATGGTCTCGGGGACGCAGCATCAGGTACCCCAGCACCAGTGCCAGGGCGAAGGGTGCGGTCTCAGGTCCCAGTCCAGGCACCACACAGCCTCAGGTCCCTGCTGATTAGTCGTTATGGCATCACAGCATGACGACTATTTGCATATCAGCTCTGAATTATATAGAACACTGTATATGAGGCCTTTAGAACCATAAGAAATGCAAAAATTTCATTAATAACTCATTCTTGAATTGCCTCCCCTTAAAATCTTAAAAATCAAATTGTCCCCCTGTGGGGTGTGTGCCCCACTTTGGGAACCACTGATTTAGGGTCAAGGAGCACATATCTGCAACTTATTCTCAAACAATTCAGGAAAAAATGTATATCACACATATATGTATACATAAATATAAATAGAGGAAATAATGTAATAAAATGTTAACATTTGGGAAATCTAGGTGAAAAAGACATAGGAATTCGTGGTATTATTCTTACAACTTTAAGTCTGAAATTATGTAAAAAATAAAAATTTAAAAAATAAATTCTCGCCGAACTGGTTTGGCTCAGTGGATAGAGCATCGGCCTGTAGACTGAAAGGTCCCAGGTTCGATTCCGGTCAAGGGCATGTACCTTGGTTTCGGGCACATCCCCAGTAGGGGTTGTGCAAGAGGCAGCTTATCAATGATTCTCTCTCATCGAAGATTCTAACTCTCTATCCCTCTCTCTTCCTCTCTGTAAACAATCAATAAAATATATTTAATAAATAAATAAATTCTCACCTAACCGGTTTGGCTCAGTGGATAGAGCGTTGGTCTGCAGACTGAAGGGTCCCAGGTTCAATTCCGGTCAAGGGCATGTACCTTGGTGTGGGCACATCCCCAGTGGGGGCTGTGCAGGAGGCAGTTGATCAATGTTTCTCTCTCATCGATGTTTCTGACTCTCTGTCCCTCTCTCTTCCTCTCTCTCTCTCTCTCAATCTCTCAAAAATCAATTAAAATTTATTTAAAAATAAAACAAAAAATAAATTCTCTCACCAGAAACTAACTACATGATCAAAATTTTCTCCTTCAAACAGCTTGTGTTTCATTAGTCAAACCTGACTTAATGGGTCCACACTGTTTTCCTATGGCATTGAAACTTAGTCCTAAAGCTACATCTCTGGATAAAATAATTGGTGGGATAGCAGGCATTTGTAATTCTACCCCCAGTTCTGGCTCTTTGTCATACTTTCCAACAACTTTTTCTAAATCATGGTTTTAAAATGGGTATGTGAGGTATATGCATAAAAAGACAAAGGAGCTCTAGTGGATTTTGCTCAGTGGTCAGAGCCTCAGCCCACCTTTTAAAGGGTTGAGGGTTTGATTCCAGCCAAGGGCACATACCTCAATTACAGACTGGATTCCTGGCCCCTGGCAGGGGTGTGTGTGGGAAGCAACCAATTGATGTGCCTCCCTCACATTCATGTTTCGCTCTCTATCTCACCCTGCCTTTCATTTTCTTTCTCTAAAAAAAAAAGGAAAAAATATCCTCAGATCAGGATTATTTAAAAAAACACACAGGGAAGTGTCAAACCTGGGATGCTTATTGAAAACTACAGACACCCAGACTATCTTAGACCTACTGAATCAGAACCTCGACCTCCTGGAACTATATTTAGTAAGAAATGCAAAATTATGGGGGAAATGGGAAGGCTCAGCATTAGAAATTCTGCATTTAACTGCTTGTTGGACATTGGACCAGGCAGATTGGCTGGAGTGAAACATAGACTCTGTTGCAATTGGCAGGCTTGAAGAAGGAAATCAAAAAGCAGAAGTCCTGTTAGGTTTACAGGAATTGAAGTTTTCTGATCTTATTGAAACAAACTTTTAGCCGAGACCGGTTTGGCTCAATGGATAGAGCATTGGCTTGGGGACTGAAGGGTCCCGGGTTCGATTCCGGTCAAGGGCATGTACCTTGGTTGCGGGCAAATCCCCAGTAGGGGGTGTGCAGGAGGCAGCTGATCGATGACTCTCTCTCATCGATGTTTCTAACTCTCTATCTCTCTCCCTTCCTCTCTGTACAAAATCAATAAAATATATTTTAAAAAAAAAAGAGAAAAAAAAAGAAACAAACTTTTAGTTAAGAAGTTTAGGGAAGAGATATACAAACACTAGGGGCCCAGTGCACGAATTCATGCACTTTGAAAGGAACTGTGGGCTGTGAGGCTGTGGTAGACACAGGGGCGGTTCTCTGCCCATCCTCCATGCCCCCATCCGATTCCTCCTGCCATGGTCCCAGTCTCATCTGCAGGCAGCCCCACTCCCGCACACAGATGGCCCCAGCCCCACTTGCACCCACTGAAGGCACAGAGCGATTGGGGCTGGCATGAGCTGCAGGTACAAGCGGCAGCTGCTGTCCCGATTGCCCCTCAGGAGCAGGGCGAGGTGGAGAAGCCCTCAGGGGTGATTGGGGCCGGTAACCACTGCTCACACCTGCTGACGGCACCGAGTGATCCGGCCAGCACTGGGACGCTGGCAGCAGGTGCGAGTGGCAGCTCTGGTGTTAGCAGCAGTTGTGATTGCGGCGGAGCTGGCAGCAGGTGGGAGCACCAGGCAGGACCACAGCACATGGGAGCAAAGAATTTTCCGTAACCAACAGAGGCTCATCCCGATGATAGCAACCGGTGCCACGCTTGGTTTGGTGCCCCCGTTCACCTGCTCTACCATCCTGCCATGGCTGGTGCCCACCATGTTCTGCTGCCTGCTCCGACGCCCGCCATGTTCCATGTGAGCCTCTGTCAGTACACATCATAGCAACCAATTGTTCAGTTGTACCACTGCTCAGTCTATTTGCATATTATGGTTTTATATATATAGATCATCGTTAACCTGTTAACCGAGCGGGACTTATAAATACGTCAAACATAAACAATATCGGGAACGGGTAGGACATATGAATACATCCTTAAAATATATGTTGCGCCCCGAGAGGGATGGTATATATTTTTTGTAATCTTTTTTATTTTTAAATATTTTATTGATTTTTTACAGAGAGGAAGGAAAGGGGAGGGATAGATTGTTAGAAATATCGATGAGATGAGAGAGAAACATCGATCAGCTGCCTCTTGCACACCCCCCACTGGGGATGTGCCGGCAACCAAGGTACATGCCCTTGACCGGAATCGAACCCGGACCTTTAGGTCCGAAGGCCGATGCTCTATCCACTGAGCCAAACCGGTTTTGGCTATTTTTTGTAATCTTTATCATTGTTTGTAAAATTTATAATTTTTTAAATTCCACGTGTCCATTTTTTTTTTGTCGGTATTTTTTTATATTTTTTTTTGTAATTTTGTATTTTCCTTTGTGCTTTATATATATAAATAAACAAAAAAATATATATATTTCATTTATTTTCATTAAGTATAAATAAAAAAAATAATATGAAATTACGTCCTCCGGGCGTGACGTACTGACACGTCCTAGTGAAAGAGTATGCGCCCGTTACAGGTTGCGTCATTAAAAAGGGAACTACCCGGTTAACAGGTTAAAAAAAGGCCACACCACTGGGAAGGTAGACTTTACAGCTCCCTTTTAATTATCCTGATTGAATAAGCAAAAAGGTCCTTGCACCACTCTTGGGAGTAAGCCAGAAGGAACTAATGGACAAAATGCAGGCTCTCCTCATCACTAAGTAGCGATCAATTCCCTAAACTTTGAAGCTACCACTGTTACTCTGTTTTCTCAAATTAATAAAGATGATCTGATGGCCTACTAGATTTGGTTCAAACTTTTACTTTAATTGTCAAACCCATATAAATACTATAAAATGATGTTATGGGTTGAACTGTATCCCCTAAAAAAAAAGTTATGCTAGAGTCTTAACCTCCAGTAACTGTGATATAAACTTATTTGTAAACTAGAGGCCCAATGCACAATATTTGTGCAAGAGTAGGCCTTCCTTCCTCTGGCTGCCAGCTCTGGCTTCATCTGGAAGGTCATCAGGAAGGATGTCTGATCTAATTAACATATTAGGCTTTTATTATTATAGATTCTTGGTTGATGTCATCAAATCAAGATGGAAGTCATTAGGGTGAAAACTCTAATCCAATAGGACTATTGTCCTTTTTTAAATCCTCACCTGAGAATATTTCCCCATTGATTTTTAGAGTGGAAGGGAGGGAGAGAGACACAGAGAGAGAAACATCAATATCACAGACACACATTGATTGGTTGCCTCCCCCACATGCCCCAACCAGAGCTGGGGATTCAGCTTGCAACAGAGGTATGTGCCCTTGACCAGAATCGACTACGGGACCCTCCCAGTCTGCGGGCTGATGCTCTATCCACTGAGCCAAAGTGGCTAGGGCAAGACTAATGTCCTTTTAAGACAGAGTGGATGCCATAAAACAGACTAATGCAGCTACAAGCCAAGAAACACAGGATCAATTGCCACCACTAAAAGTTAGACTAGGCCAGGCCAGATTCTATCCAGGGTCTAAACTCTAGAAGGAGAATGGCCCTACTGACCATTCAAGACTTCCAGCCTCCAGAATTGTAAGAGAATAAATGTGTTATTTTAAGCCACCCAATTTGTAGCACTTCATTACAGCAATCATAGAAATCTAAGGCATATGCTGCCCTAGCAGTTTGGATTTTTTTAGTTACTTGGCATACCGTTTATTTCACTATTTTCCGAGGACACTGCATTCTCCTTTCCTTGTCTCCCATCTGGTGGAGATGGAACTTCTGCAACAGGTCTGAGAGCCTGGTTTTCCTGTTTTTCTTGATTCTGGAACTCAGTGGGATCACTTGTTTTTATCTCTGGATGATCCTGCTACAAATTGAAAAAGGAAATAAATGATTTAAATAATAAGAAGTCATCACATTTGAATGTTGCTAAGAAGGTACATGTATCTTAAAAAATATTTTTGTAAATATATATGGTGATGGATAGGAACTAGAATTAGGATGTTCATTTCCCAACATATATAAGAAACAATCGAATCATTCAATTGTACACCTAAAACTAATCGTATGTGCCAATGATATCTCAATTTAAAGATATGCCATTAAAAAAATTAAAAGTATTGCTTATAGTCAGATATTTTAAAAAAGGAGTAATCACTACCTTCAAAAGACGAGTACCAAGCCCTAGCCGGTTTGGCTCAGTGGATAAGAGTGTTGGCCTGTGGACTGAAGAGTCTCAGGTTCAATTACTGTTAAGGGCATGGTTGCAGACTCCTCCTCAGCCTAGGCCCTGGTCAGGGCACGTGCAGGGAGCAACCAATCCATGTGTTTCTCTCTGTCTTTCCCCCTCTCTCCCACTATCTCTAAAAATCAATAAAAAAAATAAATGAATACTTAAAAAAAAAAAAAAAAAAAAAAGATGAGTACCAAGCTGAGGGGGGGAAGGTGTTCAAAAAAAAAAAAAAAAAAGTAGAATAAGATTTCGAGTGGCAGGTTTGGTTCTCTACCCCATCAAGGGCCACTAGAGTGTGAATCTGGGACTAGGAGATACTAGGGACCATTGGAAAGCATACATGGCAAGATTAACTTTTTCAGGGATAAGAAACTAACACTAAGAGACCCCGATAGGCTAACAAATAAGGGACTGTACAAAGCTAGCAAATAAATACTAGTACTAAGCCTTGTAAAAATTATGTTTGAATGAAAGGATAATATAATCAGAGTCCTCTCAAAGCAAGTGAGGGAAGCCCCTGCAAACACCTGACCTTGCTGCTATAAGACTAAGAATAGCCGAAACCAGTTTGGCTCAGTGGATAAAGCGTCGGTCTGCGGACTGAAAGGTCCCAGGTTCGATTCCGGTCAAGGGCATGTACGTTGGTTGCGGGCACATCCCCAGTGGGGGGTGTGCAGGAGGCAGCTGGTCGATGTTTCTCTCTCATCGACATTTCTAACTCTCTATCTCTCTCCCTTCCTCTCTGTAAAAAATCAATAAAATATATTAAAAAAAAAAAAAAAAGAAATGCTTAATGAAGGTTTGTATTTCTTCAACAAATATTTATTCCCTGCTTAGCCTTAACAAGTGCTTCCTGAGTGCAGTGCCCGGGCAAGGTGACAGCAGCCTAGGCTTGGGGCTGTGTATTCACGGAGCTTACAACACAGTGTTTACCACCACCAAAAGCATAAGAGAATTAACAAAAAATTCCCTTAGAATATGCCAATTTTGGCACAGGAGGTGGCTTATTTTTAGTTTGCACACCTCCATTTACCTGGGAGTCTGGACTGCTGCGGACAGTCCTGCGCCTTCTCCTTTTCTTGGTGACATGGCCAGCTGGTTCCCACTCAGCTTGTTTCTGACTGCTGATCTGCATCTCGGTCTCATCACAAGAGGATGCAGAAGTTTGACTTTCATCCTGAAAAGAGAGATATTAATCTACCATGTCCTATATATAGAGGCATACCACTCAGAAAGAATGAGCATTTAAACTGAATGAAAAACATATTACATCCAACCAGCATGGCTCAGCGGTTGAGCGTCGACCTGGGAACCAGGAGGTCACAGGGCACATCCCCGGGTTGTGGGCCCGATCCCCAGTAGGAGGCATGCAGGAGGCAGCCAATCAATGATTCTCTCTCATCACTGATGTTTCTCTCTCCCTCCCTTATTCTCTGAAATCAATAAAAATACATTATAAAAAATATGAATAATGGATGTCTGGCATTCGGTTAAAAAAAAAAAAAAAAGGTGCATGAATTTATTGAATATATGCTATGTGCCAGGCAGTACCCTATAACTAATAATAATTACAGCTAATATCACAACTTTATTGGACTGTTTACCTAGATTATCTCATTTATTTCTCAAAGCTTATGAGATAGGTAGTAATATTATCCACAATTGTCAGATGGAGAAACGAGAGCCCAAAGCAGCTTGTAAAAGGTGAAAATAGGGAGTAAAGTAAGAACAGCACTTCACTACCATAAACTAAAAGTAAAGAGCTACATTGTCAAAACGGTACAGTACAGGCTACCAGGACACCTCAAACCGACCTGTTTATATACTAAATCATTGTGTGATAATGGTTACACTTCATATTTGTCGGGGGGGGGGGGGGGTTGGATTCATTATTCAACACGTGATGCTGAGAAAATTGTTTTTAATATTTTTTTGGGGGGAGGGACAATGAACTGCGATCATTCTCTCACACCAAAATGAAATCTGAATGTATTAAAGATTTAAATGTAAAAGATTAAAAGATAAAAGCACTAGAAAATAATCACGTGAGGGGAGACTTTTTTACCTGTAGACTATAAAGGAAAGGTTTGATTTGTTTTTGGTGCTTTTCTCATTTTTTAATTCATAAGTTCTAATTTTTTTAAGATAAACTAATTAAAAACATGTACATATGGCTAAAAAAAATACTAAAGAGATTATAATGAAAAGCAGTTGGTTCTCTGCCTACCTTTCCTATTTCTCAAGCTTAATTTCAGGTAGCTACTTATATATCACCAGTGACTTGCTGATGAGATATTCACTTATATTTTCTTTTCACTTACATTTTTAATAGCTATATTTAGTGCCTACCATGTGCTACAATTTATGTCACTTGTATCACCTCCCATGTGCTTCCTAACAGAATCATACCACTTTAATCACTCAGTTATATAGCTTTGCATCTTTAATATACTAAAGACCTTAAATCTTGTTCCACAAGTATATACATCTAGCTTGTAAACTGCAGATATTAGCATTCTTACACTTCACTTCTCAATTTCTGTCATCTATTCTCTTTAAGCATCCAAGTTGATAATATTTACAGCCTATTATGTAATCTTAACAATCATCTGTGCCTTTTCTGTGAAGCTTGATTCTGAAAGTTATTGATAAATAAGTTATTGTAAGGTTTTTTAAAACAAAAAAATTTTGTTTTCTGTGTCATCTTTGTTTTGTTTTGGGTAATTTTATTTATTTTATATATTTTATTAATTTTTTACAGAGAGGAAGGGAGAAGGATAGAGAGCTAGAAACGTTGATGAGAGAGAAACATCGATCAGATGCCTCCTGCACACCCCTCACTGGGAATGTGCCCACAACCAAGGTATATGCTCTTGACCGAAATCGAACCTGGAACCTTTTAGTCCGCAGGCCGATGCTCTATCCACTGAGCCAATCCGGTTTCGGGTAGGGTAATTTTTTAAATTGATTTGAGAGAGAGAAACATCGGTTTGTTGTTCCATTTATTGATTCATTGGTTCATTTTTTTAAGTGTTTTTTTTTTTTTTTTTTTTTAATTTCAGACAGGAAGGGAGAGGGGGAGAGAGATAGAAACATCAATGATGAGAGAGAATCACTAATTGGCTGCCTCCTACATGCCCCCTAATGAGTAGGGATCGAACTGGAAACACAGGCATGTGCCCTGACCGGAAATCAACCTGTGACCTTCTGGTTCATAGATTGATGTGCAACCACTGAGCAACCCCAGCTGGGCTATTGGTTGATTCTTGTATGAGCCCTGACTAGGGAATGAAGCCTACAACCTTGGTGTTTGGGGATGATGCTCTAACCATTGGTTACAGAGCTACCCAGCCAGAGCCTAGGGTCATTTTTTCTTTTCCTTAAACTCTGACGACAGGCTTTCCTTAAATGTCTCCGATTGTTGGTCTTTTATTCATATTTCAGAGCAAAAACCTCATTAGGAGTTTGAATGTGCGTGCCTGTTATCTGGTGGAATCTGATCTAATAGGTTCCTTAGGAGGAGGCTATCATGCTGGGGATCCTTGATTGCCAGAAGCCCTTTGCTTGATAACCATCTACTTTCCTTACACAGAAACCTTCTAATATTTTAGCCGGTAGCGGACACCTGATACTCTGCACATGGAAGTAGGGGATTGACTGCTCTGTAGCCTGACTTTTCAGGCCATTTCACTATAATGCCTGGACCCCACCCTCTGAGAATGATTTAGTTGGCCTGGGTTTTGGTGAGGCCTATATACCAGTATTCTTAAAAATAATTCTCCCCAAATGATTTCCCCACACAATCTGAATTGAGAACCACAGTATAAAGTACATTGGGCTCTAGCTGGTTTGGCTCAGTGGATAGAGTGTCCCAAGTTTGATTCCGGTCAAGGGCACATGCCTGGGTTGCGGGCTCAATCCCCAGTGGGGGGTGTGCAGGAGGCATCTGACCAATGATTCCTGGTCATCATTGATGTTCTATCTCTCTTTCCCTCTCCTTTCCTCTCCGAGATCAATAACAAATATATAAATAAATAAAGTAAATGTGTTGGGAGTGAAAGAATAAGGAGGCTTAGAGAATGGAAGGTTTTAGTCAGAGGTGAAATATTACCAAGGGATATAAAGTCCAGATATGCTCAATGAAATGGGTGGCTGATGAATAGCAGAAACGAAAGTCATAGGAGTTAAGGAACCATGAGACAAGCGTATTGAGAGACATCCAGATGAACCTTTGAATTCACTCAAAATAAGGTCAGAACATGAGGAAAACAAGAAGACAGTGAACATCAGAAAGCCACAGGAAGGCCAACAGACAAGAAATGAGAATGGGTGAGTACAATGTCAAAGGAACAGGGATACTTACATGAGAGTAGAAAGATATTGTACTATCTGGATATGACTTCCCAAGTCCCCGAATAGCCGTGGGGAGGAGTGAAAAGAAAAAGAAGAAACGTTCCACTATAAAAGTGGTACCTTCGGGTTACACCGTATATTACTGGAATACACAGACACTTTTAAAGTGGTTATTCACCCCACCCCCTACCCAGCCCCCATAGTAGCACCTCGCAGTAAAGGTGCTATAGCTGATTTTAGAAGCCGGTTAGCACAACTCTCAGAGATGTCTTGCTTTAACCCCACACACCTTAACCATGGTATGTTAGATGGGAGGCCAACAGTGATAGCGAACTTGTGTTCATTCCTGAATGTACTGTGCTTAACTATAAGAGACTTGTCTAAATCCAAGGCCCGGCAGGCGTGGCTCAGTGGTTGAGCATATACCTATGAACCAGGAGGTTATGGTTCAATTCCTGGTCAGGGCACATGCCTGGGTTGTGGGCTTGATCCCCAATAGGGGCCATGCAGGAGGCAGCCAATCAATGATTCTCTCTCATCATTGATGTTTCTCTCTTCTTCTCCGTTCCTCTCTGAAATTAAAAAAAAAAAAAAGACCCAAGAGACACACAGCCAAACTAACCTACATCTGTGCTGCTCCAATTCATAGATAAGGCTGACCTCTAGTGGGAGAATAAGGCTTCCAGAAGGTCTGATGGCACACCCACTCAGGTATGATTCACACGTGGCCATTCCCCAGGTAATGATTTGGGTGTCTGGAAGCTTAATCAATTGTCTATCTATATGGGACATTAATGATCTCTTTGCCATGCATTTGGATTATGCTGACTCCTGTAGTCTTATCAGGGGTCCTCAAACTTTTTAAAGTGGGGGCCAGATCACGGTCCCTCAGAGAGCTGGAGGGCCGGACTATATGAACTACTAATTCCTACTGTAACACCTCGGCTGCGCTCACTGCCCAAAAAACCTGGCGGGCCGGATCAGACTCCTCTGCGGGCCGCATGTGGCCCGCGGGCCGTAGTTTGAAGACCCCTGTCTTAGATAAATAAACTTTTTGTCCATCAGGTTTTT
Organism: Pipistrellus hanaki; assembly: GCF_964339955.1. Taxonomy (NCBI): domain Eukaryota; kingdom Metazoa; phylum Chordata; class Mammalia; order Chiroptera; family Vespertilionidae; genus Pipistrellus; species Pipistrellus hanaki. The sequence goes on from NC_140503.1 coordinate 61,913,540, forward strand.
CCACCAATCCAAGGTCACGATTGATAGATTCACCACTTAGGAATTCTCCATCTGACTGAATATTGACTAGCATGCTGCTCTTGTGAAACGTTTTCAAAAAGAATGGCTCCTTCCCTGACCCATTTGGCTCAGTGGATAGAGTGTGGGCCTTTGGACTCAAGGGTCCCAGGCTCGATTCCGGTCAAGGGCATGTACCTTGGTTACAGGCACATGGGGGGAGAGGGAGGAGGTATGGAGGAGGCAGCTGATTGATTTTTCTCTCTCATCAATGTTTCTAACTCTCTCTCCCTCTCCTTTCCTCTCCGTAAAAAAATCAATAAAATATTTATTTTTTAAAGAATGGCTCCTGAGATGTTGAATTTAAAATATGATAGATTTTATTTTATTTATTTAAAAAAAAAATATTTTTATTGATTTTTTACAGAGAGGATGGGAGAGAGATAGAGAGCTAGAAACGTCGATGAGAGAGAAACATTGACCAGCTGCCTCCTGCACACTCCCCACTGGGGATGTGCCCGCAACCAACACACATGCCCCTGACCGGAATCGAACCTGGGACCTTTCAGTCTGCAGACCGACCCTCTACCACTGAGCCAAACCAGTTTCAGCATGATAGATTATTTTAAATTTAATTTACCAATTACTAATCAAACCAGGTTCAGATAGAACTATAATCATGTATCCTTAATCATTTAAAAATACACACACACAAATAAAATTATTTAATTGATGTAAAAACTATTAATTTTGTTGTCTATTTTTAGTTAATTAAAACCTGGAATCAAAGGAATTTTAAATGTTTATAACTTGGAACACAGTTAGAGAGACTATACAGTCAGAGAAGAGGAAGTTAGATTTTCAGTTCATGTTTATATTTATATATCTTCATTTCCAGATATATAACAGACGTTCTCCAAGGCCCAGTTCAGTAAGGCCTTCCAACACTTTCCCTATTTCAAGTTAAGCCACCTGGCTCTAATGAAGCCTTCATTGATCCTGTTAGGCCGCATGCCCTCTCAGAAACCTGTGGTGTAGATTTAAAGCAGCCGTGACAACCTCTGCCATCAGCAGTGCTTTACAATTTGCTACAAGTCTCTTTAGCTCAGAACAGGAAACTAAAAATCAAGGACTTTGAGTTTTCTCAGGTAATACACAAGAAAATGACAAAGCTGCTACTTAAACTGGGTTTTTCCAACTTTGAATCTAGTTCCTTCCCTACTCATAACAAGTTATCTCTTATAACTTTTGGCAACTGAGTAAACTTTTGCAATTGTACAGGAACATCTTATTCAACAGATTACTTGCTGCAAGACACTCACCATTTATAACCAATAGTTTTTTTTTGTTTAAATATTTTATTGATTTTTCACAGAGAACAAGAGAGAGGGACAGAGAGTTAGAAACATCAATGAGAAACACTGATCAGCTGCCTCCTGCACACCCCCCACCGGGGATGTGCCCGCAACCAAGGTACATGCCCTTGCCCGGAATCAAACCGGGGACTCTTCAGTCCGCAGGCCAAGGCTCTATCCACTGAGCCAAACTGGTTTCGGCTATAACCAATAGTTTTTATAAAAGGACTCACCATAACCAATCATGATCTTTTTTATAATAAACAGTATGTCTTAAACGACATCATTAATTTGTTTATCATTCATCATCTAAACATGATTGTTTTGCTAAACAGGTGCTGAAAAACCTTACTTACCTGATTTCCATTTTCTTTTCTTGCTTCCCCTTTCAGGTGGGCTTTCAAGGCTTTTAGCAGCTTGTCTGCCTGCAGGAAAGTTAAAGATCTTAACAGGAGAGCCAAAAACCAAATAAGCAAGACAGATACATTGAACATTTCTTTCTGTTCTTGTATTCACCAAATGCTCTTTGAGCAGCGGGCTCTGGGAATAAAATGAAGACTGAAACAGAACTGCTCCCTGCCCTCACAGATTTCACAGCAGGGTGAAGTCAGACAAGGAAAGGCAATGAAAACGCAGCTGAGGAAGCTCAGGATGTGAGAGAACACAGCTGGGCTTCCCCTTTAGGTAGAGACTTCAGCAGGTAACTGAATGTTATCAAACTGGTGTAACTGTTACGTTTTTTAAAATAACTAAATCTTGATAATTTTTTGGAGCAATTTATTCATTTTTGCTATGTACTTGGAATTTAAAAAGGCAATTGATTTAAGGAGCTCCTGGGCTGTACCAACTATAAATAATTTAGAATACTTTTATTATGGAAAATTTCAAATACATACAAAAGTAGAGACTAGTTTCAACACCAAAGTATTTTATAGCAAATCCAAGCCATCATAACATTTCACCTGTAAATACTTGGTATTACCAAGAGATAAGGACTTACTAGTAAAAAAAATAACAAGAGAAACACAGCCACACTACCATTATGATACTGAATAAAATTAACAATATCTAGAATGTAATACCTAGTCTAAATTTAACTTTATCCATGTCAAAGGTGTCTTTTTATAATTGGCTATAATAAAGCCTTGTATGATCAAATTTGCCTGAGAACTGTACCTCTCAACAAATATCTGACACCTTCTACGTGCCAGATATTGTGTGCTAGGCAGGCTATGGGGTCTATAGTAACAAATACTGTATTACTCCATCTCTATGAAAACAGATGATTAATTACTACCTCAGATCAGGTGCCTCAAGAGACAATGATCAGTGGGACTTTCAGAAAAAGATCTAAACTTGCAATAGCTCTTTAGAGATCCAGTGGCTGTGGGGCCTGTCAGTCAGAGCACTGAGCTCAGGTAGAAACCTCTTCGGTAAATCTCTTGCTATCCTGTGGTGCACTGCCAAAAAGTAGGCGTAAATAACGGTCTGAATAAATACTCAGCATCTCCTACATAAAATGTACTGACTTAGGAGTACTATGAAGGCTTCCAAGGTGGAAGGATGAAAAGATCCCAGTTCAAGAAACTTAACTTTTAGTAGAGAAGATAACACAGAGTACAAGGTGGAAGCCTGCAAGCGCTCAAAGTCAGCACTTAAAAATAAACTGTTTAAAAGCACAGAGGGCTCCTGGGGCTCCTGGGTGGTGGACCTGTGGCTAAGGAAATGAAGAGGGGGATGGGGCATCATGTCAGCGATGACAGTTCAGTGGGACTGTGATAGAGAGGAGGGGAGTTGCAGGGCTGGGTGGAAAAGGTGAAGGGATTAAGCAAAAACTCAGACAGACAACATTATGGTGATTACCAGAGGGAAAAGGAGGGATGGGGGAGGTAGAAGAGGGTATGGGGAGGTAAGTGGTGATGAAAGGAGACTTAATTTGGGGTGGTGAACACACAATATACAGATGACGTATTACAGAATGGTACACCTGAAGACTATTTCATTTTATTAACCAAGGTCACCCCAATACATTAAATAAAAAGAGGAAAAGAATAAATGGAAATGATTCATGCAGATAAAGAAGACAAAAGGAGGTGATCTGAGGCCGAAGGTTCAAAATTAGCAAAGGCAATATTATGGACAAAGGCACCAAGTTGCGATATAGTCGTGGATAAAAGATTCTAGCCACATTGCAAAAAGCCTAAGGAATTTAAGCTGAGGTATTCGGCTTTGTTTATGAAGTATTAGGGAACCATTAAACATCATAGCTCAGAAATATCTCCAAAGACCCTCCTTTATTATTCTGCCACAACAGATACCCGAGCACTGATTATTTTGTTTAAACCATTTAAAAGCCATAAGAACAAATCTTCAGAGTATACATTAGCATTATATAAGAAAATGCCACTAGAATCTAATAAAGAAACCCCATCCCAAAGTGAATCTCCACATTTCCCTCCAACATTTTGCAGCCTCAGAATCAAAGACCTTACTGGTTTGGAATCACTACCACAATAGTGATCAATACATGAACGATCATTCCAGATCAAGGCTGAGTTACAAAAATGTGTCCACAGGGACGGTCCCTTAAAAACCATTCTTACTTCCAGGCCCCCCAACAAAGTATTAAGAGATTCTGGGTGCTAGTACAAATTATACAAGTGCTACTATGTTGAATGTTCCAAAAGCCAAGGCAGTATTTCCGCGACTGCCTATCAATTAATGGGCATTAGGGAGCTCCTTGAGCTTTCTGGGCCTGCATTTCGTAACCGATGCCCTGGGAAGTGTCACAGAGTACTTCCAATAAAACCAACCCAAACAAATCCTTCTGAAGCCGAGGCCTATGGGAGCCCCTATAGGGAGCCCCCGGAAAAGTCAGCCTCAAAATCAGGTGAAGAATGCGGTTCCCTTCCCGCCCAACTTCTGCAGTGGAAGGGATACTCGAGAACCATGCCTGCTGCCTCCCCTCCAGGGCCCCGCCAGGCCGCTCAGCCCACCCCGCCCGCCACCGTTCATACCGCCGCTCCTTACCCTCAGGTTAGCCCGGAGGCCCAGGCTCTTGGCCAAGTTCTGCAGGTCACTGTACTTGAGGGAGTCCAGCTCCTCGAGGGAGGGGACGGTCATCCTGACCAGCAATGCAGGCAACCAGGAGAAGCAGCACCCTCCAACCTCCGGCGCGCGGTTCAAAACTCGGGCGCCCCGTAGTCGTTGACCCAGTCAAGCTTTATACACAGTTTAAATGAAGAATGCTGCCCTTCCATTGGCTAAAAATGTATGGAAGGCGGGGTTTCCCGGAGTTGACCAATAGAAAGGCTGGTCCCCTCACGTTCTGTCACGCCCCCCTCACCAAAGAGATTGGGCGCCTAAGGGCGTGTCCAGGCAGGGCCTGCGATTCAGGGCCGGCTCGCAGTGTCCAATGAGGACGCAGGGCCCGTGCTTGGGGCGGGGCCTGGCGCGCGCGCGTTTGAAATCCCGGCGGGGCGACGGCAGCGGGAAGATGGCTGCCCGGCCGCGGCGGCATCGCTCTCGGTACGCGAAGCTGCGGGAGGCTGACGTTTGGGATGGCACTAAGACAGTTGACAGATCCTCTTTTGCGACGTCCATGGAGTGGGACACGCAGGTGGTGAAGGGGTCCTCGCCGCTCGGCTCCGCAGAGCTGTGGACGGAGGAGCCGCCGTCCGGCCCGCGGCTGCCGGCCTGGCTGCGGCCCGAGCGGTGCGCGGTGTTCCAGTGCGCGCGCTGCCACGCCGTGCTCGGCGACTCGGTGCACCTCGCCTGGGACCTCTCGCGGTCCCTCGGGGCCGTGGTTTTCTCCAGTGAGTGCGGGCGGCGGCGGGGGGAGGCGCAGGAGGCGTTCCCGCCCTCTCCCCGGGTGGCCGAGAGCCGGTTGGGGAAGAAAACGGAATTCATATCTGGAAATGGGGGGAAGCTTTTCTTGATTATTATGTTCACGATGAGCCTGTCTGGAGGAGTAGGATTTCCCTTCAAGGCCGCACAGGTGCTGGTTTTAATCACTTTTTTTTTTTTTTTAAATTCTTCCTAGGGGTCACAAATAACGTTGTTCTGGAAGCTCCCTTCCTTGTTGGCATCGAAGGTTTACTCAAGGGCAGGTACGTGCTGGGATTCCTGGTCGGCCTCCAGTCCCTGACTTGATGATACTGAGGAGCGATCTTACGCTGGAAGGAAAGTTTATTCCATCCATACAGTGTATTGGAAGTTTGTTCCTTTTACCTGTTTCAGTCTTCTACGAACTTGATGCAATAATCGGTGGAAAAGTTGTATTTGTGGATAGATTTTAAGATCTCTTTGAGGGCCACGTATCCCTAGTGGCTTGTGCAAGTTAAGTGAGGCTAAGAAGGTACTGTCTAGCCGAAACCGGTTTGGCTCAATGGATAGAGCGTCGGCTTGGGGACTGAAGGGTCCCGGGTTCGATTCCGGTCAAGGGCATGTACCTTGGTTGCGGGCACATCTCCAGTAGGGGGTGTGCAAGAGGCAGCTGATCGAAGACTCTCTCTGGTCGATGTTTCTAACTCGCTATCTCTCCCCCTTCCTCTCTGTACAAAATCAATAAAATATATTTAAAAAAAAAGAAAAAAAAAAGAAGGTACTATGTCTAGTAGAGGAAAAAGGAGAAAATTGTATTGTTTGTTTGTGTTAATCCTCTCCCGAGGATATTTTTCCATTGATTTTTAATATATTTTATTTTTTACAGAGAGGAAGGGAGAGGGATAGAAAATTAGAAACATAGATTAGAGAGAAACATAGATCAGCTTCCTCCTGCACACGCCCCCCTGGGGATGTGCCTGCAACCAAGGTACATGCCCTTGACTGGAATTGAACCTGGGACCCTGAGTCCGTAGGCTCTATCCACTGAGCCAAACCAGTCAGGGCTTTCCATTGGTCTTTAGAGAGAGTGTAAGGGAGAGGGAAAGACAGAGAGAAACATCCATGTGAGAGAGACATCAGATTTTCTTTCTCACCCATATTGTGTTTTTTTCCCCCCTCCAGCACTTACAACCTTTTATTCTGTAGTTCCTGTGAGATTCCCATTGGTTTCCATCTGTATTCTACCCATGCTGCCCTGGGTGCATTGAAAGGTCACTTCTGCCTTTCCAGTGACAAAATGGAATGGTGAGTAGACTTAGTCTTTTTTTGAAATTGATTTTTAGAGAGAAACATTGATGTGAGAGGAAAACATCAATACGCTGCTTCCTGCATGCCCCCTACCAGGAATGGAGCCTGCAACCCAGGCATGTGTCTTGATCAGGAATCGAACTGGCAACCCTTCCGTGCACAGGAGGACTCCTAACAAACTGAGCCACACCAACCAGAGCGACAAAGATATTCTTTATTGAATAAATTTTATAAGATCTTCTAGAAAAGGCAAAATGTTCCCACCAAAGAAGATGTTCAAGCCAGGCACTGTCTCTTATAAAAAAGATTTTAGCTCTCTTTCCCTCCCTTCTTCTCTATGATCAATTAAAAACAAAAAACAACAACCCTGGCTTATGTGGCTCAGTCAGTTGGAGTGTTGTCTCGTATACCAAAAGGTATATAGGCTTCTATTCCTGGTCAGGGCACATACCCAGGTTTCGGGCTTGTCTCTCTTTCTCTCTCTTTCTCCCTTCCTCTCTGAAATCAATAAAAATCTATTAAAAACAAACAAACATAGGGGAGGAAGATCTGGGGGAGATAATAGATCAACCGAAGAACTTGTGTACATGCATATAAGTACAACCAATGGACATAAAACTCTGGGGAGGGAGGGTATGTATGGGAGGGAGGGAGGGGGGCAAAAAAAAAATCAATAAAATATATTAAATAAATAAATAAATAAATAAAAACAAAGAATCAATCAGTGGATATATAAATAGGTGGAACAACAAATTGATGTTTCTCTCAAAATTAATAGGTTAAAGTCTTTTTTTAATCATTAAAAACAAAAGAACAAAAATTGCCATTGATAACCTAATTTTGCCAGGCATTATGCTTATCTCACTAAGTTCATAAAATAAGAAAACTGAGTCTCAGAGAGATAGAGGAGCTGAGATTTGAATCCGTGTCTTAACTCTAAAGCTCATTTTCCTTTCATAAAGGAAACAAAGTTTCCCTTTTCTCTTTAATATGCTTAGCTAGGTATCTCTAGCTGAGTTATGGATGACTAAGCAATAAAACTCTTAAGTAAAGCCCATCCTTTACCATGAGGTTGTTCAGTGTGCACTAGATATACCATTTGTTCTTCAATGCAAATTTTCAAAAGGAAATATACACTTGAGATGTACTTCAATTTCGAGTTTCTTCTTAAATAATTTCTATTTAGAATTAAGTTTAAAGAGGGGGATAACTAAATGTGTGCTATTAGTAACCTCAAATATATATATATTTAAATATATTTTAGTTCTTTTTTTGTTAATCGTTACTTGAGGATATTTTTTTAATATATATTTTATTGATTTTTTACAGAGAGGAAGAGAGAGGGACAGAGAGTTAGAAACATTGATGAGAGAGGAACATCGATCAGCTGCCTCTTGCACACCCCTCTTTCGGGATGTGCCCGCAACCAAGGTACATGCCCTTGACCGGAATCGAACCCGGGACCTTACAGTCCGCTAGCCGACGCTGTATCCACTGAGCCAAACGGGTTTCGGCTCAAATATTTTTTATAAGTTATTGTTTCAGCAGAGCTGTAATTGAATTTTGTTTAGGGTAAATAAACTTTTAGTAACAAAAAAAATTTTTAAGTATATTTTATTGATTTTTGTACAGAGAGGAAGGGAGAGAGATAGAAACACTGATGAAAGAGTCATTGATCAGCTGCCTCTTGCACACCCCCTACTGGGGATGTGTCCACAACCAAGGTACATGCCCTTGACCGGAATCGAACCCGGGACCCTTTAGTCCCCAAGCCGACGCTTTATCCATTGAGCCAAACTGGTTTCTGCTAATAACAAAAAAATTTAATATAAATTTTAAAATCACTATGGGATTCTATCTCATTTCTTTTTTTTTTTTTTTAATATATATTTTATTGATTTTGTACAGAGAGGAAGGGAGAGAGATAGAGAGTTAGAAACATCAATGAGAGCGAGTCATTGATCAGCTGCCTCTTGCACACCCCCTACTGGGGATATGCCCGCAACCAAGGTACATGCCCTTGACCGGAATCGAACTCGGGACCTTTCAGTCCCCAAGCCGACGCTCTATCCATTGAGCCAAACCGGTTTCGGCTCTATCTCATTTCTTAATCTGTAAAATGAGTTGCACTCAAAGGTCCGTATATTCTTTTTTATTAACTAGAAATTAGGAAAATATCAGTAGCATGAGTCTGGAAAGATAATAAATCTGTATCTGTTTGTATCAGGATGAATTTGGTTGCCAGTCACAGAAAACCTGACTATAGTGGCTTTCACAAGTAAGGGGTGGGGGCAGTTGGCCACTCCAGGGGTTTCCCAGTGGCTCAGCCCCGGCAGAGGTCAGCATCTCTGGTTCTCTTGGCCCTTTCTTCTTCGATGCAAGATGGCTGCTGCAATTATAAGCATTACATTCATGGACAGTATCCTCTCCACCTGGCTGGAAAAGGATATGGGAAGAATGGGAATGTCTTTTATTAGCACTATGTCACATGATCACTTAAGCTAGGACAGCAGGTTATGTGACAGTAGGGAATAAGATTGCCTACGGGCTTAGAATAGTGTGGTTCATCTCCTAGGACCGGGCACACTGCTGCCCTAAACAAAATTTTGTTAACACCAAAGAACTGAGGAGTAGCTTCTGGGTAGCCAAGTAGTTATTTTTCATAATGTGATTCTTTTTCTTCTAACCTGTTTCCCCGAAAATAAGACAGTGTCTTATATTAATTTTTTCTCCCAAAGTTGCGCTAGGTCTTATTTTCAGGGGATGTCTGATTTTCCATGCGCTAGGTCTTATTTTCGGAGGATGTCTTATTTTCGGGGAAACACGGTAGCTGTGCTCAATGATCTAATGGTGGGGTGTGAAGCTTATACTCATCAGGATTATTCCTATGACCCTGATTTTTTTTCTAGTTTCTCCTGGGTTAATTTTATCTCACGTATTCCTGACTGGTAAGGGGACAGTGTCTCTCTGATGATTTGTTAATTGATAATTTGTTTTTTCTACAAAATACATTGTGAATCTTGAAATGGAAATCAGTAAGAAGGCTGTCTTTGCTTGACACATACTGCTTTAGAGAGCAAGTTTGCTTCACTGATTATCTTAACTGTGGTGTAATACTAATATTTTCTATTTTCTATCTAGCTATCTCTTAAAAACAAAAGCCATAGTAAATGCATCTGAGATGGATATTCACAACATGCCTCTACCAGAAAAGATTGCAGAGGTAACATTTCATTATTGTTGTGTATCCTTAAATCTAGACAATTCCTGGTAATTTGTACTAATGATCTTGGGAATGATGAAACGAGATGATACTCCATCAATTTTTTTAATGGATTTTTTTTTCTGAAGAGGAAGAAGGATATGGATATGCAAGAGATACATCAGTTGACTGCCTCCCACATGCCCTGAGTGGGGATCTAATCCTCAACCAAGGTTCTAAATGCCCTGACCGGGAATCGAACCTGGGACCTTCTGGTGCACAGAATGGCAATCCAACAAACCGAGCCACACGGACCAGGGCAATTAAAAGTTCTTCCTTTTTTTAAAAAAATATATTTTATTGATTTTTTACAGAGAGGAAGGGAGAGAGATAGAGAGCTAGAAACATCGATGAGCAAGATCGACCAGCTTCCTCTTGCACACCCCCCTGCCGGGGATGTGCCCGCAATCAACGTACATGCCCCTGACCGGAATTGAACCTGGAACCTTCCCGTCCACAGGCTGACGCTCTATCCACTGAGCCAAACCGGTCTCGGCAGCCATCTGTTTTTTGATTGGAGCAGTTAACCATTTACATTTAAAGTAATTATTGATATGTAGTTTTTGCCATTTTATTATTGATCCCCTTTACCCCTCAAAGAAGTCCCTTTAATATTTCTTATAATACTGGTTTGGTGATGAATTCCTTCATCTTTTTTTTTTTTGCCTGAAAGAGCTGGCTATTTGAAACTGTGTGGGGATGTTCAACTCTAAGGGTACTGCCCAAAACAATGGAGATTTTTGCTTAAAAGGAAGCTGGTAGTTCAATAAGAGCAAGAAGCTAGACCAGTTTATGAGAGAATCAGGGAAATAACTAAGAGCAGGCCTTCTGGAGTTGGAACTGGCTTTAATAAAGGTTATCCCTATTAAGTGTCTAAATGTAATTGGATTAGACCAGTGTTTCCCAAACTTCTCTCATGATGAGAATCACCTGGTGGAGTTGTTAAAACACAGATTCCTGAATCCCAACTAAGAAGTGCTAAACTAGAATTTTTGGGAACATATAAGTAAAATTGTGTACTTAACTAGTGCTCTAAGACAGATGTTATATACAGAGCACTAAGTTAGGTATGCAATTTTACCTATATGTTCCCAAAAATTCTAGTTTAGCACTTCTTAGTTGGGATTCAGGAATCTGTGTTTTAACAACTCCACCAGGTGATTCTCATCATGAGAGAAGGTTGGGAAACACTGGATTAGACCACATGTGTCAAACACAAGGCCCCCCAGGCCAAATCCAGCCCGCCAGGCCTTGCAATGTGGCCCGCACCGCGCTGTCATCACTGCACTCCGCTGTCAGTTTATGACATTGTCAGTTTATGACTGTTCAGTAAACCATTCGGCCCGCGATTTAGGCTGGATTTTAGATTTTGGCCCTTTCTCTGATTGAGTTCGACACCCCTATTAGACTATGGAGCAATTTACATCCCAGGACATTGTTGAAAACAATAGATCAATCAGCCAGCAGTTAGTGGAGGTTAATAGCTGGGTGTGGTGCTAATGGAGGCAGACAGCCTACAAAGAAATCAAGGAAAGAGACAGAGAGCCTTGCTAAAACCAGTCATCCCAAGGCTATGTTCTCTGAGGAGCTACAGGCAGCACACTGAGGGAAACAGGCATCAATAAAATAGTCTAGCCGAAACCAGTTTGGCTCAGTGGATGGAACTGAAAGGTCCCAGGTTCGATTCCGGGCATGTAGTTTGGTTGCGGGCACATCCCCAGTGTGGAGTGTGCAGGAGGCAGCTGGTCGATATTTCTCTCTCATCTATGTTTCTGGCTCTCTATCTCTCTTCCTTCCTCTCTAAAAAATCAATAAAATATATTTTAAAAAATAAATAAATAAAATAGTATAGCCAACTTTCTAAACAGTTGAGCAAACCACCACTATAGGAAGGAATGTGTGTCCTATTTAGTATCCAGAGTTGCTACAATATATTATCTAAACTGTCCATTAAAGTAAGTAAATAAATAAATTGTCCATTTTCAATAAAAAATTAGACACACAAAGAAAAGTATGATCCATACACTGGATAAAAAGCAGACATCAGAGCCCTAGCCAGTTTGGCTCAGTGAATAGAGCATCACCCTGTGGACAGGTCCTAGGTTCGATTCTGCTCAAAGGCTTGTGCCTTAGTTGCAGGCTCGATCGCTAGCTCTGGTTGGAGTTGTGTGGAAAGCAATCAATCAATATGTCTCTCTCACATCGATGTTTCTGTCTCTCCCTTCCACTCTCTAAAAATCAATGGAAAAATATCCTTGGGTAATAATTAACAACAAAAAAGTAGACAACAGACACTGCCTTTTATTTTATTTATTTATTTTAAATATATTTTATTGATATTTCACGGAGAGGAGGAAGTGAGGAGATAGCTAGAAACGTCGATGAGAGAGAAACACCAATCAGCTGCCTCTTGCACACCTCCTACCGGGATGTGCCCACAACCAAGGTACATGCCCTTGACTGGAATCGAACCTGGGACCCTTCAGTCCGCAGACAGATGCTCTACCACTGAGCCAAACTGGCTTCGGCACAAACACTGCCTTTTAAAGGACCCAAATATTAGAACACAAAGCTTTCAAAGCCGCTAATATAAATATGTCCAAAACCTAAAGAAAAACATGCTTAAAGAAGGAAAGGCATGATGACAGTGTCTCTTCAAATAGAGGCTATCCCTTAAAGAGAGAAATTAATCTTACCTAATAATAGACAAACATGTAAATTGACCTTACCGTCACTATGCCCATAGCCAATCAGTGACTATGCAAATTAATAAAAAAAACATGGTGGTTAATTTGCATACAGAGGCTCCCAGCGCCTGTGCCCTGGAACATCCTGGCACCCAGATCACTGTGGTGTAAGGCCTGGGCAGGAGCGCACCCCCGGCGATCGGTCAGGGAGCTGGGGATCCACTCCTGCCTTAGAGGCGTTTGGCCTGGGCAGGGCCCAGCCGCAATTGGTGTGAACTACAGAGGAAACACCTTTTCTGACTGCACATTGGCTAAGCTCCCTGTATGCCACTGGTAATATTCTTAGTATCAATAACTTTGATAATAAGAATCCAAAAAGGTGATCTAAGGTTTTTCCACCACTTTTCTGGAGGAAAAAAAACGAAGATCTGCTGCTGGAGGGCTAAGAAATGTCAAATCCTGCCCTAGCTGGTTTGGCTCAGTGGATAATGCCTCAGCCTGCAGACAGCAGGGTCTGGGTTTGATTCTGATCAAGGGCATGTACCTGGGTTGCAGGCTCCTCCCTGGCTGGGGCCCAGATCAGGGCTCATGCAGGAGGCAACCAATCAAAGTGTTCCTCTCACTTTGATGTTGCTCTCGTCTTTCCCTTTCTCTTCCACGTTCTCTAAAAGTCAATGGAAACATATCCTCAGGTGAGGATAAAATAAAGAAAGAAATGCATATCCTATGAAAGACACATCTTGAAAATGCCTAAAGAAAGTTGTCATTTTTTTCATGGTGAAGGGATTGGAGTCTGTGTTGATAAAAACACCTTGGTGGCTGCAGTGACTGGCAGTGGCTGCAGCAGCAGGGGGATGGGGCTGTTGCCTTCCCTGATCAGCTCAGTTGCCTCCCACAGAGGGAGGCCAGACTGCAGCTTGGGTCCACAGGGAGCAGGCCTAACCTGAGGGCTCCTAGTATGTCAGAGGGGGCAGGTTGGGTGAGAGATCCCCCTACCCCCAGTGCACACATTTCGTGCACTAGGCCCCTAGTAATTAAATAAAAATCCTGTGAGTTGAAAAGTATAAAAACTGCCGAGACCGGTTTGGCTCAATGGATAGAGCGTCGGCTTGGGGACTGAAAGGTCCCGGGTTCGATTCCGGTCAAGGGCATGTACCTTGGTTGCGGGCATATCCCCCGTAGGGGGTATGCAAGAGGCAGATGATTGATGACTCTCTCATCGATGTTTCTCACTCTCTATCTCTCTCCCTTCCTCTCTGTACAAAATCAATAAAATATACTTATAAAAAAAAAAGTATAAAAACTAAAATGAAAGATTCACTAGAGGGGTGCAACGGATTTGAACTGGCCAAAGAAAGAAGCAGCAAACTTAGAGATATGGATTGATAACCTTATGCAATCTGAAGAAGAGAGAATAAAGAAAGAAAAATGAAATGAGCCTAAGAGATTTACATCAAACACACCTAAATATGCTTTAGTGATGGGAGTACAAAAAAGGAGAGAGCCCTGGCCTGTTTGGCTCAGTGGATAGAGCGTTGGCCTGTGGACTGAATGGTCCCGGGTTCGATTCTGGTCAAGGGCATGTGCTTTAGTTGTGGGCACATCCCCCGCAAGAGATATGCATGAGGCAGCTGATCGATGTTACTCTCTTCTCAATGTTTTTTTATTTTTTTTATTTTTTATTTTATTTTATTGATTTTGTACAGAGAGGAAGGGAGAGATAGAGAGATAGAAACATTGATGAGAGAGAGTCATCGATCAGCTGCCTCTTGCACACCCCCTACTGGGGATATGTCCGCAACCAAGGTACATGCCCTTGACCGGAATCGAACCCGGGACCCTTCAGTCCCCAAGCCGATGCTCTATCCATTGAGCCAAACCAGTCTCGGCTCTTCTCAATGTTTCTTACTCTATCCCTCTCCCTCTCTATAAAAAAATCAATTAAAAAAAATATTTTAAAAAAAATGTTCAAGGAGATATGGTTAAAAAATTTCAAGTTTGATTGAAAGCATTAATCTATACATATTTGAAACTTCAACAGGTCAGGAAGGATAAATGCAGAGAGATCTATACACCTCAGCATGTCATAGTAAAAATATTGGAATATAGATAAAGAGAGAAATCTCTCTTTTTTTGTGTGTATTATTTTATTTTGCTTTTTCCAGTCTGAAGCTGCTATCATGGGCATTTAGTTATACAAATGACACTTACAAAAAAATAAAACATCATGACACCCAGAGTGATATGCATGGCGGACAGGGGGGTTGAGGGCTGGTAGGGGTGAGAGAAATTTCTTGAAAGCAAAAGAAAAATGATTATGTCCAGGGGCACCCCACTAAGAATTACCTGTTTAAGCAAAATTTTCTGATAAATTTTGTATATGCTTATATCTTGAATCATAAAAAATAGATTTAGTGTACTGTGCAAATTGTGGAAATAAAGATTTTTTTGTTGTTACCCATGACTTCAACAGAAAACTATTAATCCATTTTTCCTTATTCCATGATATTTATTTTTATTTATAAGTCTAAGTACATATTGTATGCTGAATCTATTTTTCCTTATTCCATGATATTTATTTTTATTTATAAGTCTAAGTACATATTGTATGCTGAAGAACACTAAATTTGGTTCTTAATACAACTATTCTATGGTAAAAGAACTATTGAAAATTATCAGATTGCAATAAATATCTCTCCTAAACCTGACAATTAGAGCTACTGCTAAAGACCATTAGAATATTAAAGAAAGGTATTTTGTCTTCTTTCCCAATTTTTGGAGTTAAACCTGGTGATAGAAGTAAGAAGGAGGAAGATAGAAGTAACAATGACTAATCTCTTTTCATGTGAAATCTTATATCTGAGGATCTTATACTTTATGTAACATAACTTCTTTTAGAAAGAGAGAACAAATGTATTAATGAAACGTGTTGAGACATTGCCAACTCCCAATCACTAGCATGAATTTGAAGTGACTTCTAGAATCAGCAAATTGAGAGGTAGATGCCCTGATATGTATATATTTCTCTTCCCAGCTAAAAGAGAAGATAATACTAACGCATAATCACTTAAGTTCATTGATGAAGATGCTGGAGGAAGTGACTCCTGACCAGTCCAACACAGAAAACTGATCTAGAACCAGAGCTTGATTATTAGGGTCAGGCCTTACTGCCATCTTCAAAGACAGGTGCTGTTCAATCATTTCTTGAGAAAGTTCAGCTTCAAGAATGGACAGGAAATGTGGTTTATTATGTGTACATCTAGGCTGATTTTCCAAATGATTTGTGAAGCTGTTTATAGAAGATGAGAAATTAAGGAGCTCTGGCCAAGATTCATATCTACTTGACTTCTGAAATTATTTTAGCTCAGTTTCATAGTCATTTCTGAAAACACCTTTAACTGCATATTTAGGGATTAAGGGGCAATGTGCCATGAATGATCTTAAGAAATATACGGTAATAAAGTTGTACTTAATGTTGACTACTGTGATTCCTACCTGGAGCAGTTATATGAATAGTTGTAACCAAGAATTAACATTTCAGTTCAGCAATAAAGGTTTTATATTCTGCATTTTCTCAAGGTTATAGTCAGCCCTGTGTTTATTAAAATGTGTAAAGATGCCGAAACCGGTTTGGCTCAGTGGATAGAGTGTCGCCCTGTGGCCTGAGGGGTCCTGGGTTCGATTTCGGGCAAGGGCACCTGCTCAGGTTTCGGGCTCAATCCCAGTGTGGGGAGTGCAGGATTCTCATCATTGATGTTTCTATCTCTCTTTCCCTCTTCCTTCCTCTCTGAAATCAATAAAAGTAAATTTTTTTTTAAAAAAGTGTAAATAAATTCCGTGTTTTCACTTCTTACTGAGCTTTCAATTACAGCTTAGAGCAGCCTGTTTCAGGGGAGTGGGCTCTCGCTCCCTCTCTCTCTCTCTCTCTCTCTCTCTCTCTCTCTCTCTCTCTCTCTCTTTCTCTCTTTCTCTCTCTCTCTCTGCCAACCATGAGCTATAAGTCCACAGATTGCTATTTGAAGACAGAGAGCCTCTGAACAAGGGGAGGAAGGTTGAGAAGGAGCTCTGCAACTACCCCTGGCCACCTCCCACCTTTTCCTTGCCCCCTCTTCCCTTTCTCAAGAGAAGCGGCAAGTTCCTACCCCCCTTCAGTTCCCTCCCTTTACTCCTGGGAGAGTGAGCACATCCACAGCTCCTCCGCCTGATCTCTTGGTTGTGCTTTCTCTCTCCTTATAAAAAAGCCTCTACCTGCATTGAGATTTTAAAAATATATATATTTTTATTGATTTCAGAGAGAAAGGGGGGGGGGGGCGCGGAGAGAGAAACATCCATGATGAGAGAGAACCATTGACTGGCTGCCTCCTGCACGCCCCTTATTGGGGATTGAGCCTGCAACCTGGGCATGTGCCCTTGACCAAATCGAACTTGGGACCCTTCAGTCCACAGGTTGACACTCCATTGAGCCAAACCGGGTTGTGACAAATTTTCTTTTTCAAAACCTCATTATGGTTGTCCTTTGGAGGATAATCTACCACTAAAGAGGAGCTAACACTAGCACAATCGAGATGATATAGCCAAGTGGTGGTGCATAGGGAAGCTAACTTGGTTCAGGTGTAGCTAGATTTTTTAAAAATCCGTACCTGAGGATATGCTTAAAAATATATTTCTTACTGATTTCTTACAGAATGGAAGGGAGAGGGAGTTAGAAACATCGATGAAAAACACCCTTCAGTCCACAGGCTGATGCTCTATCACTGAGCCAAACCAGTTTCAGCAAAGATATGCTTATTGGCTTGAGATGAGGAGGAAGATAGGGAAACATGGATGTGAGAGAGAACATTGGTTGTCTTCTGTAAGTGTCCTGACCTGAAACCTAGATATGTGTCCTGATTGGAGTCAAACCAGCAACCTTGCATTACTCAAGGTGATGCTCCTCATGCGACATCATCACAAAATGGCTGCCACAAGGTGGCTGGCAGGGGAGGGCAGTTGTGGGTGATCTGGCCGGCAGGGGAGGGCAGTTCATAGGTTGATCCTCAACCACTAAGCCATGCCAGATGGGCCATCTTATTTTAAGCCCAGTATCTATAATAGCATAGTACTTGGGAGTGGAGTATTTCAGTAAGTGTATCCTATCTAATAAAGAGAATATGCTAATTGACCATCACTCCACAAAGATGGCTGCACCAACAGCTGAAGCCAAGTTCCCATAAGGAGCCTTAACAAGCAATCAGCAGGGACCTGAGTCTATTCCCTCTCCACCCCCATAGGGAACCTCAGGCCACATCCCCCAACTGGCAAGGCTTGACAGGGGACCTGAGGTGAGCTTCCTGTCCTGGGGCTGGGCTAGGGGACCTCAGGCTGCTCCCCCTGCCCCAGCGCCTGGCCGGAGGACCTCAGGCAGCACCCCTCACCCCAGCACTGGGCCAGGGGACCTGAGACTATGCCCCCCTGCCTGGTGGGGCTTAACAGGGGACCTCATGCCATGCTCTCCACCCAGCGGGGCTTGATAGGGGATCTCAAGGTGCACCCCCAGTGCTGGGTTGGGGGAACTCAGGCCACCACCATCCCCCCCCCCCCCCCCCCCAGCTAGTGGGGCTTGACGTGAGACCTGAGGCTGCATCCTCCCTTCCCCACCTGGCAAGGCTTAATGGGGGACCTCAGGCCATGTCCCTCACCTGACAGGGCTTGACGGGGGACCTCAAGGCATGTCCCCTGCCCATCTGGGCTGGGGGACTTCAGGCCATGCCCCATGCCTGCTGGGCTTGACAAGGGTGGGACTGGTTGGTTCTGGATCTAGGCCAATGGGGGCGGGGACCGACTAGGTCTGGGTCTCCCATGATTTTGAGGCACATTTGGGTGTGCGGGGACTTGACTCTGGGTCCCATGGTGTGCCCCAAACTGACAGGATGAAGGTTTTCATATACATTTTACTAATTTTCTTCCATAGGGCAAATAGCAATATTAAATTATTTACTCTAATTAATCCCCTTTTAATGTGCACTAATTTCGTGAACCCACTGGTGTTAAATAAAATCTCTTGATTTATTGCATTAGTCACACCATAAAACCACAGCTGTTGTTCCTCTGCATTTACAATATTCAATCACGCCGGGACCGGTTTGGCTCAATGGGTAGAGCGTCGGCTTGGGGACTGAAGGGTCCCGGGTTCGATTCCGGTCAAGGGCATGTACCTTGGTTGCGCGCATATCCCCAGTGGGGGGGGGTGTAAGAGGCAGCTGATCAATGACTCTCTCTCATCGATGTTTCTAACTCTCTATCTCTCTCCCTTCCTCTCTGTATAAAAATCAATAAAATATATTTTTAAAAAAATACAATATTCAATCACAAGGAAGTCTATTAAAGCCTAATTTTTTACTTAAAAAAACTCCTTTTATCTTAAGGGGGAAGCATCTGTTCTTTATTGTAGCATTAAAATCTATCTAACTTAGCCAACATTTAATTAAATTTAAGGGGGTGCCTCTTGGCGGGCTCTCATTCTCAGGAGCATGCCCATGTTTTCCCCTTCCTCTTCTTCCCCCCGAGCACGTTACCTTCGTCTTTCTTCTGAATTCCAAGGGCCCTTCTACTGCCTTTGGAATGCTTCCTGAGCCTACACAGCTCAGCTGGCTCACTTGTACTACCTCTATAACTTTCTAAATAAAGGTTCTCTTTCAATTTGAAAATAAATACAATGTCTCTTTCTTCAAATGGCTGCCTGTTCACTTGGACAACAAAACGATACCTCAGGTATCTGGAGTCTCCCTTAGCACAGTCTGTGCATAGGTTCCTTTCCCCATCCTCCTCATTTACTGCATTGTTTATTAGCAATTACCCATTCCAAGGAACAACAAAGTGAAATTTCAGTACATTCTCAGCCCATGCTGCTTTATTGCCAAAAATATATATATATACACACACAGGTGCAGAGTTTCCAATTCTTAACGCAGTTCCTTTTTACATAAAATCTTTAGAAAACAAATCTTTTCTAAATTCTCAAAGATGCATAGATTAAAAAGCAAGCTGCTTTTGTAATACTTTAAACATTCAATGAAATTCTTTTAACATTATCGCCTATATTACTGATGCAATGAAGATACAGAATAATAAGTAAAAACAATGAGCAACACTATACTTAAAAGGACAGGTAGCACATAAAACCCCATGTAAAGAATACTCTAATGCAGTGTTTCCCAAACTTCTGACATATGTGTACCCCTTCTATAATTTTCGTAACGCTGAGTACCCCTCGTATTCATGAGAAAGTAGAATTAGGCGCAGCTAAGCACGGTGCAGTGCATATCCCCACCAAACTCTGGTGCAACTCGTACCCCCACCAAACTCTTCCCGAACCTTTGGGGGTACACATACCACACTTTGGGAAACACTGCATGTAATTCTTAGTGATGGTGATTTTAAGGTAAGTGCCAAGATGATTACTATTGTTTAAGGACTGATGATAATGTATTGCCAGAATCTTTTTTGTTCCTGGGAGAAAAATATATTTGAATTGATGGCATGGCAGACCATCACCACAAGACAAAATCTTTTGGAAATAGTAACCCTAAAGTATCTATTCTGACTTAAAAGGGAGGCTTAGGAGTATGGGTTCCTGGAGAAATCTATATTTGTTTTCCTAGTAACTTTTAATATGCCTTCATGGAATAATGGGAATAGAATTTAGAGAAACTAGTCCATAAATCTTAATTGGTTGATAGGCATGTTAATAATAAGTGGCAGAGAGAAAATGTACATATGGGAATGACATCTTACTTCCTATATTTGAGTGGAAACCAAACACTTATGACCATACTCTAATTCCGTCGTAAATTACTGAAAAGTTACCATTACATTTAAACATATCCAATAATCAATTGGACTTATAAGGATTATTCCAAAGTTAGGAATTGTCTAAAAAATTTAAGCTACTACAATAAACATAAAAGTAAAAACTTGCTCCTGTTTACTTGGCATCAAAAGCTTCAAATTATGCAGTCTGACCAAAACATCAAGAATAAAACAACTCTGGCTACTAAAAAAAAAAAAAAAATAACAAAATAATGTTAATATAATACAATAATGAAAGAGAAACCAAACCATAGATGTGTTAATATTTTCAGGACTATTTCCACAAGTTTCTTTTGCTTTTGGGGTCCTTTATGACCAATCAATACCAGTACAACCCAGAAGAGTTGCCTAGTTATCTGAAAATCCTGAAACATTTAAAATATGTGCCATTTCCTCTATTCACTGCCAGATACTAGTAAATGAGATGTAGATTTAAGCCACATAAACTTTACGAGACAAACCCTGTATCTACTTGTTCTTAACTCCACACTATTCCCTATCCTTTGAAACTCTGCACCTTTTCTGATTATAACCATAGCAGCTTATTTATTTATTCCACATGCTTAGTTTGTGCCTTTTGTATTGTTTTTAAACATGCTTGGGGACTAATGGAATCAGGCAAGAGGTTAGAGGGTGATGAGCACTGTTATGCTCCATTCCTGACAGTTTCTTATGGTTGCCCCTGTTTATTGTCTAGCTTCCATTTTCAATGGAAGTAAGATCATCTTTAGTTAGAAAATGTAAACTGATAATCCAAATAATTCAAGCTATTGGTTTAAGTCTCTATTGCTTCATTAATAAATGCATATATATATAATTACTACTAACCACTTAATACTAGACATTTTCAATCATGCAATAAATATTAGTACTCTAAAATCAGAGTTATGGGTCTGCCACTATTGCTTGCACTTTCATCCAGATTCAGTTTTAATAAACATGCAGAGTAAACCCCTGGATTTAGAAGAATTAGAATAGCAAAAATACATGCAAAGTTTCAACCAAAAATGGGGATAAAGTGATTGCTTAGAAATGCAGGCAGATGCTCCACATCTATCACAATGCTACTTCAGAATTCAGGTACAAAAGTCACACACTCAAGTTAAAATTAGAACTACTATTCAGTTATAAAGGCTTAATTGCAAATCCTGCTCCTTCTGGGTAGAATGATGCAAAGCCTCTGGGAAAAGAGATATACAGTCTTCTGGAACACTTTGCTTGGTTATTTGTTGACTGCTATAGAATAGAGCATAGTGGTTTAGGGATGGTGAAAATGCTCTTAGAATCTTTTCTTCTTCTTTCTGATTCACATTAAGCCCATTACCTGCACAGCTCCCAGGGGGAAAGGAGTTTAATAATAGCAGAGCTAATAAAATGTAAACTCAAAATCAATGCCCTGAAATTTAGCATAGCCCTCTGCTTTTGAAAACTGTTGATCAAGGGATCCTTCCAAATATGGTATGACTAAATAGCCAAGCAATGTTCTGAATAAACTAGAAGTAATTTGCTTGTACCAGCAGCACCATGATAATGTAAACTCCTGGAGACCAAGGGTTTCTTCATATTTTGTATATCACAGGTACACTAAAAATAAACATGAGATCACAACACTGAAAACTGCATACTCTGAAACTACAAAAATTTTTAGCACATTTTAGCATTTGGAACTATTAACGTGGCTGTTAAGGTTAATCTTTAATTCTAAATAACTAAACTGTTGACATCACAGTAATATACCTAGTGTCTCATGATCATGCAGATGTCTGAATATTGCTTGGTTATTCCAATGTCTTTTACACCAAATGATGGTCTAGGACATTTAAAAAGGAGCTATCATAAATTTAGTATAGCCTCCCTATCCTTTGGAGTTGCCATGTAATTATTAAATATTCAAGAGGCACTGTATTTGTTGATCTTCTTCACATATCTTTTAGTTATTTTTTCCTTTGGAAAACAAGGAAACATAGACCACATCTTTTCAGGGATCTTCAAAGTGCTAAATGGCCAAGATGACATGAGGTAAAAGGGAGCAAGAAGTCACCTTTATTCTATTCTTCTATCCTGAAGTGAGCTGCATGATTCCTCATCAAGAAACTAGTTTGCTGGGTTCTTGTTAAAGTAGTCACAGACTATTGGCCTAGCATATCTACTTTAGACAATGTTAAAAAACAAAACAAAAAAACCCAACGTACTGTCTCTGGCTATTTCCTTTAATCCTTTTGCTTTTTATCTTTAAATCTTAACTTCCTAAACTAACCATAGGCATGAGGTTACCAGCTATCCAATTTCTTATTAACCCTAAATACATATACACAACAAACTTTTCCTTTTTAAAAATGCACCCAGGAAACTAATGGAGAAGGTGACAAAGCAAAAAGTATGCTATTAGTGTGATGCTAAAAAAACATCCTAAGCCTTCCTGGCCTGCGGTCTATCCTAGACCAACAGGGAGGGCCCCAGCGCTGGGAGTGGAGACGGATGTGAAGGTTCAGGAGGTCCGTGACTATCCCGGGACACAGCTGATGCACAGCCTTGGAAGGAGGCCACGAGCAGAGTTCCATGCCCCATTGGAGGATCAGGCTAAGAAAAACCATTACTTTGGGGGCAAAGAAACACATGAGGCTGAGGAACTTCCCCCAGGAGACAGCCCAGTCGTTGGTAACGAGGGTGGAAACAGTCCTCCTTCAAACCTCCATGACAGAGCAGTGGGGGAGGCAACAGCGAAAATGCCGGACAAATATAAAGGTGGCACGGAAAGGCCTCTTCTTACGGAGAGAAGAAAACTCATCATGGAAGCCACTGCTCACCTGGAAACCATTTCCCAGAAGCAGGGAGACAGCTACAGGAAGTGGCAGGAGCCAATGGAGACGCTTTATAATAAATATGAAGAGCAATTAGAGACTTTGTTTCAAAACTAGAGAGAGAGCTCTGCAGAACATCAAGTTAGAAGAGCAAAAACTGAAGAAGTCGTTTCTCAAGCCACGAAAGTGTTCCCACCATGGCTGGTTTGGCTCACTGGATAGAGCGTCTCTCTGGGGATTGAGGGGGTACCGGGTTCAATTCCGGTCAAGGGCATGTGCCTTGGTTGCAGGCACATCCCCAGTGGGGAATGTGCAGGGGGCAGCTGATTGATGCTTCTCTCTCATTGATGTTCCTAGCTCTCTCCCCCCCTTCCTCTCTGTAAAAAAAAAAATCAATAAAATATATTTTTAAAAAAGTGTTTCCCAAAAGCTAGAAATATCCTAAACCAGAGCCGGCAAACTATCAAAGGTGTCCAACTCATGCAGGATATGGCGTGCTTAAAGATAAAGAACAGCATGTTGCCAATGAAACAAAACATTTTAAAGATGAATTGGCCCAATTGCACAAAAGGCTCGTGAATGATGCTCAACTGCAAGACCTGGCCATTGTTCACTACGCTGTTAATCCGCCAGCTGAGGGCTCAGGAGAAAGAACTGGAGCTTAAGTTACATGATACAAGTATAGCATTAGCTATGTTACTGTGGTTTAACATTTTCTAGTTGAAATCAGTACATCGTGTTTACCACCAGCTTGTTTGTGAAGTGCAAGAATCCTCATCTGTTAAGCACTGAATGAATCCTACAGTGACGTGGGTAGCAGCAGTTCCACACATGTCTGAAGCTTGCAACCCTTTGGTAGCAATGGAGGTTTTTTTGTCCCTAACACTGTCAATTAGCCATCAGCAATAAGTCGACATATAATGTTAGGTTTTGGCCTCAGCAAATCTGTATCAATCCCCAAAGGTAGAAAGAGGGAATATGGAATGTTGCATTGTTCTTATTTAAGCAAAAATAAAGCATACAACAACAACAAAAACACATCATAAGCAAGATCCCCACATGATAGCTTAAATGGGATTTCTTCATCAGTAAGAGTAGATCTGTTTCCACATTAAGCAGTAGAAACAGTTCCTTCAATGGCTCGACCCACTGTTATAGAAAACAAATGGGATCTTTAACCTTTAATTTACATAAAAGTTGCTATTTCTCACTGATATATTCATATACACTCAGTTTTTAAAAGTACCTTTTGTATGCTCTTTACCTAGCATCTTTTTCCTTTTGACTAGAGCCTCACAAACTCTAGTAATACTTACTCTACTGTACAACCTTGCTAATCTAACTTACTATACATGCTAAAATTGTTATTGCTAAAATTCTACCTCTTGAAATTATTAGTTCGTTTTATGGCTTTTTGTGGTTTTTTTTTGCAATAGGAAACATACTTTCCTATTACTGTGCTATTTTGCATTCATTACCTTTTCAGAGGTATTAAAAAGTATTTACTTTTCAGAAATGGATTCTCGCAGGCACTAAACTACTTGAGCCGAGAGTACAACTACTTAAAGTACACTATGCGCATCTAAACCTGGGTTCCTGGAGATCTGCTGCAGGAGTCTATTTGTCTAAGCTTGCTTCTGCATTGGACACCACATTAAACTAGTTTTGCATTTCCTATCATGCTAACTGTAGAACCTGTGAATAAATCCTGGGCTCTTCTAAGAGATTTAAAAATCACCTCAGAAAACTGCCATTTCCAAGTTCTCAAGGCAGCTTTTAGAGGTAGGAATTTCTTTTCTACAAGACGCTATCTTATGCTCTCAGAACAAAATAACTTTTATGTCTACAAGGATAGTAGAAAAGTGAAAGCTGTCTGAAGCGGCTTACTATAACCAAGCAAAAGTTAGTTATTACATGGCAACTTAGGTAGGCTCTATTGGCTACATTTCTAATTCCATGAAAAAGTCTAGAATCTCAACAATACACAATTCAGCAAACTTGGAAATAGGAAAAGCCCATGACAAATTATTCTAGGACACTCTAAACTACTGACACATGGCATGCTGCAGACAGGAAGTGTAAGTAGGTTGCAGATTAGAAAGGCACTCAAGCAACAAACATAGCATCTCAGTAAGATGTGCAAAATAATTTCTGATGAAAAAGAAATGGGAAAATTATAAACCTAAAAAACATAAAATGTGAAAAAAGCATAAGAACAATCTCACCTAAAACCGAGCAAAGCAGAATCATGAAATGGGGCCACATTTAGATTTGAGGTTTCATAAAACACAAAGGCAACTGTTTTCCAGCTACCTCATGGAAAGCTTAAATATCCTCAAACACAGTATTTCACATTGTGACCCCACATTACTATTCATAAATGAGTCTTTTTGGCCTAATCTCCTCTCCCCAGGGAGAATATCATGGATACAGAAACTTATGAAAGAAAAGTCCTAAATGTTTCACTTTTTACACTATTGGTTATTATAATAATTCATCTTGAAGTTTAAATTGTTACTAGGCTCATGCACTAACCCCTAACATGGCACTACAAATATGCTACCAAGCACTAATGCTTACAAAACTATACACATCTCAAAATGGAAGACATTGGTGATTTTGTTGTTCTGAAACAACTTGTAACATTTGTCCACAAGTATTAAAATATACATATATATATATATTTCTATTGCACATATCCCGGTTTCAAATAAAAAAGCAAACAAAAAAAGAAAAGAAAAAACAACTGCCAGCTAAAATGGATGCACAAAGGAAAGGAAGCAGGCACAGCTATCGCCTGAGGCATAGTCCTGCAGAAAATGAAAACTTGTCATCAAGAAGGGGACCAAACCAGGAAAAAAACAATGTAGATGTATTAAATAAACACTGGGCAAATACAACTGGAATATAGCCTTTTGTTAAATGCTATCTGCTGACAAGATGCAGAAACAACTTGAAACATTAAACAGTAGTTTCCTTAGCTATGAAATGAAAAAGAAAAAAAAAAAACATAAAGCAACTAAGTTGAGACTGATACATATTTTAAACAAGTGGGCCAGAGATGTTTTCACTGGTTCTGATAGTACAGGGTTCCTTATTTTTAGCCAAATAATTCCACCTAAAAAGTTGCCAAAAGGACACCAGGGAGATGGGTAATAACAACTGAAGATACAAATTCTCCGTTTGATATTCTCAATATACAAACAGGACCCAAATATGTAAATTCCATTCTGCCATTAATAATTCCAAAATATTAGGAATCGGGAAGTGGCTGGGAAGTTACATAGAGAAAAATTTAAACTACCTCAAAAGTTACTCCTATGCTTCACCACTCAGTAATTGCCCTCAATTACGGAAAATTACATTTTATATAATTATTTTTACTTAAAAAGTTTTCTTATGCCAATTAAACCAATTATCTAGGGTACTCAACATTTCCATTCTGGGCCTGTCCTAACACTCTCGCCTGTTTTCAGCATAACAACATGAATGGCCCTGGGGCAAGCAGTCCCTAAATCACAGGCATGATCTAGGATGATTTGTTCCTAAGAGGCTTTAAATTCTTTCTCAAATAACAAAGACCCATAAATGGTTTCATTCTTCTCATGTCAAGACCTGAGAATTCACACACTGGTCCTCTGCTAATTTTGAAGCAAGAACAGCTTTATACTGGTCTATTCATCATATAGCGTAAGCTTTAAGGAAAAGGAAGATCCATATTTCTTATTGGAGCTATTTTTCTTGTTTGAGGTTTTTTTCAGACCTGAATTTCTTCTAAATTTATACTGATCCAAACACATGTTTGGGAACATTGCTTCTGAGGCCCATTCTCTGATGAAAATGGGGAAAGTTACCTGAGTCCCAGCATTTTCAGCCTAACATTACAGCTATCATCTAGAAAAAGCAATAGAGGAAAGTTATTTATACTTCTACAAAAAATAGAGCTATAGAATGTAAAACGCCATAAAGCCAGGTGAATGTATAGGCTTTTTTTGCTTCATTTTCTTAGGAGAAGGGAGTTCTATGAAAATTTTCTCATCTCCTTCCCCCTGATTCCTCCATGTCCAAAGTTGAAGGCAGGTCATACTGTAGGGTTCATCACATCTTCTGAACAGAAAATCTATTTAAGTCACTTTTCTTCCAGCCTTAGCAATAGGGAAAAAGTCCCAAGTGTTACATAAAACTCCACAAAAAAGAATGAAATAATTTGTAATATAGCAGCCTTTTATCCCAGGGAGGTGAAAAGGGTTCCAAAACTGGACTCAAAGCTTTTCTTTCCTTTACCAACCTTCACTAAACTCAAACAAGCATTCATTGGGTTAGCACAATATGGTCCTTCCTTAGAAGAAAAAAATAAATTTTTTAAAAATACCAAATGTCCAAATACTTCTGAGAAAGAACAGGCTCCTTCTCTTGGAGAAAAATCCCTTCTCATTAAAAAAAAAAAAAAAGAAAAAAAGAAAAAAGGTGGACTTATATGTTAAAATATATATTTATACAGAAACTATGATGGCTTATTCATATATAAAATTAACTTTATGGGTATTGTTTTTATGCTTTTTAATGGATATATGTTTTTTTCACATCAAATATTTCACTGCAAAGCTGGACCTTTGTTCTTATCCAGTTCATCTATGTCACGGATGAGCCAGGATATATATATATTAGCATCTCTTTCATTTCAAATTACAACACACCTGAAATTTACTGCTGCAGTTGACTGTTTTTGATAGTGGCTAAAATGGGAAGACATTAAAAAAACCAAACAAACCCTGATGTCACACCTACACTGGCTATTTATATAGTCTTCTTCCTGGGAATAAAAGGTAAAGAATTCACAAATTCCACCATCTAAGCACCAGTTTCAAATTAAATATCACCCTTCAGCTTGCAAAATAATTTCTTCACAAGTAAGCAATTGGCAGAAGAAACATGTCAGTTGCTTCTTTCTTCATGGAAAAGTTGGCAGATTGACTGCATCCTAGGAGTTTCGCCAAGTTAAATTTGAGGGGTGGGAAAAAAGAAAAGCAGTCTTTTGCATCGAAATTATGGAGGTCAAGTGTAGAGGAGGGATATCCACATTTCAAGATTATGGAAGTGGTTGGATAGAAGAAGCAGGACTCCCCACTCCAGAAGACAATACAGAAATACCTAGAAATACAAAATAAAAACAGAAAGATTAAGACAGGTACTTCTGTATAAGGTTACTTTTAAAAATAGTACTTAACACAGAAAGAGAAAACAATATTTTGAATTATACTCTGTGTAAAAGAAAATGTCCAACCATAACACCAAATTCAGTATCATCACCAGAAAAGCAGAAGCAGTAGCCAGAAAAAAAATGTAACTATGATACAAAAAGCAAGATTTATAGAAAAACTTATATAAAATGAGATAAACATATTAATTTCCTCTTATGCAAGTAGAGTAATATACTCCCAGTTTTTACAGCCAAAAAATGATTTTATATAAAACGTGTTTAGCCAAAACCGGTTTAGCTCAATGGATAGAGCGTCGGCTTGGGGACTGAAGGGACCCGGGTTCGATTCCGGTCAAGGGCATGTACCTTGGTTGCGGGCATATCCCCAGTAGGGGGTGTGCAAGAGGCAACTGATGGATGACTCTCTCTCATCGATGTTTCTAACTCTCTATCTCTCTCCCTTCCTCTCTGTACAAAATCAATAAAATATTTAAAAAAAAAACAAAAAAAAAAACGTGTTTAAAAGCAGTATTGTACTTCAAATTTGATGTCTAAATACTCAATTCTCAAAATCATATGAATCAACTTATTTTGTATTATCTTGAACAATATAAGAACAACCTGAACAATAAAAATTTTATAAAATATAACTACATAAAATAATGTACTGTATGTATCATGATCGCCAAATGCAAACATGTAAAAACATTAGCAGTTCATTGCTGCTAAACATAACACTCATTAAATTGCAAATGTCAGACAAAAAAAGAACAAATATTTGTATAATCCCACTTACATGAGGTACCTAGAATATGCAAATATAGACAGAGTGAAATAGATTACTAGGGGCTGGGAGATGTGGAATGGGGAATTACTGATTAATAGGTACTGATGTTTGGGATACTGAGTTAAGTTCTAGAAATAGATGGTAGTAATGGCTGCACAACAGTGTGAATGCACTTATATGGCACTGAATTGTACATTTAAAAACGATTAAAATGAGCCCTAACCCGTTTTGCTCAGTGGATAGAGCGTCAGCCTGCGGACTGAAGGGTCCCAGGTTCAATTCTGGTCAAGGGCATGTACCATGGTTGTGGGCACATCCCCAGTAGGAGGTGTGCAGGAGGCAGCTGCTCGATGTTTCTATCCCTCTCCCTTCCTCTCTGTAAAAAAATCAATAAAATAATTGAAAAAATAAAATAGAAATAATAAAAAATAAAAATGATTAAAAAAATAAAATGTATTTTATGTATACTTTATAATAAAAATGTTAGCCCAGGCCAGTGTGGTTTGGACTACTAGAGTGTGGTTCGTATATCAAAAAGCTGCAGGCTCAATTCCCAGTCAGGGTAGACAGAATGCAATCAATTAATGTTCTCTTTCACATCAATGTTTGTTTCTCTACTCCCCATATTTTCCTCTTAAAAAAAATTACTTTTATTAATTTTTTACAGAGAGGAAGGGAGCGGGATAGATAACTAGAAACATTGATGAGAGAGAAACATCGAGCAGCTGCCTCCTGCACACCTCCTACTGGGGATGTGCCCTCATCCAAGGTACATGCCCTTGACCGGAATCGAACCTGGGACCCTTCAGTCCACAGGCCAACACTCCATCCACTGACTAAATCAATCAGGGCACTTTCCCTCTTTTTAACCAATGAGTATATCATCAAGATAGGATTAAAATATATACATAAATAAGTCAGATACATATCAAGAGCTTAAAAGTACTTTGGCTTACAAAAATGGCCAATAGCAATGAGTCTTCTTAGCCCTCTATTTAAAAATATTTATTAGCTATCCTGATAGGACTGGCCCTCCATTTGTAGTATGTCATATACAAGATCTCCCCCAAAAAATGTATGCACACTTTGAATAATTATAAAGGCAGTTTATTAAAATACATTTCATTTTCTAAATGTAATAGAATTTACAGATATTTTGTGTATACATTTTTTTGGGAATAGCCTGTATATATAACACCTCAACTCTAAACTGAATTTGAATAACCTCTTTTGGTTAAAGACAGTTCTGATTCAAAACCTATGTCAGGCAAATGTAAATTAATTCAGAATCACATTTGAAGAGAACTGCAGAATTTGCATTTGTTGCCAAAGTAACAGAAGGAAAAGATATAGCAGATACACAGGCAGGCCTTTAGAACCCTACTGGCAACAGGGCACATATATATAATAAAGCCTATGTAATAAAAGGGTAATATGCAAATCAATTGAACTGTGGAACCATCAGTGGGTATGAAGTGCACTGACCACCAGGAGGCAGATGCACAATGCAGGAGCTGCCTCCCACAAGGGGAGTGCTGCTGAACCAGAAGCCGGGCTCACAGCTGGCAAGTACAGCGGTGGTGGTGGGAGCCTTTCCCACGACCACAGCTATACTAAGATGTCCGACCGACAGATTAGGCCTGCTCCCCATGGGGAACGGGCCTAAGCCAGCAATTGGACATCCCCCAAGGGCTCCTGGACTGCAAGAGGGTGCAGGCCAGGCTGAGGGACCCCACCTTACCGTGCACAAATTTCATGCACTGGGCCTCTAGTCTATATATAAAAAAACCTAATATGCAAATTAACTGAACAGTGGAACAACCAATCACTATGATGTGCGCTGACCACCAGGGGGTGCATGGGACATGCGGGCATCAGTAGCAGGCAGCAGAGCATGGAACATGGCAGGCATTGGCCGTAGCAGGATGGTGGTGAGCAGGGGTTCCAGACCAAGGCAGGGTGCCTGTCGCTGTCATGGAGATGAGCCTCTGGTGGTTACTGAAAATTCTTTGCTCCCACACGCCAGGGCTTCACCCACCTGCCCCAATCACCCCCAAGGTCTTCTCTACCTCCCCCTAATCCTGAAGGGTGATTGGGGCAGCAGCCACCGCTCACACCCACTGATGGCTCCAGCCCCAATTGCTCTGCACCATCAGCACATAGGAGTGGCAGCGGTGGGAGCAGGGCTGCTGATAGACAAGACTGGGGGCGGGGTAGGAGCATGGAGTATGAGCCAAGACCAGCCCCTGTACCCACCCCAGCCTAGCGGCCCACATTCCCTTTCAAGGTGCATGACTTTGTACACTGGGGACCCTAGTTTCCTTATATAAGCTACTCAGAGTGATTCAAAGCTTGTACCAGCCACTAGAGTTAGGCAGTTTAATTCTGATGGCAAGATAACTGGCAGTAATGTTGAGGGGGAAAGAAGATATAAGCTAGTTCTTTCCAAATATATAAACCAAACAAGCCTTCAAAAAGAGTACCTTTTCTTAATTAGAAACCTGTCTAGATTCTTTAAAAAAAATTTCTGCTTTACATCTTTTGTATCAGCTATTGCTTTGTAAGAAGACTCTTTCCCCAGTATCTGCTATAATGTCCTACCTGCGCTCCAATACTATTTTCCCAATTAGGTCTATTTTGAGTTTCTATTTAGGATTACATTGTTCCCCCATCCTATCCACAGATAAACTCCCACCACTTCCCTTTTCCTTTTATTTTTTAAAATTTATTTTTTAATATATTTTGATTTTTTTTTTATAGAGAGGAAGGGAGAGAGAGATAAAGAGTTGGAAACATTGATGAAACAGAAACATCAATCGGCTGCCTCCTACACAACCCCTACTAGGGATGTTCCAGCAACCAAGGTACATGCCCTTGACCCTTCAGTCTGCAGGCTGACGCTCTATCCACTGAGCCAAACCAGTTTTGGCTCTCCTTTTCCTTTTATCCATAGCACGAAACACTAGCAAATCTGTTATATTAGGTACTTACTGTTTCTCATTTACCATGTTGTCTAAAATGCAAGCTCCAAAAGAAAGACTATTGTTTTGTTCACTGAAGAATCCTAAGTATAGGGTGTGACCTATGGTGAGCACTAAATAAAAAGTTGTTGAATGAGTGAGAATAGCAGGGCTCTTAAATACACTGACCCAACATGGGTTAAAATTTAAATAGACATAGGTTGCCCTGGCTGGATAGCTCAGTTGGTTAGTGTTGTTCCCATATGCCAAGGTTGCAGGTTCAATCCATGGTCAGGGCACATACAAGAATCAACCAATGAATGCATAAATAAGTGTAACAACCCTAGCTGGTTTGCCTCAGTGGACAGAGCTTCAGCCCAAGGACTGAAAAGTCCCAGGTTCGATTCTGGTCAAGAGCATGTACCTCGATCCCTGACCCTGGATGGGGCGTGCGCTGAAGGGAACCAATCAACATGTCCCTTACATTGATGTTTCTCTCTCTCTCTCTCTCTCTCTCTCTCTCTCTCTCATCCCCCTTCCACTCTAAAAATTAATGGGGGGAGGAGGGGGAAGGTCTCAAAATAACAACCTAACTTTATACCTTAAGTAACTAGAAAAAGAATAAACTAAATGGAAAGCTAGCAAGAAGGGGGGTGGGGGGGGGGGGGTAGGATGGATGGATATGAGCAGAGTTAAATAAAATAGAAAAAAAATAAAGAGAAATTCAACAAAACCAAAAGTTGGTTTTGACAGGGTCATGGGAACCCCAAAATCTTCAGAGATGAATAGAAATTCAGATGGCCTGAGAATCCTCCAAGGTGTAACTGGCACTTAAAAGGAGGACAGTGGTGAAAACCGGTTTGGCTCAGTGGACAGAGCGTCAGTATGCGGACTGAAAGGTCCCAGGTTCGATTCGTCAAGGGCATGTACCTTGGCTGCGAGCACTTCCCCGGTAGGGGGTGTGCAGGAGGCAGCTAGTCGATGTTTCTCTCTCATCGATGTTTCTAGTTCTCTCTCTCTCCCCCTTTCTGTGAAAAATCAATAAAATATATTAAAAAAAAAAAAAAGGAGGACAGTGCCCGCCGATGTGACTCAGTGGCTGAGTGTCAACATATGAACCAGGAGGTAATGGTTCAATTCCTGGTAAAGGTCATAGATGGAGAAGCCAAATGTTGTATTACGATGGCACTCAAGCAACCCTGGAGGAGGCTGACACTGGAAAGAACTGAGGTTTTCCATTACCAATATGAATTTGCCAGATATGTGAAAGAGCCACCATGGATTTTGATCTGATGACTGCCACCCCAGCCACTGTCTAGACTGCAACCTTGTAAGACACCCTAAGACAGAAACCCCCAACTAAGCTGCTCCCTAATTTTTGACCCACATAAATTTGTGATAATAAATGTATAATGTTTTAATCCACTAAATTTCGGGCGATGTGTTATGCATTAATAATTAATACACTTGATTCCTCTAAGGACACGGAACTCAAGTACTCCTTTAATACCGTGTTTCCCCGAAAATAAGACATCCTCCGAAAATAAGACCTACTTATAGGTTTCCTTCTGAGTGAAATATAAGGCATCCCCCCGAAAAGAAGCTCCCCCAGGCTAAACATGAGAGATTTGGTCCACCGATTCTGAAATAAATGGAGTCACAAGAAATTCACCAGGAAATTCAGGAATTGGATTGTTATGATGATGTTCCAGACGATGATGACATGATTATCATTGAATAAATGAGTAAATTCTTTTAAAAAATATATATATATATTACTGATTTTTTATAGAGAGGAAGGGAGAGAGAGAGCTAGAAACGTCGATGAGAGAGAATCATCGACCAGCTGCCTCTTGCACACCCCCTACCGGGGATGAACTCGCAACCAATGTACATGCCCCTGGCCGGAATCGAACCTGGGACCTTTCAGTCCTCAGACCTACGCTCTACCGCTGAGCCAAACCGTTTTTCGACAATGAGTAAATTCTTGATACTGTAGGATTCACAGTTTGTCTGGTTTGTGTTGACAACTACTGTACTACCGTACCGTATACAGGTAATAAATTTCCTTTATTTTCATTTAACAATAAATGTGTACTGGCCGAGACCGGTTTGGCTCAATGGATAGAGGGACCAAAGGGTCCCAGGTTCGATTCCTGTCAAGGGCATGTACCTTGGTTGCGGGCATATCCCCACTAGTGGGTGTGCAAGAGGCAGCTGATCGATGACTCTCTCTCATCGATGTTTCTAACTCTCTATCTCTCTCCCTTCCTCTCTGTAAAAAATCAATAAAATATATTTTAAAAAAAATGTGTACCGTATTCTTCTTCATGGAAAAATAAGACATCCCCTGAAAATAAGACCTAGCGCATCTTTGGAAGCAAAAATTAATATAAGATACTCTTATTTTTGAAGAAACAGGGTACTTTTCTATGTAAATAGTAAATTTAGAACATCTCATCTCACAAAACACAGTAGATCATTGTCATTTAAATTCCATTTTTAAGTCTTATTAAAAAAAAAAGTATTGGGCTTGTTGGACAGTTTCTGTTTCCTGATATGGATAGACTCTACTAATGTAAAATAACTGCCTAAGGCAAAAACTTCTCAGTCATTTATCAAATATTTATAGCGTGCTTCTTTCTTTGGATATTTTTAATTATTTCCTTAAAAGATGACAAATGCACATGACAGGAAAAAGGTGAAATAGGGTATACAGCTGTTAGTTTGTTTTATATGCCCCAAGCATGAAAAAGCTGGATGTCTAATTTCTAAAACGATGAGACAATAAATTTCTGTTGTTTCTATTGGCCACCAACACAGGCATCAAGTTAGGATGAACTAAGGACTATATATCTTCTTTGCCCTTGACATATGTAAGAGCAACACTACCAACCAGGTGTCTCTTTACCCACTGCCAGGGGGTGATATATAGTATTTCTTGCATACTATTCTTTTAGAGATATTCTATGATTACATAACATCTGTATAAGTAAATTTATTTCTTCCCCACAAATGAGAGCACAATATACACTTGGTTCTGCATCTTTGTTTTTCCCCTTTAATGTATTCGAGATCATTCTGTATCCAGAATCAAAGCTTCCTTGTGAATACAGAAGCATCTACATTTATTTACATCAGTTTCCTTAGGTGGGTATGTAAATCAGTATTGTGCGATAACCAATATCAAGTTGCTATTTCTGTCGACCTGGACTTAAGGTTCTAAATCCAAGCAATAAAGCCTCCCCTCTAAAGGCATATGATAAAGATATCACCTAAAGGGCATTTTGCCCCATCAATTTTTATTCCTCTTCTTTTTTTAAAAAAAAATATATATTTTATTGATTTTTTTACAGGGAGTAAGGGAGAGGGATAGAGAGTTAGAAACATCGACGAGAAACATCGATCAGCTGCCTCCTGCACACTCCCCACTGGGTATGTGCCCGCAACCAAGGTACATGTCCTTGACCAGAATCAAACCTGGGAACCTTCAGTCCACAGGTAGACGCTCTAGCCACTGAGCCAAACCAGTTATGGCTATTCCTTTTCTTAATACTGAAACATACAGTTGGAAATTTTTTACTTACCTTTTTTTTCAATACTTTAAAATTTTATGTAACATAAAATTTATCATCTTAACCTGTTTTAAGAGTTCAGTGTTAAGTAAATTCATGTTTTGTGAAGCCATCCCATCACCATTCATCTCCAGAACTCTTTTCATCTCACAAAACTGAAACTCCGTTATACATTAAATAGCTCCTTATTTCCCTCCATGCATCCCCTGGCAACCACCATTCTACTTTCTGACTCTATGATTTTGACTACTCTAAGTACCTTATGAAAGTGGTTTACAAAATTTTAATCCTTAAAGCAGTCGAACATTGAATGATTTCACACAAGACAATCAAGGCATATGACTAACTAGATGCTATGAGCTAAACTGTTCTCCCCAAATTCATGTTGAAATCTTAGGCCCTAGAACCTCAAATGTGATCTTATTTAAAAATAACATTGCACATGTAATTAGTTAAGATGAGGTCCTTATAAAAAAGAGAATTTAGGACACAGACACACTCACAGCAAGAATATTATGTGAACACTAGAATTATAGCCCTGGCCAGGTGCTCAATTGTTAGAGCATTGAGGCTAGACCGGAAGGGTCCACAAGTTTGATTCCTGGTCAAGGGCATGTTTCTCAGTTGCAGGCTCAATCCCTGGCCCAATCCCCGGCCCTAATTAAGGCGTGTATGTCTGTCTCTCACATCGTTTCCTTCCTCTCCCTCCCTTCAACTCTCTAACAAAACACACACACACACACACACACACACACACACACAAATTGGAAAAAATATTCTTGGGTGAGGATAAAAAACAAACAAAAAAAACCCCCCCACACTTGTGGAGTTATGCCACAAACCAAGCAACTACCAAAAGCTAGAAGGCCCTTCCTAGTGTTTGATTTTCAAAACTGTGAGATAATAAATTTCCGTTGTTCTAAGTCACTGTTTGTGGTATTTTGTTATGGCAGCACTAGGAAACTAATACAGTAGGTAAGAACCCTATTTTACAAATAAGGTATTGTCAACTGAGAGTACATATTGCCTCTTGCGCTTTGAGCAACAAATCTACTTCTGCAGTAAATTCAGAAGATATCAATACTTGGCACAGAATAGACTCACACTAGGGAAATAAAGAAGTACTGAAAAGCTTTAGAAATTAATTACAGTATCAATACTTATCTATAATTAAAACTTAAGTGAATATATTCTAAAATTTGCCTAATAACATTTAGATTTTATCAGCTGAACTCTTTCAATATAATTAAATCATTTTTTACCCAGTAAAATGATTGGTTTGGGCAAATGATTAAGTCTCTTTTATTTATTTATTTTTTTTACTTAATACAGCACCATTACTGAAAATAAAAGGCTAATCTTGAATATCAATTATTTATGGTCACTTTTTACATTCAACTTCTGTTGGAGCTAATGGTTTCTTGTTCCACTTCTATCTAGCTATCAAGTACTTAAACAGTATTGGAAGCATTAGAGTACTGGAAGCATTAGCCACTATTACTCACTTGCCAAATCCTGAGTTCAGATTTTTTTCTTTTCAAGATGAATATAAAAGCACCTAAAAGACAAGGAAAATGTTCTTCCTGTGATAAGAAAAAAATAAAAAGAAAATTACAGTAAGGATACAGCCCTCACTTGTGCATTCTTATGCAAAATTACTCAAATGAATCAAGCTTTTCTAAAAAACATAAAACATCATCGCTATCAAAAACTATTCAGAAGGAATCATCAGAAAGAAGTTACTACTGTCTCCCTGCACTGGCATTAATTTGATAAATATGCAAAACTCTTGGAGCAGTGGTTCTCAAGTTATTAGGGAACAATGTTCCTTTAAAGACGATGCTAGACTCTCTTCTCCCTACAAAAGGCTTTTGCTTTAGTAATGACCACTCCCCTCTGAAAGGTAGAGAGCAAGAATGTTCTTCTTTTCCTCTGCTCTCTTCTTCTACATGACATGAAAAAACCTACTGCGGACAAAAGCAAAAGAAGGATCTTATTGAAAAGTCCTGTACCTGATACCTTCAGCTCTGCTAAAGCCAGGGCCAGCAAAGACCATACAGAAACATTCACTTTGGTATTGTGACATGTCATTTGAACTGGACCCAACTAACATGCCACTTTTAAACGAGCTTCATCAACTCATAAACCTACTAACAGGAACTCTTCCAACAATTTAACTCAAAGACTGGCTGAAGGGTTATAACAATCCAAATGACAATAAAGAGATACCCCATAATGTTAAACAGGAATCGAATACAAAGGCCTGATAGTATTATACTTTGCAACCCTACCACATTACACAAATTACACTAATAATTCCCCAAACTCGTTCTCTAAAAAAAAAGGTAAAAATTGTACACTGAAATCAACGAGAATTCCA
Organism: Pipistrellus hanaki; assembly: GCF_964339955.1. Lineage (NCBI taxonomy): Eukaryota > Metazoa > Chordata > Mammalia > Chiroptera > Vespertilionidae > Pipistrellus > Pipistrellus hanaki. The sequence continues at coordinate 61,951,525 of NC_140503.1, forward strand.
CTGAGATGTAGAGTCGGCCGAGATGAATGCGCCACTAGGGAATCCTCAGGTCACACAAGGACAAAGCTGTTTCCCGGTTCTTTAAAGCCTGCGGGGGCGGCGGGAAGGAGCGGAGTGAGGGTGCCAGGGGACATGCGCCGCGCACTCCGGTTAAACCCCAGGGGCATTGTCAGACCCAATCTCAAGGTCAACGGGCCAGACACACAAAACACTCAGAGCCGCAACAGGCCCGGATGCACCCCGGGGCCTCAGGCAAACAGCGACTACGAAGCCGTGAGGGGGAGACTATAAATAAGTAAAAAAAGACATATTCTTCGACAGACATATTCTGCCACATGCTGGGCAGCCAAAGGCATGGCACTGAGGTGGACGGCGGCGGGTAGAGGCCCGAGTGGTGATGCGACACAGCTGGAAGGCGGGTGCGGTCGCCCAGGGCAGCTCTGGAGGAAACCCCCGCCTGGCCGACGCCCGTGCCGGCTCCGTGCGCTCCTGTACCCACGCCACTTCCTGCTTGTCCCCCATCGCTGGTCTTCTCGGCTTACCTCGCATGAACCAGCAGAAGCACCGGACCGGCCCAGCCGGCCCAAAGGCCAGCCCGCCGCCGGACGCCTCAGGCCGCCATCTTTGCTCCTTCAGAAGTCCGCCAACCCCGCGGAGCCCCGCCACTCGGTGCTGATTGGATAACGAGTTGCGCGTGCGCGCTACCCTTCCGTTGTAGGTTGGTTGTAACGTATGTCAATCAATATACGATGCCGTGAGGGAGGGAGGTACTAAACATAAATTTAAAAAAGACATATTCTTCGGTGCTCGCTTCGGCAGCACATATACTAAAAAAAGATATATTCTTCTAAAGTTAAGTCCATCCAGCTCCTTCCCTCACGCCTTTGGGGGCTTCTGGGGTGAAAGGACAGCAAAGCGACCCTAACTACACCTCCATCGACTTCTCTGCTGGCCCTCTGGAAAGTTCCAAGGACATATGGTAGCTCGGGATCACTCAAGAGAAGGCAATAAATAGTGTCTCAGCTCCACCTGCCCCAAACCAGGCCACCCTCCTAAAACGCTGGAGTAGCGTGCCAGCCATGAGCGCAGCAGGCACCCAGGGGAGGGGGGGAGGGCCTGCCTGCCATACACTGGGGTAAACTACCGCGTTTGGAAGTCACTTTTGGAGATTCCTTCCAGAGGGCCTGGGAGGAGGGCATTGCAGTTCCTCCTGCCAAGGTGGCGCCACCTTGTGGCAATAGCACAGGCAGCTCCCAAATCACAGCCTGGAAATTCTGTGCTTTTCACCAATTCCCAACTCTGAAGAACACAAATTAATTCCGTTTTTATGTTTCCAGTGAGAACTCAGTCAGGTGTTTTACTCATTCATGTTTTATTACCACACTCTTTCAGAATTTCATTTTCCACTCCATGAATAAACCAGCCTCCCTTCAAAAAAATAAAGTTAAGTCCATGGCCAACGCAGCAGCTGCCAGACATACATCTGTGGAAGCGCAACCATGCCGGGCAGCCAAAGGCATGGCACCGAGGTGGACGGTGGCGGGTCGAGGACCGAATGGTGATGCGACACAGCTGGAAGGCGGGTGCGGTAGCCCAGGGCAGCTCAGGAGGAAACCCACGCCTGGCCGGCTGCGGGCAGGCTCCGTGCGCTCCTGTACCCACGTCACTTCCTGCTTGTCCCCCATCGCCTGTCTTCCTCTCCTGTCTCCGCTGGGGCTGCTGATCAGCCCTGTCTCCCTGATCAGGCCCGTTGATAGGCCCAGAGACTCTGGTGTAGAAACTGACCAATCAGAACCAAATCAGAGTGAAGTGTGAGGAGCTAATGGCTGCCTAGGAGGCGGAACTTTTGACACTGGCATAGAAACTGACCTTCAGAACCAAATCTGGGTGAACTATGAAGGCTGAACCAAGGGGTCCCCAATTGGAGAGGGTGCAGGCTGGGCTGAAGGACACCCCCCTCCTCATGCACAAATTTCGTTCACCAGGCCACTAGTAAAAATATATTGTTAAACTTGCTATTAAAAAAGTTGATTTTAGAGGGAGGGAGGGAGGAAGGAAGGGAGAGAAAGAAATGTCAATTTGTTGTTCCATTTAGTTGAGCATTAATTGTTTGCTTCTTGAATGTGCCCTGACCAGAGATTGAACTCAAAACATTGGTGTTTTAGGATAACACTATAACCAACCGAACTACCCAGCCCAGGATCTTTATAAAAAGAAATTTGTTTATTGGATATATTAGGTGACATTGGTTAATAGCATTACATAGGTTTTAGGTATACAATCTTATATAATAAAAGGCTAATATGCAAATTGAACAAATTGCAGAACAACTGGTTACTATGATGTGCACTGACCACCAGGAGGCAGATGCTCAATGCAGGAGCTGTCCCCTGGTGGTCAGTGCACTCCCACAGGGGGAGCTCTGCTTAGCCAGAGGGCTGGCTCATGCGATGGCAGGTGGCAGGAGCCTGTCCCACCTTTGCAGCAATCGGATATCCCCTGAGGGCTCTTGGACTGTGAAAGGGCAGAGGGTGGGCTGAGGGACCCCCACTCTAGTTCTATAATAATATGTCATCATTTTGTGTGTTCACCATTGACCTATTATTTTAAAGTTATATTGAGATAAAATTTACATACCATACAATTCACACATCTGAAATGTACAATTCAGTGACTTTTAGTATATTCAAAAAATTGTGCGTTCATCAACACAAGTAATTTTAGAACATTTTCATTATTACAAAACCAACTGCATACCCCTGAACTGTCACCATTCTCCCAGCCCTTCAGGCTCTGGAATCATATAGTATTTGATAATCAAATACCACAGTATTTGTCCTTTTGTGCTTGGCTTATTTTACTTAGCATGATGTCTTTAAGGTTCATTTATATTGTTGCATGTTTTCCATTCATGTGTCCATGGACATTTGTTTCCACCTTTGGCTACTGTGAATAGTGTTTCTTTGAACATGGGTGTAAATATCTAAAAAAAAAAAAAAAAAAAAAAGACCCTGCTTTAAGTTCTTCTGGGTAGCCTTATCTGGTTTGGCTCATTGGATAGTGTTGCCTATGGATTGAAGCAGTGGTCAGCAAACCGCAGCTTGAGAGCCACATGTGGCTCTTTGGCCCCTCGAGTGTGGCCCCTTTACAAAATACCACGTGTGGGCGCACACGTACAGTGCAATTGAAACTTCATGGCCAATGTGCAGAAATTGGTTTTCAGCTCTCAAAAGAAATTTCAATCGTTGTACTGTTGATATTTGGCTGTGTTGACTAATGAGTTTGCCGGCCACTGGACTGAAGAATCCCTGGTTTGATTCCGGTTAAGGGCACATGCCTGGGTTGTGGGCTTGATCCCCAGTAGGGAGGCAGCCAATCAGTGATTATCTCCCATCATTGATGTTTCTCTCTCTCTCCTTCTCCCTTCCTCTCTGAAATCAATAAAAGATATATTAAAGTAAATAAATTCTTCTGGATATATACCCAGAAGTGGGATTACTGGATTATATGTCAATTCTATTTTTAATTTTTTGAAGAATTCTATTTTTAATTTTTAAAGAACTGCCATACTGTTTTCCATCTCACATTTCCACCAATAGTGCAGAAGGGTTCCATAAATGAGTTGAATTCTTATTTTATTTTTTTTAAATGTTTTCACTTTTTAGAGAAGAAGGGAGAGGGCAAGAGAGAAACATGGATGAGAGAGCACACCTAGTGGGAATAAATCCCACAACCTGGAAACAAACTGGCAATATCTTGGTGCATGGGATGAAGCCCAACCAACTGAGCCACACCAGCAGGGCTGTCTTTCTATTATTGAACTGGAGGCCCAGTGCATGAAATTCATGCATGGGAGGGGAGCCCCTCAGCCCAGCCTGCACCCTCTCCAATCCAGGACCCCTTGGGCGATCGGGTCTAAACCAGCAGTCACGACATCCCTCTCACAGTCTGGGACTGCTGGCTTTTAACTGCTCACCTGCCTGATGGCCCCTAACTGCCTCTGCCTGCTGGCCTGGTCACCCTCAAGTGCTCCCTCCCCCTGCCGGCCTACTCACCCTTAACTGCCCCCCTCACCAGCCTCGATGCCTCCAGCTGCCCGCTTCTCAGGCCTGGCTGCCCCATGCAGCCTGCTGTTCGGTCATTACTGTGATGCATCCTGGGCAATTTGCATATTCCTCTATTAGTATAGATTATAATTTATATATTTACATAAGTCTCTTATTAGATATATATTTGCAAATTTTTTCTTCCATTCTGTAGGTTGTCTTTTCACTGTCTTCTTTTTTGTTAATCCTCACTTGAGGATATTTTTTTCATTTGTTTTTAGAGAGTAGAAGAGACACACAGAAACATCAATGATGAGAATCATTAATCGACTGCCTCCTGCTCGCCCCCTAAGGGGGATCAAGCCTGCAATCCAGGTATGTGCCCTTGACCGGAATTGAACCCAGGACCCCTCAGTCCTCAGGCTGATGCTCTATCCACTGAACCAGACTGGCTAGGGCTGGTGTGAGGCAGGGGTCCAACTTCAATCTTTTGCATGAGGATATATATGGTCCTAGTTATACCAAAAGACTACTGTTTCCCCTACTGGATTGTTCTGGCAGCCTTGTCAAATACCAGTTGATTATAAATGTGAGGATTTATTTCTGGACTCACAATTCTAGTCCACTGCTTTATAGTCTATTTTTATGCCAATATTGCAATATCTTTATTGGGATGTGTAAATCTTCCAATTTTGTTCCTCTTTTTCAAGACTATTGACATTGATCTTTTAGATTCTTGTTATATGGTTATTCAACTGCCATATTCGAATGTCAGCTATAAGCAATCCAATTTTTTTTCATATTAACTATATAAATATGAGACACAGGCATGTGCTTTCCAGAACAACACTGCGTCTGTCTCACTGATGTGACATATAAATTTAATCAAGCTTTGAAATAAGTGAAGGGAGAGAAACTCAGCATAAGTATTTGCCAAACACATCAGTATCCTGGTGATCATCACATTCTTTTCCATGGCTTCACACACCATGTAATGTCCTATTCTAATATGCTGCTGAGGAATAACGTCAAACAGTTGAGTGGGTCATTTCTGAAATCTGCCTTTTTCCCCTTCTGCAAGCTTTGCTAATAAATGCCTCTTTTTTCTAACCATCTCCCAAAATCTATGTCTCCATGATTATGAAGCTACCAAAATTGCCCCTGATCTCATGGGCACACAGGGAGGAGTTTCCAGAATGCAGCTATCTGCTAGAAACACAGAATGTTACTATTTTAGATTTTTTTATTCTGGCTCTATAATACCAGAAGAGGCAGCAGGCAGCAACAATACACATTTAAAATTTAGCACATGCATTCTGCTAAAATTGAGTGTTTTTACTAAGTCCTGAGAAATGTTTTATAAAATAATGAAAGTCTCCATGGCAGCTTTTTCCCAACTGACATTCTGTGGAAGGATTTTTCTCTTTTTCTTTTGTGCAGAAGTTATTTTAATAGCAGCTAGAAATTTGTTATCCTGCTGGCAAAGAAGACAAATTCCTACTCTCAAGAAATTTTGCATTATGGACAATATAATACTTTTTGTCCCCATTGTCCAAAAGGGTATTTGCAAATATAAGCTTCTAATTCATGTCACATTTGATGTCATCAACCATTTCATTTTCCAAAGTGATAAGGAAAAAGATGTGACATCTGTAGAAAACCAGACAAGGAATCACTGGACTTAAATCAGCACATGTAGTATTAACTTACATAGATCCACGTACAACTTGAATTACATGCAATTAATTATGAATTTTATGAGTTACACTAGAGGCCCATTGCATGAAATTTATGCACAGGAGGGGGTGTCCTCAGCCCACCCTGCACCCTCTTCAATCTGGGACATCCCTCTCACAATCCAGGACTACTGGTTCCCAACCGCTCGCCTGCCTGCCTGCCTGCCTGATCGCCCCTAACAGCCCAATTGCCCCTAACTGCCATCCCCTGCTGGGCCAGTCACCCCTAACTTCCCTCCCCTGAAGGCCTGGGTGCCCCCAACTGCCATCCCCTGCTGGCACAATCACCCCTAACTTCTCTCCCTTGCCAGCTTGGTCACCCCTAACTGCCCTCCCCTGCTGGCATGGTCAACCCCAACTGCCCTCCCCTACAGGCCTGGTTGCCCCCAACAGCCCTCCCCTGGATGTCTGGTCGCTCCCAACTGTCCTCTCCTGCTGGCCTGATCGTGCCCATCTACCTTCCCCTGCAGGCCATCTTGTGTCCACATGGGGTGGCCATCTTGTGTGCTGGAGTGATGGTCAATTTGCATATTATCTCTTTATTATTAGGATAGGATTAAAATAACAGCAGGTTTGGCTCAGAGTATAGAGCATTGGCCTGCGGACTCAAAGGTCCCAGGTTCGATTCCAGTCAAGGGCATGTAACTTGGTTGCGGGCACATTCCCAGTAGGGGTGTGCAGGAGGCAGCTGATCGGTTTCTCCCTCATCGATGTTTCTAACTATCCCTCTCCCTTCCTCTCTGTAAAATATCAATAAAATATATATTTAAAAATTATCAGGAATGATTCACTTAAGGAAATCTCCATTTTACTAAAGCTTAAACCTATAAGCATCAGCACATTTTAGACCATTTAAAAAATATATTCTATTGATTTTGTACAGAGAGGAAGGGAGAGAGATAGTTAGAAACATCGATGGGAGAGAGTCATCGATCAGCTGCCTCTTGCACACCCCCTTCTGGGGATGTGCCCACAACCAAGGTACATGCCCTTGTCCGGAATCCTTCAGTCCCCAAGCTGACTCTCTATCCTTCAGTCCCCAAGCTGACTCTTTATCCATTGAGCCAAACCGGTTTCGGCAACACATTTTAGACCATTTCTTGATAACTTGAGGTCTTTTCTATAAACTCACGCTGTAATGGCTTCATGGTTAATGGACTGCTTAGGATTATTTCGTTTCGAGTGGAATGGTTGAGCTACTTGGTTTTCCTCTAGTCTTCTCCTTTGTGAGCTGTTCTTTTTTTAAGAAAAATATTTATTGATGAGAGAGAGTAGTAGTTATGTATTGGTTGTTGATTCTTGTACGAGCCCTGACTGAGGATCTAACCTGCAACCTTGGCAGATCAGGACGACACTCAAACCAACTGAGTTACCTGGCCAGGGCTCAGCTGCCCTTCTTGTCAACATACCTATTAATATAACTATTTCCAATTTGCTATTACCAAATTTATTAGAATTACTAAAAGTCCGATGCATTAAGATTTGTGCATGAGTGGGCATTCCTTTCCCTGGCTGCTGGCACCCCCTTCGCTCTGGCCTTTCCACCTTCCTTTCCACCTTCCCGCCTTTCCACCTTCCAACCTTGCGCAGAGGCCCCGAGTAGCTGGGGTAGTATGGAAAGCTATGGCAATGACACAAGTATCCTGCCCCAGCCCTGGCTGCTTGACACCTGCAAATGCAAATTAATCAGCCATCTTTATTGGGTTAATTTGCATACTCCTAATTGGCTGGTCGGTGTCGTGAAGGGTATATTCAATTAACATGTTACTTTTTTTTTTTTTTTAATATATTTTATTGATTTTTTACAGAGAGGAAGGGAGAGAGATAGAGAGTTAGAAACATCGATGAGAGTCATCGATCAGCTGCCTCTTGCACACCCCCTACTGGGAATTTGCCCGCAACCAAGGTACATGCCCTTGACCGGAATTGAACCCGGGACCCTTCAGTCCCCAAGCCGACGCTCTATCCATTGAGCCAAACCGGTTTTGGCAACATGTTACTCTTTTATTAGGTAGGTTTTTAAAGAAATTGTGTGTGTTTAGAAATAAGAAAATTTTTCTTATGAATAGTACACTGACACTGCTTAATAGTACAATATTTACCTTCTGTTGTAGTGGCCCAGAGACATTCTTTAATTCTTATTTGTCCAGCCACCTTCAGGTACTTGATATAATAATTCACCTACTTGTTTCAGTTTTTTTGTTTTGTTTGTTATTCCACTTACTTATGCATTTATTGGTTAACTCTTGTACATGTCCTGAGCAGGATCAAAACCACAACCTTGGGACAGTGCTCTAACCACCTGAGCTACCTGGCCAGAACCATATCTGGTTAGGTTCTTGAATAGACTGCAAAGGGAGGTGGAAAGTGTCAAGATCATGTCTCCAAAAAGTCTTGCTATTTTTTTTTTTAAATTGATGTCAGAGAGGAAGAGAAAGGGAGAGATAGGAACATCAATATTGAGAGAGAATCATTGATTGGCTGCTCCCTGCATGTCCCACACTGGGGATTGAGCCTGCAACCCAGACATATGCCCTTGACCGGAATCAAACCTGGGACCCTTGTCTGCAGGCCAACATTCTATCCACCGAGCCAAACCAGCTAGGGCCATCTTGCAAGATCAGAATCTAGTACTTTTAAGACTGTCTTTATTGTTCTATGTTTCCTCCAGAGCTGTGTAGAAACAGTCTGCAGTACCTCACAAACTTACCAAGTGAATCTCCCATCACTTTTTGATGTAGAGGGAAGAATAAAATCTCTAAATTGTTGTTTCTACTAAACTATTGTAGATGTTAAACACATACAGGGGCAAATACCAGCCATCTGTAGTTTGAATCGCTGGTTGATTCAAAGATCAGCTAACGTACTCTGAATTTAGAGTATCAGTCCAGTAGTAATAATTTCCTTCCAAGCTAGTCTACTCTCAAGTGTTTGAGGAAAAGGATAAATATCTAGTATGTAGCATAAGAAATCCAGTTAATAAAGATAGTCCTCTCTGAGGCATCTCTGCAGTAAATACTTGCTCTAAATCCCAATCAGCACAAACTATTCTAATACTGTTTTAAATGTAAAACTTGAAAAGATTGTAAAATCAACTTGAAAACAGGTGACTATAAAGGATATTCTAAAAAGGACATTATAAGGTAATACAGAGTAATTTGAAAGCTTGTGGCATTCATTAATTTTGGAACCTATAAAAGCTATCAGTTATGGCTCAGTAGTTGAGTATTGACTCATGAATCAGAAAGTCATGGTTCAATTCCTGGTCAGGGCACATGTCGCAGTGACAGGTTTGATCTCCAGTAGGGGGCATGCAAGAGGCAGCTGATTCATGATTCTCATCATAGATGTTTTTCTTTCTTTGCCTTCCTTCTTCTCTGAAATCAATAAAAATATATTTAAAAAGAAAAAGAGCCCTAGCTAGTTTGGCTCTGGATAGAGTGTTGGCCTGTGGACTGAAGGGTCCTAGGTTCGATTTTGGTCAAGGGCACATGCCTGGGTTGCAGGCTCAGTCCCTGGGTTGCAGCCAATCAATGATTCTTTCTCATCGATGTTTCTTTCTATCTCTCCCTCTCCCTTCCTCTCTGAAACCATAAAAATATTTTTTAAAAAGAAAAAGTTATCTGCAGAAAGGCATTCACTATCATTATTTTATAAAATTAAAATTATTTTAAAAATTAATGGTTAAGCCGGGACCGGTTTGGCTCAATGGATAGTGGTCGGCTTGGGGACTGAAGGGTACCGGGTTCGATTCCGGTCAAGGGCATGTACCTTGGTTGCGGGCATATCCCCAGTAGGGGGTGTGCAAGAGGCAGCTGATCGATGACTCTCTCTCATCGATGTTTCTAACTCTCTATCTCTCTCCTTTTCTCTCTGTATAAAAATCAATAAAATATATTTTAAAAAAAATTAATGCTTAAATATAACATTATTTGGTAAAATCTAATGCAATCATTAATATAAACTAGGAAGAACAGATAATAACATGGGGAAATGTTTTTATTTTATTTTTTTAATTGAATTTATTGGTTAATAAAATCATATGGGTTTCAGGTGTACAATTCTATAATACACCATCTGTAAATTGTGTGTTCACCAACCCAAGTCAGGTTTCCTTCCATCACCTTTTATCTCTCCTTTACCCTCTTTTACCTGCCCCCACTCTCTTTCCCGCTGGTAATAACCATAGTGTTGTCTATGAGGTTGTATCACCCCCACACACAATCTCTTCGTTAAACAATATTTTATTTTTTATATATTCTTATTGATTTCAGAGAGGAAGGGAAAGAGAAAGAACATCAATGATGAGAGAGAATCATCTGCCAGCTACCTCCAGCACACCCCACATGGGGATCTAGCCCACAACCTGGGCATATGCCTGACCAGGGATTGAACCATGACTTCCTTTTCATAAGTTGACACTCAACTACTGAGCCATGCTGGTTGGGCCTCTTCATCTTTATACAAGGTCAATTTTTAAAAGCTAGTATGATCTTGTGTTATGTTACATTTATGTTCAAATAGATAATGCATGGATAGAATAGAAAGGAGCAAGGGAAATAAAGTTGGTTAAAGAGATTCTTCTCCAGCCGGGACCGGTTTGGCTCAGTGGATAGAGCATCGGCCTGCGGACTGAAAGGTCCCGGGTTCGATTCCGGGCAAGGGCATGTACCTTGGTTGCGGGCACATCCCCGGTGGGGGGTGTGCAAGAGGCAGCTGATCGATGATTCTCTCTCATCGATGTTTCTAACTCTCTATCCCTCTCTCTTCCTCTCTCTGAAAAATCAATAAAATATATTAAAAAAAAAAAAAAAAAAAAAAAAAAAAAAAAGAGATTCTTCTCCAAACAGCGCAAACTTCAGTGGGATGGATCTGGATCCCAGCAGGCAAGGGCCTCTCAAGGCCCACCTGCCCAGAGGGCTGATTGCATCCCAGCCACCCCCCCCCCCACACACACACACACTCCACTTGGAACGGGCACCAGACGCAGGGCTTATGGCTGGGCATGAGCCCACAGCAGGCGCAGTGGGCCAGGATGAGCAGGATCAGCAGGCAGCATTGGACTGCCAGTTTTGGCCCAATCCCCGCAGGCCACACGGAGGGACCCCACCCATGCACAAGTAAGTGCACCAGGCCCCTAGTATTCTAATAACTATGCATGGTGTCAGATGGGTATTATATTTATTGGGATGATCATAATGTCTAACCACTGTGTCGTACACCTGAAAATAATATATTGTATGTCAACTGTAATAAAAAATATTTAAAGTCCCCTCCCCCCGCCCCCCCAAAAAAGACATTCTTCTCAAACTGCATCTAATGTTGTAATGGTTTTATAATTTTTTTTGCAGTATTGCTTTATTTTAGTCACAGACTGTTATACCTACAGACATTGTCAGTAACATTAATGTTCCTCCAAAATTGCCTATATAGTCACTCCATTCATTTTTTATTTTTCCAAACCCTAAAATTAGACTCAAAGTGAAGCAAAGAAGAAACATCATGCAAGTAAATTTGAATGGATTTTGGGGCAGAGGGATAGCAAAAGGAGGATTATGTTAGAATTTATATAACCATTGATTCCAGCTATTACTGCTCTGAAATCTTATGTCATACCACTAAACCTTAAAATAAGAAGAGATGCTCATACTCTGCACAGACCAAGCAGTCACTAAAGCTTGGAGATGTGAAAAGCCATGGGATAACAGCTGGGTGCAATATATCACTAAGGTTGCACATGAATGAGGGGATAGATAACTTAATAACAAGCAATAGATAGATAACCCATTTTTAGGCCTTTTCTACATTTAAGGAGCCAGACAAACCTAAGGGAAACACTGTGATTTAAAAAACTTGAAGGCAATTTAGTTATATACACTTCTTGTAAAACACATGGACAAAATCAACTAAGTTATATTGTTTTAACTACAAGAATTTATTATTGATGGATCGGAGAATACAGTTTGAATGGAACAGTAAGGCACAGCTGTGGATGAAAACAATTTGCAATACAGCCAAAAGGAGGAAACAGCCATAATCTTAGGAACTTTAAATATGCAAGTCAAGGAGCCTTTGAAGTACCTCTTTAACAGATCAGTGTCTGTCCTTCTCTTTTATATGATTCCTATAACTACATCACTTGATCTCAAAGTCAGACTGATACTTCACCAAGTATTTCTCAGTCCTTTATACTTGAGTTATTCAGCCTGGACACTCCTGTTCCCCGCTCTGCCCAAGCTCTTTGCATTTTTTAAAAAAAGCAATTTCCTTCCTAAAGTATTATGTATTCATCTTGGATAGACTTCCAAAGCAAGGAAACAAGCATGCAATGAGTCAAGACAAAATCAGCCAAAGGCAGTTATAAGGATGAGCAGACTGATAAACTTAAGAGAGATGTTAGGATGATAACAGGCTGATTCAGTGAGGTCTATACTAAGCTGACTCAAGCAGAAAACTTGCTCTGGCTTGTGCAAAGGGCTGTAATGCCACCTCAGGTTTGCCACCAGTGCCAGACCCCTTGTTTTTAAGGGATTAGCAATGGTCTGAGAGAGGAGCTGGGAAATAAATGTAAGCAGGTTGCTTATGATACAATACACTCAAAGTTTTGGGCCTTTATTAGGAGCTGACTATGGCCTCCAGCATTAACATTTGCCAAGTGTAAAATTCATAGAGAATTTTGTGCAAAACTTCAAGACACTGAGGACAATTTTTAAATATCTTGGACGGGAATAAGTAGGCACTTCTGTAACACTAACCTTTCTGTTTGGAAGTGTGAAGTGAAAAACACTGGCATAAATCATGCTGCAGAAGTGGGGCTACATGAGGCTTTTAGGGTGCCAGCCTGCTTGCTCAAAAAGCCATGGGAAAGTCCCCAAGCATATCGCCAGAGCAGTCATTCTGGTGGTGACAATGTCCCAAAACTAAGCAAACCTGCTAGCATATGGCTGTTTTCTGAAAGTCAACACTGTACAAGCAAGAGTAGCTACATAGGCATGCATGCATGTTGAGAATCGGAGACCAGAGGTAGAGTGACCCGGGCAAGTCACCTGAAAGACACTGCTCTACACCTCATCACGGCCACCACCCCTCAAGAAGAACACCTCAAATTCACAGCCCTTTGACGACAAAGCAGAGTACAGGGAACCAAGGGCGATCACATTCTTCTGAGAGCAGTGTTCAGTATTGAAAAGCTCCTAGAGAGGCAACATCCCAGAGACCTAATTAAGAGTAAAGGTAGTTCAAAACTGCCAGACCACTGAACTATCCTGCCAAGTCAGAAAAATACATTGAACAGGCATAGCTTGGGATGCTACGTAGAACAGAAGAGATCGAAACGTAATAAAAAGCAGGGAGATTGAAAGATTAATGATGTGTTGGGTAGAAACAAGATGTAGAAAAGCAAATGACATAGAAAAAAGGATGGAGGAGCATGCCAAAGCCTTGTGGGAGGGAAGACAGCATGGCTATAGTCTATATCCAATAAAAGAGCTGTGCTGGCTGGTTCTTGACATGATTTCTTCTCTGTCCGACGAGATGCACATGTGGCATTCAGCAGCTGAAGGGGAGTGGGGAGAATATTGAGAAATGGAGATAATCGGCAAATGATATGGAACAAATATAGACTGGGTGTACCATTCTGTAATGCCCTGTTTGTACACAAAAGGCAGGTTTATGTTGGCAGACATATTGGGGGTTGTCATGCAACAGTAGTAGTAGTACTCTGGGAGAAGACGAATGATGAGGTGGAGGTGGGGCTGGTGGACAGGAGGATTCCCAAGTTCCAGTTCTTAAATACTAGAAAGCAAGGAACAGTTTAGTAGTCTCAGTCCTTTAGTGAAGAAATCGGATGCTCATTTTCTGTTCTACGTCCACTTTCTCCAAAACCTGGGGAGTGAGGGGGGAAGCAGTTATAGTTATGAAGGTCATAACAGGAGACATTGTCCCATGCTCTTATCTCAATGTTTTTCTCCCTCCCTCCCTCCTTCCTGTGCAGGATTTAAGTTTTCAAACCATGAGATGACTGACTGACCTTAACAAATTCTGTGAAAGATATAGCACTGTCCCCATCTTGATCAGCCTCCTGGATGGTCCTGTCTGCGATGCTGCCCAGCTGTTCATCTGAGATATTCACTCCGACCATCATGCGTAGCACCTGCAGGACCAAAAGCCAGGCTTACAGGAGACTTGGGGTCAGGGGGACACTTAACCAAGATTAAAGATAAAACTACCCCAACCCTCTTTTCCTCTGATGTCTTTAAATGTAATGGCCAGAAAGCTGAAACCCTTATCTTCTTATGTAGGCAATTCCATTAAAAATAAATAAATAAATAAATAAATAAATAAATAAATAAATAAATATTTATTATTATTATTTTTATTATTATTACACACATATATATTTATTATTATTATTATTATTATTATTATTACACATATATATATATTTTGACTGCAGAAAGGAAGGAAAGGAGGAAGGGAGAGGAGAGAGAGAGAGAGAGAGAGAGAGAGAGAGAGAGAGGAAAGAAAGGGAGAGAGAGGGAGAGAGGAAGGGAGAGAGGAAGGGAGAGAGGAAGAGAGAGAGGGAGAGAGAGGGAGAGGGACAGGGAGAGGGAGAGAGAGAGGGAGGGAGGGAGAGAGAGAGAGAGAGAGAGAGAGAGAGAGAGAGAGAGAGAGAGAGAGAAGAACCATCAATGGCCGAAATCGGTTTGGCTCAGTGGTAGAGCGTCGGTCTGCAGACTGAAAGGTCCCAGGTTCGATTCTGGTCAGGGGCATGTACCTTGATTGTGGGCACATCCCCGGTAGGGGGTGTGTGGGAGGCAGCTGGTCGATGTTTCTCTCTCATCGATGTTTCTAGCTCTCTCTCTCCCTTCCTCTCTGTAAAAAATCAATAAAATATATTTAAAAAAAAAAAAAAGAAAGAAAAATCAATGATGAGTGAGAATCATATATTGGCTGCCTCCTGCAAAATCCCTATAGGGGATCAATCCATGTTGGGAAATGGAACTGTGACCTCCTGGTTCATAGGTCATTGTTCAACTACTGAGCACTGAGAGACACGGGCCTGGATCATTTAGGCCATTCAATGACAATGACATGAACAGAACTCTCTGGCAAGTTCATTGAACAGGAAAGCAAACCTCACTGAGAGAGAGCTCTTTGCATTTTGCTTTGCCCATTCTTGCTGCCTGGAACAGAGAGATGCCTGGTGTTGTAGCAGCCATCCTGGGATCAAGAGGTGAAAGTCATATGTGCTGTGAATGCCAGAGTAAAACAGAAGAAGTCTGGTTCCTGGACATCATTTAGTTGCTGTATCAATCTGGACAACAACTTATTTTATGAGGCAAATTAATTTCTTTCTTTTTTGCATTGAAGAAGAAAACTTTATTCACTACAAAACACTCAATTGTGATACAGCACAGCTGTGAGGCAGCCTTGGGGCCAGGCCCCTCTCCAGCTAGACAGCTCTGCTCTGCTCCTCCATGGTCTGCCAGGCTCTGCACCATGTTGGTCTGTTTTGCACTGTGCAGTTCTGCTCTGCTCCGGCGAGACATCATCAGTGTTTCAGCTCAGCCAGGGAGCAAACTAGATTCTTACTGGACGTATTAAGTTTGGAAGGGCTTTTCTGGAATCCCACCCAAATGCAGTCTCTTTGAGGTGGTGCGCTGACCCAGTATCCCTAAAGTATGGCCAAGAAACAGAAAGATCCTTGAAGGGTTAAATACTAAATCCACCCCATCCCCTTTTTAAAAACTATTTTAAAAACTGATTTCTGGGAGGGACAAAAGGAGAGAAGGAGGGAGGGAAACATCAATGATGGGAGAGAATCACTGATCAGTGCCTCCTGCAAACCCCACACTGGGGAAGGGAATCAAGCCACAACCCAGGCACCCAGGCATATTGAACATTGACCTCCTGTTTCATAGGTTGACACTCAACCACTGAGCCATGCTGGCCTGGCCTAAATCCTCCATTTTAGAAAAATAACACTCTAAGTACTATGAGAAGTGCAGTAAATTTTTAACACTATTTCACAAAATTTGTCTCAAGCAAAAAAAAAAAAAAAAATCCCCCCCCCCCCCCAATTCTGCTAACATTTTTAGATGTGAATATACTTTGAAAACTGCTACCTTAAGCAAAATAAACAACTTTGATCATATGAACCTTAGTATGAAATGGGGGAAAAGATGCTTTGTGATGCCTCACATCACTGTAGTCAGCCATCTCTGTCTTTAAAAGGTAAGAGCCTAGCTCTTCCACAAGAAAGAAAGGTCTTCTAGCCCAGCTGTTCATAGGCCTTTCTTTCCCTCACTCCTTTGCAACCCTCTCCTATCTCATGAAATGATTTTTAAAAAGTAAATTAGTTTCTCTGAAGAGTTAAAATAATGATGTGCATCAACATTAGTCATTCTAACCCCCCGCCCCCGCACTGCCCCAGCAAATCAACTGTAGAAAATTGGAAGTTGTACATTTTGGGGATAAATGTACACACACTGAAAGATTAATAAAAAGAGGCAATGCTGCTGAAACCGGTTTGGCTCAATGGATAGAGCATCGGCTTGGGGACTGAAGGGACCCGGGTTCAATTCCGGTCAAGGGCATGTACCTTGGTTGTGGGCATATCCCCAGTAGGGGGTGTGCAAGAGGCAGCTGATCGATGACTCTCTCTCATCTAGCTCTATATCTCTCTCCCTTCCTCTCTGTACAAAATCAATAAAATATATTAAAAAAAAAAGAAAAAAAAAAGGCAATGCTAGCAAAAACAAAAAGTAACCAAGCCATTTGCCATTTTTTCTGATTGTGTATGGCTGACTAGACAACTCAGTCTAACCTCAAACCTCTCTAACAGATCAGATCTCAATCAAAGGCACATACATGCCTAGGTTGCAGGCTTGATCCCCAGTGTGGGGCGTGCAGGAGGCAGCCAATCAATGATCCTCTCTCATCATTGATGTTTCTATCTCTCTTTCCCTCTCCCTTTCTCTTTGAAATCAATAAAAATATATTAAAAATAAATAAATAAAAATGAAAAAGGGAAGAATTTTCTCCCCTTCTAAATTTGTATGTATTTCGAGAAAGGGAGAGAGGAAGAATAGAAGGGCAATGACTAATAGGATGAAATCTCAGGCTCTGCTGGTAAAGGAGAGGGCAGCAACAAAAGACAATGAGCAATCAGCTTGGTGTAACCAGCCCAGCAGCAGGTCCTTGACTCTTATGTCAAGCCCAAGGTCAGACGAAACAGTGGTAATTACCCAGTGTCATCAGAATTACCCACCTGGCAATGAACTGACAGGACACTAACAGAACATTTTAATCATCTCACATATTTTAGTTCTGCCAGTCAGCACCTAAAAGAGATTTAGTTTACCCTTTTTTGGAGGGTGGGGGTGAAGGAGGGAGGTAATCCTCATCCAGTGATTTTTTTTCATTGATTTTTAGAGAAAGGAGGGGGGAGAAAGGGAGGGAGGGGGAAAAGACAGAGAGAGAGAGAGAGAGAGAGAGAGAGAGAGAGAGAGAGAGAGAGAAAGAACATCAATATGAGAGAGATATCGATTGGGGCCAGGGATCAAACCGAGAATTTTAGGTGTGGGGCCTACACTCCAACCACTGAGCAACAGTGGCCAGGGCAAACTGACTTATCTTTTAAATAGAGACATTTGTCTTTGAGAAATTAGTGAGCCATTTCAAGTTTCCCCAAATTATGTGCTCTTCCTTATTTATAGGATAGAACTCTGCACACAGCAGGAGTTAAGTAAATGCTTCTTGAAGGAAAGTATAATTCCTGCCAAATGAATAAGCAGGCAGGGCCCAAACACAAGTTCTCCATGTGCATGGGAGCTCTCCACATACCTGTAACAGCTCATCTCGGGAGATCTTGTCATCTTTATCCAAATCATATAGTCGAAAAGCAACTGAGAGGGAAAAACAAGAAGTTAGTGGAAATTCAGTAGTGTTTTTCCCCTTCTCAAGAAACTAAATATGTAGATAACTAAACCAGACAGAAAACTAAAAGTGAATTAATATTTTCCAAGAACCATTGCCATTACTTGTAGAGCTTTTAAAGACATTGTAAATTGTAACATTTAAGAAATTGAGATCCATCCCATAATAGATGGCATCTTAGCTTTGATGAAATATGGGGCCCTCCTGGAACAAAACAGAAAACTTAATGAAAAGTCAAATGTCCTTTTTCTTTTGTTGTTAATCTTCACTGGAAAATATGTTTCCATCATTTTTTAAAGAGAGTGGGAGGGAGGGCGAGAGAGAAACATCAATGTGAGAGAAACACATTGATTGGTTGCCTCCCACATGCACCTTGATTAAACCTACAACCCTTAGGTGCTAGGGCTGACCCTCTAACAACTGAGCTACTGGCCAGGAGCAAATGTCCTTTTTCTTATATTAGAATTTTAAAAAAAACACACCACCACCCAGCCTGGCCAGTGTAGCTCAGTGGCTGAGCGCCCACCTATGAAGCAGATCACGGTTCCATTCCTGGTCAGGGCACATACCCTGGGTTGTAGGCTCAATCCCCAGTAGGGGAAGTGCAGGATTGATGATTCTCTCTCATCATTGATGTTTCTATCTCTCTCTCTGTCACCCTTCCTCCTGGAAATCAATAAAAATATTTAAAAAAAAACAAACATAAAACAAACCACCACTCATAAGTGATTCTGTAAATTAGGTCATCTCACACAATCCATCAAGTCTACTGTGCACTGCTCAGGGGAAGCCAACAATCAGAGCCATATAGCTAACCAAATGGCTGACTATACCAAGTATTGCCCTGGGAAAACGGTCACTTTGGTAAATGTGAGCAAGTTTCAAATAATTTTATACTACTTGGGAGTGCTGTAGGTAAAGAGCTTCAGTTTCAAGTAGAAATGCCAAGAATTTGATGGTCTTATTCTAGAAAGCAGGCTATATAAGAGAATCCAGAAGAGCAAAAATCATTCAGCCATAGTGCTGAAGGGCTACCAAGTGAATCTTGGAGGGAAGCAGCCAGGGTCCTGGGTGCCTGCCAGTGGCCAGAGGAGGGAAGCCTGGGTCCCAGGTGCCGGAGGGAAGCTGGTGCTGCCAGCCAGGGGGAGGAAGGTCTACTCTTGCATCAGGCGGTTAGTAGTGCGATAATGATGATGTTTTTTGTTTTTACCAAAAGAGAACATTTGTTGGGTTCCTAGAAGAAATGGGTTAGGAAACAAATTACAGAGGAAGAGCGCCAAGCGTGGATGATTTTATAGGCACTGTGAGACATCCTCACCCTGAGGAAGTGACTGCCTCTGTTTTGAGGCTTTGAATCACTTCAAGTATGCCACTAAGATTTTTGGTTTTCAGTAGAGTGCTGTGAACACTAAAAGGCCAAAATTCAATGCTCGAGGCATTAAGACACACAGATTTAGAGCTTGTCTTTAATTAAGGAGCTCATGATGTAGTGGAAATCAACATGCATTTCTTACTTTATTTCTTAAAAATACTTTTATTGATTTCAGAGAGGAAGGGTGAAGGAGAGGGAGAGAATAGAAACATCAGTGATGAGAGAATCATTGATCCTGCACACCCCCTACTGGGGATTGAGCCTGCATATGCCCTGACAGGGAATTGAACTGTGACCTCCCGGTTCAAAGGTAGCTGCTCAAGCACTGAGCCACACAGGCTGGGCCACATTACTTACTTTATAAGTGCTATCATATATCTGAAATTCAGGGAGACAAAGCAAGTAGCAGATATGCCTTTCTGATTCAGTAACATTTGAACAAGTCTGACAAAGTGGCTTCCAGGCAGAGCTAGCACTAGGTAGAAATACATGAGCACATGGTTGAGCACTGACCCATGAACAACGCAGTCACAGTTCAATTCCAAGAGTTGTGGGCTCAATCCCATAGGGGGCATCAGGAGGTGATTCCCTCTTATTGATGTTTCTTTCTCCCTCTCCCTTCCTCTTTCTAAAATCAATAAAAAATATGTTTTAAAGGGTTAAATATCACACACCCCTAAAGGAGTGCATTCTCTAAAAGTCAAAGTACTCCGGTCAATGTTGCTCAATGGTTGAGCATCAAACTGTGAACCAGTAGGTCACAGTTCAATTCCCAGGCAGGGCACATGCCTGGGTTGTGGGCTCAATTCCTGGTAAGTGCAGTGCAGGAGGCAGCCGATCAATGATTCTCTCTCATCACTGATGTTTCTCTCTCTCTCTCCCTCAGAAAGCAATAAAAATAAAATTTAAAAATAAAAAAAGTAAAAAATATTTTTTTAAATCTAACTTACTCTTTGTAAGGTATATTAGAATTCTGGAGGGGGAAGATTTTCTCTAATGTTGTCTGTTCTTAATTTGGTTAGTTGGGTAACTATCTTTATCAAATTTGAAAAATATATATGGTTAGATGGTTTAGAGTTTAAGGGAAAGGAGACAAAGATCATAAGTGTTCCTCCAGGAATATATGTTTAATATATTTCCTAAACTAAACACACACACAATTCTGTATATATTGTCACATTTCAGAAATAGGATAAAATGTGTTATCTACTAAGCTATCTTCAGGATGATTTTGGGATAGAAACCCGTTTGCTATATAACCCTTTAACATCTATTTCTACATTTCTTAATTAGGTAACTGGAATACACATGCCTTTCTGTTGAAGTATTTACAGAAGCCTGAACTGCTAATTCTTTTTAAAAATTAATCAGGGTGACTGGTTAATAACATGTCTCAGGCATGCAATTCTGTACTATATCATCTACATATTGCATTGTGTGCTTACCACCCAAAGCCTAATTTCCTTTTGTGACCATTTATTTGACTCTCTTCATTCTTCCCCAACCCTTCTCCTTTTCTGGTAACCACCATATTTGCTGCCTGTATCTATGAATTGTTTGTTTGCATATTGCTTTCTGTTTTATATCCCACATATGAGTGAACTCATGTGGTTCTTGTCCTTTTCCATCTGACTTTAATTTGCTTAGCATACTTTCAATATCCATTCATGTTGTTGCAAATGGTAGTATTTCATCCTTTCACCATCCATCAAAGGACACTTAGATTGTTTTCATTTTTTGGCCACTATGAATAATGCTGCACCAGAGGAATACATATACCTTTACCAATACATGTTTCCAAAATTTTTAGGATGATACCCCAAAGAGGGACTGCTAAATCATGTGGTCTATACTTATTTTTTTGAGGAACCTTCAAATTGTTTTCCTTAGTGGCTAAACCAGTTTACTTTCCCACCAGCAGTGTATGAGGGCTCCCTTTTCTCCACATCCTCTCTAACACTTGTTATTTCTTGTTTTATTGATAACTGTCATTTTAACAAGTATGAGATGGTATCTTGTAGTTTTAATTTGCATTTCCCTTATAGCCAGTGAAGTTGAGCATCTTTTTTTTAATGTTTTTATTGCTTTCAGAGAGAGGAAGAGAGACAGGAACATCAATGATGAGGAACATCACTGATTGGCTGCCTCCTGCATGCCCCCTATTGGGGATTGAGCCCACAACCAGAGCATGTGCCCTGACTGGGAATTGAACCATGACCTCCTGGCTTATGGGTTGACACTCAATCTCTGAGCCACACCAATCAGGCAGGTTGAGCAAATTTTATAAATCTGTTGGTTTTTGTATTGAACTGCTTATTTTAAAACCAAGTGCCATGGAGTGAAGATTTGTGTGCCCCCCCCAATTCATGTTGAAGTCTTAACCTCCAATGCAATCCTATTAGGAGGTAGCGCCTTTGGGGGTAATTAGGGTTAGATTATGTCATGAGGGTAGAGTCCTCATGATGGAAGGAGACAGATCTCTCTCTCTCCCTCTCTGTCTCTATCACCCTCTCCATGTGAGGATACAGTAAGAAGATGACTATTTGTGAACAGTAGAGGGACTTCATTGGGAAACTGACCATGTGACACCCTGATCTCAGACTTCCCAGACTCCAGAACTGTGAGAAATGTCTGTTATTTCCATCACCCAGCAATGGTGTCTTGTTACAGAGCCTGAGCAGACTAAGACACCGGCAGTGTAACTGAAGAGATCACCCAGTAGTACGTTTTAGAAAAAACTGCAGCAACAGTAGTTATTTTTCAACTGACTTGGATTCCTGTCAGCCAGCTCTGTCCCTGGACCAGAAGAAACACTTTCCCAAGATAAAGAACAGTCAAGCGCACAAATGACTGAGCCATTTTGTTAGGTCTTCCCTTTCCTTTTCTACTCTCCCTTTCCTGATTCTTGGTCCTATGACTTGGACTTTTGTCTCCAAAGCAGCCTTCTGGAATTTCCAGTTCCATGGCTTCAAATGCCTCCTAATTCTGAATGCTCCCAAACATGTAGCTCTAGCTCAGACCTCTCGCTTGAGCTCCTCAGCCCAATACAATACAGAGGTTAAGACTGTCTGGGTCTGCTGAATCCTGGCTCTGAAGCTTACTAGCATTGTGACTCAGTTGCCTGAAGGGTGCAAAATAAGAACAGAATCCACCTCATAGGGTTCTGAGGACTGAATGAGTTGGCACATGAAAGACACTTTATTGTTGTTGTTCTTTAGCTAATGGTAATGTGCCTGGGCAGGGAAGGGGAAAGGGAAAGGCGTGAGATCCTGGGGGGAGAGCCAAGAAAGGCACTTTAATTAGTGTCTGGCACACAATAAGAGCTCAATCAATGCCATTTACTTGCCATCACCTCTCTAGCTTCCTCCCATACCACTCACTTCTTTCTTGATAATGCTTCTTTGTTCTCTGAATACACCAAGTACTAATTACACACAAAGGCCTTTAAACCAGTTGTTCCCTTTGCCTAGAGCTCTCCTATTTTCACATGGTTGGCACAGTCTTAGCTCATATTTCAATTCCTCAAAGAGTTCACTGACCACCCATTCTAAAGTTTGACACTTTGTAATCTCACCTTATTCATTTCCTTCATAGAACTTGCCATGCTCTTAATCTTGTTTATCCATTTGTCTTTTTCCATAGTCTGTCTCTCATATTAGATCATAAGCTCTATGAAAGCAAAAAACCTAATCTGATTTATATGCATCATTATATCCTGGGCCTAAAATAGTGTTCTGCACCTAGTAATTACTCATACATTTGCTTAATGACAGACCAAACTAATGATCTCAGTCAAACCTTTTACCTTTTAATCACTGTTTATTCTCTTAAATAAAATATACATAAAATTTACCATTTGACCCTTTGTAAGATTAGTTAAGTATTTTCACATTTTGGTATAACCATCACCATGATCCATCTCTAGAACTTTTTCAGCTCTCCCAACTGAAAGAAACTCTGACCCATTAAGCTATGACTCCCATCACCCCAAACCCCCAGCCCCTGGCAACTTTCTCTCTATAGATTTGACTACTCTAGGAACCTCATATAAGAGTATTCAAACAATATTTATCCTTTAGTGTCTGGCTTAATTTTTAATTACTTATTAACTAGAGGCCCGTTGCACGCTATTCTTGCAAGAATAGGCCTTCCTTCCCCTGGCTTCGCTTCCCGCCAAGTTCCCGCTCCTGGGCCGCCTGGGAGCTGCCAAGTCCCTGCTTCTGGCCCAGTACTGCTCCTGTAGCTCCCTCCTCTCCCCCTTCTATCCCCCTCATAGCAGGCGTCCCACCCGGCCCAGCTGCTCCATGCCTGCATATGCAACTTAACCCTCCACCTTTGTCGGGTTAATTTGCAAACTTACTCCTGATGGGCTGTGGGTATAGCAGAAGTACAGACAATTTACATGTTTGTCTATTATTAGGTAATATTTGAGAGAGAGAAAGGGGCAGAGAGAGACTGATGTGTTGTTCCACTTATTTATGCATTCACTGGTTGATTCTTATGTATGCCCTGACCAGGGAACCCACAACCTTGGCATATCCAGATGATGCTCTAACCAACTGAGCTACCCAGATAGGGCCATTCCCTTTTTTCCTTGAACAGGGAATTACTACTTTTTCTGAGACAGCCCTATCCTTACATGAGTATCTTTCTTAAAAATTCTTCCTTCTGTTGAACTGAAATATATCCATGTCCTTGTTGCATAAATTCTCCACATCATAAACTTGCATATATTTGAAGAAAAATCTCTAACCCAATCTTATCTTCTTCTGACTTTATGCCCACTTCTTTCAAAATTTTTTTATGGGGGGAAAAGGGGAATTTAGTGAGCACAGAATTTCAGCTTTGCAAAATGAAAAGTTCTGGAGATAAGTTTCACAATAATGTAAGTATTCTTAACACTACGAAACTACTCTTAAAAATATTTAAGATGGTAAATTTTGTTATGTGTTTTTTACTACAATAAAAGGACTCTCACTTACGATAATGATTCATGTGGTAATCAGTGCCTTCAAACTTCTAGTTGCTTTTTATATATATGCTCTAGTATATCTCCAGAATCCAAACTAAAATATGGTTCCCAAGATGTGTTCTCTTTAGCACAGAGTGGGATTATCACTAGTCCCATTATGATACATTTCTCTACTCAAACCTAATATTATATTACTTTGACGGTGGGGGTTGAAGGTTTGGGGAGGGGGGAGGGGTGCTACAAAGCAGACAGCTGCAGTGAATGGTGGCTTCATTTTTGTCTCAAACAGTATTGTCTTGAAAGAAGCAATTAGAATTCACCAATATAGTATTATCCAGTAAATTTGATCACAAATCATTTGAGTTCTATTTTCTTCTATATCTAGTTTTGTTTATATTCAAGTGTTCTGCTCTTCATTAAGGTACATGATCTTATGTACAGAGAAGAGCAGTATTTCATTATTTTGGTTAAAAAAATCTTCCCTAGCCTATACAACAATACTTATTTCAGTGCTTCTTAAACCCTTTTCTTGAATAAAGGAGTGAACTCATACTCCTATCCTATAGACAGCGAGACCAGGGTATGGGCCAAGGGCCACAAATAAAAAATTTATGTCTTATGCACCATATAAAAAATATATGTACATTTGGCATAATAGTCTATAATAGTCTATAATTCATCTATATTTGTTTCAATATTAAAAAGTCTTATCACAGACCTCTCTGTATACCACTGTGAATCCTTGAAGAGAAGCTTGAATTCAATCAATTCAACATAATTTCAATCCCAACTGTGACTGTGTTAAATGAAAAGAGAAATTATATTTTAATTTCTTAGAGAAGTTTTGTAAGAGATTGGGCAATATTATACATGAACCAAGAAGGACAGAGGGAAATCTAACAAACATCCAAGGAAAGGAGGCAAAAGGCAAGGGAACAAAATTTAATATTGCACAAACCCAGCTGTCCACTCCCACTTGAGTTATATCTAACACCTATCAAATTCTAAGATGAGCTGAGGATTATCATTCCTCAGAAGTGGGCCTGGGTCTTGTTCCCATCCAAGAGCTGCTTAGCTTCCAATTGAGATCGGGTACGTTTAGGGTGGTATGGCCATGGCCGTAGACGCGGCTGGATCTTTTTCACTGTTGTCATCCTAGCACTTACTACAGTTCCTGGTACACAGGAGGCATTCTATAATTTATGAGTAATATTAGTAGCCAACTCTTGCCAGGCACTAAGTACTTGACATATATTAACTCATTTAATCCTCACAAACATCCCTAGGTAAAATCTTTTAATATTCCACTTTACAAAAGAGGAAATCAAGGCCCAAAGAGTTTGAATAATTTGCCCAAAGTCACATGGTCAAAAATGGCAGAGCTGGAATTCATACCTAGCCAGTTTAGCTCCAGGGTCTGAACTCTTAACCACAATACTCTTTTTTGTTAAATAAATGAATGAGTAAGTAATCTGTAAGAAATGAAAAGCAAATGTTTTAAACCAGAAGACTTTAGCTCCTTACAGTGTAGTTTGTTGCTTCGGCTGTTGAGTGGTTCTGGTCCATTCACATCTTTACTCTTTTCATTATCCTCAATGGGTCGGAAATGAGCCAAAGTTCTCATGAATCCACGAAAGTTTACCTGGTCCTCTCTGATTGGGAAATATAACAAACAGAACACCAGTCAAACAGGGTGATAATTTCTTATGAATTCAATTCATTAGCAATAGCTTAAGCTAAAATGGCATGAAAGTCCATCCAACAGTATGCACAGTACTAGTATTTTAGTATTCTTAAAATATCTTCATTTAAGCCTCACCTCAACCTTGTGAGGTAGGCATTGATGTTTCTATCTCTCACTCCCTCACTCTCTCTCTCTGAAATCAATTTTTAAAAAAATGTATTTTTAAAAACAAACTCACTGCTTTGGAATCTGCAACAGCAACAAGTTGTCATTTCAACTGAATGACTTCCAACCATGTCCTATGTCTCCCCTGCAGTCACATATACCTAGTGATATTTTAAGGTTAAGGCATACTATGGAAAACCTTATTTTTTAATAATATATTTTTTAAAAAGATGTGTGTAGCCCTAACTGGTTTGGAGGGTCCCGGTTAGATTCCGGTCAAGGACATGTACCTTGGTTGTGGGCACATCCCCAGTAGGGGGTGTGCATGAGGCAGCTGATCGATATTTCTCTCTCATCGATGTTTCTAACTCTCTATCCCTCTCTGTAAAAAAATCAATAAAAATGTATTTTAAAAAAATGTGTTTATTGATTTCAGAGAGAAAGGAAAAGGGAGAGAGAGATAAACATCAATGATGAGAGAATCACTGATCGGCTGCCTCCTGCACACCCCTTACTGGGGAACAAGCCCAGAAACCAGGCATGTGACCTTGACTGGAATCGAACCTGGGACCCCCTTCAGTCTGCAAGGTCACGCTATATTCACTGAGCCAAACCAGCTAAGGCTGGAAAAGCTATCGTTAAAATAAATGTTATCTATATATAGGGAATATGCTAATTAGCCAGGCATCACGACTGCTCAGGAAGAGCTGCCCACATAGATGGCAGGAACTGCATGCCGCCCCCAGTCCCAGAGGCCGCAGGGAAGTTGGGGCTGGGTGCGGGCTGCGGGCTGGAGTGGAGACACAACACACAGGAGGGCTTGCACCCCCACCAGCGGACACAACACAGCGGCCCAGCTCATGGGGTGCCTCCTCGCATGGTGGGAGGTGGGGCGCCTCCTGCATTCAATATTCTTTTGAATTAGTTTTAGCTATACTGCATAGTGGTTAGACAATCATATGCTTTCTAAGTGTTCCCCCCTGATATTTCCAGTAACCACCTGGCACCACACACACAGTGGGGCAAAAGTAGATTTACAGTTGCTTGTATAGAAAACATAAGTTAATAAACACTAAACTCCGTTTCATTTACAATATCTTGTTAAAAGTGTAAGATCTGCCCTAAATGGTTTGGCTCAGTGGACAGAGCATCAACATGCAGACTGAAGGGTCCTAAGTTCAATTCCAGTCAAGGGTATATGCTGGGGTTTCAGGCTTGATCCCCAGTGGAGGGCTTGCAGAAGGCAGCCAATCAATGATTCTCTCATTGATGTTTCTCTCTCTCCCTCCCTCCCCTCTTCCTTCCTCTCTAAAATCAATAACAAATATATTTTTAAAAATAAGGTATGAGGAATCAAGTAATATGAAATAAGATTTGAGTTATATGCCTGAACAAACAGGTTAATAAGTATATATTTTACTGCCATAATGTCTCTGAGTTAAAAGTAACTAAATACCACCCTAGCCAGTTAGGCTCAGTGGATAGTGTCGGCTCTCAGACTGAAGAGCCTTGGGTTTGATTCTGGTCTAGGGTACCTACCTTGGTTGCAGGCGCCATCCCTGGCCCTGGTTGGAGCGCATACAGGAGGCAACCAATTGATGTGTCTCTCTCACATCGATGTTTCTCTCTGTCTCTCCCCATCCCTTCCCTATCTCTAAAAATCAATGGAAAAATATCCTCAGATAAGGATTAATAACAATAAAAAATTGACTATATACCAATGTTCCACTTTCAAACAGAAACAATGATTTGCTGCCTCCTATATGGCCCCCTCTGGAGATCAAATCCGCAACCCTGATATGTGCCCTGACCAGGAATCAAATCAGTGACCTCCCGGTGTGTGGATTGGATGACATTCAACCAACTGAGCCACACCGATGGGGCAAATCTCATTCTTTAAATACATTTTTTTTTTTGAGACAGGAAAAGAGAGAAACATCCATCAAATGCCTCCTACACATACCCTAACCAGGTCTCGAACCTGTAACCCAAACATGTGCCCTGACCAATTGACCTTTTCAGTGCAGAGGATGACAGTCAACCAACTGAGTCACACCAGCCAGAGCTCAAGTCTCATTGTTTAAAAACAGGATTCCAGTCCTGGCTGGTGTGGCTCAGTTGTTTGGAGCATAATCTTGTACACCGATTCCCAGTCAGGGCACATACCTGTGTTGCAGGTTAGATCCCTGGATAAGGTGTGGAATGGGAGGCAACCGATTGATGTCTCTCTTGCATCAATGTTTCTCTCTCTCCCATTCCTTCCCCTCTCTCTAAAAATCAATAAAACATATCCTCAGGTTAGAATTAAAAAAAAAAAATCCACTTGCATAAGACTAGACAAAAAGCATTCCTTATAAGCCAGATATTTATATTTTACTAGAAAGAGCAAGAAGCAGAGGTGCAGCTTGCTAAGAACTTAGCACTGCATCCCAGTGTGGGCCTCAGTTTCCTCATGTATATCTGCCTATTGTCTTTAGCAGCAGATCCCTGGGTAGGAGATTTGGCCTTACAAAACAGCTTTCCACAAGCTGCTTCTTCAAATAATCAAGGGTGACTGAGGAACTCTGAAAAAAAGTTGGCAAAATGACTCTATAGGGTTTACTTTTAATTGCAAAATATCTGAATATGAAACATAGCTGTGAAAGCTCTCTCTGGAGAAGTTCAGTGCTTTGCAAAAGCTAAAAGAAGAAGTGGGAAAACCACACCTAAAATAAACAGGGCAGTTCAGGGAGAGAAGTGGGAAATGAGGAAGGGTAGCAGATTACTCATGGTCAATATGAATCTGAAAGAGCAGGTCTGTCTTCATATTCCTACCTTCATATGAATTGGCTGCTTAGTGTTCCTCTATCACTCAGATTTACTGAGTATCCAACTTCTCAACTTTTGCAAATTCTTTTGCTCTCAATTCAGAGTTCTAAAATTTCTCCAGGCATTTTATGTGATAATGTCCTCACTGATACTTATTCTCATTACGAACTGGCAACCAAATAACTTCTTAAAGTCCTTTGGGTCATATAGACAAGCAACAAGGAACCAGGAAGAGATTGTTAACAATTACCTAAACCAAGATTATATAATTAACTTTATTCATGAAAAGGTACCTAATCAAATCAATAAATATTGACTCAGTACTTTGAAGGCAGTGTATTAGGTAGTGAAGCATATCAACAGCCTAGTTTTACATTAGACAAACCCAAATCTATTTGAGAAAGTAAGTATGTGGTAGGGATGAATGTATTCTTAGTCAAAGATTGTATTCTTTTTTTTATTATTATTATCTTTTATTGATTTTTTACAGAGAGGAAGGGAGAGAGATAGAGAGCTAAAATCGTTGAGAGAGAAACATCGACCAGCTGCCTCTTGCACACCCCCTACTGGGGATGTGCCCGCAACCAATGTACATGCCCTTGATCGCAATCGAACCTGGGACCTTTCAGTCCACAGACCGACGCTCTACCACTGAGCCAAACCGGTTTCGGCAAAAGACTATATTCTTAGTTGTAAAAAATATACTAACAAAACAAAATAAACCCACATAAAGAAACAAAGGCTGTGCAAATGATCCAAATTAAAGAAGGCTAAAGATACATGACAACTGACTCAGACTGCATTCTGTTATTAAAGGCGGGGGGGGGGGGGGGGGGGGGAGTGCTATAAAGGAGATTACTGGATGAACTGTTAAAATTGAAATATAAATAATACATTAAAACTAGAGGCCTGGTGCACAAAATTCATTCCCTCAGCCCGGCCTGCATCTTCTCGCAATCTGGGACCACTAAGTGGATGTCCGACTATCAGTTAAGGCCCAATCCCACAGGGATCCCTGAGGGATCAGGCCTAAACCAGCAGTCAGACATCCCTCTCGCAATCCAGGACCACTGGCTCCTAATTATTCGCCCACCTGCAGGCCTGCCTGATCACCCCAATTGCTTGCCTGCCTACCTGATTACCCCTAATAATTCTACTTGCCTGCCTGCCTGATTGCCCCTAACCACCTCTGCTTCAGCTCCCTCTATGGCAGATTCGTCTGAAATGACTTCCGGAAGGTCATTTGGCTGTCTGGTCTAATTGGCATATTACACTTTTATTATTATAGATAAAATAGATAATGGGAGGAATGGGTAATGGTAGTCAAAGTGTAAAACTTCCAGTAATAAGGTGAATAAGTTCTGGGATGTAATGTACAGTATGATGACTATAGTTAATAATACTATACATTTTATTTTTTAAATATATAATATATATTTAAAAATATTTTAAATATATAATATATATTTGTCTTTTTTAAAAATATTTTTTTATTGATTTCAGAGAGGAAGGGAGAGAGAAAGAGAGAAGGAAACATCAATGATGAGAGAGAATCATTGATTGGTGGCCTCCTGCATGCTCCCCACTGGGGATTCAAGCCCACAACCCGGGCATGCGCCTTGACCAGGAATCCAACCATGGCCTCCTGGTTCATAGGTCGACACTCAACCACTGAGCTATGCCAGCCGAGCTATACCATATATTTGAAAGTTGCCATGAGAGTATATTATAAAAGTTCTTACCACACACAAAAAAGTTAACTATGTGAGGTGATGAATATATTAACTAATGTCATTGTGGTAGCCGGGACCGGTTTGGCTCAATGGATAGAGCGTCGGCTTGGGGACTGAAAGGTCCCGGGTTCGATTCCGGTCAAGGGCATGTACCTTGGTTGCGGGCATATCCCCAGTGGGAGGTGTGCAAGAGGCAGCTGATCGATGACTCTCTCTCATCGATGTTTCTAACTCTCTATCTCTCTCCCTTCCTCTCTGTACAAAATCAATAAAATATATTTAAAAAAATAAAAAAATAATGTCATTGTGGTAATCATTTTTGCAATAAATCTGTAAAATCACTGTTGTATATCTTAAATTTACACTATGTTATATGCCAATCATATCTTCAATAAAGCTGGAAAACAAAGAATAAATTACCTAATATTTTTATATTACTA
This sequence comes from Pipistrellus hanaki, assembly GCF_964339955.1. Classification (NCBI taxonomy): domain Eukaryota; kingdom Metazoa; phylum Chordata; class Mammalia; order Chiroptera; family Vespertilionidae; genus Pipistrellus; species Pipistrellus hanaki. The sequence goes on from NC_140503.1 coordinate 61,982,421, forward strand.
TAGCATTTGGTAGGTGCTTAAGTGTAAATTACACAATGAATTTAAAACACGTATTTTAAAAAAGATTGTTAAAATATATTAATAATTTTAAAATACTAATTACATATGGAATGATATTTTGAATATATTAAATAAAATATATATCACTGAAGTTCATTTAACTTGTTAATTTTTACTTTTTAAATGTGGCTACTAGAAAATGCATAATTATGTATGTGTCTTGATTATATTTTTATTGGTTTGGACAGAAAGTACATGCAAATGAGGCAACATGTTAACAACATAACAACAGATGTTTCAGGGTAAAAGATATACAGGTGTCCTTTACACTATTTTCAATTTTTGCAACTTTTCTGTATATTTGAAATAATTTCCAAATAAAGTTTTTAAAGACTTTAGTTTTATATCAAAGATAAACAGGATTAGCCCTGGCAGGGTGGCTCAGTTGGTTGGAGTGTTGTCCTATATACTAAAAAGGTTGGAGGTTTGATTCCAAGTCAGGGCACGTACATAGGTTACTGGTTTGATCCTCGGTTGGGGCATGTATGGGAGGCAACTGATCAATGTTTCTCTCTTTCCCCTTTCATCTCTCTCTAAAAATCAATAAAAAGCAAACATCCTCAGGTGAGGATTTAAAAAAATAATTTATGAGTATATAAACAGGGATAAAAACAGAATTTTAAAGATGGGCTCATATACCTGTTTAAAGTTTAAAAAGGGAAGAGGGTAGAAGAAAAGGCATATTCTAGATATGACTAAGTTAGGAATGTTCAATATAATCAGGAGGATTGTGGTCTGAGATGACAGAACCAACATCATTATTCCAGATCAACCTCAGAAAGGAAGCCAAATCACTGCAGGGACTCACCCCTCTGGAAAGAAGGCATTGATGATCCGGTCCCCCAATGGGTTGATGGCAAGTTCTGGAATCCGCTGGAAATCTTCCCGGCTGCCAAGAGAATCACCTTCAGTTAGAGCCCATTGGCACTTGGCATGAACTCCTAGCAAGGATATTACCTTCTGGAATTTACTTCTGTGGCAAATTATATTGGATAACTGCAAAGAATAGCACTTTAATAGCTGCCAAGTGTTTCTTGCACCAAGTTAGGAGTGGAAGAAGCCAGATTTAACTTTGCCACATTCCAGTGAATTCAGCACACAGGTTACGTCAATAAACCACCAACCAGCAAATACTCCGTTGTCCCTGTAAATGATTCCTTGAACATTACCATTTTGTACTTAGTTATTAAGTTTGAAGAATAAACAGGAAGATCTACAGCACTATGACATACAAATAACTCTGAGGCAATGCTTAAGTCCAAGGAAAGAATAAAATGTAACAAACTGATTTCCAGACTTCCTTGCTCTGAGTCTGTTTTTTTCCTCCATTATCTTCTACAGACCAGAGTTAGAGGACTATTTAACCTTCAAACATGGCAAGAGTAGTTATCTACTCACAACTTGGGAGTTATATTTGAGTATTATTAGTTACTTTATACACATTATGTGCTGCTCTGTTTATATACATTATCTCATTTCTTAATTCTAACATTTTACCTATATCCTAGAATTGAGGAAGTTGAGTCAGTGAGATAAAGTAACTTGCCCAATGTTACAAAGCTACTGAGTAGCAGACCTGTGATTTAAATCTAAGTCTGTAAGTCAAGCATGTCTTTTTCTAAAAGCACATTTATTTCCAATATTAAACTTTTAAAAATATATATCTTTGATTTCAGAGAGGAAGGGAGAGGGAAAGAGAGATAGAAACATCAATGATGAGAGAGAATCATTGATTTGCTGCTTCCTACACTCCTCCTACTGAGGATTGAGCCTGCAATCCAGACATGTACCCTTGACTGGAATCAAACCTGGGACCCTTCATTAAGCCAAACCAGCCAGGGCTCCAATATTAAATATTTTGAAAGAAAGGTTTTCTCCCAAAAATGTTCAATAAGTATTTAAAAAAGAAAACTTGATATTCTGTACCAATATAAAGTTGTCTACAACATAACTGTGCTATACTTTTCAAAAATATCAATGTCATGAAGGACAGAGAAAGTCATGATTGTTTCAGATCCAAAGAGACTAATGAGCCATAAAACTAAACTCAATACTTGATCCTAGACTATAAGAAAATTTGCTATGAAGGACATGACGGAACCAATATGACCATACAGAATATAAAATGTTATAAAATGGTACTGCATAAAAATGCTAAATTTCTTGATTTTGGTATAGAAAGGTCCATTTTATAGGAACTACACACCGAATTATGTGGCAAAATGTTAACTGGTAAATCTAGATAATAAGTATATGAAGAAATATAAACTCAAGAAATCTGATTCCTGCCTTTAAGATGTTTACTAACAGAAGAGATAAAAGTTACTCTTCCACCCTCTTTGTACTAAATGCTAGCGTTTCTGTTTCCCCGGGAGCCTTTAATACGTTGTTTAATATTTACAGTGCTTAATTCAACAAGCTCCACTCCAGCACATCTGATGGTGACAAAGGTAGAAGTAGGAAACTGAGCACAAAGCTCTGGAACAATAATCTAGATTCTAATCTTTCTTGATCACTTAAGATAATATTTTTTATAGCAATGAATGAACCAGAACAAGTCATTCATAATATAACTTGGTGCTTAAAATGGACCTACAGGATAGTGTGCTGATTAAAGTAAGTCAGATAGAGAAAGACAAATGCCATATGATTTTACTTATACATGGAATCTAAAAAACAAAATAAGCAGAACAGAAATAGATTCATAGATACAGAAAACTTTTTGACATACAAATTAAGAAGTACAAGTTGATACTATTACAGAATAGTCCTGGGTCATAAACTACATCGTAGGGAATATAGTCAATAACATTGTGGTAACTATATATAGTGTCAGATAGATACTAGATTTATTGGGGTAATCACTTTGTAAGTTATATAAATGCCTAATCACTGGGTTGTACATCTGAAACTAATATAATATTGTATATTAACTATAACTGAAAATTTAAAAATTATCTTAACATATACACACTGCTACCACCTCAATTCAAGTTGCATCATTGTGAAAAAGGTGCATCATTGTGAAATTTCAAAACATCAACAGGAGATATCTGAAGCTTTGAGAAGAAGAAAAAAAAGACGATCTACCAAAAGAATTAGATTGGTATCATGGTTCTCATCTGTGATACCACTGTGCTTGCGCTTGTCCAAAATGTTGCAATCATCTGTCCTCTGGATAAAGTCAAATAAGAAAATGAATCTCAAAAAGGCTTAGTGTGTAAGAAGATAAATGGCTACCATTTAGGACACTATCTCCTAAAATTTACAGGTAATCATTAAGCAATATGTAACAACATAGCCACCTAGCAATTCCCAGTAATAACTTCATTGCAGAGTTTAGCTGGTTTATATTGAAGCCCCTATAGCTTTAATATCCAGGAACATTTTTCATCAAGGTATTATTTTAGAAAAGGTATTATCTGACAAAGACCCAATATCAAAATTGTTCAATGTAGAGGATATCCTAAAAGTAAACTTTTATTGAAGTATAACATATATATTGAAAAGAGCACAAACCATAAGCATGGTGAATTTTCATGGTGAAGATTGTAACTGGCACCCAAATCAAGAAACATTAATATTACCAGTACTCAGATGCTCCCTTTGTTTCTACATGTTCCCTTCCCCAAAAGGTAATCATTATTTTGACTTCTAAGACCATGGACTAGATCGGCACAGAGGGTTATTTAAACAAAGAAACCATTTTTTTTAAACAAATAATTTTGATGTTAGAGAGGAAGGGAGAGAGAAACATCAATGATGAGAGAATCACAGATCACCTGCCTCCTGCACTACCCTATTCCTACCTGGGACTGAGCCTACAAACCAGGCATGTGTCCTTGACAGGAATCAAACTCGAGACCCTTCAGTCCAAAGGCCAACACTCTATCCACTGAGCCAAACCGGCTATGGCAAGAAAATATCTTTATATGTAGATGCTGACTGAGCTCTCATCTTGATCTGTCTTACAAAAGATCATTTCAGGATCTCTTAGCAGACCCCACTGCCTTTTCAGAAAGACCAATTTCAATAGCAGTGGTATATTTCACCCAATATAATGGCATCTGAAGAAAGTAAGATTTGTGAGGTTATAGTGTATATTTATATCCCGTGAAATACCAATCTGAGGTGTTCCAGCTGACACTCCAACCATTGAGCAACGCTGTCCAGGGTGACTCAGAACTAATTTGAATCTATATCTTAGTGGTTAAATCTAAATTTATGAGGAAGATATAATCCCAAGTGAATTATTCAAGTATTAGAGCTGAAGTGAAAAAAAGTAGAGATTTCTAGTCCGGTTTATTTTTCAAGTGCAAATTTATATAGTCTTTTCAACAAATGGTGCTGGGCCAGGTGGACATCCACCCACAAAAAATGTTTCACTCTTACCTCACACCATATATACATCATACACACACATATTTGTATATATATAAAGTACATATTTTTGTGTGTATACATATATATAAAATATATATAAAATAAGTCAAAATGAATCAGAGTTAAATATAAGAACAAATTATAAAACTCTTAGAAGATCACAGAGGGGTAAATCTTCGTGACCTTAGATATTGCAATGATTTCTTAGATATGAGATCAGAAGCACATGCACCAAAAGAAAAATCAGATAAACTGGACTCACCAAAATTTCAAACTTTTGTGCTTCAAAGAACATTATAAAGAGTGAAAAAATAATCCACACAGAGAAAATATTTGCAAATCATATATTTGAAAAGGTTCTAATATCTATAGAAAGAACTCCTGCAACTCAACAACAAAAAGATAAACAATTAAGTTAAATAATAAAGGACATGCATAGGAATTTTTCCAAAGAAGATATACAAATGATCAATCAGCACATGAAAAGATGCTCAACATCATTAGCCACTAGGGAAATAAAAATCAAAACCACAGGGGGGGTAGGGGGGAAGACCAACCAAAGGACTTATATGCATGCATATAAGCCTAACCAACGGACACAGACAACAGGGGGGTGAGGGCATGAGTGAGGACGTGGGGGGGGGGGGGGAGGGCAACAGGGAAATAAGGACACATATATAACACCTTAATCAATAAAAAAAAAAATTTTTTTTCCTCCAGTGTCAGGCTGTCAACCATCCAGGTGCCCACGGCCAGGGCGCTGGGCGTAGGCGAGCCTTTGTCCTCTCTGCCACCTCATGACGCAGGCGGGCACGGCAGCCCACCTGCAACGCCTCAAGGGGCAGCAATAAAGAAATTAAAAAAAAAACTCAAAACCGCAATGATATACCACTCACACAATCACATGACATAATAAGCATTGGTGAGGAGGTAGAGAAGTTTGAACCCACATACATTGCTGGTGGAAATGTAAAATGGTACAGCTGCTTGGGAAACAGTTTGGCGGTTCCTCAGTAAATTAGGCATAAAATTACCATAGACGTAAATTCTACTCCTAGGGATATGCCCAAAAGAATTAAAACATATGCCCACACCAAAATGTTCATATTACTACTACTCACAATAGCTAGCCTAAAGGTGTACACAACCCACATGTCCACCAACTGATGCATGAATAAACAAAATGTGATATATACATACAATAGAATATTAGTCAGCCATAAAAAGGAATGAAGTACTGACAGATGCTGTAATATGGAAGAACTTTGAAGACATCATATTAATTGAAAGAAGTCAATTATAAAAGGCCACATACTGTATGATTCTATATATTATATAAAATGTCCAGAGAGAGGAAGAAAGTAGATTAGTGGTTGTCAGAGGAATGGAAACTAGACTGCTTAATAAGTAAGGGGTTTCCATCTGTGATGAAAATGTTCTAGAGCAAGATAGTGGTTATGGTTACACAACATTGTGAACATACTTAATGCCACTGGATTGTACACCTTAGAATGGTAAATTTTATATGTATTTTGCCTCAATTAAGAAAAAGCACCTAGTGTGGTCTTTGCACATGGTAGGTATTCCATAGTCATTGATTTTAATGACTGTGCAACATGGTTTTGGTCAATCCCAGCTTCTAGTAAAGGCAGACTTTGCCTTGAACAAACATAGCCCTAGGGATTTACTGAATTCTCTAGCTCTTCTGCCTGAGGATATGTACAAAGGCTTAGCAACTATATTCCTTCCCCTTTTATGCTATATCCCACATCCATACGAGAAGCCTTACAAAGAAGTTCTAAACTGCTTCCTGCCAGCCACCAGCAAGGCAAGCAGCTTCATTCTATACAGTCAATCAAAACTGAGGAACAACAGTAACAAAAGGTTGTACTGTACTGAGAGTTAGGTTGGAAGGTGGTGGTAAGGAGGTATTTTTTTCATTTGACTCTAAGACAATTACAAATATGAAATGATACACATTACATTACTCTGAGATCATATACTTACTCTAGACCAGTGGCACTTTTAACATTTAGGGCAGAACAATTATTGGTTGTGGGAGGATGTCTTGTGCATTGTACAATGTTAAGCAGCATTCCTGGACTCTACCCACTAGACAAGAGCAGCATTTCTCAGTCATGACAATTAAAAATGTCTCCAGACATTTTGCCACCCAAGGGCAAAAAAGCTCTCAGTTGAGAATCACTGCCCATTATGGGTTGTATTGGGAAATACAAAACAAACGGACCAACTTGGATTGCTATGGATCAACCTCATAAAGCTAATATTTTTTTTGGAAAGGACTGTGGGAAAACTCAAGAGCTGAAATTCTCAAATGTACATACATTCTTAGGACCAGAACAATGGCCACCCAAACTAAGGGGAGTTGGAGTAAAGCAGCAAGCACCTAGTGATAAATGTAATGTTGGTGTTCTGGTTATTTTAACTCCCTTTTCGATCAATGATGCTCAAAGAAAACTGAAGAAATGGTCCCTGCTCTGCATGCTTGATGCCTATCTCAGGAATAAAAGCACTTATTCAGACACTGCCAGAAAATAAAGAAAGGAACTGCCTACCTGAGAGTCCCATTCTCGCCTTTGTCCAGGCTGGTGAACCGGCTGTAGAGGCGGGTGATCTGACTGTGGGAAACTAAAGAACACAAAATTAGTCCCAGTTGGAGAAGTTGCCCTCCACTCAAACAGCACTCCTTTGGAAACCAGTTGACCCTTTGATCTGAGCCCATCACTGAATCTTCAAAGTGAACCAAAGGGGGAGATGTCAACTCTAACTCATCTCTAGAGTGTAAAAGAAGAAATTTTAACAACTAAAAAAAATGAAAGGAATCAGTATGCAAACTAAGTCAAGAGCAATCAAAATAGACTCTTGGGAATGAAGTTTATGCTTAATTAAAATATGTGTTAAATGGCAGGTAGTTAAGATGTAACACAAAACCAATTTTAGTTGAAAGGGAAATTGTGAAATTTTCCTTTCAGTCCTCTACCTTATAGGCTATGAAAATGCATACTTTGATTAAAAACACATACTTATTAATCAGTTTGAGGTTTCAGGTTGGCACTGTAGGGTAGGGAACTTGAACTGAATTTAAGGCTGAGCACTCAAACAGATTTTTTTGTTAATCCTCACATGAGGATATTTTTCCCACTGATTTTTAGAGAGAGTAGAAGGGAGGGAGAAACATTGTTGTGAGATTCATTGACTGGTTGGTTGCCTCCCTCACTCAGATGGAGGCAGGAATCTAACTTGCCCCAGACCAGAAATGGAACCCAAGACCCTTCAGTGCAAGGGCCGATGCTCTAACTGCTATAGGCAGTTAACCATGAGCTGAGCAAGGACAAGGGGCCGGTACAGAAGGTCACCAGGATGGAAGGCCCCAGGTGCCTAGCAATGGACAAATGTAGGATAGAACCTTATCCCCAGGATGACTTTTTCTCCCCTAGCAATTGCTGGTCAGGAGGTTTGGACCCCCTGATCTTTTCTCCTTAGAGATAACATCTAGGCTTCAGTTGTATTTCAATTCCAGGCCCAGATAAGCAACAAAACTAGCCACAGCTGACCACAGGGCCAACTGCATTGAATAATGACCCCTGCCCTGGTGCCGGCCAATCAATCAGTGGAGACCACAAACCTGAAAGGACACCTGCTTTTCCCTTCCCTCTCCATTTCCCTTTTCCTTCTTCCTCCCCAGGGATGTTACCATTAGCTTCCTCACTCCCAAGTTCCAAGGACCCTTCCTTTACCTCTATAACTTGTTTTCTAAGCCCATTTCTTCTAGGAATCACTTCTGCTACCGCTGTAATTTACCAAATAAATGTTCTCTTACAGTTTGGGTCTTGGCTCTGAATTCTTTCCTAACCAGAACCCAAGTACCGAGGTTGCTGACCCCCACCAGTCAGACACATGTGCTGATCCTACCACCTAAAACGTAACCAGTAAGAAACACTGGCCAGGGCAAACATTTTATCTTTAAAATCTGGTTCACCCCTGCACCAAGCATTAGTGGCTTTACCATTTCCCTCAGTAAAAGAACACCCAGGCCTTGGACCAGCCTCTTTTCTGTGATTGCATGATCTCCACTGAGTTCTCAGTATAGGTGTTAGGGGCAGAAATAGAATATTGGGAACTAGCTATGGTTATAAGAAACATTAATCATGCTCTGTTAACTTTGACCTGGCCTAGTTGCTCAAACAATAGAGTCCCTCCCCAGCCCGAATAGCCTACTTATCCATGCCTGTAATAATATTCATTTTGCATACCCATTATTTAAAAAATATATATTTTTATTGATTTCAGAGAAGGGAGAAGGAGAGAGACATCAATGATGAGAATTATTGATTGGCTGCCTCCTGCATGCCCCACACTGGAGATCAAGCCCACAACCCAGGCATGTGCCATGACCAGGAATCAAACTATGATTGGTTTGATTAGGTTGATGCTCAACCACTGAGCCATGCTGGCCAGGTTGCATACCCATTCTTATTCCTTTTGCCTACTTCCCCATATAATATTTGCCCTACCCAATATGAGCAGCTGGCTTGAGGGTGCGAGGGGGGGTTGAGCAGATTTTCGTGGATGAACTACCTGCTGCTCTCCCATACTGCTGACATTATTGGAATAAACGCTCATATATGATATAGCCCTGTCTCTGCCTAATTGACTCAAGTACAGGCAGCCCGGACAGGCACCCCTGACCCATTGGTTGTCCAGTTTCAAAGGAATGGGCTCCAAGAAAACAAATTAGGCAATTTGTAAAATTGGTATGTCATCATCAGCTGACATTTACTAAGAACCTATTTTGCTCATCATTTGGGAATAACCCAGACATAAACTGACAAGTAAAATGAGGTAATAAAAAATGACAAAAGGAATTTCTGGAAAATAGTCTCCTGGCAGACTAAAGGTAGAAGGGGAAAAAGTTATCAAAAGAAAAAAGACGATAGCCAATGGAGGGTGTGGCGAGAGTGGACTTTGTCCCAGGCTCTTTTCCAGGGTTTAAAGGAGAGGCTGAAAGAGTTCTGATAGTCATCCTCCTCACCTCTGCTCTAGAAACAAAAATTTACTTGCAGTTTTAGAAACAATAGGACAAAAGTAAACAGAGGCACAGCAGGAGAAGCAGGAAGTGAGTGGTCCAAAGCTAGGCTGGGAGGACACACCAGGTGCTGTGAATGCCTCAGCATCAGGTTTCATCCCCAAACTGGGCTCTGTTCTGTTCTCTAAGGAGAGCAGAGGAGGCGGAATTACCTAGCCCCAGCCAGGGCACAGCCAGTGGGATTTCAGGCACTGAGGAAGCATTGTGGACCTTTCTGCCAGCTCGGCAGATGTGAACAGCTTGGTATAAACAGTGCCCTCTTGGGAGGAGCAGGTTGACAGAAAGATTTCGTTCCTGGCACCAAAGCTTACCAGTGAGGGGTGCATAAACGGGAGGGCTGTGGAGTGAACTGTGGGAGGCAGTTAGACAGACATGAGCAGAGCGAGGACAATGGGCTAGGTACAAAAGGTCATCAGAGTGGAAGGCTGCCGGTGCCTAGCTAAGGACAAAATGTAGGGTGGGACCTTGCCACCAGGGTGACCTTTCCTCCCTAGCATATCGTTGGTCATGCAGTTTGGACCCCTGACCTTTCCTCCCTCGAGATAACATCTAGGCTTTAGTGTATTTCAGCTCTTGGGCTTAAAAGAGCAACCAAACCAACCGCAGCTGACCACGGGACCAACTGCATTGAATAATGACTCCATGCCCTGGTGCCAGCCAATCAATCAGTGGAGACCACAAACCTGAAAGGACACACCTGGAAAACTGCTGAATACCCTTTTGAGATCTTCTCCTGGGACCTCCCCTCACATTTCCACCCTTAAAACCCTTAGGATCGAGGACACAGAGGACCTAGCGCACTTTCCCTCCTGGGACCATACGCAGTCTTTTTCCTTCCCCTTCTCCGTCCCCCAGGTGCATTACCATTACCTTCCTCACTCCCAAGTTCCCAGGGCCCTTCCTTTACTCTATCACTTGTTTCCTAAGCCCATTTCTTCTAGGAATTACTTCTTCTACCGCTGTAATTTACCAAATAAATGTTGTCTTACAGTTTGGATCTTGGCTCTCAATTCTTTCCTAGCCAGAACACAAGTACCGAAGTCCAGTCTGACCTGCATGGGTCTAACAGCCAGTCCTGTTCCAGCCGCCTACAACAGAATTAATGGAGTCCGTGGGAGTGCTTGGCAAAGTGGCTGGCACATGGTAAGTATTCCAAGTCATCATCATCATCCTTACATTATGAGCCTGAAGGTACAGTTTTACTGCTGCACTAGTTAACCTCCATCTTTCTCCTGATTCTGCCAGCCACAGCCATATTCTTCAGGAGGCTGAGGAGTGTACCCTAGCATTGGCCTCGGGCCTCAAAGGCTGCTCTAAAACTCAAGTTCCTTTTAGTTTAACAAAATTAGTTAATGAATGACTAACTTTCCCAAAAGATTTTTTGAGAAAGCCAAATTTGTTCACAATCTCAACAACACTGTTTTAATTTCTTCATATATCATCTAATATCAGTTACTTGTATACTTTACCTAGTTCTGATAGCTTACTTTTCATTTATTAATTCATAATTTTTCTATACTGCTTTCGAGTCCTTTTTAATAAATGCATAATATTTAGACCACTAGATCACTTTTTAGTAGAGTAGTATATATTTCAGGTTACTTTTCTTTAACAAGAAAAACATCCAAATTGAAAAGTCTCCGTAACTACTCAGTTCCCTGTCTTACTTGCCAGAAGCAAACACTATTACCAGTTACTTGTGAATCTTTCTACAAATTCCACATGTGTATATACAAGCTATTACTGTATAATGATTTATACAATTTTTAAATGGGATGCAATCATCTAGTCCAACCCCTTCAACTAATAAGTGAACCATCAGATATCCTTCTAATACAGATCACTATCTGAAAGAACTGGGCACCTGCCCTGGCCAGTGTTGCTCAGCGGTTAGGGCATAGGCCATGCACCAAAGAGTCAACCAGTAGATGTCTCTCTCACATCTTCTCACATCTATGCCTCTCCCTCCCTTCCTCCCATTCTATCTAAAATCAATGAAAAATATTCTTGGGTGAGAACTGACAACAACAAAAAAGAACTGGCACTGAAACTTCTTAGTATCATTTTTAAAATGCCCTTAAGTAAGTACCACTATGGCACTTACACCCATATTTCAGACTAAAAGATCAGTTTAGACTGCTAGAGTTCATAATTTACCAATGTATTAAAAATAAACATGTAAATAAGTAGTCAGAACCCCACAAAACTGCTATCTTCCAGAACAAACTGGGCAATATGGAAATCAGTGGAGAAATGTACAACCAAATGTTATTTAATACATCTCAGTGTTATAAAGATATTGTTACAAAGGGCTTTTATGAGGAGGAGGAGGAAGAGGAGAACATCAGGATGAGAGGAGGAGGATAACAGGGGTGGGAAGAGGGAGAGGAAAAAGGAGGAGGAGGAGAATGAGGGGGAAAAACAAACAAACAGAGGGGAGGGAAGGAAAAAAGGAGGGAGGACTTAAAGCTGTAGTTCAGGTGTGAAATCCACCATGACCAAGAATAGAAAGCAATCTTCAAGGCATAGTGCTCAGAGCAACTTCAAGAAGCAGAAAGATCTTGGAACTACCACAAATGAAGGCAGGACAAGTTTCCGGTAAACTCTTCTCACCACGAGGCACTAAACTAGCAGGAAGGACAGGTACCCCAAATTTGCAAAAGTCTGGTAACTCAAAGGAAGTCTCAGAAGTTGCCAATTACTCTCAGAAAAAGCTGTGCACATGGACGTCTTTAATGAAGCTATATTTTTTTCCCAAAGATGGGAAAATAGTTACTTTATATTGTTGAAAGATTACTTAGAAGACCCTGCTAATATTCCAGACCTTTCTATCATCACTGCCAAAAAAAAAAGAGCATTTGCAGGAAGTTTTAATTCATTACTTTATTTTGAAGAAAAAGTTATCATATACTTTGGGAAGCTTATGGTGTACATGCTCCAACTCAAGATACTTGTGAACGCTGGTTTAAATGCTTTAAAAGTGATGATTTCGATGTGAAAGACAAAGAACATCCAGGACAACCAAAAAAGTTGGAAGACCAACGATTACAAGCACTATTGGACGAAGATGCGTGTCAAACTCAAAAACAACTTGCAAAAAGATTAAACGTTGCTCAGCAAACAATTTCCCATCGTTTACAAGCAAGGAAAGATTTTAAAGGAAGAAAAATGGGTGCCTCATCAACTGGACGAAAGACAATGGAAAACCGAAAAGTCTTCAGTAAAATGTTGCTTCAACAGCACAAAAGAAAGTCTTTTTTGCATCTAATTGTGATTGGCGATGAAAAGTGGATTTATTTTGAGAATTCCAAACGCACAAAATCATGGGTTAATCCAGGTCAACCATCAACATCAACTGCAAGGCCAATTGCTTTGGAAAGAAGACAATGCTCTGCGTTTGGTGGGATCAGGAAGGTGTGGTGTATGATGAGCTTCTAAAACCAGGTGAAACCATTAATACTGATTGCTACTGACAACAAATAATCAATTTGAACTACGCTTTGATTATGAAACGACCAGAATGTGCCAGAAGACACAGCAAAGTAATTTTGTTTATGATGATGCACCATCACACACTTCAAAACCAGTTAAAAACACATTTAAAGATCTTGCCTGGGAAGTATTAACCCACCCATTGATGCACCAGACCTTGCTCCTTTAGATTACCACTTGTTCGGATCAATGGCGCACGTACTTTCTTTTTTTTTCTTTTCTTTCTTTTTTAAAAAATATATTTTATTGATTTTTGTACAGAGAGGAAGGGAGATAGTTAGAAACATCAATGAGAGAGAGTCATCGATCAGCTGCCTCTTGCACACCCCCTACTGGGGATATGCCTGCAACCAAGGTACATGCCCTTGACCGGAATCGAACCCGGGGCCCTTCAGTCCCCAAGCCGACGCTCTATCCATTGAGCCAAACTGGTCCCGGCGGCACACGTACTTTCTGAGCAGCACTTCAAAACGTACGAAGAAGTGAAAAATTGGGTCTCTGAATGGTTTGCCTCAAAAAAAAAGAAAAGTTCTATAGGGATGGTATCCACAAATTACCTGAAAGATGGGGGAAATGTGTAGGTAGCAATGGACATAACTTTGAATAAAGCACTTCTGATGTTTCTCTTGAAATTATCATGTTTTCTTTGATTACAAAATCCACATTATTAACCGGTACACCTAGTAATCCCAAACCAGCTACAGGTGCTAAGTTATACCATCTACATTTCCATTTCTATTAAAGTCAGAAGAGTCTCCACAGTGACAGAACCTTCAGGGACTATGGCATGACAGTGAGAGCCACAACATCTTGCATTAGAAAGTAGTAGCGTCTGCTTTCTAATATAAGTTGAACTTCCACTTATATTCTAGCCTAAGAAATCATTCTCAAGCAATTGCCTTTCCCAGGCATGGGTTCTTTATTGCAACTATCCAGAAACCCACACTAGTTCTATCACTACATCCATCAAACATACACAAACCTCAACTTACTTCCTAAACCTGTTCAACACTTTCCCTATACCAATGACACATCAGAAGCTAGGGACTGTCGAAACCGGTTTCACTCAGTGGTAGAGCGTCCGTCTGCGGACTCAAAGGTCCCGGGTTCGATTCCAGTCAAGGGCATGTACCTTGGTTGTGGGCACATCCCCGGTAGGGGGTGTGCAAGAGGCAGCTGGTTGATGTTTCTCTCTCATCGACGTTTCTAGCTCTCTATCTCTCTCCCTTCCTCTCTGTAAAATAAAAATAAAAAAATAAAAAATTGGTGAAAAACCGCCATTCTCCAGAGCATTATCTCAAAACATTCAGATTCTGCTTCCTGGAAATTTTTGAGTTTAAAAAAAAAAAGAAGAAAAAAAAAAAGAAGCTAAGGACTAAAAAGAAACGAGCCCTCACTGGTTTGGCTCAGCGGATAGAGCATCGGCCCTGCAGACTGGTGTCAAGGGCAGGACCTTGGTTGCAATGTGGGAGGCAACCAATTGATGTGTCTCTCTCACATTGATGTTTCTGTCTGTCTCCCTCCACTCTCCCTAGAAATCAATGAAAAAATATCCTTGGGCGAGGATGAACAGACACACACAGAAAGAAAGAATAGAATCTATTCATTAGCACTCAGTTGGCATAAATTAATTTTCACAGATTAAATGGCTATTTTTTTCTTGTGGATGTATCTATTCTGATATTCAGGCTTTGTATTAATATCCTCTACTTATTATTATTCACAATTTGTCTTAAGTGATTTTGGAATTCAATTTTTTCCTTACTTGAATCTGTTTTTCCTTTTTATTTTGTTTCAATTACAGTTGACATCCAATATCATTCTATATTAATTTCAGGCATATAGCATAGTGATTAAACAATCATATTCTTTACAAAATATTCCCTTTGATATTTCTATTACCCAATTGGCACCCTATATTTATTACAATATTATTGACTATGTTCCCCATGCTGTACTTTATATCCCCATGACTATTTTGTAACTACCAATTTGTATTTCTTAATCCCTTCGCCTTTTTCACCCAGCCCCACAACCCTCTCCCTCTCTGGCAATCATTAGTCTGTTCTCTGTATCTATGAATCTGTTTCTATTTGGTTTTTCATTTATTTTGCCATTTAGACTCCACATATAAGTAAAATCATATGGTATTCATATTTCTCTGTCTGACTTATTTCACTTAGCAGCATAATATCCTTTAGGTCCATTGATGCTGTAGAGCAAATGTTAAGAGTTCATTCTTTTTATTGCTGAGTAATATTCCATTACATCTATATTAATAAAAGCCTAGTGGCCCTCGCGCATGACATCATCACAAGATGACCATGCGCACAGTGGAGGTGGGGCCCAGCAGCCACTCAGCACAGTGAAGCCTGGGGGTCCTACAGCCCAGAGGAGGCCAGTCTGGGCAAATCTGCCACCTTGTGCAGAGGAGGTGAGTCTCAGTGGAGGAGGCGAGTCTCAGTGGAGGAGGCAGCTCACGGCAACTGGAGGGCAGTTGTGGGCTACCGGGCTGACAGGGGAGCAGGTAGGCATCAATCAGGTCGGCAGGGAGCGGTTAGGTTGGCAGGCACAAGTAATTAGGGGCAATCAGGCAGGCAGGCAGGCAGGCAGGCAGGCAGGCAGGCAGGCGAGCATTTAGGAGAGCCAGCGGTCCTGGATTGTGAGGGATGTCCAACTGCCTGTTTAGGCTCAATCCTGCGGGATCAAACCAAAACCAGCAGTCGGCCGTCCCCCAAGGGGTCCCAGATTGGAGAGGGTGCAGGCTGGGCTGAGGACCACCCCTACCCTGTGTACCAGGCCACTAGTATATATATATTAGAGGTCTGATGCATGAAATTCATGCAAGGGGCTTGGCCCTCACAGCCCTGACTTTGTCCGGAAGTTAGTTCAGCTGTCCGGTCTAATTAGCGTATTACACATTTATTTTATACACACCACCACCACCACCACCACCACCACCACCACCACCACTTTTGTTTTTGTTAATCATCAGCAGAGGATATTTTTTTCATTAATTTTTTTTGAGAGTGGGAGTGAGGGAGAGGGAAAGAGAAACACTGATGTGACAAAGACACACTGATTGGTTGCCTCTGCAGATGCTCTGACCAAGGCCGGGGATCAAACATGCAACCTATGTACATGCCTTGACAGGGAATTGAACTAGAGACCCTTTAGTACACAGGTCAACACTCTGACCACTGAGCAACATAAGCCAGGGCTGTAACACAACTTTTTTTATCCATTGCTCTATTGACGGACACAGGTTACTTATTTTGATTAACCTATATAATAAAGATGGAATATGCAAATTGACTGTAACTCCACAACATGTGGTGGGAATATGCAAATTCCACAGCCAATAAAGAGGAAATATGCAAATTTACATGATAAGGTAAGAGGCGGAAGACGACTCCAACCCGAGTGAAGGTGATGCCGGCAGCCAGGGGAAGGAAGGCCTATTCTTGCATGAATCTTCATGCGTCGGGCCTCTGGCTGTGAATAATGCTGCAATGAACATAGAAGTGCACATATTCTAAATGGCTATTAAAAAATAAGTTTTAAATAACTCACAGCCAGATTATTGCTATGGTTAGGTGAACTAAGGGTGGAGGTTACAGAAATTCCAAAGACACTTGTGGCCTTTCCCCTAACGACAAGTTTTATTCAAATGAGCTTAAATTTATGGAATGCTAACGTGTGAAAAATGGTAACAGAACCGAGACCGGTTTGGTTCAATGGATAGAGCGTCGGCTTGGGGACTGAAGGGTCCTGGGTTCGATTCCGGTCAAGGGCATGTACCTTGGTTGCAGGCACATCCCCAGTAGAGGGTGTGCAAGAGGCAGCTGATCGATGATTCTCTCTCATCGATGTTTCTAACTCTCTATCTCCCTCCCTTCTTCTCTGTACAAAATCAATAAAATATATTAAAAAAAAAAAAAAAAGAAAAGAAAAATGGTAAAAGAATAAATAGAAAATTTTTATGCCAACACAAAGTGTTTTGGTTTTTGTTGTAAATATATTTTTGTTGATTTCAGACAGGGAGGGAGAGGAAGAGAGAGATGGAAAACACCAATGATGAGAGAGAATCATTGATCAACTATCTCCTGCATGGCCCACACTGGGGATCGAGCCCGCAACCCAGGCATGTGCCCTGACTGGAAATCGAACCGTGACCTCCTGGTTCATATGTTGACACTCAACCACTGAGCCACACCAACCAGGCTTATTACTGCTTTTTAAACTGTTAGAAACACTGGGATTTCTACTCCTTTAAAAGTTACATTTCCTGCCTAAACTGGTTTGGCTCAGTGGATAGAGCGTCGGCCTGCGGACTGAAGGGTCCCGGGTTCAATTTCGGTCAAGGGCATGTACCTTGGTTGCCAGCACATCCCAGTAGGGGGTGTGCAAGAGGCAGCTGATCAGTGATTCTCTCTCATCGATGTTTCTAACTCTCTGTCCCTCTCTCTTCCTCTCTGTAAAAAAATCAATAAATTAAAAAAAAAAAAAGTTACATATCCTGCTGAAACCGGTTTGGCTCAGTGGATGGAGCATCAGCCTGCGGACTGAAGGGTCCCGGGTTTGATTCCAGTCAGGAACATGTGCATTGGTTGCAGGTGCATGCCCAGTAAGGGGTTTGCAGGAGGCAGCTGGTCAGTGTTTCTCTCTCATCAATGTTTCTAGCTCTGTCCCTCTCCTTTCCTCTCTGTAAAATATTAACATATATATATATATATATATGTATATATATATATATATACATATATATATATATATATATACACACATATATATATATATATATATATATTTTTTTTAATTACATTTCCTTAGAATTGGGAAAACATTTGTACTTGATTCCTAATCCAATGCCCCACTGAAATTAGGAAATGTATAAAATGCTGTAATTTCCCCAATTATATAGTCCTAGACATGGTTTGTATAACTAGCACATGCAAATGGTATCTTCCCTATAAGATGATTATTATCTACTAGAGGCCTGGTGCATGGATTCGTGCACCAGTGGGGGTCCCTCAGTGTGGCCTGCAGACATCTCCCAAGGGGTCCTAGATTGCAAAGGCTGGGGAGGACCGCTGGAGGGCTCCAAGTCATGTCTGGCCCGTCTAGCCTAGTCCCAATCGGTGGGACCCCAGCAGCTACCAGTTGTAGCGACTGCCACCTTGTGGTCAGTGCATGTCATAGTGACTGGTCGAACCATCAAGACATTATCATATTAAGCTTTTATTATATACGATGGTTCAAAATAATACATGCTAACACTTACCTGGTACTTATTATACATGAAGCACTATTCTAAGTAGATTAATCCTCACAATACTCCTATAAAGTAGGTACCATTATTATTCCCTAGGTACCATTATTATTCCCATTTACAGATGATGAAACTAAGACTTACAGGTCATTCTTCCCTAGAATTATTTCCCTAGAATCACTTAGATTAAATTTCAAACACTGGCTAAGCTATTGATACATGAATTCTAATCAATTTACACTTAAGAAAAATTGTTTAAACTTTTCAATGATTGCAATGCAAAGATTTCATATAAAAATAAAGTCAATTTTTCCCAGTCTGGTGTGGCTTATTGGTTGAATCTCTTCCTGTGCACCAAAGTGTCACCAGTTTGATTCCTGGTCAGGGAACATACCCAGGTTTCAGGTTCGGTCCCCTTTCATGGTGAGTTCAGGAGGCAAATGACAGACATTTCTCTCTCAAAAAAATAAATAAATAAATAAATAAATAATAATAAAAAATATATTAAAAAATATATATATAAAGTCAGTTTTTCTCAATTACAATACATTTTCTTATACGCAAAGGGCACAATAAAACACACTTTATATTTTATATTTTTATTGACTTTTTTTTTTTTTTTTTTTTTTTACAGAGAGGGAGAGAGATAGAGAGCTAGAAACGTTGATAAGAGAGAAACATCGACCAGCTGCCTCTTGCACACCTCCTACCGGGGATGTGCCCGCAACCAATGTACATGCCCTTGACCAGAATCGAACCCGGGATCTTTGAGTCCGCAGACCGACGCTCTACAACTGAGCCAAACCAGTTTCGGCAAAACACTTACACTTTACATGTCTCTGATAGTTCCCCAAACTAAGAGCAGATGAAAAAAAGATAAATTCCACCTCTTTACCCCACCCTCAGATACCGTTTTTATTCTTCTAAACTTTTATATCATGTTAAAATTATTGCTTTAGCCGAAACCGGTTTGGCTCAGTGGTAGAGCGTCGGTCTGTGGACTGAAAGGTCCCAGGTTCGATTCCGGTCAGGGGCATGTACGTTGGTTGCGGGCACATCCCCGGTGGGGGGTGTGCAAGAGGCAGCTGGTCGGTGTTTCTCTCATTGACATTTCTAGCTCTCTATCTCTCTTCCTTCCTCTCTGTAAAAAAATCAATAAAAATATATTAAAATGTATTTTAAAATTATTGCTTTAAAAGTCAACTCTGCAATAATATTGTAATAATTATGCATGGTGTCACTAGACTTATTGGGGTAATTGTGCCATAACTTAATAACTGTCTAGTCTGATATATACCTTAAACTAATATTGTGTGTCAAATGTAATTGGAAAATTTTAAAAATATTTTTAAAAATAAAATAAAAATCAACTCTACTGATGGGCACTAACTGAATAAACTGATGGCTTAACTCCCATGGAGGAGGAATAACTGTGGAGCAAGCTTGGGGATAATGTTCCTGGAATTATCAAAAATGCCTTGAATTGTCGAAACCGGTTTGGCTCAATGGATAGAGCGTAGGCCTGCAGACTGAAAGGTCCTGGGTTGGATTCCGGTCAAGGGCATGTACCTTGGTTGCGGGCACATCCCCAGTAGGGGGTGTACAAGAGGCAGCTGATTGATGATTCTCTCTCATCGATGTTTCTAATTCTCTATCCCTCTCTCTTCCTCTCTGTAAAAAAATCAATAAAATATATATATTTTTTAAAAATGCCTTGAGTTAATTTACCCAAATGTAATCCATTCATGCATGTATAAAGGCCCAATTCCTGTCCTTTACAAGGCCAGCCCACAAGGCTTCCCTGAGTCCTGCACGTAGGTGTTACACAATTTCCGTTACCTTATGTCCTGATGCTAATCCTAACTCTTGTGGATTTATCTCCACTACCAAGTTGTGGGCATCTTTTGCCACTATCTGCTTTGAGTACCTAACACAGTACTGAATATAGACATTGAAAAAATTCAGTAAGTACTTGTTTCATTAGGCTCTCATACATTTGTACTGGTTGTGGTCAAGACTCTCCTTTAAAGTTGCTTCATTTTTTGGCAACTAGGAAAACAGCTTTTCCAGGAGTACTTAGTTCTGTGTCTTCACAAGTTACACAATAAAATAACCCAGAGTCCTATAGCATCCAGGCCCCTATCACTGGTCAAATGCAAATAAGCCAGAATGGGATTATTGTTCCCTTTATCTTGAGGCAAAACTAGCTTTTCCCAATTCTCAATATGCTTTACTCTTCCTCATTAATGTGACTCTTTATTTTAAGCACAAATGCTTTAACCCTGATGTCACCTTAGTCCTAACACAGGGGTCATGGCCCAAAATTTAATAAAATGCTTGCTAAATACAAACTGCTTATATTTCTACTCTTGGAGTTAGTGTCATAAACATAGTATAAGGTAAAGTGGCCAAACAAATACTGCACCTTATAAATAACTCCTTTCCATCATTCATCCAAAATCATGAAAAGAACAGCACTGTTATATGGTGAGCTCAACATCATTAGCCTTTATGGAGAAGCATAATGGCCAATATACACTGAGTGGCCGGATTATTATGATCTCTGAATGCATAATAATCTGGCCACTCAGTGTGTGTGTGTGTGTGTGTGTGTGTGTGTGTGTGTGTGTGTATAGATATATTAGAGGCCCGGTGCATGAATTTGTGCATGGGTGGGGGTCCTGGCCAAGGGGAGGGGACATGGGCAGTTGGCTGGCCTGCCTGTTGGTCAATTTGCATATTAGCCTTTTATTATATAGGATATACAATGAGTGACCAGTTTATTATGCGTTCAGAGATCATAATAATCTGGCAATTCAGTGTATTAGGGAACAATGAAAGCAGTAAACCACTTAGACAAGAGCTGGGACCATGTAACATTCCTTCCAAATTGAAGGTTCTAGAAAGTTGAATTTGTCAGAAAGCACTGGACAGCATTTAATTTATCTCAGGTCACCAATACCTAATTCTGTAGTTTCCCCCCAACATGCTCCAATATTACCTATATAAGACCACTGAATTACTTACTGGCCACCTCTATCAAAAACAAGTAGCAGAAAGAGACAACACTCAGATGCTTATATAACTCATGTAAAATACGAGTTGTAATGCATTACTGAGAAATAGTATATGTATTATTAAGGACTATACAAATGTATGTGATGGAGTTTTACAGAGCTTCTGAATCTCCAAAGGCCTATTGCCCTTTGTTCAGGTTAATGAAGAAGAGACTGGACTATAAAAAAAAAATAATAAAAAATCAGTTCTTAATTCAAATTCACACTGAGATTTTTGGAGCACATCCAATTGCCATAGTGACTGCTTAAAGTACACCAGCACAGTAGAAATCAACATATCTGAAATCGGGACTGCAAGCATCCCCAGTGTAAGTAAAAACTGGTGGTCACAGTCTCCATGCTTTTTCTCCACAAATTCAGAAAAAGTCTTATACCCTCAGACCCTGATTATTTCAAAGTCTCCTATCACCAGTTCACATATTTCCAAGTCTTACTATATAATCTGGCTTTCTGCGCTTCTTTTTCCAGTTGTGGCAAGTATTTGTGATTTCCCAAAAAATGTCGGTGGTTTTCAGTCCTTGCCCAGAAATGTCACCTAAGGGACTATATTTCCTTCCTTGCCCGGAAATGTCACCTAAGGGACTATATACCCAGAGCTGCTGAATTTGCGGCTGGTGAGAGGAAAGATGAAGGAGTTGGGGGGCTCTCCTTAGCAGGGAGCGGAGAAACGAGCGGTGTCCGTGCTCTACGGGAATCGCGACTCCCGCCTGTGAGGCGAAGAACAGTCCCCCAAGAGCCAGGACCCCGACCGGGGAGCCGCGGCTGGACGAGCAGGGTCTCCAGCCACCGAGCCCAAAGCGCAGTGCTGGCGGCTGCCCGGGATCCCCGCAACCTCCGGCACCCCCCGGTACCCCAGCCCCAGGCTTGGGCGACATCTGCCCTCAGTCCTCCCAGAGGCGCCCGGACGCGTTCCCACCCCCCGGCCCCGACTCACAGCCCGTCTCCTTCTTGATCTCCTCCAGCTCTTCGTCCCGCAGTAACGTGGAAGCCCGAGACCCCATCGCCGAGCCGGAAGCTCCTCCGAGAGCAGGAGCCTCTGAAGCGACGGCGGAAGCGGGAGGGAAAGAGGGAAGAGAGGGAGGGCCAGGGGTCAAGAAGGAAGAGGGCAGCGTTTCCACCGCGGCCTGGGGAGGGTACCCGGGGGTGGCGCGCGGGCGAGGGCGGCCCCGCGGGCGGCCAATGAGGAGCGGGGCTGCGCCCGGCGCAGGACACGACGTCGGCGCTGCCGGCTCCGGCCCCCGAATGAATCACCTCAGCACCGGCCGCGTCTCACTGGACACGGACCCGCCCCCGGAATTGTGACGCAACGGGCCTTAAAAGGGCAATGCCATTCTGGCTGTAGTGGCTGCAATTAAAAGGGCAACGCCATTTTACTCACTTTTCACGTTAACACCTGCGACAGGTTTCTCACAGAACTCCAACAGAAACCCCCGCCCTACGGACGGCACGGAGAAATAATAACGATAGATAAATGCTCGCTTGGGGACCGCTAGGGTGTCGCCTGAGAACGGCTTGCCGGGAGTTGCACTTCCTCGTTTTCCAGGGCGGCCCTCTCTCCTCCTGGCCGCTGGGGGCGCTCTGACAGCGGCCTCGGCGCCGCGCGCCGGTTGGCTCCGGAGGAACAGCCGGGCCTCTCGGTGGCGCCGGCCGGGCCAACGGCGGCGGCGTTCGCTGGGTCCTCAGGTAACGGCGCCGGGGCTGGGCAGTGCCCGGAGTTCCCCCCAACAGCGGTCCCTCTTCACAGTCCGAGACGGAAGCTCCAGGAACTCACCATTGGGCGAAAATTGCCACAGAATTTCCCAAACTTCCCTTTGGATAAAAACTCCTACCGACAGAGAAGAGTGGATTCCTAGCGTATGGCTCGCCTTTTATTTAAAGTTGGTTATTTTGCCTTAAAAACGAGGAATTTTGGATTTAATTCTTGTGTGTAACCCTCACCCGAAGACGCACACACACACCACACATGTCCTAAAAAATGTATGCACATTTGGAATAATTACAAAGGCAGTGTTTATTAAAGTACGTTTCATTTTCAAAATTGAGCTATCAGCTCTTAAAGTGTGTATACATTTTTTGGGGGGGGCGGGGGGAGAGACCCTGTATTATTTCTTAAATTGATTTTAGAGAGAGGAAGGGAGAGAAATAAACATCTTTCCGTCGCCTCCCATACGCCCCCCCGGGGACTGACCCGGGATCCTGGGTGCTGCCCGGATGGAGTGGCACCGGCCCCGCTTCTCTGGCTCCACCTTCCCGCCTGAGGGACCGCGAGCCAACCCACCGAGCCACGTCGGCCAGGGCTGCATGTTATCCTTACGACATGTTTTGTTTTCTTGAAAACAAATGCACTCGGTAAATGAGTCGCAGGTGAACTAGTTCTTTGCCTGTGGCTTCAGTGCCTTTATCTCCCTCCCCCTCCCCCCATGTTGTTTTGTTCGGAGCCGGTTGAGAGGTGGTTAGAACAAATTCTGCCCTCCATCACTTAGGACCTGAGCACTGGGGGACTCAGCAAGCTGCCCAAGTGAGCTTGGCTTACTAGTTTTACGCTTCAGCTAAGGCTCTGCCGGCTTAGCATGAGACCGAGGGAGGTCCTCCTCCCACTGACTTGCTTTCAGGACTGATTTGCTCTTGTAGGTAGAGACTGGTGTCTGCCTCTGGATGCAGAGTGTGATCTTTGGGATATGCCGGTCTGTCTTGCAAGTATAGGTGTGGTAGAAAAGGCTTGATGTCAGCCAAGTGAAGGTCCTTTTTCTGAGTCTGCCCTGAAGCCCATCTCCGGATTTTGACCTTAGTTTTTCCTTCCTAATCCTGAATCTACCATTTGCAGCTGTCCTCTGGAAAAACTCTTTGCGTTAATGTTTTTTTCTTACTTTACTGTTTTTTAAGCTTCCTTACACTTCAAGCATTTCACAAACTTTTATTTCTTTTTTTTAAATATATTTTATTGATTTTTTACAGAGAGAAGAGAGAGGGATAGAGTCAGAAACATCAATGAGAGAGAATCATCAATCAGCTGCCTCCCGCACACCCCCCACCAGGGATGTGCGGGCAACCAAGGTACATGCCCCCGGACCCGAACCCGGGACCCCTCAGTCCACAGGCCAATGCTCCATCCACTGAGCCAAACCGGTCTTGGCAAACTTTTATTTCTTATGTATCATTTAAACATAAATTATTTTTTTACCTCTATGAAGGGCTGTTTTTTTCCAGTTTCATGCCCTTTTTTGTGTCTGTAAAAATTCCCCTTTTGCCTCTTTGGATTGACTCCAGTGTTTCCCAACCTTCTCTCATGATGAGAATCACCTGGTGGAGTTGTTAAAACACAGATTCCTGAATCCCAACTAAGAAGTGCTAAACTAGAATTTTTGGGAACATATAGGTAAAATTGTATACTTAACTAGTGCTCTAAGACAGATTTTATATACAGAGCACTAAGTTGTTAAAACACAGTTTTAACAACTTAGTCCAGAGTTGTTAAAACACAGATTTAAAAACTTAGTCCAGAGTTGTTAAAACACAGATTCCTGAATCCCAACTAAGAAGTGCTAAACTAGAATTTTTGAGAACATATAGGTAAAATTGCATACCTAACTTAGTGCTCTGTATATAACATCTGTGTTAGAGCACTAGTTAAGTATACAATTTTACCTATATGTTCCCAAAAATTCTAGTTTAGCACTTCTTAGTTGGGATTCAGGAATCTGTGTTTTAACAACTCCACCAGGTGATTCTCATCATGAGAGAAGGTTGGGAAACACTGGACTAGACAATGAAAGAAGATTTTCTCATCAGACACTCTGGTGACATGTTTTCCCTGGATGCTTAACACCTGGTCTTGCCCTACATGTGCTCTTCACTAAGGGCCTGGTTTTAGGAGAGTTCAAGTTCCATTATCATCTTAATGTGTGCCTTCGGTCAAGTGCTCTAAATGTTTAAGCCTCAGTTTCTGCAAGTGTAAATTAGGTAACAGTTGTTGTAGGCAACAAATAACATTTGTGAAAGTACTTGCTAGACCTTAAAATATAAAAATATAGGTAATTTATCTGACTAAAATTGCTATGTATTTTCTCTCCTTCTTCCTAGTTGAATTATACCTTAATAATTCCATCAATGTTTTATTTCATAGTTAAACTAGAGGCTTGGTACACGAAATTTGTGCATGGGTAGGGTCTCTAGGCCTGGCAGGCGATCAGGGCCAATTGGGACCTTCCAGCTGCTGGCCAGTGCCTTCCTTCTTTCCATGCCACCACCTGATAGCGCATGACTTAGTGAGTCATTGAACTCCCAGTTGAAGAGTGGACAATTTGGATGTTAGGCTTTTATATAGAGAGACTAGAGGCCTGGTGCACAAATTCATGCATAGTGGGGGCTCCTCGGCCTGGCCAAAGGTCAGAGCCAATGGGGGCTGAGCTGTCGGCCAGAGGAAGTTTGCTGTGGGAGTGCACTGACTACCAGGGGGCCGCTCCTACATTGAGCGTCTGCCCCCTGGTGGTCAGTGTGTATCATAGCAACCAGTCTTAAAGGTAAAGTTTTTTTTCTTTTTTCTTTTATTTTTTTAAATAAATCTTTATTGTTCATATTATTACAAAGGTTCCTCATTTCTTCCCCCCTCCACCAGGTTCCCACCCCACCCTCCGCCCCCTTCCCATCCCCCATTGTCCTCATCCATAGGTGCAGTTTATGTTCAGTCTCTTCCTCCCTCCCTTTCCCCGATAGTAAATCCGTTTTCAGATAGTAAATCAGTTACTTATCATTTTCTCATATCAATAATACCTCCACATGCCCAATGATACATTTCACACAAAAGACATTTCCAAATAGGTCAACCAGCCTCATTCAGGCCCCACCCAAGGCACTCACAGATCAACACCCCAGCCCTATACTAACTCAACACATCCAGATCTAAGCCTTCATCACTTGATTCATCAGACCCTCAAGTTCCCACAAAAGTTTCCAGCCATGTCTGAGAGGCAGCCGTGGGGCATGGGCAGGCGAGGAGCGAGCTGTTTCGGGCCTGGCTGCTCTGGGCCTGGCTTCTGTTGCTCTGGTTCGTTCCACAACCAGCTGCTCCGGGTCTGGTAACCGCCGCTCCCGACCTAGTTGCTCTGGACTTGGCTGCTGCTGCTCCGGGCCTGGCCGCACCAGACCCGGCTGCTCCGGGCCTGGCCGCTCCTACATTGAACGTCTGCCCCCTGGTGGTCAGTGTGTATCATAGCAACCAGTCTTAAAGGTAAAGTTTTTTTGTACATTTCTGCATTAGCATCTCTATACTAATAAAAGAAAGATGCAAATTGACTGTACCTTTGTGACACCCTCCAGCCAATCAGGAGTGAGTATACAAATTAGCCCAAGGAAACTGATGGGCTAATTTGCATACACAGGCTCCGAGCGGCCAGGGGCAGAATGCAGGCGTTTTGCACCGCCTCATCCACTCTGGGCCTCTGGGCAGCACGGGAAGGCAGAAAGGCAACTCCGGGCTAGAGCAAAGGCGGAAAGGTAGCTCCAGCCAGAGTGAAGGCTGTATTGGCAGCCAGGGGAAGGAAGACTCATTCTTGCACAAATCTTCGTGCATTGAGCTTCTAGTTTTATATGATGAGCATGCATCATTTTCACAAAAACAGTGGAATTTTCCAAAACTAGTGTGTGGTATTTGGCAGTTTAATCTTTTAGGCTGCAAATGACTGACTGGTGATACTACATCAACCCAGTGCCTGAGCTGTGGCCAGAGTGGGATTGAATGGCCCTTGCAGTGAAATGGCAATTTCACTAGAGTGGTAATGAATAAATTTTGATAGTTTTAAATCACTTATACTTTGGTTGGTTAGAATGTTAAATCCTGGCCTGGCAAGTGTGGCTTCAGTGGTTGAGCATCGACCTATGAACCAAGAGGTCCCGGGTCGATTCCCAGTTAGGGCACATGCCTGGGTTGTGGGCTCGATCCCCAGTGTGGGGTGTGCAGGAGACAGCAAATCAATGATTCTCCTTCATCATTGATTTGCTGTCTCTCTCTCGCACTCCCCTCCTTCTGAAATCAATAAAAATATTTTTTTTTAATGAAATGTCAAACTGCAAATGTTACTAACCTAGAAGAGGATAGAGTAGAGACATTTCTGGGGTAAACAGTTTGTATTGCAAATGTTTTGCCAGAATCAATTTTTATCATTTGTTCTTTTAGTTTTTATGGTTGATATTAAAAAATATATATGTATCTGCCATTAAACAGTTTATAAATATTCTGCTTATTCAATTAGCTAAGGAAGGGAATGTGATATTACCCCATTTTATAGTTGAAGTCATCAAGCCTACCTTATCTTAAGTCCTATGGTTTTCATTTCCCCAGGTAAATAAATTAGAGTTGGTGCTTCCAATGATCATTTTTCTCATCATTGTAAAAAGATAAAACTTAATTACTGTTAAATTTTCTTTTTCTTGTATCTTACAGGTATAGAGAAAGAAAACATAACCTCACTCCCCCACAAAATATTTTTAAAGTCATGGATCTCTTTTATTTTCAAGTGCTTAGATACTTAAAGAAGATTTCTTGAAGACTGCTTTTGGAGTAAAAAAGCATGGATCCCAGCAGTGACTACCATTACCTCAATCAGATTTTGTGGAGAAGGGTGAAACTCACATTGGTTTGTGGCATCTTTGAGGGAGTGCTCCAGCATGTGGACCCTAACAAGATTGTTATCTTGAAGAAAGGTCTCTTTTTATTTCTCATACGTAATCTTCTGCCTTTTAAGAAATTCATAGCTTAGTTTGGGTGATGACTCTGGGCTCCTCTAGGATTGTTAGTAGGCATCATTCCTATTTTAGGAAAGGGTAGGAGGAAGATTAGAATGCTATTTTCCCTAACAACAACATGGCTGCATATGCTAGCTTGTCCCACTTCTATACTTTTATTGACATGATAGTAGAAAATTTTAATATATTTATTTAATTGGGTAGTTCTTTTAATTTTTCTCTGTATGCATCTTGAAATTTAAAATAACTGCTCTATTAGAATTGCTTTTGGCTTTTTTTTTTTTAATTTCTTTATTGATTAAGTTGTTACATATGTGTCCTTATTCCTCCATTACTCCCCCTCATTCCCCCCCCCCCACTCATGCCCTCACCCCCATTGTCCGTGTCCATTGGTTAGGCTTATATGTGTGCATACAGTTCTTTGGTTGATCTCTCCCCCTTACCCCCACCCTCCCCTACCTTCGTTCTGAGGTTTGATGGTCTGATCCATGTTTCTCTGTCTCTGGATCTATTTTTGTTCGTCAGTTATGTTGTTCATTATATTCCATAAATGAGTGAGATCATGTGATATTTATCTTTCTCTGACTGGCTTATTTTACTTAGTATAATGCTAAGTCCATCTATGCTATTGCAAATGGTAAGAACTCTTTTTTTATAGCAGCGTAGTATTCCATTGTGTAGATGTACTACAGTTATTTAATCCACTCATCTGCTGATGGGCACTTAGGCTGTTTCCAAATCTAAGCTATGGTGAATTGTGCTGCTATGAACATAGGGGTGTATATATTCTTTCTGATTGGTGTTTCTAGTTTCTTGGGATATATTCCTAGAAGTGAATCACTGGGTCAAATGGCAGTTCCATTTTTAGTTTTTTGAGGAAACTCCACACTGTTCTCCTCAGTGGCTGCACCAGTCTGCATTCCCACCAGGAGTGAAGGAGGGTTCCTTTTTCTCCGCATTCTTGCCAGCACTTGTCATTTGTTGATTTGTTGATGATAGCCATTCTGACAGGTGTGAGATTGGAAAGGGTAGGAGGAAGATTAGAATGCTATTTTCCCTAACAACAACATGGCTGCATATGCTAGCTTGTCCCACTTCTATACTTTTATTGACATGATAGTAGAAAATTTTAATATATTTATTTAATTGGGTAGTTCTTTTAATTTTTCTCTGTATGCATCTTGAAATTTAACTGCTCTATTGAGATTGTTGTTTTGATTTGCATCTCTCGGATGATTTGTGACTTTGATCATGTTTTCATGTGCCTCTTGACCTTCCTTCTGTCTTTTGAAAGTATTTATTTAGGTCCATTGCCCATTTTTTGATTGGGTTATTTATCTTCCTTTTGTTAAGTTGTATGAGTTCCCTGTAAATGTTGGAGATTAAACCCTTATTGGTAATAACATTGGCAAATATGTTCTCCCATGCAGTGGGCTTTCTTGTTGTTTTGCTGATGGTTTCTTTCGCTGTGAAAAAAGCTTTTTATTTTTATGTAGTTCCATTTGTTTATTTTCTCTTTAGTTTTCACTGCCCTAGGAGCAGTATCAGTGAAGAAATTGCTTCGGCATATGTCTGAGATTTTGTTGCTTATGGATTCCTCTAGTATTTTTATGGTTTCCTGTTTTGTGTTTAAGTCCTTTATCAAACTTGTGTGTGTGTTTTTGTTTTTTTGTGGTTTTTTTTGTAAGGTGTAAATTGGTGGTCTAGTTTCATTTTTTTACATGCATCTGTCCAACTTTCCCAATACCATTTATTGAAGATACTGTCTTGACTCCATTGTATGTTCATGCATCCTTTGTCAAATATTAATTGAGCATAGTGGCTTGGGTTAATTTCTGGGTTCTCTATTCTATTCCATTGGTCTGTATGTCTGTTCTTGTGCCAGTACCAGGCAGTTTTGGGAACAGTGGCTTTGTAATACAGCTTGATATCTGGTATTGAGATCCCACCTACTTTGTTCTTCCTTCACAGGATTGCTGAGACTATTCAAGATCTTGTTTGTTTGTTTTTTTATTCCAGATGAATTTAAAAAAAAAATACATTTTATTGATTTTGTACAGAGAGGAAGGGAGAAAGAGAGTTAGAAACATCGACGAGAGAGAGTCATCGATCAGCTGCCTCTTGCACACTCCCTACTAGGGATGTGCCCGCAACCAAGGTACATGCCCTTGACCGGAATCGAACCCGGGACCCTTCAGTCCCCAAGCCGACGCTCTGTCCATTGAGCCAATCCAGTTTCAGCCAGATGAATTTTTGGAGTGTTCGTTCTAGGTCTGTGAAATACGCCGTTGGCATTTTAATGGAGAATGCATTGAATCTATAGATTGCTTTGCGTAGTATAGACATTTTAATGATGTTGATTCTACCAATTCATGAAAATGGTATGTTCTTCTACCTGTTTATGTCTTCCTCTATCTCTTTTTTCAGTGTCCTGTAGTTTTCCACATATAGGTCTTTTACATCCTTGATTAAAAAAAAAAGATGAGTAAGAATTATTGATTGGCTGCCTCCTGTACACCCCACACTGGGAATTGAGTCCTGGTACAACCTGGGCATGTACCCTGAACGGAAATAGAACCATGACCTCCTGGTTCATAAGGCAAAACTCAACCATTGAGCCACACTGGCTAGGGAGAGTTTAATTTCTTTTTTAGATTAAATTTTTTTTTTTTTTTTTTTTTTTTTAATTTCAGGGAGGGAGAGAGAGATGAAAACATCAATGATGAGAGACAGTCATTGACAGGTTGCCTTCTGCATGCCCCATACTGGGTATCTAGTCCGCAACCTGGACATGTGCTTTTGACCTGAATTTAACCTGGGACCCTTTAGTCTGCAGGCTGACGCTATATCCATTGAGCCAAACTGGGTAGGGCAGTTTAAATGTTTTTGATGCATATTTCCAAATAGTTTTTCGAAAGGGTTGGGTATTATTTTGCTTCTGATAACGTATGAGTAAATTACGTTAAACAATCTAGCATTTAATTAAAAAAAAATCTTTCCTTTATTTTTGCTAGTTTTATAGACAAGTGATATTTCATTTTGGCATGTTTTAAAATATTTCTAGAGAGATTGAACATATTTCTTTACACCTGTTTCCTGACTTTATGTACTATTTGAACAAAATCAGCATGTGACATCACTGTGTCAGCAGTGTGAAGGAATGATTGAAGCAGGGAGAAACTAAACACAAAGCGAATAGACAGGAACTATTCAGACAATCAAAGGACCCAATGCAGGAGAAATGATGGGGCGTGGCAAGGAATGGAAAAGAGAAGACAGATTCTATAAATGATGGGATGAGTAACCGAGTAATCATTAGGTAAAGAGCAATGGAAAATGACTCCTACTTTTATGACTCAGAAAATTAGGTGTATAGTAGTTATTAATTGATAGAAATGGGAAGAGGAGCAGGTTTATTGGTTACTAGGAGAAGATATGATTCAGTTTGAAAATCTTAAGTAAGTATTTTAGTTGAAAATGTGAGTGGGATTCAGAGAAATATTCCATATTGGAGAAATAATGCATGTGAGGACAGCTACAGCTAGGAAGTCGATGTGATCATTCAAGGAGAAGGAGAAAAGATGAAGAACATAACCCTGGAGACTATCAATGTGCAAGCAGAGATGGTAGAGGCAGCTAAGTAAGCTGGAAGCAAACCAGGGTGACAGAGCAACACTGGTTACGAGATGCATATTAAAATCATTGAGACCTGGGTTTGAACTCTGTCTCTGTCTTTTACTAGCAGTGTGACTTGAAGCAAATTATTCAACCTTTCTGAGCCTTCGATTCCTCCATAATAGAGATAATGAAATGCCTGACTTACTGTTACTGGATAATTAAATGTAGGCAAATAATCAGCATAGTGCTTGGCGCGGAGTGGGTGCTCAGTATGGTACTTCTAGGTCACTAGTAGGAAAGAACTAAACAAAGAGTGTCCTGTAAAGCCAAGAAGAAAGGAGAGAACAGTATCAAAGGATGTGTGGGAGCCAAGTATGTTAATACTATAAATGTTTTGGGGGGATTTGAGAAATAGGCAGCTGGTGATCTTTGACCTCAGTAAAAATATATTCTGTAGAATCATGAGGGTGAAACTCAATTATTTTGGATTGCTGAGAAGTGTGGAAATATACAACTGCTGTGAGCACTTCCTTCTAGAAAAATAACACCGTACTGTAGACATGAGATCTCTTCTCCTAATTCCCCTATCTGCTCAGAAAAGAGCCCTGTATTAAGGCCAGGAATTTTATTGTTATCCCTGACAATTAGTATTTTTGAGCATGTAGCGTAAAACAGAGTGTGGACTCTAGAAATAACTACCTGAAAATTTTTCTGGAGTTAGGTGGACTAAAATCCAATGGAAATATAGTAAATATATATAATTCTTAGCCCTAAAGGCTCTTGCATATTCTTGGTAGAAGTTTAAGTTTTTACTTATTATTGATTTTTATTTATTTTTAAAAAATATTTTATTGATTTTAGAGAGGGAGAGAGAGATAGAAACATTAATGATGAGAATCATTGATCGGCTGTCTCCCACACGCCCCCTCCTGGGGATGGAGCCTGCAACCCAGGAATGTGCCCTTGGCTGGAATCAAACCCAGGACCCCTCAGTCTGCAGGCAAACACTCTATCCATTGAGCCAAATCACCTAGGGCTTATTATTGATTTTTAGAGAAAGAGGGGAAGGGGGAGAGAGAAACATCAATTTGTTGTTCCACTTATTTATGCATTCACTGTTTGATTCTTTTTTTTTTTTTTTTTTAGATGAAAAGACATTATTTTACTGTATAAATTAGTGAATATACCTGATTGCATCTTCTCAAAAGGCAAATTGAGACACATGACAGCATTTCTCTTTGAGTACTGAAAACCTCAATATCATCTGTCTTTTGGAGGATTCAGTTTCTTATGACATGTATGATACTGTCCATGAGGATACCAGCGGTGCTTAGTAGTAAAGAACATTTTGCTAAGTTGTTCTATCATGGGTCCTTGCTCAAAGTGTTTATCTTTTTCTTCTAATCTGTTTTTCTTTTTTTTTTTTAAATAAGTTTTTATTTTTCATATTATTACAAATGTTCCTTTTCCCCCCCCCCCACACCATTGCTCTCCTCCACCAGGTTCCCACCCCACCCTCTGCCCTTTCCCCTCTCCCCATTGTCCTCATCCATAGGTGCACAGTTTATGTTCAGTCTCTTCCCACGTCCCCCTCTCCCCTTTTCCCCGAGAATGGTCAGTCCACTCCCTTCCATACCTCTGATTCTATTATATTCAACAGTTAATATTGTTTATCAGATTTTTTAATTCCCTTGGTTTTTAGATTCACTTGTTGATAATTACGTATTTGTTGTTCATAATTTTTATCTTTGTTTACTTTCTCTTCTGAAAGAACCCCCTTCAGCAATTCATATAATTCTGGTTTGGTGGTGATGAACTCCTTTAGCTTTTTTTTATCAGTGAAGCTCTTTATCTGGCCTTTGATTCTGAGTGATAGCTTTGCTGGGTAGATTATCTTTGGCTGTAGGTTCTTGCTATTCATCACCTTGAATATTTCTTGCCATTCCCTTCTGGCCTGCATGGTTTCTGTTGAGAAGTCAGCTGACAATCGTATAGGTGCTCCTTTATAAGTTACTACCTTCTTTGCTCTTGCTTCTTTTAGTATTCTCTCTTTGTCTTTTGCTCTTGGAATTTTAATAATGATGTGTCTCGGTGTGGTCCTCTTTGGATTCCTTTTGTTTGGAGTTCTGTGCGCTTCCTGGACTTGTAAGTCTAATTCTTTCACCAGGTGGGAGAAGTTTTCTGTCACTATTTCTTTCAGTATGTTTTCGATATCTTGCTCTCTCTCATCTTCTGGGACCCCCATAATTCTGATGTTGGTTCGCTTGAAGTTGTCCCAGAGGTTTCTTACATTATCTTCAATTTTCTGGATTCTCTTGCCTTCTAGCTTCTGTGGAGGAGTGTCTTCTGGCTCTTTATGTTCCAAATCTTTGACTTGATTCTTGCGATCTTCCCTTCTGTTTTTAGGACTCTGTAAAATATTTTTTATTTCAGACAATGTATTCTTTATTTCTTGTTGATCCCTTATCATTTCTTGTTGACTCCTTATTAATTCTAGTTGATCTCTTTTCATATCCTCATAGGCCTTATCCATTTTTTCTAGGAAATTCTTAAAAAACGTTATAAGCGTAGATTTGAACTCTATATCCAGACGCTTTTTGTCCTCCATTTCTTTCGTTTGTGATCTATTTTGTTGTCGCATTTCGCAGTTACATATGGGACGGGGTTTCAGGGTGGAGCCTGCAGCTTTGGCTCCCGTCAGCCCCGCCCTATGCGGGTCCTTCAGTGCTCGCTGCCGGCACCTCTGAGAGAAAGGTGCCCTCGATTTTCGCCTGCTGCCAAACAGTCTATGCTCTCCCACAATGAGCCCGGTATTGGGGTTCAGTTCAGTTGGAAGTGGAGTTGGAGGTGGCGTTCAGAGCAGTCTGGAGCCCCAGTCTCCTTCCCGTCAGGGCAATCCCGCGGCACAGCCGACCGTCTTTTCTCTGGGGGCAGCGTGCGCGCCTCCGGGACCTCCTTTCTCTGCTACCCCGGGGTTCCGCCTTACAGCCCAGCTCCCTATGGCTGAGCCTGAGTCCCCGGGGTCTGGCCCAGAACTGGGGTTCAGAGCAGTCGGGGGCCCAGCACAGTCGGAGTTTTATCTCCTTTCCGCTAGGGAACGCCCGCCAGGCACTTGGCCTCCCTCCTCTCCGGCTCCGTCCTCTCCGTGCGCGCCGCGTCTCTGTACCTTGGGCTTTTCCAGCTCCTCCGCGCCTCCTTCTGGTTTTCTCCTTGCTTCTCGCTGTAGAATTTCCAGTCAGTCAACCTTCCTGTAGTTCTGGGCAATGTCCGTTTTATATTTTAGTTGTATTTTATTGAAATTGTTGTGTGCGGTTGCGGCTAGGCGTTCACCTGG
The DNA here is from genome assembly GCF_964339955.1 of Pipistrellus hanaki. Taxonomy (NCBI): domain Eukaryota; kingdom Metazoa; phylum Chordata; class Mammalia; order Chiroptera; family Vespertilionidae; genus Pipistrellus; species Pipistrellus hanaki. Next base: position 62,017,505 of record NC_140503.1, read on the forward strand.
GCGCAGCCATCTTCCTAATCTGTTTTTCAGTATTTGTTCCTGTGTTTCTTCATAGTTATAGGCACAGGATCTGACTGAGGGATAGGCTTGGTGTGTTCCTATGGAATATCCACGGAAGGATGGTAGCAGACTATCATCCTGCCATCAGATGTCAAAGCAAGTTCTACTTGGCAATTATAGTCATCTGGAAGAGAAGAGTATGTGGATTTATGACAAACACAGTATAAAGTTCCATTTTGAACTGGAAATAAATATTTCAAGATAGTTTTGCTTGATACTGCCCATTTCACTGCTGAAATGGCCATAGTGAATCAAGATGCTTATCAGGTGGTATAGAAAAAGATTTGAAGAGGAAATGCTTTTAAAATTTGCTTCTAGGCAGCCGAAACCGGTTTGGCTCAGTGGATAGAACCTTGGCCTGCGAACTAAAAGGTCCCTGATTCGATTGCAGTCAAGGGCATCTACCTGGGTTGTGGGCACATCCCCAGTAGCAGGTGTGCAAGAGGCAGCTGATTGATGATTCTCTCTCATCGATGTTTCTGACTCTCTATCCCTTTCCTTTTCTCTCTGTAAAAAATCAATAATATATATATTTTTAAAATTTGCTTCTAGGCATACCTATTTTCATCCCTTGACAGCTGCTCACTACAGCTGCCATTTTGCCTCCCACAGTTTGATTCTTGTATGTGCCCCGATGGAGATTGAACCCAGAACCTTAGTGTGTCAGGATGATGCTCTAACCAACTGAGCTACCTAGTCAAGGCTTCTTTGGAGAAGTTTAAATTCACTACCATTGCCCTTTTAGTTTCTCTGGGGTTCCCTTTGTTCTTTATATTGCTGTTTCAAGGCTATAGCTTTGCAATTTGTTACTGACTCTTCATTCTTTGGGGGAAAATAACTTGGGGATTTTTATAAAACTCAGATTGAGCACTTTTGAGAGGTATCATATTTTCTTACGGTTTTAGGGAGTATTATTTTTTATTAACCATTTGAATTATTTTCTATAACAGTGAAGAATGTGGAGACTGGTCGAAGTGTCCCAGGAGTGAAGATGTTTTTTGGACATGAGATTGTGAATGGTGAGAGCTTCATTGTCATTGAATGCTGGTATTGGGATTTGCAGGGGTAAATTCACTGCACTGCCGCATTCCAATATTTGAAAAAAATGATTGTTATCTTGCCTTTAAGATTGCATTTATGAACTCTTAAAGTTTGTATTTGAGAATTGATACTTACCTTACTGATTCAGTGGATATTATGAGCAAAAATAGTCTTAGAGAATTTTAGTTATCCTGGTTTTTACAGTGTGAGGATTGCTAGTGCTCATTACTAGAAACCCAGCCAGAGGCACAGTTAGGAATCTGAACAGAAAGGAATTGTCTTGCTACAGGTTCACAGTACATTATCTGAAACCTTGGGACCACATTTTTCAGAATCCAGAATTGTACTGGACATTTGGAAAACCTAACACAGAGTATATATTGTTCATATTACATAACACCTCAAGCAGATCTAGGCAGCAGTCTGTAATAAAACACATTTCTACAGAGAAATGGGTGGATAATCATACTACTAAGTGGAATAAAATAGGACTATAAGTAGTATGTCAGTTCATGTTTGCTGCCAAAAGAATCACAGAAAAACAATTTTCCCCCCCAAGCTTTTTGGGTTTCGGAATCACAGGAAGCAGCTCTGTTCTTTATTTCTGCCAAAAAAAGCCAGTTAGCAAGAGTAGCTCCAATTGTTTGCCTGAAATAGTATAGAAGCTCATCTGGTCAGTGTGTCTCAAACAAGCGATATGGGCTAAGAAAAGGGCTGGGAGCAAGAACTGTTTTTGCTTTCAAGAACTCAAAAGCAGAAATCCCTCCCAGGAGGAATAAAGTTCAGGCAGGGAAGAGAAGGTGGTGGAGCTGGAGATCTGGGTCTGCATAGAGCTCTGCATTTCTTACCATTGGGGCAAATAGGAGTAAAGGAAAGGACTTCTGTAAATGAGAAATTACTGCTGCTTGAAAGTTTGCTTTGTTTTGTGAGAGAAGTAGAATTTAGGGAGAGATGAAAATCTCACCAAATTAAATGACTGCCATTCCAGATCCACTTCTAGCCAGCTATCTAACTGTCCTTAGTCACTGAGTATGCTACTGTAAAACTCTGTCCCTTGAACTACTTTTTACAATGTCAGTGATGGTGGTGGCAGCAGTGGGATTCTTTCTTTTCTTTTCTTTTTTTTTTTTTTCGGGGTGGTGGTGGTGGTGGTGGTGGTGGTGGTGGTTAATCTTCATCCAAGGATATTTTTTTCCATTGAATTTTAGAGAGAGTGGAAGGGAGGGATAAGGACAGAGAGAAACTTTAGTGACCCCTGAGAGCCTTTTTCCCTCAGAAGTAACTAAGTATACACAATTGAATCTAAGATGCCATTAATTGTAAGGTACACTATTATTTTCCCACTCTAAGGAAAAAAAAAAAAAAGGCTTTCAATTGTCAGTCATATCCAATTTCAGAGCTGTTTAAAATGTGCATCTTAGCCAAAACCAGTTTGGCTCAGAGCGTCAGCCTGCAGACTGAAGGGTCTCAGGTTTGATTCCAGTCAAGGGCATGTACCTTGGTTGTGGGCACATCCCCAATAGGAGGTATGCAGGAGAAAGCTGATCGATGTTTTTCTCTCATTGATGTTTCTAACTCTCTATCTCTCTCCCTTACTCTCTGTAAAAAAAATCAATAAAATATATTAAAAAATAAATAAAATGTGCATCTTAGAATCAATGATCCTATCTAATAAAAGAATAATATGCAAATTAACCATCACTCCACTACACCCTCAAGCCACGATCAATATGCAAATCAACAATCACTCTGCCACACCCACAAACCACACCCACCAGCCAATCAGGAGCTAGTATGCAAATTAACCAACCAAAATGGTTGAGGCCAAGTAGAGAGCAGGAGGGAGGCTTGGGTTTTTCCGGTGATGGATGAAGCCAAGCTTTCCACACACCCTGGCCATCCCAGGCCTCCTCTTAAGGCTACAAAGTTTCAATTATAGAAGATAAATAAATCCCAACAAAATGGCGGCAGCCCCGGAGCTGGAGACAGCAGGAGGCTAAGGTTGCTCCTGGTGATGGAGGAAGCCAAGCTTCTGCAGCCCTGGCCTGCTTTGGCCTCTGCTTAAGGTTACAAAATTTCAATTATAGAAGATAGATAAACCCCAACAGAAATGGCTGCCACCACAGAGCCAGCAGAAGGCGTGGCTCTGCTCCAGGATACAAAGTTTCAGTTGTAGAAGATAAATAAATCCCAGATACCAGGACCTCTGCTTGGGTCACTAGGGGTCATGGCCGGCCTGCAAACCACCACAGGACCCTTGCCAAGGCCGCCCCATTCCCCAAGGGAACCCCCACTCTGATCCAGGACACCCTTCAGGGCAAACCAGCTGGCTCCCACCTGTGCACCAGGCCTCTATCCTTTCTAACAAAAGAGTAATATGCAGATTGACCATCTCTCCAACACACAAGATGGCTGCCCCCATGTGGTCAAAGATCCTGCCCCCATGTGGACACAAGATGGCCACCACAGGATGGCCAGCAGGGGAGGGCAGTTGGGGGTGATCAAGCCTGCAAAGGAGGGCAGTTAGGGGTGACCAGGCTGGCAGAGGAGGGAAATTGGGGGCAAACAGACTGGTAAGGGAGCAGTTAGACATCAGTCACGCTGACAGGGGAGTGGTTGGGGGTGATCAGGTTGGCAAGCAGAAGTGGTTAGGGGCAATCAGGAAGGCAGGCAGGTGAGCAGTTGGGAGTCAGCAGTCCTGGATTGAGAGAGGAATATCCAACTGCCTGTTTAGGCCCAATCCCCATCAGGATCGGGTCTAAAAAGGCAGTCAAACATCCCCCAAGGGGATCCAGATTGGAGAGGGTGCAGCCTTGGCTGAGGGACACCCCTCCCCCTGTGCACCAATTTCAGGCCTCTAGTCTATAATATTTCCTTACATTCCTGCAGTGCTAGGTTAAAAATAAATTGTTTCAGAATCTCATGGAATGTTTTTTCTCATATTTCTTTTGTGATTTTGAATCTAGCTTTTATTTTCCTGTCACTGAAATATTAATGTACTAGCCTCTGAGAGTGTGAAAGGGATAGATTTGTATGTGGTTTCATAGAAAACCCCAAACAGGTTCACGCTGTGCGTGCTGATGTCTAGAGTGAGGTCCCGCTCCAGGTCCGCCGCCGGCTCTCCCCGCGGGGCCAGGGATAGCAGAGATGACAGCGGGGGTGGGGGCCTGTGGAAGGACACATCTGAGAGGTCATTTGAGGAGCTGTTGGAATTGCAGAGCCAAGTGGGGACTAAGACATACAAACAATTGGTAGCTGGAAGCAGCACTAAGCAGCAAGGCTCCAGACCACCTGTCCAAAATGCATGTGTTACAGATAAGCACAGGCCTCTGGAAATGTCAGCGAAGGTTTGAGTGCCATTTTTGTGTTAAGTTGTCCCCATCAGTAAGAAGGTAGCCTGAGACCTCCACTTTGACTATTTGTCAGGGGAATATAATCCTGAAGTGTTTGACAAAACATATCAATTCCTAAATGACATCCGAGCCAAAGAGAAAGCTTGTGAAAAAGCAGTTGAAGAAGCATCGTGCAGGGGAGAAACATGAGAAGCTGCAGCAGCTGCTTCAGCAAATGGAGCAGCAAGAAATGGCACAGCAGGAATGAAAGTGGCAGCAGGAGCTGTGCCTGGCTCTGAAGCAGGAGCGGCGGGCTCAGGCCCAGCAGGGCCATCGCCCATACTTCCTGAAGGAATCTGAACGGCGCCAGTTGGTCCTAGCTGAGAAGTTCAAGGCGTCGAAACCCAGGCCAAGAAAGGCGAATCTTCCTTTGAATAAAGACTAGTAAGACACTGACCTCAGCTCTGCCACTGCCCCAGTGAGAAATGGATCTGTGGGGACAGACTTGGGCTTGGCCTGTTCTGGATCTTTCCCGTTCAAGGACAAGGATCACAGCTGCCCTTGAACTAGATTGGCTCAGCGATGACTAGAGGGTTCTTGGGCTGCCCCAGGGATGGACAAGAACAGCTCAGCCTTCTGCCAGGCCACACTTCCTCTGCTTGGACTGGTTCCTCCCATCATGTACTCGTGTCCTCCCATCCTTGCCTTAAACTAAGGCTGGGGAACCTTTTTTTAGCCAAGGGCCACTGTATATTTATAACATCATTTGTGGGCCATACAATATTAACTGCCATATTTAATCAAATATTTAATTAACTCGCCCCTAATGTCTTGGCAGGGCCAAACCAAATGATGCCATGGGCCTTATTGGCCCACAGGCCAGACATTCCTCACCCCTGTGAAATCAATGATTCTGATAGAGAAGAAAAAAGGTCAGTGACCTTAAGGCTAGTGAAGGCCATGGAGTCTGTTGATGGCTTCCAGGACTGGGACTTTATGTAGGAGCCAGTTAATAAACATTCTTGTCACACAAAAAAAAGAAAAAAGAAAAAAACCTCCAAACAGTATGCAGGGTGAAGAAAGATGCATTGGAAATGGAATGAACAGAAAAGAAAAGATATTTCTAGAACCAATCTGTATGACCACAGAATGCCCTGGAACAACAACAACAAAAAAAAGGTAAACAGAACAGTTAGAGAGGTTCCTAATCCTGCTGAATGGCCAAGGAAGCTACAAAGGGACATAAGAGTTAGGAGTCTTTGCAACCTAAGTGTCCATCAATATACATTTGGATAAAGAAGATGTGGTACATATACACAATGGAATATTACTTGCCTATAAGAAAGAATAAAATCTTACCATTTGCAACAATAGAAACAAATTCAGAGAACCCAACTGATGGTTGCCTGATGGGGTTGGATTCGGGAACTGGGTGAAAAAAATTGTGAAAAGATTAAGAAGTACAGATTGGCAGTTACAAAATAGTCATGGGGAATGTAAATTACAGCATAGAAAATATAGTCAATGATATTGTAATAACTAGAGGCCAGGTGCGTGAAATTTGTGCATGGGTAGGGCCCCTAGGCCTGGCCGGCCATCAGGGCCGATCGATTGGGGCCTTCCTTCCCCTGGCTGCTGGCTGCCAGCTGCCATCTGGGGCCTTCCTTTATTCCGCACTGCCCCCTGGTGGTAATCGCATGTCATAGTGGGCAGTTGAACTCCTGGTTGGTCAAACTCCCGAGGGGACAATTTGCTTTTTAGCCTTTTATTATATAGGATTATGTATGGTGCCAGGTGGGTACTAGACTAATTGGGGTAAACACTTCATAAGATATAATATCTAACCACTATACTATACATCTGAAACTAATATAATATTGAATATCAACTGTAATTGAAAAATAAAAATATTAGGAGTGATGAGTACTTTGGATAGTCTTTTCTACTCTGTTGCTAGCATATAAAGGCCTCTGGGGACTAATATTTTATTTCCAATCACTGTTTTGGTACATGGACAAACTGTGGGCAGGTGCAGATGGAGGTGTTAATTGCTTTTAGATTGGAAACTGTTGGAAGCCATTTGTTTCTTTTACAGTGGAACTACTGGATGAAGTGGAACAAGGCACAGTGGGAGAAAAAGCATCCTCTGTTAGGTATGATGGAATACTTTTCTTAATTATTATGTACACATTAGAGTAGAATGCATTGACTAATTCACTAGTTGGGTAATAGAAATGAGAAAAAAATAGATGGATATTTTCTTCCATATGTATTTTATTATTTTTCAAAAAAAAAATTTTTTTTTAATCCTCACCTAAGGAGTGAGGGTATTTTTTCCATCGATTTTTTTTTTTTTTTTTTTTTTTTAAGAGAGAGAGTGGAAGGGAGTGGGGAGAGGAAGAGGAAGAGAAAGAGAGACGAACATCAATGTGTCACATTGATTGGTTGCCTCCTACACACACCCCGTCCAGGTTGGGGATGGGACCTGTTGCCCAGCCAGGTACATGCCCTAAATTGAGAATAGAACTGGCAACCCTCTGGTGCCCAGGCTGAGGTTCTAACTTCAGAGCAATGCTGGCTAGGGCTTCTTCCATCTTTAGATGGTATATTCACATCAGTGTAAGCAGTGGATGAATGGGGTCCTCTATGAAATGGAGATCTAGAGTTCTTATTATTGATGTGCGGCAAAATCTGTGTATGGCATTAGCAACAAAGAACAATTCACCCGAGTATTGTTTTTTTGTAAGCATAGTCTAAATACAGAAAGAACCAGTTTGGGTAAAATGAAAGACGAAGACTTAAATGTATGTGAGCCTCCTCCTGCCCCTGAGGCACCAACCACCTCTCTTCTGAGTGACCTCAAGTACAGCCCATCAGGTGAGTACTGGGCTTCTATTTGTTTGTTTTTTGTTAATCCTTCCCAAAGAATATTTTTTCCATGATTTTTTAGAGAGAATGGAGGGAAGTAATGAGGTAAGGGGAAGAGAGAGGAAGAGAGAGAAAAACGTCACTGTGAAAGAGACGCATGGATTGGTTGCCTCCTAACATGCCCAGACCGGGGCCAGGGATCATACCTGCAACCCAGGTACATGCCCTTTACCAGGATTCAAACCTAAGACCTTCTGGTCCCAAGGCTGATGCTCTAAACACTGAGCAAAACTGGCCAGAGCTGGGCTTTCTTTTTCTTTTTCTTTCTTTTTTTTTTAATACATTTTTATTGATTTTTTACAGAGAGGAAGAGCGAGGGATAGAGAGCTAGAAACATCGATGAGAGAGAAACATCGACCAGCTGCCTCCTGCATACCCCCTACCGGGGATGTGCCCGCAACCAAGGTACATGCCCTTAATCGGAATCGAACCCGGGACCTTTCAGTCCGCAGACTGACGCTTTATCCACTGAGCCAAACCGGTTTCAGCTGGGCTTTCTTTATTGTGGTTCAGCACTCTTCAGAATTGGCATAACCCTAAGTTAGAGTTCCATATGGAATGCTCAGCTAAGCCATTGCTTCTTGGTCCTAAATTAACATAAAATATAATGATTCAATTATTTATTTAATACTTGAGTACACCCTATATTCATACATTGGGTATACTGTTACCTCATTGAAACCTGTTGGAGAAAATAGACACTAAATAATTAAGATAAATGGTTTAATATATATATAGTATGCCAGTGCCAAATGCCATAGAGAGAAAAAAACAGAAGAAAGAGTAGAAGTCTGGCCTGGCCAGTGTGGCTCAGTGGTTGAGCATTGACCTGTGAACCACAAGGTCATGGTTCGATTCTTGTTTAGGGCATATGCCTGAGTTGCAGGCTCAGTCCTCAGAGTGGAGTGTGCAGGAGGCAGCTGATCAATAACTTTTTCATCATTGATGTTTCTTTCTCTCTCCCCTTCTTCATCTCTGAGATCAATAAAAATAAAAAATAAAAAGAGTAGCCTGACTGGTTTGGCTCAGTGGATAGAGCGTCTGCCTGCGAACTGAAGGGTCCCAGGTTCGATTCCAGTCAAGGGCATGTACCTTGGCTGCGGGCACATCCCCAGTAGTAGGTGTGCAAGAGGCAGCTGATCAATGTTTCTTTCTCATCGATGTTTCTAACTCTGTTCCTCTCCCTTTTACTCTGCAAAAAAATCAATAAAGTGTTTTGTGTTTTTTTTTTAAATAGAAAGAAAGGAAGAAAAAAAGAAAGAAATTGTTTTTTTGTAAACATAGTCTAAATACAGAAAGAACCAGTTTGGATAAAATGAAAGACAAAGGAGAGAGTAGAGTCTGTGAAGAGAGTGGTTTTACAATTTAGGGTTTCCAGAACAGGCCTTATCGAAATGGTGACATTTGAGTATTGGGCTGGAGAAGGTGAGGGATAGAGCTGTATAGATATCTATGGGAAATATTTTTTAGGCAGAATAAAGAACAAATACAAAGGCCTTGAGAAAGAAACCTGTCAGGATGGAGCAAGGAGAGCAGTAGGAGATGAAGTGGGGCCAGTGGATCATAGAGGAAGTTGTAGGTCACTGGGGGGACTTGTACTCTGAAGTGAGAAGCTACTGGAGGATTTCTTGGATTTATCATTTCCCTAATGGGTAAGGATGTAAGGATTTTTAATGTGCTTATTTGCCATTGACTATCTTTGGTAAAATGTCTGTTCATATCTTTTGCTCATCTTCTTATTGAAGCACTAGGGCCCCAGTGCACGAATTTGTGTACCTTGAAAGGAACTGTGGGCCGTGAGGCTGCAGTGGGTTCAGGGGCAGGTTTTTGACCCATCCTCTAATGCCCCTGCCCGGCCCCTCCCACCATGGCCCCTGGACCCCTATCTGCACTTCCTGCTGATCCCACACGTTGATGGTGCCAGCCCCGCTCATACCCACTGATGGCATGGAGTGATTGGGGCCGGCGCCAGCAGCTGGTACAAACTGGGCAATCACTGTCAGCAGGAGGGAGTGGCAGTTGCTGCCCCATTTGCTGCTCAGGAGCAGAAGGAAGTAGAGAAGCCCTCAGGGGCGATCAAAGCTGGCAGCTGCTGCTCGCACCTCCTGATGGTGCCAAGCGATCGGGACTGGTGCCAGGCAATGGCAGCGGGTGTGAGCAGCAGCTCTGATGCTGATTGGAGGTGTGAGTAGGGTTGGCACCGGCAGAAGGTGCGAGCGCTGGTGGGACTGCGGTGAGCAGGAGAAAAGAAGTTTCAGTAACCACCAGAGGCTCGCTCTGATGACAGCAACCAGTGCCCGCCTTAGTCTGGCGCCCTCGCTCACCTGCTCCACCATCCCACTGCAGCCAATGCCCCCCATGTTCTGCACCTCCCCTCCCCCATTGGTCAGTGCAAATGATAGCAACTGGTTGCTTGGTTGTTCTGCCATTTGGTCTATTTGCATAGACCTCCTGCATTGAGCGTCTGTCCTCTGGTGGTCAGTGCACATCATAGCGACAGGTTGGATGGTGGAAAGGACACTTAGCATATTAGTCTTTTATATAAATAGATACTGAAAGGAAGACAAGGGTGAAAGCATGAATACCCCTTAGGAGGCTATTGAAATAATTTTATAATTAATGAGTATGGTGAAACTTTTATCCTAGTGGTGGCAGTATGATTGGTAAGAAGTGATGGAATTCTGGGTGTATGTTGAGGTGAAGCATACACGATTTACTGGTAGACCAGATATGGATGTGAAAGAAAGAGAGGAATCAAGGATGATTTCAGGGGTTTGGGCCTGAGTATCCTGAAGTATGTTGTTGCTGAAACTGAGATGGGAAAGACTGGATGGAAAAGGTTTGGGAAAAATAAGAGTTTAGTTTTTGTTTACCTAAGTTTGAATATAAATCTAGAGATGAGAGATAGGTCTGAAATGGAGATACATATTTAAGAGTTAGCCTATAAATGATATTTAAAGCCTTGAGATTAGATGAGTCACCGAGGGAGTGAGTATGGATAGAAAAAAATAAAGAGATGCATGGACTGTATCCTATGCCACCCCAAAGATTCAGAGGTTGAGAGATGAAGAACTATATGTTATACTATGTCTGCAATCTTTTAAACATTTTAAAATAGGTTTTTATTGAATTCAGAAAGGAAGGGAGAGGGAGAAAGAGATAGAAACATCAATGATGAGAGAATCATTGATTGGCTGCCTCCTACATGCCCCCTAATGGGGATGGAGCCCGCAACCCTAGCATGTGCACTGACCAGGAATCCAACCCCGACCTCCTGGCTCACCACTGAGCCACACTGGCTGGGCTATCCCAATAATCTTTTAAATGACATAATTAAAAAGTAATTCACTTTCAGAACCCAGAGAATCTCAAATGTGTGGACATTGGCCCATCTCCAGGATTAATTTATTTAAACTCTTATTTTTTTTAAATTATGAGCATGCTTTTAAAAAGTGTGTGTTGAAGTATCTAAGACATAAACCTAAGAGGAGGGAAACATTACTGGGTTATTAAAAAAAGTGACTAAATTGTCCAATATATAAGATAATCACTAGTGAGGCTTTTGTTTATTCTCAGTTGATAAACAGGATGCTAATAGTGCTCACTATGTGATGGGCTGATGCAGGTGATAATGAAATAACATTAAACATTTGAGTTGCAATAGAGTAGTGGGAGAGCTATTTTATTTCCAAGAAAGACAAATATATCTAATACCATCATTTCCATGTAGAGGAAGAAGAGGTGACATACACAGTCATTGATCAGTTCCAGCAGAAGTTTGGTGCTGCAGTAAGTTACCTTCAATCATTCCCAGTATTGTCTCCATATGAGTATCATGTCTGTGTCTCACAAATTTTTCTCTTATAAGATCATTGATGTTTTATCTAATAATTCAACAAAATATTTGAGTGCCTGATGTATGCCAGGCACTGTACTGAGGTGTGGGGTAAAACAGTCTTCAAATCCCAGCCCTCAAGAAGCTTACATTTTAGTGTAAGGAAACAAATAATTGTATATAATCTGGTGATAAGTGTTTTTTTTTTAAAATATATTTTATTGATTTTTTATAGAGAGGAAGGGAGAAAGATAGAGAGCTAGAAACGTCGATGAGAGAGAATCATCGACCAGCTGCCTCCTGCACACCCCCTACCGGGGATGTGCCCACAACCAATGTACATGCCCCTGACCGGAATCGAACCTGGGACCCTTCAGTCCGCAGACCGACACTCTACTGCTGAGCCAAACCGGTTTCAGCTGGTGATAAGTTTTATGAAGAAAAATAATATGTAGTGTAGTGAATAGAATTCCTAGTTTTAGAGAAAATCTCTATGAAGAGGTGAGTTGGGGACACAGACCTGAAAGAAGGGAGCCAGTGATGTGGCTATCTAGGTAAGAAACTTAAAGAAGATATAATTTGCAAGTGCCAAACCCTAAGACTAAGGTACACTTGGCTTTTGTGAAGAAACAGCAGGGATCACAATGAAGAAGAGTGATAGGAAATGAGAGAAGAGAGGAGGTATATCAGTTAGGGCTTTTATAGACATTATAAGATTTTAAGTTTGACTTGAGTGAGATGGACAGCCATTCATACTTTTTTCTTTTTTAATATTTTTTATTGATTTCAGGAATGGAGAGGGAGAGAGAGATAGAAACATCAATGATGAGAGAGAATCATGGAATGGTCGCCTCCTGCATGCCCCCAACTGGGGATTGAGCCCGTAATCCCAGGCACATGCCCTGACTGGGACCCTTCAGTCCACAGGCCAATCTCTATCTACTGAGCCAAGCCTGTCAGGGCCATTTGTATGTTTAATTATTTACTTATTTACATTTTATTAACTGATTTTAGAGAGAGGAAGGGAGACAGAGACATCTATTTGTTGATCCTGGTGGGATCGGGCCTAAAGGGGTAGCCGGACACCCCCCAAGGGGTCCCGTATTGGAGAAGGTGCAGGCTGGGCTGAGGGACACCCCCTCCCCTGTGCACGAATTTCGTGCACGGGGCCTCTAGTTGTAAATAATGCTATGAACAGTCATGTACAGGTTTTTGTGTGGACATATGTTTTGTGTGGACAGGTTTTTGATGGGTCATATTGTAACTATGTTTAATTTTCTTTTTAAATATGTTTTTATTGATTTTAGAGAGAGAGGAAGGGAGAGAAAGATAGAAACATTGATGAAAGAGGGGGGAGGATTGGAATAGGGAGTTGAGGACAAATATGTGATACCTTAATCAATAAAGAAATTTTTTAAAAAAGAAAAAGAAACATTGATGAAAGAGAAATATCAACATTGAATGGCTGCTTCCTGCATGCCCCCTTCTGGGGATCAAGCCACAACCCGAGCATGTGCACTGCTTAGGAATCGAACTGGTGACCTCTTGGTGCATGGGTTGACCCTCAACCACTGAGCCATACCAGCCGGGTTCTATGTTTAATTTTTTATTTTTCATACTGTTTTCCAAAGTTATATTCCCACCGACAGGATATGAGGGTTTCAATTTCTCCACATTCTTCACTGAAATGTGGTGTGGCTATTAAACTCAGATGGGAAAGACTATGGGTAGGAAAGTATTGGAGATAATTAGGAGTTTAGTTTCTGTCAACCTAAGTCTAGAGATGAGGAGAAAGGTCTGAGATGGAGATATAAATTCAAGTGATTCTAATGATATTTAAAGCTTTGAGATTATGTTGTCACTTTAATTATAGTAGGTCCTCAGGTTATGTCAGAGAACCTTCCTATGGCGAGACTTACAGTGATTTTCCGGAACTCAACTACATAAGCACTTAGGTCACTCACATGGAGCACATGATAGCAGTTACGAAGTGAAACAGTAAAAAAAACATTTAAAAGAAAGATAACAATTCCTGACCTTTACTTGCAGTAAATAAATGATAAAAAACATAAAGCACATATGTACATATGTCAAAATGACGGAACTTTTCTTTTAATTATAAATAAATGGGAGATGGCAACGTAACCATGAAACGAGGTACATCTAGTCCTACATAGCCCGAGGACTGCCTGTATAGCCATGCTAGTACTATAAAATGGTATCTGGTGGTTTTGATTTACATTTCTCTGATAGCTAATAATGTTGACTGTGTTTTCAGTTCCTTTTTGGCTACTTGTATATCTTCTTCAGAGAAATATCCTCTTGCCCACTTTTAAATTCATTATAAGAATTCTTTTTTTTTTTTTTTAATATATTTTATTGATTTTCATACAGAGAGAAAGGGAGAGAGATAGAAAGTTAGAAACATCAAAGAGAGAGAGTCATCGATCAGCTGCCTCTTGCAAACCCCCTACTGGGGATATGCCCGCAACCAAGGTACCTGCCCTCGACCGGAATCAAACCCGGGACCCTTCAGTCCCCAAGCCGACGCTCTATCCATTGAGCCAAACTGGTCCCGGCTTCATTATAAGAATTCTTTATAGTTAAAAGATGCTTGATTCTTTAAAGGGTCTATGACAACAAAAATGGGATAAGAACTTTTGCTTTGGAGATTTAGAGAGATAGTTGGAAATTCTTATCAATAGGGAAATACAGTTTTTATTCTCGGTTCTGCAGCCTTCTTGTTGTTTGATGATGGAATTAACCTTCATTCCCCTTTTTTTCATCAGTGATAAGAGAAACTCAGTATGTAGAACACTATGTTCTCTAAAGGAAGATATTGCCAAAACTGGGTTGGCTCAGTGGTAGAGCGTTGGTCTGTGGACTGAAGGGTCCCAGGTTCGATTCCGGTCAAGGGCATGTACCTTGGTTGCGGGCACATCCCCGGTGGGGGGTGTACAAGAGGCAGCTGGTCGATGTTTCTCTCTCATCGACGTTTCTAGCTCTCTATCTCTCTCCCTTCCTCTCTGTAAAAAATCAATAAAAAAAAATATATACTTTAAAAAAAAGAAAAAAGGAAGATATTGTGTTTAGTGTATAGTAGTTACCATGCCCTTGTATTCTTAAGTAATTTACCTACCTATAAAATGGAGAGAATGTTGTATCATGTAGATATTTTAATATTGTGGATTAAGTATCTTAGACTTATGTAATGTTTTGGAATAGGATAATATTGTAGATAGTCAAAGGACTAGCATATGTACCAGACATACCACTTTTCAATTTTGAGTAATTGAATGAATCCAGGACTTAAAGGGACCTGTTGAGTCCTTGTTTCTCTGAACAGTAGGTGCTGTGAAACTCAGCCACTAGGTGAGTTCCCGTCAGGAACAATAAATTGCTCTGTGTTAGGGTGCCATTCTTTGATGTGGAGTTTGGCCATAAAGACTAGAAATCTGCTGAAACCGGTTTGGCTCAGTGGTAGAGCGTCGGCCTGCAGACTGAAAGGTCCCAGGTTTGATTCTGGTCAAGGGCATGTACCTTGGTTGCGGTAGGGAGTGTGCAAGAGACAGCTGATCGATGATTCTCTCCCATCGATGTTTCTAACTATCCCTCTCTCTTCCTCTCTGTAAAAAAATCAATAAAATATATTTAAAAAAAACAACACTAGAAGTCTTTCTCTGTAACATCATTGGTAACATAAGGTATCTGAGTTTTTAATTCTTACTCATATTGGGATATGAGTGATTTATTTTCCAGTTGTGGAATAATTTTGTGAAAGCTAAAAAGAGAATCAGAAGTGTTCAGTGATGGTGTGTAAGTATGTGTGTGTGTGGCAGACATCTGTTTTGGATCAGTCACATTTTATAAGTTTAAAAAATATGATCCACTTTGTTCACTGCTAGCTATTTTACTTGTGCCATTCATGATGTTATAATTGCAAAATTAACTCCCTGGAAAATTCTATTTTCTTCTTTTATTACCAGATGCTCCACATCAAGAAGCAGAGTGTTTTGAGTGTGACTGCAGAAGGAGCTAATGTGTGTCGTCATGGGAAACTATGTTGGCTTCAGGTAAAACATAGTTATAAAAAACTTTTTATTTTGAAAATAATTATAGATCACTTGGAAATTTATATTAATTGTCTTCATTGTATCACCCAAGTGTCACTGTACTAAAACTTGTTTGGGATGTCTTTCATTCTTCTTACTACTCAGTTTATTATTTTCAAAAGAAAAGAGCTTCTGTCTCTTTATTGATTCACTTTTATAATCATTACTAGAGGTTCAGTGCATGAAATTCACTGGGCCTCAGCCTGGCCTGCACCCTCTTGCTCCTAAACACTGGCCTGCCTTCCTACCTGATTGTCCCTAAACCGCTCTTCTGCCTGCCTGATCACCCCTAACCATTCTGCCTGCCTGCCTGATCGGCCCTAACCGCTCACCTGCCTGCCTGATCACCCCTAACTGCTTGCCTGCCTGCCTGCCTGATCACCCCTAACCGACTCTGCCTTGGCCCTGGCTGCTGTGGCTTCGTTCGGAAGGTCATTTAGCTGTCAGGTCTAATTAATATATTATGCTTTTATTATTACAGATTGCTGTCTTAGAGATTCTGCTTGAGATTTTCTTTCCCAGCTTTATTCTCTTGCTTTAGCTATATGAAGAATTTCTCATCTTTCCTGTTGTATCCTAACTTTCCACAGCAGGTTTCTACCACATCATTTTTATTTTCCTGGACCTTAGAGATGTCAGGTGAGGGTCCCCACTATATCCAAAGAACTTTATAATGAGCTTTTACATAGCTAAGTTGGGTAGCCACCTTTGGATCACACTCAGCAGCATCAGCATTTAAGGAACTAATACCCAAACAATGTCTTCTATCTTTTGAGTAGACACCTACCTCCAGCTACTGAAAAGATATTTTTTTTTTATTAGGATTGGCAGTCTTCTCTCTTAACCTTCTCTCTCTGAAGTATTCATCTTCTTAAAGGAAAAGAAATGGAGTGGGAGGGAGGGGGGGCAAAAAAACAAAACAAAACAAACAAACAAAAAAAGCAAAAAAAAAAAAGAGAAAAAAAAAAAAGAAAAGAAATGGAGATATCAAATCCAGTTTTGCTCAAGGATTAGATTACCTCTTTCATTTCATGCACTTTCATGGCAAACTTTAGTTTTTAGGCGACTAAGTTTGAGTTAGCAGCACAAATGCAAATTTCTTTCTTTTTTACATATATATATTTATTTTTTTTAAATATATTTTATTGATTTTTTTTTTTTTTTTTTTTTTTTTTTTTTTTTTTTTTTTTACAGAGATGAAGGAAGAGGGATAGAGAGTTAAAACATCAATAAGAGCCGGGACCGGTTTGGCTCAATGGATAGAGCGTCGGCTTGGGGACTGAAGGGTCCCGGGTTCGATTCCAGTCAAGGCCATGTACCTTGGTTGCGGGCGCATCCCCGGTAGGGGGTGTGCAAGAGGCAGCTGATCGATGACTCCCTCTCATCGATGTTTCTAACTCTCTATCTCTCTCCCTTCCTCTCTGTACAAAATCAATAAAATATATATTTTTTAAAAATGTTTTTTTTTTAAAAAAAGAAACATCAATAAGAGAGAAACATCAATCAGCTGCCTCCTGCACACCCTCCACTGGGGATGTGCCCGAAACCAAGGTACATGCCCTTGACCAGAATTGAACCAGGAACCCTTCAGTCCGCCGGTCGACATTCTATCCACTAAGCCAAACTGGCTAGGGCTACGTATATTTTTATTGATTTCAGAGAGAAAGGGAGAAGGATAAAGAGATAGAAACATCAATGATGAGAGAGAATCATTTATCGACCGACTGCCTTTTTCATGACCCCTACTGGGGACTGAGCCCATAATTGAGGCATGTGCCCTGGATCAGAAGTGAATCCAGGATCCTTCAGTTCCAGGCCAACTTTTTTTTTTTTTTTAATCAATCTTTATTGTTCATATTATTACAAAGGTTCCTCATTTCTTCCCCCCTCCACCAGGTTCCTACCCCACCCTCTTCTCCCTCCCCACCCCCCATTGTCCTCATCCATAGGTGCACAGTTTATGTTTAGTCTCTTCCCGCATCCACCACTCCCTCTTTCCCCGAGAACTGTCAGTCCACTCCCCTCCCATATCTCCGACTCTACTACAATCAACAGCTAATATTTTTCATCAGGTTTTTCAATCTCCTTTTTTTTTTTTAATTAATAAATTTTTACACTTCTAAGAATAAATTTTAAAATCTAATAGTTTTAAACCTTGTTTTTTTTCTGCCCTGGGAATTGAGGAGCAAACTTGTTTACATGTAAACTTGCCCTTAGGCTATCAAAAGGTGTAGCCATTCAAATGTAAATGAACACATTGTTTAAAGATAGCTGCTGGTTGGAATTGGATTACTTGTTCTGGGTGGGAAGGGCTTGTCCTCCCCTTTCTCCATTAAAATTAAGGTGGTAGCTTTAAAACCTCTTTTTGGCAAGAGACCTTAAACTTTCAGAACTTTAAATTTTTCAGATAGTAAATCAGTTACTTAGCATTTTCTCATATCAATAATACCTCCACATGCCCAATGATACACTTCACACAAAAGACATTTCCAAATAGATCAACCAACCTCATCCAGACCCCACACAAGGCACTCACAGATCAACACCCCAGAGCTATACTAATTCAACACATCCAGATCTAAGCCTTCATCACTTGATTCAGCAGACCCTCAAGTTCCCGCAAAAGTTTCCAACCATGTCTGAGAGGCAGCACTGGGGCGTGGGCAGGCGAGGAGGGAGCTGTTCCGGGCCTGGCTCAGGGCCTGGCCTCTGTTGCTCTGGCCCATTCCACAACCAGCTGCTCTGGGTCTGGCCACTGCCGCTCCCGGCCTGGCTGCTGCTTCTCTGGGCCTGGCTGCTCCTGACCTGGCTGCTCTGGGCCCGGCAGCTCTCGACCCGGCTGCTCTGGGCTCCATTGCTCCAGGCACCGCCACTCCGGGCCCAGCTGCTCCCTGCCTGGCTGTTCCGGGCCTGGCCGCTGCTGCTCTGGGCCCGGCTGCTCCCGGCCTGGCTGCTGCTGCTCTGGGCCTGGCTGCTCCCGACCCAGCTGCTCTGGGCCCCCAGGCCAACTCTTTATCCTCTGAGCCAAACCAGCTGGGGCACAAATCCAAATTTCTTAAAATAAAATTACATAAGCAACAAAAACAAAAATAAACAAAGTTAACTATATCTAACTAAAAGGCTTCTGCACAGCAAAAGAAAAATCAATAAAATGAAAAGGCAACTCATGGAATGAGAGAAAATATTTGCAAGCCATATATGTGATAAAGGGGTTAATATCCACAGTATATAAGGAATTCATACAATTTGATAGCAAAAAATCCAATTTAATATTGGGCAAAGGGCCTGAATATAAATTTTCCCAAAGAAGATACATTAAAAGATTCTCAGCATCAGTAATCATCAGGGAAATGCAAATCAAAACCACGATATGAGCCGAAGCTGGTTTGGCTCAGTGGTAGAGCGTCAGTCTGCAGACTGAAAGGTCCCAGGTTCGATTCCCATCAGGGGCATGTACATTGGTTGCGGGCACATCCCCGGTAGGGGGTGTGCAGGAGGCAGCTGGTCGATGTTTCTCTCATTGACGTTTCTAGCTCTCTATATCTCTCCCTTCCTCTCTGTAAAAAATCAATAAAATATATTAAAAACAAAACAAAACAAAACAACCACAATATAACCTCACACCTGTTAGGATGGCTGTTATAAAAAAGGACAAAAAATAACAAGTACTGGAGAAGATGTGGAAAAAAGGAAATTCTTTGCACTGTTTCTGGGAAGTAAAGATGTAAAGTATAGGTAGTATAGGGAATATAGTCAATAACTATGTATGTTGTCAGATGGGTACTAGATGTATCAGGGTAATCACTTCATAAGTTATATAAATGTCTAATCACTGAATTGTACACCTAAAATTAATATATATATATATATATATATATATATATATATATATATATATATCAACTGTAATTGAAAATATAAAATTATTTAAATTTAAAAAAGATAATAAGATGAAAGTAGCAAATCTTTGTTGAGATACAAAGATTTTTTTATATCCTTTGGCCTACTTCTCAGGGCCACTCTAGGAATCTATCTTCAAAATATAAAGGAAAATATGTGATGATCTGTTCATCCTGGCATCATTTATGACGACAAAAAGTCAGAAACTACTTAAATAGTTAATAATAGAAGTTACAGTATATCTTATAACTTCTTTATGGATGCCAGAAACTGATGACAAATGCAATATAGAAAAATATTTGAAAGTTCATGAATGGAAAAAGCAGGATATAGATTTGAATGCATATTATTGTGGCCATATACATATTTTGCATATGAAAAAAATCAAAAGGAGAATTGTACGGCATGTGTTGATTTGCTGAAGAAATGTGTAACAGCCATCCATGTGCCTGACTGTGTTCTAGTTGCATGTATAATGGTGAATTTGACCTAATCTCTTCTCTCATAGAGCTTAAAGTCTAGCAGAGAATTATTTTCAAAACTTTTAGTGTCTATTCTAAATTTTTATGTTTAAAGATGTAGGGGAAAGAGCAGGGATTAATTACTTATGTGTCAAATTCTAGCAAATATCATGAAGGATCTGAGAATGGGTACAGGTAGGCCTGGCAAGTAGCTGTAACAACCGTTAGCTCTTGAAATGACAAAGATGGTATCAGAATGTCATGTGTCTGCCTCTGTAGACCGACTCAGATCTTTTTTGGCCTTGTACTCTCTGACTCAGTAGATTTTTCAGTTGTATAGTTTTTGTGGCTTTTATGAACAAAAACTACCTAGAATTCTTATGATTGTATAAAATTGATCTATAAAGCAGTGTTTCATATCCTGCCATTTGTGCCAGTATATTTGTTGCCTGTTTTATACTGATGAGGAACAGGGATCTTCTCTATGAGTAACTTCATGTGATACCTAACACATTCATGCTTACTATGGAACTAAAAAAATAAAATGCACTTTGTGTTGTTAACAACAAAATATATAGTTCATATTCCCCTTAAACCTGGAATCCCTGGGGCATTAGAATGCCATAGGGGAGACTGGTAAAAATTAAGTTGGGACAGTAAAATGTGAAAAGCTAAATTACCAAATTGTTTCTTTTCTTTTGAAAAATCACAGTTGTAGTGTCTTTTTTTTAAACTTAAGATCAATGTAAACCCATTTTTCTCTAAGAATATTGAATGCCTATTGTTTACTTTAAAAGTGAAGATGTTAAATATTTTATCACGTTTTTCTTGATCTTCAGATCCCTTTCCCTAGTTCTTCCTTATTCTATAACATGTGTGACTGGATGATTTATTGTAGGTGGCCACAAACAGCCGTGTCTACTTATTTGACATTTTCCTTCTTGGAAATCGTGCTTTCAACAATGGACTCCAGATGGTATTAGAAGACAAGAAGATTTTGAAGGTGCGTGTGTAAGCTGATTCCTCTGCTAATAAAACTAGTAGCCAGGTTCTAATTACTCTGTCTCTGTCTTCTGATGCCTTAGGTTATCCATGATTGTCGTTGGCTTTCTGATTGCCTCTCTCATCAGTATGGAATTTTGCTGAATAATGTCTTTGACACACAGGTACATGAAGGGAAATACTGGGTTTAATCTACATAGCGCCTGTAGAAAATAGGCCTTGTCTGATGAGTTGTTGAAAGTCTTTATGTGTGTGTGCGCCCCATTTCTGCTCATTTCTCATGTAAGATGTTTGTACAATATGTGAGATCATTTGATGAAATGTAAAATCACTGAAAAAAGTTACCTAAAAGTATTCAGTATTTTGCTCCAGAATTTGCTCCGTACTCTAGTATATAATATTCAGAAACAAACAATTTGGGGTCATTCAAAAGTCTGAGATGAGACCTTAGTATGAGGTGAACAATCACATCTCTGCCTTTACCCACATTTGTACCAGTTAAGGCTAGTGGCTAGTTGGCATCTAGCTCAGGGATGCAGGTCATCCTAGATATGTTCAAAAAACCTCTTTTGGTCCAACATAACTTGAAGATATATTATTTTTCTCTGCTCTAAAGGACCCTAGAGAAATGAGAACTTCTTAGACGATACTACCTCTTAGAGCTGGTTTGGCTGTGAGAGCAGGAAAACCATTAGGAGAGCCTTTGGAGAGGGGTGAAAGTAATGAGTTGGCCAATTATTTCTTATTGAATTCCTAAAAGTTTATTTTTATTATTATTACTTTTGTGATTCAGTTTGCCCTGTATGTATCTCCTCATTTTACATGTTCTTTGGGCCTTCTTTCAGGTTCTTTCAATCTAGAGAGATTACTTTTGTGCTTATTCCAAAACATAAGAGAATTGCTCATTGTTCCCTTGAGGCCATCAGGATTCTTGATTATGTATTGTGTAATGAAGACACTGGCATATCTTTCCATTTTTTCTTCTCAGATTTTCATAGTGAAAGAAGCAGGTATTAAAGAGTTTTTCTAATTTGTTTTCCTTAGCACTAGCACTAAGTGCACCTAGCAACTAGCACTGTTGCTGTTGTAAGAAATCACAAATTTAGTAGCTTAAAACATTAATTTGCCCTGGCCAGTGTGGCTCAATTGGATGGGTGTTGTCCCTTGCATGAAGAATTGCCAGTTTGATTCCCAGTCAAGGCACATGCCTGGGTTGTGGGTTAGAGTTTAGGATTAGGATTAGGTCCCCAGTGGGGGGCATTCAGGAGGCAGTAGATAGATGCTATGTTCTCACATTGTTTCTTTCCCTCTCCCTTTCTCTCTTTAAAAATCAGTTTTTTAAAATCTTAAAAACAACAACATTAATTTGCTCTCTTACAGTTAGGCGTCTGAAATAATTTTTATTGGGCTATAGTCAAGGTGTCAGCAAGGCTGGTTTCTTCTGGAGACTGATGGGAAAAGAGTCTGATTTCTTGCTTTTTCAGTTTTCACTTATATTGTTTGGATTGTTCTTATTCCATCTTCAAAGTGCATCACTCCAAAGTCTGCTGCCATAGTAAAATCTCCCTCTGTTTCCCTCTCATAAGGACATGTGATTACATTTAGAGCCCATCCTGATAATTCAAGATGATATTCCCATCTCAAGATCCTTAACTTATTACAGCTTCAAAGTCCATTTGTTCCATAAAATAACATTCATATTTTCCAGGAATTAGGATGTAGATATTACCTAGCCTATCACATACAGGTAAATAATTATTTCACATTTTTAAAAATATGGTTTTTTAAAATTGATTTTAGAGAGAGGGAGAGAGAATTAAAAGCATCAATAATGAGAGAGAATCATCTATTGGCTGCCACCTGCACGCCCAGGCATGTGCCCTGACTAGGCATTGAACTGTGACCTATTGTTCATGAGTTGACGCTCAATCACTGAGTCACACCAGCAGGGCTTAATTCTTAATTTTATTAGCTTTTCTTACCAAAACTTTACTACAGTTGCTAATCTATATATATAAAAGCCTAAGTGACCATCCAGCCATTTGACTCTCCAACTGGTAGCTATTATGTGCAATGATCACCAGGGGGCAGACACTCAACACAGGAGCTGCCAAGCTGCAGTAACTTGGCAGCTGCGGTTCTTGGGTTATGCACCTGGAAGAGAAGAGGGAGCCCAATTCTGGGATGCATCACCTGAGAATCACCCTCTTGCAATCCAGGACTCCTTGGGGGATGTCAGAGAGTTGGTTTTGACCCAATCCCACAGGCCAGGCCCAGGGACCCCACAGTGCATGAATCTACACTGGGCCTCTAGTATGTAATAAAAATAATTCTGTTTTTGAAATCCTCACCTGAGGACATGCTCAGAGGGAGGGAGGGAGGGGGAGAGAGGTTGCCGAGAGATTGCCTTCCATATGAGACAGAGAGAGAGAGAGAGAGAGAGAGAGAGAGAGAGAGAGAGAGAGAGGTTGCCGAGAGATTGCCTTCCATATGTTCCCCAACATTGGACCAAACCCGCAACTCAGGTATGTGCCCTGATCAGGAATACAACCAGAACCAGCATAGAACACTCAACCAACTGAGCCACTGTGGCCTGGCAAAATAATTCTTGGATTTTATCTTCCTTTCCCCATTTCCTAAAATCACCAAAAAATAATAAATAACCATAAGGCAGGCAAATAAAAGAAGTGGAAAAGAAAGTAGACGAGTATACATTAAAATTGGGTGATCAGCCAAAACCGGCTTGGCTCAGTGGATAGAGCATCGGCCTGCAGACTCAAGGGTCCCAGGTTCGATTCCAATCAAGGGCATGTACCTTGGTTGCAGGCACATCCCTAGTGGCAGGTGTGCGGGAGGCATCTGATCGGTGTTTCTCTCTCATCGATGTTTCTAAATCTCTCTCCCTCTCCCTTCCTCTCTGTAAAAAATTAATAAAATATATATTTAAAAAGACATTATCTAAATATGCTTCTGCTATTTCTGCCAGGTGTTAGCTCTGTGTATATATTCTACAGACTGGTCTGTGTGTCTTTTTTTAATGCCACAGGTGGCAGATGTCCTTCAGTTTTCCATGGAAACAGGTGGCTTTCTTCCAAACTGCATCAGTACTTTGCAGGAGAGTTTAATCAGACACCTTAAAGTAGCCCCTAAATATCTCTCCTTTCTGGAAGAGAAACAGAAACTGATTCAGGTGAGTATTAAAGGATGTCCCATATGATATTAGTTTTTTTCAAGTGCTTTCTGAGTGAGGCTATTAGCATATTCTATAGAGAAATGACAGATGCCATGTAAGCAGTTGAGCATTGCTAAAATCTTAGTTGTTCCAAATGGCACCAGTTTGTTTGTGGGCTCAAGTTGGTAAGAGCCAGGATCCAGATCTGTTGTCTGTCAATTAAAAAGCATTCTGAAATACATTGTTAAATTGGGACAAGAGGGTAATTAGATTGGAAATTTGGACTAAGCAATAGAACAAAAATAATCCCAATTATTTATCCCTAAGTAAGGTAGATTTTATTTAGCTCCTGATAGTCTCTCATGATAAACTGGGATCTAGATCATTTGGCTATAATTTTGGCCATATAACCAAATATGCTGCCTTCAGTTTTAAATAAATTCTGATTTATTTTTCTCTCCCCCTCCCTCCTTCCTTCTCGTCTTCTCTTTCTTCTTCTCTCTCTTCTTCCCTCCCTCCCTCTCTCTCCTTTTTCCTGTCTTTCCTAAATCATAAAGTGTGTATGTATGTGTGTGTGTTCTCAGAAACCTAGCCATAGTGTGAAAGTAGAAGGTAATAATAATTGAGGAAAATGACAGTAATAGTGTTTTAAGTTCAACAGCACTTACATAAACAGTTATTTTCTTTTTTTACAGTTATTTCCTTTAATGTTTTGTTTACTATTCAGAGAAAATTGTTTTGGTGTCTATAGGAAAATACAGAAGTGTGGTTCACACGACCTCTTTCACCCTCCTTGCTGAAAATTTTGGCCCTAGAAGCCACCTACCTGCTACTCCTTCGCACGGTACTCCTGGATGAGATGATGTCTGACCTAACCACCCTGGTGGATGGCTACCTAAACACCTACCGAGAAGGGTCTGCAGACTGGCTGGGAGGCATGGAGGTAGGTGCAGCTGTCTGTGGCTGTGTCTTAAGGACTTCTGCTTCTGCTTTATTCCTGTAGAGTGATATCCACAGCAAATTTCACGAGGCAGACTTGGTAATAAATATTTTTTTAAATATATATTTTATTGACTTCAGAAAGGAAGGGAGAGAGAGAGAAACATCAATGATGAGAGAGAATCACTGATCGGCTGCTTCCTGCACTCCCCACACTGGGGATTGAGCCCACAGCCTGGGCAAATGCCCTTGACCGGAATTGAACCTGGGACTAGTCAGTCCACGGGCCAATGCTCAATCCACTGAGCCAAACCGGCTAGGCTCATTAGTTATTTTTATGATGCCAGTACAATATAAGAAAAATTATAGACCAGGAGTTGAGAAACTATTGCCCTTAAGGCCTAACCTGTCCCCAGCCTATTTTGGTATAGCTCACAAACTAAGAATGGTTTTTACAGTTTTAAGGAATTATTAAAAAAAAAAAAAAAAAAAAAAAAAAGTTTGCAGTGGAGATGATTTGATGGTTTGTAGCTTAAAAAGGCTAAAATATTTACTATTTGGTTCCTTACATAAAAAGTTTGCAGGTTGTTGGATTTTCCATTAGAAATTCTAATGCAGAATCTTAAATACAATATTATCATTTCGGTTATGAACCCCATAGATGTATTTCACTTTTCTTTTAATGTGCTGCAGGATTCTATTTGCAAGCATAGTTTAATGTTGGGAAATTCTCCATTTTACTAGAGCCAAGAAAGTCTCATGTTTATCGCATAAATGCCAAAAAAAATAACTTTTTCGTATTCTGCTCTCACTGTATAACAGCAACAACAGTAACAAAACATAAAAATCTTTGCATACCTTATTTGACTGGAGGATTTAATGTTTTTTTATTTATTATTGAAAAACCAATGACAATTTTATAACTTTTTTGTATTTTGCTCTCACTGTTTAATGCTAGAAACATTTAATTAATTAATTAATTAATTAATTAATTAATAATATATTTTTATAGATTCCAGAGAGGAAGAGAGAGGGAGAAAGAAATAGAAACATCAATGATGAGAGAGAATCATTGATCTGCTGCCTCCTGCATGCCCCCCACTGAGGATTGAGTCTGCAACTCAGGCATGTGCCCTTGACCAGAATTGAACCTGGGACCTTTCAGTCCGCAGGCTGATGATGCTCTATCCACTGAGCCAAACTGGTTAGGGCAATGCTAGAAACATTTATATTATTTCACATACAATATTAGTTAAAGTTGGAACAGATATGTCAACATGGTAAAATATTTCTCAAGCAAGACTACATAATGTTTAGGAACACTAAAAGCGTTCCCATTAATATAAAGAAAAAAAATTAAATGTTGAATATTACCACTACTTTAATATTTTTAAAGCTTTTTTAAAATACATTTTTAAATTGATTTTAGAGAAGAAGGGGGGAGAGAGAGAGAGAGAAACATCAATAATGGGAAGAGTTTTTGATCTGATGCCTCTTGCCTGCCCCCTACTAGGGACTGAAACCTAAACCCAGGCCTGTGCCCTGACTGGGAGTCAAACCATGACCTCCTGATTCAGAGGTTGGTGCTCAACCCTGAACTACACCAGCTAGACTACTTTAATATTTTTTGAAGTTATTAGGCAATTGAATATTTTTTAAAAGATGAACTATAAAAATTGAATAGGAGGAATTAGAATTATGACATGCCTATGATACACAGGAAAACTGAAGAGAATCAATATCCCAAAGAAAAACAGAATTTAGTAAAGTGGGAAAAAATATGACATAAAAGTTAATAGCTTTCCTATACCCATATACACAGCTAGAAAATGAAAGAAAACATCAATTTGTAATTGTAACAAAAAAGGTAGATTACCTAGAAATAAGTCTAACAAGAAATATGGAATATAGAGATGAAGAAAATGTTAAAATATTACTGAATGAGAGGATCCAAGATGGCTGCTCGGGTAGACACCTAGTCGCAGCAGCTCACAACAATTTCAAGGGAATACAACTAAAATGTAGAGTGAACATTGCCCAGAGCTACAGGTGGTCGACTGACTGAAAACTCTACAATAGGAAGGAGGGAGAAAACCAGAAGGAAAATCAGAGGAGCTGAAAAAAAGCCTAAGGTACGGAGACATGCTGCGCGCTCGCACGCACGCACGCGCGCTCGGAGAGGTCACAACCGGAGAGGAGGAGAGGGCTGGGTGCTGCCTGGCGTTCCCTAGCAGGAAGGAAATAGAACCCCCCAGCCTGGGTTGAACCCCCGAACCAGCAGCGCTGAGCCCCAAGTTATGGGCCAGACCCTGGGGACCCAGGCTCCGGCAGGGGGAGACAATCCCGGGGGCCGGCGAAAGGCGGGGCCACCCGGAGTCGCGCGCACATGGCGCGCAGAGAACTGAATGTTGACTCTGATGCTGGATTACCCTAGCTGGAAGAAACAAAGCCTCCGGCGGCAGCTCTGAGCCTCAGTCCAGACCGCCCCGAACTCCAGGTCTGGGCCAGTCCCTGGGGACCCAGGCTCGGGCATGGGGAGACGGAGCTGTGAGGTGGAGTCCTGGGAGCGCGGTGAAAGGCCGAGCCCCCGGAGTCGCGCACACTGTGCACAGAGGACAGTCTGTTGACTCTGATCCTGGACTCCCCTAGTGGGAGGGAGAAAGAAAGCTCCAGACTGGAGGAACGCCACGAGGAGCAGGAGCCCCTGCCGGACACCGGCCAGCCGGGCGCCAGCAAGGAGCCGGGCGACGGGGCCCCCAGGGGGGGGGTGCCCCTGAGCCTTCGACTGCTGAGCGCGGGCAATGGAGCCAAGGATGGGGGCTGCTTCCTGGGCGGCGCCGACCCCGGCAACAGGCTGGAGCAGCGCGGGAGCCCGTGGAGAACAAAGGGGTGCCACAGGCCAACCTGCTGAGCTCCCAGGACAAGGAGGAAGAAACCAAAGAAGTTCTCAATGTGAAGAAATCAAGTGAGAGCAAATGATAGTAAAATTACTTAAGAAAGAATACAAAGAAGATCTTGAAAAATCAAAGACTAAGTCAGAACTCAACGCACCAGCCAACATTGCAACATAAATGCGTGTTGTTTTTTTTTAAAAAAAAGAGAAAAAAGGGACAGAATGTTGGAACAGCGGCGACCAGGCCTAGAGTGGCCAGGCACAAGGCAGTGGCAGCTGGGCCCGGAGCAGCAGTGGCCAGGCCCCAGAGCAGCAGCAGCCAGAACAAGAGCATCAACGGCCAGCACTGGAGCAGCCAGACCTGGGGCAGTGGCAGCCAGGCCTGAGGCAGAGGCGGCCAAGCCCAGGGTGGCCAGTCCAGGAACACCCAGACACGGAGTGGCTGGGCCCGGAGAAGCCGGGCCCAGAGCAGCCGGGCTGGGAGCAGCCAGGCCCAGAACAGCAGTAGCCAAGCACGGAGCATCCAGGCTGGGAGCGGCCAGGCTCGGAGCAGCCGGGTCGGGTGCGGCCAGGCCCGGAGCAGCGGCTGCCAGGCGGGGAGCGGCCAGGCCCGGAGCAGCTGGGTCTGGTGTGGCCAGGCCTGGAGCAGCGGCTGCCAGGCTAGGAGCGGCCAGACCCAGAGCAGCAGCTGCCAGGCTGGGAGCAGCCAGGCCCGGAGCAGCTGGGTCTGGTGTGGCCAGGCCCGGAGCAGCGGCTGCCAGGCTGGGAGCGGCCAGGCCCAGAGCAGCCGGGTCTGGTGCGGCCAGGCCCGGAGCAGTGGCTGCCAGGCTGGGAGTGGCCAGGCCCGGAGCAGCCAGGTCTGGTGCGGCCAGGCCAGGAGCAGCGGCTGCCAGGCTGGGAGCGGCCAGGCCCGGAGCAGCGGCTGCCAGGCTGGGAGCGGCCAGGCCCGGAGCAGCCGGGTCTGGTGCGGCCAGGCCCGGAGCAGTGGCTGCCAGGCTGGGAGTGGCCAGGCCTGGAGAAGCGGCTGCCAGGCTGGGAGCGGCCAGGCCCAGAGCAGCCGGGTCTGGTGCGGCCAGGCCCGGAGCAGCAGCTGCCAGGCTGGGAGCGGCCAGGCCTGGAGCGGCTGGGACCGGAGCAACCGGGCCCAGAGCAGCCGGGCCTGGCGGCCAGGCTTGTAGCAGCAACAGCCAAGTCCAGAGCAACTAGGTCGGGAGCGGCAGTGACCAGACCCGGAGCAGCTGGTTGTGGAACGAACCAGAGCAACAGAGGCCAGGCCCGGAGCAGCCAGGCCCGAAACAGCTCGCTCCTCGCCTGTACCTGCCCACGGCTGCCTCTCAGACATGGCTGGAAACTTTTGCGGGAACTTGAGGGTCTGCTGAATCAAGTGATGAAGGCTTAGATCTGGATGTGTTGAGTTAGTATAGCGCTGGGGTGTTGATCTGTGAGTGCCTTGGGTGGGGCCTGGATGAGGCTCGTTGACCTATTTGAAAATGTCTTTTGTGTGAAGTGTATCATTGGGCATGTGGAGGTATTATTGATATGAGAAAATGCTAAGTAACAGATTTACTATCTGAAAAGGGATTTACTATCGGGGAAAGGGAGGGAGGAAGAGACTGAACATAAACTGTGCACCTATGGATGAGGACAATGGGGGATGGGGAGGGGGCAGAGGGTGGGGTGGGAACCTGGTGGAGGGGGGAAGAAATGAGGAACCTTTGTAATAATATGAACAATAAAGATTGATTAAAAAAAAAATATTACTGAATGACATAAAGGAGAACTTGAACAGAGACACTAAATATTTTTAGCTATCTAATAAATTAACTTATAGATTTAACTATTCCAATAAAAATATTAACACCAGCATTATTTAGGCAAACTGTAATTATAGAGTTTATAGAGATCAATAACCATAGTAAAACATATAAGTCTACAGTAAATAAAACAGTTTGCAACTGGTACCAGTGTAGGAAGACCAATGAAAAAGAGTAGAAAACCCAAAATAGATCCAATATATATTTGCCAAGATGGTTGTAATAAAGGTAGACTTTTCAATCCATGAGATAAAAGATAATGATTCTGAAAATGACCTTAGGCAATTGATTAACGATTGTGGGGGAGGAGAATTCAGAGTTGAATTGCTGTCTCTTTCATTACACTGAAACAAACTCTGTGAATCAAGTATTTTTGTAAAAAATGGAATTATAAAATTAGTGTGGGGTGGAAAAACAATTTAAAAAATTATCTCACAGTAGGGAATGCTTTTCTTTCTTTCCCCTAATTTTACTGAGGAATAATTGAAAAAATTAATTGTATATATTTAAAGTATCCATATACATTGGTGGAATGCTTCTGAGACCAAGATAACTAACACATCCTTCACCTCACATTGTTACTTTGTGTGTGTGTGTATGTGGGTGTGTGTGCTGAGAAGGCTTAAGAGCTACTCTCAGCAAATTTCAAGTATACAATAACAAATTATTAACTATAATAAATAATCATGCTCTCCATTAATTAGAAATTACTTATAACTAAAAGTTGTACCTTTTGAACTATCTCTCCATTTCCCCCAACTCCTGGCAACCACCATTCTGTTCTCTGTTTCTATAAAATTTAGCTTTTTTTAAGGATTCCAATATTTGTCTTTCTCTGTCTGGCTTATTTTACTTAGCATAATACTCTCCTTGTTCATT
Source organism: Pipistrellus hanaki (assembly GCF_964339955.1). NCBI lineage: Eukaryota > Metazoa > Chordata > Mammalia > Chiroptera > Vespertilionidae > Pipistrellus > Pipistrellus hanaki. The sequence continues at coordinate 62,047,873 of NC_140503.1, forward strand.
CATATTGTCACAAATGGCAGGATTTCCTTCTTTTCATTGTATGTACATATAGACACATCATCTTAATTCGTTCATCCCTTGATAGACCCTTAGCTATTGTGAATAATGCAATGTAAACAAGATTGCTGATATCTCTTCAAAACAGTGATTTTATTTCCTTTGGCTATATACAGATATGGGATTGCTGGACCATATGGTAGTTTTAGTTTTAATTTTTTGAGGTACTGCCAATACTGCTTTTGATCATGGCTATTCCAATTTACATCCCCATGAACACTGTCTGAGAGTTCCCTTTTCTCCACATACTCGCCCCCCAAGCACTATTATTTCTTATCTTTTAAAAGTTTTGAGTATTTCTTTGTTGCATAAAAAAACACATACACCTACAACTCCATAGCAAAAGAACAAATAATCCTAATAAAAATGAGCAAAAACCCTGGCCAGGTGGCTCAGATGGTATGAGATGATATCTTTTTAAAAATATATATTTTATTGATTTGTTTTACAGAGAGGAAGGGAAAGGGAGAGTTAGAAACACCGATGAGAGCGAATCATCAATCAGCTGCCTCCGGCACACTGCCCACTAGGGATGTGCCCGCAACAAGGTACGTGCCCTTGACCGGAATTGAACCTGGGACCCTCAAGTCTACAGGCCAACGCTCCATTCAGACTAGTTAGGGCTGAGGTGATATCTTATTGTGATTTTGATTTGCATTTTCCTGATGATGAATGTTATCAGAGCATCTTTTCATATACTTGCTGGCCATTTGAATGCCTTCTTTGGGAAAATGTCAGTTCAGGTATTTTGTTCATTTTTTTTTTTTAATCCTCATCCAAGGATATGTTCTATTGTTTTGTTGATGAGAGAGAGAGAGAGAGAGAGAGAGAGAGAGAGAGAGAGAGAGAAAGAGAGAGAGAGAGAGAGCAATGTGAGAGGAAAACATTGATCTGTTGCTTCCCATACACTCCCTGACTGGGATTGAACCTGAAACCAAGGTATGTGCCCTGACCTGGAATGAAACTTACAACCTTTTGGTGTACAGGACAATGTCCCAACCAACTGAGCCACCTGGCCAGGGTCTTTGCTCATTTTTTATTTGGATTATTTGCTCTTTTGCTATGGAGTTGTAGGTATATGTGTTTTTCTTTCTTTTTCTTTTTCTTTTTCTTTTTAATATATTTTATTGACTTTTTACAGAGAGGAAGGGAGAGAGATAGAGAGTTAGAAACATCAATGAGAGAGAGTCATCGATCAGCTGCCTCTTGCACATCCCCTACTGGGGATATGCCTGCAACCAAGGTACATGCCCTTGACTGGAATCAAACCCGGGACCCTTCAGTCCGCAGGCTGATGCTCTATCCACTGAGCCAAACCGGCAGTATGTGTGTTTTTCTATGCAACAAAGAAATACTCAGAACTCTTAAAAATTAATAAATTAGACTTAAATTTTTTTTTGTATGGCAAAAAGATAGTGAACAAAGGCAAAGGTAGGCAACCTGGGAAAATTATTTACCTCTTGCAACAAAGAGGGCATTTTCTTTTTCTTTTAAAAAAAAATATTTTTATTGATTTCAGAGAACAGAAGGGGGAGGAAGAGAGAGAGAGAGAGAGAGAGAGAGAGAGAGAGAGAGAGAGACATCAATGATGAGAGAGAATCATTGATTGGTTGCCTCCTGCACACCCCTTACTGGGCATAGAGCCCACAACCCGGGTATGTGCCCCGATCGAGAATCGAACCTTGACCACCTGGTTCATAAGTCGATGCTCAACCATTGAGCCACACCAGCCGGGCTCACTGTATAATCTTGATACATACACACACAAAGTTATACACAGAACTGGATTCAAAATATGTTATTCGAAAAGTAGTACTACTACAGTTAAAGACACTAGAGGGTACTATAAGAATACATTTGAATAGAACTTCTCTTGCCAAATAGTGTTAAGTATAGCAGAAGTGATGTTAAGGCATGATCAGAAATTTAATTATGGAGATTTGTGTTCAATTTCTTTTCTTAGCCTACATGTATGGAACTTCCGGAGGAACTGCTTCAACTCAGGGACTTCCAGAAACAGCGCAGAGAGAAAGCTGCAAAAGAATATAGGATGAATGCACAGGGACTCCTTATAAGGACACTGCCATGTCCAAAGAAATCCGTGACAGAGACAACAAAGAAAGAGGAAAAATTAAGAGGTGTCTTACTTTGTGAAAAAGCTAGGCTAGATAAAGCTCAAAGTTTTACATCTCTTGAGGATGTAAATTTGCTGAAAGAAGAAGCTAATGGTAAACAAATTACAACAGAACCTCCACATTTACCTCCCATAAAGCAGGAAATCCATGAGGATTCCAGTAACAAAGTCATTTGCCCTGAATTAGAGGGGTTGGAGGGCAAGGGAATAAGCCAGAAAGAACACCTTAAGACACCCAAACAGGAATTTCAAGCAAGTTTATCTCTGAAAGAGGAGATAGAACAGTTACTAATGGTGGAAAACAAGGAAGATCTAAAACGCACAAAACAAGATGTCCCAGTGTCTCCTTTCCTTCCTCAGGAAGCCAGACTGTCTCCAAGCGGCACCTTCCATCCTTTCAGAAAAGCTGTGTTTCCCACCCTTCCTCCCTGTCCCGCGTTGGAGGAGACTGACTCCTGGATAAACTCTTCTTCCAGTCTGCCTTAAAGATCTACAGTGTGTTCTGTAGGCCAACAGTGGCTCATTTCCCCCTCCCATCAGGGCTTTCCTCGGTGCCTACATTTCTCATGTAAATTTAGTTATGCCTCAGTCATAGGCTTCAGGGGAAATTATATCCTCTTGCTTATTCCTGGGAGTGAATAAGTTAAATAATAGAAGAAGTAAATTTTCTGATTATAGCACTGGGCAGAAGAAATGTTCCCAGTGGCTAGAGTGAATTATTTCTCATAATTTGAATTTAGAGGATTTGAAGAAGGGAAAAATCTTGGGATTAATGTCTTGAAGAATCTATACTTTTAAAATTTTGTTGTGCTTTTTGGTTTAAAGAGTGTTGGTAAAACTCTTAGCTGTAAGTTTAAAAATAATTGGTACCTGACAACTTTATTAGTTCTTTTTGACTTTTTTTTTATGCCTCATAATTCTTTTTAAAAATTATTAATTTATTTTAGAGAGAGAAAAACATCATTTTGTTATTCAAATTTATGCATGCGTTGGTTGATTCCTGTACGTGCCCTGATGGTGGATTGAACCCTAAACCTTGGCATCTCAGAACAACGCTCTAACCAACTGAGCTACCTGGCCAGGGCTCTTTTTACCTTTTCAAGATATTTAAGTTGTCAATTGGAAAATGAAGATACATCTGAACTAAAAAACAAAACAAAACAACAACAACAAAAAAACTACACCCAAAATATTTAAGTTGTCAATGATATGTCAATAAAGCTGAAAAAATATGAACTGTTTTTGAATTTTGAAAGTTTTATCTGTCTTATGTCATAAACAAACAATAGTTAATGTTATCGGAAGCACTATTCCAGTTTTAATTTCGGCCCATTTACTTTTAGAAGATTCTGTCTATTTTCTAAAAAAGCTAGGGCTTTCTTTGAGTATGTCTGTTATGTAAACTTGAAGTTTGGTTCTACTCTATTGGTTTGGAATTGGTATACTTTTTAGGCTGAAAGGAAGGCAGCTTTTTACTATATTTACTAGAGGCCCAGTGCATGAAATCCATACACTGGGGGTGGAGGGGCCCTTCAGCCCCACCTGGGGGATGTTCCACTGCTGGCTATGGCCCGATCCCCTGGGGGGCAGTTGGACATCTCTTGCAATCTGGGATCCCTTGCTCCTTACCACCTTGCCTGCTCACCCCTTACCACTCGGCTTGCTGCTCCTTAGTGGCAGGCTTCTTACCGGTGAGCTCGCTGCTCCTTAGTGCTGCCGTGGAGGCAGGAGAGGCTCCCATCACTGCACTGCCAGCAGCCAGGAGCCCAGCTTCTGGCTGAGTGGCACTCTCTCTGTGGGAGCGCACTGACCACCAGGGGTCAGCCCCTGCGATGAGCATCTGCCCCCTGATGGTCAGTGTGCATCATAGTGATCAGTTATTCTGCTTGTTCCATCATAACAGTAGCTTAGGCTTTTGTTATATAGGCTAGAGGCCCAGTGTGAAACTGCGCCACCCTGCCCACCCATGCACACCCTGCCCACCTACCTGCTGCCCCTCCTTGACACCCTAACCTCCACCCAGAGCTGGAGCATGCCTTGCACCGACCCCAACCCCCCCCCAGCCTTCTCTGGCCACTTCAAGTCCCCCCTCAATAATGCGAGTTGCCTCAGGCTGGTCCTGCCTCCTGCAGGCACCTCCCCATTCTGCTCGAGTGGCTCTGCCCCATCATGGCGCCGGAGGAGAGCTTGGAAGCCTTGTGCCTGCTGCAGAGTTTTGAGCACCCGCTTCCTGGTGGCATGCGTGCTGCACTCCTTCCCCTGGCAGGTGGGGGGTGGAACACTCTTGAGTGCAAGCAATGGGTGGCGAAGGACTAGTGAGGGGGTTGCTACGGGCTCTCACCCCACCCTCCCCACCATGGATGGTCCCGCCTCCTCTGGGTGCCTCCCCACTTCTGCCCTGTCTCCAGGGCAACACGGTGGTTCCTCCCTGCCATGCACGCAGCCTCCTGCTGAATGGTCACTATGGCATGAGGGCGTCACGGCCATTAGCATATTAGCTCTTTATTATGTAGCATACTTGCAAGTTGCTCACATTCTTTTGTGTACAATAACCAGTAAACCTGTTTTTACCTTAGGTTATCTCTTACATTTCCTAATTGGGTCAGGGTAAATAAATTGGAATATGTTTGGATTTATAGGTTCAGAGTCCAGTTTAGAAATATGTAATTAGATTTTTACAGGGCTCTATTATTTATTTCGCTTAGGGAAAACTTAGGGACAATCTATGATTAGGAACCTCCTTGTCTGCATCAGCTGATTCAATTATGAATTTCACTGGGAACAGAGCTGTGCCCTTCCAAACTCCAGAGCCCAGATCTAGTCTAAGGTTAAGATGAAGGAAGGCTAGTGTTGGTCAGTAGTTACTACATCAGCCCTCAAACCCAAGGGTCATGGGTTCAATTCCCAGTCAAGGGCATCTACCTGTGTTGTCAGTAAGGGCTTGGGCAGGAGGAGACACAGTATTTTGACTCCCAGACTAAATGAATCTTTGGGCTTTATTATAGTATTTTGTCAGAGAAACACAGTCCTGAAATTGCATTTTCTCCACATCCTCATCTAGTGTGAAATGCCTACCTAAATTCCATAAGTACTGTCAGATCCTACTCTCTAGTGTTCATGCCCTATTGCTAATACTCTGTACCATTACTCAGATATCTAAAATATGCCCAGAATTTGCCGAGACCGGTTTGGCTCAATGGATAGAGCGTTGGCTTGGGGACTGAAGGGTCCTGGGTTCGATTCCGGTCAAGGGCATGTACCTTGGTTGCGGGCATATCCCCAGTAGGGGGTGTGCAGGAGGCAGCTGATCGATGACTCTCTCTCTCTCATCGATGTTTCTAACTCTCTATCTCTCTCCCTTCCTCTCTGTACAAAATCAATAAAATATATATATTTTTTAAAAATGCCCAGATTTTATCCCAACCCCTGGTCAAGTTCTTTACTGACTGTACTTTTCTACTTGAGAGCTCATGAACCACACTGCTTGCTTTCTCAAATGGGGAGAGCGGCTACAGTGTTTGGACAGGTTCAAGCCTCAGACTAATGAGAGGGCACGGACCTCTCATGGCAAAGTCACGTGCAAGTCCCAGCTTGGAGGGCAAAGCCCTCCCAGCACAATTATAACCAAAAGTTATAGTTGTAAGCTTGAACTTATGGTCTGAACATGTGGGGATGTGCCTGAATGATGTGGGTTTGGAAGAATTCAGGTGCATGTAATTGAGTACATTTGAAACCCACGAGGACGTTATAACCATGCCCTTACTTTGCATCATGGGATCTGGCTATAAAATAAAGAGACAGCTCACAGGCTGCGGCCCTGTCTCTCTCCATCAGAGAGGGCAGCGTCCCACCCAGACCCAGCTTTCTTCTCTCGTCTGTCTTTTCTTTTCTTTTTTTTTTCTTTTTTTTTTTTTCTTTTATTTTCTTTTATTTATTTTTTTAAAAATCAATCTTCATTGTTCATACTATTACAAAGGTTCCCCATTTCTTCCCCCCTCCACCAGGTTCCCACCCCACCCTCTGCCCCCTCCCCATCCCCCACCGTCCTCATCCATAGGTGCACAGTTTATGTTCAGTCTCTTCCTCCCTCCCTTTCCCCGATAGTAAATCCCTTTTCAGATAGTAAATCTGTTACTTAGCATTTTCTCATATCAATAATACCTCCACATGCCCAATGATACACTTCACACAAAAGACATTTTCAAATAGGTCAACCAGCCTCATCCAGGCCCCACCCAAGGCACTCACAGATCAACACCCCAGCGCTATACTAACTCAACACATCCAGATCTAAGCCTTCATCACTTGATTCAGCAGACCCTCAAGTTTCCGCAAAAGTTTCCAGCCATGTCTGAGAGGCAGCCGTGGGCAGGTACAGGTGAGGAGCGAGCTGTTTCGGGCCTGGCTGCTCCGGGCCTGGCCTCTGTTGTTCTGGTTCATTCCACAACCAGCTGCTCCGGGTCTGGTCACTGCCGCTCCCGACCTAGTTGCTCTGGACTTGGCTGTTGCTGCTACAGGCCTGGCCGCACCCGACCCGGCTGCTCTGGGACCGGTTACTCCGGTCCCAGCCGCTCCAGGCCTGGCCGCTCCCAGCCCGTCAGCCGCTGCTCCGGGCCTGGCTGCTCCCAGCCTGGCAGCCACTGCTCCTGGCCTGGCCGCACCAGACCCGGCTGCTCCGGGCCTGGCCGCTCCCAGCCTGGCAGCTGCTGCTCCGGGCCTGGCCGCTCCCAGCCTGGCAGCCGTTGCTCCTGGCCTGGCCGCACCAGACCCGGCTGCTCGTCTGTCTTTTCTAACTCCTTCACCGTCCCCACTCAGGTTCACCCTTGGCCATGCTGGTGCAGCACACTCAAACTCTTGGGGTTTTGCTTTAGTCTATAAAAACTTCTTGAATCCTACTCAACTCTGACCTTTCCATACATGAACCACAATTAGAGATTCTTACAAATAATATGACCTTTTAGTTTGGGATTTAGAAAATGGAGATAAATGACTTCCCTGAACAAAGATGCACCACTGAGAATAGAACCAGTGTTTCTTGCTACTTTGTTCATTAAATGTTCTTTCAACTATTGTAAGAAAAATCACTGCAGCAGCTTTGCCTCCAATCTGGCTGTGGGCTTGATAAATATTAACACAATAGAATTTAAGCTCACTATTGGTGTGTCATTGTTTTGTCACAAGGTAAGTGCCAACAGCAAACTGAGATGAGGCCTAGGGCAAACCCAGAGTGCTGGGGGTTTATAGCTGTGTACACTTATCAAAAGGCATTCATCGCTCCACTGTTGCGCTCAATGGTTGAGCGTCCACCCATGAACCAGGAGGTCATGATTTGATTCCTGGTCAGGGCACTTGGCTGAGTTTCGGTTTGATACCTAGGAGGGCATGTATAGGAGGCAGCAGATAGATGATTCTCATCAGTGATGTTTCTTACTCTTCCTCTCCCTCTCTCTGAAATAAAAACATTTTTAAAAGGCATTTGTACTGCCGAGGCCTCGGTGGATAGAGTGTCGCCCTGTGGACTGAAGGGTCACAGGTTCGATTCCGGTCAGGGGCATATATGTATCTTGGTTGCAGGCACATCCCCAGTGTGGGGTGTGCAGGAGGCAGCTGATCCATGTTTCTAGTTCTCTGTCCCTCTCTCTTCCTTTCTGTAAAAACTCAATAAAAATATATTTTTAAAAAATGTATTTGTACTGTTATAAAAATAAAATACCTTACATAAAATTTAGAAAATAAAGAGAAGAATGACTTAACTATCATCCCACATTATACAGTCCTTCGTAGCATTTTGGTATTTTCTTTGAATTTTCTCATTCTCCCTCTCTCCACATACACATATCTGAAATATAATCACTATTATACAGTAAATACACTTAAAAGTGCTTTTTATATCATGTATTTTTCCTTTTTATAATCCTAACACCTAGCATATTTAATAGATTTTAAAAAATATATTTTTATTGATTTCAGAGAGAGAGGTCGAGGGAGAAAGACAGAAACATCAATGATGAGAGAGAGAATCATTGATTGGCTGCTTCCTGCATGCCCCTGACAAAGGATGGTCTGAAATTAAACTTTAACTAAAAGCAGTGATGGTGGGCAGTTACGTCCTAGGCCGGTATCTTCACTGATGAGGTCAATCTTTACCTTAACTGAGCCTATCTGTCCTTTTGCATCTATGAAAACACACCCTTGAAATGTCTGGGTAACTTGTAACTTCCCTTTTTCTGGATCCCTAGGAGCACAACCTAAGGTGCTGGGTGCCAGTACAGATACCACAAACTCCTCCAGCACCCACCGAAATATGTGTCTATCAGATATTTTACTTATTATCCAATCTCGGGGGTTTCTCTTCCTACCCCCCCCCCCCTTTTCCTTTAGTTACAATGTATAAATATAAATATAACCTGCCTTTCTCTGGAGCATTATCTCAATTCATTGAGGTTCAAATAAACTCACAAAATTCTTTTTTTTATACATATATTTTATTTATTTTTTACAGAGAGGAAAGGAGAGGGATAGAGAGAAACATTGATGAGAGAGAATCAATCATCAATCAGCTGCCTCTTGCACACCTCCCACTGGGGATATGCCCTCAACCCAGGTACATGCCCTTGACTGGAATTGAACCCGGGACCTTTCAGTCCGCAGGCTGATGCTCTATCCACTGAGCCAAACCGGTTTCGGCTAAACTCACAAAATTCTTTACAGGTTTCAATGTTTTTTTCTCTTAACATACCCTGTTAACAACTGACACTCTGTCCACTGAGCCAACCCAGCTAGGGCTAGATGCTTTATTTTAAAATTCATATGCTATTAAGTAGAATTTGAAAAATATGAACAATAGAGAGAGAATCCAAGATGGCTGCTCGGGTAGACACCTAGCCGCAGCCGCACGCAACAATTTCAATAAAATACAACTAAAATATAAAATGGACATTACCCAGAACTACAGGAAAGTCAACTGACTGGAAATTCTACAACGAGAAGCAAGGAGAAAACCAGAAGGAAGCACGGAGGAGCTGTAAAAGCCCAAGGTACGGAGACACTCGGCGCGCGCGGAGAGGACGGAGCCGGAGAGGAGGGAGGCCGAGTGCCTGGCGGGCGTTCCCTAGCGGAAAGGAGATAAACACTCGGACTGTGCTGGGCCCCCAACTGCTCTGAACCCCCGTTCTAGGCCAGACCCTGGGGACCCAGGCTCATCCAGAGGGAGCTGGGCTGTAAGGCGGTACTCGGGGAAGCAGCGAAAGGAGGTCCCGGAGGCGCACACAGCGCGCAGAGAAGGGCCGGCCGGCTGTGCCGTAGGACTGCCCTGGCGGGAAGGAGACAGGCTCCAGACTGCTCTGAACACCACCTCCAACTCCACTTCCAACTGAACTGAACCCCAGTTTCGGGCCCATTGCGGGAGAGCTTACACTGTTTGGTAGCAGGCGAAAATCGAGGGCACCTTTCTCTCAGAGGCGCTTGCAACAAGTACTGAAGGACCCTGAGTCTCAGGAGTCGCATAGGGCGGGGCTGACGGAAGCCAAGGCTGTAGGCTCCACCCTCAAACTCCGCCCCATCAGAAAAGCTGCCTGCGAAAATGCCTAAACCAAATAGATCACAAACGAAAGAAATGGAGGACAAAAAGCGACTGGATATAGAGTTCAAAACCACACTTATAGGGTTTTTCAAGAGACTCCTAGAAAAGGCCGATAAAATAAATGAGACCTATGAGGATATGAAAAGGGATCAACAAGAAATGCTAAGGGATCAACAAGAAATAAAGAATACATTGTCTGAAATAAAAAATATTCTACAGATTCCTAAAAACAGAATAGAAGATCGCAAGAATCAAGTCAAAGATTTGGAACATAAAGAGCCAGAAGACACTCCTCTGCAGAAGCTAGAAGGCAAGAGAATCCAGAAAATTGAAGATAATGTAAGAAACCTCTGGGACAACTTCAAACGATCCAACATCAGAATCATGGGGGTCCCAGAAGATGAGAGAGAGCAAGATATCGAAAACATACTGAAAGAAATAGTGACAGAAAACTTCCCCCACCTGGGGAAAGAATTGGACTTACAAGTCCAGGAAGCACACAGAACTCCAAATAAGAGGAATCCAAAGAGGACCACACCAAGACAAATCATAATTAAGATTCCAAGAGCAAAGGACAAAGAGAGAATATTAAAAGCAGCAAGAGCTAAGCAGGTGGTTACCTATAAAGGAGCACCTATACGATTGTCAGCTGATTTCTCAACAGAAACCATGCAGGCCAGACGGGAATGGCAAGAAATATTCAAGGTGATGAATAGCAAGAACCTACAGCCAAAAATAATCTACCCAGCAAAGCTATCACTCAGAATCGAAGGCCAGATAAAGAGCTTCACTGATAAAAAAAAGCTAAAGGAGTTCATCACCACCAAACCAGAATTATATGAATTGCTGAAGGGGGTTCTTTCAGAAGAGAAAGTAAATAAAGATAAAAATTATGAACAACAAATACGTAACTATCAACAAGTGAATCTAAAAACCAAGGAAATTAAAAAAACAAATCTGATGAACAATATTAACTGTTGAATATAATATTGTAGAATCAGAGGTATGGAAGGGGAGTGAACTGATGATTCTTGGGGAAAAGGGGAGAGGGGAATGTGGGAAGAGACTGAACATATAAACTGTGCACCTATGGATGAGGACAATGGGGAGTGGGGAAAGGGCAGAGGGTGGGGTGGGAAGGCGGGGGGGGGGGAAAGGAACACTTGTAATAATATGAACAATAAAAATTTATTAAAAAAAAAAAAAAAGAAAAAAAAAAAAGAAAAATATGAACAATAAGAAAAATTACTCTTATTTCTCTAACCTGACAAAAAGGTAACATTTTTGTTAATTCCAGTGTCTATATATATGTGTTTCTCCCCCCCTACATGGTTGTATTCATACATGCATGTATATATCCTGGCTTATGAATATTTTCTTATGCTGTTACACAATCTTAGTAAAGATTTTTAATGACTGACTACAAAATATTTCTTAGAGGATGCAGTACAGTTTATGTAACTGTATTTTGGCATTTTGAAATTGTTTTCAATTCCTTACTTTATGCTTTTTTTCAAAGCTTATTTAAAAGTTTTTTTCCCATGTTTTAAATCATTTCCTTAGAATGAAATTCCAGAAATAGAAATAGCAGGTCAAAGAAGTTTTCTTGTTTTGGTTTCTATAAAAGTTTTATAGCTCTTGCTAAGTTACTTTACAAAAAAGCTAGTAAATTAAATACCTACCACTAATTTTTGTGGTAATGATGCACCATTGAGAGCATTAAATTTTTATCTTGAGTGGCATGGCATGCTTTTTTGACTTTCAAAAATCTTCATCCATAAATCTGTAGGTTTCTTATCATTTTCTGTAGCTTATCTGCATTGAATACTATGGTGATTAATAAGAATATAAATATTGGGAACACTTGAATCTCTGATGTCTAAGTTAAGGACAATACCATGGGTAAAATATTTAACCATAGAAACACTAAAATAAAACCAAAGTCTAATATACTCATGATAAATATCTTCAGAGCTCTCATCAGGAATAGCATAGAAAATTATATTGTTATATAAAATAAGAATCTTAACTAAATTGCTAGGTTCACCCTAAGATAAAGTTTAATATATATTTTATTCTACATACTCATAGGATTTGAGCTTTTGGCTCTACAACTTAATAGCCCTCTTCAAACAGGAAGTGCTGTTAAATTGTAATGAGGGCATAATGAGCAACCAAATTAAAATTACATGTCGCCCTAGCTGGTTTGGCTCAGTGTATAGTGCGTCTGCCTGTGGACGCAAGGGTCCTGGGCTTGATTGCCATCAGGGGCACATGCCTGGGTTCTGGGCTCTGTCTCCATTGGGGGGCGTGCAGGAGGCAAACAATTAATGATTCCTTCTCATTGATGTTCTATCTCTCCCTCTCCTTTCCTCTCTGAAATCAATAAAAATACATTTAAAGTAAAATAACATGTCATTGCAAAAAATAAGTCTAAACTATGCTTTCATTTAATCAGTCATGAACAGCATTCCTTAACAGAACAGAAAATATCAGAGTACATTGCAAATATTAAGAAAAAGTATTGCTCTGTGAAACTTTTTCTTCTCGTTTGTATGCCTGGGGCATGTGTGCTTTTGTGTTGGTTGCAGTAAAATCAGCTCAAGACAAGCATAGAAGGCCCTAGGCAGTTTGGGTCAGTGGTTACTACCCTTAGAGCATTGGCCCTCACACTAAGGGTCAATAGTTCAAACCCTTGACTGGAATGGAACTTCATCAATTGGTTGCCTCCAGCAATGCTCCCATGCTGGAGGGAGCATTGCTGGAGGCAACCAATTGATGAAGTGAAGTGTTTCTGCCTGACTCTTCCCCACCCTTCCATTCTCTCTGAAAACCAGTGGAAAGAATATCCTCGGGTGATATTCAACAACAAAAAGATAAGCATAGATGGAAATTTATATCTTTAAATACTGATACAATAAAGTAAAATCTAAAACCAGTGATCTCAGCTGTATCTTAAGGTAGAAAAAGAAAAGTAAATTAAACTTGGAGTAAGTAGGAGGTGAATTGAATAATGATAAGAATGGAAACAAAATTAAAAGTAGATGGATAAAGTGAATAAAACCAAAACCTGGTTCTTCGAAAAGCTCAGTGAAATTGCCAAGCCTTTAATCATATAGACCAAGAGGAGAAAATAGACACAAATTACTAATATCAAGAATGAGAGATTATCTTTATAGAAACTATCCTATACAATCCTATATAATAAAGGCTAATATGCAAATCAACCTAAAGGTAGAATTACTGGTCCCTATGACGCACACTGACCACCAGGGGGCAGACGCTGAATGCAGGAGCTGCCTCCTGGTGGTCAGTGCACTTCCACAGGGGGAGTGCCACTCAGCCAGAAGCTAGGCTCAAGGAAGTGCAGCAGAGGCACTAATGGGACCTCTCCTGACTCCATGGCAGTCGGACATCACCTGAGGCTCCAGGACTATGAGAGGCTGCAGGCCAGGCTGAGGGGACCCCCCCCAACCCCAAGTGCATGAATGTCATGCACTGGACCTCTAGTATATATTAAAGGGATAACAAGGGGCTACTTTAACAATTCTATACTGTCAAATTGAAAAAGAGTTGAAATAGACAAAAATTATTGAAACACAAATGACCAAAACTGATTCAGGAAGAAATAGATACCTGAATAGCCCTAAATCAAATTGAATGCATAATTTAAAATCTTTCCTAAAGCAAATTTTGTACCAAGATGGCTTTACTGGTGAATTTCTATTTAGGAAAGAGTAATAGCAATTTTTCCATGAAATAAAAAAGGAAGGGTCACTTCCCAACTAACTTGATGAGACCATCATTACCCTAATACCAAAACCAGAAAATGACATTTCAAGAAAACTATAGACCAATATCACTTGTGAAAATAGATATAGAAGTCCTTAACAAAATATTAGCAAATGGGATCCAGAAACATGGAAAAAGGATAATACTTAATGACCAAATGAAGTTTATTCCAGCAATACAACTGTGGTTTAAAATGAAAATGTGATGCATCATATTAATAGAATAAAGGGAAAAGACCACGTGGTTATCTCAACATCTACCAAAATGTGTTTTGTGTTTTTTTTTCTGTTCTGGTTTAAAATATATATATATATATATATATATATATATATATATATATATATATATATATATATTTTCTAAAGAGGAAGGAAGAGGGAGAAAGGATAGAAACATCAATGATCAGAGAGAATAATTGATTGGCTGTCTCCTGTTCGTCCCCTACTGGGAATTGAGCCCTCAACCTGGGCATGTGCCCTAACAGGGAATTAAGTCCTGACCTCATGGTTAATGGGTCAACGCTCAACCAATGAGCTACACTGGCAGGGCAAAAAATCTTTTCTTGACAAAATTATATATCCATTCATGGTTAAAATATATATATATATATATATATATATATATATATATATATATAAATATATATATAAATATATAATAAAATCAGTTAGCAAACTAGGACTAGCTAGGGACTTTCTTTACCTAATAAAGGTCTTTTAAAAAATCCTATAATTAACACTGAAGGCATAGGCAACAAAAGAAAATATAGATTAACTGGACTACTAAAAAATTTATGCTTTGAAATACTACAAAGATAACCAACAGAATGAAAGAATATATTTACAAATCAAGCCGAGCACAGAGGCTTTTGCAAGTCTTCTCCCATAAGGGTGTCTACAGCACAGAAGTTCTCCAAGCATAATCACAGCTGATCATCACAGCCAATTGGCCTGGAGGTCAATTCCTTCCAGTGATACCAACAACAATCAGGGCTTAACTACAACAAGACTGTGCACACAGCCCACAAAGGGGTGCACCAAGAGTGTCTGGGCCCTGGGCCCTATAGGACACCTAGCACACAAAGCCATTCTATCAACTCAGGTAAGCAGCCAAAATGTGGAGACAAAGAAACAGGTCACAAATGAGAGAAATGGAGGAAAGCAAATGACTGGATATAGCATTCAAGACCATGGTTATAAGTTTTTTCAAGAATTTCCTAGAAAAGGCTGATAAATTTAACAAGACCCTCAGGATATGAAAAAATACCAACCAGAAATTAAGCATACACTGACTGAAGTAAAAAATATTATACAGAGATCTAACAGCAGACTAGAGGAACACAAGAATCAACTCAAAGATTTTGAATATGAAGAAGCAAAAAACACCCAACTGAAAAAGCAAAAAGAAAAAAGAATCCAAAAATATGAAGATAGTGTAAGGAGCCTCTGGGACAACTTTAAGTGTACCAACATCTGAATTGTGGGGATGCCAGAAGAAGAGAGAGAGCAAGATACTGAAAACTTATTTGAAGAAATAATGACAGAAAACTTTCACCTGGTGAAAGAAATAGACTTACAAGTCCAGGAAGCGCACAGAACCCCAAACAAAAGGAATCCAAAGAGGACCACACCAAGACACATTGTAATTAAAATGCCAAGAGCAAAAGACAAAGAGAGAATATTAAAAGCAGCAAGAGAAAAACAGTTAGTTACCTACAATGGAGCACCCATTTGATTGTCAGCTGATTTCTCAACAAAAAGTATGCAGGCCAGATGGGAATGGCAAGAAATATTCAAAGTGATGAATAGCAAGAACCTACAACCAAGATTACTCTACCCAGCAAAGCTATTACTCAGAATTGAAGGTCAGATAAAGAGTTTCACAGATAAGAAAAAGCTAAAGGAGTTCATCACTGCCAAACCAATATTATATGAAATGCTGAAAGGTATTTTTTAAGAAGAGAAAGAAGAAGAAAAATGTAAATTAAAAAAATTATTAAAAAAAAATTATGAACAACAAATACATATCTATCAAAAAGTGAATCTAAAAATCAAGTGAGCCGAAACCGGTTTGGCTCAGTGGATAGAGCGTCGGCCTGAGGACTGAAAGGTCCCAGGTTCGATTCTGGTCAGGGGCATGTACCTTGGTTGCGGGCACATCCCCAGTGGGGGTTGTGCAAGAGGCAACGGATCGATGATTCTCTCTCATCGATGTTTCTAACTCTCTATCCCTCTCTCTTCCTCTCTGTTAAAAAAGTAAAATAAAATAAAAATCAAGTGAATAAAAAATCTGATGAACAGAATAAACTGGTGAATATAATAGAATCAGGCGCATAGAAAGGGAGTGGACTGACATTTCTCAGGGAGAAAGGAGTGTGGAGGGTGCAGGAAGAGACTGGTCTAAAATTGTATATCTAGCCGAAACCGGTTTGTCTCAGTGGTAGAGCGTCAGTCTGCAGACTGAAAGGTCCCAGGTTCGATTCCGGTCAAGGGCATGTACATTGGTTTAGGGCACATCCCCGGTAGGGGGTGTGCAAGAGGTAGCTGGTCGATGTTTCTCTCTCATTGATGTTTCTAGTTCTCTATCCCTCTCTCCTCCTTTCTGTAAAAAATCAATAAAATATATTTTAAAATAAATAAATAAATAAAATAAAATAAAATCGTATACCTATGGATGAGGACAGTGGGGGGTGGTAAGGGCAGAGGGTGGGGTGGGAACTGGGTGGAGGGAAGCTATGGGGGTAAAAAAGAGGAACAATTTTAATAATCTGAACAATAAAGATTAAAAAAAGAAAGAAATATATTTTAATAAATAAAAATGGGCAAAAAATATGAAATACTAAGATAATCAGAATATATATCACAAAAGAAGATATAAGATGGCCAGGAAGTATATAAAATGATGTTCAGTATTATTCATTATCAAAGAATGCAAAATAAAACTGCAATGAAATAACACCACGCATGCACTATAGTGGATGATATTTAAAAGATCGACACCATCAAATGTAGGTGAGGATAGCAACTGAAGCTCTTACATTGTTGGTGGGAGTGTAAAAAGTACAATCAGCTGAAACCAGTTTGGCTCAGTGTATAGAGTGTCAGCCTGCGGTTCGATTCCGGTCAATGGAATGTACCTTGGTTGCGGGCACATCCCCAGGTTGGGGTGTGCAGAAGGCGGCTAATGGATGTCTCTATCTCATCCATATTTCTAACTTTCTATCCTTCTTCCTTCCTGTCTGCAAAAAAAAATCAATAAAATATATGGGGGGGAAAAAAGTACAATCACTTGCCGAAGCCGGTTTTGCTCAGTGGATAGAGCGTCGGTCTGCAGACTGAAGAGTTCCAGGTTCGATTCCGGGTCAAGGGCATGTACCTTGGTTGTGAGCACATCCCCGGTGGGGGGTGTGCAGGAGGCAGCTGATTGATGTTTCTCTCTCACCGATGTTTCTGGCTCTGTATCTCTCTCCCTTCCTCTCTGTAAAAAAAATTTTTTAAACTACAATCACTTTGAAAAAAGTTTTGGCTATTTCTTTTTTCTTCTTTTTTTTGGCAGTTTTGTAACTTTATTCGACCCTCAGCATTAGTTCTCATCCACATTAACGGTCTGTAGATTTTTGAAAGTGGTAAAGGTACATAGATGACCAATGTATACAGCTTGTTTGGTGAATCTTCATTATCCTTACATTTCCTGGACCAACGTACCCAGATAGGACACCAGACAGCTCTGTTCAGCCCGGTGTCAATGCGCATGTCTGGAGTCCCTAACTCCTTCAAGGCAAACTTCTGGATCTCCCTGAGTGCCTGAGGGGCACGCTTCCTGAAAGCCAAGCCATGAATGCGCTTTGAATGTGGATGGTGTCCTCCCTGGTCCCCACCTCGTTCATGGCTGGGCGGCCCTTCTTCATCTCGCCACCTTTCTTTGCGGGAGCCACTGTCCCTGGCAAATCGGAAAGAAAGAGCCCGGGTTATTCTTGGCTATTTCTTAAAAGTTCAATATTCACTTACCCTACCATCCACGAATTCCACTCCTACGTGGTTATGCATTAATGAAGTTCATTTTTTTTAGTTGAAAGATTGGCAATACCAAGGGTTTCAGGATGTGGAGCAACCAGAACTATAAAATACACAACCACTTTATTTTTTATTTTTATTTTTTTAAATATATTTTATTTATTTTTTACAGAGAGGAAGGGAGAGGGATAGAAAGTTAGAAACATCGATGAGAGAGAGTCATCGACCAGCTGCCTCTTGCCCAACCCCCACTGGGGATGTGCCCGCAACCAAGGTACATGCCTTTGACCAGAATCGAACCTGGGACCTTTCAGTCCGCAGCTCTATCCACTGAGCGAAACTGGTTTCAGCAATACAACCACTTTAGAAGACTGTCTATTTCTTATGAATTTATCATCCCATAATCCACTCCTAGGAATTTATACCAAGAGTAATGAAAACATATATTTACACAAACACTTGGACACAAATGCTCATGATGGCTTTATTCTTTTCTTTTCCTTTATTTTTTTAATATTATTTTTTTAAACATCGATCAGCTACCTCCTGCACACCCCCTACTGGGGATGTACCCGCAACCAAGGTACATGCCCTTGACCAGAATTGAACCTGGGATCTTTCAGTCCGAAGGCTGATGCTCTATCCACTGAGCCAAACCAGTTTCGGCTCTATTCTTTTTTTATAAGTTTTATTTTTTAATTGCAGTTTGCATTCAATATTATTTTGTATTAGTTTCAAGTGTACAGCATAGTGGTTAAACAGTCAGACTTACCAGGCAGGGGAGATACCATGATCATGCTTAATTCTTAATGGTCCTAAACTGGAATCCAAATTTCCCAACAATAGGAAATGGGTAAATAAACAGTCTGTTAGTACTCAGCAATAAAAAGGAACAAACCATGACGTGCAGAACATGGATAATTCTCAAAAACGTTTGCTGAGCAAAATAAGCCAGATGCAAAAGCGGACAGAGTGCTATTATATTACGTGAAACTCCACTAAAAACAAAACTAATCTATTGTGGTAGAAGGCAGGTCAGTGGTTGCTTGGGGCTAGGGACACAAGGGAATTTTTTCAGGTGATATGAATGTCCTGTATCTTGATTGTTGTGGTATTTAAACCTGATGCCCATGTTCATCAAAACTCATTGAACTGTATATGCATTTTATTGTGCATAAATCACATCAATAAAGTTTATTTTATTTTTTATAAAACATTTTTACTGATTTCGGAGAGCAAGGGAGAGGAAGAGAGAGAGACATCAATGATGAGAGAGAATCATTGAATGGCTGCCTTCTGCATGCCCCCACTTGGGATTGAGCCCCAACCCCAGGCATGTTTCCTTGACCGGACTCGAACCTGGGACCTTTCAGTCCACAGGCTGACACCCTATCCACTGAGCCAAACCAGCTAGGGCAATAAAGTTTATTTTCAAAGCATTTGGAAGCCACTGATCTCATGTGCCTATGGGAAATAATAGTTAGAATTATAGCATTTTGTTAAATGCTATCAATGAACAGAAGAAGCAAATATATGTTGCTAATATAGTCAGATAAAGTTTAATCAAAATTTAAGAAGAAACAGTAATACATGAACATGGTCATAAAATAAATAGTACAGAAGGGATTATAATGAAAATAAATATCCCTTTCCCCTCTTCTCTCCCAACCTCAGTAATTTCCCCCAGAGGTACCCACTTTTAATATTTTAACCCCTTCCCCTCATTTTCCTCAAAGAAGTGGAGTATAAACTGCTAGATATGGATGAAAGGCATTTAATTGTGATATAAACCAAGAGGGCCAGTAACTTAAGCTGAAGGCTGCTGATCTCTCCACATGGCAACAGCAGCTTCTCTGGTTTGTATGAGATACTTCCACATTCTGGAGTTCTCAAATTCCCCAAAGTACATTTTTGTTTATAACTTGAAAGCCACCTGATGGCCAAACCCTAAATGTTTTAAATAAAAATCTTTGTAATGGAAACAAATTCTAATTAAAACATCCCTTAGGAAATGCCAAATCTGCAAGTTCCAGGAATGAGGGAAATAAGAGAGAGAAGTTCTGTTCATTATTGTGTAACTTGTTGGGATGCCATCCATAGTTTGTTTTTTGACAAGCTATTGAAATAGGAAAATCTTTATAGAGGAAAGGAAACCCTTCTTCAGTTCTTTTTTTTTTTTTTTTTTTTTTTTTTGAGAAAGTGATCTTAAAAGAAGTAAAATGTAAATGAAAATATTATGTGTATGAGGAGCATGTACTCATATTTGCCTTTAAAATAGAGAACACTGAACTGTGGATGTAAAGCTGCCTCACTGCAGTGTCTTGCATAGTAGGCTTCATTTGTGCATTCATTAGCAACTATTTTGAAGCCCCTTTTTGGAGCCAGGTACTGGCTTGGAGAACAAGAGATAAAAAGACACTGTCCCTGTTTGGACAGTGTGGCTCAATGTTTGAGTGTTCAACCATGAACCAAGAAGTCAGGATTCAATTCCTGGTCAAGGCACATGCCCAGATTGTGGACTCCATCCCCAGTAGAGGATGTTCAGGAGGCAGCTGATCAATGTCTCTCATCGATATTTCTATCTCTCAAACCCTCTCCCTTTCTTCCTCTCTAAAATCAATTTTTTTTTAGAAAAGTAAGTACTTTATAAGGGTTGATGATTATTCCACTTAACAGTGGTGGTCTTGGTCCAGCATCTGGAAGGGTTAAGCCCTCTGGAGAAGGGGCTATGCCTAAATTAATCAGGAGTCCAGAGACGAAACATTATTTTGAAAGGTATTATAGGGAGTCAGGGGAGCTTGGCTGAAGAAACCAAGTTTTCTTTGTCTCTGGACCCCTTGCTTTTTTATTAGCACAACTTGTCCTAAGGCAAGGTGGAGATATACACATCAAAGGGTAGGGTTAAGTAGAGAATCCATTGTCAGATTGGAAGAATTACCTCCAGCAGTTTGGCCAGGAGGAGGCAATAACATGTAGATTAAGATGCTCTGAGCTCTCTGGCAGCAAGCAAGCAATTCATGTGTCCTTTTCAGGTTTGGGGAAATGCCTTTCAGCCATTCCCAGCAGGCGATAACATGTGACTCAGCCCTTGTTGAGTCCCCAAGTTGCATCAACCTTTCGATGAAACTCTTGCAATTATGACATGCTGGAATTGGCTTTCAGCACCCACATTGTGCACACCCTATTAAAAAAAGAGAAGAAGAAAAAAAAAAAAGACACAGTCCCTCTTCTCAAAAAACTTAGTCTAGTGGGAGACATACACAAAAAATTAAAATAGAAACAATAGTTAGGTTCAGGGTGTACCGTGTATTGTTTAGAAGGATCAGGGCCAGACAGGGGAGGTAGAGTAGCCTTGGAGAGGATAAAGCACTTGGCCTATAACTGAGGTGTGTGTCAATAGGCTTCTTAAGAGATAGAGTAAAGGTGTGTTTTGGGTAAGACTGTGGTTGACAAACTGAGGCTCGTGAGTAGTTATCTACTCACAACTTGGAAGTTATATTTGAGTATTATTAGTTACTTTATACATATTATGTGCTGCTCTGTTTATATACATTATCTCATTTTTAAAAAAATATATATTTAATTGATTTTTTTACAGAGAGGAAAAGAGAGGGACAGAGAGCTAGAAACATCGATGAGAGAGAATCATCGATCAGCTGCCTCATGCACACTCACTACTGGGGATGTGCCCACAACCAAGTACATGCCCTTGGCCGGAATGGAACCCGGGACCTTTCAGTCCGCAGGCCGACGCTCTATCCACTGAGCCAAACTGGTTTCGGCAGTGCTTGTGTTTTTACTGGTGGGTTTTGTGACTGTCATTCTCATGCATGTGCTTTGGAATGACCTGGCTCGGTACAACTTGGATGAGGAGACAACCTCTGCAGGTTTTGGTGATGACTTTGATCAAGGTGACAATGGCTGGAAAATCATCCATACAGATGTCTTCCATTTCCCTCCATACCGTGGTCTGCTCTGCGCTGTGCTTGGTGTGGGTGCCCAGTTCCTGGCCCTTGGCATTATTTCCAGTTGTCAGGGGAAGATTACCACTGGTGGTGGCAATCTGTACTGAGTGTTGGCTCCACTCTACTTTATCATCCTCTACTCAGGCTTCTACTATGCCAGGTGCTCCAACATGTCAGGGCCGGTACAGACTGGAGTTCTTTGGCTACTCCTTACTCACTGGTTACATCTTCATCCTCATGCTGAGCACCACCTCCTTTTCCACCCCCCTGCTTCCTCGTCCCAGATCCGCCAGTTCGCAGCCTTGCTGATCCAAAGACGACTCCAGAAATGTAGATTTTAGATCGTCCTGATTTAAATTGGAGGATGGACTGAAATGATGACAAGAATAGGATGAGGCTAACTTGGATAAAAACTCTTACTTTGATTCAAATGGGAGGTGGTGAATGCTTGAATTTGATCAGGATACAGAAGTTGTTAACATGGAGAGGAATAAATAAATGAACAAGATTTAATCTACTACATACTATAATCTCTCTTTTTAATCTTCATTTAGTCTTTGTTCTATAAGGAGCTTTATTAAGGTTTACCACTGGTTATAATGCCAATGACTCTTTATCATTTTGATCATCTCCAACTCTTCCTCTAGTAGATTCATTATCAGAGGCTCAAAGGAACAATATTCCTTGACTACTTTCATGATGTAAAAATTTATCTGTGCTCTTTATATATAAAGGTTAGTTTTGCTAGATATGAAATCCTTGATTTGTATTTTCTTTCCTTGAGTATCTTAAATATGTTATTCCATTTCCTTCTGGCATAAAATGTTGCCAGTGAATCAAAATATACAAATCTAATTTTATTTCAAATTTTATGTCATGTAGTCCTATATAGACTCTTCAAAGATTTTTTTCCTTTTCTTTTTCTTTTTTTTTTTTTTTTAAAGCCATATAATTTTACTAGGTTATATTTTTGTGTTGGTCCTTCTGTATCACCATTTTTAAGATGTACAATGTGCTTTTTCAATATGTAGTTTTAAGAAGTTTTTTACATGTTAGGAAAACTTTTTTGAATTATATTTTTAGTATTTATTCTTTTTTCTGTTTTTATGCTGTAAGGACATCTGTTTTCCATGTGTCGAATTTTCTTTGCCTGTCTTCAATATTTGCAACTTTCTCTCAAATTCTTTAGTTTTCTTCATTTCTTTTTTATTCAAAGAATGCTCTTCCTTTTCATCTTCTTTTTCTTACACGGTGTTCATTTGCTCTTGGGTTCATCCTCATCTATATATATAAAAGTCTAAGTGACTGATCCCACGACTGGAAGACCGGACGGCTGGCCAGTAACTATGATGCTCACTGACCACCAGGGGGCAGCGCTCGACCCAGGAGCTGCCCCTGGTGGTCACTGCACTCCCATAGTGGGAGCATTGCTCAGCTGACCAATGGGCACCAGGCACCGGGCTCATAGCTGGCTGGCAAGCACAGCTGCTGGTCTCTAATCAATCTGGACTGGGACCAGGATCGGCACCAGCATCCAGACTGACTGGGCGCAAGCCTGTGGCTGCTTTTCTGGTGCCATGCTAGGAGTGAGGCTGCAATGACAAGCAGCAGCTGCATGGTCATGGGCACGCCAGTATCACCCTAGGATGGGCGCAGTGGGCTGGGATGAGCAGGAGTGGTGTGGTGCCCGGCCTGGGCCCGGCTTCTCCCCTGCTGCCTGCAGCTTCACACGCTACTTTGTGTGGGATTGACCGGGACAATGGGCTGGAGCCCCACAAGCTGGTGGGTAAGGCTGGGCTGTGGCGGTACAAGGGTCCACTGATCCCAGCAGGTCAGGCCAAGGGACCTCACTGGTGCACGAATTCGTGCACTGGGCCTCTAGTAGTAATAATAATAATAATAATAATAATAATAATAACTGGAGCTGCCGAAACCGGTTTGGCTCAGTGGATAGAGCATTGGTCTTTGGACTGAAAGGTCCCAGGATCGATTCTGGTCAAGGGCATGTACCTTGATTGCAGGCACATCCCCAGTAGGGGGTGTGCAAGAGGCAGCTGATCGATGATTCTTTCTCATCGATGTTTCTAACTCTCTATCCTTCTCTCTTCCTCTCTGTAAAAAAAAAAAAATCAATAAAATATATTTTAAAAAATACTGGAGCTTCCTTCATGGGTTTACTCTATCTTTCAGATCACTTGTTCCGAAGGAAGTCAGCTGCTATGTTGGGAGAATACTCAGGCAGCCGGTGGGGAGGTCAACCTGGCAAAGAACTGAGGACTCCAGCCAACATCCTATGAGGAACTTTGTCCTGCCAGCAACATTCGTGAGTTTGGAAGTGCATCCTTCCCAGTCAAGCCTGCAGATGATTGCTGGCCAAGAGTGACTGAAACATCATAAGAGACTGAACCAGAACTACCCAGCTAAATGGATGCTGGCTTCCTGATCTTCAGAAACCGTGAGATAAATGTTTGCTGCTTTAAGTGCTAAGTTTGGGAGTAATTTCCTACATTTATGAACAAATGATCCCACTTTGTAGACCTATGTTTTGCTGACTTCAGTGATGGTTTTTCAACATTTTATTATAGGAAATTTCAAATATGCAACAAAATCATAGGATTTTACAGTGAACAGACATATACCCACTACCTAGATTCTATCAAAAAATTTCTATGGCTTTTAATGGCATCACATAGAACTTGAAGGAAAACATTTCAAAAAAACTTAAACAGTTATAGACTCCAAGTTTGTCTCTTTTCAAGGCAATTGTCCCCCTTTTCAGGCAGTTCTGTTTATTCAAATATTCTTCCTTATTTTGAGTTTAGATTTGTTTTACTAAACTTCTCATCTGTTGATCCTCCCATGGTGCCATGGAACATCAATTTCTTCCCTCTCCCAAGTGATAGTCATTTGACTATTTGGAGACAAGTGTTACAATTTCTCTAAATCCCCTTTTCTCTAGTCCCTTTATTTCTCAAGCTTCCCCTGTCCTCCCACTTTGGCTGTTTTTCCAACTGACTCCAGCTAGTGGGACACACTGGTAGAAGAGTAGAGGGAGGGAGAAACCAGGATATTCACACCGCACCCACTCTTTCTGTCCCGGTTGAAATCTCCAACAGAGACTGTGTCTGCTCCATGGCTCCATTATCAGCCAGACAGTTCTGCCATGGTGTCAGCTTTTTTAGGGAACCCTGGCCTCAGTAATACCACTTCCTCTCTTTGTTCCTCCAGTGTAGGTATAGCAGAGTCTGTTGGCGAGCTCTGGACTGCCTCACCATCCATTGTGGGCTTCTCTACTCCTCCATCAGCTATGTCATTAACTTCCTACATTAAATTTCCTCTGTTTCACATACTTGGAGTGCTTTCTGTTTTCCTGGTTAGATCCTGACCGATAAAGGGATACCCCCACATAATTTTTGAGGAAAATATATCATAAGAGAGTACCTGTAGTGTTGATTAATTCATCTGTGATTTCTGGCAGAGACAGGAAATTATATTGCATGGATAAGTTGGCTTATCTGTTTCCTGCCATCCAAGTAACACCTGGAGGTATAAGAGAAACCATGTTTTCAAAGAAGCAGCAGGAATTAGATGATGAAAACTTACAATAATGATATTTTGGAAAATGACTTATTAATGAGTTGTAACTATAGGAAAGGAAGTGTGTGGTCTTTGGAATGATATCCTGTAAATGAGATTAGAAAAAAACTTGATCCCCAAGGAGGAACTGGGAAATTAAAGTCAGGCAGATGACTGAAAAGCTGAATGTACATTGAAAGGCTCCTTCCCGTTAGAAAAAAAGAGGCCCAGTCATGATGGAATATAAGCACTAGTAATGAATGCTGTCTGACTCATTGCTAATGTTTAAATAAAAAACAGGAAAAATCAAAGTATTGTTCATTAGTAGTGCTCCTCATTATATCCATGAGTTAAATATTCTATTTATGGTAATTTTTCTAAAATTTCAACAGGATGTCATTGTGATTTTCATGTATTTCCATCTACACTGCAGGTCCTGAATACATTTAAGAATTAGAGAAGAATGAGAAATAAATACGTGAATTTCAAAAAATAATTCTGGAAATCACCATCATGCAATGATGATGTCAACATTAAATAGTGGAATAAATATTTAAAAACAAAAAAATGCATAAGCCTCTAAAGGATGAAGGAATTCTTGACTAGTCAACAGCAATGATGAATTATAAATAGCAGGCCTTGCCAGATTGGCGTGAATGGTTTTCTGGGGGGTTTTTGGATTATGAATTCCAGGAACAAGAGAAGAAACGTGTTGAATATTCTACACTGACTATCCGTAAAGCATTTTGATCTAGCATCTTGTGAAATCTCAATTACGAAATTAATTAATAGCAATTTCCAGGTGAGAGTGGTAACTGGAAACTTTCAAGGAAGATTTAGAGGAACAAATGAGCAATGACAGGGGATTTTTTTAAAAACTTTTTTATTGTGAAATATACATAGAAGTTCATATAATGAAAATGCACTATTTAAAGAAAATCTAAAGTGAACACTAAGTTCAAGAACTAGAACATTGCCAGTACCATAGAATCTTATGTTGTATTTGTTTTCCATCACAACTTCCTTCTAACTCTCCAACTCCAGAGACATCATTATCCTAACTTTTATGGCAATCATGTCCTTGTTTGTTGTGTTTGTTTGTTTTTGCTTTTTAATTTTTAATTTTTTTTTTTTATAGTCAGGTCTTTATTTAAGAATCTCATCTGCCAACTTAGCGTTTTCCACCAACACGGGGAACAGAAACCTTCACAGGCTTCACAATCTTTTGCTTAGGCGCTGCCTTTGTGGGAGCCTTAGCAGCAGCCATTGCTATCTTTTTAGATGCCTGCTTAGTCTTTTTTGCTTCCTTGGCAGCCCTGAGAGCTTGTTCTCGCTGAGCTTTCCAAACTTCAGGCTTCTGGTTCCTCTGGGCCATTATATCAGCAAGAGATGCACCAGTGATGGCCCTCTGGAACGTGACTGCACAGCGGGTTCTTTTCTTTTGAATTTCTTCCTACCGCCCCCCCCCCCCGCCTTTTTTAATATATATTTTTAATATATATATATTTTTATTTTTAACAGAGAGGAAGGGAGAGAGCTAGAGAGCTAGAAACGTCGATGAGAGAGAAACATCGACCAGCTGCCTCTTGCACACCCCCTTGACATGCCCTTGACCGGAATCGAACCTGGGACCTTTCAGTCCGCAGACTGACGCTCTATCCACTGAGCCAAACAGGCTTCGGCCGACTGCCCCTTTTTTGTGCTTCCTTCTGTAGAGCACAGTCCAGTTTATCTGCCGAGGATTCCTCTTGGAAAGGAATGCCGACTTGCAATTTGCATTAAGAAATTGGAAAACCTTCCCGTCAGTCCTGGCATAGCGCCTCCCATGTCCGGGGTAGATCTTGTACCCACTGAAACTGCACAGCTCGACCTTCATGGCCGCGGCCGCCGGACAGCAGGAAGGATGGTGAAGAAGCTGTTTTTGCTTTTTAAACAGTATTATCATCCATCTATGAATTCCCCAACAGGAAAGTAGCTTTGCCTATTTTGAACTTTATTTATTTATTTATTTATTTATTTATTTATTTATTTATTTATTTATTTTAAAATATATTTTTATTGATTTAGAGGGAAATGAAGGGAGAAGTATAAAGAGATCGAAACATCGACGAGAGAAAAATATTGACTGGTTGCCTCCTGCATGCCCCTACTGGGGATGGATCTAGCAACCTGGGCATGTGTCCTGGCCAGGAATCAAACTAGGTTCATAGGTTGATGCTCAACCACTGAGCCATACCAGCCAGGCTGTATATATTAGAGGCCTGGTGCATGAAATTTGTGCATGGGGAGGGGTGTCCCTTTGCCCAGCCTGCACTTTCTTCAATCTGGGACCCCTCGAGGGATATCCAACTGCCCAGTGGGATCAGGCCTAAACTGGCAGTCAGACATCCCTCTCACAATCCAGGACTGCTGGCTCCCAACTGCTCCCCTGCCTGCCTTCCTAATTGCCCCTAACCACTTCTGCCTGCCAGCCTGATCACCCCTAACCACTCCCCTACCAGCTTGATTGATGTCTAACTGCTCCCCTGCCAGCCTATTTGCCCCTAACTTCCCTCCTCTCCTGACCTGGTCACCCCTAACTACCCTCCCCTGCAGGCTTGATCACCCCCAACTGTCCTTACTTGCAGGCCTGGTCCCTCCCAACTGCCCTCCCCTGCTGGCCTGATCACCCACAACTTCCCTTCCTTGAAGGCCTGGTTCCTCCCAAGTGCCTTCCCCTGCAGGCCATCTTGTGGTGGCCATCTTGTGTCCACATGGGACAGCAATAGCTCTGAGAGAAGCTCATCAAGACTCTTACGGATGTTACATATAATACTAGTGGCCCAGTGCACAAAATTCGTGAATTGGCAGGATGGGGGTCCCCTCAGCCAGCCTGCACCCTCTCCAATCTGGGATCCCTCAGGGATGTCCGACTGCCCTATGGGATTAGGTCTAAACCAGCAGATGGATAACCCTCTCACAATCCAGGACCGCTGAATCCTAACCGCTCACCTGCCTGCCTGCCTGATTGCCCAGAACCACTCTGCCTGCCAGCCTTCTCACCCCCAACTCCCCCCTGCCCCCCTCCCCCCGCCACTGCCAGCCTGCTCGCCTCCAACTGTCCTCCCCTCTTGGCCTGATTGCCCCTAACTGCCTCTGTCTTGTCCCCGCCACCATGGCTTTGTCCGAAAGACATTTGGAAGATCTCCCAGTCTAATTAGAATATTACTCTTTTATTAGTATAGATGTCTGCTCTGCACACACTCTATTGGTCAAAGCATGTCTCAAGTTCAAGCCAAAAGTCAATTAGGTAGAATGTATACTCCGCCCACAGGAGGCATGGCAAGTCACATGGTATGGAAAGATATATAGTTCTTTTCAAAGGAAAGGTGGTGCAATTTGTCACTACTATCAGTGTTCCCAACTTTGGTTATCATAGGTGTTATTATAAGTTTTCTTATGCAAATATCCTGATGTAAACATGCATGAATTTATCCAGCAGTGGAATTGCTAGTTATGTGTTTTCAACTTTATTAGATGATGTCAAATTGTTTTACAAAATGGTTTCACTGATTTATATACCAACCGTGTATGAGAGTTCCAAATATGCCACATTTTCATTGTATTAGGTATAATCTTTTAAAATTTTAGGTAATATAATCTGGTGAATAAGTGGTTGTAGCTTGGTAGTACTTACATTTCTGCAAGTACTAATGAGATTGAATATTCTTTTATATATTAACTAGAGGCCAAGTGCATAAAATTCGTGCACATGTAGGGTTCCTAGTGGCTGCTGGCTGTCACTGCTGCAGGCTGCCGGGACAGGGCCGGGGGGAGGGGCCATGGGTGGTTGGCTGACTTGCCCCATCCTTGGTTGAGCTCTGGTTGAACTCCCGGTCAAACTTCAGGTCAAGAAGACAGTTTGCCTACTAGGCTTTTATTATATAGGATTGACTAGGAATTTTAAAGTGCCTGTTCAAATCTTTTGTCCATTTTTCTGTTGAGTATGTGTCTTTTGCTTAATGAATTTTGGGAATTCTTTATTCTACATACCCTGTTTTCCCAAAAATAAGACAGTGTCTTATATTAAGTTTTGCTCCCAAAGATGCGCTAGGTCTTATTTTCAGGGGATGTTTTATTTTTCCATGAAGAAGAATATGGTAAACATTTATTGTTAAATGAAAATAAAGGAAATTTATTACCTGTATACGGTACACTAGTACGGTAGTTGTCAACACAAACCAGACAAACTGTGAATCCTACAGTATCAAGAATTTACTCATTTAGCCGAAACCGGTTTGGCTCAATGGATAGAGCGTCAACTTGGGGACTGAAGGGTCCCGGGTTCGATTCCGGTCAAGGGCATGTACCTTGGTTGTGGGCATATCCCCAGTGGGGGGTGTGCAAGAGGCAGCTGGTCGATGATTCTCTCTCATCGACGTTTCTAGCTCTCTATCTCTCTCCCTTCCTCTCTGTAAAAAATCAATAAAATATATTTTTTAAAAAAAGAAAGAAAGAAAGAAAGAAAGAAAAAGAATATGACTGACAACTTTAAAAAAAAAAAAGAATTTACTCAATGACAATCATGTCATCATCTTCTGGAACATCATCATAACAATCCAATTCCTGAATTTCCTGATGAATTTCTTGTGACTCCATTTCTTTCAGAATCAGTGGACCAAATCTCTCATGTTTAGCAATAGCACTGTCTTTAAATGAGTACTTCTTGTCAAGGTAGCCTGGTCACAGTGCATTTGCAATGCAACTGTCAGTGATTTTCTTCCATGAATTCTTCACCCAAGTTACAACTTCTTGCAGTTTAGGTTTCACAAAGTTTACAGTAAATTAATTTTCATTCTGAGACAGAGCCTAGGGGGCGCCTTATTTTCGGGGGATGCCTTATATTTCACTCAGAAGGAAACCTGTAAGTAGGTCTTATTTTCGGAGGATGTCTTATTTTCGGGGAAACACGGTTCTTTCTCAGATATAGTATTACAAATATCCTCTCCTGCTCTTTTTACTTCCTTTTTCACTTGTAATGATATCCTTTGTTAAATATAAGTTTTTAACCTCGATGATGTTCAGTATATTATTGCTTTCTTTCATAGTCAGTGTGGGTTTTTTTGTCTTGTTTAATAACTTTTTTTTGCCCTGGCCAGTGATCTCAATGGTTAGACCACTGGCCTGCCCATCAAAGAGTCCTGGGTTTGATTCCTAGTTAAGGGCACATATTTAGGTTTCAGATTTGATCCCAGGCCTGGAGTGTGTGCAGGAAGCAACCAGTCAATGTGTCTCTCTCCATCTACATTTCTCTCTCTCCCCTTCCCTTCCACCCTCTCTAAAAATTAATGGGAAACATATCTTTGGGTGAGGATTAACAAAACAAAACAAAAAAGAGAATGAAAGAAAAAGAAATAACTTTTTTTATTGCAAGAGTCTGAAAATATTTCTTTTCTTTTCCTTCCTTTTCTTTATTATCCTCACCTGAGGATATTTTCCCCATTGCTTTTCAGAGTGGAAAGGAGGTAGGTAGGGAGGGAGAGAGAGAGAGAGAGAAACATCTAGATGAGAGAGATATATAGACTGGTTGCCTCCCCTTGACCAGAATCAAACCCGAGTCCCTGGCCAATGAGCTAACCCCGTGGTCAGCAAACTGCGGCTCACGAGCCACTTGTGGCTCTTTGGCCCCTTGAGTGTGGCTCTTCCACAAAATACCACGGCCTGGGCTAGTCTATTTTAAAGAAGTGTCGTTAGAAGAAGTTTAAGTTTAAAAAATTTGGCTCTCAAAAGAAATTTCAATCGTTGTTCTGCTGATATTTGGCTCTGTTGACTAATGAGTTTGCAGACCACTGCGCAACCACGCCGGCCAGGGCTGAAGATATTTCTTTTGTTATGTTCTTTTTGTTTTGCACTCACATTTAGGTCTATAACACACCTGAGATTGACTTTTAAGTACAGTACAAGATATGGATCAAATTTTACCAGTTTCTGTATATAATTACTTAGTTGTTTGGTGACATTTATTGAAAAACAAAAGTGTTCCCATTATCAGATAAATAGTGTTGCTACGAGCTGTGCAACCAGAGCCAGGTCTGCTGCTGGGATCTCCTGTTTTGGGTTTTTGTCTGTCTTATGTCAATAACACATTGTCTTAATTATTGTAGCTTTATAATAGATCTTGATATCCAAAAACAACTCATTCTTCTTCTTCAAAAATATCTTGGCTCTTCTTGGCCTTTTGTATACCCATAGAAGGGTTAAACATATAAATTCCACAAATCTTTTAGAGTGTTGATTTGGGAGAATAGTGAATCTACAAATTACTTTTGGGGGACTTGACATTGTTACTAAATCATGAATTCTAAACCATGAATTTGGAATACTTCTCTATTCATTTTGTGTTTTATCTAAAATTCTTGGTGTAGTGCTAGTCTATTTCCTATAGAGGTCTTATATATCTTTGTATTTCGAAGATTGTGTGGCATGTACAGGGTGTTCCATAAATGTTTGTTTAATATTTGTTCCATAAATGAATAGGCAAATCCATAGAAACAAAAAGTAGATTAGTGATTGCCAGGGGTTGTGGGGAGGAAGAATGAGGAGTAACTGCAAATGGTCACAGGGTTTCTCTGTGGGGGTGGGGGATGGTGATCAAAATGTTCAGGATTTAGCCAGGACCTGTTTGGCTCAGTGGATAGAGCGTCGGCCTGCGGACTGATAGGTCCCGGGTTCGATTCCAGGCAAGGGCATGTACCTTGGTTGCGGGCACATCCCCAGTGGGGGGGTGTGCAAGAGGCAGCTGATCGATGATTCTCTCTCATTGATGTTTCTAACTCTCTGTCTCTCTCTTCCTCTCTGTGAAAAATCAATAAAATATATTTTTAAAAAAAATGTTCAGGATTTAGATAGAGATGATAGTTGCACAACCTTGTGAATATACTAAAAGTCACTCAGTTGTACATTATAAAAGGGTAAATTTGATATGTGAATTATATCTCAAAAATTGTTTGGCCTTTAACAAAGTAAGTTATTATTAATGTCCCTCTTTTCCGAGTACAGATAAATAATTCTTAGATAGAACAGAACTTTATGGCCGAAACCGGTTTGGCTCAGTGGTAGAGCGTCGGTCTGCGGACTGAAAGGTCCCGGATTCGATCCCGATCAAGGGCATGTACCTGGGTTGCGGGCACATCCCCAGTAGGGGGTGTGCAAGAGGCAGCTGGTTGATGTTTCTCTCTCATCGACGTTTCTAGCTCTCTGTCTCTCTTCCTTCCTCTCTGTAAAAATCAATAAAACATATTTTTTAAAAATTTTAAAAAAGAACAGAATTTATGAATGCAGCTCATTATATAACCCATACCCCAAGCTTATAAATAGCTATTTCAGTTCCTCAGTACTCGACTTGTAAGGGCTTGCGATGATACATACATTTTGTTCTTTTCATTGAGGCTTTAATTTTAGAGCAGTTTAGGCTCACAGAAAAATTGAGCAAAAGGTACAGAGATTTCCCACATACTCTCTGCCCCCACACATGCACAGCCTCCCCATTACAAACATCCTCCACCAGAATGGTACATTTGTTACAGTTGACGAACCTACAATGACACATCACAGTCAACTTAAGTCCATAGTTTACATAGGATTCACTCATGGTGTTGTACATCCCATTGATTAGGACAATTGTGTAATGACATGTATCCATCATAATGGCGTGATACTGCATATTTTCACTGCCCTAAAAATTGTTTGTGCTCCACTTACTCATCCCTCTTCTCCCCTCAATCCCAACCCTGCCAAAGACTGGAATTTCTACTGTCTCCATAGCCTTGCCTTGTCCGGAATGCCATAGAGTTGGAATCATACATTATGTAGCCTTTTCAGCTTTGCTGTTCTCACTTAGTAATATAAATTTCAGACCTGATAGCTCAGGCTTTTTTCGAGACTTAATAGCTCATTTCTTTTTAGCACTGAATAATATTCTATTGTCTGGATGTACCAAAATTTACTTATCCATTCATCTACTGAAGGATTTTTTGGTTACCTCCAGGTTTTGGCAATTATGAATGAAGCTGCTATAAACATTCATGTGCAGGTTTTAATGCAGACATAGTTTTCAGCTTTTGGAGACAAATATCAAGGGGCATGATTGCTGGATCATATGCTAAGAGTATGTTTAGTTTTGTAAGAAACTGTAAAATTGTCTCCCAGAGTGGCTGTACCATTTTGCATTCTCATTAGCAACTGAAAGAGGGTTTGGTTTCTTCCACATCCTCACTGGCATTTGGTGTTAGGGTTCCAGATTTTGGCCTTTGTAATAGGTATATAGTGGTATCTCGTTTTAATTTGCATTTCACATGTTGAATTGCCATCTGTATATCTTCTCTGGTGAGATGTCTGTTAGGTCTTTGGCCCATTTTTTAATAGTATGTTTTTATTGATTTCCGAGAGAGAGGAAGGGAGAAGGTAATAGAAATATCGATGAGAGAAAAACATCAACATGGATTGGTGGCTCCTGCACACCTCATACTGGGATTGAGCCCATAACCCAGGTATGTGGTCTGATCAGGAATCAAAACAGCGATCTCTTAATGGGTTGATGCTCAACCACTGCACCACACCAGCTGGCTCTTTGACCCTTTTTAAAATCAGATTGTTTTCTTAATGTTGGCCTTTAAAAGTGTTATGTATATTTTTTGCAGTCTTTTATCAAATGTGTCAAATATTTCCTCCCAGTCTGTGGCTTGTCTTCTCATCCTCCTGATGTTGTCTCTCATCGTGCAGAACTTTTTAATTTTAATGAAGTCCAGCTTATTGTATATAAGCATAACCAATGGACGCAAAACTCTGGGGAGGGAGGGCATGTATGGGAGTGGGGGGCAATGGTATGATATGTACACATATAATACCTTAATAAAAAAAATTTAAAAAATAAATAAATGAAGTCCAGCTTATGAATTATTTCTCTCATGGATCATCCCTGTGGTGTTGTATCTAAGAAGTCATTACCTTATCCAAGGTAATCTAGATTTATCTCCTATGCTATCTTCTACCATGTTTCTCCGAAAATAAGACCTACTTACAGGTTTCCTTCTGAGTGAAATATAAGGCATCCCCCCGAAAATAAGGCCTATCTCCAGACTCTTGATATTGCAATAAACAAGCCATTCAAAGACAATTTGCACAAGGAAATTAATGACTACATTGAAAATAGAATGGAGAGAAATCAGCGTGGAAACTTTGTGAAATGTAAACTGCAAGAAGTTGTGACTTGGGTGAAGAATTCATGGGAGAAAATCACTGACAGTTGCATTGCAAATGCACTGCGAGCAGGCTACCTTGACAAGAAGTACTCATTTAAAGACAGTGCTATTGCTAAACATGAGAGATTTGGTCCACTGATTCTGAAAGAAATGGTGTCACAAGAAATTCACCAGGAAATTCAGGAAATGGTGATGTTCCAGAAGATGATGATATGATTGTCATTGAATAAATGAGTAAATTCTTGATACTGTAGGATTCAGTTTGTCTGGTTTGTGTTGACAACTACCGTACTACCGTACCGTATACAGGTAATAAATTTCCTTTATTTTTATTTAACAATAAATGTGTACCGTATTCTTCTTCATGGAAAAATAAGACATCCCCTGAAAATAAGACCTAGAGCATCTTTGGGAGCAAAG
Organism: Pipistrellus hanaki; assembly: GCF_964339955.1. Taxonomy (NCBI): domain Eukaryota; kingdom Metazoa; phylum Chordata; class Mammalia; order Chiroptera; family Vespertilionidae; genus Pipistrellus; species Pipistrellus hanaki. Next base: position 62,082,651 of record NC_140503.1, read on the forward strand.
ATTAATATAAGACACTGTCTTATATTCGGGGAAACAGGGTAGGAATTTTATACTTTTACATTTAGTTCTGTGATCCAATTTGAGTTAATATGGTCTATATCTAGATTATTATTATTATTATTGTTGGCATGTGTATAGCCAATTGTTTTAGCACCATTTATTGAGGAGATTCCATTGTAGCTATATAACACTTTAAATTACTAAGTGCCAATCTCTGCTCCCTCCTCCTCAAATTTTAAAAAGAGGATCACATAAGAGAATAAGAGAACAGCATCAGAGAAAACTGGTATGACTATATGAGAAGTCAACTTAACAACAATGTAAGAGATATAAAAATGTTTGAACCCTTTGATTTGTAATTCTATTTTTAAAAAGTCAGTTCTAAGAATTTAAGTGGAAATGCAAACACAAATATTCACCACAGCATTCATTTTAACTATGAAAAAATTTGGAAATAGTCTAGCTTTTAGGTCAATACTACAGTAAATTATGGTAACTCTAAATGATGCATCCATCAAAATGCTTTTGAAAAATTTTTGATAATGTGAAAAATGCTTAGATTATGTTTTAAAAAGCAATAATCAAAATCATAATCAGCCGGGACTGGTTTGGCTCAATGGATAGAGCGTCGGCTTGGGGACTGAAGGGTCCCGGGTTCGATTCCGGTCAAGGGCATGTACCTTGGTTGTGGGCACATCCCCAGTAGGGGGTGTGCAGGAGGCAGCTGATCGATGACTCTCTCATCGACGTTTCTAACTCTCTATCTCTCTCCCTTCCTCTCTGTACAAAATCAATAAAATATATTTTAAAAAAATCATAATAAAATAAAAAAAAAATCATAATCAATTTTTAAAAATCTATATTTATCTCAGCTAGTATGGTTGAGCATTGACCTATGAACCAGGAGGTCACAGTTTGATTCCTGGTCAGGACACATGCCTAGGTGGCAGGCTCCATCCCCAGTGGGGGAGGGTGTAGGAGGCAGCCTATCAATTATTCTATCTCATCATTGATGTTTTTATTTCTCGAGCCCTCTCTTTCCCTCTCTGAACTCATGTAAAAAAACTATATTCAAAGAAGATAGGAAGAAAATGCACCAAACACTATCAGTCATCATCTCTGAATTGTAGAATTATGGCTGATTTTTTAAAGTTTTTTATCCAATTTTTCTGTAATAGTACATAGTAATACTTTTTTGCTTATTTACTGATGGTTGTTAATCCTCACCTGATGCTATTTTTCCATTGATTTTTAGAGAGAGTGGAAGGGAAGGGAGAGACAGATGAAGAGAAACATGGATGAGAGAGAGATACATCAATTGATTGACTCTCATAGGTGCCCCAACCAGGGCCGGGATGGAGGCTGCAACTGTGGTAGATGCCCTTGACCAGAACTGAACATGGGACCCTTCAATCCATGGACTGATGCTCTATCCACTGAGCTAAAGAGGCTGGAGCGATGATTTTTACTCATTTATTTACTTATTTTTTAGAGAGGGAGAAAGAGAGAGAGAGGAAGGAAGGAGGGAAACATTGATTTGTTGTTCCAAATGCATGCATTCATCGTTTGCATTTTATATGTACCCCTACTAGGGAGGAAACTTGCAACCTTGGTGTATCAGGACCATGCTCCACCCAGCTGAGCCAAGGCCATAGTAATACTTTTTTATTTTGAGTATTTACTAAAAAAATTAACTCTTGTTAGGTAAATAATCTTAAAACCTGGAAGAAAGGTTTTCTTAGTTCCCCATCTCACCACATTCCAAGAAGGAATTCTTAAGTAATTGTCAAGTATGTTCCAAAGAGACCTCAGGTTTGGAATCACAGTTGTTATTATCTTCTACAAGTAGGAAAATGTTTTTCTATAATGGCTGATTTGCTTATGTTTTTCTGGCTGATAAGCCTGTTTTATCTGGGCTAATAGAACTGGAGTAGTTTCTTGAGAGAGAGTGATAATATGTCCTTTTTTTGTTGTTGTTAATCCTCACCTGAGGGTATGTTTTCCTTGATTTTTTTTATTTTTTATTTTGTTGTTAATCCTTACCTGAGGATATTTATGGAGAGAAACTATGATGCAAGAGAAACATATGATTGGTTGCCTCCAGCATGGCCCCAGACTAGGGCCAGAAATTAAGCTCACAACCAAAGTACGAGCTCTTGACTGGAAATGAACCCAGGACCTTTCAGTCCGTGGGCTGATGCTCTATCCACTGAGCCAAACCAGCTGGGCTCCTTTGGAAGGTAGGGAAGGAAGGAGAGGGAAACATCAATGTGAGGGAGGCACATCAATTGGTTGCCTTCCACATGCCCCCCCAATGGAACCTGCAATTCAGGTAAGTGCCCTTGACCTTTTGGTACTTGGGCCAATGCTCTAACCACTGAGCGACACTTTGCCAGGGAGAGAGTGATATAGTCTTACAGGTTTCCTAAAGTGATTTCTCTGAGGAAGAGAGAGCATTGATTGATAACTCCTACTCATCCTGCTAGTCCAGCTCAGGTGTCCTATACTTCAGGAGACCTCTGATGCACCCTCACCCGCCAAGTCTGGGTTAGGTATACCACTGAATTCTTCATTCTTATTGCTATCTTTGCACTCACTGCATTGAGTCATAATGATTGGTTTTCGTATCTGTCTTCCTCATCAAGCTGCACTCTTTCAAGGTGGGTCCAGGTTTTGCTCAACTTCGTAGCCCAGACATCTGGTACAGTGTTATCATTCAGCATTCTGGGAGAGCACCTGAGGGACAAATGCTGAGAAACTGATGAGAGGGCAGCTTCCATGGGTTCCATGTGTGAAAGAAAAGAGCCACATGCTAACCTGACAAGCTCAGGGGAGGCCTGCGTGGCAGCCTTGCAAACTTAGAGACCTAAAATAACCACAAAAGATGGTTTGAAAATTAAATATCTAACTACAAACATGTTATAGTGGGTAGTCATGTTCTAGGCCCATATTTTCCCAGGCAAAGATCAACTTCGATCTTTTCACTGAGCCCATTTGCCTTTTTGCCTCTAAGATAACTTATCTGTGAGATGTCTGGGTAACTTGTAACTTCCCTTTTTCCGGAGCCTCTGGGGCACAACCAAATGTGGTGGGCTCCAGGACAGATGCCTCAAATTCCTTCGTTATCATGTTAACTGTTCCTGCTTTCACCTGAGTATAGGTCCATCATTTTACTTTTTATCCAGTCCCAGGAGTTTCGCACCACTTTGCTTTCTCCCGCCTCCTTACTCCATCACCAATGAATTTCATGTAACCCACCTATGTCTCTCCTTTGATTTCAGTGTATAAATCAGTGTTTCCCAAACTTCTCTCATGATGAGAATCACCTGGTGGAGTTGTTAAAATACAGATTCCTGAATCCCAACTAAGAAGTGCTAAACTAGAGAGGATCCAAGATGGCTGCTCGGGTATACACCTAGCCGCAGCAGCTCACAACAATTTCAAGGGAATACAACTAAAATGTAGAGTGGACATTGCCCAGAGCTACAGGTAGTCGACTGACTGAAAAATCTACAATAGGAAGGAGGGAGAAAACCAGAAGGAAAATCAGAGGAGCTGAAAAAAAGCCTAAGGTACGGAGACATGCTGCGCGCTCGCACGCACGCGCGCGCGGAGAGGTCGCAGCCGGAGAGGAGGAGAGGGCTGGGTGCTGCCTGGCGTTCCCTAGCAGGAAGGAAATAGAACCCCCAGCCTGGGCTGAACCCCCGAACCGGCAGCGCTGAGCCCCAAGTTATGTGCCAGACCCTGGGGACCCAGGCTCCGGCAGGGGGAGACAATCCCGGGGGACGGCGAAATGCGGGGCCCCTGGAGTCGCGCGCACATGGCGCACAGAGGACTGAATGTTGACTCTGATGCTGGATTACCCTAGCCGGAAGAAACAAAGCCTCCGGCGGCAGCTCTGAGCCTCAGTCCAGACCGCCACGAACTACAGGTCTGGGCCAGTCCCTGGGGACCCAGGCTCCGGCAGGGGGAGACGGAGCTGTGAGGTGGAGTCCTGGGAGCGCGGCGAAAGGCCGAGCCCCCGGAGTCGCGCACACTGTGCGCAGAGGACAGTCTGTTGACTCTGATCCTGGACTCCCCTAGTGGGAGGAAGAAAGAAAGCTCCAGACTGGAGGAACGCCACGAGGAGCAGGAGCTCCTGCCGGACACCGGCCAGCCGGGCGCCAGCAAGGAGCCGGGCGACGGGGCCCCCAGTGGGGGGGGGGGTGCCCCTGAGCCTTCGACTGCTGAGCGCTGGCAACGGAGCCAAGGACGGGGGCTACTTCCTGGGCGGCGCCGACCCCGGCAACAGACTGGAGCAGCGCGGGAGCCCGCGGAGAACAAAGGGGTGCCACAGGCCAACCTGCTGAGCTCCCAGGACAAGGAGGAAGAAACCAAAGAAGTTCTCAATGTGAAGAAATCAAGTGAGAGCAAATGATAGTAAAATTACTTAAGAAAGAATACAAAGAAGATCTTGAAAAATCAAAGACTACGTCAGAACTCAACGCACCAACCAACATTGCAACATAAATGCGTTTTGTTTTTTTTTTAAAAAAAGAAAAAAAAAAAAGAGAAAAAAGGGACAGAATGTTGGAACAGCGGCGACCAGGCCTAGAGTGGCCAGGCACAAGGCAGTGGCAGCTGGGCCTGGAGCAGCAGTGGCCAGGCCCCAGAGCAGCATCAGCCAGAACAAGAGCATCAACGGCCAGCACTGGAGCAGCCAGACCTGGGGCAGTGGCAGCCAGGCCTGAGGCAGAGGCGGCCAAGCCCAGGGTGGCCAGTCCAGGAACACCCAGACACGGAGTGGCTGGGCCCGGAGAAGCCCGGCCCAGAGCAGCCGGGTTGGGAGCAGCTAGGCCCAGAACAGCAGTAGCCAAGCACGGAGCATCCAGGCTGGGAGCGGCCAGGCTCGGAGCAGCCGGGTCGGGTGCGGCCAGGCCCGGAGCAGCGGCGGCCAGGCTGGGAGCGGCCAGGCCCGGAGCAGCTGGGTCTGGTGTGGCCAGGCCTGGAGCAGCGGCTGCCAGGCTGGGAGCGGCCAGGCCCGGAGCAGCAGCTGCCAGGCTGGGAGCAGCCAGGTCCGGAGCAGCTGGGTCTGGTGTGGCCAGGCCCGGAGCAGCGGCTGCCAGGCTGGGAGCGGCCAGGCCCAGAGCAACAGCTGCCAGGCTGGGAGCGGCCAGGCCCGGAACAGCCGGGTCTGGTGCGGCCAGGCCCGGAGCAGCGACTGCCAGGCTGGGAGCGGCCAGGCCCGGAGCAGCCGGGTCTGGTGCGGCCAGGCCAGGAGCAGCGGCTGCCAGGCTGGGAGCGGCCAGGCCCGGAGCAGCAGCTGCCAGGCTGGGAGCGGCCAGGCCCGGAGCAGCCGAGTCTGGTGCGGCCAGGCCCGGAGCAGCGGCTGCCAGGCTGGGAGCGGCCAGGCCCGGAGCAGCCGGGTCTGGTGCGGCCAGGCCCGGAGCAGCGGCTGCCAGGCTGGGAGCGGCCAGGCCCGGAGCAGCCGGGTCTGGTGCGGCCAGGCCAGGAGCAGCGGCTGCCAGGCTGGGAGCGGCCAGATCCGGAGCAGCAGCTGCCAGGCTGGGAGCGGCCAGGCCCGGAGCAGCCGGGTCTGGTGCGGCCAGGCCCGGAGCAGCGGCTGCCAGGCTGGGAGCGGCCAGGCCCGGAGCAGCGGCTGCCAGGCTGGGAGCGGTCAGGCCCGGAGCAGCGGCTGCCAGGCTGGGAGCGGCCAGGCCCGGAGCAGCCGGGTCTGGTGCGGCCAGGCCCGGAGCAGCGGCTGCCAGGCTGGGAGCGGCCAGGCCCGGAGCAGCCGGGTCTGGTGCGGCCAGGCCAGGAGCAGCGGCTGCCAGGCTGGGAGCGGTCAGGCCCGGAGCAGCCGGGTCTGGTGCGGCCAGGCCCGGAGCAGCGGCTGCCAGGCTGGGAGCGGCCAGATCCGGAGCAGCAGCTGCCAGGCTGGGAGCGGCCAGGCCCGGAGCAGCCGGGTCTGGTGCGGCCAGGCCAGGAGCAATGGCTGCCAGGCTGGGAGCAGCCAGGCCCGGAGCAGCGGCTGTCAGGCTGGGAGCGGCCAGGCCCGGAGCGGCTGGGACCGGAGCAACCGGTCCCAGAGCAGCCGGGTCGGGTGCGGCCAGGCCTGTAGCAGCAACAGCCAAGTCCAGAGCAACTAGGTCGGGAGCGGCAGTGACCAGACCCGGAGCAGCTGGTTGTGGAACGAACCAGAGCAACAGAGGCCAGGCCCGGAGCAGCCAGGCCCGAAACAGCTCGCTCCTCGCCTGTACCTGCCCACAGCTGCCTCTCAGACATGGCTGGAAACTTTTGCGGGAACTTGAGGGTCTGCTGAATCAAGTGATGAAGGCTTAGATCTGGATGTGTTGAGTTAGTATAGCGCTGGGGTGCTGATCTGTGAGTGCCTTGGGTGGGGCCTGGATGAGGCTGGTTGACCTATTTGGAAATGTCTTTTGTGTGAAGTGTATCATTGGGCATGTGGAGGTATTATTGATATGAGAAAATGCTAAGTAAGAGATTTACTATCTGAAAAGGGATTTACTATCGGGGAAAGGGAGGGAGGAAGAGACTGAACATAAACTGTGCACCTATGGATGAGGACAATGGGGGATGGGGAGGGGGCAGAGGGTGGGGTGGGAACCTGGTGGAGGGGGGAAGAAAAGAGGAACCTTTGTAATAATATGAACAATAAAGATTGATTTAATAAAAAAAATAAAAATAAAAATAAATTTGTTATGAAAAAAAAAAAAAAAAAAAAAAAAAAAAAGAAGTGCTAAACTAGAGTTTTTGGGAACATATAGGTAAAATTGTATACTTAACTAGTGCTCTAAGACAGACCAGGAAACAAAAAATGAGCACTAAGAGCACTAGTTAAGTATGCAATTTTACCTATATGTTCCCAAAAGTTCTAGTTTAGCACTTCTTAGTTGGGATTCAGGAATCTGTATTTTAACAACTCCACCAGGTGATTCTCATCATGAGAGAAGTTTGGGAAACACTGGTATAAATAGAGAAATGTAACCCGCCATTCTTCGGAGCATTATCTCAATCCGTTGAGGTCCTGCTTCCTGGCATATGTCGAAAGTTTGGCTCAAATAAACTCACAAAAATTCTTTACAGGTTTCAATGGTTTGGTTTTTTTTTTCGTTAACACATGGGATGTCAGCGAATCTGTTTGGCAATTGATCACACTCGGCGGCCACAGGAACATATATCAGATGTTAGGGGTCAGCTTCTCAGACGGACTGAATGGCATACCAGGAAGGAAGGGAATGACAGGAATCTCTGCTGGTAAAAAGATTATTTCTCAAGTCTGTTTTTCGAAGTCTGCCTCCGGGGCTGTCAGCATCACAACCACTGCGTGCTGATTTACCACGTGGATTCCCGGGCCTCTTCTCAAGTCCTTCTGAATCCAAGTGTGCGGAGCGGGCGGAAGGAGCCTGCCTGGGAACAGCTCCCGGTGGCGCGCTCAGGCCGAGGCCTCTGGAGCGGGTCCTGTAGGGTGGGGTCTGAGCACCCTGTGTGCAGGTACAGAGAGCCTGCTTTATTCCGCAAAACCCGTTCTGGGCGAGGTTTCAACCCACCACAACTAACAGACCTGTGGCTCCATCTCAGAGATTGCTAGTCAGTAAGTTTAGGGTACGTAAATCCTGAGAATAAATGTAGAAAAAAAGTAGGTGCAAGCTCAGCAAGCACCGAGTGTATTTAGAAATAAGTTGTCTAGTTTGACTGGGAAGGAGAATTTTTTCCCTAAAAATTTATGAAAAGCCCTAACTGGTCTGGCTCAATGGATAGAGGATCAGCCTGCGGACTGAAAGGTCCCAGGTTTGATTTCCATCAAGGGTATACACCTTGGTTGCGGGCATATCCCTAGTAGGGGGTGTGCAAGAGGCAGCTGATTGATGTTTCTCTCCCATCAATGTTTCTAACTCTCTAATCCCTCTCCCTTCTTCTCTGTAAAAAAATCAATAAAATATATTTTAAAAAATTATGAAAATATTCACAAACCTTTTAATTTATTATATATTTTGACTAGTCTGTATTTACTTACTCTATGCAAACAATGTGTTATTTGAGAAATGGGAAGATAAATTAGACATTGTTGTGGGGTCGAACCCTGGGTTCAAAAATAAGACCACCGGAGGCTGATTAATTAATTAAAAAAAGCAGGCAAGGATTTATTGACTGGCCAGGACAGCCGGGAGAGCACCACACGCAGGTGGACTCCAAATGACTGCACCGTTTCAGGGGTAGGCAATTCCTTTTAAAGGTTTAAACCGCAAGAATTTTCCTTTTGTTCCTAAATCCTAAAGACTAAATTCTAAAGACTGGGGACAGCCCGCAGGGTTGGTTCCCAATCACATCCTGCTAGACATTGGAATGTGGCCCTATATTGCCCATAATACAAAAGCAGAACTAAAGGTTATCTATAGTTTCTACCCCTGAAGCTACTGAGTCAGTGGGAGTCAATCTCCTGTAACTACCCTATTGTTTAAGCAAGTAATCGAAGGTCGAAGTCAGATAGCAAGGTGAAAATTCCAACAGCAGTTTTTACCAAAGTATGGTTGCCACTATATTTCAACATAGCTTTTATGTTTAAGGCTTTTATAATTGGAAAAATAAGGTATGTGGAAATAATTGTTGTAATGACAAGTAAGGACCTTAGAATGGGGGAGACCTGAATGAACCAGTGAGAGCTGGCATGAAGCCCCTCATTGTGTCCAAAGAACATAATTTTGGGGTCAGTTTCTGAAGAAAGATCCCAAAATGCGGGGTCACGACACGGTTGCAGGATTTATCAGTGCGGATACTGGCCAATAAGTAAAAGAGAGAGAATCATATGAGCCAGTGTAAGCAATACTGTAGAGAGGAATAGTTAGAAACTGTGTAAGGGGTCAGAGCTTTGACTGAAAAACAAACTTCCTTCTCACTCCGGAAGGAAACTGGAGTGAGAACCAGGGTCCAAGTCAGAGGTCTTTGTCTAGACTCACCATGCACATTGGAGTGGTAAACAGGAAGACTCAATTTAGTGTTCTTGCAGACATCCTAGACTGTTCACACCAGGCCAAGGGCAGCCTACTATATCCTCACTAGAGGAAGAGGGACAGAAATTGTGCCAGGCGAGTTCCTCCATATTTGGAGCTGGTGGGGGGTGAGGGATGGGGGAGGAAGAGGAAGGGGGAGGAAGGTTGATGGTGGGAGGAAACGGCAGGTGGCAGGCTCTCTGTACCTAAAAACATCTGGGGCGGGGCTGGAACTAGCAGGAGACAGTCCATCTAACACTGCTTTTTTGCATAAGAAAGGTATAGATCCAGTCGGATTGAAAGAGAAGTGGGAATGAGGATAAGTTTTTGTGGAGGAGTGAGAATTTGAAAGGAACTCGAGAAATCAGTGCTAAGTAAGGAAAATGAAACTTACTGGTCTGGGTTAACAAGGTCACTTCTGGAGCCCTTCATATTATTAGGAATTATGTAGCAATTCATCAAAATCTTGGCCCCCTGACAGACTTAAATATTTTCATTGTGTGTATGCAATTGAATCCTAGAATTAAAAAAAATAAAATCCTGAATGTATGCCATTTAACTCTAGTGACTTTTCCTTAGGTTTCTGAGCTGTTAATTCTTTTCTTTCATCACTGGAAAAATATTATGCCTTTTCTTTCTGGCCTTCATGGTTTCTTCATTTTTAAAAATTTATTTTTCAATTACAGTTTATATTCACTGTTATTTTGTATTAGTTTCAGATGTACACATAGTGGTTATGAAGTATGGTAGCAACTATACTTGGGTAAAAATTGCTGTTTAATATTTTAACCTTGCTGTTTTAGGTTTTGTACTCATTTAAAAGTTATTTTTATTTTCTGAACTTATATACGCTATTCCAATACTCCATTGATGATGGTTTGAATATCCCATTGATGGTGATCTCACTGGTTACTGAAGCACATTCTTCTGGGACTCAGCACAGATCAATTATCCTAAATTGTCTCAGGAGCTACAGATAACGTGTTCCGGTTGACTCAGTGGTCCCGGGATCAGGAGAGCACAAATGATCATAAAACGCCTCAGCAGCTGCAGAGTGCATTCCCGTTGACACAGTGATCCCAGAATCCGGACAGCACAATTATTCTAAATTGTCCAGGTGGTCCCAGATTATGTGTTTCCGTTGATTCAGTGATTCATAGATACTTAGATAACTAACTTGCTCAGTTTCATTTCTGTAAAATCGAGAAACGGGTTCCTCATTACAGACCAAAAGATTTAATCGATATTTTTGGGATATTCTGCCAATAGAAGCCAGATGTGGCAAACTGTTCAGGGCTGTGAGATTTGGAGCATCAGACTCTCGTATGCCACTGGCCTTTAATAAATGACTCCATAATTTGACTTTTGAGGCGTCCTTTTGTAAGATGGGGGTTACACTACACCAGTTAGATAATAATAAACTTTACAAAGTGATCCCCACCGTATTTCAAGTACCCACCGTATATAGTTATTACAGTATTATTGACTATGTTCCCCATGCTGTACTTTATACCCCTGTGACTTTTGTAACCACCAATTTGTACTTCTTAGTCCCTTCCCTTTTTCACCCGACTCCACGATCGGCCATGGTTTCTCATAAGAAATTCACTGTCATTCAAATTGTTTTTCCTGAACAGGCCATGTGTCATCTGTGTCATCTGAGTGTTGGCTTCTATTGGTTGTCCTCTTTCACTCAAGTTGAGATCTTGGTTCTTAGTGGTTCTCCACTGAAATATGACATTTTCATATTTTGTCTTTAAATATTTGGGTGTCCCAAAAATGTATATACACTTCTATATTCATTTATTTTTATTATTTTTAATGTACACACACTTTAACAGCTCAACTGTTGTTTCGTTTTCGATTTAACTCATTGGAATTAATAATGGTATTCAAAGTGTGTATACATTTTTTGGGGGGGACACCTTATATAATTCTAGATCTTATTTAAGCCTATTTTCTTTTTTTTAATTTTAGAGAGAGAGAAAGGGAAAAGGAAAGAAAGATCTATGTGAGAGTGGAACCTTAATCAGCTGCCTCCATCATGGCCCCTACTGGGTATCAAGCTGGCAACCCAGGTATGTGCCCTGACCGGGAATTGAACCAGCAACCCCTTTGCACAGGATGGCACCCAACCAACTGAGCCACAGTGGTAGGGGTTCTTGTTATCCCCAGATGGGATGAAAGTTCTGGCTCGGTACTGGGCTTTCTCTGATGCCACTTTGCCAGGGGTGTTGGGGCATCTTGTTAGGGGCTGCAAGAGTGGAAGTCTAGGCTCCCCACTCAGCCTTTGCTGGCCTGCGGGGGTGCTGGCCCATAGTTTTTTTCTGTGGAATTTGGGTGGAGTAAAGTGATTGCTGGTAATAATTTTCTGTCTTGCTAGGCTGCCCTTTTCCTGATGCTTTGGCTTAAGAAATGAACTTTCGTTGGGCCTTTTCTTGTTTGTTAATTATTAATTTATGTTTAACTGAAAGAAAAGCTTTCTCTTCTGTACCATTCATTCACTCATTCATTCATTTATCTATATATCTATCATTGCGTGAATTCTTATAAGTAATGATATTTTACTATAATTACTTTTTTAAAAATATATTTTGATTTTTTACAGAGAAGAAGAGAGAGAGAGAGTTGAAACATTGATCAGCTGCCTCTTGCACACCCCCCACTGGGGGTGTGCCCTCAACCAAGGTACATGTCCTTGACCAGAATCGAACCTGGGACCTTTCAGCCCGCAGGTCGATGCTCTATCCACTGAGCCAAACCGGTTTCCGCTATAATTACTTATTTCGATGCTCAAATTATCTCAGATTTGGCCAGTGGGGTCTCCCCTTAGTTGCTTCCTATCCCTCTGTAATATGTCTTTATTCAGAGAGAACATGTAGAGCTCTAGCCAGTTTTTCTGAATGGTTAGACCATTGACCTGGGACTGAAGGGTATCAGTTTCAATTCCCAGTCAAAATGACATACCGTGGCTGCAGGCTTAACCCCAGTTGGAGCACATGCGGGGGACAACCAATCCATGTGTCTCTTTCACATCGATGTTTCTCTTTCTCTGTCTCTCCCCCTCCCTTCCACTCTCTATAAATCAATGTAAAAAATATTCTCAGGTGAGGAATAACAAAAAACAAAAGAAAAGATGAAAGAAATACTGTTATTTCTTTCTATTTTTAAAAAAAGACAACATGTAGAAATATATGTAAAAAATCCCAAAAAATCTATAAAAATGCTACTAAAACTATAAGTGAATATTATAATGTTGTAGGACACAAGAATAATATACAAAAATCAAGTATATTTCTACACAATAGCAGCAAGCAATTGAAATTAAAATGTTTAAAAAAATTACCATTTACAACAGCAAAAAGCCTGAAATATTTAAAGATAAATCTAATGAAATTTGTGCAAGATTTGTATATTGAAATTACAATAGTTGAGAAAAATTAAAGAAAACTTATGTATGGAAGAGTCAGTATTGTTAAGCTATTGATCCTTCCCAAATTTATCTGTGAATTCAATACACACCCAAATGAAAATCTCAGGAGCCTTTCTGGGTAGAAATTGATAAGCCTATTCTAAAATTTATATTTAAAAAATAAATGTAGAATAGCCCAAACAATTTTAAAAGTGGACATAGATGGAGGACTCATACAACTTAATTTCAAGACTTATTATAAAGTTATAGTAACCGAGACTGTGTAGTATGTATCAATGGGAAAAAAAGAGTCCAGGCCAGCTGGCATGGCTCAGTGGTTGGGCATTGACCTATGAACCACAAGGTCATGGTTGGCTTCCCAGTCAGGATAAATGCCCGGGTTGCAGGCTTGATCCCCAGTAGGGGATGTAAGAGGCAGCCAATAGATCTTTCATCATTGATGTTTCTGTCTCTCTCCCTGTTCTTTACTTTCTGAAATAAAAACATATTTTAATAAATTAGACTCCAGATATATAGACTCACTTATATTTGGTCAATTCATTGTCAATCAAGATTCCAAGGCAATTCAATGGAGAAAGGATAATCTTTTCAAAAACTGCTTGAGGGAACAATTGGGCATCCATATATAAAATATGAGCTTTGACCTTTGCCTTGCAACAGATAAAGTAACTCAAAATTGATCACAGTCCTGAAACCTAAAATATAACTTACTGAAGAAAACACAGGAGAAAATCTTTGTCATCTTGATTTAGGAGGAGTTATCATCAAGAGGATATAAAAAACACAACTCAATAGCAAAAAACAACAACACAAAGTAAAACAAAAAACCCCAAAATAATCTGATTGAACAGTAGGCAGAAAAAAATGAATAGACATTTTCTAAAAGAAGATATACAAATGGCCAACATATACATGAAAAGATGTTCAATCACTAATCATTAGGAAAATACAAATGGAAACCACAGCAATATTACCTCACACTTGTCAGAATGGCTATTTTTCAAATATGTGTAATTATTTCAGAGAGGGAGGGAGAGATAGAAACATCAATGATGCCGAAACCGGTTTGGCTCAGTGGTAGAGCGTCGGCCTGCGGACTGAAAGGTCCCAGGTTCGATTCCGGTCAAGGGCATGCACATTGGTTCCAGGCACATCCCCAGTAGGGAGGTGTGCAGGAGGCAGCTGGTCAATGTTTCTCTCTCATCGACGTTTCTAGCTCTCCAGCTCTCTCCCTTCCTCTCTGTAAAAAAATCAATAAAATATATTAAAAATATATATATATGGATGCCCAATTGTTCCCACAAGCAGTTTTTGAAAAGATTATCCTTTCTCCATTGAATTGCCTTGGAATCTTGATTGACAATGAATTAACCAAATATAAGTGAGTCTATATATCTGGAGTCTATTTTATTAAAATATGTTTTTACAATATTTCAGAAGATGTGCGAGGACGTGATCTCCTCCATATGGAACTTCCTCATCTACATAGTCCTGATGTGAGCCACTCCTTTTATCTTAAAGAAATTGGACAGCATAGAAAGATTGGACATTACATGTGAATGCATAATATGAAGAACTGGTTACAGTTTCTACTCTGCAAAGGAATAGGCCCAGAAAAATGGAAGAGACTGGTTGAATGAACATGAAATTCCTATTTGTTAAGAACAAGTTTGGTTGTGGTAACTGACCTTCCTAGCTGAAACAGAACACTACTTGGGAAGCATGAAAACACGTTTCTTATATGTGTGATACTCAGCCTCCATGAATGTTGGTATAATCCTATCTAATAAGAGAGTAATATGCAAATTAACCACCACCCCACTACACCCACAAGCCACTCCCACTGGCTACACCCCCCAATCAGGAGCAAGCATGCAAATTAACCAACCAAGATGACTACTGCCACAGAGAGAGAAGGAGGGAGGCTTGGGTTTCCCCAACGATGGAGGAAGCCAAGCTTTCTGCACACCCTGGCCTGCCCAGGCCTCCTCTTAAGGCTACAAAGTTTCAATTATAGAAGATAAATAAATCCCAACAGAAATGGTTGACACCACAGAGCGAGCAGAAGGCTTGGCTCTGCTCCAGGTTACAAAGTTTCAATTGTAGAAGATAAATGAATCCCAGATGCCAGGGCCTCCACTTGGGTCGCTGGGGGGCGTGGACAGCCTGCAAACCACCACAGTCCCCTCGCTCAGGTCACTTCACACCCCAAGGGAACACCCACCCTGATCTGGGACACCCTTCAGGGCAAACCAGCTGGCCCCCACCCATGCACCATGCCTCTATTCTATCTAATAAAAGAGTAATATGCAGATTGACCATCACTCCAACACACAAGATATTGATAGCTGCCCCCATGTGTTCAAAGATCCTGCCCCCATGTGGACAGAAGATGGCCACCACAGATGGCAGAAGGGAAGGGAAATTGGGAAGGACCAGGCCTGCAAGGGAGGGCAGTTGGGGGAGATCAAGCCTGCAGGTGAGGACAGTTAGGGGTGACAGCCAACACAACAATAGCTATCCGGCCTACCTTTTTGGGGCCATCCATTGAGGAGCACCAGATGGGTGGATGGGGCCTACCTCTTTGAGGCAATTGATCACAGAGTTCCCACACTGTGAAAGGGCACAGGGCAGGCTGGTGCGGAGGCCCCCCCCCCCCCCCCAGTGCACAAATTTTGTGCACTGAGCCTCTAGTCTATAATAATAAAAGGGTAATAGGCTAATTAGACCAGGCGTCCTTCTGGACATCTTTTGGATGAAGCTGGGGCTTAAGGAAAGCCAGCCTGGGTGTTGGGTCCCTGTGGGCACCTGGAGGGGAGTCAGCCAGGGTACCAAGTGCCAGAGGTAAGCCAGTGGAAGGAAGGTCTACTTATGCAAGATTTCGTGTATTGGGCCTCTAGTATTTAAATAAAATCCAAAGGACTCCTCTTTTTGGATAGAAAACAGAATATGTTACAATGAACTACAAGATAAGATCAAGTTATTTTTGGGAAACAAACCCCAATTTAAATCCAAATTACAAAGAAATTGTGGGTTAAATCTTATATTATCTACTAAATCTCTAAGGCAGCAATTTTCAATGTTTTTAATCTTATGGCACACACAAATTATTTACTAAAATTCTGTGGCATACCAAAATATAGATTTTTTTTTTCTGATCTGACAAAAAAGGTGAAATTTTAATTCATTCACACTGGATAGCTATTGCTGTGTTGGCTGTCACCATTTTTTTTTTTTTTTTTTTTTTTTTTTTTACAATATAAGGGAAAAGAGATCAGTGCCCCTGATTAAATAGTCAGGTATGGCATGTTTAAAAAATGTCTACAGCCGAGACCGGTTTGGCTCAATGGATAGAGGGACTGAAGGGTCCCGGGTTCGATTCTGGTCAAGGGCATGTACCTTGGTTGCTGGCATATCCCCAGTAGGGGGTGTGCAAGAGGCAGCTGATCGATGACTCTCTCTCATCGATGTTTCTAACTATCTGTCTCCCTTCCTCTCTGTACAAAATTAATAAAATATATTTTAAAAAAATGTTTACACACTCTAGTTGGCAAATCACTGTCCTAAGGCAAAGAACGTACGTGTGTGTGTGTGTGTGTGTGTGTGTGTGTGTGTGTGTTTTTTTGTGTACAAAGATTTTAAATCAATAATGCAAAACTGGGCCTGGCAGGTGTTGGTTGGGTGTCTTCCCATGCACTGAAAGGTTGCTGGTTTCAAGTCCTGATCAGGGCTCATTCCCGGGTTGTGGGCTCCATCCCTGGTAGGGACACGCAAAGAGGCACTCCCTGATCCATGTTTCACTTTCTTATCGGTGTTTCTCTCCCCATCTCTAAAAATCTATTAAAAATATTTTTAAAAAACAAATTCAATACTTACTAGAGGTTGGAAAAAACTGGATTCTAGCATGATAGTTATAAAGATGTAATGAGTTGCATGTCAGAAGTTCTATGACAGATGTGGAGAGTAGAATAGTGCCTTTCTATCTCCACCTCCAGGGATGTCAGTAGGACCTGTGAGCATGGTAAGTGTCAAGGCAAAGGGAAAGTAAGGTTGCAGGTGGATTTAAAATTGCTAAACACTTGATTTAAAATGGGGAGATTATCCTGGGTCATCTGGGTGGGCCCGTTGTAATTGCAAGGATTCTTAGAGAAATTTTGTTTTATAAGGATCCTTAAAAGGGTAAGATTGTTCAGATATGTGAGATGGATCCAACCTTCCATTGCTGGCTTTAAAGATGGAAGAAGGCAGCCAGAAACCAGAGCAGCCTTTGGAAGCCAGAAAAGGAGCTAAATTCTTCCCTAGAGCCTTGCCAACACCTAGATTTTAGTCCAGTGAGACTGGTATTAAACTTCTGACCTACAGAACTCTTAAGATAATAAATCGTGTAATTTTAAGCCACTTGTGTTAATTCGTTAGTAATATAAAACGAAAACCTAAATTTGAACTTTAAAAAAACTACAATCTGGTCCCTAACTTACTTTTTTCCTTATATTCTTTCCCTTTGGTCTATACTTCAAACAGACAGCTCACTGTTACTCATATGTTACTCTACTCGGTTGCAGGTGTTCATTTTGGAAGGTAAATGAAACATTAACTATGATTTTAAGATTCAGTCCAATACAAAAATCTTTATCAATCCCTCATCAACCTCTACCTTTTCCCAATTCCTTCCCTTTTTCCCACCCTTCCCTTTAGGAAATCAATCATTTTATTTATTATTTAATATCTTTATTGATTATTTACAGTGAGGAAGAGAGGAACAGAGCCAGAAACATTAATGAGAGAGAAACACTGATTAGCTGCCTCTTGCACACCTCCTACTGGGTATGTGCCCGCAACCAGGGGACAAGCCCTGGGCTGGAATCGGACTTGGGACCTTTCAGTCTGCAGGCCGACACTGAGCCAAACCGGTTAGGGCGAAATCAATCATTTTAATTTCTGGTTTATTCTTTCTTTTGCATAAATGGGCAGATGTTTTCTTAAGCTCCCTTCTTTCTTACACAAAGGATAGTATTTTGCCCTGAGGCAAAGTTAACTTTTTAAGCCCAGTGAATTTAGCGCAGTAAATCTATTTAACGACCTTAAGCAAATGCTGTTCTGCTTAGATACTAAGGGTCAGGTAGAAATGAATTAAAAAACTCGAGACCCGAAGGAATTGAAATAGCATATTTAACTTTCGGGAAGTTCGAATCCTTAGCTGCATTTAGGCTATATACACAGTAGGTCCTCCTCATGACAGATCCTGCTAATTGAGTTTAGTAAACATAAGTAGCGTGGGGCTAAATGGTACAGACAAATCAATTATTCCTTTTTTCAGAGGCTCGTTGAAGTCTGTATGTTCCCAAGTCCCTGAACCCTAAGCTCTCACTCAGACATCTAGCCTATGTCACAGGATAGCGGTCTTGGTCTGAGCCTGAAGAGACCCCAACTACCGTGTAAGGGTGCTCTACACATCAGGCACTTCGCCGACGGTGCAAAACCCTGCCCAAGAGGCCAGGAACTTATTAAAATATCACACCTGAACCTATCCTTTCAAATGAATCTTCTCAGAGTTCGGTAACCCTTAATAAGTTAACCACTTGCACCCTCTCTCTCTTCTGCCTGCGGGAAGGAATATTCCCAGGATCCCGGGCCGTTACCACTGACGTTACTTCCGGGAAAAGTAACCTTTCTTTAGCAGTTGCAGGCCTGGAGAAGTCTCGCGATATTTACTCCCGCGAGATCTGCTTGCTCACTCTAGCGACGACATCCTTCTCCTCCTCCCCGCCGCCTTTCGGCAATCTTCGCCGGTCCCAGCCCCGACCAATCTGCACTCAGATGGCATGGATCAGGGTCTCCCCCCGAACCCGGGTCCACGCGGGGCGTCAGGCGGCAGCGGCGGGGTGCGAGCAGCTCGAGGCCGTGAGCAACTGCTCTGCGGAAGGCACGGGCCGGCGATGAGCAGTGAGCGCGGGCGGGGTAGGGGTAAACCAGCTGAGTAGCGGCTCGATTGTTCTGGCCTGGCTATGGCGCCTCTCCTCCCCCCCGCCATGGCTCCCCGTGTCCCTGCTCCGCTCCTCTCAGTGAGTGAAAGTGGCCGCCGCCGCCGCCGGCCCAGCGCCCGCAGCCGCCTCAGCGCCGCCGCCATCTTGGGGTCCCAGGAGCCGCCGAGGGAGCGGGCTAGGAGCGTCCACGCCCAACGCAGTCACCGTCCTGCGGCCTCAGAGAGCGAACCGCGGCTCCACCGTCGGCGGGGCGACCCCCCCCTCCGGACCCCGCCCGCACCCCGCCCCCCCTCCGCCGCCGCCGCGGCGGCGGGGCCCGGCGGCCCGAGGTGAGGCGACTAGACGTGGGCGGGCGAACGGAGTGGGGGTCGTGTAGGCCCCGTTGCGCCCCTCTCTGCGGGCGACGCCTGGGCCGCGTCTTAAAGGGGCCGTCGCCCCCGGCCCTCGGATTTGTTGGGCTTAATGGGAGGATGGGTGTGAACACTCTTCGCAGGGTTGGGATCTCAGGGACCTGGGCCTTGTTCTTTCCCTCTCAGACCTCTGGAGACCAGGGGTCACGCGGTGACCTCAGCCAGCCGAGGGAGCCCGTGGGGCGCCCACATGTGGGGAGTGTGTTAGACCAGGTGCACGTGGGACCCGGTGGGGCGGTGTCGGGCTAACACGTGTGTGGGTTGGGGGTGGGGTGGGGCAGGGCGAGGGCTGGTTAGGTTCGAGTGGGAACCCCGTGAAGGTTATACCTATCCATAGCAATCGAGATCTAAGGGCTTGGTAGCGTGTCAATTTCTGGGAGTAAGTTGGAGTGTGGGTCTGCGGTGCATGCTGCTTGCTGGTGTTAGGTGGGGGCAGCCTAACACGTGCAGATTTAGGAGTGTGTGGGTGACACTCCTAGTCTTTTCGGCTTTCTTAGGGTGTTTAGGCAAATGTCATCCTATTTGACATTCCTTCTTGAGCTTGCTGATGAAAACTGCTACCACTTCCGTAATCACCGAGGGTAGAAGCCCCCTACAGTTTGAGAGTGATAGAGCCTCAGAAGGCACTCACTATTTTAGTTAATGGCCAACTGTACCGAATTCTTTGATTGAAACACTACTTGGTTGCATGTTCCTATGTCTGTTGGTAAGAGTGGGAGAGAGGATTAGGGGGTTGACCTCACTAACGGAACTGGTGACCAGCTTACTTTTCCTGATCAGTAACTTTCATGATTTCCTTTCCCACAAGGAAGTTTTCATTGTAGCTTATTAGTGGTGGCTTTTAATTCGTTTTTTAGTAACTGCTTTATTGACATAATTTACATATCTAGGAATTCACCCTTTTAAAGTGTACAGTTCTGTGATTTTTAATGTACTTGTGGAGTTGTACAGCTATCAACCCTATTAAATTCATCACACCGAAAAGAAGCCCCTTTAGCAGTCACTTTTCATTCCTCCTTACCACAGCCACTGGAACTAATATATTTTCTGTCTTTGTAGATTTGCCTATTCTGGATATTTTGTATAAATGGAATCACACTTGTGTACTTTTGTGACTGGCTTCTTTCACTTAACATATTTTCGAAGTTCATCTATGTTGTAGCATGTTCCTTTTTATTGCCAAATAATATTTCATTCAAATTGTGTTTTGTGCTTGAAATATACTAATATTTCATATAAAAGGACAATTTGAGGTTATTATATATGGTAAAAGTTGGATACCTACTAGATTGTAAAATGAATTTGTTTTTAAGGATTAAATTCCATTATTTTAATTTACCCTGTTCTTTTTTTCTCTACATTTTTATTTCAAAAGAATCCAAACCATTTTTCAAAGATAGGAAATAACTGTTAACAGCACAAATGTGATTAGAAAAGTTTATGACTAATAAAAACATTTTGAGTGTATCAAAGGTGGAAATGGGATTGTCTAAGCAACAACTGGTGATACAATTTCACTTAATGAGAGTTTGTCATATTACTTCTGAGGGAAGGTATCATAACAGCTTTTGACTGGTCACTTGAGTAGACGAAGGGCAAGGAAAGGACTACTAGACACCTCTTCAGCCCACAAGAAGGTTAAAACTGGTTTAGGGATTTAACATGTCAATTTACAAGTTCACACAAAACATAAATTCTGGGATGCAGTGAATTTTAGAGAGGGCAATGTAATAAAGTTAAGAGGAAACTTTGAGTTTCTGGAAGAAAATAAGTGAAATTGATAAGTTTCTAAGTTGCATCTTAAATATAAGAATTTTGATATGATAGGCTGTAGCATGCAGAGGATGAGAACATAGTTGCTAATACTTAAACACCTTTTATTAGGCACTAATCCTAATCATGAAGGCTCTGGTCCTGCCTCCTGGTATCATAAACTTGGGGATATGTGAACTTGGAGTGGGGCACAAATATTCAGACCATGGCTATACATTAAGTCAGAAATTCGCTTAGAGAAGCATTGGATTCACTTGCTAATGATGATACAGTAGGCTTGCTTAGGATTGAAAAGTTGGTCACAAAGAAGCTTAATGATATGTGCTTAATTAATAAGAACATACGAGATTTCCATATATGTTAGGTCAGAAGTTGGAAATCAGTAATACTAATTGTAGTTGACAACTTAAATATAAGAAAATAATTGGGACTAAATGCTATTCATATTTTTAATGGACTAGAGCCGTGGTCGGCAAACTGCGGCTCTCGAGCCACATGTGGCTCTTTGGCCCCTTGTGTGTGGGCGAGTCTATTTTGAAGAAGTGGTGTTAGAAGTTTTAGTTTAAAAAATTTGGCTCTCAAAAGAAATTTCAATTGTTGTAATGTTGATACTTGGCTCTGTTGACTAATGAGTTTGCCCACCACTGGACTAGAGGACAGTGAGTAAACTATGACATGTCTTTATAAACTTTCACTACTAAGGACTGACAGCCTTTGTAATGGTCTCTAGAGCAAGTAGGATTCTTACATATTTTGCAGTCGAAAGCCTGTGAACCTCTTCTCGGAATATGACTTTTTAATATATATAGGTCAAATATTTAAATTTATGATGTAAGACATTTGCTTTTATTATTGAATTAAATAACAACTAGTGATAGTCCACTAATACTGCTGTGGTGTACTGCCTACATTCAGAATTGAAGGAAATGCTAATTTCAGCGATAGGCTAGTGAAAAGGATGTAAATTTCTTCCATCCAAATTCATGGACCCATAGTTTAAGATTCATAGTTTTTTGCTATTGTTGTTAATCCTCCTAAAGGACACATTGATTAGTTGCCGCCCACATTCAAGTAGGCTACTGGCACTGGGAATGAACCTGCAACCTTGGTATGTGTTCTTGACCAGGAATCGAACCCTTGATCCTACATTGCATGGGCTGATACTCTACCGCTTAGCCACACTGGCTAGTGCAAGACTTAGAGTTTTAGAGCCTCTGCCCTAAAGAGTCCTGCACATGTAACTAAGTTATTTCATATGGAGAAACTAGTGATTTCCATAAGAAGAAGGATTATTGATTCTTCTTTATTTTTTTAAAGTATATTTTACTGATTTTTTACAGACAAGAAGGGAGAGGGATAGAGAGTTAGAAACATCAATGAGAGAGAAACGTGGATCAGCTGCCTCCTGCACACCTCCTACTGGGCATGTGCCTGCAACCAAGGTACATGCGCTTGACAAGAAATCAAATCTGGGATCCTTCAGTCCACAGGCTGGCAAGCCAACACTCTATCCACTGAGCCAAACCGGTTAGGGCAATCACAGCCTTTGGTATGTTAATTTATTCAGAGATGAAAATAAACTATCATTAATCAATATGCTGTTTTATAGTAAATATGCCATTTAATCTCAGAAGTGAAAATTATTATTCCCATTTTACAAATAAGGAGAACTGAAACTCAGAAAAAGTTCCATTCCTATCCATTGGCAAGTAGAACTCAAACTCAAATCTTTTTTTTTTTTTAATAATTCTTTTTTTTCTTTTAAAATTACAGTATTTTTTATTTATTTTTATTTATTTAAATATATTTTATTGATTTTCCACAGAGAGAAAGGGAGAGGGACAGAGAGCTAGAAACGTCGATGACAGAGAAACATTGACCAGCTGCCTCCTGCATATACCCCCTACCGGGGATGTGCCCGCAACCACTGTACATGCCCTTTACCGGAATTGAACCTGGGACCTTTCAGTCCGCAGACCGACACTATCCAGTGAGCCAAACCGGTTTTGGCAAACTCAAGTCTTTTTTTCTCCCAACCCAATGTCTTTCCATTATACCAGTGTTTCCCACCCTTCTCTCATGAGAATCACCTGGTGGAGTTGTTAAAACACAGATTCCTGAATCCCAACTAAGAAGTGCTAAACTAGAATTTTTGGGAACATATAGGTAAAATTGTATACTTAACTAGTGCTCTAAGACAGATTTTATATACAGAGCACTAAGTTAGGTATGCAATTTTACCTATATGTTCTCAAAAATTCTAGTTTAGCACTTCTTAGTTGGGATTCAGGAATCTGTGTTTTAACAACTCCACCAGGTGATTCTCATCATGAGAGAAGGTTGGGAAACACTGCATTATACTACCAGGTTTTTTCTTAAACTCTCACTTGACCTCTCTGTAAAAAATCAATGAAATATATTTAAAAAAAAAAAAAAAGAAAAGAAAGGCTGCGATATACATTGTTTTTATTTATTTATTTTTAAATAATTATTGATGAAAGTATTACATACGTCTCCTGTTTCCCCCCCATTGATCCCCTCCAGACTTCCCCACCCCCATGCTGTGCTACACATTTAGTTTTGGTTTAGATGAGGGGAAACTATTAAGTAGTAGGAGGGAATGACATGAATGGCATATAGGGTTTTCCTAGGGTATTCAAGTGGAGTTCACCTTTTGGTAATGGTACTAAAACTATTCTTATTTCTTATAAAAGAACAAATTGTCTTGGTTTGTGCATGACAACTTAAGCTTTTCAGGGTAAGAAGTTAGTTGATAAGTACGTAAGATAAACTGGGTAAATCTCATATCTTTGTACATGAACAGAAAATGGCCAGTGATCATCAGTATGGTAAAAAGAATGCTGGGCCAAGTGGTCATTTTATCTCTGAGAATGTTGCCTGAATGGTTCCCAAAAGGCCAACAAAATGTTAGTCATTCCCAAGAGAGTATGGAAAATAAAATTTAAAAGTGGACTGCATTATCTTGGTATGAAACCACAATACACTTACTCTTAAACTATTTAGCGGATTCTAATTATTGTATCTCAAGGAAGAAGAAATTTAGGAGGGGAGTTTTCAGAAGATAGCAATATAAATGAAGACAATAGTGAGACATTTGTATGAAGATAAAGAAATTAGACCACAAAAAAAAAAAAGAAATTAGACTACAGTGGAATGATGAAGACTAAGATGGACTATGATTAAATTGTATTGAATTAGGAAAAAACATGAATAATAATCCTGTAAAATTAGAAGTAGTTTGAAAGATGAATATAGTTTGACATGGGTTGAATAATGAGTGGTTTATGAAATTTATTAGGTTAAGGCTTAAGTACAGACCAGGCATAATTTAAGGATTACAAAGCCAGAGACATTTGTGATCCAGGCCTAGTTCATTTCAGGTTAACAGTTAGTAATACTTGTACCTGCTGGTTTATGACAGCGGTCACCAGCTGGTGGTCTGCAGAGTCCGAAAGATTGGTGACTGCTGGTTTATGAAACTCCTTGTTCTTTTCATTCATTCAATAAATATTTATTGAACACCAAGTGAATGCTTTTTGATCTTTCCAATAACCATTTATTGAGCATCTGCCACACTCAAGGGATTGTGGTAGACCCTGAGGGTGTACAGTGAATTAATACAGTTGTAGCTATATGTATGGGACATACCGAGGGGTTCTGCAAAGATAAACACAGTTATATAAATTCTTTTTCCCCCCCCAAATATATTTTAATTGATTTTTTACAGAGAGGAAGGGAGAGAGATAGAGAGTTAGAAACATCAATGAGAGAGAACCATTGATCAGCTGCCTCCTGCACACCCCCTACTGGGGATGTACCCGCAACCAAGGTACATGTCCTTGGCGGGAATCGAACCCGGGACCCTTCAGTTCGCAGGCCAATGCTCTATCCACTGAGACAAACCGGTTTAGGCTGCAAATTCTTTTTTAAAGATATATTTTTATTGCTTTCATTGAGGAAGGGAGAGGGAGGGAGGGAGGGGGAGGGAGAGAGAGAGAGAGAGAGAGAGAGAGAGAGAGCGCGCGCGCGCGCGCGCTTGCGAGCGCACACGAGCAAAAGAGAGAAAGAAATGTCAGTGATGACCTGTATACCCTCTATTGGGGATCTAGCCTACAACCTGGGCATGTTCCCTTGACCGGAATCGAATCTGGGACCTTTCAGTCCACAGGCTGACACTCTATCCACTAAGCCAAACCAGCCAGGGCCAGTTATGCAAATTCTATGTGCCATAGAGAATAATAAACCTAGATGTTTCTCTAAGGTGCTGATATGAATTACTAGTACTTAGCGTTTTCTATTTATTTTTTAATTGATTTTCTTTTTAGAGAGAGAGGAAGGGAAAGGGAGAGAGAGATAGAAATATCAATGAGAACATTGATTGGCTGCCCCTGCATGGGTCTCACCAGGGATGGAGCCTCAAACCTAGGCTTTTGGAACTAGTGACCACGCTATCCAGGCATTTAGGATTTAAAAAAAATATATTGAGCTTGGCCAGCGCTGTTCAGTGGTAGAGCGTTGACTTATGAACCAGGGGTCACAGTTCAATTTCCTGTCAGGGCACATGCCGGGATTGCTGCTCAATCCCCAATGTGGGGTGTGCAGGCGGTAGGCGATCGATGATTCTCTCTCATTATTGATGTTTCTATCTCCCTTTCCTTTCCTCTCTGAAATAAAAATATTTTTAAAAAATGACATTCTTTTCATTTGTTTAAAGGCCCTAATCTGCATTGTAATCCACTGGCAGTATATTATAGCACAACTCCTAAATCAAGCATGTCAAACTCAAAGCCTAACATGGGCCAAATAAACAAGGTTTAAGTTATGTGTGCTGCAAAAAACACACAAAAGCTTTAATTTTCATAGAAACGCAGGTTTGTTTTGATAGAGATGTGCTGAATACAAAGGGCTGAAATAATCATTAACATAAATAATAGAATATTTTAATAATAAATTTTTTCCTGAACAGTAACTACCAGACACTGAATAACTCCAAAATATTTCCTGTTGCACACACCAAACAAGTCAGTACAAGGCTAATGACGTGGCAATCACTACTAAAATATTTGTTGCTAGTATTAGTGGAGAGAAATGGTGCCCCTGCTGGTAAGGCATGTAAGGGAAATGAATGCAACACGAATCAGTCATGAATGAACGTTGTTCGTTATGAATAATTATGTATAACATGATATTGTAAAAATTAAGTTACAAAATTTTTATTAAAATGTTTTTTACCATTATATTGGCTGGGCCGAAGAAATATTTGTTGTGGGCCACGAGGTTGACATGTTTGTTCTAGATCCTAGAGTGAGATGACCTATGTTCAAATTTTGGCTCTCTATCTTATTGTGTGACTTCTGGATAGCTATTCAATTTCTTCATCTCTTAAATTAGGATAATAGTAGTACCTATTCCATAGAAGATAATTAGGAGACAGCAAGGAATACATACTAGTACTAAGAATGGTACCTGACACACAGTGCTGAGCAAGTATTAGCTATAATTATAGGTACCATTTCTTTTTGACAGTTTAATCAAGAGCTTAATCTAGAGTTTTTATTTAATAAAGAGTTAATTTATAAAGCATGGAACTCAGAACCATTTTTATTATGAATAGAAAATATGTCACATCTTTTTTGGTGCGGTAGAGAAAAATACATCAATAAAATAGTTATGCAATAACTCCTGTTTATATAATGAATACCAGTAGATGTGAATAGAAATATCTTCCAGTTTAATAAGATTATAGCTCAAGTAAAAAGGTGGTATTTTGCAACAGAATTTTTTAGTTCAGGCTCTAAAATATTTCTGTCCAGGATGTTGTTCTAATGTTCTGATAGTTTACCCTTTTAAGAATAATTCTTAGAAATATAATCATAGGCCAGGCTTTTAGAGCAGGGTTTGGGAAAGTTTTTCTGGGTCAAATACTAGCTCTTAGGCTTTGCTGGTTAAGTCTTCTCTGTTGCAGGTTACTCAACTCTGCCATTGTAGTGTGAAAGCAGCCAAAGTCAATTTATAAATGAATGAGTGAGGCTGTATTTCAATAAAACCTTTTGGGCACTAAAATTACAATTTTATGTAATTTTCATGTGTCATGAAATAAGATCCTCCTTTCCCCAATTATTTAAAAACGTAAAAACTATTCTTATCTGCCAAGGGTTTACAGAAATGGGCAGTGGGCTGTATTTGACATCAGGCCATAATGCACTGACTCCTACTCTAGAGTCTTGGCTGTACAACTCTCAGGCTAGATGATCGTGTGCAAGTTAATGTTAAGCCTTAATTCCATCTTTTAAACGGGGGATAATAACAGTATCTATTATATGTAAAGCTGTGAGAAATGAGATAATTTACCTGAATTGTTTAGCACCATCCCTGACACATAGTGTTTTAGTAAATGCTGTATGTTATTACCATCTAACTGAACTCCCTCATTTTACAATAAGGGTGTTGGGGCCCTGAGAGGATAGGATAGTTGCTATTTCTAAAGTCTGTGGCTTGTCAGTAGCATTAAAATCACAGAGCTTGACTTTAGTTTCTCTTTCTACCCAACCACACTACTTTCATAGAGGATTTAATTCTGTTAACATAATTGCTTGATAAAACTATTCTATTGGATACTGTAATGGTGGATACATGACATTATGCATTTGTCAAAACACATAGGGCTTTCCAGTGCAAAGAGTAAACTCTATAATGTATACACATCAAGCAAAAATCTTTTAGGTCCGCAGGGATCCCAGGAAGGAGGAATGCAAATGGTGACCAGAGAATCTAATTGTATTACAGATGTGTGAAACAACCTTACAGGGGAAGGAGGGTAGTGTTGACCTAAGTAAATTAGGAAAGGAGTGGAATCTAAGACAAAAGGAGCTGCACATAAGCGCTGTCTAATTGATAAAATTGTGTCCCATAGGGCTACAGGTTAATTCTGATACTGATATATATGTATATTATAATTGAGTAACTAAGCAAATGGATCTTGGGAGACGGGTTTCTCACTTGTTAGAGTGGGAATTTACAGATAAGCAAGGGGAGGAGGCTAGAATGGGCCATGTAGTAATGAATTAGAGTTGGAGACATGCATATGAACCCATGTCTAGCTTACTACAGATGTAGGTGCTTTCATATTGAAATATTTATAGATATGTGTGCACAGTGGGGTTTAGATACCGATATATTTTTGTGCTCTTGCCAGCTAGAAAGTTAAAAGAAAGCCAGGAACACACTTAGTACCTACTTCTTGTTTTTTTTGTGTGTGTGTTTTTTTAAAAATATATTTTATTAATTTTCCACAGAAGGGAAGGGAGAGGGATAGAGAGCTAGAATCGTCGATGAGAGAGAAACATCGACCAGCTGTCTCCTGCACACCCCCCACCGAGGATGCGCCCGCAACCAATGTAGTACATGCCCTTGACCAGAATTGAACCTGGGATCCCTCAGTCCCCAGACGGACGCTCTATCCACTGAGCCAAACCGGTCTCGGCTCTACTTCTTGGTTTTTAATCTCATTGTCCAAAAAAAGGAACTAGAGCTAGTTAGAGAAATGGCTGATCCTAAGACTGGGGCAAGAAATATAAAAGATGAGCCTGGAGCATCTTATAGGGCAAGAAAGTGAGGAAGTACTCCAACCATCACAGCTACAACTACAATCCCACACTGATGAGCCAACTAAAAGAGTTCTCAAATGCCAAAACTTGAACAGTTTGAGCAGCAGAATAAACAAATCAACACTGGATTATCCATAATATAAAATCAATA
The DNA here is from genome assembly GCF_964339955.1 of Pipistrellus hanaki. NCBI lineage: Eukaryota > Metazoa > Chordata > Mammalia > Chiroptera > Vespertilionidae > Pipistrellus > Pipistrellus hanaki. The sequence continues at coordinate 62,111,020 of NC_140503.1, forward strand.
TTTAAAAGTTTATATTGATCTAAATAAATAGTTGAATAAATTAATATGCTGCTTGGAACACTCTGTTAGCATGATTTTATGCTTTTGGAGCCTCTGGTTTATTGGAAGGCCTTAAGAGAGTATTGGAATAATTAAGTATGTGGGACTTTGAAGTTCAACTTCTTAGATTCCAATCCTGGCTCTACCATTTCTGACTTGAGTGGGTTACTTAAGCTCCATCTATAAAATGGAGGTTATAATAGTGTCTGTGTTATAAAATAATTAAATGAGTTAATGATACATAAAACAATCATGCATATAAAATGTTTGGCATATAGCTCGCAATTAAATGTGTGTATATAGCCTTACTACAGTAGCATTCAAAGAATTTGAATTTCCAATTCTTTATCATAGACTCTCTCTCCCCAACCCCCCAAACTTCTTCTTTTCTTAAAAAAAATTTTTTTTTTATTGATTTTGTACATAGAGGAAGGGAGAGAGATAGAGAGTTAGAAACATCGATGAGAGTCATCAATCAGCTGCCTCTTGCACACCCCCTACTGGGGATATGCCCGCAACCAAGGTACATGCCCTTGACTGGAATCGAACCCGGGACCCTTCAGTCCCCAAGCCGATGCTCTATCCATTGAGCCAAACCGGTTTCGGCCCCACAAACTTCTTGAATAGAGGAAAAAAATCTAATTTAAGTATTTATTGAGCACCTAGTCTGATATAAACATATCTGCCTTGTTCAAATTGACTGTGTAGACTGAATAGTGAAGAGAATAGTATCATCTCCTCCTCCTCTTCCTCTTCCTCCTCCTCCTCCTCCCCCCCCCCCTCCTCCTCTTCCTCCTCCTCTTCTTCCTTATCCACCTTCTCCTTTTCCCTTCTCTTCCTTCCCCTTCCCTCCCCTCCCTTCCTTTCCCCCTCCCTTTACCATTCTCCTCCTCCTCCTTATCCTCCTCTTCCGCCGCCTCCTCTTTATCCTCCTCCTTGAAGGGCAACATTTCATGAAATACTGGTTGGTGGTGATGAACTCCTTTAGCTTTTCCTTGTTTGTAAAGCTCTTTATCTGACCTTCAATTCTAAATGATAGCTTTGCTGGATAGAGTAATTTTGGTTGTAGGTTCTTGCTATTCATCACTTTGTATATTTCTTGCCATTCCCAAACTTCTGCAAAGTTTCTGTTGGGCAATCAGCTAATAGTCATGGGCACTGCCATATAGGTATCTAACTGCTTTTCTCTTGTTGCTTTTAAGATTCTCTCTTTGTCTTTAATCTTTGGCATTATAATTATGATGTGTCTTGGTGTGGACCTCTTTGGGTTCCTCTTGTTTGGGACTCTCTGTACTTCCTGGACTTGTAAGACTATTTCTTTCATCAGGGGAAGTTTTCTGTCATTATTTCTTCAAATATATTTTCAATATCTTGCTCTCTTTTCCTTCTGGTAACTCAGTAATGCAAATGTTGGTATGCTTGAAGATGTCCCAGAGGCTCCTTGCACTGTCTTTTTTTTTTTTTTTTTAAATATATTTTATTGATTTTGTACAGAGAGGAAGGGAGAGAGGTAGAGAGTTAGAAACGTCGATGAGAGAGAGTCATCGATCAGCTGCCTCTTGCACACCCCCTACTGGGGATATGCCCGCAACCAAGGTACATGCCCTTGACCGGAATCGAACTCGGGACCCTTCAGTCTCCAAGCTGACGCTCTATCCATTGAGCCAAACTGGTCTCGGCTGCACTGTCTTCTTATTTTTGGATTTGTTTTTTATTTTTTCTCTTTTGATTGGCTGTTTTTTGTTTCCTCGTACTCCAAATTGTTGATTTGATTTTCAGAATATTCCAATCTGTTGAATTCCTGTAAATTATTTTTAAAAATTTATACATTTTTTATTGATTTTTTACAGAGAGGAAGAGAGAGGGATAGAGGGATAGAGAGTTAGAAACATCAATGAGAGAGAATCATCTATCAGCTGCCTCTTGCACACCTCCCACTGGGGATGTGCCCGCAACCAAGGTACCCACCCCTGACGGGAATCGAACCCAGGACCTTTCAGTCTGTAGGCAGACGCTCTTATCCACTGAGCCAAACCGGTTTCGGCTGTAAATTATTCTTTATCTCAGTTAGTGTATGCTTAATTTCTTTTGTTTTTAAAATATATTTTATTGATTTTTTACAAAGAGGAAGGGAGAGAGATAGAGAGCTAGAAACATCGATCAACTGCCAAGGTACATGCCCTTGACTGGAATCGAACCTGGGACTCTTCAGTTTGCAGGCTGACTCTCTATCCACTGAGCCAAACCCGCTAGGGCTGTATGCTTAATTTCTGACTGGTTCTTTCTCATGTTTTGACATTCTCACTAAGATCATTCAAAGTCTCACTAAGCCCTTGAAGTTTCATTTAGATCCTTGAGCAACCTTATAACCATTGTTTGGAACTATGTATCCAGTAATTTGCCAGCTTCCATTTCATTTATTTCTCTCTGGAGATTTCTCCTATTTCATTTGTGGCATGTTTCTTTGTCTCTGCATGTTCCCTGTGTTTGTTTGTTTGTTTCTTTTTAAAAAAAAATATATTTTATTGATGTTTTACAGAGAGGAAGGGAGAGAGATAGAGAGCTAGAAACGTGGATGAGAAAGAAACATCTACCAGCTGCCTCTTGCACACCCCCCATTGGGGATGTGCCCGCAACCCAGGTACATGTCCTTGACCGGAATCGAACCTGGAACCTTTCAGTCCGCAGACTGACGCTCTACCACTGAGCCAAACCGGTTTCGGCCCTGTGTTTGTTTCTATGTATTAGGTAGAGCTGCTATGTCTACTGGAATTGTTACAGTGGCCTTGTGTAGTGGGTGTTCTGTATGGCCCAGTGGCTCAGCCTCCCCAGTCTCCCGAGCTGGCCCCTCTAGGATGCACTCCTGGGTGGGGCTATGTGCAGTCTTGTTGTAATTGAGCCTTGATTGCTGTTGGCATGACTGGGAGGAGTTAACACCCAGGACAACTGGCTGAGGACCAGCTGCAACTATAGTGGGAGAGCTGCTGTGCAGGAGAGACCCCTGTGGAGCAGGACTTGCTTCAGTGGGGCTTTGGTGCTCACTGAGTTTGTCCTTGAGTGTGTCGCTGTGAATGTCTAAAATTGTCATCTGGTATGGTCTGAAGTTGTCTCTGGGTACACTGCCCTTGTGGGCCGGCCTCCTGGGAGGTGCAAAGCTAGCCAATGCCTGGGGCCACCCAGCAGGAACTACTGAGCAACCTGCAGATGGCTACTATTTGTATCGGTATGCAAGGGCCCAGGGAGGTCAACCTGAAAAGCAAGGCAAGCTGTCCTACTCTCTTATTGATAGGGATGGGGCTGGGCCAGGCAGGAGCCTGCAACCTAGGTGAAATGTGTACCCTTGCCCTGGGACTGTAGGGCCAACTGAGCTACCTGGCCAGCACCTTTTCATGTACTTATTAGCTATTGGTATATCTTTGGAGAAATGTCTATTCACAACCTTTGTCCATTTTAAAACTGGATTACTTGTCTTTTTATTATTGAGTTTTAAAAAAATATATTCTGGTTATTAGTCACATATCAGATACATGATTTGCAAATATTTTCTCCCATTTGTGGGGTTTCAGTTTCTTTTTTTTTCTTCTTTTCAGTTTCTTGATATCATTTTCAGCACTAAAGTAAATTTTGATGAAGCCTTATTTCTCTATTTTTTGTTGTTGCTTTTACTTTTGGTATGATATATAAGAAATCATTATCGGATCCAGTGTCATGAATATTTATAATCACTTTGTTTTCTTCTAAGAGTTTTATAGTTTTAGCTCTAAAAATTTAGATCTGTGATCTCTTGAATTAATTTTAGTGTACAGTGTAAGAAAGAGGTCCAACTTTGTTCTTTTGCATATGACTATCCAGTTGTCACATCACCATTTGTTAAAAAGGCTGTTTGTTCTTTCTTTTCCCCATTGAATTATTTTGATACCCTTGTTTGAAAATCATTTGACTATAAATGTGTTTCTAGATTCTGAACTCTGTTTCATTAATTTATCTAGTATCTAGCCTTATTTCAGTGCTACATATCCTAAGTCATAAGTCTGAGTCCTCCAACTTTGTTCTTCGTTTTTTTTTTTGTTTTGTTTTTAAAATATATTTTATTGATTTTACACAGAGAGGAATTGAGAGGGACAGAGAGTTAGAAACGTCGATGAGAGAGAAACATCGACCAGCTGCCTCTTGCATACCCCCTACTGGGGATGTTGCCTGCAACCAAGGTACATGCCCTTGACCGGAATCGAACCCGGGACCTTTCATTCCGCAGGCCGACGCTCTATCCACTGAGCCAAACCGGTTCCGGCTGTACTTCATTTTTAACATTGTTTTGGTTATCCTAGGTTTCTTGCACCATTCCCATGTGAATTTTAGGATCAGATTGCTTATTTCTGGAAGAATAAAAAAGCCAGCTTGGATTTTGTTGTTGTAGTTAATCCTCACCTGATGATACATTTTCATTGATTTTTAGAGATAGTGGAAGGGAGAGAGGAAGGGAGGGAGGTTGAGACACACACACACACACACACACACACACACACACACACACTGATTAGTTGCCTCCTGTATGCTCCCCAACCAGAGCTGGGCATTTAACTTGCACCCCAAATACATGCCCTTGACTGGAAATCAAACCTGAGACCCTTTGGTGTGCATGCTGATGATCCAACCAATGAGCAACACTGGCCAGGGCCAGCTTGGATTTTGATACTAATGAGTCATAGAATGTCCTTTTATTTATTTAATTGTCTTATTGTTTTCAGTATATATAAGTCTTTGGTCAAATTTATTACTACGTATTTTCTTCTTTTTGATGCTAATATTAATGGGTTGTTTTTAATTTAATTTTCATTGCTAGTATATAGAAACAATTGATTTTTGCATATTTACCTTGTACCCTAAAGGATTACTGAACTTGTTCATTTTTAGTGCATTTTTAGGATTGTATATAAGATCATGTCATCTATTACTATAGTTTTCTTTTTTCCAATCTGGATGACATTTATGTCTTTTTTCTTTTTCTTTTTTGCCCTGACTAGAACTTTGGTACAATTTTGAATAGAAGTTGTAAACGTGAACCTGTCTTGTTTCTGATCTTAAGAGGGATAGCATTCTGTCTTTGACCATGATGTTAGCTGTGAATTTTTCATAGATGCTCTAATAGGTTGAAGGAATTCCTTTTGTTCCTTGTTTGAGTGTTTTTATTTTGAAATGGTATTGGATTTTGTCAAATCATCTTTTGAGACTTGAAATAATTAAATGGGTTTTATCCTCCGTTCTGTTAATGTGGTGTAGTATATTGATTGATATAATCCAGCCTTGCATTTGTATTATAAATTCTACTTGGTAATATACTCAGTGTATATTCCTTTTTACATGTTGCTGGATTCAACTGTTAATATTTTGTTGAGGATTTAAAAAGTCTGTATTGTAAGGGATATTAGTTTATAGTTTTATTGTGATATCTTTGTCTGGTTTTGGAATGAGATTATTACCAGAGTCATAGAATGATGTGGCAAGTGTTCTTTTCTCTTCAGTTATTTGGGAGAATTTGTGATTGATTGGTACTAATTCTACTTTATTTTTAAGCAGTTTCTTTAAAAAATATATATATTATTGATTTTTTACAGAGAGAAAGGGAGAGATAGAGAGTTAGAAACATCGATGAGAGAGAAACATCGATCAGCTGCCTCTTGCACACCCCCTACTGGGGATGTACCCTCAAGCAAGGTACATGCCCTTGACCGGAATTGAACCTGGGACCTTTCAGTCAGCAGGCTGACGCTCTATCCACTGAGCCAAACCGGTTTCGGCTAATTCTACTTTAAATGTTTGGTAAAATTCACCAGTGGAGCCATTTGAATTGGGTATTTCTTAGTGGGAAGTTGGAAGCTTTAAATTTTGTATTATTATATTCATCTGGCTTTTCATTTATTATTCTTTTGGTCATACATACCTAGCAGCCTAACCTGTAGTTTTTCTCATCAAAAGATGTAAAATATTGTGCCCTGCTAATGGAACTCAGTGATTGAGCATTGACCTATGAACCAGGAGGTCATGGTTCAATTCCTGGGCAAGGCACAGGCCCCAGGTTGTGGGGTTGATCTCTGGTAGGGAGTTGTGCAGGAGACAGCCGATCAATGATGTTTCTCATCAACATTTCTATCTTTATATCCCTCTCCCTTCCTCTCTAAATATCAATAAAAAAATTAAAATATGTAAATAATTGTTAGTAATGCAATCAGTAGGAGTTACAAATTTTTTAATAACATTTATTATGGTGTAACATACATAATCATCTTTTCTTGAACTCTCATGGCACTTTCTACATCTCTTAAGTGACTTTGCGTGTACTTATTTTTTTAAATTGAATTTATTGGGGTGATATTGGTTTGCATAATCATACAAGTTTCAAGTGTACAACTGAATAAAACATCATGTGCACAAACCAAAGGACTCGTATGCATGCATATAAGCATAACCCATGGTCACAGACAGTAGAGGGGTGAGAGCATGTGCTGGGGTGGAAGTGGCTGGGAGAGGTCAGTGGGTGAAAAAAGAGACATAGGTAATACTTTAAACCAAGAATTAAAAACAAGAAAAGTCTTTTTCTGTCCCCATTTCCCTCCCCCTTTGTCCACCTCCACCTACCTACATCCCCCTTTCCCTCCGGTTAATACCACACTATTGTCCGTGTCTGTGTGATGTAGAGTCCCAGTCCCGACTCTAATCCCCTCTGGTAGCTGTCAGTCTGTTTTGTGTATGCATACCTCTGTTTCTACTTACTTGTCAGTTTATTTTGTTCATTAGATTCCAAATATAAGTGAGATAATATCATATGGTTTTTGTCTTTGACTGGCTTATTTCACTTAGCATTATAATCTCTAGGTCCATCCATGCTGTTGCAAAAGTTAAGATTTCCTGTACCACAGCTTTTTTTATCCACTCATCTACTGTTGGGCATTGGCGCTCTTTCCGTATCTTGGCTATCTGTCTATCTATATAAAGCCTAAGTGATCGTTGGACCATTTGGTACTGTGATCTATACTGACCATCAGGGGCCAGATGCTCAATGCATAGGCATGGAAACATAGGACAGACTGATGTATCTTGGAAGGGGGAAGGAGAAGGGTGCAAGAGATTAACAAAGATCTTATATGCATACTAAAGGCCTGGTGCATGGATTTGTGCACCAGTGGGGTCCCTCGGAATGGCCTTCAGGGATTGGGCCAAAACCCGCAGTCTGACATCCCCCGCAGGGTCCTGGATTGCAAGAGGGCTCAGGCCAGGCTGAGGGACCCCACCAGTGCACAGGCCTCTAGTTGTAAATAACACTGCAGTGAACGTAGGGGGGATGCACATATTCTTTCCAATTAATATTTTGGGTTTCTTTGGATATATTCCCAGAAGTCAAACGGCAATTCCATTTTTAATTTTTTGAGGAAACTACATACCAGTACTTGTTTTCCACAGTGGCTGCTACAGTCTTCATTTCCACCATCATTGCATGAAGGTTCCCTTTTCCCCACATCTTCACTAGCACTTTTTATTAGTGATAGTCATTCTGACAGGTGGAAGGTGATATCTCATTGTGGTTTTAATTTGCATCTCTCAGATGATTAGTCACATTGAACATTTTTTTCATATGTCTCTTGGCCATCTGTATGTTCTCTGGAGAAGTTTCTATTTAGGTCCTTTGCCCATTTTTAAATTGGGTTGTTTGTCTTCTTGATGTTGAGTTTTATAATTCTTTATATATTTTGGAAATTAACCCCTTGTCAGAAGTATCATTGGCAAATATGTTATATTCAATGGGTTCCCTTTTTATTTTGCCGATTTTTTTTTTTTCTGTGCTAAACCTCTTTTAAAAAAATTACTTTATTGATTTTTTAGCAGAGAGGAAGGGAGAGGGATAGAGAGTCAGAAACATCAATGAGGGAGAAACATCGATCACCTGTCTCCTGCTCACTCCCCCCTGAGTATGTGCCCGCAACCAAGGTGCATGCCCTTGACTGGAATTGAACCCGGGTCCCTTAAGTCCGAGGCCGACGCTCTATCTACTGAACCAAACTGGTCAGGGCTGTGCAAAAGCTTTTTAGTTTAGTTCCATTTATTTTTTTCCTTTGTTTCTCTTGCCTGTGGAGAAATAAAGATATAAATATTTGTAAATAACACCATTAGTAGGAGCTACAAATTTCTGATATAACTTTTATCCTGGTGTAACAATCACACATAGTCATCCTTTCCTGAATTAAATATTGCTACAAGAAATCCCTGAAATTTTACTGCCTATGTTTTCTTCTTAGGATTTTTATAGTCTTGTGTGACTTATATTTAAGTCTTTAACCCATTTTGAGTTTATTCTTGTGTAAGGTGTAAGTTGGTGGTCTAGTTTGATTTTTTTGCCTGTATCTATTCAGTTTTCCAGCATCATTTATTAAAGAAACTGTCTTTACTCCATTATATGTTCTTGCCTCCTTTGTCAAATATTAATTGACCATATAGGCATGGATTTATTTCTGGGCTCTCTTTTCTGTTCCATTCATCTATGTGTCTGTTTCTAAAACTGTTACCATGCTATTTCGATTACTAGAGCCTTGTAGTATAATTTGATATCAATCAGATCTCATGATACCTCCAATTTTGTTCTTTCTCAAGATTGCTGTGGCTATTATTTGCCATCTTTTGTGGTTCCATCTAAATTTTAGGATTACTTATCTGGTTCTGTGAAAAATGCTATTGGTATTTTGATAGGGATTGCATTGAATTATAGATTGCTTAGGGTATTATGGACATTTTAATGATGTTAATTCTTCCTATAAAGGAGCACATTGTATGTTTCCATTTATTTGTATCTTTTTCAATTTCTTTCTGCAGTGTCTTATAATTTTTCGAGTATATGTCTTTTATCTCCTTGGTTAAATTTATTCCTACCTACCTTTTTTTGTTGTTGTTGCAGTAGTAAATTGATTGTTTTCTTTAAAAAAATATCTTTTTTGATTTTAGAGAGGAATGGAGAAGGGAAGAGAGATAAAAACATCCATGATGAGAGGGAATCATTGATTGCCTGCCTCCTGCACGTCCCTCACTGGGGATCAAGCCCGCAACCTAGGCATGTGCCCTTGACTAGAATCGAAGCTGGGACCCTTTAGTTCACAGGCTGACGCTCTATCCACTGAGCCAAACCATCTATTGTTTTCTTAATATCTTTCTGATATTTCATTATTGGTGTATAAAAATGCCACTGATGGGAGATCTTGGACCAGTATGTGTTGACTGTGCCTGCTCTGCTGCGCTCACAAAGAGGATATGAAAAATGAGACCCTCGAGGATATAAAAAATGATATCCTTCATTCTTCTTGATTGCCTTTTACTTAGGAATAGCTTCAGCTTCTCCAAAAGTTGATGGAAGTTTAGAGGCACAATGGCACCGATGGAAGGCAACACACAGTAAGCTACCTGGCTCGAATGAAGAAGGATGAAGGATAACAGTGTGGGAGAAGAATATGAAAATGATTGACCTACACAACCAGGAATACAGCCTAGGGAGACAGAGCTTCACCTTGGCAATGAATATTTTGGTGACATGACCAACAAAGAATTCATGTAGGTGATAAATGGTCATCAAAACCAGAAGCACAAGAAAAGGAGAATCCTCCCAAATGTAGATTGGAGAGAAGAAGACTATGTAACTGCCATGAAGAAAGAGCGTCACTGTGGTTCTTATTGGGCAGTTAGTGCAACTAATGCCCTGGAAGGACAGATATTTTGGAAAACTGGATTTTATCAATTGTTTTTTCTGCATTTAAAGATATGATCATGTGATTTTTGTCCTTCATTTTGTTTATGTGATGTATTACATTTATTGATTTGTGAATATTATATCAATCTTGCATTCCCAGAATAAATTCTATTAGATATGGTGTATAATCCTTTTAATGTATCTTATTGAGTGAGCAGAACCTTGTAGACTGCTCTCAGGCTCAAAGCAGTGAGGGCTGCAATGGTGGCCTAATGGATAATGTCATCCAGTATGTTAAATCCAATGGAGGGCTGGACTCAGAGGAGTCCTATTCATATCATGCAAAGGTTGGAATCTGTAAATACAGGCCTGAGGATTCTGTTGCCAATGACTGACTTCGTGGACTTCCCTGAGCAGGAGAGTGCCCTCATGAAGGCAGTGGCAACTGTGGGGCCCATCTCTGTTGCTATAGATGCAAGCCATCTTAGCTTCTGGTTCTATGAAGATGGCATTTATTATGAGCAGCACCAATGGAAGGCAATCAAGTAACAATAAATACTGGTTTGTCAAGAACAGCTGGGGTAAAGCTTGGGGCAAGAATGGCTACATAAAGGCCAAAGACCGGAACAACCACTGTGGAATCGCCACTGTAGCCAGTTATCGTACTGTGTGAGATGATGGTGATAAAGAAAGACTTGATTGAGAAGAGGGTATCCAGAGGAGGAATTTAAAAAAAAAAATATATATATATATATATATATATATATATATATATATATATATATATATTATTGATTTTGTACAGAGAGAAAGGGAGAGAGAGATAGAGAGTTAGAAACATCGATGAGAAAGAGTCATCAATCCACTGCCTCTTGCACACCCCTTACTGGGGATGTGCCCGCAACCTTTCAGTCCCCAAGCCGACGCTCTATCCATTGAGCCAAACCGGTTTCGGCCAGAGGAGGAATTTTTATCTTAAAACTGACCGCATTTTACTTAATGGAATACAACACTTGAATCTTGAAGATGTGAACTATGATTTGAATTCTGTGATGTTTTACATTGATAAAATGTTACCACTTCCATTGTGACATGAAATTTTTTCTGTATTTTGATGTTCTCATCCTTTTAACTTCTGCTTTTGCATTAGAAGGCAGTGCCTATTGTGAACTTTATAATGAATGATCTTTCCATAGACAAGATTTCTTTTCACATTTTATAAAAAACAGTTATGATAACGGGACAATAATAGTATTCCATTTTTCACTACTTACCTCCATTCTATAGCCGTGCAGTCAGAGACCCTTGTGCATGAAGACAGATTTGTTCTATGGCCTCGGAGTTGGGTGCCGGGGACGATGGCGGCTGCACTGAGCTGGCAAAGCCCCTCTATCTTCAGTACCTGGAGAGGGCCCTCCGGTTGGACCATTTCCTGCGACAGACATCGGCCATCTTCAACAGGAATATTTCCAGGTATGTTAGTCCGTCCATATTCCCACTATGATATTTAGTCATGTTTCTGATTCCCATTTTCACTGTAGATTTTAGGGTTAAAATAATTCATGATTTTTAGCATGTTTGATATATTTCCTTTCAAATAAAACTGAACTTTTTCAAATGATCAATTTTTTCTAAAAAATGTTCAGTCTACTAACCATAAATTAAAATATTTTGCTGGATCAGCCCTGATTGTGGATTCACCATTCTTTAATTTCTAGTGATGAAAGTGAAGATGGACTGGATGACAGTAATCCTTTATTGCCCCAGTCTGGGGATCCCTTAATACAAGTTAAGGAAGAACCTCCAAATTCATTGCTCGGTGAAACTTCTGGAGCAAGCAGTTCTGGAATGTTAAACACGTACTCATTGAATGGAGTTCTACAGTCAGGTCAGTGTGGTGTGAGAGTCCTCTTTGGACTCTCAGTTCTTTTGGTGTAGTCATCTTTTCATTTTATTATTCTTTATGTTTCTTTACACAGAATCAAAATCTGACAAAGGGAATTTATATAATTTCTCTAAGTTGAAGAAAAGCAGGAAGTGGCTAAAGGTAAGAGAAGACAGAATGTTTAGAATTCAAGTAACCTGTTAACAAGTAAAAGGGAAAGGTTTTTTTTTAATCAATCTTTATTGTTCATATTATTACAAAGGATCCTCATTTCTTCCCCCCTCCACCAGGTTTCCACTCAACCCTCCGCCCCCTCCCCACCCCCCATTGTCCTCATCCATAGGTGCACAGTTTATGTTCAGTCTCTTCCTCCCTCCCTTTCCCCTAGAACAGTCAGACCACTCCTCTCCCATATCAATGAACTGCTATTATTGTTCATCAGGTTTTTCAATCTCCTTTTTTTTTTTAATTAATAAACTTTTACACTTCTAAGAATAAAATTTAAAATCTAATAATTTTAAGCTTGTTTTTTTTCTGTCCTGGGAATTGAGAGCAAACTTGTTTACATGTACACTTGCCCTTAGGCTATCAAAAGGTGTAGCCATTCAAGTGTAAATGGACACATTGTTTAAACATAGCTGCTGGTTGGAATTGGATTACCTGTTCTGGGTGGGAAGGGCTTGTCATTCCTAAAAGGGAAAGGTTTTGATGCATTCTGGCACATTGGCAGAAATTTTTTATAGACACTCGTCTTTTTTGAAGAGATTATAGAGAAGGATCTAGAAGACATAATGAAGTTTGTTTTAGTAAACATTGCTGAGTACAAATATCTATATTTATAAGAAGCTAATATGCAAAGTGTCCCCTTGGGAGTTTAAACGGGAGAATGGGAGTTCAATCGCTTGCTGTGATGTGCGCTGACCACCAGGGGGCAGACACTTTGACTGGTAGGTTAGCTTGCTGCTGGGGTCTGGCCACTTGGGACTGAGTGAGATGGGCTAAACAAGCCCTGGAGCCCTCTTATGATCCCTCCCTGGGTGGCCAACCTCCCGTATTCCTCCCCTACCCCTATCATGGGTAGGTGGGTGGGTGGGAGGTAATCAACCAAACACTATCCTTATATAATAAAAGGCTAATATGCAAACAGACTGAACAGCAGAATGACCAGTTACTATGATGCACACTGACCACCAGGGGGCAGGCGCTCAACATAGGAGCTGCCGCCTGGTGGTCATTGCACTCCCAAAAGGGGAGCTCATTTCAGCCAGAAGCCCTGCTCATGCTGGTGAGTACAGCCATGGTGGTGGGAGTCTCTCCCACCTCCGTGGCAGCTCTAAGGATGTCTAACTGCTGTCAGTCGAACATCCCCCAAGGGCTCCTGGACTGCCAGAGGGTGCAGGCCAGGCTGAGGGACCCTCCCCCAAGAGCATGAATTTGTTGCACCGGGCCTCTAATCTTAGATAAGATTCTTGCCCTCACTGGCTCACATCGTAATCGGGATATTTAATCTACTTTTCATCTGTCCTTGAGTAATTTATTCACTCACCAAGTGTTGATTAAGTGCATCCTATATGCCAGATACTATGGTTCATAGACATGATTCCTGCCCTGTGGAGCTTACATTCTAATGGAGGGAGGCAGTGAGTAAGCCTGTAAACAAACAAACAAATAAATATGGCTTTAAAGAAGTAACATTTTAACGATTTCTCAATGATCAGAGAGAACTAGGTGAAGGTTTAAGATGTGAGCATTTCAATCAGAAGGAATAACTGCAAAAGTTCTGAGAAAGAAAGCAACTCAGTATGTTTGAGAGAGAATGAAAACTCCTATACCTTGGGGACAGTGAATAAGGGGATGGTAGAAGATGAGGTTAGAGAACCTGATCACTTGGGGCCTTTGTACACCATGTCAAGGAATTTGTATTTTACTCTAGTTATAATAGTAAGTTATTGGAGTATTTATAAGCAAGAGTGTGGCACAGTATGGTTAAGCCGCTTACAAGATTACTGTCATTGGCCAAACTGAGTTAAGGATAGCATTTCTTCTATTGAAACTAATTTTTCTCTATTTCGTACTTTTTTTTGTGAAGAATGGAAAGTAACTTTAAAGTATTATTTTGTTATTATCAATAGAAGAATGGAAAGTAACTTAAAGGTATTCTTTTATTATCAATAGGCCCTTTTAAAAACTCAAGTGCAAAAGACCAGATTTATTTCAGATCAGTGAGGCTTTAAGCTGTTGGGAATGCAGAAATCTTTGTTTAGCCACCACATTTTTAAAAAATATATTTTTATTGATTTTTGAGAGGAAGGGAGAGGGAGAGAAAGATAGAAACATCAATGATGAGAGAGAATCATTGATTGGCTGCCTCCTGCACGCCCTCTACTAAGGATCGAGCCCACAACCCATGCATGTGCCCTGGACTGGAATCAAACCTGGGATCCTTCAGTCCATAGGCTGATGCTCTATCCACTGAGCCAAACTGGATAGGGCTAGCCATCACATTTTTTTTTTTTTAAATATATTTTATTGATTTTACACAGAGAGGAATTGAGAGGGATAGAGAGTTAGAAACGTCGATGAGAGAGAAACATCGACCAGCTGCCTCCTGCACACCCCTACTAGGGATGTGCCCGCAACCAATGTACATGCCCTTGACCAGAATCGAACCTGGGACCCTTGAGTCCACAGACCGATGCTCTATCCACTGAGCCAAACCAGTTTCGGCAATAACAAATATTTTCATCACTCCAAAAAGAAACTTCTATACTCATTAGCATTTTATCCCCATTCTCTACATCATCAGCCTCAGGCAACCACTAATCCGTTTTCTGTTTATATGGATTTGCCTCTTAGGGACATTTTATATAAACAGAATCATATAATGTGTTGCCTTTTGTGTCTGGCTTCTTTCACTTAGCATAACATTTTCAAATTTCATGTTGTGGCACATATCAGTACTTTATTCCTTTTTATTGATGAATAATATTTGATGATCTGTATAATACCACATTTTGTTTATCCATTCATGAATGAATTTGGGCATTGTTTCTTTATTAGCCATCACAGCTTGCTTTCTATATTCTTTTATATCCTACTTGAGGCCTGGTGCATGGATTTGTGCACCGGTGGGGCCCTTGGCCTGGCCTGCAGGGATGGGGCTGTAACCACCTCCAGGGTCCTGGATTGTGAGAGGCTGGTTCTTGATGCACCCCGGAATCAGGATCCCTTCTTTCTTTCCCCAATATTATGTCTCTTTCTGTATCTGTTTCGTATATTTCATCTCACTTTACCCTACGTTTGAAGGTAACTGACTACTTGTGGGAATTTAGCTTCAAAATGCAATTATTTAGCAAACAGGATTTACTAAATCTGGAATCTAGTCAGCCTAGAGCAGGACCCTGCTCAATGTCAGGCTTCCCCGGCCAGGCCCTTCCACCCAAGTGGAGTCCTGTGGCAGTAGGAACCTCCTTACCACTTGACCTGCTCCTTTGCCTCCTTTTCCCCCTAGAGGTTTCCTGCTGGTGCTACTGTCCACCTGGAAGGATGGAAGCCGCAGCCGGTTTCCCAGCTGAGTGGTAGTGGGAAAATTCACTGCTTCCACTGGAAATCGATATTAGTGGGTGGGCCAGCATTGGCTTTAGATGTCTGGGCCACAGCCAGTAGATGATGAGAGATGTCTGCACATCTCTCATCATCTAGCTAATCGAGTTGAAAAGTTTCTGTAAGGGCCAGACCCACGACCTCTGCAATGGGCTGGAGGCCTGGTAGGGAGCCAGACCCGAAGTGGGGAGCCAGTAGGCTAGAGGCCCGGTGCACGGATACGTGCATTGGTGGGGTCCCTTGGTCTGGCCTGTGGGGATTGGGCTGAAACCCGCTTTCTGACATCTCCCAAGGGGTCCCGGATTACGAGAGGGTGGTTCTCCCGTGATGTACCCCGGAATTGAGCTCCCTCCTCTCTGGTTCTGGGTTACCCAAGAACTGCAGCTGCAAAGTCACCACAGCTCTGCAGCTCCTGAATTGAGTGTCTGCCCTGTGGTGGTCCGTGCCCGTCATAGTTACTGGTTGGCCAGTCGCTTAGGCTTCTATATATAGATAGCTTTTTTTTTTTGGTTTTGGTGTTGCTTTTGTATTTGACATTTAGTTAAACTATCATATATATAGTGTAAGTAGTTAGTAAAATCTAACTTTGTTGATTTTATAGCATTTCCCATGTTTTAGTGCTCTTTAATTTGTGTGTACTGGAGTTAATGGTTATCCTTTTGTTTTTCAGTTGGATTGGGAAAGAATAGTATAAGGGAAACTGGACTGACTGCCCTCCAGCTATTTTTGTCATTGTTTTGGGATCTGGAAAAAAATGCTTTTATTGTCTTGGGGTGGTGAACACACAGTACAATATATACAGATGATATATTACAGAATTGTACACTTGAAATCTATATAATTTTATTAACCAATGTCACACCAATAAATTCAATTAAAAATTATTGTATTGTAAAAGGAATTGTTTCAAAGAGAAGTTCCATTTCCTCCCTTTTTCAGAATATTCTGCTAAGTGATGAATCCAGTGAGGCAGATTCTCAGAGTGAAGAGAACGATGAAGAAGAGGAAGAAGAGGAAGAAGAAGAGGAGGAGGAAGAACTCAATCTCAACAGAGAAGAACTTCATAACATGCTGCGGCTGCACAAATATAAGAAACTTCACCAGAATAAATATAGTAAAGACAAGGAGGTAAGAGTTTCAGGAGACATTGCAGACCTTCATACTGGCTATTTACCCTCTGGGCTATATTCATTGAAGATACATCATTTTTTTTTTTTTTTTTAACTCAAAATACCTTTAATTTAAAAATATTCTGCTTCAATACCAACTCAAATCCAGATGTGTTTTAATCTCCCTGCCTGCTGACCTCAGAGTACACAGCCTGTCAAGGATAGGGCCACTGTGAGAGGAGCATGGAGAATGGCAGCTGGAAGTGGGGGCTTACCCGAAGACTCAGACCCAGGTCCCATTTGTGGGGATCCAGCTTGGAGTGCTTGCGGGGGATGGGAAAGAACCTAGGACTGTCTTGGTTGCTGGTTGGCTCACTGGCCTCTATTTAGCATCCTGTCCTCTTGAGGAACCACTACACAGGATCCCAGGAGGGGCTCAGTGTCAGTGTGAGGCCACAGGGACCTTCGGCCCAGGGAAGGCAAGCACGCAGCCTGCTTTGGGCTCCAGAGGAGCCGCAGGTAGATTTCCAGGGTTGAGCAGATCACAGCAGGGGAAACCGCCAGCAGTTCAGTTGCCTGGGTAAGGTGGCTACAGTCCATTTGCTGCTCCCAGAGTCTGCTGGGTGGTAGGATGGCTACTGTACCAGCCGGTAGGTGATGATTCTGCCTGCGGTTTTGCTTGTCCAGATGATCTTCACTACCTGCCCTCGCTTTATCTCAGAGTAGTGCACCACAGGGTCTCCAGCCTGGATCCTGGGCAGCTGGTTTTCTCGGAGTTTATATTTGTCCAGCAGATCTGTCATCTCCTCCTTGGTCATGTTGACATGCTCTGGGACCAACTTGTACTCCGTGATGCTGATGAGCAGCTCCTGCTGCAGAAACTGTCCCAGGATGTACTTGGGAGCCATGCTGACCAGGAACTGCTTGGCGGAGGGTGTCCTGCCCTGCTGCACCACAGTGAGGGCTGGGCGATGTTTTCCTCCTGCAGGCGTTGGCAGTACACCTTGATGGTCTTGATTCCTACCTTGGGCTCCTCTGGGAAAAAGACAAACATCTGGTCAGTGGGGTATCATTGTGGGCCACTAGCAGTGTCAGGTTTGTGCGCTCTGGCCATCCTTCACTTGGCTTGTCCCCAAATTGGGCCTTGAACTCCTAGTGTCTGGTTCAGCTCATCCTGAATCACCAGGTAGCCTCGGGCAGGCACAGCTGCATCATTGCCTTGCAAATCTTCCACAGCCAGTATGTCTCCTTCTTGTCATCCATGCCTACTGCTGCTCATACTCACTGTGCCTATGCTGGCCAGGGACCCCACCAGTGCACAATTGGAGCCAGAGAAGGTCTGCAGGAGGGCTCCAAGGTGTGTCCAGCCTGTCTTGCCCAGTCTCGATCGGCTGGACCCACCAGCAATCTAACCTACTGGTCGGAGCGTCTGTCCCCTGGTGGTCAGGGCACATCATAGCAACTGATCAAACAGTTGAACGAATGGTCAGACACCTATTATACTAGGCTTTTATTATATAGGGTGGTGATGGTTACAATACCTTTATTGAAATGTATTTCACACACCAAAAAAATTATGTTCATACAAGGTACACAATTCAGTGGTTTTTAGTATATTCATAGTTGTGTAATTATTATCACTATCTAATTTAGATTATTTTCTCACTCTGAAATGACTCTGCTCCCCTTAGCTGTTGCCCTCCCCCTATTCTCTCCATTTCTCTCAGCTCCTGGCAGTCAGTCATCAATTCACCACTTGTCTCTATAAATGTGTGTATTCTAGATATTTCATACAAGTGGAAAACATGTGTCCTTTGTGTTCAGCTTCTTTCATTTAGCATAATGTTTTCAAATTTTATGCTGTAGCATAAATCCATACTTTGCTTCTTTTTATTGCAAATATTCCATTGTATGGACATACTGTATATTATTTGCATCAGTTGATGAACTAACTGGATTTTTTTTAATACTTTTTGGCTATCATGAATCATACCTATGAATAGTGAGTTGTTTCTACCTTAAGCTGTTATGCGTAGACCTGCCATGAACATTTGAATTCAAGTTTTCGGTATGGACATGTATTTTCATTTCTATATATCTAGGAATCACTGGGTCATATGGTAATTTATGTTTACCCTTTTAAGGAACTGCCAGATTATTTTCCAAAGTGGCTATACCATTTTGAATTTATTGAGTATTTGTTTGTTTGTTTGTTTGTTTTAAATACATTTGCTCTTTGGAAGTGTTCCTATCTTGAAAAAACTATTTTCTTCATATACTAATATTAGATTGATACAGTTTTGTTTTGTTTTTTAAACATATTTTTATTGATTTTAGAGAGGAAGAAAAGAGAGAGAGAGAAACAGAGAAACATCAATAATGAGAGAGAATCATTGATTGCCTCTTGCATGCCCCATACTGGGGTTTGAGCCTGTAACCCAAGCATGTGTCCTGACTGGGGATTGAATCGTGACCTCCTGATTCATAGGTCAATGCTCAACCACTGAGCTATGCTAACCAGGCAAAGCCTTCTGATTTTTGACAGAAGTGTAACACTTTGTACATAAAGGGTAGTAGCATATTTGAATATCTAAAAACTTTACATCAGTTAGTTAAGGTCCAGAGTTAGTTCAGAAAACTTTGGATAATATGCTAAAGGCAATAAGCCTGTAGAAGTGATAAACAGTAAGATATCTGACTGTTTTGATTAGGATGAAGAGTTCCTCCTTAAGGTACAATGTTAATGCACTTGGTACTTGAAATATTTGTCGTTTATTATTATTTTAAATACATTTTTATTGATTTCAGAGAGGAAGGGAGAGGGAGAGAGAGTTGGAAACATCAATGATGAGAGAGAACCATTGATTGGCTGCCTCCTGTATGCCCCCACTGTGGATGGAGCCCACAACCCTGGCATGTGCCCTTGACCAGGATTGAACCCATGAACGTTCAGTGTGCAGGCTTACACTCTATCCATGGAGCCAAACCATGTAGGGCTATTTGTGGTTTTTTGAATTGAAATAAAACATACATACGGAAATATTCATAGGTTTTAAGTATATAGCTTGATGAATGTTCATTTAATTTTGACCTTTGACAGGAGACCTTGTAATAGTTTTCCATGTCACTCTTCTACTCTATTTTCATTTCTTGGAAAACTCATTCGGCCACAATCCAGGAAAAGAGATTTGACATTGGACTACATATTTTAATTCATATTTATCCATTAGTAATAATTGTGATGGAATTAATGTGAGCTTTGGGGGTCAATTTAAATGAAATGTTTGAAAGTATTAACTACTCCCTGGAAAGCAAAGGAATTATTTGTATGTTATAATTCTGGCAACATAGGCACTATTCATAATATTGTCAGACTCCCTTAGTGGTAGAAAAGAATTGAAATATTGAAGAATTGGGATGGCTGGTGACTGTTTAAACCAAATGTAAGACTAAAAGCTAGAATAGAAGGCATCAGAAACCTTGAAAAATTGAGGACCTATTGATAGTAGAAATATGGTTTATATCTTGATGAATTCCAAGAGGAGATCTTTCTGCAAAGAATTGCTTGCCTCAAATACAAGGTAGGGCAAAAGTAGGTTTACAGTTATATATAGGAAAAGCACAATTTATTATTTTTTTTCACGTGATAGAATGATTTATTAGAACTAATTTCATGACAAATCATATAAAATAACCATTCACAATTTATTCTTGTATTATTATTTATTAACTAGAGAGGCCTGGTGCACAGATTTGTGCACCAGTGGGATCCCTCTGCCTGACCTCGGGGATCAGGCTGAAACTGGCTCTCTGATATCCCCTGAAGGGTCTTAGATTGCAAGAGGGCATTTCTGGGGTGACACACCCCAGAATTGGGCTACCTCCTCTCTGGTTCTGGTGTGTCTTTAGCTGCCAAGTCACCACAGCTCAACAGCTTCTGCATTGAGCGTCTGCCCTCTGGTGGTTATTGCATGTCATAGTTACCAGTCAGATGTTTGAACAGTTAGACAGTTGCTTAGGCTTTTATATATATAGATAATTGCTTTATTTTTCATATGAACAAATGCAAACCTACTTTTGATCTACCTTGTATGTGTCAGGTCTAAGTAAATATTCTGGTGAAGACTCAAGCCTAAAAACCTTTCATCTCTGAAATTATTTCCAGCAACTTGCATGTCCTTGGCCAATAAATCCATTTTGATTTGAAGTTTAGAAAATAATTCACTTTGATGTACTAAATCTTTATTGGTCTCTTTATGGGAAAAATACTATATTTAGGAGGTAGGGTTTTTCTCTGGCTCAGCTCTCCATAGTAAAGATGACTTGAAGACTGTGCTGTAGAACACAGGTAGGCCTTTCTAAGGATCTCTGTCTTTGCTTCAGTTGCAGCAATACCAGTACTACAGTGCAGGCCTGCTCTCCACATATGACCCTTTCTATGAGCAACAACGTCACCTGCTTGGACCTAAAAAAAAGAAATTTAAGGAGGAAAAGAAACTTAAAGGTGAGCGTGTTGGCCTGCCTTCCACATTAACTCATTCTTTGTTTCAGGATTTTGTATGGCTTCCTGATGTATTTTTGCATGTTTGTCAGGAAATGTCCTTTCCTATCTTACTGAGCTCTCAGCAGCTGGAAATCAGGAAGGAAATAGGAAGGGGATGTTAAATTATCTGTAAAGACAGATTTTATTTCCCTTGAAGGTATCAACTCTACTCAGAAAGATTCTTTTCAGCCTTTTTCCCTTCTTTCTCCCACATCCTCCTTTTTTATATCTTTTTTTTTTTTTTTTTTTTTAAATATATTTTATTGATTTTTTTACAGAGAGGAAGAGAGAGAGACAGAGAGTTAGAAACATTGATGAGAGAGAGAGAGACATCGACCGGCTGCCTCTTGCACACCCCCACTGGGGATGTGCCCGCAACCAAGGTACATGCCCTTGACCGGAATCGAACCCGGGACCTTTCAGTCCGCAGGCCGACGCTCTATCCACTGAGCCAAACCGGTTTCGTCTATCTCTGTTTTCTCATTCTTCACACCCTCTCCCTCTAATTAGGTTTCTGTTCCTTGTATACTTTTCTCTTCACAAGTCTTAGCATCATATCAGTTAATGCAGTTTTTCTTTCTCTGTTGTTTCTCTTTAGCTACTTTATATTACTACCCAAGTAGAAATGTTTTCTTCCTTTTGACCATTACTTGAGCCCCCGATACTTCATAAATTTTCTTTCCTGTTGTTGGGTTCAAAAGAAAGTCAGTTTTTTGTTTTATTTTGTGTTTCTCTTTCATGTAAACAAAGGGAGTATCCAGTGTTCTTTTCCAAGGTAGTGAGATCTTCCTCTTGGAAGATTCATGGCCTGAATCTTCCAAATCTTCCAAATCTTCCAAATAAACATTGCCAGCTTCCGGTAGAATGAGGAAAGAACCTTGAATTTTCTTAAAGTGATGCGGTTGTTTTGTTGCTGTCTCCTGGGGAAGGGAAGAAATGCAACCTCTGAAAGACTGTTTCTTTTGTAGCCAAGTTAAAAAAAGTGAAGAAAAAAAGGCGAAGGGATGAAGAACTTTCCTCTGAAGAATCCCCTCGTCGACACCACCACCAGACCAAAGTCTTTGCCAAGTTCTCTCATGATGCACCTCCTCCTGGCATCAAGAAGAAGCACTTATCCATTGAACAGCTTAATGCTCGTCGCAGGAAAGTATGGCTCAGCATTGTGAAAAAGGAACTACCAAAGGTGAGTGAGTGCCTCCAGTGCAGGCAGTAGCAAGAGTATTTTTTCTGCCTGCTCTCTAAAGAGGAGCTGTGAGAGCTAGATGCTTTCACACTTCAAAAAGGAAACTAATCTGTTGAAATTGAAAGAATGCTGAGTAGTACTCTTGTCAGTTCACTGGTTTTCTAGAATTTGATCAGAATTCACAAGACAAATATGTGTGATGCTCCTTGGCCTTGAGCATAGTTTTATTACATAGAGCAATAGAAATTGACAGCAAGTAGATAGGTGATAATAGAGGAAATTAAAAAAAAATGGTGGAGATGTTCGTTAGAGAATTTATAAACATATGGCTATTAATAATACAGGCATTACATACTTAAGCTTTATGTAAGAAAAGAGTTTCTAATTGTGGCTTAGTATTCAGAACCAATAAAATAAAATATTGGTAAATTTAACTACATAGAATAAATTTTTTTAAAAAAATATATTTTATTGATTTTACACAGAGAGGAATTGAGAGGTACAGAGAGTTAGAAACATCGATGAGAGAGAAACATCGACCAGCTGCCTTCTGCACCCCCCCCCCACTGGGGATGTGCCCGCAACCAAGGTACATGCCCTTGACTGGAATCGAACCTGGGACCTTTCAGTCCGCAGGCTGACGCTCTATCCACTGAGCCAATCCGGTCCCGGCTAAATTTTTGCCTGACAAAAGACAATTGGGCTAATTGAGTGATGGTCAATTAGTCTATTCCCTCTTTATTAGATAGGATAAAAGGAACCAGGGCTTCCAGAACTTGCCAGAGAAAATATAAGGTGAGCCTTAAACATCTTGTGGTATCAGAAAAGAGGAAAGTAATTGAAAAAAGTTGGAGGATCTGGGGTGGGTAGGGTGGGAGGAGGCTTGTCAGAAGAACATAGCAACCAACCTGAAGGAGATGGCCAAAGTTAGAGTAATTTGAGCAACAAATATCTATCTATCTATATCTATATCTATATCTATCTATCTGTCTGTCTGTCTGTCTGTCTGTCTATCTAAAGAGGAAACATGCTAATTGGTCCTAAGGTGTCATAGTCACTACCGCTAAGGAGGCTGCCTGTGCGTGTGCAGTGGTGGTTGTTCTGGAGACAGGGTGGAAGTGGGGAGGCACCCGGAGGAGGCCTGTGCCTGGGAGGCAGGGGTGAGAGCCCATAGCGCCCCCATCACAGTCTTTCACCACCCACCGCTCACACTCAGAGCGCCCCGCTGCTCAGTTGCCTGGGGAAGGAGCACAGGAAGCAGGCTCTCCTCCAGCCCCATGATTGCATTGCTCCGGAGACGGGCAGAAGTGGGGAGGTGCCAGAGAAGGCGGCACCAGCCCCAGGTTACTGGAGGGATTAAGGGCAGGGCTTGAAGCAGTCAGAGAAGGCCAGAGGGGTGGAGGGACTGGGCCCGCTGGAGAGGTTTAGGTGTCAAGGCAGGGCAGTGGGTAGGTGGGTGGGCTGTGCGATTTCGTGCACTGGGATCCTAGTATAATAATTCTGAATTTTAACTCCTAGAATAAAGAAATGTTTATGAATTCATACTGGTGTAAAAAAATGAATAAATAAAAAGGTAAGGTGGAAGGAACAACTCTTCCTCACAGTACAATTCCAATAAATAAGTATAGAAGGAAGGAAATAAGAGAACCATTACACAAGCACTATAGTAATAATTGTTGCAGATTGGAACCATTGATGAATGTTAGAATTAGAGGGCAGCCTGACCAGTGTCACTCAGTGTTGAGTTGTCAACCTATGAACCAGGAGGTCACAGTTTGATTCCTGGTCAGGGCACATGTTCAGATCACAGGCTAGGTCCCTAGTAGGGGCATTCAGGAGGCAGCTGATTAATGAATATCTTTCATCATTGTTGTTTAAATCTCTCTCCCTTTCTCTCTTCAAGTTCAATAAAAATATATTTTTAAAAAATTTTAGAGGTCAAAAGTTAGAGGAGAAACAACTTGCATAGATTCAAAGCACCTGCCTCCGCATACATATTTTAGTACAAATCAAAAGTAACTATACTGGTGAAAACTAGCAGAATGCATTTTAACCAAATGATCCAAGTAAACATCACTACTAATATAAATATTGATGCTGTGAACTTCTTGATATGATGCAATAAGAGTAACACATTATTTCTCTGGAATTCTGTCAAAATGCATGTCATTTCGACCATTGAGAGAACCACAAATTTTGGCATGTTTAAAAGAATACTGATTGGTGTTTCTCAGAAGTGTCAAGGATATGAAAGAGGAAGATAGACATAGAAAATGTTACATACAGGAAGAGACTAAGAAGAAAAGCAACTAAATGCAATGTAGGATCCTATTTAGGATTCTGTAACATTGAAAGGATACTAGTGAGAAAATCGTTGACATTCAAATAAGATCTATTGTTTAGTTAATATTTTATCAGGATTAAATTATTTTCTTATTAATTATACTATGGTTATATAAGATGCTAAAATTAGGAAAAGCAGGGGGAGGTATGTAAGGGAACTATATTTTTTGCAAGTTTTCTGTGAGTCTAAAATTTGTTCAAAACAGTTTTTAAAAATATATGGCAAGAATAATGCAAGAAGCTGCCAGGTATCTTTTACTCATATTTAGCAATTGTTTGTCTCATTTGCTTTTTTTTTTTTTTTTTTTTTTTTTTTACCTAAATGTATACTTTTTCTTAGCCATTTTGAACGTTTGAGACTTTGCGCTAAACTTACTCCTAATAATTCAGTGTGAACTTCCTAAGAAAAAGGACATCTTGTCACAAATAACCACATGCAATTATAAAAATTATCTGATCTACAGACCATAATTCAAATTTTATCAGTTGTCTCAAAATGTCCTCTACAGTGTTTTTTTTTTTTTTTTTTCCTTTACTGATTCAATCCAGGATCCAATCTAGAACTACATGTTGCATTTAGTTTTCATGTCTCTCATGTCCTTGAATCTGAAACAATTTTGCAGTCTTCATCTTTCATGACATTATTATTCTGAAGAGTATAGGCCAGGTATTTTGTAGAACGTTTCTGAATTTGGGTTCGTATGATGCTACCTCATGATTATGCTTTCGTTTTACATTTTTTGCTGGATTACTAGGGAAGAGATGTGTTCTTTTCATATCACATCAGGAGGCACATGGCACACCTGAACCAATATTGGTGATATTAGCTTTGATGCCTTGGTATAGTTTCTCTGTCTAGAAATTTATAAGAATATCAAGAGAGAGAGAGTTTACATATGAGTATTCTTGATGGGAAAAGTTATGAGGAAACATGCTTTAGGTATCTGGTGATGAGGCTTCAGATGATGTCTTTCCTATAAGGAATTCAGTGGAAATATTTGAGATTCTTGTCTTTAAAAATTGCTGAAGAATTAGTAGGAGAGTCCTAGCTGGTTTGGCTCAGTGGATAGAGCGTCTGCCTGCACACTGAAGGATTCTGGGTTTGATTCTGGTCAAGGACACATACCTTAGTTGCAAGCTCTATCCCTGGCTCTGGTCAGGGAACATGTGATCTGTGTCTTTCTCAGACACATTGATATTTCTTTCTCCCCCTCCCTTCCACTCTCTCTAAAAAAATCAATGGAAAAATGTCTTGGATGAGGATTAACAAAAGAAAAGAAAAGAAGAATCAGTAAGAAGAAGTTTTGGTAAACTGCCTTAAAAACTCTTTAAGCAGACAGTCTGAGTTGGGTATATTATAGAAACAGCTTTCATGCCCTCTGTAACTTTATTTTTGTTATTGCTTATCTTAACCCGAGGATATTTTCCGTTAGATTTTTATAGAGAGGGAAAGACAGAGAAATATCAATGTGAGAGGAATGCATCTATTGGTTGTCTCCTGCATGTGCCCTGACCAGGG
The DNA here is from genome assembly GCF_964339955.1 of Pipistrellus hanaki. Lineage (NCBI taxonomy): Eukaryota > Metazoa > Chordata > Mammalia > Chiroptera > Vespertilionidae > Pipistrellus > Pipistrellus hanaki. The sequence continues at coordinate 62,136,971 of NC_140503.1, forward strand.
CTTGGGCCCGGTCGGACCCTGCAACTGAGGTACGTGCCCTTGACCGGAATCAAACCTGGGACCCTTCGGTCCACAGGCCAACGCTCTATCCACTGAGTCAAACCAGCTAGGGCCCCTCTATAATTTTTAATCCATTGTTTCTTCAAAATTAGGGAGAGCTTTTTAATAGTCAGAGAGCCACTCACCTCTGCCTCTTCTGTATATTCTCCTATGACAAATGAGCCATCCTGGGGAATTCGGTTTCTTTAACTGTAGTGGAAGACATAGTAAGGAGCTCGAGGTTGCTGAGTCACCTTCTGTTAGGTCTGCCTCAGAACTTTTGTTGTTCTAGAAAATGATGCTTAATGGTGGCAGAAACTGAGTAACAGTGGCAGCATGTTTGCCCTGGCTGGGGTGGAGCTGGAATCACAAACTGGGGGACTTTCTCTTTCTTCTAACAATTTCTGTATCTGAGTGCCCTGCAACTCAGCTTCTTTGCAGATCAGCCTGGGAAAGCAGTGTATTTTAATCAAGGGTGATATTAGAGTTAGGATATGGTGTTACATTTTCCTAGTCCACTTATAGCCTTAAATATAACTTAAATTCTTTCCAAAAGTATACAGAAGACTCTAAGGCAGTGACAGCACTAACTTAGAGCTTATTATTTTTAATGCTAGTTTAGTAGGTTTATATGTGGTTCTCAAGTCAGTAATGTATTTGAATATGCTTCACTTGATGCTTTCTTTGTTGTTGTTGCCTCCTGCACGGCACTTCTACTGGGGCTGCAGATTGAACTGCAACTGAACCCGGGACCATTCAGTCTGACACACTAACCACTAAGCCAAACCGGCCAGGATGGTGCTTTATTTTTAACCTTCATGTTGGATAAAAGACAATGTTTGTACATAATACCTTTTCAAAAAGGAATCCTAAGTGAAATAATTGTGTGTTTTTTTTTTAAATATTTTAGGCCAACAAGCAGAAAGCTTCAGCTCGGAACCTGTTTCTCACCAATAGCCGAAAGGTAAAATTGTAGCTTAGCTTTCTATTTTCCATTTTATGATTTGTTGGAATGTGCTCTTGTTCTTTGGATACATAATTGCTGCTCTTGTCTGGATACATAATTGCTACTTTTGTCTCTTGTTACCTATTGATAATGAATCTGATCATACTTAAGAGAGTTTCTTAATGTTCTCAATCGATTTTATAAGTAACATTGTTCTTCCTCACATTTTTGGTATTTGAACCTTTTTTGGTAAGATCTTATTTAGCCTGTTCTTAATTCCTTGGGCAGACCATGGAATCTTCCTGTGTTCATCTAAGAAATTATTATATTAATACCTTCCCTTTGAGGGGAGTAAGCCAGCTTCCTTGGAGAGCTGTGAGGATTAAGTGAGCTAATGGTCCTGTTGTATTTCCCTAAGCTAGTTAATCTCTCATCCTCAGTTTCCTCATCTATTAAATGAGGATGATGATAATACCAACTTCATGGGGGTTTTGTGAAGAATAAATTAGCTTAATGTATATTAGACTTAGATTGGTGCTTACATATAATAAGCATTGATAAATTTAATTATTGTGTGTGATAACACTTTGTAACTTTCTAGCACATCTCAGATCTTTATACTTTTTCTTTTTTATTTTCTAAGGCATTTTATTTACAGACTAGAGACCTGGCCACAAAATGTGTGTGTGGGTGATTCCCTCAGTCTGGCCTGCACCCTCTCACAGTCCAGGACCCCTTGCTTCTTACCGCCGCCTGCTGCTCCTTAGCACTGTCGTGGAGGCAGGAGAGTCTCTCTCCACTGCTGCTGCACTTGCCAGCTGTGAGCCTGGCTTCTGGCTGAGCAGCACTCCCCTTGTGGGAGCACACTGACCACCAGGGGGCAGCTCCTGTGTTGAGTGTCTACCCCCTGGTGGTCAGTGCCCATCATAGTGACTGGTTGTTCTGGTGGTTCTGCCATAAAGGTTGCTTAGGCTTTTATTATATAGATGTCTCATCCTTGATACTACCCCAGGGTCTAAAACTGGATCATAGTGTAGTACAGGGATGTTAATCAGTTTGGGGGGCAGAGAGAAGTGGCGGTAGGAGGACTGTGTGCACTGAATAGAAGGAGGAATGCTAGGATTTGGAGCCCAGGGAGCACTGGCGTTGGTGTGGATCCGCCATTGTGATAATGTTTGTTTGCAGCTTGCCCACCAGTGCATGAAGGAGGTACGTCGAGCCGCCTTGCAGGCCCAGAAGAACTGTAAGGAGACCTTGCCTCGTGCCCGCCGCCTTACCAAGGAGATGCTTCTGTACTGGAAGAAGTACGAGAAGGTGGAGAAGGAACACCGTAAGCGGGCTGAAAAGGAAGCCTTAGAGCAACGGAAGTTGGATGAGGAAATGCGGGAGGTAGGACAGTAGCATAATATTTGAAAATCCTAATTGCTGCAGCCATATTAAGAGATTGCACTTCAGAATTTATAAATCTAATCAGTGAAGTTGTGTAAAAATGTTTTGAGGATGTTGATTTTAGTCCAGAAAACCAATTATATTCGTATTCTTTCAATAAGGCCCTCTCCCTGGCCCTCACCTCTCTTTTAGGTCAATTTCTTCTTAATTTTTGCAGCCTGTTTCTTTGTATATTTCTCTAGGACCAACAAAGGGGGAGAGAGAGAGAGAGAGAGAGAGAGAGAGAGAGAGAGAGAGAGAGAGAGAGAGAGGGAGGGAGGTGAACAAAAGCTAAAGGAATTAGCTTACAGCTTATCTTGGCTTGGTTCCAGGTGCTGGCTGCAGTTTTGATTTGTTAGAAGATCAGGGCTGTTTGCCAAATTTAGGGCCAGATAGGGACAATGGACAACTAGCCCAGTTTTCTGAGACCCACCCCCTAACCTACTTTGCTGTTTTAAACTGCAGCTAGTACCCTTGCTAAGTCTGAGGTAGGTTGAGTATGTTGTTTAGGGAAGCAAGAGGGGAGAATAAGAGGACAAAGTTACTGTGTTCCCTTTGGGAAACCAGTTGGGATGAGTGGAAGGAAAGTTGAGGTCCAAGAAAGAAGGGATTCAAAGGATTGGATGTTTTCTTTTAGAAGTATTCTTGCCAAGCAGAGCTGTGGAACCTGTCTTGAGCTATTGATCTTCCCTCCTTTATCATGCCTTTGAGAACGAATATGGATTTTGCCTAGTTCACTTAAGTCCCCTGGGTAACTTTTATCTTTGCTTGCAAGATGAACATACAGTATTATTGAATTAGTAAGCATTTGATGCTATTGGGAATACTTACTGAGTGTAGAGGCATTTAAGAATTAGTTACAGATCTTAAAAAGTTTTATAAGCAACTTGGCTTATTATGATCTAGGTTTGTGAGACATTGTCCCAATTATAATTATGTTGATGACATAATTTATCTATGATGACAGTTTTCTCTACATTTATGTTGACTTGTGTGTCTTTTCTTTGAACTTTTGAAATAAAACTTTTTTTAAAATATATTTTATTGATTTTTTACAGAGAGGAAGGGAGAGAGATAGAGATTTAGAAACATCGATGAGAGAGAGTCACTGATCAGCTGCCTCTTGCACACCCCCCATTGGGGATATGCCCGCAACCAAGGCACATGCCCTTGACCGAAATTGAACCCGGGACCCTTCAGTCCCCAAGCCGACGCTCTATCCATTGAGCCAAACCGGTCCCGGCTGAAATAAAACTTTTTGATGGATATTTATTGTTCCTTTTATTTACGGTTTTTATTTAAACATTAGTAGTTGCCTTCTTTAAGGTGACATTACTTTTTTAAAAAATATATATATTTTATTGATTTTTTACAGAGAGGAAGGGAGAGGGATAGAGAGTTAGAAACATCGATGAGAAAGAAACATCGATCAGCCGCCTCCTGCACACCCCCTACTGGGGATGCGCCCACAACCAAGGTACATGCCCTTGACCGGAATCGAACCTGGGACCCTTCAGTCCGCAGGCCGACGCTCTATCCACTGAGCCAAACCGGTTAGGGCGGCTTTACTCTTTTTAAAAAAAATATTTTTTTATTGATCTCAGAGAGAGAGAAGAGAGAGAGAGAGAGAAACATCAATGATGAGAGAGAATCATTGATTGGCTGCCTCCTGCACACCCCACACGGGGATCCAGTCTCCAACCCTGGCATGTGCCCTTGACCAGAATCGAACCTGGGACCCTTCAGTCCACAGGCCGACGCTCTATCCACTGAGCAAAACCAGCTAGGTCCCCGACATCACTCTTTTTTGTTTTAGTTTTAGAAAGGTTTTCTTGACTGTACTTTAGCTTTGGGTCATGAGCATTTATATCTGTTATGAAAAATAAGCTCAGTGTTTTCTCAAACTCTCCGATTTTCTTCTAATTTGAATTTGGCTCAAATGCGACAAAATCCTTAAAAAAAAAAAAAAAAAGAATAGTTTTATGTGGCTTACTTTGGGACTTGGGTCTTTCTTGGCCTTGTTCCATATATTATTGTTTTTCTTTGAGGAAAGTAGATCTAAGAATGAGTCACATACAATTTGTAGAGATTTTATTATAAAATAGTTAATGAAATATTTCTTTTTTAAAAGTTTTGCTTTTATTATGTGTGCTATATTTCATATTATTTGATTTTTATGGTATTTGTTTGCTCATTTTATTGTTTATTTTGATGAGTAACTATTTATTGACAGAATGATTATTTTCCTTACCAAGTTATTTCAGAGGCACTTTGAATTAGCTTTTTACATTAAAAAAAAAAAAAAGTATGTGTTTCTGAGCATGTATTATATTTGGTTTATAACCATATTTTAACTATCATTATCACACGTAAACTATATTTGTTTTGGGGAGCATTTTCTTCCTTTCATTGGTTTATTCTTAGTTACCTTCTGCATTGACTTCAAGAATAATTTATAGCTCCTAGCCCTTACTTTGATTTTTAGTTATAAAGAAGAGTTTTTGACATGTTTCCATTTTTAATATAATGAAGCTTTACAAATGTATTTACCACCTAGATTATGAAATAAAATATGTTGTTTGAATTTAGTTGCTCTCTCAGTGCTACTATAAAAAAATAATATAGTAAAGAAATAAACATTTTATTTTATGCATTTATTTTTAAATATGTTTTTATTGATTTCAGAGAAAGGAGGGGAGAGGGAGAAAGAAATAGAAACATTGATTGGCTGCCTTCTGCATGCCTCCTTTCGGGGATTGAGCCCACAACCTGGACATGTGACCTCCTGGTTCATGGGCCGATGCTCCACCAACTGAGCCACACTGGCTGGGCCGAAATAAACATTTTATTTATTTATTTGTTTGTTTGTTTATAAATATATTTTTATTGATTTCAGATAGGAAGGGAGAGGGGGAGAGAGAAACATCAATGATGAGAGAGAATCATTGATTGGCAGCCTCCTGCACGCCCCCTACTGGGGATCAAGACTGCAACCAGGCATGTGCCCTTGACTGGGATTGAATATGGGACCCTTCAATCCACAGGCAGGCACTCTATCCACTGAGCCAAACTGGCTAGGGCAGAAATAAACATTTTAGACAGAAGCCAAATAGAGAAAGATGGTCATATTATAAAGGAGAGCAAAGTATATATTATTATTAAACTATCAATGAAGGTTATTTGTGTTTAGTACCAGGTCTTGGTTATTATAAAAATTGTTCACTAGCAGTTTTCACCTTTCTAATGACAAAGATTTTGTAAAGGAATTACATTGCAAACTATATTTAGGTTTGGTGAATTCTGTTGACTATCTCTTGTTTGTGATTAATGGTGTGACTCTTCACTTCAATGTTTTTCCTGTTTAGGCCAAGAGGCAACAACGAAAATTGAACTTCCTAATCACCCAGACAGAGTTGTATGCCCATTTTATGAGTCGCAAACGAGACATGGGTCATGATGGAATCCAGGAGGAAATCCTAAGGAAACTGGAAGACAGTTCTACCCAGAGACAAATTGACATTGGTGGAGGGGTGGTAGTTAACATCACACAGGAAGATTATGGTGAGTCCCAGATCAAAAGTTATAGGAAGCAGATACCCTCCATTTTTTCATATCTTAGATTATACACATGATTAATTCTTACAAGTTTTGTCTTAGCTGATAGGTAATATTGATCAGTAAAGGGGAATTTATTATACCAGCGTAGGAAAATGTGTTTCATAAAACAAGAATATAAACTTTTATTCAAGAATTTGAAAAGGAAAGGGTCAGGTTATATGATCTTACAAGTTTGGGAATATTTTATATATTCTTATACATTAGTAGAAATAAAAGGTATTAAATTGGAAGAATTCAGTGAACATGCCTCAGAAGAGAACATCATCTCTCACATAACAAGGTTGTTGGTGATGCAAGTCAGGTATGAGAAAGAGACTGTTTAGTTTTAGTATTTTTGTGAACACAGGGAGGGAGGCATAGGGATGGAGTTTGAGAGGAATTTTACAGAGAATAGTGATCAAAATCATGTTGAGCTAAGAGTAAAAGAGAGATGGGGATGCTTCAGAGTATCTTCGGGGGGGGTGTTTACACGTGTCTGTAGTTCTTCTTTTGGAATAATTTCACCTGGCATAAATATATCGCAATTTTGAATCCTTGTTGTCTTGTTTTATTGGCTTTGACATTGCTTTGTGCAAGAAACCCAGAATTAGAAGATGAACTCAATCTCTTGGCAAAAAAAAAAAAAAATCCTCACCTGAGGATATGTATTTACTGATTTTAGAGAGAGGAAGAGGGAGAGAGAGAAACATCAATGTGAGAGAGAAAAATCATCAATTGGTTGCCTTGAGCACACACCCCAACTGGAGATCAAACCCACAACCTAGGAACGTACCCTGACCGGGAATCAAACCTACAACCTTTTTGTGTACAGGACAACACTCCAACTAAATGAATCACCCAGCCAGGGCTCCTGGTGATTTTTGTGCTGGCTTTGGTTATGGGAGACCATGGCAGCCCTCTGCCTCCATTGTAACTTCCTTACCTCTGTCAGAGACTGTATGCTTCCTCATCCTGTGTGAACCTAGGGATAAGTAGAATGGGGAGTCACGGATCCAAACATGTTGATGTGCATTGCATCTTTGAATGAGATCAATTAATGAGGTAGATAATCTATAAGTTTTCCTTTTCAGATAGTAACCATTTCAAAGCCCAGGCCCTGAAGAATGCTGAAAATGCTTACCAAATTCATCAAGCTCGGGTGAGTCTTAAAAATGAAAAGATAAACTGTAATGGGCCCTGGTAATAACCCACAACCTTCTACTCAGGAGGTCTTCTTTTAGTCTTAATCATATTTTATATGAAAAACATTGGCAAATGTGTCTATCTGTAGGTGATTGAGGAAAGGTGGAAAATGAGCCTTTATATTTTTAAGCTTCAGGAGTGTGTTGATTGAAATTAGAAAGTTTCCTATTTTTTGTTCTCTTGAGAAATCATGGGAAACACATTGGAAATGCATTAGAAAAGACCACACTTTTGCTTGTTAAGAGAGCTATATTATGCCTTAAGAAAACTAATAAGTTAGTACCTTCATTCACTTCAGTAATAATTTGCTTATTCATGATATAGTGATATTTAATGAAGTCAGAAAGAAACTCCAGTTGTATTGAATTAATTAAACAATTTAATAGACTGTCTAGGAACCTATATGTAATTTTAGTAGGGTAGGTACAAGCCAAGGGTAGACATAAACTCGACATACTTTCCATTAATCCCAACCAACCAAATTTTATATTAATACTTTAATAAGTCCATCCAGTGTGGTTCAGTGGTTGAGTGTCTACCTATGAACCAGGAGGTCACAGTTCAATTCCCAGCCAGGGCACATGGCTTGATGCCCAGTTAGGGGAGTACAGGAGGCAGCCGATCAATGATTGTCATCATTGAAGTTTCTATATCTTCCTTCCTCTCTAAAATCAATAAAAAAATTTTTTTTTTAAAAACTTTAATAAATTTCTAGACCCTGGTCAAGTAAGTCATTTGGTTAAAGTATAGTTCCAATATGCCAAGGTTGGGTGTTCAATCTCTGGTCAGGGCACATATAAAGAAGCAACCCAAGAATGTATAAATAAGTGGAACAACAAATGAATGTTTTTTTCTCTCCCTCCCTCTCTCTCTAAAATCAATAAGTATAATTAAAAAATGTGTATATTAAAACTTCAATAATATTAAAACTTCAATAAATTTCTGAATGAAGCAAGTAATCATATATAAGGCTTAGTGTCTGTCCATTAAGAGCATATTTTTAATATAATTGTTAAATTGATTTTAAAATATTAGCAATCTATTTTAATGTATTATGCTTTATATATAATATGATATATTATTTTATAACATATCAGTCATTTTGTTCCAATTAGCCCAAGAGATGTTACATTTTTCTTCTAATAAATTTTTATTTTCCAGACAAGGTCATTTGATGAAGATGCAAAAGAAAGTCGAGCAGCTGCCCTACGGGCAGCAAACAAGTCTGGCAGTGGGTTTGGGGAGAGTTACAGCCTGGCAAATCCATCTATCCGGGCTGGTGAGGATATTCCACAGCCCACAATTTTTAATGGCAAATTAAAAGGTTATCAACTGAAAGGCATGAATTGGTTAGCAAATCTCTATGAACAGGTAAATTTTAGAATTATGTTATACCTATTATCTTTCACTTGTTACCTGTTTTCCTAAAGTCATTGGTTCAATATATTGTGAAATAAGCACAAGATAATGTTTTAGGTTTCATTCCTTTTGAAAAGCTTTATCCTTTGGCTGGCAAGAGTCAAAAAGATGTCTCTGTATTTTTAACATGGAGTTTTTATTGGATAATATTTGTATTATATGTATAGTTTGTCTTAGGTGGTCTTGGAAAGTGGTTGCTTGCTTCTGTGATTAGATTACTAGCTAAAAAACTGGCTTCATGATTCACAGTTGTAGCTGTGGAGTTGGCAAATGAATCATTACAGCAGTGGATAAAGTGCTGAAGCTTGGAATCTCTAGTCACATTTGTTTGAACAAGTTTAACATTTTGATCAGTTCTTTTTGGCAGTAGGTTGAGCCCTGTATGATGGAATGTGAGAGGTGTTAACCATGCGTATTTTTTTCCAGGGTATTAATGGCATTCTTGCTGATGAAATGGGCCTTGGTAAAACAGTACAGAGCATTGCCCTCCTTGCCCATCTGGCTGAGGTGGGTAGATGCTATCCTTCTATTTTTCTCTCTCTAGATCCTAGGGTCATTTTCTATTGAGAAACAGCCACTACCAAGCACTGTGTTAGGCTCTGTAGCATACTAAGACATTAGCATTGGCTCCTTGCCTTCAAAGCCTTTACAGCATAACATAATGTAGTGAAACATTTTGATTTCCAAGAAGACGAGGACAATTTTTGAGCATGTATGGTTTGGCAACCTCCCCCACCACCTCCACCCTCAGTTGAGAACCACTAGTGTGGTGGCAAAGACAATGTCTGGTTAGGTCAGAGGACCTGACTTCACATCTCAGCTCTGCACTTACTGGCAGTGTAAACTTGGACAATTCATGTAACCTCTTTGCCCTGACTTCACTTTAACTCTCTAAGATTGTTCCCACTTCTGCAAACATCTTAAAAATTAAATGAGAAAATATGTGTAAAAGCATTTTGAAAAAAGCAAAAGCTTTAGATAACAGTACAATTATATGATCATCTAGTACAGGGGAAAGCAACACAAAGTTAGTACCGTATGTTCTAAGTGCTTTGTGAATGATGTAACTTAGGACCTGTAAGAGGTGGATGGGGAGGGCAGTAATTGCTTGCTATTTTCCCCTCAAGGTGTGTATAAACAACTTCTTTTCTGTGTTATTATTAACGTAGAATATTATTGAATGTGCCATTATGTTGGAATAAACATCATTTCTCTTGTTACAATGTACTTTCTATTCTTAAACAGCTCTTATAGTTAATTATAATTTTGAATTAAATATCTTCAGTTTTCCTGCAGTTTGCTAACCCAGTTTTTCTGTTTCAGCGAGAGAACATTTGGGGACCTTTCTTAATAATTTCACCTGCTTCTACACTTAACAATTGGCATCAGGAGTTTACTAGATTTGTTCCTAAATTCAAGGTAAAAATCATTCAACAAAAATTATATTGCTCTTTAAAATAAACTTTCTGACTCTTTTGTTTATTAAAGTGCTCATAATAGTTTTTAATTTCTTACTTTTTTGTCCCCCAAAATAACTTGCATACATTTTGTATAAAAATTACAAATAGGAGCAATAAATCTTTGTGTGTCATAAGTGAGAAAGCCAAAGTTCAATTTGAGTGATTTGCTACATTAGCTACATAAATTGATGCTCTTGGTCAAACTACCATAATAGAAAATAGCCTTGCTGGTTTAATGTAGATTTTTGGCTTATCATCAGGGCACATGCCCTGTAATATATGGCATGGTCTTCATTCCTTCCCCATCTATAATAATAAAAGCTTAATATGCTAATTAGATTGGATGTCCTTCCAAACAGAACTGCGGCGGGGGCTGAGCCTCTTGCACGAATTTTGTGCATTGGCCTCTAGTATATTCATGAATTACCTGTTTTCTTGATCCTCTGGGACCAGATCTTTAGTCTTAGTCCAGATTAGTACTAAGATATATGTGGTAATGTCTAAAGTTGGTAATGTGAAATTTGATTTTAACTAATTCAGAGGACAAGAATTTAGATTGAGGTAAGAAGTGATCAATAAGGAAGTATGCTGCATCAAGGTACGACATGAACATGACTTAAACAGTTTTAATTATGGAAAATTGTTGGAATATAAGAGAATGGGTAGGATTTATTTTATTGTTTGCAAGTAAAGGGGGAAAATAAGTTAAATATGTGTTCTGTTCCTCCAAGATATAATGATAATGAAGTTGCATGGTGAGGAGGATTTTATGGAGATTATGTATGGGGATATTTACATGAATGCTCTGATTTTGGGTCTCCATAGTAATTGTTGGTCCTGTGCAATTTAAAGGGTACACATAAAATAGTGGAAATGGGAAGCAGGTATTTTTCTGTCATATATTTTGTTAAGGAATAGTGCCGTGTCTGGGATATTCTACTTTGAGACACTTTTATGACTGTGGCCCCACATTTGTGGCTGAATTACAGATTTAGAAACCTTTCCCCCCAATTTTAAATACAATAGTTTTATATTAGACATCACATTTTTCACTTTACAGTATCATAAAGTGCACTATTTCCTTTCCCTGTGTACAATGCATATTCTAAATCTTGAAGATTTAGAAACTTTACATAGCACATTAAGAGTATAGCTTTTGCCCTACTCGGTTTGGCTCAGTGGTAAAGCGTCAACCTGCGGACTAAATGGTCCCAGGTTGGATTCCGGTCAAGGGCACATGCCCAGGCTGCGAGCGCGATCCCCAGTAGGAAACATGCAGGAGGCAGCCAATCAATGATTCTCTCCATCATTGATGTTTCTATTTCTCTCTCCCTCTCCCTTTCTCTCTGAAATTAATTAAAAAAATATTTTTAAAAAGAGTATAGCTTTTAAGTTGGCTGACTAAATTTTAATGTTCTAAGAAGAGATCAAGTAAGGCAATTTGTTGAATAATTTCTGTATTTATTTGTCATGTGGGATATGGTGCTCCCCATCTTTTTCTGTGTTGCTTTTTAAAAAATTCTCACTCAAGGATATGTTTATTGATTTGAGAGAAACATCAAAGTGAGAGAGAAACATTATCACTTGGCTCTCTTATGCACCTTGATGGGTTCGGACCTGCAACCCAGGCACATGCCCTGACCCAGAATCAAACCACAGCGTTTGGTACATGGGTTGACACTCCAGTCATCCAGGCCACCTGACCAGGGCCCTTCTTTTTGTCTGCTTTTGTTGTTGTTGTTTGAGGTGTTCAGTACAAGTTGAACGATCAGGAAGTTAGAAATTTATTCTTAAAAATTTCCATCAAATTAAATTTTCAGTATTTCCTTCATTGACCAATAGATGGCAATGAAGTTCTATTTATGGCTTTGTTATCTCTCTTTTGACTTTATACCTATCCGTGAACTGAACTTTCATTTGCATGTTGAACTTTCTTTTGATGTTATAATTTAAAGGTCAATAAATTATGGCCTTTGGGCCAATTCCAATTTCCATTTGTTTGTCCCAATTTTTTATTGTTTTTTTTTTTTTGGTTGTTGTTAATCCTCATTTAAGGATATTTTTTTCTCATTTAATTTTAGATAATGGAAGGAAGGGAGTGGTGGTGGGGGAGGGAGTAGGGGGGGGAGAGGGGGAGAAAGAAAGAGGAAGAAGAAGAGGAAGAGAAAGAGAAAAAAGGAATAAAGAAACGTCAGTGTAAAAGAGACACATCAATTGGTGTCTCCCACAAATGCCCCAAGGGAGGATGGGTAGGAATCAAACCACAGCCCTTTGATGCACAGCCAATGCTCTAACCACTGTGTGGAGAGCCAGGGATCTAGATTTTAAACATTGTGTTAAAGTACGCATAACATAATGCAGTGTTTTTCAACCTTTTTTGGGCAAAGGCACACTTGTTTCATGAAAAAAATCACGAGGCACACCACCATTAGAAAATGTTAAAAAATTTAACTCTGTGCCTATATTGACTATATATAAAGTAATTCTCTTGAATAGGAATCAAATAAACACAAAGAAAGTATTTTATAATTACTTTATTATGAAATATTAAGTAAACAAAATAGTGAAAAATTATAAAATTCTTGTCTTGTCTGCACCTACGGCACACCAGGCAACATCTACGGCACACTAGTGTGCCGCGGAACAGCAGTTGAAAAACGCTGACATAATGTACCAATTTAAAGTGTACAGTGAAGTAGCTTTAAATACATATGCAATACGGTGCAGTGATCACTGATATCTGGTTGCAGAATCTCCTTCATGGTGTCAAACAGAAACCTCCTCTGGACCCTGGTTACCACAAATCTTTCTGTGTCCATGGGTTTGCTTATTTTAGCTAGATATTTCATATAACTGGAATCATGCAGTGTAAGGGCTTTTATGTCTAACTGCATGTTTTCAAGGTTCATCTGTGTTATAGGATATATCAATATTTCACTCCTTTGACTGAATAATATTTTATTATCTGGATTCTAGAGGCCTGGTGCACCAGCGGGGTCCCTCAGCCTGGCCTGTGGGATCAGGTTGAAACCAGCTCTCCGACATGTCCAGAGGGGTCCCAGATGGTGAGAGGGCACAGGTCAGGCCAAGGAACCCCACTGGTGCACAGTCAGGGCTGGGGAGGAACACGGGAGGTTGGCCAGCTAGGAAGGGACCGCGGGAGGGCTCCAGGGCATGTCCAGCCCGTCTCGCTCAGTCCTGATCAGCCGGACCCCAGCAGCAAGCTAACCAACTGGTCGAAGCGTCTATCCCCTGGTGGTCAGTGCACATTGTAGTGACTGGTTGACAGGTCAACTGTCTATCCCTTGGGGGTCAGTTCATGTCATAGTGAGCAGTTGAGTGTCCTTAGAATATCATTAGCATATAACACTTTGATTGGTTGAATGGCCGACTGGACAACCAGACACTTAGCATATTACGCTTTTATTATATAGGATACTGTATTTATCCATTCATCTATTGATGGATAATTGGATTGTTTCTACCTTTTGGCTATTGTTAATAACATTGCTGTGAACATTCACGTACAGGTCTTTGTTTGAACACCTGTTTTGTTTTTCAGTTCTTTTGGGTATGTATTTAGGAGCAGAATTGCTAAATCATTCTATATTTAACTTACTGGGGAGTCTGCCACCTGTTTTTTTGTATAGCTTGCATGCTAAGAATAGTTTTTACATTTTTAAATTGTAGATTAAAAATATTTTGTAACAAATGATGTATGAAATTTAAATTGTATATATTGGAACACAGTCATGCTCTTTTGTATATGTATTACTTATGGCTGAATTCAGTAGTTGTGACAGAGACTGTATGGCCTGCAAAGCGGAAATATTTATTACATGGCCATTTACAGAAAAGGTGGGATGACCTCTGCTTTATTGATTCATTGTTTCTATTGCTACTACTCCTTTAGATTGTTAGAAACGTTTTCACCTCCCTAAAGAGCATAGGTGTGTAGACTCTGTTCAGGATTATAATTAGTTTACATTCAAAAGATACTTAGATCTAAGATGATAATAACTGAAAGTTCATTTTACTTGGCAAGTAACACTTGTTTTATGGTTCTAGTGTGATCATGTCCTCATTTTCCCCATGAAATATGATTTATGTTTTTAAAGTTAATGTACCACTTTTCATCCCTGATACAGGCTATTCTGTATGTTTTCTATTTCATTTATTTAGTCACTTTTATTATTCTTATCTACTTTTTTTTGTAAGTTTAAAATTTTCTTTTTTTTAATTTTCTAATGTCTCAAGATGGAACTTAGATGGTTGATTTTTGTTTTTTTCTATATGTGTATTTAAGGGTATTAATTGCTTTCTAAGCATGAGTATAGCCATCCAATACATTTAAAAAAAAATATTTTATTGATTTTTTTACAGAGAGGAAGAGAGAGGGATAGAGAGTTAGAAATATCGGTGAGAGAGAATCATCAACCAGCTGCCCCCTGCACACCCCCTACTGGGGATGTGCCCGCAACCGAGGTACATACCCTTGACTGGAATCAAACCCGGGACCCTTCAGTCCGTAGGCCGATGCTCTATCCACTGAGCCAGACCGGTTTTGGCCCAATACATTTTTTATTATCTTTCAATTCAAAATAATTTCTAACTTTTACTGCAAGTTTTTATAGGCTCATTGGTCATTTAAAAATGTGGTTTCTGCCTGGCTGGTGTTGCTGAGTGGTTGGGTGTGGACCTATGAACTAAGAGGTCATGATTCATTTCCTGGCTCCAGCACATGTCCAGGTTGTGGGCTTGATCCCGAGTAGGGGGTGTGCAGGAGGCAATGGATTTATGATTCTCTCTCATCATTGATGTTTCTATCTCTCTCCCTTCCTCTGAAATCCACAAAAATATTTTAAAATAAAATAAAAGTGTGTTTATTAATTTCCAAACAAAGGATGTTTTTCTAGGTACCTTTTTCTTATTATAGCTGAAATCCACTGTGATTAAAAAAAAACAAAAAACCAACTTGCTTTTTATGATATTAATCTTTTAAAATTTGTTGAACTTTGCTTTTATGACCAGCATATGGTCAGTTTTTATATATGTCTGAAAATAGTGTTTATTCTACAGATGTTGAGTGTAGTGTTATATATATGTTAAGTAGGTCAGGTTTGTTAACTTTAACCTGTTCAGCTTTTCCGTATCTTTATTGACTTTTTTTTTTGTCTGCCTGACTGACTGTCAGAGGTGTTAAAATTTTCCACAATTATGGATTTATTTATTTTTGCTTTATATATTTTGAGGCTCTTTGAGATATATACAAATTTATAATTATTTGATAATCCTGGTGAATTGAATCTTTTAATATTATGAAACTAGGGGCCCAGTGTACGAAATTAATGCAAGAGCAGGCCTTCCTTCCCCCAGCTGCCGCACCAGCTTCCCTCCAGGACCCGGCTTCCCGCGAAGCCCCTGCTTCGTCGGCAATGTCGTCCTTATGCTTTTATTATAGGCAGATATTTATGCTTACTTGTAATGTAATTATTGTATATATAGTTTAAATCTGCCTTGCTGTTTGCTTTCTAGTTCTTTCACATGCTCAACTTTCCTTTTTCTCTCCTTTCTTGGCTCCATTTGGATTAATTAGATTTTATTACCTTTTTTTTTCTTGCCCCCTTTAAAAATATTTTTAATATTTATTTTTCAGATTATTACAATTGTTCCTCCTTTTTCCCCCCATAACTCCCCTGTATCTGGTTCCCCCTCCACCCTCTGCATTTACCCTTCCCATCCACTGTCCTCATCCATAGGTGTACAATTTTTGTCCAGTCTCTTCCTGTACCCCCAACACTCCTTTCCCTCTGAAAATTGTCAGTCCACTCCCTTTCTATGCCCCTGATTCTATTATACTCACCAGTTTATTCTGTTCCTCAGATTTTTAATTCACTTGACTTTTAAGTTCACTCGTTGATAGATATGTATTTGTTGTTCATAATTTTTATCTTTACTTTTTTCTTTTTCCTCTTCTTAAATTATATCTTTCAGCATTTCATATTCTGGTTTAGTGGTGATGAATTCCTTTAGCTTTTTCTTATCTGTGAAGCTCTTTATCTGACCTTCAATTCTGAATGATGGCTTTTCTGGGTAGAGTAATCTTGGTTGTAGGTTCTTGCTATTCATCACTTTGAATATTTCTTGCCATTCCCTTGTGGCCTGCATAGTTTCTGTTGAAAAATCAGCTGATAATCGTATGGGTGCTCCCTTATAGGTAACTAACTGTTTTTCTCTTGCTGCTTGTAAGATTCTCTCTTTGTCTTTTGTCCTTGGCATTTTAATTATGATGTGCCTTGGTGTGGTCCTCTTTGGATTCCTCTTGTTTGAGGTTCTTTGTGCTTCCTGGACTTGTAAGTCTATTTCTTTCACCAGGTGGGGGAATTTTTTTTTTTTAATATATTTTATTGATTTTTTACAGAGAGGAAGGGAGAGAGATAGAGAGCTAGAAACGTCGATGAGAGAGAAACACCGGCCAGCTGCCTCTTGCACACCCCCTACCGGGGATGTGCCTGCAACCAACATACATGCCCCTGACCGGGATCGAATCTGGGACCTTTCAGTCTGCAGACTGACCCTCTACCACTGAGCCAAACCGGTTTCGGCGGGTGGGGGAATTTTTCTGTCATTATTTCTTCAAATAAGTTTTTAGTATCTTGCTCTCTCTCTTCTGGCACCCCAAAAATTTGGATGTTGGTATGCTTGAAGTTTTCCCAGAGGCTTCTTACACTGTGGATTCTTTTTGCTTTTTGCTTTTCCCGTGGAGTGTTTTTTGCTTCTTTGTATTTCAAATTTTTTACTTGATTCTTGTGTTCCTCTAGTCTGCTGTTAGGTCTCTGTATATTATTTTTTATTTCAGTCAGTATATGCTTAATTTCTAGTTCTTTTTCATATCCACGAGGGTCTCACTAAATTTATTGGCTTTTCTAGGAAATTATTGAAAAACCTTATAACCATGGTGTTGAATTCTATATCCAGTCGTTTGTTTTCCTCCATTTCTTTTGTTTGTGATATGTCTTTGCCTCTGCATTTTCACTGCTTCCCTGAGTTGGTAGGGTAGCTTTGTGTGCTAGGTTTCCTATATGTCCTAGTGGGTCGGCCTCCCCAATTATCTAAGGTGGACACTCTTGGTGCACCCCTTTGTGGACTGAGTGTACAACCTTGTTGTAGTTAAGTCTTGATTGTTGTTGGTATCACT
This sequence comes from Pipistrellus hanaki, assembly GCF_964339955.1. Classification (NCBI taxonomy): domain Eukaryota; kingdom Metazoa; phylum Chordata; class Mammalia; order Chiroptera; family Vespertilionidae; genus Pipistrellus; species Pipistrellus hanaki. The sequence continues at coordinate 62,154,261 of NC_140503.1, forward strand.
GAGAGGAATTGACCCCCAGGCTAATTTACTGTGAGTATCAGTTGTGTCTATGACAGGAGACCTTCTGTGCTGGAGACAGTCTTATGGGACCAGACTTGCAAAATTGCAAAAGCCTCTGTGCTCAGCTTGGATGGGTCAGAGTCTCAAGGCTGAGCAGATAGTCTTGGCTTCCCATCAGCCCTGCACTTGTGCACACACCTCCAAACCTCTGCTCCCCTGAGTTTCCACTTGACAGTCCAGATTCCCCCTGTAAGAGCGTGGGTCCCCAGAGGCTTGCCCGGAACTGGGGTTCAGCGTACTCAGGAGCTTCCAACTCCCTTCCACTAGGGAAAGCCTGTGGCAACCTCCTCAGTCAGTCTTCTGTGCATTCACTTGCGCACTTGTGCACATGAGCCTCTGGACCCCTGTCATCCACAGGTCCCCTGAGTCTCTGTGTGCCTTTCTCTCTACCTGACAGTCCAGATTCCCCCCCATATGAGCCTGGGTCCATGGGGTTTCGGCTGGAACTGGGGTTCAGTGCAGTCAGGGGTTTCCTTCCCCCTCCCGCTAGAGAAAGCCAGCCAGGCACTCAGCTGCCCTTCCTCTCTGTGAGTGTCTCCATACCTCAGCTCTTTGCAGCTCATATGATTTTCTGTGAGCTTTTCTCTTTCCTTCTAGTTGTAGAATTTCTACTCAGCCAGCTTTCCTGTGGTTCTCGATGATGTCTGTTCTGTCTTTTAGTTGTAGTTTTGAAATTGTTGTGCAAAGCAGAAGTTTAGGTACTTAACCTATGCTACCATCTTGGTTTCTCCTTTTCTTCCCCTCTTCACTTGCTAATTATATATTCATTTTATTCTTCAGTTGATAGCTAGGAGAATACATGTATTACTTTTTAAAAAGTAGCATAATTTTAACCACATAACACATTCTACTTAAACATTTTAAATTTATTTAGTTTTATTCATATTACATGTTCATTATTTTAATTGATCTTCATTCCTTTCTGAATAGTTGTGCCTCCATCTGGCTGAGATTTTTTGAAAACTACAAAAGACATCAAGCTATAAATTCAAGAAATACATTTTCCCCTGTCTGGATAATAAGAAAGAAAGCCCAAAGATATCACACACACACAAAAATTCTGAACTTTGCATTCTTTTGTTTCTCCATGATTTAGTCTGGATATTTTCTTCTTGTTCACTAACTTTCTCGTAAGCTGAATCTAACATATCATTGAATTCTAAGTCTTTTTCTGATATTTTCATATCTTGATCTCTTGAGGCTTTGTTTCTTTTTTTCTCTTTTCAATCAACTGGTCTGGTCTTTCCATATGTCTGGTTCTGTTTTAATTGTAAGCCAGACAGTGTATGGGGGAAATTCTAGAGATATTTGTTGGTTCTAAAAACTTATTTTCTTCCATAGAGAAGATTTCTATGTTTTGAGTTTTGTTTTGGTTTCTTGTCACTAGTAAATTATTTTTCTGGGACACTTAATAATCCAAATTCCCTTAATCTAGTCAGTAATTGTGATTATTTGAAGCTGAAATTCAGTATAGTGGGCCCTCCATATCTGAGGGATTCAACCATCTGTGGATTCAAAGAATATTTGGTGGGAAAGTTGTATAGTGCTGATGTGTACTGTATTATTAAGCCTACGATGTACAAGTTGGAACGCTTTCAGACTTTTTTTCTTGTTATTCCCCAAAAAATACAGTATAACACGCGATTTACATAACATTTACATTATATTAGGTGTTATAAATAAACTAGAGATGATTTCAGGTATATAGGAAGATATGCGTAAGCTATATGCAAACACTTTGCCATCCATGGGCTTTGGTATCTTCAGGTGGTCCTTGAACCAATTTCCTATAAATATTGAGGAATGACTGAGTCTGTTAAGGCAGTCTGTATATAGTTTATCTTCATTACTAGTATATGTATATACCCTTTGATCCTAGTTTAAGCCCAAGGAGGTTGATGCTTATCAGAATCCCTCCTCCTTGAACTACTTTTTGTTCTGTGGGCTCCGCATTTCTTAACGAAAAGCACCACCAACAAAAAACTGCTCAGTTTCTTAGCCTCTCAGCCAGAACTTTTGGAAAGGATCAACTTCAGGGGGAACATGTACAGGTGCCAGGATTTCCTTTCTGGGCTTGCTTTCTTTTTTGCGCTTTGTCTCTTTAATTCTCCACTGCCTCAGTAGCTTAACTCTTTGATACTTTCAAACAGATGTTTTTGAATGTGTATTTAATTTGGTCAGCAGGAGGAGGAGTGCTAGTCAAGCCATGACAGAAGAGGAATTCTAGATTTATTTTGTTTTAGGTTCTTTTAAAATCATTCTGAGTAATGTATTGGTCCTTTTCCAGGTGCTACCATATTGGGGAAATCCTCATGATAGAAAAGTCATAAGGAGATTCTGGAGTCAGGTAACTCTCAATGTATATATATGAGATAATTATTTCTTCAATTGATTTGAGTAATTTCTCATATACAAAACCTTCTTACATATTTCTGGCACTAGGCAAGTGCACTTTTTTTCTTTTACATTGTTACAACGTTTTTCTTATAGACAGTCAGCTGGATTTGATTGAAGTCCATGATTAAATAACTTTTTTTCTTTAATAAGCTAAATACTAGTTTTTAAGATGATTTGTGATTAAGGTGACTACTTAAAAACAGTTGTGGTTTAATTCACTGTACATCTCCCAGATGGGAGAAGCACTTCTTTAGAGCTATTATAAACTTGGCCTTAGAAAATACAATTTGTTCCTCATTATCTTATATGAATTGTTAGGTATCTCTTTTCACCCTTGCCCTCTTGTATTTACAGAAGACCCTTTACACTCAGGATGCTCCATTCCACGTGGTTATCACCAGCTACCAGCTGGTGGTGCAGGACGTAAAGTATTTCCAGCGGGTCAAGTGGCAGTACATGGTACTGGACGAGGCTCAGGCGCTCAAGAGTAGTTCCAGGTAACATGAGTAGTAGAACTCAAACTCTTTGGACTGAGGATATGTAGAAATAGGATACACAGTTGACCCTTCAACAGTGTGGTGGTTAGAAGGTGCCAAAATCAGTCCCCCTAACTCCCCGCAGTTGAAAATCCACATCAAACTTTGACTCTCCAAACACTGGAAGTTTTACCAGTAACATAAACAGTTTATTAACATATTTTATATGTACATGTATTATATAGTGAATTCTTATAATAAACTAGGCTAGAGAAAAGAAAATGTTACTGCCCTAGCTGGTTAGCTCAGTGGTTAAAGCATCAGTCTACAGACTGAAGGATCATGGGTTTAATTCTGGTCAAGGGCTTGTACCTTGGTTGCAGGCTCTATCCCTGGACCCATTGTGGCATGTGCACTAGGAAACCAATGTTTCTCTCTGTCTCTCCCCGTCCCTTCCACTCTCTAAAAAAAATCAATGGAAAAAAGTATCCTCAGGTGAGTATTAACAAAAAAGACAACAACAAAAAAAGTAAATGTTACTAAGAAAATCATAAGAGAAAATACACTTACTATATTATTGAAAAAAATCCATGTTAGTGGACCCTCACAGTTTAAACCCATGTTGTTCAAGGGTCAACTGTATCTGTGTCCTATATACACACGTGAAAATAAAGATCAGAGAGGTTTCAGAAGATGGAATGATATGGTCTCCCCATAAGCCATTCATCTGACCAGAAGTCAGAAGTTCCCTTTTGCATTTTTCATGCAACATAAATATTAATGTTTAAAATACAAGAATTTTTCTAATTCTGTTTTTCTACTCAATAATTATGACATTTTAATAGATCTTTGTTCTTCAAGGAAAATTTTTGTGGAGAAAATGGTATCTGCCCTTTCCTCTAGGGATTATTTTAAACAGGAGGTCTTAATAGGAAGTAGAATGTTACATTTATGTGGATTGTAGGTTCTGTATGCTTTATGCAGGTTGTCCTAGTCCCTGGATGCTTATTAGAACCTTTTTATGGAAGTTATATGTTTAAAATATTCGAATAATTTTTATTTTATTTTTAAAATTAATTTCTTTATTGATTAAGGTATCACATATTTGCCCGCAATCTCCCATTCCAATCCCCCACAATCCCCCCACTCATGCCCCCACCCCTTTATTGTTCTAGACCACTGGTTAGGCTCATATGTGTGCACATAAATCCTTTGGTTGATCTCTCCCCGAATAATTTTTTGTTGTTGTTAATCCTTACCCGAGAATATTCCCCCCCCCCTTTTTTTTTTTTTTTTGAGAGACCGGAGGAGGGGGAGAGACAGAAACATGGATGTGAGAGAGACACATCAATTGGTTGCCTACCTCATACACTTCTACTGGTGCCAAAGATGAATCTGCAACCCAGGTATGTGCCCTTGACAGGAATTGAACTAGCAACCCTCCAGTGCAGTATGCCACACCAGTCAGGGAAAATATTCTAATACGTTTAAGTTCCCAATCTGAATAGTAAGCAAGTGTTTGACTATAAAGTGTTATTCAGTAGTATTAACCTTGGGTTTGAGGAATTTTATTAACTGTTGGTGAATACATAGGACTTCTTTAAAGGTCCATGTTAACTGGCAGTGTGGTATTTTTTATGGAACACTTCATCGTCTGAAGGGCAATTCTTCATACTGCACTCTTTCAAAGTAGGAAATGTTCATAGCCGTAGGGGTGTCGAACTCAATCAGAGAAGGGGCTAAAATCTAAAATCCAGCCTAAATCGCGGGCCGAATGGTTTACTGAACAGTCATAAACTGACAATGTCATAAACTGACAGCGGAGTGCAGTGATGACAGCGCGGTGTGGGCCACATTGCAAGGCCTGGCGGGCTGGATTTGGCCTACGGGCCTTGTGTTTGACACATGTGCCGTAGATGATAGATTCTCTGCATTTTCTTTTCACAGGCTTCCCCTAAAATCAATTTTAAAGCTTTCTACTACACATGAATGCCTTATAATAAACTGGTTTGTGTCAATACAAAGAGGAGTTTATCAAGCCAGAAAGGATCCTTCTCGGCTTGTTTGGGGCTTTTTTCGTAAAGCCTTGTCCCATATTTTCAGTATAGAGGCAGAAGTCAGTCTGAAATTTCCTTTCTCAGCTTTGTTGAATAATATTTTCAGTTGTGTACATAGTGGAGTAGTTGATTCTGAGTGCTTGTTATTTTTTTGGAAAACGCTTTTAGAAATATGGGTGGAGAAAGACTTATAGCTAACTTGGAATTTGTAATTCATCTTCTTGGACAGTGTTCGTTGGAAGATCCTCTTGCAGTTCCAGTGTCGGAATCGGCTTCTGCTAACTGGGACCCCCATTCAGAACACCATGGCAGAGGTAGGCACTAGGTCTCAGTTTTAGGTCTGCATTAAACAGAGTGGCTTCAACAGAGAATTGAAGTCTTCACACATGCCAACCTTGAGTATTTATACTCTATGCAAATTATAATTCCCACGTAAAGAAGAATTTGAACATAGATTACCCTAAGTGGGGTTTTTTGCATCGTTTCTATTTTTTAATTCTCTGACAAAAAGCAAATAAGCTTTATTTCTTTGTATTTATGTAATAAACAGTGACCACATTAGGGATGCTACCCATCCAAAGCAGAGATGTTTTTATGCTAGAATTAAAAGGTAACATTTTTTTCTTTAGAGAAGATAATTGATCATCTATAGCAGGGGTCAGAAAACTTTCTGTATAGAGCCAGATAGTAAATATTTTAGATTTTACCTGCCATATAGTTAATGTTACACTTTTTAATTTTGTCATTATAATATGTAAGCAACCATAAATGAGTAAATGTGGTATGTTCAATGAAACTTTATTTGTAACAATAGATGGCAGATCAGACTTGGCACGACAGATTATAATTTGCTAACTCTGATCTGGAGTTATTATTAGCAAGTTATGTTACCTCAGATTTTATACAATTGTGAAATGGGTTTTTTAATATGTGTAAAATCTTTAAAACTATTCCACCGCAAAATCTGAGGGGACATGCACTTTCAGACTTTTAATTTGAAATTAACTGAAAAGTAACTACATTTTGCTGTAGCATTTTATATAATTAGTATTAGGTGATGAAGTATGTGCCCACACACTGTTTTTGACCCTCTCATTCACTCGTACATACACATGCACCAAGACACAAACATACACACATACATACCTGCAACTTTCTCTCTCTCCAAACCCTCACACTGTCATTTTGTTACTTTGCAGCTATTTCACTTTTCTTTTGTTTCCAGCTCTGGGCTCTGCTGCATTTCATTATGCCAACATTATTTGATTCACATGAGGAATTTAATGAGTGGTTTTCCAAGGATATTGAGAGCCATGCCGAAAATAAATCTGCCATTGATGAAAGTAAGTACTTTTATGAACTTTCTTCTGTGGATCAGAATAGGCAAAAACATATTGTATGCCTTTTCTATATGTACAATTTTTTTTCTTGTATACTTAGGAACCTATTTTTTAGGAATGTTTTCTTGTATACTTAGGAACTTATTCTTTATTTTTTCAATAAAGAAAAAGAAAAAAAAAGAATAGGTTCCTCCTGATTGGGATATTTGTCTAAAGAGAAAGAAATAGTTGAGATAAAAAAGACAAGTTAATAATAGATACAATAACTAGAAGCTTTTATGGTCCTTTGTTCAGATGCCATAGTTAGATCAGTTTTTCATGTTTGAAGGACATCTTTACCAATCAAGTTGGATAAACAATTTTAAAAGTAAAAAAAAAATTACGTGCTTTGTTTATGTTTAAAAGAATTTACAGAAGGACTAATTGATTCAGATGATGTTGCTGTATAGTAAGTCCTTAATTTTGTGGACCTTGATTTAAAGGACTTTCGATTTAACAGACAAAATTTCTGGTCTGTATATCATATGTGAAATTTAAAACCCTGTTAATTTTAAAATGCTTTTAACCAAGATTTATTTATAATTAAATTAACAATTTTTTTGTTTTTGTTAAAGCGCTGTAGTAATTTTGCCAAAATAAATAAATATTACATATCTCCAACGATAGTTTACATATTTAAATCCAAGAGTCAGCGCTTGTAAACAATCTTCAGTGAATGATTAGCACGCGGTCACATCTCACTGGGCGCAGTGATTGGTTCTGCTGTCGTGTGGTGTGACTTTCTGCACAGTTTTAACGCATGCCTTGCCAGATGTTTCCATGTTCACTAAGCTACACTGCAGCTGCATACATTTGTTTACTTAAGATTGCTGGTGAATGTACACCTTTATTAGACCCATCCAATATAAATGTAAGGTTACAGGAACACATACAGAACACTTTTCTGTGAAATTAAGCTTTTCATACATAATTAATTTTAATAACACAAACGTGTCTACATGAGTAAAAACAGGTAAACTAACTGATTTGTCAATTTTTTAACATTCACATTCAGAAAACCTCCTTTATTATATAAAGGACTTTCAGCTTTAACACACCTCCTCACCCAAATTAGTCTGTATATTGAGGTTTTACTGTATTGTTGGGTAATCAAGACAGAGTAGGCAGAGTCACATAGATCCTGAAAAACTCCTATCAGACTTCTGTTCTTTGTGGAATGGAGTAAGGCTTTTTTCCTGTGATAAAAACTGAAAATACTAGAAGGGTCATTTTTGTTAGTTTCTGTTTATATTAAAATTTGTTTCTATTGTGAACATTTTTAACATTGTGTGTCAATACTGTTGATCTTGTTAAGTATTATTTTTTAAGAGAATCATGTAGTGTTTGTTATAGAAACATGAAGTGACATCTTTTAACTATTAGAAAAGTCCTTAAGTAATTTCTTAAATACTACAAGTTGTTATTTGCTGACATAATTTGAAAACATGATTTTGGGGAACATTGGGGGCCACAGATAGCCTGTATTAGACCTATATGAGGACTCTATTTTATTGATAAAAATGTTCAAATATTATAAAGGTGAATTCTAATAAAAATAAAGTGGTCTCTGGTCTGAGTGAGAGCAAAATGCATTTGCCCAGTTGACTATATGAAGATACTATGGAAAATTCAGATTCCTTGGTCTCCTACTTGGGCGGGGGGTGGGGGGGTGATTTGTTTCAGTCTTCTTTCATAGAATCATTAAGCCAAAAGGTGTTAAAACAGTTTAGTGAAAGATGTTTATGACTTTTCGTTTGTGTTAATGTATTACTTATGGGGGGTCCTCCTGGCATTTCAGATCAACTCTCTCGCTTACACATGATCTTGAAGCCATTTATGCTGAGGAGAATCAAGAAAGATGTAGAAAATGAATTGTCTGACAAGGTAAGGAAAGAAACCCTTATGAGTTATTAAGCCTTATTAGGCACCACCTTAGGTTCAGGGAGAAAAAATGTTTCTTGATAAATGTTTACTTGAAAAGTAAATTAGTTTGATTCAGAGAAGACCTTTAAACCTGAGTGGATCAAAGATTTCATATGATATAATCACAACAAATAATATTTTTTCTTCTTGTTTTATAGTCTGATTTATGGAGAATTTGAAATATTATGAAATTAGGAAACATAATATAATGAACCTTTTTGTACTCACCATACACCTTCAATAATGATCAACTCATGGCTGCTAGTATCCCCCACCCTTCTAGGTTATTCTGAATCAGATCCCAGATGTCTTTTTTTTTTTTTTTTTTTTTTTTTATTGATTTTTCACAGAGAGGAAGAGAGAGGGATAGAGAGTTAGAAACATCGATGAGAGAGAATCATCGATCAGCTGCCTCTTGCACACCCCCTACTGGGGATGTGCCCGCAACCAAAGTACATGTCCTTGACCGGAATTGAACCTGGGATCTTTCAGTCCGCAGACCAACACTCTATCCACTGAGCTAAACCTGTCCCAGCCAGATGTCTTTTATTTCATTTATAAACATTTTCATATATATCTCTAAAAATTTGGTCTTTTAAAAAATATATAACCACATATCATTATTGCCCCTACTGAAAATGACATTTACTTTATTGTAGTATTACATAGCACTCAATGCTCAGATATCTGCAGTTGATTCTCGCCTCTTTTTCTCTCACTCTCAGAATTAGATTTTTGAAATCAGAATCCAAACAAGATCCACACATAGCATTTGGATGACATGTCTCTTAAGTGTCTCTATCTTTTTTAATCCTCAGCTGAGCATATTTTTCCGTTGGTTTTGAGAGAGAGAAAGAGAGAGAGAGAGAGGGAGGGAGGGAGGGAGAAAGAAAAAAGAGGCATCAATGTTACAGAGATACATTGATTGTTCGCCTCCCACACTCTCCTGGACAGGGACGGATTGAGCCTGCACCAAGGTACATGCCCTCGATTGGGAATCAAACAGGCAACCCTTCCGTCCCTGGGCTGACTCTCTAACTGACCAGGACTTACCGTATTTTCCGGACCATAAGACGCACCGGACCATAAGACGCACCAGTTTTTAGAGAAGGGAAATGAAGAAAAAAAGATTCTGAAACAAATAGTGTCCTAAAATATTTTATGTGCATTAAAACCCAACATCACAGTCATAAACACATGTAATCAACCCTGTAAAGTAAACAGCAGCATTTAGAACCATTTTAGAGCCGGGCAAGCACACAGAAACCGCACAGAGCCGGACAAGTAAAAAAACTATTTTTTTTACAGTATATGTGTAGGCTATATTTGGACCATAAGACACAGGGACTTTTTCCCCCCACTTCTGGGGGGAAAAAGTGCGTCTTATGGTCCGAAAAATACGGTAAGTATCTTTTAATTCCTCCCTCTGCTTTCCCTTGCATTCTTTGTTGAAGAAACTGAGTTATTTGTGCTAGACAGTTTCCCACATACTGGATTTTGCAAATTACATCATCATGTTGTTGTCAGACATGTTCCTCTGACTCCTGTGTTTCCGCAACTGAGTTAGATTTTGAAATTTAATGTGCTTTGGGTTATAATATTTTTTTCTCATACAAAGTCAATAATTTTGGTTTATAAATATTGCAGGCCAGGTATCTTTATCAGACTTCTGTGAATTCTCCTTTTTTTTTCTATCAGTTCTCACTCCCTTTGGAGTTTTTTTCCATATTCCACAGAGTCCACCTATTTCTAACAAAGGCAGCTTTCCAGATCCTTGGTAATATCAGTTCTTCTCCATCACTGTCAGAAGGATGGGTTGTTTTGAAATTAGTAACTCTCTTTGGAAGATTGTGATGGTGATGCACACCTTCAAAGAAAGGAGCAGTGTACCTTTGTTTCATTTCTTTTTAAAAATCTGGGTGGCTGTTGTGTGAAACTGGCAGATTTTAATTAAAGAACACTGTCACACAGATGTAGTACCTGATGGAAGGAATATACTTTATTTTAAAAATGAATCCTGAAGGCCTTTTTTATCCCAGAGTGGTTAGAAGTAAATTTCTAGCCCTAGCCGGTTTGGCTCAGTTGATAGAGCATCAGTCTATGGACTGAGGAGTCCCAGGTTCTATTCCAGTCAAGGGCATGTGCCGGGTTGTGGTCCCCAGAAGGGGGCATGCAAGAGGCAGCCAATCGATGATTCTCTCTTATCATTGACTAGAGGCCTGATTCGTGCACAAGTGGAGTCCCTCGGCCTGGCCTGTGGGATCTGGCTGAAACTGCCCATCTGACATCCCTTGAGGAGTCCCGGATTCCGAGAGGGAACAGGCCAGGCTGAGGGAACCCATTGTGCGCTATTGGGGTCAGAGAGGGACTGCGTGAGGGCTCCAGGGCATGTCCAGCCGTCTCTCTCAGTCCCAATTGGGGAGACCCCAGAAGCAAGCTAACCTACTGGTTGGAGTGTCTGCCCCCTGCTGGTCAGTGCATGTTATAGTGACTGGTTGACCAATCAACTGTCCCCTGGTGGTCAGTGCACGTCATAGTGAGCAGTTGAGCAGCCTTAGCATATCATTAACATATAACACTTTAATTGGTTTAATAGACAACTGGACACTTACCATATTAGGCTTTTATTATATAGGATGTTTCTTTTTTTTTTTTTCTTTTTTTTTCTTTTATTGATTTTGTACAGAGAGGAAGGGAGAGAGATAGAGAGTTAGAAACATCGATGAGAGAGAGTCATCAATCAGCCGCCTCCTGCACACCCCCCACCGGGGATATGCCCGCAACCAAGGTACATGCCCTTGACCGGAATCGAACCCGGGACCCTTCAGTCCCCACGCCGACGCTCTATCCATTGAGCCAAACCGGTCTCAGCATATAGGATGTTTCTATCTCTCCCTCTCCTGTCCTCTCTGAAATCAATAATAAAATAAAGAACTAAATTTCTAGGTTGAGTTGAGGGACTTAGGGAATGATTAAACATGGGGTATGAGGGAGAGGAAATTAAAGCTGACTAAAGTTTCTCTTTGGGCAACTCAGTGAATGGTAATGCTGTTAATCAAGTTAGTAAATTGTGGAAAACATGGTTGTTTTCTGATATGTAACATATAAAACTGCTTCGCCCAGCTATTGTGGCTCGTGGCTCAGTGCAGGTTTAGGGCTCGATCCTCAGTAGGAGACACCGATGGAAGTTGATTCTCTTTCATCTAACTCTCCCTCCCCCCTCTTCTGTCTGAAATCAAATAAAAATAGATTTTTTACTAAAAACATAAAACTGCTGTGCACTCTCTGAGTGGTACTATTTTATTATAGTAGGGAGTTGACAGTATGGGACTAGTGGAGTTTAGGGATATATTTTTATTGTAAGTCACTGTGATGTGGCAGTGATTGGTGCTACTGGGAATGGAAGAAATTGCCCAGGAGCAGCATGTAGATTGAGTGGCAGGGAGAGAGAATCAAGGAAAAAAAACAACCCACATTTCTGGATAATTAACCACATCATAGATTTTTAGGGATAATGTGTTTCTAGAGATGCATATATATTTTTTCAATCATCTGGCTTGTATGTGTTCTAAACTGTTTTTCAAAATATAAATGTTTTCACTGGTTTTTAGATTGAGATTCTAATGTATTGCCAACTGACCAGTCGACAAAAGCTACTATATCAGGCACTAAAGAACAAAATTTCTATTGAGGATTTATTGCAATCTTCTATGGGCTCTACCCAGCAAGCACAGACCACCACCAGCAGCCTCATGAATCTGGTCATGCAGTTTAGAAAGGTAAGAACTTATAGATCAGTTGCCCTGAAGTTGTCTTTATTAACCCACTTCAAGTAAAAGGCCTCTAACCTTGATGCCACATAAATACTGTTAAAAAGATGAAAATGGCAGAGTATTTATTCACAAAGGTAAACATTCAGAGTTTGGGATTCCCCCACCATTTATAGAGTGATGTTTGCTCATAACAATGTTGTGTTCTTTCCCTTTCTCTTAGGTGTGTAATCACCCAGAGTTATTTGAACGACAAGAAACTTGGTCTCCGTTTCATATTTCCCTAAAGCCATACCAGATTTCAAAATTTATCTACCATCACGGACAGATCAGGGTCTTCAACCATTCACGAGACAGGTGAGCAAATAGTAATATCTGTTTATTCTAAAAGATTGCTTTTGTAAATGTGGGATTGTGGAAAAAATTTTAGTGAGAATGTTTGAATTCCTCACTAAAACATAATTAAGGGATCTTGTGGTAGGAAAATCTGTGCACTGTAAAGAATTTAACTGGATGACCTTAAAGACCCTAGCCACTTCTAGCTGCTTTTCCACATGAGAAATATGCTCTTGTGTGCAATTAGCATTTGCACCAAGAGATCTGTAAAAGAGGCCTGTGTTGCTCAGTGGTTGAGCATCAACCTATGAACCAGGAAGTCACAGTTTGATTCCTGGTCAGGCACATGCCCGGGTTGCAGGCTTGATCCCTAGTCAGGGGCTTGCAGGAGGCAGCCATCAATTGTTCTCTTTCTGATGATGTTTCTATCTCTCCCTCTCCCTTCCTCTCTGAAATCAATAAAATATATATATATATATATTTTTAAAAAAATCAAATTTGGGTTTGGATTTATTTTATTTACTTATTTTACAGGTGGTTAAGGGTTCTTCTTTCTCCATTTGCACCGGACTATATCCAGCAGTCTCTCTTTCACAGAAAAGGTAGGTGTTTTTATTTTTATTTTTTTATTTTTTAATTAAATTATTACCTGTGTACATATTTTAACATTGCCCCCCTCCCCCTTCCATATATACCCTCCCTCCCCAGAGTTTTGCGTCCACTGGTTTGTCTTTATCTTTGGGAAGGATAGTTTACCAAGGATTCATCAGGGTGTTTCTCTTTGTTTTGCTGAGTGACAGATTTGGAACTAATCGTGGTTTGCCTGCATTCTAGGTTTTTATTTATAAAGTCTTGATAAGATTTAAGTAAATTAGTCATCTTCATCTCTAGATGCTATGATTTGTGACTGTAACAGGATGCAATTAAAAAAAAATATTACGTTGGCCTTCCAGCTTTATTTCATACCTGACTCTTAAGAATTTCTAACACTCTTGAGGCATGAAAGAGACAGTGCATGATTCTTATTAGTCTAAGGAAAAGAAGCTGCTCAACTTAGAACATTGTCCATAGTATTAAGGTAAAGGTTCCATAATTCAGAATCTCTTACTTCTGTCCTTTGCTTTTTTCTTTTGGTCTTGCATGATAAAAGGAGAAAGCTGTTAGCCAAGGATCCAAAAACCCCAAATGTAACTAATGAGCCAACTTTACTGTAGCTCATCTGTGCCATATCTCATAGGACTGCCTACTCTCCTTATGATTGTGGTACAAAAATATGACACCCTGACTTTCATAAAAGCAGCTGTGGTTCAGAATCTTTAAAATATGTTTTTATTATTAAGTCAAAATTCAGTAGTTTAGCAAACAGGTTTTAGTTGAGTATTATCTCTTGGCTTGTTATTGTGTTTAACTTTGTCTTTTGGTAATCTAGGTGTTAATGAAGAAAGCTGTTTTTCTTTCCTTCGGTTTATTGATGTATCGCCAGCAGAAATGGCAAACCTCATGCTTCAGGGACTTCTGGCCAGGTGAGTGAGGAGTTTGCTCGTTGTTTGATGAGAGAGCCATTGGAAATAAACAAGGACAAAGGTTGAATACTATGAAGGTTAAACACGTAATGTTATATCTTACAGAGCCTCTCATCCTTTTTCTATTGTTAAAAATTTATATTAGGGCCTGCGTGGCTCTGGTTGAACTGGGAGGTCAGAGTTCGATTCCATGTCAGGGCACGTGCCTGGTTGCAGGGTCAATCCCTAGTGTGTGGCATGCAGGAGGCAGCCGATCAGTGATCCTCTTTCATCATCTCTCTCCTTCTCCCTTCCTCTCTGATGTCAATAAGAATATTTTTAAAAAGAAAATTCATATTAGGAAGTCTTCATTTTCTTTTGATCATTTAATAATTGCTGGATGCTACATGATATCCTATCTAATAAAAGTAATATGCAAATTGACCATCACTTCAACACAAAAGATGGCTGCCCCCATGTGGACACAAGATGGCCAGCAGGGGAGGGACCAGGTCTGCAGGGGAGGGCAGTTGTGGGCAATCAGGCCAGTTGGGAAGGGCAGTTGGGAGGGACCAGGCTTGCAAGGGAAGGAAGTTGGGGGCAGTTAAGCCTACAGGGGAGGGCGGTTAGGGGTGACTGGGCCTGCAGGTAAAGGCAGTTGGAGGGGGACCAGGCCTGCAGGGCAGGGCAGTTAGGGGCAAACAGGCTGGGAGGGGAGCAGTTAGACATCAATCAGGCTGTTAGGGGGTGATCAATCTGGCAGGCAGAAACGGTTAGGGGCAATCAGGAAAGCAGGCAGGCGAGCAGTTGGGAGCCAGCAGTCCTGGATTGTATGAGTGGTTCCAGATTGGAGAGGGTGCAGGCTGGCTGAGGGACACCCCCACTCTCCCTGTGCATGAATTTCGTGCACTGGGCCTCTAGTACCATAAATCAAAACATCAGGCTCTCCTCCCAAGTGCTCCCAGGTCTTCAGGCCTTCTTAATTTCTAATTAGTCTACTATATTTTATTCGCTTCTGCAGGGCAAATGATTCCTTTAGTTAGTAATGATTACAGCATAGCCTGCCTTAAATGTTCTGGGAAACTTAGTTCTATGATCTTATTCTTTGTCTGATCTTATTCTTTTACCTTATTAGGCAAAGCTCTCTCCCTAATAGGAGGATGTTTTCATGATAGAGTTTTTGTGGTAGGATTGAATATTTTTCAATATTGAGATGAGCTTTACAGAGAATTTTAGTTTTCATAGTAGAAATGCACGTCATGCAAAAGGTAGAGTTTATAGAACAGAAATATGAAATGGTTTTATCTCAAAGTAGGAAAGAACTGTTTCTGAAATGCTCAAGATTTAGGAAAGAGACATGTTAATGAGAGACAAAGTTCCTCACTACTGTGAACTACCCTCAAACCTCCATGGAGCACTGAATAAGCATGTCTGCTGTGATTTGTTTCAGATGGTTAGCTCTTTTCCTGTCTCTGAAAGCCTCCTACAGGCTCCATCAGCTGCGCTCCTGGGGAGATCCTGAAGGGGAGAGCCAGCGGAGACATCTGAGCAACAAGGATTTCCTTCTAGGCGTTAATTTTCCACTCTCCTTTCCCAATCTTTGCAGCTGCCCTTTGTTAAAGGTAAGCAATTATTTCAGCATCAGCTATCCAAGTAGTACTCCATTCCCTTTACAGTAAAAGAACCAATAGAGTAAATAATGGCCTGATGGAGCCAAAAAGTTCCCAGAGCAGTGGGAGCAGTATATTGATACTTATGTGTATATAGAAAATATATATGTTGTATAGAACTTTACTGTAATACAGACCTTAAGTGCACAACTCTCTGAATTTATACATGTGTAAAATACTTGTGCAACAACTATCTACAATAAGATATAGATCATTTTTAGCACCCATAGAAGTCTCCCTCGTGTTACTTCTGATTTAATACCTCTAATTCAGAACAAATCAATAAAGGTAATCACTATTCTACTTTTGCCTTTTATATAAATGTTTGCTGAAGGACCTGTGAGTATTGGTGCATTGTATTATTGTTGTTTTTCTCTTTGGAACCTGGTGTGTATTCTTATCTCAGGGAATGTCCTTCGGTCTAAAATTAAAAGTCTAATCTTGCCCTGACCTAGTGACTTGGTTGGAGCATCATCCTATAAACAAAAGGGTTCTATTACTGGTCAGGGCACTTAGATAGGTTGCGAATTCTATTCTCAGTCGAGGAGCATACAGGAGGCAACCGATCGAGTTTATCTGTCACATCAGTGTTTCTCTCTCCTCTGCTTCCTCTCCCTCTAAAACCTATAAAAACGTCTTTAAGAGATGATTTTTTTAAGTGTAATATTTTTCAGTATTTAAAATAGAATTTTGTGAAGAATCCTAACTTTTTCTTAAATGTTGGGAAACATCAGTAGTATTGGTAACTTTAATCATTTATTGATTTCTTTTTATTTTGTACATTAGTTATTTTTGTCCTGCATTTGAGCTGAGAACTAAATGTATTGATACTTCTTTTTTTATTTTATTTTATTTTTTTTTATTGATTTTTTACAGAGAGGAAGGGAGAGGGAGAGTTAGAAACATCGATGAGAGAAAGACATCGATCAGCTGCCTCTTGCACACCCCCTATCGAGGATGTGCCCCAAACCAAGGTACATGCCCTTGACTGGTACCGAACCCGGGATCCTTCGGTCCGCAGGCCGACTCTCTATCCACTGAGCCAAACCGATTTTGGCTAATTGTGCTTCTTGACACTGAGGGATACTAGTAGAAGTAGTTAATGTATGGAAATTTCAAGAGTAATTGCAAAAATGGTCAATTGTGGAAATTAGCCCTTATATAGCTACTAGAAACCCAGTGCACGAAATTCCCTCAGCTTGGCCTGCGCCCTCTGGTAGTCCGGGACCTCTCGCTCCTTATTGTCTGCCTGCTTGCTTCTTATCACTCGGCTTGCTGCTCCTTAGTGTTGCCATGGAGATGGGAGAGGTGCTTGCCACCACTGTGGGTGTGAGTCCAGCTTCTGGCTGAGCAGCATTCCCCCTGTGCAGGGGTCTTCAAACTACGGCCCGTGGGCCACATGCGGCCTTCAGAGGAGTCTGATCCGGCCCGCCAGGTTTTTTGGGCAGTGAGCGCAGCCGAGGTGTTACAGTAGGAATTAGTAGTTCATATAGTCCGGCCCTCCAGCTCTCTGAGGGACCGTGATCTGGCCCCCACTTTAAAAAGTTTGAGGATCCCTGCCCCTGTGGGAGTGCACTGACTACCAGGGGGCAGCTCCTGTGTCGAGTGTCTGCCCCCTGGTGGTCAGTGTGCATCATAGTGATAGGTTGTTCTGGTCATTCAGCCATAATGGTTGCTTAGGCTTTTATTATACAGACAGACACCTACATAACAGATTACCTTAAAACCTAGCAGTTTATAACAAAAAACATTTTATATCTCACAGTTTTCTTTGGTCAGGAACTTGGGAGCAGCTCAGGTAGGTGATTCTGGCTCTTAGGAAGTCAGAATAACAGCTAGGGTTACAGTTACCTGAAAGATTGACTAGAGCCATGGCATCTGCTTCCTAGGTTACTCATTTTCATGCCTGGCAAGTGGTGTTGGCTGGAGGCCTCAGTTCCTTGCTGTATCAACTTTTCCATGAGGCTGCTTGAATGTCCTCATGGCATGGCAGCTGGCTTCCCCCAGAGTGAATGACTCAAGAGAAAGAGTAAGGAGGAGCCACAGTGCTTTATGAACTAGTTTTGGGAGACAGTACATCTAGCTCACACCCAAGGGGAGGGGAATCGTACTCCACCTTTTGAAGAAAGGAGTATCCAAAAAATTGTGAACATCTCAAAAGGACCATAGACCTAACTGCTGGGCTGATGCCTTTATATTGCTTACTTCATTATAAAGTTTGTTTTGGTATTCACTGTTCTGATTTTTTAAAAATATATATTTTATTGATTTTTTTACAGAGAGGAAAAGAGAGGGATAGAGAGTTAGAAACATTGATGAGAGAGAGTCATTGATCAACTGCCTCTTGCACACCCCCTACTGGGGATGTGTCCGCAACCAAGGTACATGCCCTTGACCGGAATCGAACCTGGGACCTTTCAGTCCACAGGCTGACGCTCTATCCACTGAGCCAAACCAGTTTCGGCTGTTCTGAGATTTTGGCTTAGGCTATAGACAGGTTCTGACTGTGACACCCTGAAAGTTCTTAAACTGGAGAAGATGTTGGTATTTCTCCCTGCTCTTCAGGTCATTCATTTGTCTACAGTTTTATTAGCCACAGCAAATTATATACCGTATAATATCTGGCTTTCATCTCGAACAGGAGGAATTCATTGCTCATAAGACCTAACCCCTTGTGAGCAAAACCTTTCCTTGCAAAAAGTTTTCATTTTCATTTGTTGGATCATAGCATAACAAAAGAAGAAAATATCAGATAAGCATTCATTTCAAGCTATGTTCCCTTCTATATTTTTCATTTTCATTTGATTTGTCAATTTATTTCTGATTATATAAATTTTATTATTCATAAACATAATGCTGAAGAGTTGCTGTTACTCCAACTCTGTTTTGCTTTCTTTTGTAGTACTAGGAAGTGGAGTAGCCTTGTTTTAATATTCAAGTAAACACAAATTACGTTTCAAAGTTTTGATGGAAGAATATGTGAGTTGAATCTAAATTCTGTGTTCAAGATCAGTCTTAAAAGTAAAGGTTGGTGTTATTCTCAAGCAGACAGACCTGAGAAATGAGAGAGGGGAAATGCTAAAATCACAAGTGAGTGTCAGGAATCTTTCTCTTGCACTATTCAAATAATAATTTTGAATTAAAATTCCTTTTTAGCTACCAAATTAGCTTTGAATCAGTTTTCACATAGTGAGCTTTATCCTCTTAAGGCAGAGACTTCTTCATTCTTTTCCCTTTTATGTCTTCATTTCTTTTATAAACAGTAGTAGGTATTGTTCCAGTAACCTATCTCCTAACTACAGCTTTCTAGTATCAGAAATAGATGAAAATCACTGAGGTGAAGGCTTTGTTCTTATTCTTCTGAGGACAGATAATGAGTGTTGACTTAGCTACGTGTTGTCATCTTATTCTTGGTGAGCTATCACGGGTCCCATACTATTGACATCATATTCAGCATTCTAACCAATCCTAACCTCTTCCTTTCCCTCTGCCCTCACCCCCGACCCCGCATGAATGCAATGAATCTGGACAGTGAGAACCTCCTTTTTTCCCTCCAGCATACCCTTGTTCTCACCTGGCAGTGAATATGAAATTTGAATTCTGTGTTACAGAGTTCAAGTACCATTTTAATAATATGCCTTTGGGGTAATACATAAACATCAAAGGAGTAACAGATAACACTGTTGTTTTGAACACAGTTTGGGGCCTTTTAAAAATCTCTTGAAATGAATGCTTATCTGATATCTTCTTCTTTGTTATGCTATGTTCCAATTTCATTGTGTTCCACCCTACTTTGTTGGTGAGAATTTCAAGAAGAAATAGTATTTAGTTAAAAATTTTCATAAATTTAGTATCACATACTTCCCTTGCCACTGTGGGCTTTAGACAGAACTCCTTTGTTGTATGGTTTTGCAGGAATTAAAGAATGCAACTGTCAAAAAAAAAAAAAATGCAAGTCTCACACATATGAATCTTTTTTGTTATTATTGTTTTAGACAAAAACCAGATTCTGTAGGAAATATACCATTTAACCATCTTTTGGGGAGGAAAAACAGATTTTTACTATAACCAGTTAAATGTTACGTTAAGAATGAGGATTGACCGGAACAGAGTACCAGCATTGATTCTCTCTCCTATCTCAGTCTAAAACTTTTTCATGGTAATTAGGCATCATAGGTATTGAAAGCTTATATATGCTCCAACTGTAGTAAGCCAACTACCTCATGAAATTGGGGACATTTCAGATTTTGCAATTTAAATTATACAAAAGGATCTAAACATAATATATTTTTTTAAAGAGTGGTGTGTGTTTAACTTTTAAACACTATTCTCTATTAACGGCTTAGAGAGCTTTGACTATTGAAGAAGAATCCCCTAAACAGGAAGTTTTCAAAAACTTTTTCACTAAATGTTAATTTGCAACTACAGTATCTATCTATCTGTCTATCATTTCCTTAGATTGTGAAAGCTGACAACACCTCTTGTACAAAGCTCTGGGAAGCCATTGTGTTCAGGCTTTGTCTCTATTTTATTTTCCCTGTTTTTGTTTGGTCACTTAAAGTATTTCTGAAACTAGAATCCCTGTAATCTAGCAGTTGATTTATAAATATTATGCCCTTTCACTTAAAATGAGACTTTTTGCCCAACAAGTGTCACTCAGTGGTTGAGCATCGACCTGTGAACCATTGGGTCAGTTTGATTCCCAGACAGAGCACATGCCCCAGTTTCAGGCTAAGGCTGTGCAGGAGGCAGCTGATCAATGGTTAGAGTATCCATCTGCTCACCAAAGGATCCAGGAGGCAACCAATTGATCTGTCTCTCTTACGTCTATGTTTTTCTCACCGTCCCCCCCCCCCCCCCTTTTATCCCTCCTTTCCACTCTCTAGAAATCAATGGAAAAAATATTCTCAGGTGAGGATGAAATAAATAAACAAATGAGTAAGAAGGTCTTTAGGTCAGCTACTGCTGCTACCTCAGCTACCTGAGTGGCAGTGGACATCCCAACTCGCAGCCCTACTAGTACTGTAGCTGGGTGTGATATGAGCAGTGGTTGCTAGACTTGTGTTTTCTCTCCACTCCCAGGAGGGGCAAGAGTAGCTGATAATCAGAAATGCGCTTTCAGAAAACCATAAAATCTGCTTCATTTTTTTTAACCTTTACCTTCATTTTTTTTTAACCTTTTCATTTTTTTTAACCTTAACCTCATTAATAGGGTTTTTAAAGTAATGTCCCTTGCTGTTCAGTATTCAGTATTGGAAGAATCAGATGACACCCAGTCTGATAATCATAATGATACTCACACTAGGCATTCAGAGGATAATGGACATAAACATGTAGAGAGATGAATAAACTTCCATGTAGATGCTAGCCAACATAAAGATGAGTACATAGACAATGTTGAAAAACTATCAGTCCCTGGCTGATGTGCTCAGTGGTTAGAGCATTGTCTGTTGCACCAAAAGGTCTCGGGTTTTATTCCTGGTGGGTTCGAATTCTGGTCAAGGACATGTATCTGGGTTGCAGCTTTGATTCCCAGGCCCAGTTGGGGCACATGCAGGAAGCACCCAATCTGTGTGTTTCTCTCACATTGATGTTTCTTTTCCCTGCCCCCCCTCTCTCCACTCTCAAAAAAACCAATGGGTCCTCATTGATGTTTCTAACTCTCTCTCTCTCCCTTCCTCTCTGTAAAAAAAATCAATAAAATACATTACAAACAAACAAACTATAAAGACTTAAAAAATGTTTTAAAAAAATCAATGGGGGAGAGGGGAAATATCTAGATTCTAGTGAGGATTAACAATAAAATAAAAGAAAATGAACTTTTGATACAGTAATCTAACTGAAGAATTTATATTTGTTAAATCATAGTCAGGTAGAGGAACTAAAGAGATAGTGTTTTTTCTTCCTGACCAGTTGTATTGATGTCACTGCATAAATAAAATAGCTAACATCACTAGAATGACACTGCACTGTGTTAGTACACACATGTGATGCTAAGCAGATTTGCCTTAAAGAAAATTTTGTTGGTGGTCATTGTTGAGGTTGCATCCTGGCTGATGTTGCTGTTTCATTATTGCCCTGTGCGCTGGGCAGTGCTGGTATGATTCCTGGTCGGACACGTGCCTGGGTTTCCGGCTCCATCCCCAGTAGGGGTTGTGCAGGAGGCGGCCAATTGATGCTTCTCTCCCTTTCCCTTCCTCTTCACTCTAAAATCAATAAAAACATATTTATAAAAAAAATTAAAAAAAAGACCTGAGTTTGCATCAATGGTATAACAAATGAACCAAATTTCCCTGCACATACATACATAGTGTTTTCTCTAATGAAGGTTCCGCTATCACCATTTATAATTAACAGCATCTTTTCCAGAAAAAGGTAGAATTAGAAATGATGCTTAGGTACTTTAATAAAACCACGTTTTGAAATTAGTATGGACTTTGTCTATAATATACTTTTGGTTCTAAGTAGTGTTTGTTTATTAGAATTAATAATATATACTACCATGTTTTCCCAAAAATAAGACATCCTCCGAAAATAAGACCTACTTACAGGTTTCCTTCTGAGTGAAATATAGGGCATCCCCCCGAAAATAAGCCCCCCCCCCCCCCAGGCTAAACATGAGAGATTTGGTCCACTGATTCTGAAAGAAATGGAGTCACAAGAAATTCACCAGGAAATTCAGGAATTGGATTGTTATGATGATGTTTCAGAAGATGATGACATGATTGTAATTGAATAAATGAGTAAATTCTTGATACTGTAGGATTCATAGTATGTCTGGTTTGTGTTGACAACTACCGTACTACCGTACCGTATACAGGTAATAAATTTCCTTTGTTTTCATTTAACAATAAATGTGACCGTATTCTTCTTCATGGAAAAATAAGACATCCCCTGAAAATAAGACCTAGCGCATTTTTGGGAGCAAAAGTTAATATAAGACACTGTCTTATTTTCGGGGAAACAGGATAGGAAGATTGCCTTTAAATCAGATGTTTAACTTGTGATATTTTTCCAGTTTTGATTACATTAACCATAATTATCAATGGCACTAATTTGACTTCTTGTTTTATAGTCTCTGGTTTTCAGCAGCCACTGTAAAGCAGTGAGTGGCTACTCGGATCAGGTCATCCATCAGCGGAGATCAGCTACCTCCTCACTTCGTTGCTGCCTGCTCACTGAGCTGCCATCTTTTTTGTGTGTGGCCAGTCCACGAGTAAGTGCCACAGAAGGGAAGAGACAAAGTAGATGGTATTAGGAGAAATAAACAAATTTTCAAGGCATCCATATCTTAAACGACTGTTTTAAGCTATTTGGACCTTGAGAAACATACAAATCCTTAGTATTTAGAAAAAGCATCCTCACCACAGTCTTGGCTTTCCCAAGACAGCACTTCTCACTTTGAACTGGGTTAGTTTAAAAATTGTATTGACTCTAGCCAGTGTGGCTCATTTAGTTGGAGGCAGCCTCCTATGTGCCAAAAGTCATGGGTTCGCTTCCCCGTCAGGGCATATACCCATGTTATGGGTTCGATTCCCTTGTTGGGGCACATGCAGGAGGCAACCTATCGTTACCCCCCCTTCTTGCTTCCTCCCCTCCTTCACCTGTCCGTCTCTCTCTAAAATCAGTGTAGAGTCAAAACCGGTTTGACTGAAAGGTCCCGGGTTTGATTCCGGTCAAGAGCATGTACCTTGGTTGCCGGCACATCACCAGTAGGGGGTGTGCAAGAGGCAGCTGATTGATGTTTCTCTCTCATCGATGTTTCTAACTCTCTATCCCTCTCTTCCTCTCTGAAAAAAATCAATAAAATATATATATTAAAATCAGTGTAGACATATCCTCAGGTGAGGATTAAAAAGTAAAAAATTTAAAAAGAATAGTTGAATGGTAGATAATTGTGTTTTTCCCCCCTGACCTTGTCTCTCCTCTGTAGTTCCTCTCATTTAGTCAGGGGCTCTAATCTACCATGGCAGCAAGCCATCTGTCAGGTAGATTATCACCCAACAACAATTGTGATATTTGACAACAGGTCAGGGACAGTGGAATATTTGAAAAGAAGAGGGAGCCATTTGTCACCTGCATTGAGGTTTTTGAGGGTTTTTCAGAGGAGGGGGACAGATTGGCAATGAGATTTGATCTGGCCTTATCGCCTCAGTGCAGTCTCCAAATAACAAAAGGAAACATAACACCCTGGCTTCAGAAGACTTCTTAGTCTGGTGTTCTCACTTTCCTCAGCAGTCCTGCCTGCACCGTGGTTCACAAGTGTGCTCCTTCTGAAAAGTGACTGTTGTGCAGTATTTGCCATTCGGCAGCCATGATCTTATGTATAGACTTGGGGCAGTTTTTATTGCATTTTAACGTGGAGCACCTGTTGGATTCTTCCTATAACCTGTTCACTAAAACAGGGCACTCGGGTGGTGGTTAACAGCATTGCTGCAAAGACTGCCCCCTTGGCATGCTGTGGTGGTTTACTTTGCTTACATCTTCTCTCTTTCTGTCCTATTGACCAATGCCAGATACAACCTCAAAGAAGCACATGGAGGGAAGAGAGGCAGAGCAGAGATGTGACTAGATTCTTTGAGCAAAGATCAAGTTTCTGTCTTTCTGTCTTGTTTTCTTTTGCTTTCAGGGGCAACTTTTCATGTAGCCAAGAGACTCTTAAGAGGTTGACATTTCTTAGCCTTCTGTGTGCTTTTTTTTCTTGTTTCCTTCCCTCATTCTAGCAAGTTTATTTTTTCACAGTTCTATTCAGAGAAGGTAGAGTCTTTTGAACATTCCTTAGTGGTTTTTTTCTACCATCATTTATATCAGCTTGCATCTTAATTAAGTTATCAAAGATCAGAATCCAGCAGATGGTCCAAAGAAAGATGATGACTGGAAATGAGATGATATTATTGAGACCCACGGACTCCTGCCTGCCTAGATTTCTTTCTGCTGGTCATGTGTTACACGAATTTGATTCCCTTGTTACTGTCCTCTTCATTTGGTTTACATTGACTATCCAGTTGATACAGAGAAATGCACTTTTTAAAGGAAATATCTAAAGCCACGTGCTCCCATAGAAGGCAGCCTTCAGGCTTCATGGTGTGTGGTTTGTTTCCTTCTCCCTCTTCTAATACAAGGCCTGGTCAGAGGAAGTCTAGATTTTTGAGAGAAGTATGTCAAGATATTTTTACTTCTCATATTCCCAGTATTTTATGGAGCCAATAAAAAGAGAACTGCCTTGAACTATAATTGCATTTATGGACATAAAAATTCTTCGTTTGTACCATTCCAAGGTCTAGAGCCAACCACTCTGAAGAACAACCCTATTTTCTGAACATAGTCACACATATGCACCCCAACTGCACTTCGGAGTATTGTTTTCTGAGGAGGCAGAAGTCTAAATCGGTGGTGGCCAACCTTTCAGACCTCACGGACCACCAGTGGTCTGTGGACCACCTGTTGGCAACCGCTGGTCTAAATGGTCATGCATTGTGCTGCTGTTCCCATAAAGAACAATAAACAGTAGCTGAGACTGTCATAGTGTATAAAGGCGTGGAAGATGTGGGAGCAGTTGGAGTAGGAGAAAGCTATTATCATTAGACCTAGGGCTCCTTCCCAGCATCCTCCTTAGCCCCTCCTGAAAATGGGGAACACTTACACGATGGTTTTGAGCCAGGAAAAAAAAAAAGCTTTAGACATGTCTGGATATTTTATATACACATACATGAATTCTTACCTTTCAGATCAGGCCTGGGGTGTAAGGCAACATTTCATGCAATTTCATAATTATATTTATTTATTTATTTATTATCTCACCCATCTTTGATGGAGAGAAACTGACTTCCTTTGAATCCTCAACCTTAGCCTTGAATTAAAACAAATAAATTTTCCTGGCACATGCTATGAAAACTAGGATCAGTTAAGGAAGAACTGTGCCATTAAGGAAGGAATTATAGGAGCTGTTTTCTCATTAGTTGAGAACATAATTCTGCAGGGGTCATAAACTTGACCTGGAGATTCATCTTATGAAAAAACTAGCGCTTGGAGCGGTCACGCTTCCTAGAGCTAGAGCAGGAATATACGTGTCCTCAGGAAGGACGCGCTGAATGCTTGAGGAGGCAGCCCCTGAGTTTAGGAAGTTAATGAAGCAAGAAACAGGTTAGCTTATGTTGTACTGAAAGGAGTATGCATTTCCATTAAATAGTATGTCATGCTTCATCGGCCCCTGTTTCTGAACCATCAGGAAGGCCACGTGGGTCAAGACTATCGAAGACACAGCTGACTTAGAAATGGACTTGTTTGCCCCCTGTTGGACCTCATGACTTTGCTGCTTACGTCTTCACAACGTGATGTTCTATGTTCTGCATATATCTTGATCCAGGGCTCCTGCCAAAGAAGCTTATCAAAACATTAAAAAATATTTCACTAAGAACTGTGCCTTGCAAACCTCCCAGTTTCAATCCTGGACTTGGAAGGATGTCAGCAAAATGAAAGTTGGGAAATGGGTGAAAGTTTATAGCAGAAAAAAGTTGGTTTGTTTTTAAACTAATAAGACTGCCTCGTAATGAGTCCCAGTCAGGGGAAGTTTTCCCCTGTGTCGCTGTTCACTTCAGGCTGAATTTCTAGCTTTTGATTTTTTATTTTGAGACTGGGCCCAAAGTCTTTTATATAAGTTCTGCTGATCTATAAAACAAACAACAAAACAACCCAAAGCAGTTACCTTTGAATGTAAAATTGGCCATTAATCTACCATAGGCTGTTCTACTCATCCAACAGTAAGCATGCTATTTGAGATATATAGAACTGCTCATACTTCTGTAGTCGAGACCACTGCTTGCTTAGCCATTTTTATGGAATTAGCAGATATTGATTGTGAGGTTCTGGTACTCATACCAGAGGGTAGATGTTGGCTCTGGTCCACTGTCAGGACAAACCATAGCAGGGAAAGGCCCAATTTTTATCCACCTGTTTTGTATTTCAGTGTTGATTTACCTATGCTCAACTTTCAGTGGGAAAAATATAACTTGGAAATAAACTCCCGTGGAGAGGATAGATAATATGAGATGATCCAGTGCTACCTGGATAAGCCAATTTCTGTGTGAGCCTGTCTGCATTTTGGAGCTCTAGGGGCCCAGCTTGCTGTGATCCTCTGTAGTTTTGCATCTGGACCACAGATGGCACTGCGCCCTAGCAAACTCAGGTCAGCTTCATCCGTGAGCACATTCTGTGGGTTTTGGTAAATGATGCTCTTTCTCTGGTTTTGGTATTCGCTATTCCTCTGCAGAGACACCTGCAGCTCCATAGTAAGCTAGCTGACTGTTTATATACACCAGGGCAGTATTTTCAAGGCTCAGCCTAAGATGCTGGGTGCTTGTTAAAAACGGTTCTTAGTGAAATATCTTTTAATGTTTTGGTAAGCTTCTTTGGCAGGAGCCCTGGATCAAGATATACACAAGAGTCATAGAATGTCATGTTGTGAATACGTAAGCAGCAAACTCATGAGGTCCAATAGGGGGCAACAAGTCCATTTCTACAATACCTAAATCCTGCTTGTTAAGTCTATTTGGCAAATACAACTTTGCCAAAGCAACATCCAGCAGTGAAGGGATTTGCAAAGCCATCATATATATATATATATATATATATATATATATATATATATATATATATATGATAGAATTATTCCTGACCTGATATCCCAGTTTATCTACAAACTCCAACACTCTTTGGATCTTTAATTTTGTTGTAGGTTCATGTTACAAGAGGTTGACCTTTTACCTGGGAAGGCTCACTAAATCATTATTAAGGAAAGTTTAGTTTGTTAGATCAGGGAAGGTAAAACACAAAGCCCAAGAATTAGTTGATTTCAAAATTGAGGTTCCCAAAGGGCTTAGTGGGTGTGGAAAATGTGAAAGAACCATCTCATTTGACTCTGATTGTAGGTCACCGCAGTGCCATTGGATTCTTACTGCAATGACAGAAGTGCAGAGTATGAGCGGCGAGTGCTGAAGGAAGGAGGGAGTCTGGCAGCCAAGCAGTGTTTGTTGAATGGGGCCCCTGAACTGGCAGCAGACTGGCTAAATCAACGGTCCCAGTTCTTCCCAGAGCCAGCTGGAGGACTGTGGAGCATCAGGCCTCAGAATGGCTGGTCTTTCATCAGGATTCCAGGTGAGTCCTCTGCTCTCTTGAAATATATTAACAGTTTTGGCAAGGACAAAACCAGGAAGGTGCTCCCTGTGGTGGTTTCAGATATTTGGAATTCAAAGTTTTGGGTTTCTGTTTCTTCTTCTGCCCTTAGTAACTAACTTATTGGCAAGTATATTTAAGTAATTTGTGTCTTGCGTAGAGAGATATGTTTTAGATTTGTGCTTAAATAATCTCCTTTGATAAGCTTATAGCTATTACAGAGGAATAGCGAATACATTTTGAACGCCACTCTTACAAAAAGGGAGGAGGTAGAAATATACTTGGTATAAAAGGCTTTAGTCAAGTGAATATGGTTGTCTTGTGCCTTTGCCACAGGGATGAAGGAGAATGTCATCACTCACAGAAAACCTAGTTCAGGTATTGTAAACAGTGTCCCGCAGGTGACACTGGAGATCTGAATGATAACCAGAAGAAAAACGGTGTTTTGTGACAAAATGCTAGCAGAGTTCCAGTCCTTCCAGGGTCATGGTCATGGTCATGGGGTGGAAGGAAACTAGGTTTTCATATTTGCTTTAGTGAGACTACTTTTAAGGAAATTGAGCACAGAGGTCATGAGCTCCTGTTCTTTGTTTACACCTGCAGGCAAACTGAAACACTAGCTTAGAGCTACACACTCTGATATTTTTATTGAATTCATCTTATTGGCATATAGCGGAAGTAAACTAGAGATAAACATTCAAAAGAAAGAATCTGCTATTTCTAAGAAATAAGTGGATCAGGGTTTAAGGACTGGTTTTTCCATTTTAATGTTAACTTTGTCAAGTGTCAAAAGACTTCTGGTCAACCTGCTATAGAAGCTGTAGGGATGCTCTGAACTGGAAGATACCTTTTGGGTATATGAGAACAGTGTTGTAAATGGCCTCATAACTGACTTAGTACATGTGAAAGCAGTGGGTGAAGGCATATTGTTGTAAAATGAGGGGAAACCCCAAGTATAAAGAATGCTTGAGTGCTGGTGGAAATAGAGGTGTAGAATCCAGCAGGTATGGAAACCGCAGAATCCCAGGCAGAAGATGAACACAGGTATTGAAAGAACAACACCTTATTTCTTCTTTCTCCCATCTTCATTCTGGCTGCTTAGTTCCCAGTACAGGAGTGGAAGACTTATTGCTGGCGCTGTGGGAATCTCTTGTGGCTTTTCCTGTTCTTTGAAAGAAAAATGGACCTTGTTTAAATAGCAGGAAGTGTCTGAGTTCTTTTCGCATCGATAAAAAGCACCAGCCTCACTGGCTGTTTACTGTGAGAACCAACCAGCTCCTCACTGACCCCATTGTGCTCTGTAGACTGGCTGGGGCAGGGCGGCAGGGGAGGGGGCCACTGGAAACCTATAGTTTATCTCTTTTCTCTGTACTTTTACATTTTCTATTTTCCTGGGAAGGGTTGGTTCCATTACAGTCCTTGAGAAACTAGCCAAAATCTCCTGAATTTCACACATTGAATGTGTTTCCGTGTTCACTGGAAGAAGGATTTACAACCCCTTCAAAAGTCTAGTCTCCTCCCCTTGGTAAAAGGAGATAATTTTTTAATGTTACCCTGATTTTACTGCCATGAGATACATTCGTTTTGTCTCTGAGCAGGATCTTAACACTGTGGTCAGTAAGAACCTGTATCAAAGTGAAAATACTCTTAAGACTATAGAAATATAAGAGAGAATTGTAGGAAAGATTACAAGAAAGTAAGTCTGCTCATTTCAACATTTTTCTTGTTTTAAATGGGTTGGGCACAGGTTTGACTTGGCAAAATCAGCCTAATTTCTAGGAAATTGTGTTCTTGGCTCTACGCCCTGCTTGGCAATAGGTTGTACTCTGGCCCAGTGCAACTTCGCTAGCTCTTTAAAAAACTGGGTATCTGCCCCAGCCTGAGGTGCTCAATGGTTAGAGCATCAGCCTGCTCACCGAAGGGTCATGGGTTCGATCTGGTTAAGGGCATATACCTGGGTTGCAGGTTCGATTCCTACCCCAGTTGAGGCACAATTGGGAGGCATCCAATTGATGTGTCTCTCAAATAGATGTTTCTATCTTGTCTTTCTTCATTACCCTTTCCCTCTTCCCCCCACTGTAAAAAAAAAAAAAAAATCAATGGAAAAAATGAGTGAAGATTAACAAAACAAAACAAACTGAAAAAATTGTGTAAAGGATGCCATACCCAGAAGACACCAATGTATACAAAGAAACCAATTTTTTTATATCTTTATAAGGACAAATACTAGAGGCTGACTTCCTCTATCATGTTCATCAGAAAAACAAATGCTGTTCATTATTTAAGTGTTTTAGGACTACTACAGAAGTCTCTGTCTTCTTAGGCCTTTTCCTTCAGGGCAGTCCAAAGAAATCCAGTCTGTCCACTTCCACACCCCCCACCTACACAATAACAGGAAAACAACAGGTACCACTTCTTGCTTCTCTCAGGTGCTTCAGAGTTCTACCCATCAAAGTGTGTGCACTTCGTCATCTCTGAGGTTTCTGGATTCTAGCATCAATTCATTCTGTTTAGCAAATTAAAATAGGTGTGGGAAGTAGGAATATGTGACAACCATTGAATCATGATTTTGAGATTAATTGAAACTTCTAAAAATTCAGATGCAAGACATTTGTATACCCTTAAATATTTGTATTGAAGGGGTATATACAAATAGAGATTAGCAGGCTGTTAAAATCGATGAGCTTAGTTTACCCACTCTTGCTCAATGACTGAAAAATATATGGGCTTTCCCCCCCCACCCCCCCCCCACCTTGCTGTGCTTTTAATGAGAAAAGAAAGAAACTTATTTTCTAAAATTGATTGGTAGCTCTGTGGGGAATGTTTAGGAGCCATCAAAATTGAGGGGCCCTGGGGAATCCAATTAAAGGAGAAGGGTAATTGTGACAAGAAGAAAACCTTGAAGTTGCTATGAAAGCATTGCTCCCTCATCAGACTAGGAGTTTGTACAGTTCTCCCTGTCTGGTGCCAGAGAGAGGGCTTAGCAATCAGTTCTGTCCCAGCTGCGGTCATTTGATTGTGTTGGTAAGGAGACCAACAAAAAGAAGAGCATTTCAGTAATCTAAACAGGACCAAACAAAGAGGCTGAACAAAGGTGTGTGTCACAGCGTCAGGGGGGGAGGGACAGATGTAGCCTGGCAGCGTTCCGAAGGTGGGAAAAGGCAGGCTGCAGTGCAGAGGAGTAAACATCCAGGGCCGGTGCTTTGTAGCAAAACAGAGTGGCTGGTGATTTGTTATGGTGCTGTCAGCACATCCGTTCTTGTCAGTTTATACAATAATTGTGCACTTGGCAAATAGTAGCAAGAACTGAGAAATGACCGTTGAGAACCCTTGGATTGCTTCACAATTCTGAGGAGAATCCTTGGGTTCAAACCTAGAAACTAAGGATAGACTTTTTTTTTTTTTCTTAATAGTTTCCTTTTTTGCTTTTAGCAGTTAGTTGTCAATAATAACTTTAGCCTTTCTCTCTCCCTTTTTGTGTTCCCCAGTCACTTCCACATATGCTCTTAAATCTCCCAGCCCCTTAAGCCTCATCTCTTCCCCTCTTAATAACAGCAATTGTTCAGGGCATGTTTATGGACCAGTCTGCAAACAGGAAACTCTACTTCCTGAAATGTGATGGGAGTTGAATGATACTGAATGGATAAGATGAAAATTTGTGAGTTAAGTATTCTTTAAGATCTTTGGATAAAAAATTTTTTTAATGGGAAGAGGAAGGAGACAGTACAAGTTAGTGAGTGAAAGCAGCTTCCATTTCACAGAAACATATCAACCTTTTTAAAAAGCAGAATAAGCCCTAGAGTGTCTTTATTAAATTATAGCTTAGGATAATGGCATTTACCAGCCAACCTATTTGAAATCATCCAGGAGAGTGAGTTGAGTTGTTTTTTTAGAGGCAGAAGAGCCAGCTGGTGTGGCCCAATTGGTTGGGCATTGTCCCATGCACAGAGAGGTTGCCTGTTCGATTCCGGGCCAAGGCACATGCTGGGGTTTCAGGCTCTATCCCAAGTGGAGGGAGTTGCAGGGGGAGGGCAGGAGGCAACCGATCAGTGTTTCACTCTCATATCAATGTTTCTCTCTTTCCCTCCCTCCCTCTCTCTAAAGTTCAATAAAAATACTTTTTAAATAAAAGGCAAAAGAGGTTATGTTTATTTGCATTTCTTGGTGTTTAAGTGAATCCAGGGGTTGGCAAGAGCATGCCTTGTTTCTTTATATTCTCATACTTCCAGAAAGTAAACCATTTATTTTATTTATTTTTATTTTTTTATTTTTTTATTTTATTTTATTTTATTTTATTATTATTTTTTTTAAAATCAATCTTTATTGTTCATATTATTACAAAGGTTCCTCATTTCTTCCCCCCTCCACCAGGTTCCCACCCCACCCTCTGCCCCCTCCCCATCCCCCATTGTCCTCATCCATAGGTGCACAGTTTATGTTCAGTCTCTTCCTCCCTCCCTTTCCCCGATAGTAAATCCCTTTTCAGATAGTAAATCTCTTACTTAGCATTTTCTTATATCAATAATACCTCCACATGCCCAATGATACACTTCACACAAAAGACATTTCCAAATAGGTCAACCAGCCTCATCCAGGCCCCACCCAAGGCACTCACAGATCAACACCCCAGCGCTATACTAACTCAACACATCCAGATCTAAGCCTTCATCACTTGATTCATCAGACCCTCAAGTTCCCACAAAAGTTTCCAGCCATGTCTGAGAGGCAGCCGTGGGCAGGGACAGGCGAGGAGCGAGCTGTTTCGGGCCTGGCTGCTCCGGGCCTGGCCTCTGTTGCTCTGGTTCGTTCCACAACCAGCTGCTCCGGGTCTGGTCACTGCCGCTCCCGACCTAGTTGCTCTGGACTTGGCTGTTGCTGCTACAGGCCTGGCCGCACCCGACCCGGCTGCTCTGGGCCCGGTTGCTCCGGTCCCGGCCGCTCCGGGCCTGGCTGCTCCCAGCCTGGTAGCCGCTGCTCCGGGCCTGGCCGCTCCCAGCCTGGCAGCTGTTGCTCTGGGCCTGGCCGCTCCCAGCCTGGCAGCCGCTGCTCCGGGCCTGGCCGCTCCCAGCCTGGCAGCTGTTGCTCTGGGCCTGGCCGCTCCCAGCCTGGCAGAGAAAGTAAACCATTTAGCCATAAGACTAGCAGAAACAGATACTGAGAGATAATATGGAAAAAGAAACAGCTTTCTCAGGTCACTTACAGAAGATATGACATGGACGTCACTTTTAAATGCCATGTGTACCTGAGTAAGGGTTGGAGTGGAGTAGTTTTCAGATGCCTATGTCTGATTGGGAGGTACCCACACTTCCCTCTTTCAGGATATTTCTTCCCAGAGCACTATGGGATCACAGTTTAACAGTGCTTTGCATTATCCTCTAGAATACTTTCCTGCTCTCGTGATGGCACGCATCCTGGTTGCAGTAATTCTGACTGCATACAGCTTTGCAGTGAGTGATTTTGCTACTTCAATTAAATCCAGTTTCCCCTCCCCCTCTTCTTCTCCCCAGGCAAGGAGAGCCTCATCACTGACAGTGGGAAGCTGTATGCCCTTGATGTCCTGCTGACTCGGCTCAAGTCTCAAGGACATAGGGTCCTTATCTACTCCCAGATGACCAGGATGATAGACCTGCTGGAGGTAGGAGAAGGAACCTTGGCAAACTAGGACACCTTGTAGGAATCAGATATCTACAACTAATACTCCTGCTTAATGGGAACTCAAACAGCTTTGTGATTTTTCTGTCTGTAAAGGAGGAGAAGCAACTCCTGGCAGTTGTGAGAGAGTATGCAAAGGATTTCTGCTTCCTTCCTTATTCCAAAGAAATAGAACACCCCTACTCCCTTCCTTTACTAGGGAAGAAATTCCCTAATTGTAAAGTACATCAAAGCCTAGGAATTTCTTGAAAAGTCCTCTGAAATTATATATGGAATATAAGATTTGAGATTTCTTCTTTAGGTAAAAAAATAGAAAGCGGCTATTCATCTTGAGTTAATGTATTCAACTTGACTACATATTGCAGTCTCTTGGGCGACCTTTAACAAATACTGATGTCTGGTCCCATCCCCAGAGGTTTTTATTTAATAAGTTTGAAGTGAGGCCTAGGCATCAGGACATTTAAAAGCTCCTAAGGTGCCTGACTGGCCTGGCTCAGTGGTTGAATGTCAACCTATGAACCAGGAAGTCACAGTTCGATTTTAGGTCAGGACACACTTCTGGGTTTTGGGTTCAAGCCCCGGTTGGGGCATGTGCCTGATACCCGGGCATATGCCTTAACCCGGAATCAAACAGGCAACCTTTCTGTGCATGGGACAATGCCCAACCAACTGAGCCACACCAGCTGGCTCTTTTGCCTTTAAAAAGAACTGCCAGTTTCAGTCAGATCCCCAAGGCCAGACTGAAGGACTCCATTGGTGCATGAATCCATGCAGTGGGCCTCTGCTATGCATATAAGATCTTTGATTAATCACTTTCTGCCCTTCCCTCTGAGATTCATCAATCTGTTCCATGTTTCCATGCTTGTGCATTGAGCGTCTGCCTCCTGGTGGTCAGTGTGCATCAGAGCTACTGGTCGAATGGTCACTTAGGCTTTTATATATTAAATGTAGTGGTTAGCCCCAGAATGCTATCAGCAAACCAAACTTTCTGGTTTATATGATAAGTAGGTTACCTATTTCTAAATGATGGAGAATGCTTAGGTGATTGTAAGAGAGGTGATTAAGCAATTGTGTTTGATATAAATCTTGACTGTATTAAAAGGTCCTAATAGCAGTAATTTAAAATAAAAGGATTGCTTGCATCTTTAATGTTCTGTTCAAACCAGATGATGCCAACAGCCAAAACAATGAGTTAACTTTCCTTCAGTGGGTCTCTTTTTAGATAAAATCCATGTGGGCCTTGCCCTAGAGTCAGGGAAGTATAGATGAAATAGTGATCTTACTGCTAAGAATTACAGAAAAGCAGTATGTTAAGGATTTTGTAAGCGAGATTATGATCTTTCTCTAAGATTATCTGAGTATGTTATAGAATCAAAAAAGTTGATTCATATTAGAGGAAATTCTAGGAAAATGGGTGAATCGCAAGAAAGCGAGCTCTGGTAGAAGAAGGTGAGTGTGGGTGGTTTAAGTTGATACAGTCCTACATTTTAGTTCGTCATCTTGTATATTGCACACTTCTAGTTCCTCGTAAATATTACTAAAATAAGTAAATTAAAGTATAACAATGAATTTTGTTCAAGAAGAGTGCTTTAAACTTTATCCCTACAGTCACTTCCAATCTCTCTAATCCAGCAGGTCTTTTGAAGGGGAAGTAAACTTTGTGGATAGATTTTGCAAACGAGGCAGCATGAAGACCTTCTCTAAATGTAGTTGTGTCTCTATGAGGAATTTTGAATTAGGGAAAAGCAAATTCAAAGGCTGAATTTCATAACTACTTACATTCCTTAGCCATATGTGTAACATGCATCTAGGAAGCTGAAGCCAAAAACATTGGTGGTGTTTGTATGTTTTACTGAAAAACTAAAATGAAACTGTTGTTTAGATTTCTTAATACTATTCTGTTCTTTCTCCTTCTACGTTAAATTTCCTGAAAGTTCATTTATTTTTTTCTTTGGTCTATTTATTTAATATTTACCCAAATGAACCACATTCTGTATTCCAAGAGGTTAGTCCGTAAATGAAATTTATTTTGTGGATGTAGAATTTCAATGCCCACAATGTTTAATGTATGTCTTATCATTTATGGAAATGTGGATCTTGGAATAGTCCAGGATTAGGTCTACATTTCTTTACCTTTTCAGAGTAGTGTGGGTTTACATTCATAATGGAATCTTTCGCTGTAAACATTTGCTAGAGTCATTTCAGTTTTAAAACAACTGGTGCATGAACCTAAAAGGCAGGTTTTAGAAAGACCCTTCTATCCTCAGTATGTGTAACCTGTTCTTTAAAGAAATACCTTGACCCTCACCTTGTGTATTGTGGTTTTTATTGGTGTATAAGATTTTTTTTAAACTTTTTTTTTTTCAGAATTCTCTTTTTCCCTTGACATCCTGTACCCTGTATGTCAAAGAGGGAACAAAATGCTTTCAATAGAGCCAGAGTTAGAAACTCAGGGGCATTGACGCTC
The DNA here is from genome assembly GCF_964339955.1 of Pipistrellus hanaki. Taxonomy (NCBI): domain Eukaryota; kingdom Metazoa; phylum Chordata; class Mammalia; order Chiroptera; family Vespertilionidae; genus Pipistrellus; species Pipistrellus hanaki. The sequence goes on from NC_140503.1 coordinate 62,190,121, forward strand.
TGTTGTAGAGCCGTGGAGCATGTCAGCATCTCTCTCATACAGCAGCCTTTGGGGTTTTCTGTTCAGTGCTTCAGCCTTGGCTATCTATATCTGGGACTCACAGAACTAAAAGACAATAAATGTTCACATATTTCTGTATGGCCAGGTTTCCATTTTGTGAGCAATACTAGATCTAGGCACTTATTATTTGCTCAGTATTTTCTAAACTGATCGATAGCCTCCTTCTCTTGGGCAAAAGTCTGACTTTAATTTCAATTTCTTATGAATATATCAGATCTTCTTCCAAATAGAATTCTGTAATCTGAAATGTTTTATCCTTCCCCATGGTATCCAAATAGTATTTCTGGATAGGGGACATAAAAGGAGACTGCTTAATTTCCAGGGCCAAGAATTTTTAATGTACCATGGGCAGAAGTCAAGGACATAAATAGGGGAGCATATGGTAGATTTACTGGGTCACCTGTAGGGCCTTGGCTGGTAGGGGTACTGTAGAAACAGGCCCTGTGCAATTGGGATGGTGGTGTCCAACTTTAAGTCAGACAAAACTTTTCATGCTACCTTCATTTTTACCCTAGTTCGGGTTGTTGCAGAGAGCTTTTAATTCTCTGCAGACGACTTACTACATTATCTCTGGGCCATCTCTTTTGAGATTCATTCCTGATGCATCAAGTAACTGAGTCTGTAGCTTAAGGAAATAAGCCTCAGCATTTTCTATGAAATATGACAAAGGTACTTGGAAAGGTTTAGCCAACTGGTGCATGTATGTGGTGTGATTGCTAAGTACTAAAACCAGACAGATCTTGAATTGCACCAATATATGAAAATAGAACAATGCAGAATTATGTCCAGATAATCTGTAACTAATAATGACATTGGAGACACTGGGTTGTATAATTTGCCCAGTCAGCAAGTACCTCACTAGGGAAGGATTCATCCTGAATAGACATTCTATCATTTATGAGCTGTCTTCTCTTAGAGCTTCAAGTTACCTTTTGAAGCTGTGATTCTGAACATACCGAAAAGCTGGGTATTCTAAAACTGTCCCGGGGAATATAAAGCAAATTGCAATCACTGTTGACTAGCATTTTCATTAGGTCTTAAGCATGGTAGAAGGACATGTTTCAACTTACAATCATCCTATATCCTGTTTAGTTCACTTCTTTTTCATGCCAACTGTGAGTAAGACATTGAGCTAGGGCAGATATAAATATCAGTTTACTGTGGTCTTTGAATGTATCTTGGGGTGGGAGGCAGGGGTGTTTGTGTGTGTGTGTGTGTGTGTGTGTGTGTGTGTGTGTGTGTACTTTTATATATATCACAGACAAATAACTCAAGTGTACCGTGAACTGGTGCCAAAAATACTGAAGCATAAACATTGCTGAACATAACAGGAGGATAAATTTATTTCTAACTGCGTCACTTGAGGGAGGCTTTGCATAGACAGTGACATCGGAACTGAACTTAAATAGAATTTCAGCCATCAGGGAGATGGACATTCCCGACTAAGGAGGCCAGGTGTAAAAAGGCAGAGGTGGGAAGGTAGATGACGTTTGGAGTAGTAGTGCGCTGTGACTGGTGCATGGGGTATAGGAGAGAAGGATATAACACAAGTAGTGTGAAGGTGGGTTATGTTGGACCCATGAATGCCTCGTGTTGGGTCTTGCTCCGAAGGTTTCTGTGTTAGATATAGCAGTGATAGCTGCCATATTCATTCACTTGGTGCAGCTTACCTGGACAGCAGAGAGGTGGTAATAGACATTGAGAGGAGCCTCAGTTTTTGCTGGTGATGGATCCCAAAGATGTAAAGGGACACATCCAGGGAAATAGTTACACCACATCTGCAGGTTTGTGAATCATACGGAGTCTTTCCTCCCAAAACGTTTTATGAAAGTGAAGTTGCATTAAAATGAACAACAGAGGCAACTTTGAAATAAAATAAAAAAAAGTGTCAGAATGGAAGTTCATGTTATAGATATGTAAGCATTTTCCTTTTTTTTTTTTTTTTTTTTCAATTGCCCAATTATCCTTTCTTTATGATGACTTTGGATAGGGGGTTATAAACAAAATATACTAAAAACCTTTGGGCTTCTTCTCCCCCCCCCCCCCCCCCCCAATATTCCCTTTACCCCCTATTGGTGGTGTGCTTCTGTTTCATTTAAGCAGTAGAGGGTTAAACCAAAAGCTTTAGAACACATGTGTCAAACACAAGGCCCACGGGCCAAATCCAGCCTGCCAGGCCTTGCAATGTGGCCCGCACCGCGCTGTCATCACTGCACTCCGCTGTCAGTTTATGACATTGTCAGTTTATGACTGTTCAGTAAACCATTCGGCCCACGATTTAGGCTGGATTTTAGATTTTGGCCCCTTCTCTGATTGAGTTCGACACCCCTACTTTAGAATAAACGTCAAACCGCCACAAATTTGGCATGCTTGCAACAAGCCTACCTGAGTTCCAATCCTAGCTTCATTACTGCCTAGGTCACTTTAAAGACCTTTCTTAATATCTGTAAAATGGAAGTAACAATAATAACACCTCCCTTTGAAGGCTATGGTGAGGATGAGATAAGCAAAACCAGGTAAAGTACATAGAAGAGTGATGTTACTTGGTAAATGCTGTATAAGTACGAGCCATCATCATCGCTACTACTTTAAGATGAACCTACTCACTTGATGTTACATCATTGGGTATGTGAATGCTTGCTTTTATTTAGTACTAGTGGCCCGGTGCACAAAATTCATGCACAGAGTGTGTGTAGGGTGGTGTGTCCCTTAGCCTGGCCTGCACCCTCTCCAATCTGGGACCCCTTGGAGAATGTCCAACTGCTGCAATCTGGGACAGTTGGCTCCTAACTGCTTGCCTGCCTGCCTGATCGCCCCTAACCACTTTGCCTGCCGGCCTGATCGGCCCCAACTGCCCCTCCCTGCTGGCCTGATCGCTCCCAGCTGCCTCCCCCCTTGCTGACCTGCTCGCCGCCAATTGCCCCTGCCCTTGCCCCTGCCAGCCCGTTTGTCCCCAACAGTCCCCCCTGCCGGTCTGCTTGCTTCCAGCTGCCCTCTCCTGACTGCCTCTAACTGCCTCTGCCTTGGCCACAGCATCATGGCTTTGTCTGGAAGGACGTCTGGAAGGTCTCCCAGTTTAATTAGCATATTACCCTTTTATTAGTATAGATAGATAACTTGTATTCTAAGACACTGGTTTTCAAGCTTGTGGAGTGGGTTAGAGAATAACAGACTTAGGTAGAAATTTATAAGATTTTACTTGGAAAAAGGTATTTCAATGCTTTAGGAGTGTTTTTCAAATTTATGTGTACTTACAAGCCACAGAGTTAAAATTAAAATGCAAATTCTAATTCACTATGTATGGGCGTGCCCCTCTATTCTGCATTTCAAACATACTTCAGGTGTTGCCAGTACTCCTCATCTGAGGGCCATATTTGAAATAGTAAGATTCTGTAGTTTTTCTTAGCTTTTGATACAGAGCACCTATTGCAATCATCTTTGGAGTTTTTTAAAAATAAACCTGTCCAGCCCTGTCTTGGTTGGTTGGAACATTTTCCTAGGCACCAAAAAGTTGCAGGTTTGATTCTCGGTCAGGACACATACCTAGGTTACAGTTCGAGCTCCAGTCTAGGCATGTGTGAGAGGCAACTGATCGATGTTTTTCTCTCACTTTGATGTCTCTCTCTCTTTCTGTCTCTAAATATCATAAAAACATATCTTCAGGTGAAGGCTTGAAAGAAATTTTAAAAATAAACCAATCCAAGCCCTAGCCCTGACCTACAGACTCAGAATTCCTGGGGTGAGTCCATGCATAGGTATTTTTAATCCTGGTTGAGAATCACTACTCAGATGCCAAGAGTATATCTTGTCCAAAATCCCCTTGGCTTTATGTATTTATTTATTTATTTATTTACTTATTGCTAATCCTCACCTGAGGGTATTTTTCCCATTGAATTTTATTTTTTTATTTTTATTTTTTATTTTTAAATCTATTTTATTGATTTTGTACAGACCGTAAGGGAGAGAGATAGAGAGCTAGAAACATCGATGAGAGAGAGTCATCGATCAGCTGCCTCTTGCACATCCCCTACTGGGGATATGCCTGCAACCAAGCTACATGCCCTTGACCGGAATCGGACCCGGGACCCTTCAGTCCCCAAGCCGACGCTCTATCCATTGAGCCAAACCGGTCTCGGCTCCCATTGAATTTTAGAGAGAGTGGTAAGAGAGGTTGTTAAAAGGAGGATGAGGAAGGAGAAAGAGAAAAACATTGTGAGAAACAAACATCGGTCAGTTACCTCCCACATTTGCCCCAAACAGGTATCAAACCCACAACCTGGGCATATGCCCTGACCCACCTCAAACCTGCCACTTTTTGGCACACAGGACGCTCCAACCAATTGAGCCATGCTGGCCAGGGCTATATTAATTTTTAAAATAAAATTTCAAAAATGCTATGTGTACTAACAAATTTATTAGAATTTGTGTTTTTATTTTAACAAAATAAAATTTGATTTGTCACTAAGTCATTAGGTATTTTTAGCATCGCTCAACTAAGAATGGAAGTGGGCACAGTTCTTAAAATTAACAGAAGAAATTAGGCATTTTTTTTCCAGATGAACATTTGATTAAACATCTATCTCTAAATGGCCTAGACTTTTATTTTTTAAATATATTTTTATTGAATTCAGAAAGGAAGGGAGGGAGAGATAGAATCATCAATGATGAGAGAGAATCGTTGATTGGCTGCTTCCTGCATGCCCCCTACTGGGGATTGAGCCTGCAACCCAGGCATATGACCTGACTAGAAATTGAATTGTGACCTGATTCATTGGTCGATGCTCAACCACTGGGCCATACAGGCTGGGCAACAGCCTAGACTTTTTGGAGAGATGGCTAAGTAACTTTGATATAGTCAGAATTTGTGAATAAGAGAAATATTAAATTTCTTTTCTTAACTCAATATTAATTTTTTTAAAAAAATACATATTTTTATTAATTTTAGAGAGGGAAGAGAAAGGGATAGAGAGATAGAAACATCAGTGAAGAGAGAGAATCATTAATTAGCTGCCTCCTTCACAACCCCTACTGAAGATCAAGCCCGTAACCAGGACATGTGCCCTGACAGGGAATCAAACTGTGACCTCCCAGTTCATAGGTTGACGTTCCACCACTGAGCCACACACTGTATGATTTGACAGTATGATTATCAAAGTCCTTACAGAACTACCTGGAGACAAATAGATATAGCAAAAAAATAAAAAATAAAAAATAAAATAAATATAAATATATATGTGTGTGTGTGTGTGTGTGTGTGTGTGTGTGTGTGTGTGCGTGTGTGTGTTGTGTCCTATATAATAAAAGATTAATATGCAAATTGACCGAACAGCATAACGACCAGTCACCATGACACACACTGACCACCAGGGGGCAAATGCCCAACGCAGGAGCTGCCCCCTGATGGTCAGTGTGCTCCACAGGTGGAGTACCTCTCAGCTGGGCTGACAGCTGGCCAGTGCAGTGGTGGTGGCGGGCTCCCGTCAATGTGGCAGTGCTAAGGATGTCTGTGCTGCCCGACTGCAGCTTAGGCCCGCTCCCCGCCACTTTGGTTTGGAGATTTCATTTTGTATTTTTTTGTTTGTTTATCCTGAAACCTACAGAAACTTAGAGAAATAAGATTAGTTTCCAAGTTGATATTGAGAGTGGTTGTGGTCTCCAGGTTACCCTAGATTTTTACATGTTGGCAGTAAACTCACAAATTAAATTCTCATACTTTTGAAATTGGTTTCTCCTCATTCTGGATATAATGACTTGCTCACAGTATGGATGAGGTAGAAAGTGAGTAGATGCTTGTGGGAATTGCAATTTTCATCAGACTAATTATATCTGTTTACTTTTGATTGGCAGGAATATATGGTTTACAGGAAGCATACCTATATGAGGCTTGATGGCTCATCCAAGATCTCGGAGAGGCGGGACATGGTTGCTGATTTTCAGAACAGGTAATTTTAATAACAATTACAAAATCTTCATTTGGTTTTCCTCTGGAGCTTCAGATTATGAGTTTTTTTAAAAATACCAATACAGCCGAAGCTGGTTTGGCTCAGTGGAAGAGCGTCGGCCTAGGGACTGAGGGGTCCCGGGTTCGATTCCGGTCAAGGGCATGTACATTGGTTGCGGGCACATCCCCAGTGGGTGTGCGGGAGGCAGCTGGTTGATGTTTCTCTCTCATCGATGTTTCTCTCTATCCTTCTCAATTCTTCTCTGTGTAAAATCAATAAAATATATATTTTTTTAAAAATACCAATACATTTCATATTATTAAGTGATCATGATAGTTCCTGCCATTTTAAGAGGTAGCTAAATCTGCTTATAGCAGTTCAGATCTGTGTGTCTGTGAGAGAGAAAAAGGAATGCTTTGAAATTTTTGTGTTTGAAATTTGCTTTCTTGCCAAATCAGTGCCTATTTCTTTAGGCAATAAAATAAATGATTTCTGAGTATGAACCAAGACCCTCCTTATGTGGGTAATACGTATGTAAAAAAAAGTTGCTAAATGTTAACAGTGGCTATCTCTGGGTGTTAATCTATAGTTAATCTTAGTTCTTTTTTGCTTACCTGTTTCACTTTGTATAAGTTAAAAAAGAAAACCTTCCTTTTTCCTGCTTTTCCTCTAGCATTGTAGTACAGTGCAGTATGACAACTTGCAGTAGTCTATAATCTATTCAGCTGGCAGCTCTCAGTTACAGTACTTCTACCTGATAATGAGCCTATGAAATTTCCTGCTGGATGCTGCCTGCTGGATGCTGATGGCTCACAAAGCCATAATTATCCTAAGTGCAGGTTCTCATTGTAATAAGCAGAGTCTGGTTACTGCTCTCTAAGGAGAAAGCCAAGCTCTGCTAGTGACAGGTCTGCTGAACTCCACCCTTAATTTTCTTCCTTAAACCTAAAGAGCTAAAGAATAGAGATCTTACTTTTCAATAAACAGAACGTTCTGAATTTCTGGCCTTTAATTGTGTAGTCTGTTACTATTTTACTTTTGAGTTCTTGGGAAGAAAATTAAGCACATAGCCATTTGTATTTAGGTTACAATTATTTTAATTTATTTCCGTTTTAATGCACAGTTTCCTTCAAATGTAAAATAATTTCACATAAAACAAATCCATAGTTCAACATAGAATGTCCTCTGATTGAAAGTTTTTGCTATTGCATAATCCTTCACAAAATAGCATAGGTAAGGAGATATATTCTGACATTTTGGTTTACAGTGTATATTCAGGTCAGTAACTTCTAAATTAAAACTATACATCTGAATTTAGGAGGCTGTTTGACCAACATTGGAAGGGAAGATCTACTTTGTACCTATTTCAATTTGTTACATGGGTGCAGAAGCTATCAGTAGATTTTAAAATTGATTATTTGAGACATATGTAAGCATAATAGTGCCTCCTAATCTCACCACATTGTTATAAACCGCCTCCCCCCAAAAAAGTTTACCAGTTAATCTTCATCTTTTCATGATTCTGAAATAAAATGCAACATATTTTACTTTGTCCTGACCTACTCCAACCTAAGAGCTTCAATAGACAAGAATCTTATATACAAAATATATGTTTATATATGATTATATGTTTTCCCTCTCTGTGAGAATCTAATGAGATAAGGCCCGTGAAAATGCTTCACAAACATTTGGTTAAACTGTAAAATGTTTGCACCTGGCTATAAAGCAAGTCAGGTACTTGGGCTGAAGAAACTCCATGGAGGCTAATTGCTAGGAAGAGGAAGCAGGGTGCTGCTATGTGATGTCATTACCCGGCATCTGCAGCAACCATTTCCGGGCTGGGCTGGGCTGTGGGCCACATTTTGCACCTCGAGATCTTGGCAGCGTTGGCTGTGATTTGGTGGGGTGTCGATCCGGGGTGGTTGGCTGGGCCTGTGTCCCCTTTGGGGGAAGCTGAGTGTTGGTTTGTCAGCGCCAGGTTCGTGGCACTGTTTCTTTTTAAATGGCCAGTACACATCATGGCAGCTCCTGTGTTGAGTGTCTGCCCCCTGATGGTCAGTGCGCATCATAGCTTCCAGTCGGATGGACGAACACTTAGCCTTTTATATATATAGATGCCTATTGAGGGAAATTTGAGAAATAGTTAATGAAGAAAATAAAAAGCACCCACAATCCCATTATCATTAACATCTTGGAATATCCCTCTAGTCTTTTATTTATTATTTTTTACAATAAATTTTTATTATTTCAGAGAGGAAGGATAAGAGAGAGAGAGATAGAAACAACAATGATGAGAGAGAATCATTGATCACCTGCCTCCTGCATGCCTCCCCACACTGGGATCAAGCCTGCAACCCAGGCATGTGTCCTTGACCAGAATTGAATCTGGGACCTTTTAGTCTTCAGGCTGACACTCTGTCTACTGAGCCCAATTGGCTAGGGCTCCCTCTAGTCTTTAATGTTATACTTACAGGTTGATACCATGTTATAGATTTGATTGTGTATCCTGATCTCTTCCACTTATCATTTTATCATAAACATTTTCCCATATCATTAAAAAAGTCTTTGTAATCATTATTTTTAATGACCAGTGTTCCTTTATACTGGGTATACTATAATTGTTAAAAATGGTGAGTGAGCCCAGGCTAGTGTGGCTCAGTTGATTGGCTGTCATCCTATGTACCAGGAGGTTGCCGGTTTGATTTCCACTCAAGGGCACATGCCCTGGTTGTGGGCTTGATTCCTGGTAGGAGGCATGCAGGAGGTAGCTGATGTTTCTCTCTCTCCTGCTCCCTTCCTCTCTCTCTCTAAAAATCAATAAACTTTTTTTTAATGGTGAGTGCATATCTTTGTTTATAAAGCCTTGTCACCATTTTAGGTTATTAATATAGATTCATACAAAGTAAATCAGTGAATGAAGGGATGTGAACATTTAAAACTGTGCATCTTGTCATATTGCTTTATAAAAATTTCTACTGGTTTAGATTCCAACCGGAGCTGTAGTATGTTGGCTTGTTATGATTTGGATTTTGGGTTGTAGAGCTACAGCTGTTCTTCTAGCTGACCCAATTCCCAGAAAACTGGACTATGAATTTAGAGCTCAGTATATTTTAGTGACCTTTTTAGTGGGAAAAAATCAGTAGATATATCTAATTAATGGTTCCTAAAATCTTTTAACTTGTGAAGCAATTATTTGAGCAATCCCACTAGCACACAATAGTTTTGAAAATCTTAGCTCTAAAAGAAGGATATTTTCACCATTAAATTATACTATTCTTTACTTAGTAAATATCTTATTTTGTACAGCATTTCTGGAAAACCTTACTCGAGCTTCCAAACACTACAGCTAAGAATTACTTGGAGAATAGTGAGGTGTGTTTTTTCTTTTGTTTATTTTTTAGCAGTGAGTTGGTTTTTTTAATCAACATTTAAATAACCACTTTAACACTGCATCTAATATTAGACAAACTAAAACAAAAGACTAAAATCTCTTTCCCTGCCTGCATTCTGAGCTAGATTACAGCTTGGATAGGAAGTTCCAGTTGCTCAGAAATGATCTGTGTCTCACGTAGAGGAATGACCTGGGCCGGTGCTGACCACAAACTTACCAGGCAGATTCCTCCAAATTGAGGTGGGGGTTGGAGAGTGGAGGGGACTTCTCAACTTATAAATTTGAGTGGCTACAGTAGGCCAATATAGAGAAATAGATAGGTGTTTTTGAAAACAAAAAAGCATGCCTTGCCAAATATTTTCATTATTATTCATGAAAAGACATCAAAAGAAAAAAATTGTAGTTTCAACTGGAAAGCCCTGTGGCTCAAAGGTCAGCCAGAGTAAACAAGAACTCCTATAAAAAGCCATTTACATTCCCTTCATACAAGATTTATTTATGAGGGATCCTTCCAGGAAAGAGTCTGACTGAGACTAAAGACTGTTTGCCCAGGATGTCCTGACTGAGCAGCATTCAGAACATGTGACTAGTGCGTGATCCTAGGAGCCATTCACAAGTTCTTTGCTCTGGTTTGCCTCGGCCGTGGCTTCACTTCTTTTTACCCCCATGACATTTACCAAGTGGATCCCCCCAGTTATCTGATCACTCAGGGTGGGCCTTTGGAAACATAGGAAAAAATGAGTGTGGTGTGGCCTTTTCTTTCTTGGTGCGAGTGTTGTAGAGCTCGTGTTGTCTCATTCTGGCTCAGCAAGTCTTTATTTATACTCCCAGCACTATTGGGTATTTTAAAGCAAAGTGGCCTCAGTGGGTCATTAACTAAAGAGAGTAAGAGTGTAGCTAGGCATGTCTTTACTATGTGATTTCATAAACCATCTAGAAGCCTGGTCTCCAATCAAAGGCCTTATTCCATCAAGGACCCTTAGTTGATATCCCTTTTCAGCCCTCTAGAGGGCACCCAAACCATCATGTTGCCTTAAGTTTTGCTAATTTATTTTTACCTAGATTCCTTTCCCTGGTGTTTTGTGTGTGTTTTTCCTATAGTCCTGTGTATAAGTGATGACCAGATCTTGGATCTTATCTCTCTGACTGTCCAAACCATTTTTCTGCCTCTACCCCTTCTTTTATTGTGGCTACCAACTGCATTCTCCCTCGCACCCTGTCTCACCCCGTTTCCCAGGCCCCACCCAGGCCCCGCCTGCAGACTTCTTTCAGATTTACAAAACAATTCTAGCCATTGGGTGACTCCCATCAGCGCTCACACAGTACTGGAGAGAAGCCTTTGGTTCCTAATCCCACCTCTGTACACACCAAAGCAGGAGAGAGATGTATGGGAAAGAGCAGTCTTTACAGGGCCAGAGTGGGAAGGATTGTCCTATAGAGATTAGTACAGCTTAGAAAGCTCAGTTTTTATTTGAAGATTTATTGCTGTTAAGTATTCTCCTATGTGCTGTGAGGTATCAAACTTCCATTTACATCATCCCATATCTGTGGGAAAATGTGTTTATAAACTGGCAAATGCCTTTTAACTTTTTGGTTTGCCTTGTATGGTTTAACCATAAAAGAGACATCTAATAAATTATGTAAATAAAGTTATGAAATGTTAAGATTCATGATAAGACTCAAGGATAAATTAGTAGAACTTTTGTAAGAGTATAATGCTTTTGGAATCAAGACCTACAAGAGGCCTCCAGACATGCTCTGTTTGTTATCCGTGCGTGCCTCTAGGAAAGTTGTGTTTAACTAAATGCAGATAATGGACAGATTTCTACTAGGACCTGTCTTTACAGATTAACCAGCATGCTTATTTCAAAATAACTCCATCTCTGATATTCATGTTTTCACTTGCTATGTCATCAGTTAGTCGCTTCAACTGTATTCGGAGCATCTCTATTTTATATTCAGGATGTAGACCTTCAGCAGTCAAGTGACTTTATCAAGGAAGAACAGCATCTAGGGATGAATGCATCCTGATGTCAACATGTTTCCATATATCTTTTTAGTTGAATCTATAGAATAAAATTCATTTTACATTGGGATTTAGTACCTGTATACCATCTCTGAAATTTCACAAGACAGCACTTTTCCTTGTAACCTGTAATGATGTATTGTAATTTTTTGTTGTTAATCCTCTCTAAGGATATTTTTCCCATTGATTATCAGAGAGAATGGAAGGGAAGTTGGTGGGGGGGAGGTGGGAGGGAGGGGGGTGAAGGGAGGGAGGGAGGGAGGGAGGGAGGGAGGGAGGGAGGGAGAGAGAGAGAGAGAGAGAGAGAGAGAGAGAGAGAGAGAAAGAAAGAAACACCAATGTGAGAAAGACACATTGATTGGTTGCTTTCTCATATCTGTCCCCCCTCTCCCCAATTGGAGGCCAGGATCGAACCTGCGACCCTCCACTGAACCCCGTCGGCCTTCCCCTGTCCCCCCTCTCCCCAATTGGAGGCCAGGATCGAACCTGCGACCCTTCATTGAACCCCGTCGGCCATGACTATGTTTTTTAATCTGTTCTATTTTTTTTTTTTTTATATATATATTTTATTGATTTTGTACAGAGAGGAAGGGAGAGAGATAGAGAGTTAGGAACATCGATGAGAGAGAGTCATCGATCAGCTGCCTCTTGCACACCCCCTACTGGGGATATGCCCGCAACCAAGGTACATGCCCTTGACCAGAATTGAACCCGGGTCCCTTCAGTCCTCTTTTGGGTTTTTTTTAATAGTTTAAAAATTTATTTACAAAACTTAATATTATAATTCCACTTGCATTTTAATTGTATAATACATTGTAGATACTCTTTTCACATGAGTACAAAGCACTATATACTATATCTTTTATTTCATTTCATTAATTTAAATTCTTTATTGTTTAAAGTATTACATATGTCTGCTTTCCCCCCCCCTCCCCATTGATCTCTCCCCACTTCCTCCCACCCCCAGCACATGCTCTCATCCCCCTATTGTCTGTATTCATTGGTTATGCTTATATGCATGCATAGATACAAGTCCTTTGGTTGATCTTTTACCCCCACACCCTTCCCTGCCTTTCTCTGAGGTTTGATGGTCTGTTCAGTGGTTCTGTGTCTCTATATCTTTTTTTGTTGTTCATCATATTCTACAAATGAGTGAGATCATGTGATATTTATCTTTCTCTGGCTGGCTTATTTCACTTAGCATAATGCTCTCCAGGTCCATCCATGCTGTTGCAAGTGATAGGAGGTCTTTTTTACAGCCGCATAGTATTTCATTGTGTAGGTGTACCACAATTTTAAAACCCACTCATCTGCTGGTGAGCACTTAGATTGTTTCCAGTCTTAGCTATGGTGAATAGTGCTGTGTGAACATTATTTAATGTGGTCCAGATCCACCAAACTGATTCCATGACCAATGATAGGTGTGACCTGCAATTGAATAACACCCATCTAAATGAATTTCCAGTTGTATTTCTCCTTATAGCCATGAAAAAAAGGTATGCAGCTTAATTTAGAGCAGCCGCCAACCTTTCTGACCTCGAGAACCACCGGTTGGCGATGCTGATTTAGAGGGCAGTAAAATTTGCTCATCAGTATAATGCAAGCATTTAGAAATATTCTAGAAAATAACATTGGGTAGCAAGAATGTGAAAATGCAAAATCTTTTTTTTTTTTTTTTAATATATTTTATTGATTTTTCACAGAGAGGAAGGGAGAGGGATAGAGAGCTAGAAACATCGATGAGAATCATCGATCAGTTGCCTCTTGCACACCCCCACCGGGGATGTGCCTGCAACCAAGGTACATGCCCTTGACCGGAATCGAACCTGGGACCCTTCAGTCCGCAGGCCAACGCTCTATCCACTGAGCCAAACCAGTCTCGGCTGAAAATGCAAAATCTTAAATGTTTATGTTATCTGCAAGAACTGGGCTCAGACTGAGCCCTTAATTGTATGTATATATATAGATAAATCTTATAGTTAGGGCATGCTTTCTGTAGTCTAGCATGGCCTTGTTCCTAGAAGATATTCAATAAATATTTGTTGCCTGAATGAATGACAGTAGTATCTACTGTTTTATTTGTAATTATAGGTTTCTTTAAAGGGATATATAATGTAAAGAGAAACAGAAAACTAAATCTGATTGTTTCTTTGTAAGAGCTATGTTGGCATTCATCAAAAATTAAGTACTTTAATTCCAGTCTGCGTTCATGGATTGACCCTAAATTCAACTTAATACGAATATATAATAGAAGTCATGACTTAGATCTTAGTCTCAGGAGCTTGAGTCATTTTTCTGTGACTGACTTTCTTCATTTGAAAATGAGTGCTTTGGAATTATAATTAATAGTTAAATTACTGAAAGTTGTGATTCCTGGGGAAAACACCAGGAAATACTGATTTATTTATATCCTTTGTATGGACTATGAATGGTTTGACTTGTTAAAAATATGGCTGTTACATATAGACAAAGGCCTCTACTTCCATGATAACATACTTTTCTGTTATATGTGCTACATGTTTATAACTTTCTTGCCTCTTAGTATTAGTGGGCGGAAAAGTATATCTGCAAATTGGAAAGTGATAACCATGGTTGATCTTAGCAACAGAGCACCTTTGTACAGTGTGTCAAAGAAATGTTAGATCAGGCCTCGGTAACCACCAACTCTTTCTAGCCTTAGATCTGTATTCAGGGATTCCTCTCTTATGCCACATGCCATTTTTATTTTTTAGTTTTTTCCTCTTAACATATCCTTCCCTCTTCTGCAGGAATGACATCTTTGTGTTCCTGCTAAGCACCCGAGCTGGAGGACTGGGTATCAATCTCACTGCTGCAGATACAGTAAGTCACGAGAGCCAATACATTGGATATGCAGGTTTTCTACTATAAATATGTTGTTCTATTGGTACCACCCTTTGCTTTGTGTCACAAACTTTTTTCTTTGCCTTCAGTTACATTAGTGTCAGTAGTTGTGCTTTGCCTGGAACTTGAACATTTTAGCTTTCCTTTGGACTTTTCTATCCATTCTGTTGGAATAAATTTGATGAATGCCTACTATGTGTCTCATACTATTCTAAACACTTGGAATGTGTAGTGAATAAACACTGGGGGAAAATCAACTAAGTCATCCAGGAGCTCTAACTAAACAAATAGGTAAGCATTGTTTTATTACTCTTACACATTATTTTATCTTAGGAAAACATCATATTTTTGTATCCCAAACTTCAAAACGTGGTTGGAGAGCAAAGAAATTGGAATTGAAAAAAGTAGACATTTCATCAAATGAACCATCCTTTCATAACCAATCTCCTTGTAGGGATAATTCAGCATCTGAAAGAGAGAAGAAAATATATTTAACTAGAGACCCAGTGCACGAAATTCCTGCACTAGGGGGAGTGTTCCTCAGCCCAGCCTCCACCCTCTCAAATCTGGGACCCCTTGGGGGACATCCCTCTCACATCTGGGACTGCTGGCTCCCAATCACTTGCCTGCCTGCCTGTCTGATTGCCCCTAACTGCTTCTGCCTGCCATACTGATCACCTCCTAACCACTCTCCTGACAGCCTGATTGGTGCCTAACTGCTCCCCTGCCGGCCCGATTGCCCTCAACTGCCCTCCTCTACCAACCCTATTGCCCCCAAGTGTCCTCCCCTGCCAGCCCAGTCACCCCCAACTGCCCTCCCCTGCAGGCCTTGTCTCCCCCAACTGCCGTCCCCTGCTGGCCTCATCTCCCACAACTGCCCTCCCCTGCCGGCCATCTTGTGACTACATGGGAGAAGCCATCTCGTATGAGGGCATGATAGTCAATTTGCATATTTCTTCTTTATTATATAGTATAATTTCCGTAATCTTGAGACATAAAAATACATAAATGGGAAATTGTTTTGCAGAAGGCATGCCTCTTAAAATGCCATCTCACGTGGCAGTTTTGGAGCCTCTCTATGAAATAAGAGTATCACAATTCCCGCAAATAGGAGGATGCATTTTGGAGGGTCATGGATAAATGAAATACAGGGGTTGAGAGGCTTGCATAGATGCACAGCAGCAGAGCTAGAACTAGATCCCACATGTCCTTGTCTCCACTCCTAGACTGTGTCCTCCCCTTTCCTTATTCACTGTTACACCATAGAACTGCCTGCTTCACCCTAAGCGGTTAGAGTGTCAGCCCATGCACAAAGGGTAGTGGGTTTGATTCCTGGTCAAGGGCATATACCTGGATTGTAGGTTTGATCCCCGACTCTGATCAGGGTGTGTGCAATCGATGTTTCTCTCCTCCCCCGCCCTCTTCTTCCTTTCCTCCTTTCCTCTCTCTGTAAAAATCAACTGAAAAAAATATCCTAACAACAATTAACAACAACAACAAAAAGAATGAAAAACAGATTCTAAATATCAGCCATAGGATCAGCTATACCTTCCTTGGCATCTAAACCTCTTCAGCCAGTTAACCAGGTTGGGATGGGGCTCTAGGGCCTGAGGACCCACGGGGCCATAGCCTGCTAGACATATTCTGTCTTACATGCACATCATTAGCCACAGTCATCTTAAGGGAAGGCTATCATTGGTGGTAGGTGCTGTTGTTACAGGTTTTCTGATATGGTGGCTCACTAGAAAGCATATCAGATAGCAGAAGCTTGGCTTTCTCTTTGCCCTTTGCTTCTCTGTAAGCATTTTATACTGTCTCAACTTGAAGTCATATTGACAATGTGAATAAAAGATTCATCCCTTTCTCCTAGTTGATCGTTTAGACTCCAGTCTCATCCCCCAGCCTCATACCTACTCTGTTTATCCCTTCTTTACAACCATTCCACTCCCTTGCTTAAAAAACTTATCAAAAATTCTCCATCACCTACAAGATAAGCTCCTTTACATGGCACACAGGCCCTTCATTCTGTGGCCTTTAACTCCCCTTCCAGCCTAATAAACAGATTACTCCCCCTTCTGAAATTTGCCTTATAGAAATGATTCACTTGTAGTTTTTCTGAACATACCATCCTGTATCACACTTTTGTATAAACTGTTCCCTCAACATAGATCACTCTTCGGCCACCTGGTAAACTTTAAAACCTCATTTTTGATCAGGGGTTGTTGTATTGTATGGCCTAGTCATGCCTCTCTGGTAAGATGACTGAGATGACATTTGAGCCAAGATCTGAAGAAAGTAAGGAAGCCAGCCAAGCATGTGTCTGTCAGAAAGAAGACCATTCCAGGCAGAGGGAATAAATGCAAAGCCCTGAGGTGAGAGCATGCTTGGCATAATTAGGCAACAGCATACAGCCCTCTTTAAGTAGAACATAATGAACGAGGAGAATGGTGTGAGATGAAGGTTACAGAAGCAGGTCATGTAGGTCTTAATAGGCCATGGTAAGGATTTTGAGATGGGAAGTCACTGGAAAAATTAGAACAGAGATCTAACATAAATTGCCGTATGTTTTAAATGTGTGTCTCTGACTTAGGTATAGAATAGGGGTGGGGAGAACTATAGGGAGCGAGGTAGAAATAAGAAGTTCAGTTAGAAGTTAGACACAGAGGGTGGTGATGGACAAGGGTTGAAGCAGTGAAAGTGGTGAGAAGTAACTGGAGTCTGCATATATTTTGAAGGCACAGCCAGTAGAGTTTGCTGGCAGATGGAATGTGGGACATGCAGGAGGTGTGATGGATGGAGAGCTCCATTGTGTTTGACCTCAGCAGTTGGAATGATGGAGATACCAGTTACTAATTCAGGGGAATATTTGGGGAGCAGGTTTGACTGGGGGGACTCAAATGTTTGGTTTTGGGGGATTAAGTTCAAGATTTTTAGCAAGTACTAAATGGCAGTACCACTCAGGCAACGGTGTCTCCGGAGTTCAGGAGGAAGATCGGGGCTGAAGATGTGTTTTGGAATCATCAGGTCAGAGATGTTCATTTAAGACCATGAGGCTGGATAAGTTCATTTGATCAAAATGTATTTTACTTTGCAGCCTGCCTATTTCAGATTTGGTCTATGGTTTCTTAAAGAATAGTTCCTCTAGTTGTCCAAGTGATTGGTCAAAAATAATAAGCATGTTTGAGTGGGAGAGATCTACATCATGCTTCCAATGCTCACATAGTTTGCCTTGTGGGGGTAAGAGCTCCTGCCAGCCACAAAGACCCAAAATGGGCCCCTAACCCATAGCTAGCGGAGTAGAAATAGGAATTCCCTTTTCATCCTGGGGGCTAAAGAGAGGCTCTACATATTCTGAGTTCTCAATTCCAAAATAATTTACATTAATTTTGAAGGGAGAGTTTGGGGATTCACTTGTAAATTAAAACCTTCTGGAATACTCCACAGAAAAATGAGACAGATTGAAATGAATCCTTAGGTTATGGTTTGTGTGAAGTCAGGTTATACTCTGTATATTATTAGAGAAACAATAGGTTTAGCTGCTTGGCTGGTGTTTTTCCTTTGTCCTGAGTTTATTTAGCTTTGGAAGATCCCCAGAGACATTTATGGACAAGAAGAGGATAGTCAGCCTAAAATGCCAGAAAAAACTCTTATGACGAGAATGCATATATAAACGTGCTTATAAACAGTGGGACTCTGGCCCACTCTGTTAGTAAAAACATGATTTTAGCATGTGATTAATGGCAGCTGCCTCTTACTGTGTTCTTTGTGTGTTCTTCCTGAAGTAGGGGTCTCTGACTCTTTAGTGAGGGGTTCAATCTGCACTGTTTGTTTTGTTTCTGTGTCACAGTGTAAATGCTTACGTGTAGAGAGAGAATGGGGAGCTTTTGTCCCTTGGCTGCAATGTGAGAAGTCCTTTGTTCCTGTGAGACAACATGGGACAGTTTCAGCCCTCCCAAAGGACTCGACTTCCATCCCTTCTCTAGGGAAGGGGGGGCGTTCCTTACCCTCCAAGTGCTGGTCCCGTTTTCCATTTCCGTTCCTCTCCCCTGAAACTACTTCTCACTGACCTATAGCTAAGTGCCTCGATCTCTTCTCAACTCGCACTCCCCCGTCATTTCTGTCCAGCCTGGTGTTTACAACTTCATGAAGGATACTATTAATATTTTTCCCCTTAGTCATTGCTGGGCCAAGCTTTGTGGATTGACTTGCTGTCATTTTTCCTAATTAAGTCAGTTCTGATGCTTTCGTTATTATTTGTTTTTCTCCAGAATGTCTCGCTGCGTTCCATAAACCTATTTACCAAATCCAGGTGTCTTCTCTGTCCCACTGCCTTGGTCATTGTCTTTTTGATTCCCCGCCCTCACTCTGAATTCCTGTCATGGCTGATTCATTATTCGTTTTATTTGTAAAATTAGATAATAACCATACAACTAGGTTAGTTTTTCATTTTTGTTCTTCTTTTAACTTATTAACTTATGCATATTTCATATTCTTTTCCCCTAGGCAAGTATTTTTCTAAATAAAATCTTATTTTAGTCTCTCTTCCTAACAAATTCCTCATCTCTTTTAATCCATCTAAATGATAAATAGCCACTAAATCTGGCAGAGGAGGAGGGAGTTGAAGTTAAATTGCAAACCTGTCTCCTTAGGCTTTAATCTTCTTACTGTTTATGAGCTCAAAAAATTCAAGTGAAATCAGGTTTGGTTGCCACTGAGACTTCCAGGGGGGAAAATGTAAATGTTTTGGAAGCACCTATGAAATGGAACATCCCATAATGAATTTAGCTGACCCATTGCATCAGGCTTTAACACTGAAAGTACTATGTTTTAGGTGTGACATCAGCCCTCATTTCCCACATATGTTGTTATTTTAGGTATAGGAGGCAAGTAATGTTCCCCGCTAGTCCAATTGACAGTCTCCTTTTTTTTTTTTTTTTTTTTTTAATATATTTTATTGATTTTTTTACAGAGAGGAAGGGAGAGGGATAGAGAGCTAGAAACGTCGATGAGAGAGAAACATCGACCAGCTGCCTCTTGCACACCTCCTACAGGGGATGTGCCCGAAATCAATGTACATGCCCCTGACCGGAATCGAACCTGGGACCTTTCAGTCCGCAGACTCTACCACTCTACCGCGTCGGCTCTACCACTGAGTCAAACCGGCTTCGGCGACAGTCTCCTTTTTATTAACTCAGCCTTCTCTTCTCTTCAAAGTTTAAAACAGATTTTCTAGAATTTTGCCTATCTGTTGAAGCTGCAAAATATCCTGCGGTCAGATTTGCTGTGCTCCTCTACAAGTGACAAGTGCTATACACTTCCAAATCCTAGTTCTGTGGACATGGATTAACAATAAGCTTTCACAATGATTTCTTTCTTTGGCAGGCAGTTTATTATTCTCTCTCCAAGAATTCTAAATTAAACTAAAAACTGAGAAGTTACACCTGATATAGAAGCAAGACAAAGGAAGAACCAATGAGGTTCTTTTTTCTTTTCTTTTTTTAATATATTTTATTGATTTTGTACAGAGAGGAAGGGAGAGAGATAGAGAGCTAGAAACATCGATGAGAGAGAGTCATCGATCAGCTGCCTCTTGCACACCCCCTACTGGGGATATGCCCGCAACCAAGGTACATGCCCTTGACCGGAATTGAACCCGGGACCTTTCAGTCCCCAAGCCGACGCTCTATCCATTGAGCCAAACTAGTTTCGGCACCAATGAGGTTCTTACTTGAGGTGAAACCGGACAACAAATGGGTCTGGGCTGTCTGTCATACTTGAGCCAATTAAGCAGAGACAGGGTTGGATCATATGTGATTATTATACTAATAATGCCTACAGTATGGGAAAGTAGCAGGTCATTCACCAAAAATCTACTCTACCCTTCCTACTAACTGGTTGATTATATAGGGATAAGGAAAAGAGGCTACCCCTAGCTGGTTTGACTCAGTGGAGAGAGCATCAGCCTGCAGACTGAAGGGTCCCGGGTTCGATTCCGGTCAGGGGCACATGCCTGGGTTGCAGGCTCGATCCCATTGGGGGACATGCGGGAGGCAGCCGGTCAATGATTCTCTCCCATCATCGATGTTTCTTTCTCTCTTTCCCTCTCCCTTCCTCTCTGAAATCAATAAAGATATATTAAAGAAAAGAAAAGAGGCCACATGGAAGGGAAGGGAGAAGAGGGAAGAGTGGAGGGGGCGGGGGGGTGGGGGTGGCTACAGGGTCTTTGTCCCTTCTGTCTCTTTCCAGGACTTAAAGTCCAGTAACAAGGTAATTAATGTTCAGTGGTGTTAAACCAGCTCCAATAGTTCCTGGGACCTTGAGAATGGTTAGCATTCCTGAAGCAAACTCCGGGGGAGGTCAGGTCTAGGCACAGCAACCACATCAAAGCACAGCACATCTTGTTCTTTGTTCTCACAATGTATTTTCTTTTCTGAGGAATGGACCCATCTAGGCCCCAGGGTGTCTCTTACCTTTTCACCGCCCCGTCTGTCTTCTTGCAGCTCATCCTCCAGTTTCCCAAGGCCCGTGAGAAAGCCTCTTATTTATAGTTAGTAAGGTGAATAATCAGTAAACAACTATGGTCCTACTCTTTTTTGTTTTGTTTTATTAATCTTCACCAGAGGATATTTTTTCCATTGATTTTTAGAGAGTATAAGGGAGGGAGGGAGGGAGGGAGGGAGGGAGGGAGGGAGGGAGAGGGAGAGAGAGAGAGAGAGAGAGAGAGAGAGAGAGAGAGAGAGAGAGAGAGAGAGAGAGAGAGAGAGAAACATCAATGTGAGAAAGACATATCAGTCTACGGCCATACCACCCTGAATGCGCCGATCTCATCTGATCTCGGAAGCTAAGCAGGTCGGGCCTGGTTAGTACTTGGATGGGAGAAAGTCATATCAATTGGTTGCTTCCTGCGTGTGCCCCAACCCAGGGATTGCGCCTGCAGCGGAGGTACATGCCCTTGACCGAAATCGAACCCACAACCGTTCAGTCCACGGGCCAAGGACACTCTCACTCCTGAGCCAAACAGGCCAGGGTGTCGTCCTGTTCTTACTGTGTGCCCTTCCTCCCAATCATTCCCACTCTGTTAATATTATCACCTATATCTGTGAGATTAGTTCTCTATGGAAAGTGTCTTGCTGCTGAATTGTGTTATTCCTGGCCTATTATAATTTCCCCTTATGGATTTTTGACTCTGAATTCTTTCAGGGAAAAGGGATGTTGGGTCTCTCCAGTAACTGCTTTTGGTTTATGCGATGGCGGAGTTCTGAAGTCCTCCCTGTCTGACAAAAGAAGGAGGGAGCCAAAAAGGGGAAAACAGTTTAAAGTGAAGTCAGTAGACAATCCATGCTTCATTGACTGAGTCATAAGTCTAATGGTTTTAGTCTTACTTTTAGGACACAGTGATGCTGATGGCTTCTACAGTGAGCCTATACTGTGTGAGCAAGCAGTCATGTAAATATAGGCATTTATTCTATGAAAACAGAAGCAAACAAAACACAGAGGTTAGTGCATGCAGTAAGTCATAAACCAGTTGAGAAGATTTTTAGTTTCAAGGCTTCCAGTGGAATGATACCACACAGTGGCAATCAGATAGATTGTAGTTTCATTTCTGGTGAGGTATGGGACCAATGTGGCATACACAGACACAGCCTTAAAAACAAAACTTTGGACATAGTAGCTAGTTTGATCAGTGGATAGAGCGTCGGTCTGCAGACACAAGTATCCTGGGTTCGATTCCGGTCAGGAGCACATACCTTGAATGCAGGCAACCAATCCATGTGTCTCTCACATTGATGTTTCTCTCTGTGTGTCTCTCCCCTTCCCTTCCACTCTCTTTAAAAATCAAGGGAAAAATATTCTCTGGTTAGGATTAACAAAAAAACTTTGAAGACATTTAATTATACTGGGATCCAATACCCACAATTAGACATTGTAGTTTTAATGAAAGCATTAATTTTTCTCCCTACGATTACCCTTATTTTCAAAGAGATTATTTCAAGTCTAGTTTTGTTTTGTTTTTTGTCCTATTTGCATAAACACAAGAGTAGCAATTGATCAAATTGATCACACAGGCTTTATCAGATTTGCTTTGCTGGATTTCATTAGTTGATAGAGAATCTTTTTAGATTGAGCTCTAGTGAACTGTGGCCCTTCAAGGCAGAGAAGCCAAAGCCAAAGTTTCCTGTATGTCTTGAGGACACCTTGCCATCTCTCAGGAAGCAACCTTCATTCCTTACCTGGAAAGACTGTCATGAACCATGTGACCAAGCAAGGTACCAGGCTATTTCTTCAAGGCTTATCGGTTCAAATTCAATCTCCATTCCTCAAAGCTTTCTGGTGCCATCCATAGTCCTGGCATGTCACTTTCAGACATATCATTCCAGTCAATGTCTTGGTTAATAAAACCACACTTGGAAACTGAGTTTATGTCCTATTATAAAGAAATTTGATTCTTATTGGATTTATGCAAATAAATATGCTGCCATGCGAACCATAATAGTCACTCATTAAGAGTTTCCAAATTCTGGAGGGGATAGGTAGGGAGGAAAATGTAAATGCCTTAATATTGCTTATGAAAGTATAATTTACCAAATTACTTTAAGAACAGAAACAAATTTCCTTACATCTGAAAAACAAAAGGTTAAAAATCAGCAGTACTTTCAACAACAAAAACGATAGTTATTTTCAGTTCATTCAGTCCTATAATCAATTTTTGTTTCTCTTGATTTTTCTTTCCAGTACTTTTATAAATCCAGATACTTTAAATATATTTTTATTCATTTCAGAGAGGAAGGGAGAGGGAGAGAAAGATAGAAACATCAATGATGAAGAGAGAACCATTGATTGGCTGCCTCCTGCACACCCCTTATGGGGATCAAGCCTGCAACATAGGCATGTGCCCTTGACCAAAATCGAACCTAGGACCTTTCAGTCTGCAGGCTGATGCTCTATCCACTGAGCCAAACTAGCTAGGGCAAATCTAGATACTTTATAGAGTTCTAATAATTTTCATCCCGTTCAAAGGGGATTATCTGAAACTATTCTAAGAAATATGTAACTTAAAATAAGTCGGAGTCCTTTCCATGGATCTCTCAGATGATGTAATATTTTTGCAAATGCATTATAACAAAACAGAGACTGTCTCTAACAAGAAGAAATTTAAAATGGCACTGTTATGGATTTGATTATAATGCAATTGACATGTAACCCTATCCTTTCTGCAAAACACAATATTCCAGAATAACAGTTATAAATGGAAGTATATCTGAATTTATAGACTCCTGGAGATTTTTATATAATTTCTAGAACATCCACTTTAATATGCATACATAAATGATTATTTCTTTATTTGACAAAGCTTCCCATGTATTGTAAGCATAAAATTTGCCTTTATAGAGAGAAAACAAGTCCTTAAGGTATTCCAAGTCCTGTTGGAATGACTTAAAGCCAATTCTAGGTCAAGAAAAATTTTCTTAAAATTCAGACTTTTAAAGAAAGTTTGATGGTTGTCAAACATATTTGACCAAAAGATTGTATATTAATTATTATGATGAAATAGTATTAAATTATGAATTCATTCAAAGTAACAACAAAAGGATATTAAGCCGAAACCGGTTTGGCTCAGTGGTAGAGCGTCGGTCTGCAGACTGAAAGGTCCCAGGTTCGATTCCGGTCAAGGGCATGTACATTGGTTGCGGGCACATCCCCGGTAGGGGGTGTGCAAGAGGCAGCTGGTCGATGTTTCTCTCTCATTGACGTTTCTAGCTTTCTATCTCTCTTTCTTCCTCTCTGTAAAAAATCAATAAAATAAAATTTTAAAAAAGGATATTAAACACAAACATAGGCTAATAAAACTTCAGTTCCTATGATTAAGAAGATGGCTTTTTTTAAAGTAATCAATTACATGATTAATATAACAATATATAACCATTTCAATACTTTGCAGAAGTTTTGCTTCCTAGGCAAATACAGAAAAAGCTGTTTTCCTTTTAGTAGACTGTAAAAAGACCAAATTCTGTATTAGTTTAATATAGATTCATATATCAATTAAGTGTATTATTCAGTTTACCTACATATTTCTTTTTTCTTCTTCCTTCATATAATTTGTTTTAAACTTGCACAGACCCTCTGCAAATTTCCTAGTCCCTTTCAGTTTTTTTTTCCTTCTTCTTAACTCGTTTAGAAATAACCAACTTCAGAATCATCTCTTTTCAATTCCATATAACCAAAACCATATAATTTCCATTGTAATTAAAATTTTAATTATTAGAAACCTTAACCTTTTTGGTAACAAGTAATTAACATTCCTCAGATTAATAATGCATTCACATTTTTAAGAAATCTATTTAAATAAACGACAAGACATGTTCATTAACAGATTCAAAGCCAAACATAGGCAAACTTATATTAATACTAGTGGCCTTGTGCACAAATCCATATGCAAGTAGCTTGCTGCCTCTTGCCTCAGCTGGCCGCCACACCCATCACCACTTGTAGCTCTCTGTGTACCTAGCTTGCTGCCCTGCCCTCTTGCTGATCAGTCATTATGTGCCACAGCATAACAACCATTTGCATATTACCTCTATTATATAGGATTTCAATGTCCTATCATTTCAAAATACTTAGATATTTAATAATTTTTAATATTTAACACAGCAAAACTCCAAAGTTGTAAGTTACCCAAAGACTTTGGAAAACTATGTTTAGGTGTATATAGTTAATACTGCAAAGCTTTATAAAAACCCTTCATTCTAGCCTGGCTGGTGTGGCTCAGTGGTTGACCATCAATCTATGAACCAGAGGTCATCAATTCCCAGTAGGCTGCATGCAGGGGGCAGCCAATCGATGAGTCTTTCTCATCATTAATGTTTCTATCTCTCCCTCTCCATTCCTCTCTCTGAGATAAAAACATTTTTTTAGAAACCCTTCATTTTAGTTATACCTATTTATTATGTCTTAACAAATTTATGAGATTTTAAAACCAATTATTACCCAAGGTATTTTCTTGGCAAATTTTGTAACAGATAAGATGACCTTGACAATTTTTAGGGGGCTGGAGAAAAGGGGAGGGATGGGGCCAGAAGGAGATATCAGACTCTGCAGTTGTTTCCAAGACTGCAACAACTCCAGTTTTAATATGAAAGCACCCTTTTTTTTTTCTTTCTTTTTTTTTCTTTTCCAAGGGGGCTGCCGCTTCTGCAGCCAGCTTGAGGGCTCTTCTACAGCTCCAATCCTTCTAGGAGAAAGATTTGGTGGTTAAAAGGTTTATTTCCATATTTTTCTTCCTGAGTAGAATCATTGTGATGCAACAACATGGAAATCTTGCATATTAGAAGAGATCTTGTTCTATTTCAAAACAGAAACAAAAAACAACCTCTAAATTAAATAAGTGGTTACTCTCAGAAGGTGGGACTGGGGCATTAGCCTGAGAACCTTACCTCACATTTACCCAGCAAGGCAAATGACCGTCTTGCTCTTTGGTCTGAGGGTCTGAGGATCTAAGCGGTGGAAAGCCCAAACAGCAGGGACAGAGGGTTTCCTGTGTTCATAAAACAGCGAGGAGCGAACTAAGTCCCCAAAAGATAAGAAAGCAAGCAAAGAACATCAGAACCAAAGTTACGTTTCAGACAGACAAGAGCTATTCCCAGCACACGTTCCAGGCGGCTGATGCCTTGGGAAGGGAGAGCAGGGGGGGTGTCCGAGGTTAAGAACCCAGGCAGCTGCTGGGAAGCTCCTGCGATCTGTGCTCTGGGTTCAACCTGCCGCAAGCAGCTGAGGCCCCCAGCCAGTGGGGTATGCCCCATCTTTAACAAATTAAGCCCAACCACAGAGACACTCTTAAGTACAATATTTACAGGCATGCACAGCCCACAGACAAGAGCTTTACACCATGCTTCTTACCTACCCAGTCACACAAACCTCAGAATGCCCTGCTTTTAAAAAAACAAAAACACTGAAGCAAAGCAATGTCTCTCATCCCAGAGATCAGGCTACGAGCTTGGAGACTAGGCAAGGACCGAAAGAGGTCTCTTGCCTCCCAGAGCTGATCAAGCTTGTCCAGACCAGAGGCAGTAATGCCTCCCATAACCATACACAGCAAATGCTTCCAGTGCCTTACAGAGAAGCTCAGACAAGAGGCAGCAAATGCTTTTCATGTCATACAAAAATGCTTGATTCAACTTAGGACTTAGGTGAGATGGCAAGGATTGCTGAGGCTGTGACTGGGACTCAAGACAAGAAAATTCCTGGCAGTGCTGCAAATAGAGTCCAGGCTTCCTGGTCCAGACAGCAAGTGGGCTCCCCTGTTTTCACCCAAAGGAGTCCACCTCTTGTGATGTCACCCGAAAATGAAGCCTTTGTTTTTAAATGAGAAAACAAATAAATTACTTAGGAATAATGTTAAGCAATGGAAAAGGCATAATAGAGAAATAGTTTCAACAGAGACAAATCAGTATTCAGTTTACATTTTTAGACTGTCTGGTTTTGTCAGATTCCTTAGAAATTCTAGTATCAATCAACTAGTATCTGGGATTCTAGTTTGCACTGATGAATCTTGTCTGTGCTCAGGTCTAGATGGGAGACATTGAAATAGGACACATGAGCACCCATAGACGACAGGGATTCAGTGGAAACTTGGACAAGGGTAGGCAATGCAAGGGATGTTGATAGTGCAGGTTGCCGGGAGGCGGGGGGAGACTTTTAGCACTGTTAGGTCATCTCTAACTTATAAGGTGAAAGAAATACATAAGGTCTTTGTGAAAATTTAATGTGATATGTATGCCCACTAGTACCAGACACATTGTAA
This sequence comes from Pipistrellus hanaki, assembly GCF_964339955.1. NCBI lineage: Eukaryota > Metazoa > Chordata > Mammalia > Chiroptera > Vespertilionidae > Pipistrellus > Pipistrellus hanaki. Next base: position 62,217,201 of record NC_140503.1, read on the forward strand.
GTGCTCAACAGATTTTAGCCATTATTTCTAATAGCAATTCATGAGGAATAGGAAAAGGAGACATTGTTAGAGGCAGGAGAAATCAGGGAGGAGGCCTTCCTGAACACGTGAAGCTTGAACAGAATCTTAAAGGACCAGTAGAGATGAAGGATTCTAGGTCAGAAAAACAGCTTGAGCAAAAGTGGTACAAACAAATGTGTAATACAAGTCAGGAAGAAACCTGTCTGATGAAAGGGAGGGGCGTGTTTATATTTTAGGAAAGGCTAGAGAGAGCAGGGTCTGATGACCAGGGGGTGTTTGAACTTGGTGTGTTACAGCTGGCAGAGGGAGTGGAAATCCAGGAAGCATTAGTGAACCAGACACAGGTGGTAAGTGCCTTGTCCAGGATGGGGACAGTGACATTGTAGAAAGGGTAGGTTGGTTTCTGAAAAAGCACTGATTGATTTGGTGACTTGATTAGATATAGAGAAGGATGCATGAAAAGTGGCCATTTTGGAAACTGGCTTTCTTTCAAGATATGCCCTGTGTTGGCTGAGGACCCAGGAGTCTGTTGGGGTGTGTGTGTGTGTGTGTGTGTGTGTGTGTTTGTGTGTGTGTCTTAGATAACATTAAGATACCAGGTATCCATTTATACCGCGCGCACGCTTTAATATATTTTTATTCATTTCAGAGAGGGAGAGCAAGATACAAACATCAATGATGAGAGTCATTGATTGGCTGCCTTCTGTATGCCCCCTTCTGGGGATTGAGTCTACAACCCAGGCATGTGCCCTGACCGGAACTGAGCATCCGCAGGTCGACCAAACAAGCCAGGGCATCTGTTGTTTTTAGGATCACTTGTGGGATGGGGAGGGAGCAGTACATTTTGTTGCTGTTTGTGTTCATTGTTTAGCAAACTATACGTAGCTTCCAGGGAATCTTTAAACTTTTCTACCCTGGAATTCAAGGGATAGGAAATGACCCTATTGAAGGGAGCCTGAGAATGCCAGGAAAGCCATGTCTGTCTCTTGCCAAGATAGGCCTGATGTTAGAAGGCTTTTTCACATTCTCTACATCCCAGGCCCACCGCTTACTTAGGCTGTGTAATCTTGGATAAATTCTCTAATTCCTCTGTGCCTGTTTCTTTATCTATAAAATGAGGTCTTAATAGTACCTCAGTAATAGTGATTATGGTATTTAAGTGCGTGACTATACATAAAGCAACTAGAACAATGACTAGAAATAATAAGCATTAAGTGTGTATTCACTATTAATATTATCGCCACTCCCTCTTTTTAAATGAAAATTCTGAAAAAAGTCCAGAAGTCCGGAGTAGCTCTCTTGCCCAGGACTAGCTTGGTTTTATAAATGGATATCCTCTCATTTTAATGTCATATACAAAGAGATGAGTGGCCGGGTTGCTCTCAGAATTTCTGCTCTTACATTGAGTCCCTTAATCTTTGCTGTGTTCTTGTCTGCCTATGCAGGTGATTTTCTATGATAGCGACTGGAACCCCACTGTGGACCAGCAGGCCATGGACAGAGCCCACCGCTTGGGGCAGACAAAGCAGGTTACCGTGTACCGGCTCATCTGTAAAGGCACCATTGAAGAACGCATCCTGCAGAGAGCTAAGGAGAAGAGTGAGGTAAGCATGAAGCAGAGGAAGTACTGCACAGTGAAGAAAATACAAAGTTCCACTCCATTGACTAGACTTGAGACTCTTGCCTTTTGTTGGTCTAAAGGGGCTGAACTTTTCCTGAATGGTAAATAAAATCAGAAAGGAAAAAGTAAAGAAGAAAGAAAAAATCAGGTCCTATTACAATAGTAATCTCTTACTGCCCTGTCTCTTTCTCACTCCTTTTCTGTCAGAATGGAGTTTATCGCCTAGATCTAGCTGTTGTTCATGTGGAGAGGATACCAGTCATGGCCTTCATGTTTGTCTTGCTTTCACAAGCTCTCGCCCTGGTACTCTCAATTCGATCAGGTTCTGAATAGTAGGCCAGACTTGTTAATTTCCAAAGAAATTGTCATTTCTCTTTGGAAAGGAATAAATAGTCCAGCTGATCCAGTCAGCATCATGAAAAAGAAAATGGGGGCTGCAGGGGCTTCCCGGACAGAAGGAGAAACATGTTCCTTTCTTCAGAGGTTTGCCATCATGAAATAGGTGCTGGTGTGACATTCTGATCTGCTTTTGTGTAGATTCAGCGGATGGTGATTTCTGGTGGGAACTTCAAACCAGATACCTTGAAACCAAAAGAGGTGGTTAGTCTTCTTCTAGACGATGAAGAATTGGAAAAGAAACGTATGTACTCTAAACCTCTTATCAGTGTTCTCTCCTCCCTACAAAAGATGTTTCTCTGGCCCACACATCTGAAAATGAAAGAGACCCTTGGCTGCGTGCCAAGGATAGGCAAAGCCAAAGACTGTATTTGGGAGGAGATATTTTTATGTTAATACTAGAGGCCCAGTGCACAGAATTCATGCACGGGGCAGGGAGGGAGCGTGTCCCTCGGCCCAGCCTGCACCCTCCAATCTGGGATCCCTCTCACAATTCAGGACTGCTGGCCCCTAACTGCTCTCCTCTGCAGGCTCGGTCACCCCCAACTGCCCTCCCCTGCCAGCCCGGTCACCCCAACTGCCCTACCCTGCAGGCCTAGTTTGCCCACACTGCCCTCCCCTGGTGGCCATCTTGTAGTGGCCAGCTTCTGACCACATGGGGGCGGTCATCTTGTGTGAGGGTGTGATGGTCAATTTGCATATCACCTCTTTATTATATAGGATTAGAGGCCTGATGTACAAAATTTGTGCAAGAGTGGCGCTGCCTTCTCCCAGCTGCCGGCAACGGCTTCCCTCTGGCCACTGGCAGGCACCCAGGCTTCCTCGCAGCCTGGGCTTCGCCCAGAAAGTTGTCCAGAATGACGTCTTGTCTAATTAGCATATTATGCTTTTATTATTATAGATATTAAAACCAAAATAAAGATGTGTTATGGAGTAGAAGGTAAAATTTCCATATATTTTTAAGTAAATTTGCACCAGGAAGGCTATATTTCTCAACTCCTCAGCAGTAATAAATTTTCTGTGTTCTGCCCAGAGAAATCTTTTTATGGGGAGAAGATGGAGAAGCACACTGCTGTAACATACAAACCATTCTCCCGTGTATTACTGGCTTTTGAGAAAAGTGGGTTTCAGACTCACCTTGTGAGCCTCTGAGGACTACGTAGCATCACATGACGAAGCTCCTTTCTTATGTGCTCACATTTGCCACCACCTTCTAAAACCCTTTCAGACTCAAAACCACACTTGATCTGTGCAATGCAGAGATATTGAATGACTGAAAGAAAAGAGCAAAGGCAAGGAAAGGTCCATCATAGTTAAACTGAATCATGGATTGAACCAAAAACTGTAAGAATCCAAGAACTACCCTAGCCAGTTTTGCTCAGTGGATAGAACGTTGACCTCCGGACTGAGGGTCCCGGGTTGGATTCTGGTCAAGGGCATACGCCGGGTTGCGGGCTCGTTTCCTCGTTGGGGGTGTGCAGGAGGCAGCCAATCAATGATTCTCCCTCATTGATGTTTCCATCTATCTCTCTTTCCCTCTCCCTTCCTCTCTGAAATCAATAAAATTTAAATAAATAAATAAATAAATAAATAAATAAATAAATAAATAAAAGAATCCAAAAACTATTCCTTCTCCAAGTTAGAAAACCACCGGTTATCTGACTTGGACAGATAGAAGTCATACTTTGGAATATAAATATCAAAGGATATTATCATTTCGTTTTTGTGGGGTTTTTTTTTAAGATTTTTAAAATTGATTTTTAGAGAGAGAGAAATAATGATCTGAAAGCGCAACATGGGCTGCCTCTTGCATGCCCCCCTCCCAGGGATCAAGCCTGCAACCCGGCAATCTGCCCTGACTGGGAATTGAATCAGCAACCCTCAGTGCACAGATGATGCCCAACCAACTGAGGCACACCAGCCAGGACAGGATATGGTCACTTTAATTTCAAAATGAGAATTATGATTGCCTCAGATACTTCATCAGATTTTTATTTTCTTGATAGTACGATTGCGGCAAGAAGAGAAACGGCAGCAGGAAGAAACCAACCGAGTCAAAGAGCGCAAGCGCAAGCGGGAGAAGTACGCAGAGAAGGTATCTCAGGTTTGGGTGGCTGACAAGGTGGTGGGGTGAGACAGTACCTATAGAAAAGGCTTTGGAGTATGTGGTTTACCCTCCTGGGTACTGGTTGGTTATACAGCTCCAGCTGTGTGTTCTATTCTTGCTGATATTAAGAGGTTATTAGATCCAGTCCTTCTACCATGATTCTGCTAGCGTACCATTCATGTCCTCTACCACTGGAAAAATAAATCTCTGGCCAGCTTAGTGTGCACATATCCTTTTCTACAATTTATGCCAAGGATTCGAGCTGTTTGTCTCCCTTATTTCAGGAGTTTTGACTCATTTATTATATGTCCAAGGACAGTTGGTTTTACTACCTTCTAGTAAGTTATTTTTTTGGTGGGTTTGGCTTATCTTTGGGTTGTACTGCCCTTCTCATCTTCCCCAGCCCTGCTTTGCCCCCGCTCTTGAACAAGTTAGCCACCTGAGCTCCAGGCATCCTGGTAGCTTTGGGCCCTCAAGCCTGACAATTGCATATGCCCCATTTCCTGGACTCTGGTTTATCTGAAGCATATTGATTGGTTAAAGTCAATGTTAAACATGTTAAAATTGTTTGTTTTAAGTGGAGGTCAGCTTCTTTCCTTTACCCACACTTGTATTGGACCTCGTTTCCCTCAGGGCCATATAGCCTCTATAGTCAGCAGCTTAAGAGCCTGTGTATATTATATCCTCTCCCAGGAGGTACACTAGCTCTTTCTGTTGTAAAGCCCACACCCTAGATCGTACCTTCTGCTCAGCAGCACTGTTTTTAGCCTGAAGGATGCCCCCGTTACAGTTTGTACCCACTATGGTTCCAAACCTGACAAGTCCCAGAAATGAAGGATCATGTTCCTGCTTAGCCTGGCTGCCATCTCTACCCAGTTCCTCAGATTCTCTTGTATGACTCCATCCTCAAATCTCTAACCCATTACTTAGTGCTATTTAGAATTAAAATGTTAACATTCAGAAACAGTATCAAAGGAGGGGAGATTGTTTTCCCAGGAAGGACGTTGTAGGGCTTACTGGGTTTGCATCAGGTGCCATCCCTACTCTGAGCACAGAAGTTTCAGAAAAGACCAGTGACAATATGACCTGCACAAAGATATACCTTTTTGTGGTTAATCCTCACGCTTGAATATTTTTCTATTGATTGTTAGAGAGAGTGGAAGGGAGAGGGAGAGACAGAGAGAAACATTGATGTGAGAGAGAGACAGGGATTGCTTGCCTCTCGCATGTGTTTCACCCAGGGCCAGGGATCAAGCCTGCAACCGAGGTAAGTGCCTTGATCAGAATCGAACCTTGGACACTTAAGTCTGCAGGTAGATCCTCTATCCACTGACCCACAACAGCTAAAGATATACCGTATTAACCCTGATACAGGTTCAGAAACAAAAGCAGTTAAGTGGATGTGAGTCCCAGAATTTTCCAAGCACATTGTGTGATTGACTCCAGGTCCCTAATAACTAGACCTGCTAAGTGGAGCCCAGTCACTAACTCCTTAAGCTTTTTACATGTAAAGTGAGAAAATAATGACAAAAAAATAACAACAACAAAAAAACACATTATTCCTTGTGTATGGTAAGAACCTTCATTCTCTTTATACGTATTTAAAATGAAGGCAGAGAGTCCTAACTGGTTTGGCTCAGTGGATAGAATGTTGGCCTGTGGACTGAAGGGTCCCAGGTCCATTCTAGTCAAGGGCATGTACCTTGGTTGTGGGCACATCCCCAGTGGGAGGTGTGCAGGAGGCAGCTGATCGGTGTTTCTCATCGATGTTTCTAGCTCTCTATCCCTTTCCCTTCTTCTCTGTAAAAAATCAATAAAATATATTTTTAAATAAAAATAAAATAAATGAAGGCAGAGTAAAAACAGATGTGCAGAAAATATGCTAAAGGCATTAGCCCTCTGTCTTGTGAGACCACATCAGTGCAACCCCCGGTGAGTGCTGCAGCTTGGATACACACACCAGAGCTGGCTATGCACTGTGTCCTGTGAGGATTAGGCTTGGTGCAGCTTTCAGTGTGACTAACCTGCCTTTCAACTCTGTGTTATTGTGGTAGAATATACATGAACTCTTTTTTTTTTTTTTACAGAGAGGAAGGGAGGGGGATAGAGAGTTAGAAACATTGTAGCTGCCTCCTGCACACTCCCTGCTGGGGATGTGCCCACAACCAAGGTACATGCCCTTGACTGGAATCGAACCTGGGATCCTTCATTCTACAGGCCGATGCTCTATCCACTGAGCCAAACGGGTTAGGGCTACATGAACTCTTCTTTTAAAAAGACTATTTTTATTGATTTCAGAGATGAAGGGAGAGAGATAGAAACATCAGTGATGAGAGAGAATCCTTGATTAGCCCTCTTGCCCACGCTGGGGATCGAGCACTCAACCTAGGCATGTGCCCTGAATTGAACTGTGACCATCTCGTTCATAGGTCCACGCTCAACCCCTGAGCACACCGACTGGGCTATGTGAACTCTTATTAAGCCATCCCTTACCTGCTTCCTTAAGACTTTTTTTCCTTGCCGAATCCGGTTTGGCTCAGTGGTAGAGCGTCGGTCTGCGACTGAAAGGTCCCAGGTTCGATTCCGGTCAAGGGCATGTACATTGGTTGCGGGCACATCCCCGGTAGGGGGTGTGCAAAAGGCAGCTGGTCGATGTTTCTCTCTCATCGACGTTTCTAGCTCTCTATCCCTCTCCCTTCCTCTCTGTAAAAAGTCAATAAAATATATATTTTTTAAGTTTTTTTTTTTTCCTTACAAATACATTAATTACAAACAATGAAATTTAATTTTGAAGTCAAATTTCTGCCCTGATTCTGCCTTTCTTTTGGTGTATATCCTCATGCTTTGTCCATATGTCTTGTTTTGTGTGTTCCCAGAAAAAAAAAGAAGATGAATTGGATGGGAAAAGGAGAAAGGAGGGTATGAACTTGGTGATCCCATTTGTTCCCTCGGCTGATAACTCCAACCTCTCTGCTGATGGGGACGATTCCTTCATTAGTGTAGACTCCGCCATGCCCAGCCCTTTCAGTGAGGTGAGTCTCCTTTTAGAAGCCTTCATCACATCAGGGGACTATCCTGACCTTATAGTCGTTGCTTCTCCTGAAGTATTCCCCCCTTTAGAAGGGGTTGCACATAAAATCCATAAGAAAACAAATGAGGACAGGCTGGCTTCTCAGGAGTTAAAGCAGGGACCTAACCCTCAGGGGTTAAAGCAGGGTCCTAACACTCAGGAGAAGCCAGGCAGGAGAGGTAACGAGTGGCAAGACTTGAGAAGCACGCCCTCACATAGGTAGGGCGGGCGCCGGGAGGAATAGTGATCTCGGCCCTTCCTCCTCTAGATCTCCATCAGCAGTGAGCTGCACACCGGCTCCATCCCGCCTGACGAGAGCAGCAGTGACATGCTGGTCATTGTGGATGACCCAGCCTCTTCAGCCCCTCAGTCTCGAGCCACCAACTCTCCCGCTTCCATCACAGGCTCCGTCTCGGACACCGTGAACGGTAAGTGGTGCTGCTATCCCTTACAACTTGGGCCTGGGCCACTGCCTCAAGGAAAGTGTTGGTTCAGTTGTGGGATGAGGTCCTGATTCCTTCTAGGATAATGGTTCTTTATACTTCCTTTAAAGAAGAGTAGAATGAAGCAAAAAGAATTTGTAGGATCATTCATTAGCCCTGTCAAATGAAAGGAAAAAAAGAGAAAGGTTAGGAAAAGTAAAATAAGAACTTTATAAAGATTTCACACTTCATTGTTTTCTAGTCTTCCCAGTTTTTCATATTTCACCCTTATTTCTGCTAGTTTAGTTAGCTTTGCTGGGCCTTTCCTCGCTTTGTTCTGTGGGGCGCAGGCTTCTATGTCTCGAGAAGCTCTAGGGCTAAGCTTGAGAGTAAAGGTTGACTCTCCGAGGCAGGCGCATTGGAGTGAGCAGTGGGTCTCAGGTAGCCAGTCCCTGGGGCTCACTCAGGAATGATCTCATTGGAGAGGAGATTCGGGAGAGATTTGAGGAGTCGGCCTGTTTTAGCCAATAGCTAACTCTGTGTGCCTTGGTGGCCCAGCCATTCAATGAGGACATAGATTTCCCTTGAAATCCTGAAACAAAGCCCCTTAGAGCCAGCCTTCCCTGTCGGGGAAGATTCTGTTAGCGTATGAAGAGACTGACATTTTCCCTCTTGGCCCATGTGTTTCCACAGGAATTTCCATCCAGGAAATGCCAACCGCAGGGCGTGGCCACTCAGCCCGAAGCCGAGGCCGCCCCAAAGGTTCAGGGAGCACAGCCAAAGGAACAGCGAAAGGCCGGAGCAGAAAATCCACCGCGGGCAGTGCTGCAGCAATGGCAGGCGCCAAAGCGGGGGCTGCGGCCGCATCTGCGGCCGCCTTCGCTGCATACGGGTACAACGTGTCTAAAGGTACGGAGGCCTGGGTGCTGGGAGGCCCCCTTCAGGGGGGGCAGTCTGTTGAGCATTCGGCCAGGTAAAGCAGGCAGGAGACCCCAATCCAGGAATCTCCTTCTCAAAGCCCATATCGAGCTCTGCTTCTGTGTTGAGCGGTCCTGACTCTCCCTTGTCCTTGTGGCTAGTACAGGGCCACCTTCGAGGTGGAAGTAGCTGTGAAAAGAGAGCTGAATTTCTGGACTGTGCAACTTTAAACAGTCAGAATTATTTCTGCTTTGAGAACAGGTGTTTTTCCCAAGCCCCATATTCCAGTAATTATTGTACATCTCAGTAGTGCAGGCTAGCATAGTTACGTTTACCCAGCAGTGTGATCCATCACCTGAGGTATTAAGCACTTGCTGTGTGCATAGGATACAACACATGGGCCCTGCTCTTGGGTATATAATAGAAGTAGGAAGGGACAGCTGTACGTGGAGTATGTTTAACAGCAGTACAAGGCAGTTTGTGTGCACTGAGTCAAAAAAGAGAGAGAGGCCTTAATTGTGGTTGTAGATCAAAAGGAGGAAACACAGACTGACGACAGAGTAGCCAGACCATAATTCAGAAGGAAGAAGGGTGAGGAAGGATTTAGACTGGTGGCGAAATTGGCAGTGCAGGTGGGCATATTAGGGTTTACCGAGCAGGTCAGGCAGGCTGCTTTGAAAAAGAGCAATGGGAGTCAAGGTTGGCAAGACTGGAGGGGCAAGAGCTTACCAAGGATGTAACAATGGGCTCTGGAAAGTTTGAGAAAGGAGGTGGCTGTTGTGGCCATGACAAGGTTGGGAGGGGGGGGGGCGTAGTTGTAACAATGGAATGCAAGACAACCAAGATGGTAGGAGGGGAGCTCCTGTTACAGACCTCTCTCCCATTTAAACATGGGCTCAGTATTTGGCTAGTAGGGTTTTTGTAGCAAGTAAGGGCTTTATTGAGTAGAGTGCTCAGGAAGTGCTAGTTCGCCTCCCCTTCCGCCTCCTGTAGGAATGCCAGCTGTCATTTATTTGCTCAAGTCCTATCTAATAAAGAGGGAATATGCTAATTGACCATCACTCCATCACAAAGATGGCTGCACCCACAGCTGAGGCCAGGTTCCCATAAGGAGCCTTAACAAGCAATCAGCAGGGACCTGAGGCCACGCCTCCCCACTCCCATAGGGGACCTCAGGCTGCATCCCCGACCTGGCAGCACTTGACAGGGGACCTCAAGGCGCACCTCCAGTGCTGGGTCGGGGGAACTCAGGGGACCTGAGGCTGTGTCCCCCTGCAAGTGGGGCTTGATAGGGAACCTTAGGCCATGCCCTGACCCTGGTCTGGGCTGGGGAACCTCAGGCCACGCCCCCCATCCTGGCACAGAGCCAGGAGACCTGAGGTTTCACCCCCTGCCCGGCAGGGTTTGACAAGGATGGGACTGGCTGGGTCTGAATCGAGCCCAATGAGGGTGTGCGGGCAGGGACTTGACTCTGGGTCCTGTGGTGAGCCCCAGATTCTGGCAGGAGTAAAGTTTTCATATACATTTTACTGATTTTCTTTCATCTCTGACACTTCTATTATAGAGAAAGGGTAAATAACAATATTAAATTATTTCCTCTAAATAATCCCCTTTTAATGTGCACGAATTTCATGCACCGGGCCACTAATGTAAAGATAATAACCGAAGCCAGTGTTTCTTAACCCTCATTACGTCTTTGGAAAACAACAATCTTGCCAGCAGCCAAGGCTGTTGGGGCAGAGTCTCACTCATCAGACTTTCTCCTGGAGCCCTGACCTCCAGGGGGCAGGAGGGACGAAGGGTGCAGCACGGGCTGGAGCGGCACAGAAAAGGCAGCAGTGCTGCCGTGGCCGGGTAGCTCAGTTAGAGCAGCAGTCGCCAACCTTGCCGACCTCACGGACCACCAGTGGTTTACGGACCACCAGTTGGCGACCCGAGTTAGAGTGTCTTCCTGATGGTTGTGGGTTTGATCCCCAGTCAGGTCACACAAGAATCAGCCAATGGCCCTGCAGGTTTGATTCCGTCAGGGCACATAGCCAGGTTGTGGGTTCAATCCCCGGTCAGAGTGTGTGCAGGAGGCAGTCTCTCAATATTTCTTTTTCTCTCCCTTCCTCTCTAAAAATCAATAAAAATTTTTAAAAATCAACTGATAAATGCATAAGTAAGTAGAACAAATTGATGTTTCTTCTCTCCCCCTTTCTTCCTCTCTCTCTCTTTTAAACAGCTCATTAGTGCCTAGAAAGTTACAGCTCAGCCTCACCCTTGGCTTCCCACATGTGTAGTGTGTGTTCTGTCCTTGGGCACCAAGGTGATACCTTAACTCCCTGCCGACGAGGCCATGTGGGCAGGGCTGGGTGGGTGTCATATTTCTATTTAAAAAGTACATCCCTCTTACCGAAAAACAAAACCGTTGACAGGAAGAGCAAGCGAATGTGCTAAGAGGAGACTGGCAGGAGGGGTTCCCGCTCCTCCTCCAGCCCAGACTCCAGTAACCAAGGTCATGCCTGAGGCAGCTCAGACAGGACTGGTGCTCACGCTCTGTCCTTCTCCGTTTCTACAGGAATCTCTGCCAGCAGTCCTCTGCAGACATCTATGGGGCGGCCTGCTGGCCTTGCTGACTTTGGACCTTCAAGCGCCTCTTCTCCCTTGAGTTCCCCTTTGAGCAAAGGAAATAGTGTTCCTGGGACTCCCAAGAGCCTCCACTTGACCAGCAGCCTGGCCCCAGACTCCCTGGCCCGGAAGCAGGGCAAAGGCACCAACCCGTCTGGAGGATGGTAACGCCTAGCCTCCAGCTTCCTTCAACCAAACCCCGAGCTGGAGGTCCAGCCTGCACATGGCCTTGGGTGGCCTGCCCGTGCAGCCTCTTCCATCCCGGGTCAGAGGGCAGAAGTGACCAGTTGCAGCAAGTGAAGGACGGCAGGTGGTTAGTGTGAGCACTTTTATCACCTGTGGCTCAAGAATGTGCTCCGGGGGAGCCTGTGGGGAAAAGGCCCGCAGCATCTCAGATGAACGTCTTAAACCTCATTCGGGGAAGGGCCTGACAGCCCCTGCAGATGCTCAGGCACGCTGTCTCGTTCCCATTCCGCTCTTCAGCTCTGGTCCTGTCCCTTGCAAAGGCCTCAAGTGCGGTGAAGAGCCTTCTGTGGTAGAAACTTCTTTTAGAGCTGGGGTTTCCTATAGGACTAGGAAGGGAGGAAATCATGTATCTGGCATGCCCAGTCTTTGGGTAGCTGCCCAGGTCTCTAACCCCATTTGTCAGTGTCACCTTGGAGAGCAGTGAGTGCAGAAGGCAGGAGTGGCTGTGAGGGTGACAGGAGCGGCCTGGAGGCAGTTGTTTTCCTAGCGTTTCCTCCCGTCCTGCATGGTTCACACCAGGGAGCCTTCAGGTCCCACCAGCAGCAGTGGCAGCAGCTCCCGCCCTGGACTCCCAGAAGCCAGTAAAGAGACCAGGAGCCACCTCCATCAGCAGGGCAGCCTCCCGCCCCTCCTACAGGCTCCCCTCACCCCTTCCCGAATGCACAGTCTCCCCACCCTCGCCCTTCAGCCCCTGCTTGGCTGTATGCACTGTCTGTATTGCACTGAGAAAGGAAGGGACAGCAGGGTGAGGAGGAGAGGATGGAGGGGGCGAGCTCCGCACCCACCCTCCAGCCCCGCCCCCAGCCTGAGCTGCTTCCCTCCACGAGAGGCTAAGGAAGGTGTCTGCCGGTGTCCTGCCTGCCCCGGCCTGGTGTTCCTGGGGGAGCAGGTGCTTCCAGGCGAGCCAGCCTCTAATTTGCACACATGAAATCGCGGAATTGAATTTAGATAGATTAATTTTTAAAACTTTTTTTTGGAGTAGGGGTGGTAGGGGAATCATTTAATTTAAATCATTAAGATTTCCCGCCCAAACCCAGCCTCCTGTGTACAGATGCTGTTTAGAGGGAATCAGAAAAATGCCAAGCCTTTTTTCTCTTTGAATGTGCTGTCTATTTTTATAACTGAACTTGTACATATGTATAAAGAGAGACACATCTTTCTTTTACTAACTGGAGAAAAAAATCTTAAATAAAATGGAGTGAGATAATTTTATGTAAATTGGGGTGTCTGTGGTCTTTGCAGCTGCCTCTCCTTAGGGGTATTTTGGGTTTTGGTGGGGTGTATGGCAGGATAAAGGACAGCCCCAACATCATGCCTATGGTCGGAGGGGACAGGCGATCAGTGGGACGGGGATGTCCCTGTGGCGTTTCTTTGGTGGTATCCTTGATGGGATTTATGAGTTTGCCTAGCGTGCCAAGGCCAAGGTTTTTGGGGTGTGGTCTGGTTACGACTAGGAACTAGACTCCAGGATCAATTTTGCCTACCTTGTATATAAAATCTCAATCTAATAGCAACTTCCTGGTCCCAGTTCCTAAAACTGTGACATGGCCCAGCTGGTGTGGCTCAGTGGTTGAGTGTTGACCTGTAAAGCAGGAGGTCGCGGTTGGTTCCCTGTCAGGGCACATGCCCGGGTTGTGGGTCAATCCTCAGTAGGGAACAAGCAGGACGCAGCTAATCAATGATTATCTCTCATCATTGATGTTTCTCTCTCCCTCTGCTTTCCTATCTCTGAAATAAGTAAGAACATTAAAAAATAAACAAAACAAAAAAAATGATATGTATACAAATACATGTGTATAAACCCCAGCAAGTAGCCCATTTGAAGTCTCAGTACACAGTGTGGATCCATTAAGCCAGCAGAGATACAGTAAGTCCTCTAACATCCTCGATAGGTTCTTGAAAACTGAAACATTAAGCAAAATGAGAAGAAGAAAACCGACTTATATGCCAAGTGATATAAATAAGGATTAAGTTCCTGTAGAATATTATTGGCCACAAAACATCACTAAATTTCTAAATAAACTCCCAAAATATTTCTAATACTAAACATTGGGATAAATATGAGCTATACATAAATTTAATAAAGATTAATAAAAATAAATAAGATAATTATTTCCCGAACCGCTTATTCCAGCTCATGTCTTTGGTGCTGGGGCCTGTTCCAGCAGCTCCGAGCGCAAGGAGGACCAGCCCTGGTCAGGATGCCTCCATCACGGCACTCAGCCCCTGCCCGCTCAGTCCGGAGCCTCTTAGACCCACCAGCTTACCCAACACGCGTGTCTGGGATGTGGAGGAAACCAGAATACCCTGAGAAACTCGTGCACACATGGGAGAACATGCAAACTACACAGACAGTGGCCCTGCCGGCAATCGTTTTTTCCTCTTCAACCTTCTAATGTAACAACTTTGCTCGAAGACCTGCTAAATGCTATAAGACATACTGTGACAGCAACTCAGTATTCTCACGGTTAGCTGTGTTTGTAAGAATCATGAAAGAAAGCAGTGAAATGGGTTACTAGGAATTCAAAGACATCCAGGCTCTGAAAACAGCTCTCCGATCAGTTGGAAAGAGAGAGTTCCCAGCCTGGACCAGCAGTTGGTGTCTCTGAGCTAAAACTCCAGCGTGCTCTTGCATCACCTCTAAGCAGGGCTCACACCGTTCCCGTTTGCTGGCAGTGTGGCCTCCCTGGACAGGGTGGGCTGGCTCTTGGGCAGCTGCTGCTCACCCAGTCACAAGGTCCCGCCGCCTCATCTTATTCTCAAGTAGCACTGTCAGATACGGGGCCTTGCTCTTCCTCGAAAACTTGACCAAGGCCTCACACTCGCACAGAACAAACCAGTGTCAGTTTCCCGACTAACCTTGCCCTGCTGTCCTCACCGCTGTGGCTCCTGGTCAACAAGCCCAGTAGGGTGGGTTCTCCGGTCACTACGCAAGGCCTCTGACAACCCTGCCTGAGCCTCTGGGGTTCCGGCAGCTCAGATCCCTGCCCGGCTTTGCTCTCCAGAACAGTTTTGGATTAGCGCCTTCCGATCTCCTCTGACCCCAAACACAGGACCATACTCCCCTTTCAGCCGCTTTCAATTCAATCCCTGAAGAAACAGCCAACAGCCTAATGTGCCTTCTTACCTGAGGGGAGAGATGGAACTTGAATCTTAAAAGTGAAGTTTTCAAACTCATTAACAATTTCCAGTCCCGAATCCTTGTCCTGTCTACCCCACTTTCTGCAGACTTGTCCATCTCCCATGTGAGAGCTAGGTTACCTTATGAATCCAGGGAGCCAGTCCCTTAACATACAAAAAGCTGGGAGGGACAAGCTGCAGGCTGGCCCTTCAGCCTCAGGGTCACCTTGCCACGGGAGCCGGCTCTGGGAGTGCTCGGTAAGGGGACTGGAAGATGGATCTGTCTGAGCAGGCCTGGAAATGCAGGGCCTGCCGGGGCTTACTATCCATTTCTGTGCCTAGAGCTTTGTTGAAGCAGGCAGGGCTCTGGAGACCACCGTGGTCCTGAGGGTTGGGCTGGGCGAGGAGACTGGTCGTCCGCACTAAGCAGTGAGCTGCGTTTTTCTGTGCAGCCTTGCCCTGTGTCTGCCAGCCTGTTCCATCCAGAAGCCTCGCCCTGGCTCTCACATGTAGTCCGCACACCCTCACTTTGGTTCTTCACAGCATATTACCCGCCATTCGAAATAGTTCCTTAGCTCCCCGAGGCCCTGGCTGGTGCAGCTCAGCTTGTTGAGCATCATCCCATACACCAGGGGGCTGCCAGTTCCAGGCCAGGTCAGGGAACATTCCCAGGCTCCTCCAGCAGCGGGACAGGCAGGAGGCAGGTGGTGGATGGTGTTTCTTGCATATCCGTGTTTCTTACTCTTTCACTAAAATCAATAAAAACATCTGCTATAATAGATATAATAAAGATGTAACATGCAAATGGTTGTTAAGCCGTGAAGCATAAGGACTGACTGCATAATGACTGGATCATAGATCAGCAGGAGGGGGCAGGGCAGCAAGCTATTGGGTGGGGGGGGACCCAAGGTGGGAGCTACTGGTGCACGAGTTTGTGCACAGGGCTACTAGTATTTTTATAAAATAGCAAACTGTAGCTCTAGTTCGTGTATAGAGCACTGGCCTGGGTACTGAAGGGTCCTGGATTTTATTCCAGTCAAGGGCATGCACTTCAGTTGCAGGTTTGATCCCCTGCCCTGGTCAGGATGTGTCTTTCACATTGATGTTTCTCTCTGTCTCCCCCCTCCTTTCCACTCTCTAAAAATCAATGGGAAAATATCCTCCAATGAGGATTAACAAACATTAATGCATAAATAAAATGTCAAACTGAGGGGCTTGGGCAAGATGAGTGGTTTTAGCTGGCCTCTGGTGTTTCAGAAACCCTCAGATGTGAGTTGAGGACCTCTGAAGCACCAACAAGGTTGTCGTGAGTGATGAGCTAAGGGCTATGAGCCTCCCAGGTGGAAGAGAGCTCTGCTTTCTCCTCTTTCAGGTAAAGGTTTTGGGTGGAGTTAGCTGTAAGAGAAAAAAAAAACCCTCTAAATCATTCCTAAAACAATGCTTCCCAAACTTTTATATGCATACGAATCACTTTGGAATCTTCTTAAAATGCACATTCAGTTTTGGAAGATCTAGGATGAGATCTGAGACTGGATTTCCAGGACATCCCAAGTGCTGGCCTTGCTGCTAGTGCTTGGGCCACACCTGGAGTTACAAGCCTCCCGCCTGCCATTCAGAATAAACTGACCTCTGCCCCACCAGGCAGCCCTGTGTGGGAAATACAACTTTATTTTCCCTGTTTTTCATCTTAATCCACCTACTGACAGAAAATGTAATCTTAGCATCTCTAGGAAAATTCAGTCCCATATGTGTTTTCTCAGGGTTGGTTGGATGGTTTGTTTTTTAACTGTTAATTCATAGAGCATTTGAGATCTTGGCATATATCATGAGTTTGACTCAAATAAACATAAAATTAAAATTAAAAAAAAAACCACCTGTCAATCCATGATTCTCTCCGTCACCTTTCTCCCCTGGTAGCACCTCATTAGGTACAGGAAAGGGCCTCTTACCTGCTGTCCCTCGGTCCTGTGTGGCCTCTGTAATTGCCGGCATTCCCTGGAGGGTCTGTGATCCCTGGATTCGCTGTTTCCTGCTGCCTGTCTTCTTATCATGACAGCCAGACTCCTCGGGGTCAGTCTTTCTGCGTGAATTCCTGAGCCCTCGGGGACATGGAGAAACTTGACCGCTCTCCATGCTTCTCCGAGGCTGCCGGCGTGTGGTGAGGCCCTGCAATTTGGGAGGCAGCGTGGTCAGGGCCGGCTGCCCAGCTGAGCCATCTGCATGATGCACATTCAGACCACTTAAATGGGAGGGCAGGTCCCTTCCAGAGAAAGCAGGGCCTCTGGCTGTCTTGAAACCTTGAGCCCAGGCTCTTGCTCGATGGTGGTAGATGGTGCTCAGGAAGGCACCTGCCTGGGGAAAGGCGCCCACATGCAGGCTCCTGAGGACTCCGGGTGCAGGAACATGGGCTATTTCAGTCCATATGGGAATGACCTCCCCATCTGCACCCAGGAAATGTCTGGGCAGACAGTGCCAGGACTGGGCTATGGAGATGCTAATTCCAGGTGGCAGCCCCAGGGCTGGGTGGTGGAGGAGGGAGAAGGAAAGATGAGAAGGAAAAGGAGGAGGAAAGACATGCCTGAGGCCCACTTCCTGGGTGTCCAGGGCCCTGAGGAAGCTGGGTGCCCCTGACCTCTTCCTATGGTCTCACTTCATTTTGGTTTTTTGGTATGAGACACATGGGTTGCTTGCCTCCCACACGCACCTCGACTGGGGCCAGGGGTTGAGCCTGCAACCCAGGTACATGCCCTTGACTGGAATAGAACCCGCGGCCCTCCGTCCATGGGCCGAAGCTCGATTACAGAACCAAACTGCTGGGCCCTCTGCTCCATGCTGTACTCCTGGTTCCCCATGAGCTACCACCCCAAATGAGCATTTTACTTTTTGTTTACGTATGGGTTTTCTCGCTCATCAAAATACGGATGTGAAGTAAAAGCAGGACTGGACACAGGAAGTTAAAAAGCTCAAGATGACATCTGTTTCCCACAGCCTCTGCTCTACAGTTCTTGGCACCTCGAGTGAGAGAAAGGAAGATCCCTGAGCGGGAGGCCTCCCAGCCCCTAATTCCCTCCTCGGAGGTGAGTTTCTTCTCAGAGTGCAGGGGAGTGTGCTCCTGTGAGCAGCCGCCCCCCTGCCTGAGGGATCTCCTGGTGTTGGGTCCCAAAGCTCCAGAAGAAATAGCCCGGCCTCAAGGCTCGGGGGGCCTCTCTGGGTCTCACCTGGCCGGGGCTTAGGCCGGCAGCCTGTGTGTGGAAAGGAAGCGGGGACACAGAGGCTCAAAGGAGCCAGGGGGGGTTTTCTAAGCCCCCAGACAGCTGGCGGCCCCTGAGCCCTCTGTGAGGATGTCTCACCCCTCACTGCCACCAGCACCCAACCCCACCCCGTGGCTATGCCTGCTACAGAGGAGAAGGGAGGGCTTCCTTCCCATGTCCCCGGTGAGGGTCCGGGCGGCCCGAGCTCCGCCCCTTGCACCTGGGAACCTAGAAAAGGAATATATCTACCAAGAAGGACTCCTCAAGTTAACTGGGCTCCAGTTTGTAACCAGAGTCTAACAGCCAGTGCTGACTGAGGCCTCTCACGCACCCAGCCCTTCAGGGAAAAGCCTCCTGCCTCCTGAGTCACCCTCATCAGGGAGTTCCCAGTTTAGGCTTTCTACTGAGACCTGCCATCCAATCAGAACTGCGCAACTATGTCCTTATTTGCATCTCTGCCAGCTACACCGAATTGCTCCATAAGCACCATTCAGAATTGCACAACTTGGACCAACCAGAACCGTATAAATGTAGATGCTTCATTTCTATAAAAGTGGACCACTTAGGGCTCAGGGCGGGGAAATTCCTCTATAACGCAGCCTTCCCTCTGTCTTGGTGGAGTGCACTTTCAGTTTCCACCTCAAGCTGTGCTTCCTGGGTGTGCAAACTGTTCAGCTGAATAGTCTCTCAGCTGTATAAAATCTCTCTCCCCACCTCGGGTTGGTAATTTTTGTTGACACACCCTTGAAAAGTCATGATGTCACTGACCTGGGAATGTCCGAGGAGGGCAGTCTGCAGGAGGGGGCAGGGGTTTGGGGACAGTGCAGCACAGTGGTCTCAGTTTGCACTTAGCCCAATGGATTTGGGAAAAGCAGCATAAACTGATATCCAGAATCTTTCTGAATAGCTAAGTCTTTCAGAGAGCTGACATTTAATTCTCTGAAGTCACCAGGATTTATCTTGGCTAGAACTCTCAGATAGATAGATAGATAGATTTCAGAGAGGAAGGGAGAGGGAGAGAGAGATATAGAAACAACAATGATGAGAGAGAATCATTGATTGGCTGCCTCCTGCATGCCCCCCACTGGGGACTGAGTCTGCAACCTGGGCATGTGCCCGTGACTGGAATCAAACCCAGGGCCCTTCAGTCCTCAGACTGACACTTATCCACTGAGCCAAACTGGCTAGGGCTTTAATAGAATTTTTTAATGTCATTAAACAAACCATACAGAACATGTTCTTTCCTGAGGAGCTGGGTCATGTGAGCTCCGGGTGCTCAGGTCCCCTGGGATGTGACTGCAGTGTGTCTAACACTAAATGATGCTGACAGCTAACCTGCTGCAAGTTAGTCTGCTTTGAATAGGACCTGTGCAACTTCAGTGTTTTGCCTAATTCAGAACTTCTGAACCAATGAAAGGTACTCTGAAGGAGGAATTGTGGGAGCTCCTAGGAAAAAAGTAATTGAGCTCAGTGCCTGCCTGTCTGTCCTGCCTTCTGGTCCTCTGCCTTCTGGGCTCCAGTACCTTAATGTTCTAAGTAAGCCAAGTATTCTAGATAGGCGTGTTCTTGTTTGAACCAGTTCACTAAATCTCATTGACACCCGCCCCCCGAATTGATAAATTTAAATACCTAGGAATAGGTCTGCCAAGGGGTGCAGGCGATAGGTTGGTGCACGTTGGTGCACGCTCTCCACTGGAAGGCAGTCTGAGGGCATTCTAAGCAAATACAGTCCACCATTCGAGTTCAGTGAGAGCGAGGACAGCATCATTGCCTCCTGGCCTCCTCCCTCCTCCTGCGTCACCGTCATGGGAACAGGCTGGCCATCCCTAGGGACTAACTGCAGATGTGCTATTGACATTGGGATGCTTGGGTTCCCAAGATGGAAATAGAGGAAACCCCAGAGAATCCCAGACTGATGTAGTTAAGCTTATGCTCCAGCAGAGGGAGGCTCTCAGGGGAGGAAGGGGCTCTCAGCTGGCCGGGGCTGGCTCTGCGTGGCCGCTCTTCCACGCAGGAGGAAGCAGGCTTGTGCGAAAAGGTGAGCTCTTGGGGGAGAACCAAGATGGCGGCATAGGTAAACACCCATACCTGCTGCCCCTCACAACCTCACCAAAATCACAACCAAAAGGCAGAACAACTACCACCCAGAACCGTGGGAAAGCTGGCTGAGTGGAAGTTCCACAGCTAAGGGGGTGAAGAAAGCACATGGAGACGGTAAGAGGAGCGGAGGCACGGAAAGTGCTGGCACTTGGATGTGCTGCTCTTTTAAATGCGAGGGAGATACAAGCTCCCGCTGGCTCTGAACTCCAGCTCCGAGTGAGACTCTGGGGGACCTGGACACACACGGGGAGAAACTGGACTGTCTGGCATCGGGACAGGAGTGCCAGGGCGGCTTTCTCGCAGGTGCTTGCAGCTACTGTTGTTCCTGCACAGGGGCATGGGATGCAGAAACTCAGGGACCTCTCTGGTGCAGGGCTGACTGGCAGACATTACTGTTTGCTCCGCCCTGGTGATTGTCAGAGACCCCAACCCACCCAATTTACACCCCCACCACCACCACCACCAAGCTGTGCTCATTGGCTTTTGCATATGAATGGCCTGTCCTATCTCTGCCTAAAACCTGTCAAACTGCAGCAGAGTCAGAGAGCCCAGAGCTTCCAAAAGAAGGCCCAAGGCCCGGCAGCACAGCCTGCCGTGCTTCACAGCTGGGCCTTGTCTGGGCACTCCCACCATATATAAGGCCCCCTTCTCCCCACCCCCCCCCTTAATGTTCTCCTGGGGCTTCAGAGAAGTGGTTCTTCAGGCAAAGGCAGGGGCTGGAATGTCAGACGCCACAGGGAGCTATTTTAAGGCAGGTGTGTCTCAAGCTAGATTCTGAACATGGACAGGCCCCTGCTCCAGTTTGCAAGGCCAGTGTTCTGGTTTACCAGGGCATGGGGCCACCTTCCCCTCTGGGAAGAGAAGGGAGCACCCTGCATGGCCCGTAAGTGCTGTCTACCTCTGAGGGTTGTTTCTAGCACCTTTTTGTGGTATGCCTTTTCTTTTTATTTATTTTTTTAAATTATTTTTTTTAATATATTTTATCGACTTTTTTACAGAGAGGAAGGGAGAGAGATAAAGAGCTAGAAACATCGATGAGAGAGAAACATTGACCAGCTGCCTCTTGCACACCCCGCACCGGGGATGTGCCCGCAACCCATGTACATGCCCTTGACCAGAATCGAACCTGGGACCTTTCAGTCTGCAGACCGACGCTCTACCACTGAGCCAACCGGTTTCGGCTCTTTTTATTTATTTTTTAATCCTCACCTGAGGATATTCTTTTCCACTGATTTGTAGAGAGTGTGGAAGGAATGAGGGAGAAAGAGAAAGAGAAACATCAATGTGAGAAAGACACATCAATTGGTTGCCTTCCGCAGGGGCCAGGAATTGAACCTGCAACCCAGGTACATGCTCTCGACTGGGAATCGAACCCTCGACCCTCCAGTGTGCAAGTCAATGCTCTAACCACTGAGTCACACCAGCCAGGGCCATATACCTTTTCTTTTGCAGATCTGCATTTTATTTTATTATATTCTTGACATACTTACTTATGAACAAGTAGTACATTTGCAAAGTAAAAATCAAAAACATACAAAAGGGCATAAGGAGAAAAACTCTCTCCCACCTCATTCCCTGGCCCCCAATTCTCCCTCCTGGGAGGCAAACTGTGTTGACAGTTTCTGGTAATTTCTTCCAGACACGTTCCTATGCTTTTCAGAATTCATGATTTTATTCATACTATGATCTAACTTCATATGCTTCCCCCCCCCCCCCCCCGATTTAACATTATGTAGGAACTAGAGGCCCAGAGCACAAAATTCATGCAAGCGTAGGTCTTCCTTCCCCCGGCTGCTGGCACCAGCTTCCCTCTGGCACCGGGACCCGGGCTTCCCTCACAGAGGGAGGCCCCACCCACCTGCTGCAGCCCGCTGGTCGGCATCTGGGCCTCCCTCTTTGGGGCAATTGTGGAGCCCCCCGATGGATTGCCCGCTGGCCAGTGGCCTGGGGCTTCTCTTTGCGGGGCAAACACGGGTGATGGCCGGCCCCCGACCAATCGCATCGCACCACCTTGGTTGGCCTGGCGCCAGGGGGTGTCATAGTGTGGTCCCGGATGGTCGGATGGTCGTTCAGATGGGCATCTGGATGGTCCTTCCGCTGTTCGGCATTCGGTTGATTTGCATATTACACTTTTATTATAATGTGAAGAGATTTAAGACAGTAAAATATTTCCCTAACATTAGTAAATACTCTTTCTAAACATTCGTAATGACTGCAAGCATGCCACCGGAGGGAGATGAGCCATTTGGTTGTCCTAACTGCTTAGCAATTAGTGTTTCCCCCCATCCGTCCTCTGACTCTGTCCAAATGAAACTATCTGCCTGGGGTCAGCCAGGAATTGCATTTGCTTGGATCCCATTGGCCTTGGCTCCCTGGGGGCCCAGGGCCCTGGGGTCAGGAGGAGGCCCAGGGCACAGCCAGCGGGAGAAGCTGTTTCGCTGGCCTCCGGGGCTGGCTGTGTGGTCCCCACCAGCGGAGGAGATATATTTAGCCGGGTCAGATGCCGCTCACTGTGTCGTGGCCCCGGAGGACTGTGCTGTTGGTAAACAACCAGAATGGCCTGGCTCCAGCCCCCCCCCCCCCCTCCTCCCTCTCCACTCGCTGGCCCCACGGAGGCTGTGAGCAGCAGAAGAGGCACTGGAGAGAGAAGGATGGGGACTTTGAAGCAGCTCCTCTCACTGCCCCAAGTTGGTCTCTCATCCTCCCGGCCTTTCTTTGCCCGCGCTCCCCGCATGGCGGAGCCTGGCAGCCCTGAGATGCCCCCGTCCTCCTCTGCCTCTTCCCCTTTCCCTTTCTCCCTCTCCCCCAGGCAATCCGATTTGATCTCAGTTCTCTGCTCACTGAGGAGTTCATTCATGAGGTCATTCATCAGGTCCATTCACGAATCCACTTATTTGTTCAGCAGATATTTCCTCAGGGCCTGAGCGAGCCGGCTCCCTGCGAGAGCCAAAGGCCCGCGGGGGCGGAAGGTGTGGCTCCGGCTGGTGCGGTAACTAGTTCGGTGTTGGTGGAAAACAACGGTGTGAAATAATCATAACGCACTCACTTCGGGCTTTGAAGTGTACAGAGTGTCCTTCACCGATAGCACATCGAATCCCAAGAGCCTGCGAGGCAGCTGAGAGGATCGGCCCTGCTTTAAAGACAAAGCGATTGCCGGTCAGAGACAATAGCCTGACCGAGGTCTCACACGGAGCTCTGGCTCTCAGACGCAGCCCCTCGGACCCCAAGCCCACCCCCCTCTTGGAAAAGAGGAATGGACGGAATTGGGTGAGAACTGATTTTTGGTGAAACTCTTCATTTTACATTTAAGGCCTGGAGAGAGGAGAAGTGCCAGGAGTTTAAAACAGAGACTGGCCAGGCCAGTGTGGCTCAATGGTCGAGCATTGACCCAGGACCCAAGAGGCCGCTGGTTCGATTCCTGGTCAGGGCAATCGCCTGCGTTGTGAGCTTGATCCCCTGTGTGGGGTGTGCAGGAGGCAGCCGATCGATGATGTTTCTCTCTCATCCATGTTTCTCTCTCCCACCCTCTCCTTCCTCTCTAAAAAATAAATAAAACATTTAAAAAACAGAGACTGGACCCTCTGGATCTCAGCCCAGTGCTCTTTCTTTGCAATTAAACTACAGTTCGATGTCCTGAGTGGGTTGAGAGGCCCTGGCAGATCTGGGGTGGGGGTGTCATGGTAAGTCTGGCTCCTCCCCTCCCCTGCACGCCCGCCCCCTCCTCCCCACTGCTGCCCTCATGTGGGGAGACAGCCTCCTCTCTCTAGTGCCTTCTTCTTGCTGAGTGAGTGGACTTTCATTCTAGCAGCTCAGTGCTATCAAAGCTGCAAAGCACAGGTGCCAGAGACAGTGACAGGCCCCCCAGTGGGGCCTTGGTGGTCAGGGGGGCTTCCTGGAGGAGGTGGCACCTCAGCGGAGCCCTGAAATCTAAGTGATAAATTATCAGGCCGGGCTGCGGGCACAGACTTTGAGGATGAGGGAGTCAAGGGTGCGAGACAAGGCACGAGGGTCCTGCATGTCTCAGGCTCGCTGTGGGCTCTGTCAGGTCAGCTCCCATCTGTGGGCGGTAAATCATGTGAGAGGAACCGGGTCTCCCTTCCTGTGGGAACCCCCGGGCAGGCGAGGGCCTGCTCCTGTGGACAGATGGCTCAGGCGCTCCACGTGGCAGCGTGTCATCAGCTTTACCCCCGCACACTCGCCATCTCTCCCAGCTGGTGGGACACTCCCGTCCCCTGCCCCCTCCTGACGGGGCACAGAGGGGACCAGGCCCAGGACAGGCTGGGCCTGGCTGGAGGCTTTGACTGTGGGGAGGGGGGCAGGGAGCCAAAGGTGGGTCTGTTCCTGTTCCCTTTCCTCCCCTCCCCTACACCCCCGCCCCTACACCCCATCGCCAGCACCCTCAGGCTGGGCCTGGCAGGCCAAGCTCCGGGAGGCGCACAGCCCTCCAGCTTAGTGCCCCAGAGGGGAGGACTAGCAAGGGGGTGACCCGCCCCATATGTGCCAAAGGCCTCTCCCAGGCTGAGGGGGAGAGGGGCAGGGCTGCCCCCTGAGGTGCCCGCTGGGGCCGCCCATGCCTGGTGGTCTGCCCTTGCCCAGTGCCCGCTCTCCTGGGCTGGGCCATAGCATTCAGAGGGAGCATGGGCCCGGAGGCAGCTGGCATTCTCCTGGGCAAGAGGGAAACTTCCTGGGGTCCAGACCTCGCGTCCTGCAGGGTGAGCCTCAAACCCCCTCCCCGGGGCCCTGCGCGGGGCTACGTGCGGGGACACAGGCAGCTCGGGCCCTGGCGGAGGGAGGGGGCTCGGCGGGGACAGAGATGCGCCCAGACAAACGGGGGCGGTGAGAGGGGGGCGCTGGGGGCGGGCCTGGCGGGTCTGAGCGCTGAGGGCGAGGAGCTGGGGCAGGGCTGGGGGCGGGAGCAGGGGGAGCACAGGCTGGCGGCCAGAAATAGCGGAGGGGGAGGAGCAGCAGGTGCGGGGTGAGGGGGGAGCTGTGGGGGCGAGAGGCCGGCAGAGAGCGGGCCGGGCAGCCGCAGCTCCCGCGGCCCCGGGCGCTGTCCGGTCACAGCGCGGGCCCACGGGAGTGACAGGGCGGGAGGAAGACGCGATCGGAGGCCATGACAGCCCCCCCCTCAGAGGAGGGGTGTTAGGGAGGCGGTGAGCGGGCACAGGGAGCAGCACACGGAGGGGTGAGGAGGTGGGATCTGGAGGCTGGCCGGCGGCTAAGCCTGCGGGAGAGGAGGGCTGGCCTGGGCTGCACCCTCGGGTGGGCTGGGGCGGCACCCAGCACTGAGCCAGGGAAGGGATGAGGGGGTACGAAGCAGCATGCTTTGGGCAGGGAGGACAGAGGGCAGGCGGTCAGGGGCTTCGGCCAGCCCCCTGCCAACGGCCGATGAAGCAGCTTTGCCCCGCCCCAGTGTCTACAGCCACCGTCGCTGACTGTCCGGACCGGACACTCCTGAGAATGAAGGTGATAATCACTCCCGGACAACGCGGCCCACCAGGCCTGTCCGGGCGCCTGGGCACGTGGTCCCCCGCGCAGCGGGGCTGCCCTGTGCGCCCCCGGCCCTGGGACACCCTCCCTGTGGCCGCGGCCGCCCGGCCTGTCCCCGGCACCGCCCCCCGCAGGCCAGGCCGGTCCTCACCGCGGTGTCTGACGCTGCCCTCCCGGAGGCCCCTGGGGGCCCCAGCGTTTCACCAGGGACACTCCGTGCTGCTGGTCCTGGCAACACGCCCCTGCCCCTGACCCCCCTCCGCGTCTCCGTCTGCTCGTTCCCAGCTGTTCTGGCTCCACCGGGTCACCGGGGCGGGGCCTCCGGGCGGGCCAGGCCCTGGCCTCCTCTCTGCTCCCAGGGCTCAAGCGCCATCGGAATGTGCATGGCTTCCCATCTCTGACTCCAGTCCGAGTGAGACCCACATGTTCATCTGCCTCCTAAGCATTACTGCGGGGCACACTGCCCCACACCGGCACCCCCAGTTCAACCCCGCCCTTTCCAACTCCGAGCTCAGGCCCTCTCTTTTCTCCCTCACTCGCATCACCCGAGTCCTGACGACCTCACCCCTCTCCCTGCTCCCCAACCCACCCTCCTGTCCATGCCGCACCTCAGCTCAGGCCACCGTCACCTCTCTCCCACTCCTCTGCCTTCCTCCTCCAAACTGACACAGCAGCTGCTGTTCCTTCCTTTTTTGTTGTTAACTCTCAGTGTTTCCCATTGATTTTGAGAGAATGGGTGGAAAGGAGGGGGAGAGACAGAGAGAAACATCAATTGGTTGAGACACATCGATTGGTTGCTTCCTGCACTCCCCAGCTGCAACCCAGGTATGTACCCTTGACCAGAACTGAACCCAGGACCCTTCAGTCCTTGGACCAACACTCTATCCACTGAGCCAAACTGGCTGGGGCGCCTGTGTCCTTCTTACGCAGTCTCTTCCCGGCCCAGAATCTACAGAAGGAGGAAAGCCAACTCCACAGTGAGACAGACCAGTAAGCCAGGACAAGTGGGATAGGGAAACTAAGACAAATAGTTAAACAAGCAGTTTGCAGCCATCTAGTAAATCCTGTTTCTGTAACCAAGGACTTAAGAGTAAACTAGAAGCCCGGGGCACAGTTTCGTGAACATTGAAAGGAAATTGGAAGGTGGCCAGCGGGGTGGGACTGGGTGAGATGGGCTGGACACACCTTGGAGCCAAACTCCATGGTCCCTCTCTGGCCAGCTGCACCTGGGGTGGCACCGGAGGTCAAAGGCCGTCTGCAGAGTGAGCAGGGTCCCTCCAGCAGGTGGGATCCCTCAGCTGACATCCCCCAAGGGGTCCCTGAGTGTGAGAGGGCATTCTGCAAAGTTGCTGGTGCTTGGCAGCTCCTGCTTTGAGCATCTGCCTCCTGGTGGCCAGTGCGCATCATAGCTACTGGCCAGAGCGTCTGCCACGGGGGTCATTGTGTGTCACAGCTACCAGCCAGAGCGTCTGCCACGGTGGTCATTGCGTGTTATAGCTACCGGTGGGACGGTGGAACGGGCGGATGGTCTCTTAGGCTTTTATACATATAGTTTTTACTTCTCTCCAACCGGAGAGTAAATATTAGGTGTACCAGTTAATAATGTGAATTTTTTTTCAATAGATGGAGTTACACATATGTTAATATATATGCAATTTAATATGTATGCTATATTGTTGTATTGACAACAAGCTTCAAAATTCCATATGTCAAATTTGCTGAAGGTGTT
This sequence comes from Pipistrellus hanaki, assembly GCF_964339955.1. NCBI lineage: Eukaryota > Metazoa > Chordata > Mammalia > Chiroptera > Vespertilionidae > Pipistrellus > Pipistrellus hanaki. Next base: position 62,244,302 of record NC_140503.1, read on the forward strand.
AACATCATAGATATTTTTATACTTAGAAATGTTGAGCCAAGACTGGTTTAGCTCAGTGGATAGAGCGTTGGCCTGTGGACTGAAAGGCCCCGGGTTCGATTCCGGTCAAGGGCATGTACCTTGGTTGCAGGCACATCCTCAGTGGGGGGTATACAAGAGGCAGCTGATCGATGTTTCTCTCTCATCAGTGTTTCTAACTCTCTATCCCTCTCTCTTCCTCTCTGTAAAAAATCAATAAAATATATATATTTTTTAAAATCTAGAATTTCGTGCCAAAAAAAAAGAGCATTTGTGGGAAGTTTTAATTCGTTATTTTGAAGAAACGTCTTGCTGAATACTTTGGGAAGCTTATGGTGAACATGCTCCATCTCAAAATACTTGTGAACTTTTAAAGGCTTTAAAAGTGATGATTTCGATGTGAAAGACAAAGACTTCCAGGTCAACTGAAAAAGTTTGAAGACCAACAATTACAAGCACTATTGGATGAAGATGCAGGTCAAACTCAAAAACAACTTGCAGAAAGATTAAACATTGCTCAGCAAACAATTTCTGATCATTTACAAGCAATGACAAAGATTTTATTTTTTTATTTTTATTTATTTATTTATTTTAAATATATTTTATTGATTTTTTACAGAGAGGAAGGGAGAGAGATAGAGAGCTAGAAACGTCAATGAGAGAGAAACATCGATCAGCTGCCTCTTGCACACCCCCTACAGGGGATGTGCCTGCAACCAAGGTACATGCCCTTGACCGGAATCAAACCCGGGACCCTTCAGTCCGCAGACTGACGCTCTACCACTGAGCCAAACCGGTCTCGGCAAAGCAATGACAAAAATTTTAAAGGAAGGAAAATGGGTGGCACATCAATTTTCGAAAGACAAATGGAAAGCCAAAAAGTCATCAGTAAAATGTTGCTTTAATGGCATGAAAGTCATTTTTGCATTAAATTGTGACTGGGAATGAAAAGTGGATTTATTTTGAGAATCCCAAACGCACAAAATCATGGGTTGATCCAAGTCAACCATCAACATCGACTGCAAGGCCAATTGCTTCGGAAAGAAGACAATGCTCTGCGTTTGGTGGGATCGGGAAGGCGTGGTGTATCATGAGCTTCTAAAACCAGGTGAAACCGTTAATACTGATTGCTACTGACAACAAATAATCAATTTGATCATGAAATGACCAGAATCTTCCCAATGACATGGTAAAGTAATTTTGCTTCATGATGATGCACCATCACACACTTCAAATCCAGTTAAGATCCTGCCTGGGAAGCATTAACCCACCCACCTTGTTCCCCAGACCTTGCTCCTTCAGATTACCACTTGTTCTGATCAATGGCGCACGCACTTTCTGAGCAGCACTTCAAAACGTATGAAGAAGTGGAAAATTGGGTCTCTGAATGGTTTGCCTCAAAACAAAAAAACCGTTCTATTGGGACGGTATCCACAAATTACCTGAAAGATGGGGGAAATGTGTAGCTAGTGATGGACATCATTTTGAATAAAGCACTTTTGATGTTTCTTTTTAAAGTTATCATGTTTTCTTTGATTACAAAATCCGCACTATTAACCGGCACACCTACGGCAGTAGCTTAAATCACCCCACTCGGGGAGACAGACAGCAGAAACCCAATTGATGCCATTTGCCAACCACACTCAGGGACAGATGAACTTAAAAGGAAAGCACAGCAGCCCAGCGTATGCTCATTTCTCCACCTGCCCCTCTCCTACGCCCGTGGTCGGCAAACTGCTGCTTGTGAGCCGCGGTTTGCCACACTGTTGACTAATGAGTTTGCCAACCACTGCTAGGGAAAACACTTAAAATTTTTTTTTTAATAATGTACTAATGTCTTTAACCTGAAGTCAAAACTTCTGGGTAAGGGTAATGCCTTAGCAGTGGTTGGCAAACTCATTAGTCAACAGAGCGGCAAACCGCGGGTAGCAAGCCGCAGTTTGCCGACCACTGCCCTGGGGCCTAGGCCCTTCCTTGTATCACTGTCCTCAGTTTTACTAAAAGTCCTCTACAAATCACCTGGACAAGAGTGAAATCTTTCCTGCACCAAGTCAAGAACCCACACAGCTCTGGGCGGCCCGGGCAGACCTGCTCAGGGCCGGTCCTCAGGGAACACCCAGCTCCCCAGCCTGGCCAGCAGGATGCGGGCGCAGTCCCGCCCGTCCAGCCCGTGTCCCCTGGCCTCGCCACTCTGTCCCAGCCGGTCTGACCTGGCTCCCCTCCCTGGCACAGGCTGTTCCTGCCTCTGCTCACGGAAGACCCTTGCCAGCTCAGGGCTCGGACCTATCGTCCCCTCCCCGATGTCCTCCCCCGGCAGGAGCCTTTCTGCGCTGAGCACCCGTCTCCTCCCGTCACAGCCCGTTTCATGCTGAACCGTCACCGTTGTTTCCAGCTCCGAGTTCCTCGAGGAGGAGGATTTTTTCACTGTTCCCCCCGCCCCCCCTCACCAGATCAGTGTCTGTCCTGTAGCAGCTGAGGAAATACTAAGAATTCGAACCCACCTGCAGCTGCCATGCAGTCCTCCCCACCCCCATTCGGCATAAAGGAAGGCTCTGCTCTGAGTGCCCAGACTGGCCGCCCGGTCCCACCAGGGCACAGGAGGCAGGCACCAGGGCTCCCTGCCACCCTGCCTCCTCCTGCCGGGAGGCCCTGACTGAGCTCCCAGGTCTGACTGGACGCCACACTTGGCCCATCCATGGCCAACACCTGAGGCTGCCAACACCTGGCACACTCCCCGGGCACCACACTGCCCATCGTGGCTGGAGCTGACCCTGCTGGGGACACCCGGACAGTCCAGACCAGCCACAGGGGCAGCAGCAACGCACACACTGAGCACCCACCCAGCGTGAACGAGTGCCCAGGAGGCTGGCTACCTTCCTGGCCGTCCCTGGGCCAGCGAGGGGAGGGGCTGGGTCGGAGCCAGGCCCTTTTTTTTTTGAGCCAAGCTCTTCTGATGGTAAAGCCGCCCCCAGGGCCCTGCGCCCGCTCTGCAGGAGCAGAGGCTGAGCCACCGAGGGGCCATTCCCTGTGGCGGAGCCAGGACCAGGCTGGGATGTTGGGACCAGCGTTGGCATTTGGCAGTCAGGGTGGAGTAGCAGCTGGGGGAGGGAGGGCAGGCGTGGGTGAAAAAGCAGTAGCCCCGAGGGCACCCCAGCAACTCATTCCACTGTGGGAGGGGCCTGGCTGGTCAGGGTAAGAGAGAAGGTGCAGCCCATACCCCAGAGGAGGCAGCAGCGAGCACCTGGACCTCCGAAGTCCAAGGGCCGCAGGTCATTAGCCCAGAAGTCGGCAGGCCCTACCCTGACCCACATGCTCCTGCAGCAGGAAGCCAGCGGTCAGCCTCACTGTTAGGAAGAGAAAGGCCTGGTCCGGGCCTGGTCTACCAGAGCCTCTGGGGCAGGAGACACGGGTGCCAGGCCAGCGGCAGCCACTGCTCACGGGGCTGCCAGTCCGGCCGCACAGGCTGAACTCTGCAGGACTCGTGTGCTCCTGGTGAGACTGAGACCTGAGTGGTGCCCACCGGCAGGATGTGTGACCGGACAGCTGCCTGCGGAGCCGCCTGCTCCTGGGAGAAAGATGGAGAAAAAGGAGCCCTTTCCCTGCTTAAGGCATCCAGGGCTTCCCCGCCTCACTCACCCCGACCCCGTCTGAAGAACCACATTGCAGCCACACAGGTACTAGGACATCAGTTTATGGTAACAGTACGGGACAGATGGGATGGCCCCAGAGCCCAGGGATCCATTTCCCAGGAATAGACAGACAGACAGACAGGACTGCACAGACAGACACACAGGACAGGCGAACAAAGACAAGTGCGTGAGAGGTCCAGGCCCAGCCTCGGCAGCCAAGGGCTCCAGACCTGGCTTTGCCCTGGGGACCCGGGTGATGAGCAGGGTGAAAGGGGGCTCAGTCCCTTTAGGGGCCCTCCCCTCACTCCCTCGGTCCCTTACCAGCAGGCGGCACTTCTGGGGCTGGGCATGGTGTGGGGTTAGGGAGCTGGAGGGGAGGCCTGGATGGGGAGGGGTTAGCAGCACTGGGGGGAATCTGGCCAGATATCGGGGTGGGCACCGCTCAGCGGGCCCGTGTGTCCAGGGCAGGCCCCCCACCCTGCCCGTCACACCAACATGGTGCAATAAGTAGTTTCAAGTAGTAAGTCAATGCCAGGCAGGAGAGCTGGAGGCAGATGGACAGGCAGGGGCTCCGGCAGAGGAGCCCTGGCTGCCCTCTCAGTGGGCTCCCGCTGTGTCCAAGTCTGTCTGTGTGCCCGGGCGAGGGGCCCGGGCGCCCATGTCCTTGTGGGCACTCCCTGCGGGGGCTCCGCCCTCAGGCCAGTGCCAACGCCTGCTTGGTGGGGCAGAAGCAGGGCAGCATGGCGCCCACCGCGTCCACGATGGCAGCCAGGTGCTCATCCCGGGCCTGGGGCCCGCAGAGCTGCATGAAGTCTGCGAGGCGCAGCAAGTACTCGAGGTTGTGGCCGGAGAAGCCGTGGCAGGCCAGGATCTGGGTGGCGATGGCCTCCTCGGGAGCGGGGCCCAGGTACCCGGGGTTCTGGGGGGTGGCCACGTAGGCCAAGGCCTGGAGTGGCTGGTCAGGGCTGTCCTGGGGGTAGAAGGTGACCTCCTTGGTGTCGTAGCCGCCGAGCACCGCTTCCCGCACGTTCAGGTACTTCAGGGCCTCGCTCACCTGCTCGTCTCGCACCTGGTAGGCCACGCCCCACGTGCAGCCCTAGGAGGAAGCGGGCATGGGGTCAGTTATGGGGTCAGTCACCCCGGCTCCGCCCGGCGTCCCACCCAGGGACCTATAAGGCTCTATAAGGGAGCAGGGAGGAGGGCTGAGGAGCCTCCCAGCAGCAACTTCTGCACGCAAGCTCCCCTCCCTTTCTTAACCAGATTAAGGAGGCATCACCGGTAAGCTGCTCAGGAACGTGCGGCTCGGGCTCTCACGGGAAGTGACGCACAGAACCAGGCCACCCTTTCCTTCTGCCAGAAGCACATCTGACCTAATCTGCAGCCAGGGACTCTGCTGCCACCTGGCCCCGGGGTCCCTCTCTTCACTCAGGCACTTACCTCATGGTCTTCGAGAAGGGTCACCACTCGGCCAGGCTAGGAAGGAAGGAAAAAAGATTTCGGAAGAGACAAGTTAGAAATCTCTGCCATCCGAGCCAGGGGACCTATGAACTCTGCCAGCACAGGCCTTCGAGAGCCCGCTCACCCAGGGGGCAGGGGAGGGAGTGACGCATGCATGCAAGGGAAACAGACACAGGGCAGTGCCCCAGGATATCCACCAGAAATATTCATCAACAATACAGGACCACAGACTCCAGGCATCACACAGGGACCACGGGGCACGTCAATTTAAGCCACAGCTCTGTCCCCCCACCCCCCGCCCTCGGGCATTGGTTTGCCTCTTTCCCCCCTCAGCACGGATTCGTCTGCCCACAGAGCCTTGGCATGCCGCGCCCCCCCTCCGGCCCGACCCCATCCCTAGCCCCGGGCGCGGCGGCATGCACGCTCACCATCTTGTCGCTGCCCCGGTGGAAGGTGTCTCCCTGCCAGAACCGGCGGCTGTAGCCGCGCACGAAGCCCACGCGGCTGTCGCTGTAGGCGAAGTCGGGCCTCCACACCAGGGAGCCGTACCCGAAAATCCACAGCGCCGGGGGGTCGCCAGCGCCCCGCGGGGGCTGCGCGGGCGGCGAGGCGGGCGGGGCGGGCGCGGGGCTCTGGGCTGCGGGCGCCTGCTTCATGGTGCCGGGCACAGGGCCGGGCCGGCGTCCTCCGGGCAGGTGGCGGGCGCGGGCGGGCGCGGAGGGACGGGCGGACGCGCACACCTGGCCGGCACCGTTCGGTCGCTCCAGCCGCGCAGCCCCGCCACGGCCCCTTTTAAACCCTCCGGTGGGCGGGCACCGCCCCCCGCCGCCAGCTGCCGCGGCGATTGGGGCGGGGCGAACCCCCTTTGTGGCCAATGAGCTTTGGGCGTTGCTGACCGGTTAACCGCTCCGCCCTGTGATTGGCTTCCTGAGCGGCCCGCCCCCGCCCCACCGCGCCCGCTGATTGGTCCGGCTCCATGGCTGCGGCAAACCTGTCAGGAGTGATGCAACGGCGTCGAGGGAGGCTTCCCGGCGCTGGCATGCGGCAAGGGCGCCCCGGATTGCGTCAGGCGGCCGGAGTGAGCGTGGGCACGGCCGTCCCCCCGGCGGCGTCCCCCCGGCGGCTCCCCCCGGCCCGGGCCCTTCGCGAACCCCGGCGGGCGGGTCCCCAGAGGGTGTCTCCCCGCAGCCCAGCAGGTGCGCGTGGCCGAGCGCGGCACGGACTCCCCGGGCCGGGCCGGGCCAGGGCACGGCCCCGAGGGGCGCTCTGGGCGGCATACACGCCCGCCTCTGGGGCTCCGCCTGGGAGCTCGCACCCGGAGAAGCCGCCGGAGGCCCTTTCCGCATTCTGCGCTGGTGCTTCACGCCGTATGCCGTGTGAGCAAATGGAGAAACTGAGTCACGGGGCTGACCAGGGGCTCTGCAGGGGGTGACTCAGCCAGGCGCCCAAAGCCGGCGGCCTCACGTGAGGGCCACGCCTCCAGGAAGGAGTGGGGACCCCGGGTCCCACAGACTGGGGAAGAGCCAGGGTTCGTGCAACTGCCAAGGTCGCTTGGGCGTTGCTGGCCGGACAGGGGAGGCCTGTCCTTCGCGGGAGAGTGCTGACCGGGCCTGGGCTGAGCCCTCTGGCAGGGGAAATGGGACTAGTTAGGGGCTCGACAAAAAATTGTCTGAACTTAAAGTAGGTGTGTAGGATGTTTTCTCCAGTAGGGATGTTGCACTATAGTGTCATTTATGGAAAAGTTAGGATTTTTGCAAGGAGCATGAATTAGTTATCCAGTTGGAAAAAATTACAGACAAAATGGTTTTTTTCTTTCCTTTCTCTTTCCCTCCATTCTTCATATTCACTCTCTCCTCTGCTCTCTATCCTGTCCCCTGGAAGGATCTGAATAGGCACAAACAAAAAAGCTGCTCTTTGAAAAAGCAGCTTGGTGATACAAATCAAGAATCATAAAACGTCCCTGCCCTTTGACCCAATACTTCCACTCCAGGAAATTATTCAAAATAGGGGGAAAGCCATATGCCTGAAGATTTTTCAAAGCATTGTTATTAATTATAGCAAACACAAAAGAAGAAAACTACTTAAATATCTAAAAATAGCTAACTATTTAAGTAAATTATGGTCAATTCACAAGTTAGAGAACACACACACACACGCACACACACAAAACAAGTATCCAACAATAGATTATTAGTTACATAGATTTGATATAAATAAAAAGAAAATCTGTGCAGTCATTAGAAACCATTACCTAATATAACTCTTTAAATGTAAAAAGTCTGTATATGTTTCATTGTTTAGAAAAAAATCTGGAAGGACACATAAACATGGCCAATGATTATGTCTAAGCAGTAGGACTATGTGAGATTTGTACTTTATTATTATTATTATTATTATTATTATTATTAATCTTTACTGTTGAAAGTGTTACATATGTCCCCTTTTCCCTCTTCGGTCCCCTCCAGCTATACTTTCTTTTTATACTAGTTCAGATTGTCTGGGATTTTTTAAAAAAGAGAACAAAAGCCACTTCTATTTAGGAAAAAAAGTTAAAATTAAAAATCCATTATGAAAACAACATAATAACCCTATGATTGCATAGTAAGGCAAAAATGCAAAATATGACTATCACATGCACCATTATTAAAACTATTAAAACAACAAAAATAAGATGTGTGAGGGAAAAATGGGGCACCACGTGCTGCTGATGAATGTGTTGTGATATTGGGGTTATGGGTGATTCTTTTTTCTACTTTCCAAGGCTTATGAAGTGGACTTTTTAATAATAAAAATGTTTCTTTGAAAGAAGTGAAGTTAGCCCCAGCCAGTTTGACTCAGTGGATGGAGTGTTGGCCCGAAGACTGAAGGGTCCAAGGTTCAATTCTGGTCAAGGGCATGCGCCTCGGTTGGGGCTTGTGTAGGAGGCAACCAGTCAATGTGTCTCTCCCATATTGATGTTTCTCTCTCTTTCTCTTTCCCTCGCTTTCACTCGTTCTAAAAAAAATTCAATAGAAAAAATATCCTCGGTGAGGATTTTTAAAAAAGAAGCATAATAAATGGTTTTCTGGAGCTAAGGGCAGATAGCATAGCAGAATTATCTGGGAAACATATTCAAGATGCCCATTCTGAGAACCCCTCCTACCAGGACCAAGGCCCAGGTTTTATTTATTTATTTATTTATTTATTTTTTAAAGTATATTTTATTGATTTTTTACAGAGAGGAAGAGAGAGGGATAGAGAGTTAGAAACATCGATGAGAATCATCCATCAGCTGTCTCTTGCACACCCCCTACTGGGGATATGCCCACAACCAAGGTACATGCCCTTGACCGGAATCGAACCCAGGACCTTTCAGTCCGCAGACCGACGCTCTATCCATTGAGCCAAACCGGTTTCGGCAAGGCCCAGGTTTTAATAACTCCTCTAGTGAGCTGCTACTCCAGGCAGAGTTGGCACTCCCTCCTCTGTGTTTCCACATCCCCTTACCTCACTTTTGTTTATATTTTTGTGCCCTCCGTTTCATACTTATAACAGAAATAATCCTTTATCTCAAGTTTACCTTGAACTAGACAGTTAGCTAAATGCTTTTTACATCTGTTCTAATTACAAACTTCACTACTTTGTGAGATGAATATAATTTCACAGATGGGCAACCTGGGGCCCAGAGAAGTTGGGTAATCTACTTGTGGTGACACAGCAAGTGGTGGGACCTGGGACTGAAGACAGGGGTCCAGCCCCAGGGCCCCCTTGCTGATAAGTGTTTGACATTCTGCCTCCCAGGAGCCTGAGCGCTCCCTTTGGGAAGACTTCGTCTTTGAATCCCCGGGGGAATCAACCCAGTGCTGGCTCTTGGAAGATTTCCCACAAAAGCAGGTAGGAGGGAAGCTCTTACTTGGAAAAGGCCAGGGCACCCTGGTGTTTAGAAGAGGAGGACTCCTGTAAGACACAGATTCAACCTTGACCCTCTCAAAATAGGTCTAGGCCACCTTCCCAGGAACCCGTCTGGTTCCCATTCCTGGCTTATTCTTACCAACAACATCAGTTTCTCTTCCTCCGAGTGGGACACTCCACTCAGCTAGTTCCTCTTTAACATCAGCGGCAACCAATCCTTCTTTTCTCCCCAAACCCCCTCAGGCAGGGGCTGCAGATGTCAAGCCCACAGAAGCTCCAGCTCATGAAAGATGATGAGAGAGCATCACCTTCACGATGAAGAGTCACACACGATGTGCACGTGGCAGCTTCTTTTTTGGGCCTTTCCTGAATCAATCTTTCCTGATTGTTCCCCTTCAGGCAGTCATTTCTCATTCCCTTATGACCTCTTCCTTCTCACTTCTCATTCCAGTCACTGCAATCAACTCCTGGTGTTATCTGAAACAAAGGAAGGGTGTGTGTTAGGAGCTAGGGGATCGTGTTAATTTATGCTAAATAGTAAAATTGCTTCATAAAGCTGCTGATTCCAGGAGGGTGAAAAAGCTCTCAGCCCAGCTGCTCAGATTTTTTAAAAAAATATTTTTATTGATTTCGGAGAGGAAGAGAGAGATAGAAACATCAATGATGAGAGAGAATGATGGATCGTCTGCCTCCTGCACGCTCCCAACTGAGGATCAAGCCTGCAACCCAGGCATGTTCCCCCCGACCCAGGATGGAACCTGGGACCTGCTCTATCCACTGAGCCAAACCAGCCAGGACCAGCTTGCCCAGATTTGAGCCTCACTCCACCATTTACTATCTGATGACCCCTGGAACAGTCCGTGGTTCTCAACTGTGAAGTGGGGAATAGCAGTACCCACCTTGTAGGCTCTGATAAGGTTTGAAAGAACAACTACTTAACCGTCACCTGCTGCATGGGAGCACTCACTACATGCTGGCTCCTTATTATTTTTATTTTAGCCTTCTCACTTTCCATTTTATTCAGAGCAGAGCCACATATCAGAAACCACCCAGCCAGCAGCTTAATATGTCCATTGCTATAAGGGAGGGTGAAATTATCAGAAGAGTTCATTTGCAGTTATTAGATACTTAAAGACAATCACTAGAGCACCCAGTACAAGTCAGACATTCCCCACAGGGAGCCACTGCAGCAACCTTTAGGGAAAACACCCCTGCATGCTTTCCCCAGACCGAGGTCCCAACACATGAAGGTTCCAGAGTGTGACTTTCTTCCCAAAATGAATGGAACAATTCTATATGTTAGCAGTAGGTGTCCCAACTCCTACGAGGCAAGATGTAAAAGTTCCCTCTACACGGGTACCTCTAATGCCGGCTTCGGAGCAGTCGGAGTGGTGAGAAGCCCATCTCAAGGTCATGTCCGTGTCTCCTCCAGCTGGCCGGCCTCCGGTCCTTACTCTGCTCATGTCTGTCTGACGGCCTACCATATCCCTCCACAAGAGTCTTGTCTCTGAATGCTTTAGGAAATGGGTGCGGGGTCTCTTCTGCGGCTGCTTCAAGCTGAGGAGGGAGGACGGTTCCTTTCAGAGCCAAGAGATCCTTGTTCTCTGGTCAGAGGGACGACGAGGCCTGGGCACGGAGGTTGCAGCGATGTCTAGCGATGGTATGCCCTGAGTATGGGCAGGGCTTCTAACGAGTTGTTACAAATTTTAGTGTTACTTGGGTAAAAGCTAGAGATAAATTCAGGATCTGGTTCAATTCATAGGTAAAAAATAAAGCTTTGAGTCTAACATTCACCACGTTGTGTTACAGAGTCTACTGAAACACAATTTCCCCCCTAAAACTACCCTCATTTTTATTAAAGAGCCAAATTAAGACCAATTTATTTACTTTATTAAGTCTAGTCTCAATTTGGCCTGATTGTTTGCATGAACACAACAAGAATAACAATTGATCATATAGGCTTTTTTTTTTTTTTTTTTTTTTTTTTTTAATCTCCTTTCCTGGAATTTCATGATTGAGCTTTAATTAGCCCCTCAGGACAAAGAGGCTGAGCCACCAGAGGGCCTTGTTCCTGAGGCTGACTGACCATCTTTACGCCCCAGAAATGTCACAGGGTTCGAACCAAAAGAGTCCATCTCACGGCCATGGCACTGGACTGCAATGATGATCTCCACCTGGTGAGTATATTCCTTTAACCATTTTGGTTATGCTGGTAATGGTAGGCTCCCTTACTGTAGAAGTGACCTGGCAGGCTTGTAGCGTTGTAAAAGCCCTACACGCCACTTCCAGGGCTATCCATGGGTTAGAAGCCAGCACCCTGCTTGGCCCCGGAGGATGGCTGGTTAGCCAGAGACAGGTAAGATTCCTCAGGGAAGGAACAACCTAAGACAGGCACAGTCGCAGGGGAGCCAGCAGAAAACCTGGGGTGGGACACAGACCCTTACCGCCCCTCCAACTCAGCAGGCACCTGAACCTTCACACCTTCTAAGGGAGGTCTCCTGCCCCCAAGGCTGATTTGCTTCCCATGCACAGCTCAAGTTGGGACTCAGGTAACAGACAGAGACTTAGCTGACAGCAACAGCAATCTCACTGCAACAAGACTCGTTTGAGATGTCTTGTACTCATGGTGTGGGGAAGTGGGTTTTTGATATCCAAATCCAGCCTAGTATCAGGAATGCTCAGGGCCTACTCAAAAAGGCAAATAATCCTTTCCACTAATATACACAGGGTAAAATAAGATTGTTGATAGAGTGTTGAATTTGACAGTTAAATAGTAGTCAATTTCTCAGAGATAATTAAATTGGCTAATTGAAATAAGCGAATATTCTAGGAAAATTGATTGCACTGTACAAAAAGCTGTTCCTAAAATGTTAACAAAATACTTATTGGCAGTTCATCTCATGGTAAAATTTCACAACATGTAATGAACCTAAAGCAGTCATATTTTAGAGCAAATAATTAAAATGTAAAAGCTATCAAGACTACATTATAAAATTTCCAAGACTACATTATAACATTTAAATTAAAAAAGGGGGTGATAGTGGGAAAATATCATGTAAGGAAAAATATCCAGCGAGTAAATTACATCTAGAAAATTTGTACTTTAGAAAATTAACTTTCATTTTAAATGCAACAAGATACACATGAAAAACATACATGGTGTCAAAACAAGCCAGAGGAAAATCATTGGGGGGACGGGGGGAATGAAAAGGGATCCCAAGTCAAATTCATAGAAAATATCCCTTTATTAACTTTTGGTCAAGAATATGTTTGTATATTTTTAGAAAACAACTCTGAGATCATGTGGATTCCTGCAACAGAGAGGAATTGACAGGAGTGCCCCAGCCATGGAAGAGAAGCAGTCCAGAGATGGAAGACGCTGACAACGCCTTACCATACTAGCAGACAGGAGCCGTGTGTCGCTGAAGGGTGCCCAGGACCAAACCATAGATGGTCGGAACTGCATAAACACCATTTGTCAACCAACCAGATCTGAAATACCATGGCTGACATGTACACATAAGGAACTGTTTGACATTGAAATGGGGACTCAAAAGAACTCTTGGCCCAGAAAGGAACTCACTACAGACTGATTCATTTGCCTCCCAGCATAACCATTATGGCTTGTCTCAGTTTCGGTCCTTATAAGGGAATTCCCTGCATCACATGATCTAACACATCTAGGGGAAATAATAAACAACATAAATTGATTAACAGAAACAGACCTGGAGACAAAGAAGCAGCGATCAGATTGTTGGACCTCAGAGGGAAGGTAGGGGCAAAGGGGAGATATCAACCAATGGACTTGTGTGCATGCATATAAGCCTAACCAAAGGTCATGGACAACAGGGGGTGGGCATATATAAAGAGGGGTTTGGAATGGGAATGGGGGAAGGGGTTGAGGACAATTATGTGATACCATAATCAATAAACAAATTTTAAAAAATAAAAGAGCTAAGCCAGGTCAGGGAGGCAGTTCTAGAGAACTGGGCAGCAATAGATTATTTCTGGTTGTGGTATAACCACAGTGTGCTGTTAAAGAATGTGCTGTTTTAATCTTTTTGACAATTCTCAATTGATAGAAAGCAGCATTCAACAAATTAGGGAAACCATCTCCCAAGATCCTGCATTCACTGTATTCCATCCCTGGGAACTGCTTTCTCCACTTTTGTTTCCGATTTTATTTATTTGGGTCCTCTCTCTTTGTTCCTTGATGAGTGTGGCTAATGGTTCATCAATCTTACTTATATCCTTTCAAAGAACCAGCTCTTGGTTTCATTGATTGTGTGTGTGTGTGTGTGTGTGTGTGTGTGTGTGTGTGTCTGTGTGTGTGAGAGAGAGAGAAAGAAAGAGAGAAAGAGAGAGAGAGAGAGAGAGAGAGAGAGAGAGAGAGAGAGAGAGAGAGAGTTTTAGTCTCTATGTCATTTATTTCTGCTCTTATCTTTATTTTTGTCCTACTTACTCTGGGCTTTTCTTGTTGTCTTTATAGTTCTTTAAGTTGTAGGGTTAAATAGTTTATTGTGAATTCCCCCCCCCCCCCAAGGTTAGCCTGTAGTGATATGAACTTCCCTCTCAGGACTGCTTTGATGTGTCCCAGAGATTTTGGGTTGTTGTGTGTTTATTTTCATTTGTTTCCAGGAAGTTTTTTATTTCTTCCTTGATCTCATTGATAACCTACTCATTGTGTAATAACATGCTACTTAGCCTCTATGTGTTTGAATGTTTTGGGGTGTTTTTATTGTAGTTGATCTCTAATTTCATTCCACTGTGATCTGAGAAGATGCTTGATATGATTTTCTTCTTCATGAACTTGTAGAGACTTCTTTTGTGTCCACATGTTTAATAATATGTGGTCTATATGAATGATCCATGTGCACTTGAGAAAAATGTATATCCTGCAGCTTTGGGTGAAATGTTCTATAAATGTCAATTAAATCCGCCTGATTCAGTGTATCCTTTAGAGTCACCGTTTCCTTAAGTTTTTGTCTGGAAGATCTATGCAGTAAAGTCAGTGGGGTGGTACATTTCCCTACTATGACTATATTATTGTCAATTTTCTCCCTTAAAGTTCTTTAGGAGTTTTAAAATATATTTAGGTGCTCCAATGTTGGGTGTATATATGTATATTTACCAGGGTTATATCCTCTTGTTGGATTCATCCCTTTAGAATTATGTAGTGACCTTTGTTGTCTTATGATGATATTTTTTTTAAAATATATATATTTTATTGATTTTTTTTACAGAGAGGAAGGAAAAGGGACAGAGAGCCAGAAACATTGATAAGAGAGAAACACCAATCATCTGCCTCCTGCACCCCTCCACCCCCACTGAGGATGTGCCTGCAACCAAGGCACTAGGACACCCCAGTCCGCAAGCCAATCGCTATCCACTGAGCCAAACTGGTTAGGGCGATGGTCTTCATTTTGAAGTCTATTTTATTGGATATGAGTATTGCTACTTCAGCTTTTCTTTTTACTTTTCCATTTGCATGAAAAATTCCTTTCTATATCTTTACTCTCATCCTGTGTATGTCTTTGTTCTGAGGTGGGTCTCTTGTAGACAGCATATAGGTGGGTCATGTTTTTGTATCCATTTAGCTACCCTATACCTTTGGTTGGACATTTAATACATTTACCTTTAGGATTATTATTGATAGGTACTTATTTGTTGCCATATTAATTCTGTATGCCTAGGTTTCTCTCTCTGTTTCTTCTTCTCATTATAGCAGTCCCTTTAGCATTTCTTGCAATGCTGGCTTGTAGTGATGTATTCCTTTAGCCTTCTTTTTTTAAATTTTTGGTCTGGGAAGCTCTTTATTTGACCATCTATTTTGAATGATAGCCTTGGTGAATATAGTAATCTTGGTCTCAGATCCTTGCTTTCCATTACTTTGAGTACTTCATGCCATTCCCTTTTGGTCTGTAGAGTTTCTGATGAGTAATCAGGTGTTAGCTTTATGGGACTTCCTTTGTAGGTAACAATTTGGTTTTCTATTGCTGCCTTTAAGATTCTCTTTTTGTCTTTAATTTTTGGCATTTTAATTATGATGTGTCTGGGTGTGGGCCTATTTAGGGGTTTTCTGTGTCTCCTGAACTTTCATGATTTTTTCCTTTGCCAGATTAAGGACGTTTTCTGCCATTATTTCTTTAAACATATTCTCTATCCTTTTCTCCCTTTCTGCATCTTCTGGCAACCTGTTATTTGAATATTCTTATGCTTCACATTGTCCCACGGCTTTCTTAAGCTGTCCTCCTTTTTTTAATTGTTTTTTTTTTTTTTTTTGGGGGGGGGGGTGTCTCTGATTTTTTCAACCATGTCTTCTAATTCACTGGTTCGATCATCAGCTTTTCCTAATGTGCTGTGTATTCCTCCATTATGTTCTTTATTTGTGCTATGTCATTCTTTATTTCTGTTTTCATAGTTACTATATATTTTCTCATGCTGTTCAGCATCTTTACCATCATTATTCTGAATTCTATATCAGAAAACTTTTTATTTCCATTTCATTTATCTCTTCTTCTGGATAATTCCCTTGTTCTTTCATTTGGGGATTGTTTTTTTGTCTCTTCATTTTGGCTGCCTATTTGGGTTTGTGACTATGCATTCAGTAGATCTGCTAAGTCTCTCAATCTCTAGTGCTGGATAGTGTCAAATAATGTTTCTGTCTAATTAGATCAGGCAAAGACTCAAAGCCTCCAGAGACCACTACTGTCCACAGACTGATGAGATTCTGTCTTCAATTGCCCTCAGGCAGTCATCTATAGGTGTGGCACAAATTCTTTTCAATGGGTTGGAGCATTTGCTTCTGCCTGAAGGCTAATTGTTATTCTCAGTCTCTATTTGGGCCTTAGAAACTCCACACCTTGGGACAAGTTGTTTTCCAATAGAGTGAGTCACTTGTCTTCCCCCAGGCAAAGCCAACTGTATAGAAAATGTCTGCATTAGAAAGATGACCTCTGCAGTGTGAGGGAATGACTCAGCACAGGAAACCAGGTGTCTGCCTTCTGAGCTCTTACCCCAGAACCCCCAATCCTGGCTTCTGCTTACACAGCTCCAGTGCACTCTGTTTTCTCTCTGTCAGAGCACAAGATAGGTGGCTTCACAGGGAATTTTTTTTCTTTTTTATTCACAGGGGATTTGTGTGTTGGCCCTTTAAGAGTGTCTGAATTTTCTTTTCTTTTTTTTTTCTTTTTTTTAAAATATATTTTATTGATTTTGTACAGAGAGGAAGGGAGAGAGATAGAGAGTTAGAAACATCGATGAGAGAGAGTCATCGATCAGCTGCCTCTTGCACACCCCCTACTGGGGATATGCCCGCAACCAAGGTACATGCCCTTGACCGGAATTGAACCCGGGAACCTTCAGTCCCCAAGCCGACGCTCTATCCATTGAGCCAAACCGGTCTCGGCAAGAGTGTCTGAATTTTCAACCATCTCTCCCTGTCAGATAGCAACCCTATTGCTTTCCCTAGCCGTATGTTATGTGGATACCCTTCTCAGTCCTGGTGCTCTCTGCTGGGGGGGGCCCAGCTTGAGAATTATACCCCAGAGTTCTCATTAGCAACCTCCCACAGATGAAATATCTCTCCAGAACTTCAGTCGCTATCTGTAGGAGCCTAGCCAGCCCTTTCACGCTTCTGCCCCTCCTACCAGTCTCTGTGCTGTCTCCACGTTCAAGTCTTTGGTTATCAGGGTTCTCTCCAGTGAGTCTTCCGTTGATTATTCAGGAAGTTTTTCTGTATTTTAGTTGTAATTCCAGTTTGGTCCTGGGAGCATGTCTGTGCAGCATCCACTTACTCCACCGCCTTATTTAATCTCTCCTCCTAGGGATAAGCAAATTCAGTTCAGCAGGATGAGATTTCTTATCTAAGACTAATCTCATAGATTTGAGATGATAGAAAAAGCAGTGGGGAATGTTAGCGGCAGAAATGGAATATTGGGGACCAGCTACAATTATAAGAAATATTAATCATGCTCTGTTAACCATGATGGCTCTAATTTGATTAGAGAAAGTGCATTCTAACCTGGCTAAGAGCTGTATACCTGGGACATGGGAGCTAATATAGGAATGCAGTCCATCCTCCTTTCCTGAGAACTACCTATCATTATGGGAAGATTTACAACCTCGTGGCTGAAATAGTCTAGTCCTAGAGGCACCCACTATTTATAGCCCCAAGCCCCTATTGCCTGTAATCTTGTTCTGGGGCACCCACCTTCTGTGACCCCCCTATCCCAGCCCGCATGGGATGTAATCTGTAATGATTATACTGTGCCTATTTTCCCATGCTTGTAATTCCTACTTTCCACATAATCTTTGTCCTTCTACCCAATATTAACAACTGGCTTATAGCCAGAATCGGTTTGGCTCAGTGGATAGAGCATCGGCCTGTGGACTGGAAGGTGCCGGGTTCGATTCCGGTCCAGAGCATGTACCTTGATTGTAGGTATATCCCCTGTAGGGGCTGTGCAGGAGGCAGCTGGTCGATGTTTCTCTCTCATGGATGTTTCTAGTTCTCTATCCCTCTCCCTTCCTCTCTGTAAAAAAATCAATAAAATATATTTTAAAACAAACAAACGAAACAAAACAAAACAAAAAACTGGCTTATAGGGAGAGGCAGAGCAGATTTTTGTGGATGACCTGCTGCTCTCCCATACAGCTGGCATTACTAGAATAAATTCTCATATGATTCAACCTTGTCTCTGCTTAATTGGCTGAAGTAGTGACAGGCACTCTGGACCCTTTGGTTGTCTGGTTACAAAAACAAATAAGATGATGTTTTCCAACCCACTTATTGATAGGTGGCAGGGTCAGGAGTGTCCAGAGCCTATCCTAGCAGCTCAGAGTGCAGGGAACCCATTTCCATCAAAGGACCACCCTCCCACACACACACACACACACACACACACACACACACCACTCAGACTGGGGACAATTTAGACACACCAATTCACCTCACATGCACATCTTTTGGATGTGGAAGGAAACCAGGGAACCTGGAGAAAACCCATGCAGACATAGGGAGAACATGGAAACCACACAGATGGTGGCCCAGCCAGGAATTGATATTTTTATTCTCATCAGTTAAAACAGCATCAAACAAAATGACACCTTGAGGACCTGCTATAGTAGAGCACTGAGAATAGAAGAAATGTATAGGAAGAGGGTGTTTTCCTTTACCCTACTTCTCAGCAAGAACTGGATGGCTCAGGAAAGTGATCAGGGTAAGTTTGATTCAATGGAGGAAGCTTCCAGTATCTCATCCTTCAATTTTGCCATACAGTTCGTAGATTGTTCCAGCAAATAGGGTACTAAAGAAGTGTGTGTATTTTAATATATCTGTATATATTTTATTGATTTCAGAGAGGAAGGGAGAGGGAGAGAAAGAGATAGAAATATCAGTGATGAGAGAGAATAATTAATTGTCTGCCTCCTTTACACTGGGGATAGAGCCTGCAACCCAGGCATGGGCCTTGACCAGGAATCAAACCGTGACCTCCTGGTTCATAGGTTGATGCTCAACCACTGAGCCACACCATTAGGCTAAAGGAGTTTTTTAAGAGGCAGAATGGGTGATAGTCTCCCCCAAGGGTGCTATAAATAGAATAGCTGCTTGAGCAAAGAAAGGTTTTCTGTGTATACTTGAGGGAACGGATTCTAAAATAAATTAATTGGTCCTGGCTGGATAGCTCAGTTGGTTAGAGCATTGTCCAAATATGCCAAGGTTGTAGGTTCAATCCCTGGTCAGGGCATATTCAAGAAACAACCAATGAATACATAAATAAGTAGAACAACAAATAGATGTTTCTCTCTCTCTCAAAAATATCCATCCATCAATCAATAAATTAATTAAAAGAATAAATAACCCACAGTCTATGCAGGGCTACACTCCCCACAGACCTCTGAGAGATACACGAGTCCGTAGGCCTTGGCCCATGTGCAAGAAGGACACAGGTCCCACCAATACTCTGGCAAACAGATGGAAAGAGAGAGAACACAGTCCACTGCAGGAGAGGGAGAGGAGAAGACGGATGCTCTGCTGGTTATGCCAGCTGAACCCAGGACCCAGGGGCAAAGGCTACTTGGTTTCCCCACCAGCAAAAGCAGGGGCAGTAAGATTCACTCCTGTCCTGGCAGAAGGGTTCATAGGATGGTGGGCAAACCTGGCTCCCTGCCCACTTGTCCCTTTCAGGGAGGGAGGAAGGTGAAGCTGACCAGGTACCTATTGTGGCCACGGCTCCAGTTACTCCGCCCTCCTGCCTACTCTGTCTGGGAGGGGAGGGGCCAGGGCTCCAGCAGAAGGTTGGGATGATGCGTGAGGCCTGGCTTCCACTCCGAGGGAAGAGGAAGGCGTGGTGTGTGGGAGCAGGAAATGGCCGGCTGCTGGGCTAAGGAGGGAGCATTGTAGCGGCAGGACAAGGCTGGTGTGGAGAGGACAGCCATAGGGTCAGAATCAGACATCAAACTCCACGGAAATGCTGCCGCATGACAGGACCTGGCTTTAGAAAAGAATTCCAGGCCGAAACTGGTTTGGCTCAGTGGATAGAGCATCAGCCTGTGGACTGAGGGGTCCTGGGTTTGATTCCGGTCAAGGGCATGTACCTTGGTTTCGGGCACATCCCCAGTAGGAGGTGTGCAGGAGGCAGCTGATCGATGACTCTCTCTCATCGATGTTTCTAGCTCTCTATCCCTCTCCTTTCCTCTCTGTAAAAAAATCAATAAAATGTATTAAAAAGAAGAAGAAGAAGAAGAAGAAGAAGAAGAAGAAGAAGAAGAAGAAGTAGAAGAAGAAGAAGAAGAAGAAGAAGAAGAAGAAGAAGAAGAAGAAGAAGTAGAAGAAGAAGAAGAAGAAGAAGAAGAAGAAGAAGAAGAAGAAGAAGAAGAAGAAGAAGAAGAAGAAGAAGAAAGAAAGAAAGAAAGAAAAGAATTCCAGGAAAGCAGCCCATTTGGAGAATTATGACTGTGGAAGCAAACTCGGGGCCCACAGACAGCCAAGAAAGTGAAGCCCCTTAAATGACAGCAGCTGGGGCACCACCCCCCAAGGGCTGATGGGGAGTGGGAAGCGATCCTAGCATGCACTGGATCTCTTTATCCAGAGACTGAGGGGGACGCTGAGCGCAGGCAGTCACTGATGGAGGTGACACTGAACACGCAGGCCTAGCATGCTGGCCTGGCCCAGAGGCCTGCCACGGAGGAAAAGGGACAGCAATCCAAGAGGCAGCCTCTTTGCCAACCCCCAGGCCTTGCCTTTCCTCCAACCTGAGCCAGGATAAAATTCACAGGAGACAGACAGGCTGGCCCTGCCTGGCAGGGCTTTGCGTCTGCCATAGCACAGGCTGGCCTGGGCCCAGAGCCTACCTGTTGCTAAATCCAGATTCCTGAGGTGCCAGTTTCCTTGTGTCTGGCCGTAGGCTCAGTTGGCTTTTTGGACCCTGTGCTGTGGCCTCAGAGGGCCTTAGGGATGAGGAAGCAGGCAGAGCCGGATCTTAGCTAAGGTGTTACAGGTAACAGGGCCACACGTAGGGGGCAGATATCCAAGGGGAAGGAGACTGTCGAGGACTTGGGGCCCTGCGGCCCCTCCCACAGCCAGGAAAACCCTCCCAGTATGCTCACGGGGGTGGTGTTCCATAAAGACAGGCGCACAAAGGGGAGCAATGGTGGAGGCAACCTGGGGTCTCAGCAGCCTCCGTGGTCCCAGGGCTCCTGCTGAGACCATCCATCCAGACTCCAAGCTCCGCCAGGCCCACCCCCACCCTGTGGTTTGCTAGCATAGCTAGAGAAGACAGCCACTCAGTGGGGGAACTCGCTGCTCACAAATATTTTCTTTTTAAAAAATATATTTCATTGATTTTTTACAGAGAGGAAGGGAGAGGGCTAGAGAGTTAGAAACATTGATGCGAGAGACACCGATTCAGCTGCCTCCTGCACACCCCTTCATGGGGATGTGCCCGCAACCAAGGTACATACCTTTGACCGGAATCAAACCTGGGACCTTTTAGTCCGCAGGCCGACTGAGCCAAACCGGTCAGGGCCACAAATATTTTCATACCCTAACAGTTAGTCAGTGGTCGGCAAACTCATCAGTCAACAGAGTCAAATATCAACAGTACAACGAATGAAATTTCTTATGAGAGCCAAAATTTTTAAACTTAAACTTTATAGGTAGGTACATTGTTATTAACTTAATTAGGGTACTCCTAAGCTGGCCTTTGCTAAAAACTCAAGGGGCCAAAGAGCCACCTGTGGCTTGCGAGCCGCAGTTTGCCGACCACTGCCCTAATCATTTCAACCTCATAATGTGCCAGATGTGTTACCATCCTCTGAGAGGTCACAGATAATTAACTAGAGATGGCTGGCGTCCCTGGGCAGTGACCATATTTAACCACTAATGCCTGGCATGTAAAGGGGCTCAAACAGTGTGGACGGAATGAAGGAGGGACTTGTCCCAAGTCACCTGGCAATGACAGGTGGTGTGACGGAGCTTCAGCCTCCGGACTCAAACCCGGTGCCCTGTCCACCGTCCCCATCTCCTCCCACTCAGGATGCTGGAGGAGAGAAGGCAGGCGGACTGCAGACTGTGGCCAGGCCCAGGAGGCGGGAGGGAGCTGGCCGCTGTGCCAGGTCAGAGTATGCGAAAGAGCCCTGCCTCTGGACACTCTGAGTCATATTTAAGGGAAAGCCTCCCACTGCGCTCTCTCCGGTATATTCCCTCTGCTGGGGTGCGGGGCCTGGAGGGAACTCTGCACCATCCGGGGAAAACTGAATTCATGCCCAGCCGGTCTGGCTCAGCGGATAGAGTGTCAGCCTGCGGACTGAAGGGTCCCGGATTCAATTTTGGTCAAAGGCGTATGCCCGGCTTCATCCCCAGGAGGCGGCATGCAGGAGAGGCTGATCAATGATTCTCTCTTATCATTGATGTTTCTCTCTCCCTTCCTCTTTGAAATCATTAAGAATATTTTTTACAAAAAAGGAGGAGGGGGAGGGGAGGGGGAGAAGGGGGAGGAGGAGGAAAGAAAACTGAATGTGTGTCCAGCTGCCCCTCTCCTGGCTGGCTCCACGGGCCCAGGGCCGAGCAGGCTGACCCCGCCCGGGGGGCCGGCGGCCCGCAGCGCCCTCTAGCGCGGGCGGCGGGTGAGCGGCTCCCGGGCGGCGGGAAGCGGGATTGGGGGTGCGGGAGGCGGAGCCAGAGGGCGGGGGAGCCTGCGAGAAACTGGCGGCCTTCGGCGGCTTCCCGGCCCGGGAAATGAGCCCCGGTCCGCGGCCGCAAACAGGAAGCGGAGCTGCAACAAAGAGCGCGGGGGGCGGGGGCGGGGGCCGGACCTCCGGGGCGCGGGCGGCCGCGGCAGGTGGAGGGCGCGGGGCGCGCACCGCCTTCTTCCGCCGCCGATCGCCTCCGGGCCGGAGGGATCCGCCGGGCCGCGGGGTCGAACCGGGAGCTGGACGCGAGGGAGGGCGCGGCCGCCCCGGGAAGCCGGCGGGACCTCCCAGCGCATCCTCCCCGCGGGACGGGACAGTCATCGCGCCCGGAGTGAGTCACTTCCCCCCTTTCCCGGAATGCGGCGGCCCGGGGGGTGAGGAGGGGCCGGCCGCGGGTCCTGGGGACCCACGCGGAGACGGGGGTGCTGCAGGGAGGGGAGAGCCCGGGGGTCCCCTTAGGGGTGGAGCATCCATACTGCCCTAGTTTGCTCCAGTGGCTTCCTTTAGCTGGAATCGGGGGAGGTCGGAGCCACTCCTTTCTTGTACCCCTGACCGGTCTGACCGGGCCCTGTGGCAGCAGAGGGCACCGGGGCTGAGCAAGCAGGATAAAGGCATTCATTCTTTCTTCTGCACAGCGTCTCCCTGACTCACCTCCCTGCAGTGAGAGCCAGGTGTTTCCCAGCCACTGGCCCTGGAAAAGCAGCTGTCCTCAGAGCTGGAGGTCACTGTGGGGTCAGACTTATCCTGTGGGCAGGGCTGCCTGCCTCCTGGCTGCTAAGGAACTGCTACGCTCTGGATTCTCTTGTGAAACACCCGTGCTGATTACACATGGGCATCTGCTAAGCCCAGCGTGCACTCCACCGTGAGCCTAGAGCCGTCACCTGGCCTTGCTCCTGCCAAGCCCGGGAGCCCTCCTGTGCCCCTGGACACTCCATCAGGAGGGTCTTTGGGGCCTTACCTATGAGAAGGGGCTGGACCCCCAGGAAGGGACCTGGGAATCCTGGGGAGAGAGGGGCTTCCACTGAGGTCTGTTCACACCCCGAGGGCCTGGCCAGCTCCTGCCATGTCCACAGCGGCAGAGACTGGCATGAGCTACAAGCTGGAGCCGCCCAGACCGCTTTCCCCGGAAAGCTGGTGTGGTGGGCTCTCCCAGCTCTCTGTCCAGGGACGTGGTCGACAAACTGCGGCTCGCGAGCCACACGCCGCTCTTTGGCCCCTTGAGTGTGGCTCTTCCACAGAACACCACGGCCTGGGCGAGTCTATGTTGAAGAAGCGGCGTTCGAAGAAGTTTAAGTGTAAAAAATGTGACTCTCAAAAGAAATCTCAATCGTTGTGCTGTTGACTGATGAGTTTGCCGACGACCGGTCTAGGGCAGCAGAGCCGGCGAGGGGTCAGCCGGCCAGCGCTCTCCAGGGCTCGGAGGCGCTGGCAGCCCGTGCCGCCCAGCACGGCCTCGCGGTGTGGACGTGCAGGCCTGCGGGTGTCCTACCTGTCCCCCACATGGGAGCCTCGTCATCTGGCCTGCGTGTCCCAGCCCGGTTTCCCCCGCCCCCCAGGGTCCGGGAGCCGCTTTCCTGTTTCATTTTGGGCAGGAAGAGTGAGGTCGTGTTGTTCTTCCCCCCGCTGCCGGCTCGGCTGTGGGAACGGTTCCCTGAATGCTTTCCTGTTTGATACCCTGTGTGTGCAACAAGGGAACAGGGACCAGCGAGGGGGCGTGGAGCTGTGCGGGCCGGGAGTGGGCTGAGCCCGGTCTCTGGCTCCCTGGGCTCTGGCGCAGGCACCCAGATTAGGGGCAGGCGAGCTGTGTGTGTGGCAGGGGAAAGAGGGAAAAGGAGGCGAATAGCACTGCATACACGGGGACTCCACTGGGAGCTTCTGGAGGCTCTGTTTTGCCTTCCTGTGGACAGGCTGAGCCCTGGGAGCATCTGCTCAGCTTTCTGTCAATGGCTCTCCCCCCGCCCCCGCCCCCCCCCCCCCCATCATTTGCTCTCCATGGGGTATGTCTGTGGCTGTAAAAAGGACTGTGGCAGCCTAGGACCATTCTGCACCTGAGAGGAAACTAGGCATAAAGTTGAGCCTGGCAGTTCCCTCATTAGTGTCTCGGCCAAAGAAACCTGGACTCAGGAAGGCCACCCTCCCCTCCTCCTCCCCTCCCTGCTGCCCAGGTGCCCAGACTCAGCTCTTGTCCGGCTGCAAGGAGGACAGGCCAAGGCGAAGCTCCCCTCCCCCAGACCGGCGCCCGCTGGGGCGGGAAGAGAGAGCGGTGCCAGTCCCCCTAAACCCCGCCTCGGCAGGAAGGAGGACCAGATTCTCCGTGTTCAGAGCCTCCATTCCCCAACCACGGAATCCTTTCAGAAAGAGGGAAACAGGCAGGACTGTCCTCTTCCCCCAAACGCCTGTACCCCCCAGGCCGACTTTGGAGCCCATGAGCTCTTTCAGACTTGAGAGAAGAGGGGGACGGATTTAGGTCAGAGGGCACATCACCCGAGGAGGGCTGGGAGCACAAGGAGGACGGAGAGCCACAGACAGCCTCCAGCCGCCAGGCAGGGAAGGCGGCCGAGGCTGGGGCCTGGATGGGCGAGGCCTGGGAGGGAGCAGAGCCTGGAGCACGGCGGGCCAGGCCCAGTGTGTGCAGAGGGCCAGGGGACACTCTGAGTGCGTACCACCGGCCGCAGTACGGGGAGCGGAGTCAGGCTGGGACAGGATTCCACTCGGCCATCACAAAGACAGGACCCGAGAAGTAATAAACTCCTATACACATCTGTTCCATATTATAAATACACATTATATACAAAATAATGTTATAAAATGTAGAAATGTCAGTGCTTCTGGTTCTTAAATTATCGAAATACTAGACTCCAAAATAAACTACAAAAAAAAACAAACAAAATAAAAACTCATATTATTGATTTCTGAAGATCCGCTAGGGGCAGTAGTGGGCATGGGGGGAGCTCAGGCTCCAGGCCACAGGAATGGGCCTGCGGGAGGAAAGGGCCTGGGTGATGACACCCCGATTTCTCCCTCCTGGCATTTCCAGCCTCACCGCCCTGAGCTCCCTCGTCGGGCCTGGCACCCTGGCTGGCCTCCACCTGTCTGCTCCCAGGAGCCCAGAGGCACCCAAAGCCAGAGGCTGCAGAAGCCAGGCAGGGCTTACCCGCGTTCTGCCCAGTGGGCCTGGCCCAGGGAGGGCTGGGTGGTGTTCTGAAGAAGGCCCAGACGCAGCGGTTGGAGGCACGTGGGCAGAAAGTGCTCCTCCCACTTTGGGTGCTCACCTCACCTGCAGGGCAACCCCTGCCAACAGCCACACCTGGTGGTTTCCTGGCCCCCGGACGGCCCTGCCCTGACCGGCCTCCTCTCTCCTCTCTGATCCGGACCCAGCTGTCACCACGGAGCCTGAGCCAAAGGCACTTTTGGAAACACAGATGCCAGCGGAGGCCGCGGCGGCTCCGGGCCCTGCGGGACCACTGCCACGCGCCCTGGAACACAGGCCGGACTCCGAAGGAGCCCTCTGAGCCCACGTGGCACCCCTCCTCCTCTCCGTTCCCCTGGCTGTGCGGCTGCCAATCTGATGCCAGGCAGACACCCAACGGTGCGGAAGGTACTGCATCTCTTGGCAAGTGCTCAGTCTGTCCAGTTCATGCCATTCCGTCTTCCTCCTGAGAGCAGCACGTTGCATATTAAAATGTCCCGTCCAGGATGCAATGTAAACAATGCAGAAGGAAGGTCCAGCCGCGGGGCGAAGCTGGGATGTCCTGGGAGGCTTCTCCTTATACCTGGGGAGCACGGGGAGGGTGGGAGAGTGGGTTACCTGGCGCACAAAGCCCCCCCGCCGTGGCCGCCCTGGGCCTCCCTGGGAGAAGCCAATAGGGCGGACGGGGTGAAGGGGAGGTAGGGCAGCCCCCTGATCTCCTGTCCCAGCACGGGCACATGCCTGGGGGCCTGTGCTCGTAAGTGGGCCAATGGAGGCGGCCAGGGAGAAGGGGCAGGAGGCACAGGCAGCCACCCGTGCCCGCCGGCAGCTGGGAAGCAGCGCCCGGGAGCTGGCCGGGTGCCAGGCCGCCGGGCCCCGCGCTCACAGCGGGAAGAGACCAGGCAGGGCTCACCGGCACAGCTCCTGTTTCACACCCGCTGTTGCAAGGAGACGAGCAGGGACCCGAGAGCCACGGAGCCTGGCCTGCCAAGGAAGGGTCCTGACCCACCCAGAGGGGCCCCCAAGGTCAAGAGTGCCCAGGCCACTGTCCCAGCCCCGAAGGCAGGCAGGGCCAGGCGGGAGGGGCAGGCGAGCCCCGCACTCACCTCGGTGGCAATGACACATTCGTTCCTCTCCTCTGATATCAAACACACGGACTGATACATGGAGTCCCTGGGGGAGCATATCGCTGATATCCGACACTCCGGCTTTTCACTGAGGGAACACAAGACCGGTCGCTGAGGGAGGTATGGGGAGAGGGCGGGGGGGGGGGGGGGGGCACTAACCCGGACCCTGGAGAGCCAAAGGGCACTGGCAGGAGTGGCTCTGGGAGGAGAAGACACAGGGACTGGGGATGCCCAACATTGGCCAGGGGGCAGGTAGGAACCCCGGTCTTATCCGAGGGTCCAGGCCTGGCGAAGGCCAGCACTGCCGCTAGAGGCAAGCCGTGACAGAAAGCCGGAAGTCCCAAGAGGCACAATGTGGGCACCTGACCTTGTGAATGAATGAATGAATGCATGCATGAGAGGGACAAAGACCCCTGGCGGAACTTTTGTTGGAAAATCAGTAGCAAAACCCCATTTGCTAAAGAGCCGGCAGTGGCTTGGTGCTGAGGGGGCCCAGCGGCCAGGCCCCGGCCTGCAGGCGCTCTCACCTGTGTAACCGCAAGGGCGCCTTCTCCCCTAAGCTCTTGTCGCTGTGGGAGAACTTCCCCAGCAGCGGCCCCCGCCCCAGGGGGCCTGGGGCCAGATTGTAGTCCAACGTGTGGTTCTGCTGTTTGCCACAGTTGGACTTGTCCAGGCCACAGTCCACTTCCAGCTCCTTCTTCTGGTTCGTGTTCTTGAGCTGGGCGGCGGGGATCAGGTTGTCCTTCTGGAAGTCCGACACGTTGTTCATGGCCTCCCTGCCGCCGCCGTCCGGCCGCCGGAGCCGCAGCTGCCGCACGGCCACCGCCACCATGCCCAGCAGCACCAGCACCACCACCAGCCCCGCGCCCAGGGAGACAGCCACCCAGGGGAAGCTGGGTGGCACGCTCACAGGGAACTCGCAGCGGCCGCCCGCGAAGCCGTAGGCACAGTTGCAGACGAAGCTGTCGGGGGCGCGGCCGGGGTAGCAGGTGGCCCCGTTGAGGCAGGGTCCCGAGGCGCAGGCGTGGGCGCCGGGGGGCACCTCGCACAGCCGGCCGGAGAAGCCGGCGGGGCAGGCGCACACCAGCCCGCTCTTCAGGTCATGGCAGGTGCCGCCGTGGGCACAGGGGCTGCGGGCGCAGTCGCTGATGCGGAGCTCGCAGCGGGTGCCCGTGAACCCGGGGCGGCAGCGGCACAGGCGGGCGGGGTCTCGGTTCAGGCACTGGCCCCCTGTGGGCACACACGGGGCACGGGTCAGCGATCGGCCGCTTGCGAGCCCCGCCGGTGCAGAGGGTGAGAGCCCGGGTCCTTCTGCCCAGGTCACAGCTCCCCACCGAGGGACCCTGCGCGGAGGGTCTGAGGCCCGGAGCGGAGGGGACCCTGGCTGCTGCGCCTTCGTGGGCTCAGGAATAAACACCACCAGCTTCTCCCGGAGCTTTACGGGAGAATCGGCCCGATGAGCGGGGGCCTGAATCTCAGCTGTCTCTAGCTGTGGGTCTGGCACCTGCTGCTTCACCTTTCCCTAAGCCTCGGTTTCCCTGTGTGTTAAGTTGGAGTCCCATGCTGTCCCCTCCACGGGAGACCCCTGAGGGTGAGGGGGGGTGATGCCTGAGGGCAGGCGCACATGCCTGGTGCATAGGAAATGTTCAAACAAATGTAAGTGTCACTGCTTCACCTAATCCTCACAGCCACGAAAGGCAGAGGCCAGGCCTTCAATTTCCCATCCCGTGACGGAGACCGTGGCCCCAGGGATTCGCTGAGTGACTAGCCGGACAGCAGACGCCATCGCAGCCCTCCCAGCTCCTTTCCAGCTCCCGGGGCTTCCCCGGGCACAGTGCGGCCACCGGCCTCAGCGGAGTCACCGGGAGGCCAAGGAGACAGATACCCAGCATGCTTTGCATCCCCAAAGATGCTGACCGTTCCCGGAGCCTTGTGCCACCCCAGGCTCGTGCGGCCGGCCGTGCAGCCAGGCGAGGTCTTCAGCAGCAGGGCCCCGCCTCCCCAGCCTCCCTGGGGGAGGACAGGCGGCTCCAACATCCCTTTCTCCAGCCCAGGGCTTCCTGAGGGGGGAGAGAGGCCACCCCAGCAGGGACAGGGCTCCGATGGGAATAGGAATAGAAGCCACTCAGGATACACGCCGCTCCTTCTCCTAAGGCCCGCACCCACTGCTAACCTGCTCCTCTTCCAAAGCTACCAGCTGACCCAGCAAGCCCGTCACCTCCCAGAGCAGAAGGGGGCCCAGGTCAGCCTGCCTGGGTGACAGACAAGGCCTCTCTCCTCTCCTGACTCTCCCTCGCCAGAAGGCTCTCAGGGCGGGTTAGCAAGACAGCAGGACGCACCGTTGGCACACGGGTTGCTGGTACACCTGTCCACTTTCTTCTCGCAGTTGGAGCCCGTGAAGTCGGGAGGGCACTCGCAAGCGTAGCTGGTGCCCTGGCTGCGCTCCCGGCAGGAGCCCCCGTTGAAGCAAGGGGAGTTGGCGCAGCTCAAGCTGCTGGTCTCACAGTGCGCGCCGTAGTAGCCCGGGGGGCACACGCAGTGGTAGCCGTCCTCCTGGTCCTGGAGAGACGCCAGGAAAAAGGGCCGAGGTCAGGCGCTGGGGCGGGGGTGTGCGGCGGGGTTAGCTCCCGCATGCCCCCAGGGCCTGCCTGCGGCCGCCTGGAGTGAGAAGGCACGGGAACCACCCGGCCAGACCCCCCGCGCCAGCCTGGGCCTCACCTTGCAGCTGCCTCCGTTGCGACAGGGGTTTCCGTCACACTCGCTGAGCTTCAGCTCGCAGTCCACGCCGGTGTAGCCGGGGCGGCAGGTGCAGGTGTAGCTCCGCTGCCCGCTGTTGGAGCAGGTGGCCCCGTTCTTGCACGGGGAGTGGTGGGTGCAGTAGTTGAGATCTGCAGAGACAGGAGCCGGCCAGCTGAGCAGAGCCAGGGAATCAGCCCCACCTCCGGGCTGCTTGCAGTGTGCGTTCACTGCCTGTGTTTGGCCCCGAGGCCCCGGCTCAGTGTTCGGGGGCCCCAACACCCTTCCTCCTCCCCAAAGGAGTCCTGAATTGAAGCACCTGGACGCATACGTGGCCAGTGCAGCCAGTCAACGCTGAAAAACACAGGTGACAGCCGCCTGCCGGGTGAGCTCACAGACAGCGCAGGCAGGGTAGAAGGTAGGCGAGGAAGAGGAGTGGAGGGCACGGCACGTGTTTAGGAGGAAGGCAGAAAAGGCTTCGCGGAGGAGGGGAGGCTGAGAGAAGCCGCTTGAACAGGTGGAGATGGTAGAGAGCCACCGTAAGCAGTGACGACATTTTTTTTAAAGGGGAATTCATGAGGAGGGTATTTTGAAACGTAAGTGTTTGTTTTCCTATTTGGGAAGGACAGGGAGGGAGAACCAGACAGAACAAATATTGGGACTGTGAGGGCTGTATTTGCATGCGATGAGTATATGACTGTGTCACCTGTGAGCAAATGTGGGCAGAGGAGAGAGAACACGCTTGTGTGTGTCTGTGTGTGTGTGTGTGTGTGTTTGCCGGGAGGGGTAGAAAGCAATACGCCCACAAAGAATACAGGGGCTGAATTCTGAGCCCTTGGTGCCGGCGAGGCAGGGCCTGGGCAAATTCTTTCCTGGCAAGCCCTCTGCCTACCCTACCCAGACTTGTGCTGGTGTTTCCATGGCAGCAGCCACCCCATTTGCCCCTGAAAACGGGAGGCACATGCTGCAGCTGGCTCCCAGGATGAAAGAGATAAAGGAGCCCTCCTCCATAGCTGGAGCTGGCAGACCCCAGCGCGGCCCGAGGAGCGGCCGGACCCGCCAAACACCAGGAAGAGGCAGTGTGGGCTCGGGCAGCTGCCTGGCAAGTGCAGCCGAGGATGAACAAGGGCGACTGTTCCTGCCCACACTGCAGAGTCAGTTAGATGCCACTCCGCCCGGCGCCCGCGCACACGGCCTCAGGCAGCTGGTGGGCACACCTCACCAGACAGCTGTGTAGGGGAGCACTGCTCAAACAGCCCCGGCAGGTAAGCAAACACTTAGGGGGTTAATAGGTAACTGAGGTCGAAGGAGGAACTAAGCCCAGCATCCCTCTCTCTATCTGGCCTTACTAGAATTTTTTTTTTTTTTTTAATGTTTTTGTTGATTTGAGAGAGAGAGGAAAGGAGAGGGAGGGAAACAGAAACCTCCATGAAAGAGGAACCTGATGGTCTGCCTCCTGAACGCGCCCGTACTGGGGATCGAGTCCACAACCCGCACATGTGCCCTGACTCTGACCTCTTGCGCTTGGGACCACGCTCACCCACCTGAGCCACACCCGCCAGGGCATGGCCTTACTAGGATGTGTGAGTGCAACCTCAGTTGTCACCCTCTGGGCTTCTCCAGCCACCCTGCCTCCTCAGCAGCGGACGAGAAGCACCCCCAACTTATTCTAGGCTGGTTGTGAAGATCTGTGAGAGCCCCAAGCTCCCGGAAGGATAAGGGAAAGCCAGCTCGGCGGTCACCCCGTAAGAAGGGCCCAGGTGATACCTCTGTCCCCCCCCCCCCGCTTGCCCATCTCTCCCACCCCCTCTGCACCCTCTCTTTGCCCCCACTCACCCTGGTCACAGAACAGGCCGCCCCAGCCCTCCTCACAGGTGCATTGCCAGGGGGTGGTGCAGGTGCCGTGGCTGCAGCCGTGGTGGGGGATGCATTCGGTGCACAGCCGGCCCTGCCAGCCCGGGCGGCAGCTGTGAAACAAAAGGAAAGCTGAGGTGAGCTGGTGGCCTGGCCCAGGGATGTCCCTGGCCCACTTCCTGTCCCCTACTCACGTGCACTCCCCCGGCTTGCTGCAGTAGCCGTTCTGTTCATGGCAGCCAGAGAGGCAGACGGCTGAGGAAAGAGAACAGCGCTGGGTGAGGGTGGGATGCCAACGCCTCTGGGCCCTCTCCCCCTATCCTGGCCTTGGGGGTGCCCCCAGCTCTCCTGGCCTCACGCCCCACTCCTGGCCTCTCAGAGGACCCATCGGTGTCTGAAAAGGTGGCACTGGGAAGGAGAGGCCCGGCTGGATGCGATGCACTAATGGGATCCTCACAGGCTTTGGCACCACCGGGAGGAGCTCTCAGACCTCAGACCTGTCCTAAGCACCCCCAGCTGTTCCCGAGGCCCAGCGAGTGAGGAGAAGACACGTTTGGTCTGTTTTTTTGCTCAGCCCGCCCCTCCCCCCCCCCCCCAGGCAAGCGGCAGAGAACTTGGCTGCTTACGCTGTTCGCAGTACTCCCCAGTCCAGCCCGGCAGACAGGCCAGGCTGCCGTCTGGCTGGCACACGTAGTGGCCGAAGTGGTCATTGCGCTTCTTGCACAGGCGTGAGCAGCTGTCCCCGTAGTAGTTGTCGCTGCAGATGACGCGGTACGAGTAGCGCAGCCTTGTCGGGAGAGGGTCGGTCTGCTCGTCCAGTAACCAGTTCTGGCCCACCGCGAGGGAGCCCTGGATGGTGATCTTGCTGATGAGCGCGTTTGGTGGCATGGCCTCTGAAGGGGCAGAGGGCCAGGTCAGGGAAGGGCAGCCTGTCCCCACGGGTGCCAGCAGCTGCTGGTTCAAACCAGTTGTCCAGATGACCCCCACCTGCCAGCAAGCACAGTCCAAAGGAACCCAAAGGTCCCTCTCCTTAGCTGCCCTGTGTGTGTGCCTGGGCAGGGGGCCTGATACTACTCAAAAGGGGGACAAGAGCCCTAGCCAGTCTGGCTGGGTGGGCAGAGAACAACCTGCAGACTGAAGGGTCCCGGGTTCAATTCCAGCCAAGGGCACCTGCACGCGTTGAGGGCTTGATCCCCAGTAAGGGGTGTGCAGGAGGCAGCCCATCAATGATTCTCTCTCCTCATTGATGTTTCTATCTCTCTCTCCCTCTCGCTTCCTCTTCTGAAATCAATAAAAAATATTTTAAAAAAACAAAAGGGGGACAATAGAAGGATGTTAAGATATCCTAGTGTTCTGGAAGCAGATAGGCAGGGGAAAGAGGAAAAGAGGTCAAAATGGAAAATTAAAAAAAAAAAATCAGAAAGAAAGAAAAGCTGTGTAAGAGAGGACCCTGGGAGCAGGGGGTCCCCGGGTGCCCATGCAGGGGTCCTGCCCTCAGAGGTGGGTAATGCTTCTCTTTTTCCTTTTCAAAGTGAGAATTGTTGTGCTGCTGAAATATCCCTTTCCTCTGTGTCAGAACAACATCCCAAAGCCATTATTCCCTTTCCAAAGGAGCGGAATTCGCGAAAGGTGTAAAATACAGGAAGGGGCCCGTCAGCGGCGCTGGCAGCCTCGGCCTTTCTCACCGCCGTGCTCCCCGCGTTCCCACGCCAAAAATAACCCGCAGGAAACGCAATTGTGCTCGGAGTCCAGGCAGCGGGCGGAATCCGAGCGGCCAGCGCGGGGCGCAGCTCCCGGCCGAGCTCAGCGTCCGGCCCCCCGCCCCCTCGCCCCGCACTTCCCCTGCCTGGCCGGCACCTTAACCCTTTCGGCGCTGCGCCGTGTCGCCCCCCAGTGGCGGCGGAGCGAGCTACTCACCTGGCCCCAGGTCCTCTCCGGGCGCGTGCCAAGCCTCGATGATGAGCGAGAAGGTGCCCTGGGAAGCCGGGAGGAGGGGGATGGGAGGGGGAGACAGAGAGATAGCGAGATGAGCACGGGGGTGGTGGGGTGCCTGGTGGCTGCTGCCGGTTTAATTAATTTAATTGCAGGATACAGTTACCGCGCCCGGGTCAACCCAACGGGTCTGCGCACCGCCTCGCGCGCGAGCACGAAAGGCGAGAGGAGCGCCCCGGGCGGGAGGAGGGCTGCAGGATGGGGGAATGCACACGAGGACCTTTCGGAGGCGGGGGGCGCACGGGGGTGATAGCAACCACATCCCAAGAACTGGGCGGAGAGAGGGTGTAGAAGTGGGGAAGGGAGACTGGGGAGAGCCTTTCCAAGGATGGGGGCGGGGGGGGGGGGTTTGAAAGAAAGGATCAGAAGAGAACGCCCCTGGTTTTGTTTTGTGGGAGAGCAAGGACATCTGGGGAGAAGGCTTTGGTACCAGGGATCCCCCCCCTCCCCTCTGGGTTTTCGGGACCTCGCAGCGCGCCCAGGCTGTGCTCACCGGCCAGGTGAAGTTGAAAGGCAACTGGAGAGGGTTGCGTCCGCCGCCGCTGCTGTCGTCCCCGACCACGAAGGAGTTGGTGCCCAGCACAGGTGTGGAGACGCTGCCGAAGGTGCAGGGCCCCGGCGAGACGACGGCTTGGAAGTGCTTGAGGCAGACGCGGAAGAAGGTGCGGCAGCCGGGCTCGCAGGGCAGCCCGCTGGCCAGCACGCCGCGCTGGTTGGAGAACTCCTGCAGCTGCAGCTGGAAGACGCCGGAGCCGGCCGCGCGCTGCGCACAGGGACCGGGGAGGGGGCGTCAGCTCGGCGGGCGCGGAGCGCGGCGGGAGGGGGCGGAGGGGGCGCGGGACGTTACCTGCGGACAAAGTGCCACCAGCAACAGTAGCGCCCAGCCAGACGCGCTACTGGAGGCGGCTGCCATTCCCCGGGGCGTCGCTCTCTCCGCCCGCCCGCCCTGAAGCTGGCTCGGTCCGGGACGCCGCCTCCCCGTGCGTCCCCCCGCGGAGGAGTCTCTGAGAAGCCAGGCTCCGCTCCGAGGCTCCCTGCCGCCGCGGCTCCCCGCTAGGTCCGCTCAGATCGCCGCGGGAGGTAATCCAGGTGAGGGCGGCGGGGCGGCGGCCGCGCTGAGGAGGTGTCCTCCGGCTGATCCCGGGGCTGCAGGCCGGCGGGTGCCCGGGCGCGCTGCACGGAGGCGGAGGGAGCTGCTGCCGCTCCCGGCCTCGGGATCCCAGCCGCGCTCAGCGCCGCTACTGAAACCTGCGCGCCCGGGAGCCTTCCTTATATACATTGGCTCCTCTCCTGGCTGCCTGTCACTCTCCCCTCCCCTCCCGGCCTCTCGCCGCTACAGCCTCAGCGCCGCCGGGAGGGGGCCTCCGCCCCCGCCGTTCCCCCTCCCCGCCAGCCAGTCAGGCTCAGGTCCCCGCCCATCCGCGCCGCTCGCAGCCCCTGGGTCCCCCAGCTCCGCGCGTGCCGGGAGACCGGCCTCCGCCGCCGCGGAGCTCAGCGCGGAGCCCGGGCAGGGGGAGAGTGGGAGGAGGGCCGGGGTGGATGCGAGGAGGGCCGGGGTGAACGGGACGGGAGCGGAGCGGGCGATTCCGGGACGGGAGTGGGGGCGGAGACACGAGGGAGAGTCCTCGGGTGCACGGCGCCCGCAGCCCGCGCTAGTCACCTGCTGCAGGTAAAGAGGACTTATGTCGGGAAAGCGAAACCAGAGCTACAGGACTCCGGTTTCCTGCTTCTTCAGGGAGCTTCTGGAGCCCGTGCCTGACCGGGCCTCCCTCCCCGCCCCCCCCCCGCGCGAGCGCCCACCCACCGCGCCGCCCGGGCGCAGCAGGGAAGCCGGCGGGAGCTCGGACCCTCCCGGTGGCCGCTCGCCGCCTGGAGAGAGGCCAAGCGTCCGAGGGCTCTGCGCCCTCCCTCCCTCCACCTGGTGGGTGTCTCCCTCCCTCGTGGCGGGGGGTGGGCGGGGTGGGGGGCGGGGGGCGTGTGCAGCGCGTGCCTGTCCCCTTCTGTCCCCCTCCTCCCCCGCCGGCGGCGCGTGCCAGCCCGAAGGCGCGCGGTCCCCGCGGGGGAGGGGGCGTGGCCCAGAGGTGGGCGCGGCGGGCGTCAGCTGTATGCTAATGAGCCCGGCCACGCCCCCTCCATCACCTGGCCCCGCTCTGCCCGGCGCCCCCCGCCCCCCCGCCGGCCCGCCGGCGTCCCGACGCTCCGCCGGTGCAGAGAGGAACTCTCCCGGCTCCGGAGCGGATTCAAGTCCAGGTGAAGGGCTGCGGCCGGGCCAACCCGGCCCTCTCCTCCTCGGCGGAGCTGGAAGCCCTCGGACTCCAGGGTTTAGTTTCGGGAGTCTCCCCGGCGGCCCCACTTCTCCGGGCGGCGGCGGTGCAGCTGCTTTCCCGGAACCTTGCGTGATCCCCGGGGACCTGAGCTCGGGGAAGGCCGGCTTCTCCCAATGGGGGAAGGGGGAATGAGGGGGTGCAGGAGAGCCCTCTCTCTCTCTTTCTCTCTCCCCCCCCCTCTTTCTTTCTCTCCCTCCCCCCCTACGCTGAGGGCGGCGGGATGGGGGGAGGACCCCAGTGGCTTCAGCTGTCAGCCCTCCGGAACGGCGATGGCTGTCGTCGGGCGATAAGATCGGGGCGGGGGGAGCTGGGACGCGGTGCGGGCCCGGGAGAGGCTGAGGGGGGCTCGGAGTGGAGCCCAACAGCTGCCTGTGCCGAGCACGGTCTGATCCTTTGACGCGGGGTGGTGGTGAAGGACGGGAGGTGGAGGGTGAGAGAAACAAGAGGCTGAGAGCGTGGGCTGGGGGAGGGGCGAGGTGAAGAGCCGGGCTCCGGGGTCCCCCACGCACGGCCACCCCTCCCAGCCACCATCTGGCGCGAGGGGTTTGGCGTGGGGAGCCGCGGTGGGGCGGGGGCCGGCAGATGGGCCCAGGCTGCGCTCCAGAGTTAATGTAGGTTATGGGCAGGCGGAGGCCCCAGGCCCTGGGGATGCCTCCCAGCCAACCCGGCAAGTGGGGTTTCCATCTTCTCTCTGCCACACTCGGTGGGTCCCTAGACCTACCCAGGGTGCCAAAGAGCGGCCTTCGGCGCTCCCCGAGCGAGCGGACACCCAGCCCCCCCTGCGTCTTGTCCCCTTACCCCAAGTCCTGGCCTGGGGACTCAGGAAGGCTCTGCTCTTCTCTGGCGCTGGAGACTCCAGCCCCACAGGGTGTGCTTAGTACCTGGTAGATCTGAAACACTCTCCTCATACACGCCGGACTAACATGTCCAGAAGCTCTTGGCACACAAAGACCAAACAAAAGCATCACCATTTTCCTCAGAGGCAGGAGACGCAGAGACCCTCTCACCTGAGGAGGGAAGACATCACCACCGATTACGAAGCACCTGTTTGAAATGAATTATCCCACCGGGACTCTGCCGCCCGCTCTGGTACCCACTTGAGCTCCAGCTTTGCCCACTTTTTTATTAAGTATATTTTTATTAATTTCAGAGAGGAAGGGAGGGGGGATAGAAACATGGATGAGAATCATTGATCAGCTGCTTTCTGCACGCCCCCTACAGAGGATTGAGCTGGCAGCCCAGGTATATGCCCTAACCAAAATCGAATTGTGATCTGGTTTGTAGGCTGAAGCTCAACTACTGAGCAACACTGGCCGGGCAAGCTTTGCTCACTTTTGCTGAGCAGGAGGGGCAGACTGGGGGGCAGGAAACCGAAATTTGAAGCCTCCACATCTGGGGCTCTCCCCACTTTTCTCCCACTCCCAGCGTGTGGGCAGGAGTGAGTCCTGGAGGGTCCCAGGAACAGGAGGCTGTGAGGTGAGGGGAGGCCGGACGGCTCAGTGGGTTGGACCCAGATGGATGTCTTCTGACCCTGCCAGTAGGTAGACAGACGCTGGCCCCACCGACCTCCGCCTGCGGCCAGGGCTTCAG
Organism: Pipistrellus hanaki; assembly: GCF_964339955.1. Taxonomy (NCBI): domain Eukaryota; kingdom Metazoa; phylum Chordata; class Mammalia; order Chiroptera; family Vespertilionidae; genus Pipistrellus; species Pipistrellus hanaki. The sequence continues at coordinate 62,281,308 of NC_140503.1, forward strand.
TTCCTCACCCTAACCTCACCCGCCAGTGTGTTTGGAATCCTGAGCCGGAACCCGGTGCAGGCCAGCTTCATGCAAGACTCCACAGCCTCCTGCGGGGGGGGGGGGGGGGGGGGGGCTCTGCAGCCCTCCCTGCCTGCCAGCTGCACAAAGCCCCCAGCAGGCAGCACCCGCACCCCCTGGCCTGAAGCTCCAAGGTTATCTTCCAGCCCTGCCCTCAGACTGACCCCGGGTTACTGGGGTGCGACAAGGGTTCCTCCCCACTGGGCAGCCCATCCCACTCCCCAGCCCCCCCCTCCGCCCCCCCCCCCCCGCCCCAGCCCTGGGACGGCGTTCTCCGCAGGGCAAATAGCACAGGTAGGAGAGCAGGGGGTGCGGAGGCGGGGAGCAGGCCTGGTTGGGGGGGGGGGGCACTTAAGCCCCAGGAGTGCCTCTGCGGTCGCCGCCGAGCAGGGGCCACGTGCAGGGAGCGGCGGCTGGGGGAGCAGCACAGAAGGCGGGGAGATTTGCAAACTGTTGCTGCCACATGGCTGCTCCATTCGCTCCATTCACATTGAAATGAGGCCGGCGCGTGCCTCATCTGCTGCCGGGCGCTGCCACGCGTCAGCCCGGCCCCGCGTGCCAACTGGGGCAGTGGGGCTGGCAGGGCCGGCGGCCGCGGGGTGCAGCCCGGCCCCGGGGCGGGAGGCGGGCAGGGTACGGAGCCGAGCCACCCTAGACACTTAGGCGCCGCGGCTCCGCGGACCTTGGCCCCGCGAATGGGAGCAAGCCAAGGAGAAAAGAGCGAGGCCAACGGGTTTCGGAGGGGGCCGGGATCGATGCCGCCGCTCCCCGCAGATGCGCCCCGGCAGCGCTACTCTCCATCTGCCGCCGCTCGCACCTGCCGGTCAATAAATCGATTTTACAATTTAATGCAGCAGCTTCCCGCCAGCCGGGGACAGATGCCGCCGCAGAGCCAGCTCCCGCCCTCCCTCCCCTCCCCTGCCAGGGCCCCCAGTGGTTAGGGCCGGGATTCCCGCCCGGCCGGCGGCCCCCCGCGGGGCCCGGTTTGCTTCTCTCTGGACTCGCTTCGAGGAAATGCCGGCTCCGGGTCTTTCCCGCGGCGCCGAGCGGGTTCCCCACAGGACAGGCCTGAGCTGGCGGAGGAGAGGAAGATGATGGCGTGGTGGCCGCCTTGAGGACCTGCTAAGGGCTTCGCGGCGTTTGAGGAGGGGCGGGCGGGGCGGGGAAGAACGCAGCAGCTGACACAGGAGAGCCCAGTGAGGAAGAGGAAGGGCTAGGACCTGGGCATGGACACCACCGAAACACTGCGTCCTGAAGAATCTTCCGGAGGGAGACGGGGAGGGTTGAGGTGCCGAGTGTAGCCCTCTCCCCAACCTACTAGGAGTCTGCCCATAAGCTTGGCATGGACCCGGCCCTTGGCACTTCCCAACTGTGTGGTTTTGGGCTTGTTCTCCGCCCTCTACACTCCCCCCATGTCATTTATTCTGGGCTTGTATGTTAACTATGCTTCTTCACCTCCGTTTTCTCATCTGTACATTAGGATAATGGTGAGAGTGACCTGGAGGGGTGATTATGCCTTTGCAGGACCCCCCAAAACACATTAACTTCCTTTTTCACAGGTGACACCCTGAGAGCCAGGGGCAGACGTGGAGGAGAGGGAAAGGAAAAGAAGAGCTGAAGATAGTCATAGGGATGAGGCAAGAGGAGCAACAGGTGAGAGAGAGAGGGAGGGAGAAAAGCCAGGTGAGGCCCAGAAAGGAGATGGGCCGAGTGGAAACCCTCGGTCTGAGAGACTTGTGGGGAGAGGGTGTGTCAAGGTTCCTGGCTGGAGAGGAAAGCCGGGAGGTTTAAGAATGGGCTTGGAGCCCTAATTGGTTTGGCTCAGTGGAGAGAGTGTCATTCTCAGGTTCCATTCGGGTCAAGGGCACATGCCCAGGTTGCGGGCTTGATCTCCAGTAGGGGGCGTGCAGGAGGCAGCCAATCAATGATTATCTCTCATCATTGATGTTTCTATCTCTCTCCCACTCTGAAATCCTTCCTTCCTTTCTTCTTTATTTCTTTTTAAAAGAATGGGCTTGGAGAAGAGACAAGGTTTGGGAGAACCAATCGCCCATGGCCTTGGCCTTCCAGAAATGGCACTCTGCCAGGGCCAAATGCGGGTCTTGAGCTGATACTCCTCGTCCTTCACAGTGTGTTTCAGAGCAGACGTGTGTAGGAGGAAGAAGCCAACTGCTGAACTGCTCTGGCCATGGAGGCTGCTGGCCACTCAGGAGGCTCTGCCCTCCCCATCACCAAGGGGGCACACGGACTGGGCTGGACTGTCCAGTGGTCCATGATTCATGACCCAAAGGTACTATGGAAAGGATGTCTGAGGCTAGCCTGTGTTGCTCAGTGGTTGAGCATTGACCTATGATGGTGGATTCCCATTTGGGACACATGAATCGGGGGCAGTTGCCAGGTCACCGCCAATGAGGCCCCTTGCCTTCAGCCGGCAGGTCACCGCCCTGCCCCTCCTCTCTCTCCTCTCCTCCTGACCAGCACCCAGAGGCCTGGGCGGGCTTCCCTCCCACACCGCTCACAGCGGGCTCACACTCAGCTCAGGGGTCCTCAGCCTCTCCCCAGCCCATTGTCTCTGCAGCCGAAGCTGTTCTCGTTGGGAAGAGAGGGCCCTGTCCATGTCAGGTGACACCCTGAGAGCCAGGGACAGACGTGGAGGAGAGGAAGGCCCCTGACGGCGAAGGAAAGGAAAAGAAGAGCTGAAGGTAGTCATGGCGATGAGGCAAGAGGAGCAAAAGGTGAGAGAGGGAGGGAGGGAGAAAAGCCAGGTGGGGCATAGAAAGGAGATGAAGGCTCAAACCCCAGTAGGGGGCATACAGGAGGCAGCCGATTGATGTTTCTCTCTCATCATTGATGTTTCTCTTTCTCCCCCTCTCTCTCCCTCTCTGAAATCAATAAAAACATATTTTTAAAAAGAAAGAAAGAAAGGATGTCCGAGTGGGTGAGACCATTATGCATGAGTCAGAGAGCCTCCTCCAGCTCCTCCTGAACCAGGAAGGCCTCCCGCCTTCTCTCTCCCAGGTTCCCAGGAGCCCGAGGACCTCGGCTCACTCCGCTTACTCCGCACGCTAATGCCTTTGTCTTCTCCAAACGCCGGGGCAGGTGGCAACTGATAGGGACAGGGCCCTCTCTTCTCAGTGAGAGCAGCTTTGGCTGCAGAGACAATGGGCTCGGGAGGGGAGAGGCTGAGGACCCCTGAGCTGAGTGAGAGCCCCCTGGAAGCCCGCCCAGGCCTCTGGGTGCTGGTCAGGAGGGAAGGGGAGAGGAGGGGCAGGGTGGAGACCTGCCAGCTGGAGGCAAGGGGCCTCATTGGAGGTGACCTGGCAACTGCCCCCGATTCATTGCCAAACCCAGGGGATGCCTGGAAGGCCAGGGCCAAGAGCTATACAGCGGGTATTTCCAGCCACAGAGGAGTCCGGGGTTTAGGGCAGACTCCGCAGCAACTTTCCCAGAGCCCCTGGCTTCCCCTTCCCTAGCTCCTTCCTGTCCCCACCCTGGCCGAGGAGCAGCAGGCTGAGGGGAAGGGAGGGAAGGTTCGGGGAGGCCTCTGCATGGAGACCCTCAGCTCAGGCCTCACCGTTCCCTCCTGCCCAGGCCCCTCAGGGCACAGAGGAGAGGACTCTGGGGAGGGCTTGCAGGCCCGGAGAACGGGGCACAGGGTGGAGGCTCTGCTGAGAGTGACGGGGCCAGAAGAGAACCTTCTGCCAGCTTGAGCTGAGGGACAGGGTGGGTATGGCACAGAGCCTGAGTTGAAAGCAAAGGTTCTAGCAGCCTTGGTCCTAGATCCTGGATCGGCTGCCCTGCCCAGAGGTTTTCCTTCCTGTCGGAGACGTTCCCTCGCCCATTCGTCCTGCCCTGGCTGTGCTGGCCTCACTGTCCTCCCTTCACGCCCTCTCCCCGGCGTACAGCTCACTGTCCCCGAAACCTCTCTTTTCTGTCAACTGACAGGTGGGGCGTTCTCGCAGCCCCCCTCCCCCTCCCCCTCAGCCCCCTTTTCTGGTTTTCCATCGGCATCCAGGCCCACGTGTCCCCTGACTCCGGTGTCCCTGGTCCTGTGTGCCCTTCACCTCCCTCCACGGAGCAGCAACTCCTCTGGAGGAAACTCTGACCTCTCCTCACTTCTTCACACAATCTCTGACCTCTGATCCCAGGTGCCACCCAGGGCCTGAAGCCAGGCGGCTCGCCCTCTGCAGCAGCAGGAACCTGGGGGTGCGGGCTGCTCGGGCCATGGTTCCTGCAGCCCCCCGGAAGGAAGGGCCAGCCCGAACCAGAAAGTGCTGTTTCAGATGCTCGCACACGCAGAGAGAGAAACCAGGGACAGGTGCCAAGTCCGGGAACAGCTGCCTGAGCAGGCGGGTCCCTGCTCCCGGGAGAAGGCCGAGGAGGAATCTGACCGCCGTGGTCAAGTAGGCAAGGGGTCTTACGCAGGAGATGGTGACTGGCTGTCTCCCTCTTCCCCCACAGTCCGAATGAGAGGAAGCAGGCTCCCATTGTGGCAGGAAGGATTGAGGTTAGACACAGGGAGAACTTCCTGTGACAGCGCCTGGACGATGTATCCCAGCTGGTAATCCAGGCTGAACTCTCCCCTGGAGCTGATGAGGACTTCATGTTGGTGATTACTAATGAGTAACTACACTGTGATTAGCAAAGAACCTCCGGCCTAGAGATTTCTCCTTGTGTCTAGACTGTCCCCAGGGAAGAAATCCAAAGACACCCGGGAGGCCCCAGGACTGAGGCCTCCTCTCAGCCCCAGGGAGGTTTTTAGACCTTAGGCCGCTGTGAGCTAATGCCACTTTGCCTCTCCTGCCGAGCCCTCTGGCTGCCATGCTCAGAAAAGCAAGCCCTCTGGAGCTGTCCAGCCCAGAATGAACTTCCAGAGCAACTGTGAGTGCTCAGGGTCTCCAACACCAGGGAGCCAGCCTGGGCGAGCTCTATCCATTTAGAAATAGACAGGTTTCAACCCTCTTGTACCCACTCACCTTAGCCTCGTGAGTCTTGCCTGGGCATCGTGAACACGCCTTTTGCTGGAGCCATTCTGCCATGCAGGTCCCTGTGTCTCCCTGTGGCCAACTCCTTTCCTCTTGCCTCCCCTTCTCTCCTTTGTGGCTTCATTCCCATTGCCACAGTCCTTCTCCAGGTGAGGAGGAAGCTGGGGAGAGCTGGGGCAAGTCCATTAAGCTGCCATCAACAGAAGAGAACGCAGCCCTGGCCGGTTTGGCTCGGTGGATGGAGCCTTGGCCTGCGGACTGAAGGGTCCCGGGTTCGATTCTGGTCAAGGGCACATGCCTGGGTTGTGGGTTTGATCCACGGTGGGAAGCATGCAGGAGGTGGCCAACCAGTTATTCTCTCTCATCATTAATGTTTCTCTCTCTCTCTCTCTCTCTCTCTCTCCCTCTCCCTCTCCCTCTCCCTCTCCCTCTCCCTTCCTTTCTGAAATCAAGAAGAGAATGCAGGCAAAAGACGTTTCACCTGGGGCAGGGCACTGTGCTCCCTGGTTAGTTTTCCCGGGGCCTGTGTGTGTGGCAGGCATGCGCAGAGTTTGGGTTCATTGGTCAACCAGCTGTGGATGAGTCTACGATGGGTCCAGCACTGGGCTAAGGTCAGTGAGGCCAAAGGGAACATTGGATTCAACTCCTGATGCTCATGGGATGTGCAGATGAAATCAAGGCTCATAAAAGGAGTGTAACAACTTATAGAACGAGGGTTCAGAGAGGGACTGGGGCCTCAAGGGACAAAGGAGGCTCTGTGGGGGAGGGGGATTGTACCGGGCCTGGAAAATACAGCAGAACTGAGATGAAGAGAAAAGAGAGGCCCTAACAGGTTTGGCTCAGTGGATAGAGCATCGGTCTGTGGACCGAAAGGTCCCAGGTTCGATCCCGGTCAAGGGCATGTACCTTGGTTGCAGGCACATCACCAGTGGGGAGTGTGCAGGAGACAGCTGAATCAATGTTTCTCTCTCATCAATGTTTCTAACTCTCTATCCTTCTCCCTCTCCCTTCCTCTCTGTAAAAAAATCAATAATATATATATATATATATATATATATATATATATATATATATATATATATATTTTTTTTTTTTAAAGAGAGGATTCCTCGCAGGGGGGATGGGGAGAGGAAAAGGATCAGGTGGAAATGAAGAAGGTACAGCTGGAGTAACCTGCTATGTGGAGGGAGTTGGACCTGAGGTTAGATAGCTAGGAAATCCACTAGACAGGTGAACTCATACTTGACTGACGGCTGGAGGGAACCAGCTGGGTTTTGAGCAGAGGAGGGTATTAATCACCGTCTGGTTGTGGCATACAGGGTGGCTTGGAGCATGGAGGTGCAGCAGGAAAGCCGGGGGCAACCAGAGGCCTCTATGGCTGGTGGCCAGGTGCTCACCGATGCCTAGGCCCTGCCCCTGAGATGGCTGGCCCCTGAGAATGCCAGACCTCTGCTGACCAGGCTCATTGGTCCCTGCCAGCGGCTGTTCTCCCCGCTCACCCCTGCTTCCCAGATAGAGTCCTGCACAAATGACCGGCTCAGGGCTTCCCTGGCTCCTATCCTGAGATTGGGGCCCGCTTTGGCCATGCCTCTCTCCCAGCCAGCCCTCCCCCTGCCTCCCTTTTCTCTCAGAGGCCCAAGGCCCTGCCTGGCCGCCCAGGCTTGGCGGAAGAGGATAAAGGGCTGGCTCACCCACAGAGGGAGAGCAGAGGTATCTGTAAGGAATGAGCGGGGGCCCTGCATCCAGAGGCTCAGGGTGGGGTGAGCTCTCACGGGCACTTAGAAAACCCCATACTCTATAGTCCAGGGCTTGAATTCCTCCAGGGACAGACCCCCACCCCCAGGAGATAGTTTGATCCCTGTTGGTGAGATGGGTCTGGCCATAGGAAGGGCATCCTCTTGCTGATCTGCGAGTCCCGCTGTGGTCAGTGTGGGCTGGTGGTATGGGCTGGGCCTCACTGAGGGGCTTGTGGAATGGCTCTGCCAGAGGGAGGGTCCCCCAGCCTCTTAGGTCCAGGTGGCTCTGCTGGGTCCCCCACGCCCCCGCTGCGCCTGCTTGGCGCCCCGGGCTGGGGCAATCTAAGCCTGAGAAGTGCCAGTCCGTTCCCAGCTCAGCCCTGGGGGGTGGGGCAGCCAGGGTGAGGCCAGCCCTTCTCAGCCTCGCGGGGAGGCCAGGCTGTGGTCAGCCTGCCCGAAGGCCGGCCCTCCCCGCGCTGAGATCATCGCCCTCCGGCCCCCCTGGCAGCCCCCACCCCCAGCTGAGCTCACTGGCCTGGTCCTCTGGGGGACATTGTTGTCTCCGGCCCCTCCCCCGGGCTCAATGAGCTGTTTGTTGGCATGTCCGGCTAGGGCAAGGGGAGGGCGGGCACAAGACGCCCCGCACACAATGGGGATTCCGTCCATTCTGAGGTGGCTGCGGGAACCAGGCTGGCTTTGTCCCCGGGACCCTCATTCCCACCATTTAGCGGAGCCGGAACTCCAGGCGGAAGGCCCTGTATAAGAACAACAATGTCGTCACCCCGTCTGGGGGGGCGGGCGCTGCAGGCCAGGCCTCCGGGCCCGGGGGACCCACAGTCTGGGGCAGCCTGGGGGGCGCTTGGGACTGGTCTAGGACTGAGGCTGGGCCTCCATCTGAGGGCGACTCGGGAAGCAGATGGGCGCCCCCCCCATCCCCCCACCTGCCTGCCAGCCCATCTGCAGCCTGCACCGAGCATTGGAAGGGGCTGCCTGGCACACCCAGCTCTGCTCGGCTCCTCCACGGGCAGAGAGGATCCCTAGGGTGCATCCTGCAAGCCCCGCTGGAGGCCGAGCCACGGAGGGGCTGAGTGAGGGGGCGTCTGACCGGCAGGCCTTTCTGCATCCAACTGGGGCAAAGGCCTTTGTTCGGAGCGGGCTCAGCCCTGCCTCTGGGCCTCCAGCCCGGCCTGTCTGCCCCGTAGGAAGTGGCGCTGGCCTCTTGGACAACAAGTGTTTATGTTCCAGGGCGGGGGGCAGGGGCGGACAGGACGTCACAGAGTTTCCCTCCTGCCCGGGGCGGCAGCGGTTCTCACAGTCTGGGCACCGGTGACATCACCAGCCTTTCCTCCTCGGCCTGGCCTCCTTACCTCCTCCTCCCCTGCGCCCCGGGCTCTGACCGGGCCACACCGCTCTGGAGCTCCTGCTTCCGGCCTGCGCACCTCTGAGCGGCCGCCCCCCGGAGGGCCTGGAGAGCGGCCGGAAGTGTTAGCTCAGACCCCCACCACTGCCCTTGGCGTCCAGGCTGAGCCTAGGAACGGCCCTCCTGTGCTCGTTCTCACCAGAGCGGCCGGTATCCCGCCCGGGCCACTCCGAGTGCGGCGCTGGCCCTTTAAGGGTCTTGGGAAGCCAGAACAACAGGAAATCCAAACGGCCTCATTAGGCAGCTCGGAGCTCAGCACAGTAATTAGTGCCCTGAAAACAAAACAAGGAAAAGCAGGTGGTGGTGCCCCCCCTCAATCTTGGCTGCCCCTGGTGTGGCCTGTTAGTACCCAGAGCGAGGCAGCTGGGGTAGAGCCCCCCCCCCCCAAGCCCCCTCACCCCACGCTGCCGAAGCCTGCTGCCCGCTGCCCCGGCCGAGAGTCAGAGCCTGAGCCGCTGGGGAGAGGCTTCTCGGCCAACTGTTTCCCCCTGGAGGGACGGGGCCCCAGGGACACGCACGGCTTCCCCTCGCCCCAGCCAGGTGGCGGCTTGTCCGTGCATCTTCCACCTGCTTGGAAGGCTATGGTGGGGGCTGGGAGCCGGCTGGGCTCCTCCAGAGGGAAGGGGAGACCCTGTGAGGCCCAGGCCAAGAAGGCCCCTTAGGAGGAGGGAAAAGCCTGCTCCGGGGCCCTGCCTCTCAGGCTCTCGGGATCCTTAGGTGGACGTGACACTTGAGCAGAGGGGTGGGAGCCCACGGGCCCTCTGGCCAGACCCCGGGGACCTGACTAGGAACAAAAAGAAACCCTGGTGAGTTCTCGTCAGCCAGGCTGCGGCCCCAGCCCATGCTGCCCTGCCCCTTCCATTTGGTGCGATGGGAACCCCACTTTGTCCCTGGCCCCTGAAATACCTTCCTTTATTTTTCTGTTAGGGGAGGGACATACTATGTTCTACTTAGGAAAGAAATATTCCTTCAAGGGTTCCGGGAAGGTTTCGGGGAATTGGAAGGGCACTACGGTGTGATGGCTCAGGACAGCCCGGCCTCGGTGCTGTGAAGGCCTTTGAGAGGAGGGACTATGGCTCTTTGGACGTGATTCCCCCCGAAGACCTAGCACTTAGGTGCCTGCTACCTGCTTATAAACAATAAAAAACGAACCGGAATGGTCTCTGACTTCAAAGTTGAACCATGGAAGCCCAGTATCTGGCACAGCACAGCAGCAACAGCCTGGTAGGGATCCCCAACCTTTAGGGAAAATGACAGCCCCTGTGCTCAGAGCGGGGGCCCGAGGCTTTGTGCAGAGCAAGGCTGAGGGCACTGTAAGGGAAGAAGCCTGGGTCCTCTGAGAATCAGGCTGGAGATGACACTGGGATGTGGGGGATGCTGAGCGGGAGAGCTGGACAAAGTGGGGTTCTAATCACAGTGAGTGGGACTGACTATGGGCAGGTTTCTGGTCACGCTCCTGTTGGCTGAGAACAAAGACCCAGGCATCATTGCCCTGGGAGGAGGAGGAGGAGGAGGAGGAAGAAGAGGAGTAAGGAAGAAGAGGAGGAGAAGGAGGAGGAGGAGGAGGAGGAGGAGGAGGAGGAGGAGGAGGAGGAGTAAGGAAGAGGAGGAGAAGGAGGAGGAGGAGGATGAGAAGGAGAAAGAGGAGGAGGAGGAGGAGGAAGAAGAGGAGTAAGGAAGAAGAGGAGGAGAAGGAGAAGGAGGAGAAGGAGGAGGAGGAGGCGAAGTGGAGGAGGAGGAGGAGGATGAGAAGGAGAAGGAGGAGGAGGAGGAGGAGAAAGAGCTATGGGAAGGGGCCGGGTAACCCAGAACCTGCTCTGGGGTTAAGCAGCTGGCCTCCAGCTGGGCAGAGAACTCTGCGGGCACCTCTGAGGCCACAGCTAGGTGGCAATTTCTGAGGGGCTCCAACCTGGAACCGAGGGGCCAGCCAGCAAGTGACCAAAGGGTCACAGGGTCACAGAGCAGGGATTGCCAGCCTTGACGACACACAAGAACCACTGGATAACTCCCTAGAGATTCTGCTGTAACTGCTCTGGGATGAGGCCTGGGAGGCACTGGTGTTTTCTGAAAGCTCCCTACGTGACCCCGTGTGCGGCCGCGGTTGGGAACCACTGCTCGCTGGGAGCTCAGGGCTCTGCTTCAACTCCCAGGCCCGCACCTGCCCCTCGAGGCCACACCCATCGGAGCAAATAGCACAAGTGTCCTGGGCAGAGGGAAATGGGCACCGGAGGCTCCTAGGCCTGGGGGTGGGGCTCTGGAGAGGCCCTCCCCTTCCTCACCCCTTAACCCTCAGTGGAAAGTTACCCGGGGAAGCAGCTGTGGGCAGAGCAGGCCAGCAGCCTGGGGGAGGGGTGCCCGTGGGGAGCAGCACCCAGGAGAAGGAGCTGGGCCCCCGGGAGGGAAGGACAGGGGTGGACTCGGAGCACCTGAGCTGAGGGGCCTGCTCCGTGCAGGGATGTGTGACGGTCTTGAATCATTTCCCGGATATAGCTTAACAGCCTGGACTTCAAGGTTTTTGTGGGGGAAATCTTTTTTCCAAGTTCCTCGATCTGTCACTCCCCTCCCCCCACGGCAGAGAGGCCTGGACCAGTGTCCTCTCCGCTCCCCCTCAGCTCCCGGCCCCGGCTCCTCCGCCGAGCTCCCTGGACATTGTTTCCCGCCTCAGGAAGTCTCTGATGCCCTGCGCTGGATTTTGTTTTCCTTGTTATCGGGACAACTAATATTTTTTCCTGTGCGGAAAAAAAAGAGATTTTCCCAAGCAGATTACAGCTGTCAGTGAGGGGGGAGGGCACTGGCCATCGAGCCCTCCCTCCACCCTCCCCCTCCGCTGCTCTCACAAGCTGAGCTTTCCAGTGAAGGAGGAAGCCGGCCCTCCGCCAGCCAGGCTGGAGCAGGGGCAGTCTGGCCGTGGCAGGAAAGACCGTCCTCTGCCGGTGGGCCCCGCTCCCCGTTAGCAGGGTTAACCCATGGGCCGGGCCAGGTGTGCCAGCACAGGGAGAGGGTCCGGGGGAGAAAGGCAGGCTGCCCTCGCACCTCCAGCACAGACTTACTGATCTGCCCCCCCCACACACACCTAAACAGCTATGCTGTGAGCATGCAGATGAGATAAAGTATCTGAGTCAATGTCAAGGCTTCTTAAGACTTTCCAAGTTCCTCCATCTGCCATACCTGTGTAACCTGCCTGAGGCCCCCACAGCCAGCAAACCGGAAACAGAGGCTGCCACTGAGCAAATACTCTTCGGATGGCACACCCCAGGCCCACATGTACATGTGTGAACCACGTGACACACACACACACACACACACACACACACACACACACAGGGGCCTGTGCGTCCTTCCTTTTTGAACATCCCGTTTCTCCATTGGGGTGCGGAGGTTCTAGGGACAGGCTGCCCGGGCCCTCGGATGGGAGCTGAGCACGGCCACGGCTGCGGCAATAGCGCCCGATCTAAAATGACCACGTTTCTTTCACGCTGACAACAGCAAATAGCAGGGCTTCAGATGTGGGTGACTCAGTTCTTTGTGGTTTGCAATGGAGTAAGAGACTAGCCCCAGCCCCTACCCCCAGCCCTGGCCCTCCTGCCAGGTGGATGGTCTGCCCTGAGAAGCCCTCCCGCCCTCTCTGTCTGTGGGGTAGGCTCCTGGTGTGTGTGTGTGTGTGTGAGTGAGCAAGGTCACCTGTGAAGGGGGGACTAGGAGGGCTTCTATTTAGACTTATTTTTTAGGTAAAAGATAAACGTTAATATATATATGTTTTGACTGTAGTGCATATTCTTATACATAAATATTCATAATAAAAAAGTTTGGAGACCACCCCGCTGGGAGATGAGTGAGGGCTTTCTATCCCGCAGGAGCTGCTCAGATTGGATGCTGGGTGAGGGGAGGGAGGGTGGAGGAGGGGCTGGTGAGGGCTGGGTACCGGATGGTTTGGACCTGGTGAGACTACCAAATGTCACCAACAGCGTGGACCTTCCTGGCCACCCCCGCCCCCACACCCTCTCCACCCCGAGCCCTCCCTCCTGCCCGCCCATCCCCAGGCCTGCTTAAACCCCACGTGGGCTCTGGAGTCTTTGGCTGCCACGCTTCCCGAAGGGAGAGAGCGGTCCTGTGCGATACCACCCTCGCCCTCAGGCCGCAGTGTGGCTGGGGTCCCGGCAGCTGCCCTGCGGCTGTGTCACCCCCAGGAGAAAAGTCCCTGGCGGGAGGCGGCCCTCTGCCGGGAGCTGTTTCCTCACCCGGCCAAGGTAAGAAGAGGGGATTTCCAGCCGGTCCGCTGCGCTAGCCGCAGTCCGGGGGCTCCTCTCCTCTCACGCAGCCCAGGCCCGGTGGGCACACAAACTCCTTAGACCCAATAGTTGGCAAAGGGACACAGGGGCACTGCGTCAGCTAAGCCCACAAGCCTCCGCTGATGGCTCTGAGCTCCGGAGGGAGCCGAGCCCGGGCAGGACCCCATGGCTGCGCCTGGAACCAGCAAGGGCCCAGCTGGGGAAGACCCCGATGGGCACGCTGGGCTGGAAATCCAGGGCCGCTCTTACTCATGGGTCTGTGGGCAGTGACTCAAATCGATGAATGCCCCGTGCCTAACCTTAATCTGCCTGATTCTAGTGGTCAGGGGAATGCAGGCCTCAGTCTCACCCTCGAAGGCTTTCCGAACCGGCTGGCACTTCCAAGGATACTGGAAAGTCAAATGTGGGCCCCTTCGGAGCTGGGGGCCAAGAGCTCACAGCCCAGACACTGTGTCCTGGAAGCCTGACCCAGGAGGAGAACCGTGCCCTGTGTCCCTGCGCTGTGGGCAGCTGGGCAGGGTGTGTGTGTGTGTGTGTGTGTGTGTGTGTGTGTGTATGCAGTCCTGGGGGCAGAGTGAAGGGAGAGGAAGGCAGTTGTGGTGACCCAGCTCCAGTGTCAGCCGCTCAGGCCCAGGCACAGGCTTAGAAAGCAGCTAGACTCCTACTTCACCTCATGGAGGTTCTACTGGGCACCAGCCATTTGCGAGTTTCAGTTCGTTGCCTGGTTTGTGTTTGCTCTGTGCAGTGCATGGGTATATGTGCTTGGTGCACATGTACACATGTGTGTAGGCTGTGTGACTGAGGTGTCTGATGGAGAGAAAGGCAGGGACTCGTGCAAGACCCCTGAGCAGGAGAGAATCTGAGAGCTGAATTAATAAATCCAGCCACCTTCAGTGCAGGCTAGCAACGTGCCGTGATAACGTACATGCGTTATCACCAACCTACACAGCGGCCAATCCTCTGAGAAAGGTTATCTCTGTTTTACAAATCGATAAACGGAGTGAAGCTTAGAGAAGTTCAATGCCCAGCCAGAGGTCACGTAGTGAGTAAATCTAGGTCAGGATTTGAACCCAGGTCAGCCTAAGGCCAAGGCACAGGTCTCTCCAGCACGCTCTCTCAGCACGGTCCTCCTCAATTAAGTCCCATCTGCTCCTTGTCTCAGGCCTTGGCTGGCCTGGTCCGAGGTGACAGGCCCTTCCCCTCCCCGTTTCCCCTTTCCTCCAGTCAAGATGGCAGAGCAGAGCCTGTTCAAGGCCTCACACAGCCCGGGATGCGGGCCTAGACCTTCGCACATCGTCAATCCCCGGTTCAGAGGTTCAGAGAGGGCCTGGCTGGCCCTGGGCAGGATCAGCTAGGGCTGAGCTGGGGCAGCTGTTTACAGTAAACAGAAAGCTCCTGAGGAAGGAAGGAGGGGAGGGGCTGGGGTCGTCATGGAGACAGGGACTAGGAGCCAGGCCTCTGCTCTGATTCACAACTGGTAGTCATCCCTGCCCCTTCTCCAGCCAGAGGAGGCCCAAGGAAGGTCTGGACTGGGCAGCCTGAGAGGAGAGGCAGGCCGGCCGGCAGGGACTCAGGCCAGCACCACGGAGAACCACGCTGCCACCTCACTGTGTGTTTCTACTTGTTTTTTTAAAAACATATTTTATTGATTTTTTTACAGAGAGGAAGGGAGAGAAATAGAGAGCTAGAAACGTCGATGAGAGAGAAACATCTCCCATGTCTCTTGCACACTCCCCTACTGGGGATGTGCCCGCAACCAATGTACATGCCCCTGACCGGAATCGAACCCGGGTCCTTTCAGTCTGCAGACCGACGCTCTACCGCTGAGCCACACCGGTTTCGGCAATGTTTCTACTTGTTAACAGTAACATCTACTGTGTGTTGGCTTGTACAGCAGGCATGGCCCTGGGCCCTTGAGAACATGCTTTCTTATTTAACTTTAACAACAACCAGGAGGTCGGTACAATAATAGCTTCTACTTTACAGATGAGGAAATTGACATTCAGCGAGATTACGCCGTTTGTTAAGGTCACACAGCTTGTAAGTGGCGGTAAAAATTTTGGATCAAGCACTTTTCACCCAGACAGATAGGAGATAAGCCAGGCAGTGAAGTCCGGAGTCCCCCGGCTCGCGGGGAAACTGAGTCCCTCGGAGTTTCCCAGGCTTCTGGCGTTAGTCAAAGAGATCGCTGGGGACAGAACCCGTGTGTTCCAGCCCTAACCACCAGACCACACGGCTTCTCCATGGCTGAAGCTGGGAAGGTCCAAAGAGAAACTCCCTTCCCAGCCCCAGCCTGGAGTGTCGACTCCTCCCCAGCCAGCAGGCTGCCCCTGCGGAGGCCAGGCCGGGCCCGGGTACTGCGGGGGGGTGCTGGGGGGTTTCTGCCCACACATATGGTTTCCAGGCTCCAGGGGATGACAGTGAGGCCCGTAGGGACGGAAATGGGGGATCTGTAATGACAAATTTAGACTGATTACTTAAAAAAAAAAAAAAAAAAAAAGCAGAGAAACCCTAAAAAATAAAAGCAAAAATCCCGCTAGAAAACCGAAGGGAATTGTCTGATTGTGAAACTGCGTGCCGTGAGGCCCAGCGCGCTCAGCGTGGAGCGGCCTCGGGGCTCTTCGGACCCGGCTCCGCGGAGTGGAGGGCTCTTCGGGCTCCGGACTCCGTGGCAGAGGGCGGGCGCTGCCTGCTGTCCCGGTGTCACCCGCGGGCTCTGGGACCGGGAGGAAGCCAGGAACGCACCTGGGAGGACGGCTGGACATCCAGGAGCACTTGCTGGGGCGCATCCTTCAGACAGCCAGACTCCCAGGGTCCCTCAGCCCACAGGGGGAGCTGCCCGGGGAGGCTCCGGCTGGTCCACCCCCAAGAACATGAGAAAGGAGGAGCTCTGAGGTGCGTGCTTGGGTGTCTCTGAGTCTCACCCGAGGGAAAGGACCAGGACAGAAGGTAAAAGAGAGGACAGCTGCTTGGGATTCTGGCCTGTAGCAGGCCTGGGGGTCAAAGGTCAAAGGGGGACTTCCTGAGGCTCCCGGGGGAGTGCCAGCGCTCCAGTCAGCCCGGCTATTGTGCAAGCCCTGGCTGGACCGTGAGGGCAGGCTGGCAGAGGGGCCGGCCTGGCTCGGCCTCCTCGGTCATCCTGTCCGCCTCTCTCCTCCAGAACCCCAACCCGTCCCCCAAGGTAGGTGCGCCCCTGTCCCACCTGCGCGGCTGTATCCTTCCTACCTGCCTGAGGGCTTCCTCTCAGCCGCAGCCGCAGCCTCTCTTCCCCACCATCGCCACGTTCGAGAACCAGAAAAACCTTTTCACCGAAGCCTCTTTCGATTCCAGCCTGATTCCCAGAGGGACCAGAGGGGTTTCCGCGGGAAGAGCCATGGCAGGGCTCACGGGTGCCCTGTGAGGCACAGAGAGAGCAGGAGAGAGAGCAGCCGGGGAACTGCCCAGGCGCCAGGCCCCGGGCCCCGGGCCCCTGGCAGATGTGCTTCACTGCTCTGGCCTGAGCTTCACCTTTCACGGGCGAAGAAATTGAGGTTCCGAGGGTGTGATTCAGCTGGCGGCTGGTGGACGGCCGAGCAGAGACCCGCGCTTGCTCTTTCCAGATCACCTCCCTGGCCCTCGCACGACCCGCTTGGATGAGGAACGACCGCAGTGAGGGGCCTGGGACAGTGGTTGGCTCCCAAATCCGCTGCTGACTGACGCTCAGTCTCCTGGAGAAGGGACGGGATCCTGGATGGCGCCTAGTGCCGCCACCCGTTTCTCCCGAGATCTGGCACCTGTCAAATCAGAAGGTGGGACTGGCAGCTCGGTGATTTTCAAGCTGGATTCTTGGGCACCCTGGCCTCCCCTAGAGATAGAGATGGGAGAGGACAGTGGATAGGGGCGTGCCTCTCCCCCAAGCCTGGCTTCCAGCAGGGAAGCTTATGAAGTTCAGGCGTTGGGACATCCATGCAAGTTTTTACAGAAACAAAGGTCCCACGTCCCCCCACAGCCTTTCTCGGAGGCCTCTGCCGCTCTGACATCCTGGGAGCCGTGACCTAGGAAGTTCAGGCCCTGGGTTGGCAAGAGGAGCCAGAGGATCTGGTGAGGGAAACGGGCCAGACCGTGGCTGGGCTTCTGGCCCTGTGAGAGGAAGCAGGTCGAGGTCAGAGCTGTGAGATGGGGCTACGGCAGCGGAGGCCAGCTGCAGGGCTCCGGCACCTGCCTTCACACCTGGGAAAAGCAAACAGACCTTTGGCCATGGCGGGCAGCCTGGGAACCTCCCGGTGGCCAGACCACTGCCCCTTCCTCTTTTTCTGAAGGCCTGCCTGGGCTTGTTCTCTGCGGATATTGGTTGCTGATCGCCAACCTGGGGCCGCCCTCGCCTCCCATGGCCTCACGGCTCCTGCCCGCCCAGTTCGAGGGCTACTTCAAGGCGAGAGCTGAGAAAAGGCAGAGCTGCTCTGGAGAGAGAGCACCACGTCAGAGGACGTTCAGCCACAGGGGCAATAATCCCTCGGAAAGAAGAACCTTCTTGATGCCCCTTGAATGGGCCATCCCAGACCATCCCATTCTGCCTCAGTTTTCCCTTTGGAAATCCGGGCGTAAGAATGGTTTCCCTCTCCTGCTGGCTTCCGCGCCCCCTGACTGGATATAATCACCTCCGTGTTCCAGGTGGAGGCTCCAGCTGCCCAAGAACTGGATCTGGCCTCCTGCTTCTGTCCCGCTGCCCACCCGGGCCTGCCTCTGACCACCATCCACCCTCAGCCTGCCGCAGCCGCACTCCACAGAAGCAGGGCTGCCAGCAGGGTCCTTTGTGGTGCTGCTCCCTTGTGGCACTGCCTAGGGGCCCCACCATGGGGCAACAGATGGACCTATGGTCTCTACAGAACAATGGTGGGGGAGGGGCCCTGGCATTGCCCGCCCCAAACAGGAAGCGCTGCATGAGCTTCAAAGAACTGGCAGGGCCGAGGGGCTGGAGCCAGTGCCAGGACTGGCGGCTGCCTAAAGAGATGCCTGCCAGCTCGGGTGCCCAGCCTGCGGTGGGGGTGGGGCTGCAGTGGCGAGGGCAGCTGGGTCCTGGGCAGAGGATGCCTCGCAGGTGACCCGGGCGGGCGGGGGCGGGCTGCGGGCAGGGGCTCGGACGCTGGGCCGTTTCCCGGCTCCCCGGCCGCTGGCGGCGGGGCTGCGGGGTCTTTCCCAGGCCGCAGTGGGCCTGGCCCTGCAGCAAGGAGCCATGAGGGGCAGGGCTGGCACCAAGCCTGCCGCCCACTCCCTGCCTCCTGCTCCCAGCTGCTCCGCTCAGAGCCTTTTCCTCTCCACTTCCTGTTCACACAGGGGGGGGCGGGAAGTGGAGGGAGGAAGTTGGGGGGAGGTGGGGAGGGGGGGACCCATTGAATAAAAGGAATTAACCGTTTCCCTCCTCTGACCTCTGGGAATTTCCGCCTGTGAAAGTGTCTCGAAGAATCTGCAGAGCTGGGGGAGTGGGGGGGAGGTGTACCCCTCACGCCCCCACCCACCCAGTGGGGCCGGATAAGTCCCTCCGGGCCCCTAACCTTTCGTTTCCCTGGCGCCAGGGGGGGCGCCCGGGAGACGGTGGCTTTGTGGCCCCCAATGGGCCCGGTGCCTGCCATCCAAGCCCTGGGGGCAGGAACTCTGAGGGTCGGTGGTCCCTGGGGAATGAGTCCACACCAGGCTGCCCAGACTGTGCCCGGAGCCCTCCCTGCCAGGGCCGGTGCCCTTGGCCAGCCTGCCTCGGGGACAAGAGGAGGGAGGGTGGCCAGGCGGGTGAGCCAGGCCTGACTCCGGGCTGGCACACCCTCCGAGGGCCACTCCCCCGGGCGCTGTGGGAGGGAGCCGGCGGCCGGGGAAGCCAGTAGACAGCGTCCCCTAGTGTCCTCTGCCAGCCCGCGGGGCGGCTCCCCAGGGGCCTCTCAAGGGCGGGCCTCAGGAAGCACCTGCTCCCAGGACCAGCGGCCGCCCTGCATCTCCCCCAGGTGGCTTCCTTGTTTACAGGCCTCCTGCCCTGATCCCAGCGTCACTGCCTCTGGCCACTCCTTCTATTTCCAGTGGCCGCTCCAGGAGCAGCTCATTCATCTTGGCCGCTGCCCACACCGCTCCACCCCCCCTCGCTGGCCCTCCCCCAGGCTTAGGGCCAAGGCCCTGAGGGCCTTCTCTCTCCCCTTCGTTCCAGGCCTTGCTTGGCTTCCAGGGATCTAAGAGCTGTGGCTTCCCGTTGCCCTGACTCAACGGAACCCCTCTCTCTCTGTCAGTGCCAGGGAAACCTGGGGCCTTTTTCCAGGAATGAGGA
This sequence comes from Pipistrellus hanaki, assembly GCF_964339955.1. Classification (NCBI taxonomy): domain Eukaryota; kingdom Metazoa; phylum Chordata; class Mammalia; order Chiroptera; family Vespertilionidae; genus Pipistrellus; species Pipistrellus hanaki. Next base: position 62,300,084 of record NC_140503.1, read on the forward strand.
AGCCGCCCGGGACCAGATGGGCAGGCTGAGAGAGGACAGAAGGGGCAGGGGCGTCCCGGGCTGTCTTAGCCAAGTTCTCGGGGAGGAGGGGGCGACAGGCAGTGTTTGTTTAACTAGCATATTAGGCCCCCATTATGTGCACAGACAGAAGCCCCAAGCTGTTCTAAGTAGGGAAGGGACCGTGCCAGGGGCAGGCCAAGGCTTAGACCCAATATGTACAAATGGGAGGGGGCGGGGGGAGGTACAACACCCCGGGTCCTCTACTGGGCACGTGTAGGTGTGCGGAGAGCCTGAGGCCCATGGGGAGAGGGAACAGGAGCCTTCCAGATCTCCCTGGATCGGGAAAGGAACAGGATTCTGATGTCCTCTGCTTACCCAGTGAGACCCCCCCCCTCACACACACACACACATACACACACCCACACACACACACACACACATACACACACACACACACACACTCCCACTCTCACTTCTGGGGGAACATGGGGAATCTGAGGCTCATCGGAGAGGCAGCTTCCAGCCCCGTAGGCTGGCAGAGCCTTGCTGCTGTTCCAGTGGTTGGGGAACTCAGATGGGCAAGATTCCGCCGGGACCGCAGCAGACACGTCTTGGAGGAGGATTTGACCGCAGGGAGAAAGAAGAGACTGCAGACACCAGCCAGGTGCCCTGACCCCAGCCCGATTCCAGGAACACTCGCTTGTTGTTTTATTCAGTCTGGCAGCCAGCGGGCCACACCCAGCGAGCAGGCTGTGGACTGTGGACCCCGCGTCAGGAGCACAGGCCGTTCGCTGATGTCACAGGAAGGCCCCGCTCGGAGAATCTTCGGTTGTGGCTTAGCTTCCAGCCACAACGAAAGAAGTGTAACATGGGGGAGGGGCAGGGCACAGGAGCTAGAGAGGAAAAAACCTGTTTGCCAAATGCCAGGGATGGTAGCAATGGCACCCTCCCCTCCATGTTGGACCTCAGCACTATGGCTAAGTGCCAGACAGTGACGGGGCGGCATCAGAGGGGCAGCACCTGGCCCTCAGGAATCCAAGCTGGCAGAGAGGGGAAGTAAAACCTAGTATTTGTAAGGGCTGATGGAGGGAGAAGGAGCGAGGGGCTTAGATTCACGGTGAGGTCACCGAGACACCCAGAAAAATGCTTGGGACACCTGGGGAAGGAACAGACTGAGGAAGCACTCCTGGAGGAAGCGAGAAATCAGCACGTCCCGCTGCCTGCGTGCAAAGGATTCTGTGGGGAGCAGCACCCCCTGCTGGCAGAGGGAAGAACAGCCCCTGTTCCAAACAGGACGATGGGTGGTAATTTCCAGCAGAAGCCAAGAATCAGAGGACAGAGGGGAGGGACGGGCCGACCATCCTGTCACACTTCCAGGCGAAGACACAGGGCCAAGGCTCGGAAGCACGCAGGACCCAGGCAGCTTCCCCGCGGCCCCCACCCTCCCGGGCCCCGCCCACTCAGCCAGCATCACCACGGTCCACCAGCTCCAGAGCCACAGTGCAATGCAGTTTAATGCTCTCCGCCATCACCAGCTCCCGCTGCCCTCCACGGGCCTCTGCCCGGGCACCCCTCACAGCGGACACCCAACAGGGTGCACACGCCCGCACCCCCTGCCGCACCGCCTTCCCCACCCCCACGCCCAGACTTGGAGGGGGTTCTTTTCACTCCTGCGCCCCGGGGGCAGACAGGAGAGAGGGCTTCCTCTGGGAGAGGAGAGGCACGGAGTGAAAGGGGAGAACGGTTCTCTTGCTCTAGACTAGGGGTGTCGAACTCAATCAGAGAAGGGGCCAAAATCTAAAATCCAGCCTAATCGCAGGCCGAATGGTCTACTGAACAGTCATAAACTGACAATGTCATAAACTGACAGCGGAGTGCAGTGATGACAGCGCGGTGCGGGCCACATTGCAAGGCCTGGCGGGCTGGATTTGGCCCGCGGGCCTTGTGTTTGACACATGTGCTCTAGAAGCTGAGCAGGAAGTGTGCCGAGAGCGAGAAGGAAAGCCGAGCTGTTCGATGCTGAGGGGGCGGGAAGGCGGTCAGAGGCCCGTGCCCTGTGCCGGAGGCGGGCTGCCGGCCTGGCGGAGCAGCAGCCCGAAGGCGGCCGAGGAGCAGCCTGAGCAGCGGGCAGGTGGGCTCAGCGCGGATACCCCATGGGCACCGGCTGTAATCCGCGCCCTCCTACAGCCACGGCCTCGCAGCAGCCCCCTCACCGCCTTCCTAAGACCCGGCGAGTCGCTGTGCTTGCCCGCCTGCCCTCCTACAGCCAGCTGAGGTGCTCCTCCTCGTAGCGCTGGGGGTCGATGAAGGGCCGGTCGATGGAGCGAATCATCAGCTCCCCGCAGTACACACACTCGGCCGCCACCAGCTCATCCAGGTCAGCCTTGAGCTGCTCCCGGCTCGGCCCCGCGGCGGCAGCGCCGCCCTCGGCCTCCTTGGCCCGGCCGGAGCCCTTGGCGGGGGGCGGAGCGGCCCCCAGCTTGCGCTGCAGCTCCTCCAGCCGGGCCTGCTTGTAGGCCGGCAGCCCAGGCCGCACGGCCTGCAGCAGGCAGTCCGCGTGGAACATGTGGCCGCAGAGGAAGAGGTAGAAGGGGCGGTTGAGCAGCGGGAAGTCGCAGGCGGCACACTTGTCCTGGGGCTCCACGGTGCCGTAGCGGCCCCGCAGCTCCTGCAGGTCCCGCCGGATGCGCTGGGCGCTGGCCGTGGCCTCCTCCATCTCCCGCTGCAGCTCCTGGATGTGGTGGTTGTAGGCCCTCAGGGAGCTGCAGATGGCCTCCTTGAAGTGGTCGATGGTGACGAAGTCGGGGAAGAAGGGGAGCACGTCCTCGATCTTGAGCAGGGGGCAGCTGGCCAGGCAGGCCATGGCGGTCTGCACGTCCTCCTCCTCCTGCACCACGTGCCGCGCGATCTTCAGCCACAGCTTCTTGCGAAGTTCCTCATCTTCCTCGGGCAAATCGGCGCACTGCTTGGCCAGGTCCACGTCCACCTGGGGGGCAGCCACGAGTGTTAGGGTCAAGCCTCCTCCCGCCCAGGACAGAGGCTGTGGGAGAGCCCGGCGCCGAGGGAGACCCTGGGCCTGAGGAGGGGCTTCTGGGAGCCGAGCCAGAAACCTGTGTCAGGGGTGGGCCCGTCCCCCCACAGCTCTGCAAAAGCTACTTATGACGGAGGGCTTCAATCTTAGTGAACTTAAAAACAATCACAATCCAATTTTGGGGCCCTGCCTTCAGACATTCAGTAAGTCCTTTAGGTAATAACTCATTTGATTCAACTGATTTGAGAAATGTCCTTCTGCATTTGTGACCGTAATACAATAGCTAGCGTGTGTGTAGGACTTACCTAAGCAACAGGCACTGTTCTGAGTGCTTTTCCTATTCAGCACTTTCATCTGAGGGAAGTACTCTCCTATGACCTCCTTCTTTGGATGAATCATCGGAGGCACAGAGAGGTTCAGAACTAGCCTGCGGTCACACAGCTTAGAAAGTGGGAGAATCGGAATTCAAATCCCAACTTCAGAGTCCCCGTGCTTAGCCTCTGTACTGCAGCACCTCTCCGCAAAGGAAGCCAGCGCCCCCGGGGCACAGCCACCTCTCGAACCCCTCAGCACTGACGTTGCTGCTCTCCCGGCCCCTCTCTTAGATGGCGACAGGACTCCCGGGCTCACCTGCAAGGCCAGGTCCACGGCCTCCTCGTACAGCTCCAGGACCTTGTAGACGTGGACGCAGGCTCGGTGGTGGCCGTGCTCGGCGCAGAGCCGCAGCGCGTACTTGAGGTCGTAGTGCACGCGGTGCGGGCTGGCCCCGGCCTGCTCCAGGTAGGCCAGCAGCGAGGCCGGCTGGCCGCGGGCGTACAGCGACAGCAGGTAGTTGTGAATGGCCTGCTCCGTCTCGCCCAGCACGTTCACGCAGAACTCCATGTAGCGGATGGCCTGGCTCACCTGCTGGGCCTCGCCGCCCTGGCTGTAGTTCACCAGGGCGGGGATGAGCTGCCGGGCGTCCAGCCGGCTGCCCATCTCGATCCAGGCGTCCACCAGCTGCCGGGGGATGTGGCGGATGAGGACGGGCGAGAACCTGTAGAAGAGCTGGGGGTCCCGGTGGCGGGCCAGCACGGCCAGGGCCTCCTCGTAGGCCTCGTGCTGGCAGTGGTAGGCCACCACCCGCTCGTAGTCCTGCATGATCACGGCGAAGTAGACCATGTGCTCCGTGTCCCCGTGGCTGGCGAGCAGCTCGTGCACGGAGGCCCTGCTGGCGAAGAGCGCCTCCTTGTGGCGGGGGCTGCTGAGGAAGGCGCGGAAGCGCTCCCGCGTCTCCCGGTAGGGGCCCAGGGCCTCGGGGTCGCCCTGCAGGGCCCCGAGCCGGCTCAGGTACAGCTCCGTCAGCCAGGTCGTCAGCAGCGTGGCCTGGGTGCGCTCGGGCGGCTTCAGGCTGGCCAGTTTGCGCTGCAGGAACTCAACCAGAGCCTCCTCCTGCCGGGCCTCCAGGAACTTGAGGGCGATCTCCTCGAAGTAGCTCTGGGTCAGGGCGTAGCAGCGGGCGCTCTCCAGGTAGCGGCGCTGATGAAAGCAGAAGTCGGCCTCCCGGGCCAGCACGGTGTCCAGGCAGTCGGGCCGCTCCCGGCAGTACTCCTTGGCCAGGTCGAAGCGGTTCATGTCCAGGTAGGTGCGCCACACGTCGCGGGCCTCGCGCTGCACGTGGTAGCGGAACACGGCCCGCTCGGTGTGCGCCCACAGGTGGCCGGTGGACGGGTCCTTCACCATGTGCCTCAGCGGCCCGAACTTCTCCAGGAAGTGGTCCCGCAGCACCACCTGCCCCGTCAGCGTGCACACCGCCTCCACCCGGTCCGCCAGCAGCAGCAGGAAGTGGAACTGGGTCAGGACCACGGCCAGGGGCGGGCTGGCGCCGGGGCCCACCCCCTCTGGGTACTCCCACACCCGCTCCTCGCTCAGCAGGGAGTCGGGGCGCCCGTGGTCCAGGGACCCGTACAGCACCCCGTCCCCCATCATCCAGGCGAAGGCCCGCGGCGCCGAGCGCAGTTTGGGGGTGTAGAAGGCCAGCTCGCTGTAGCCCAGGCTGCTGGGGAACTCGCGGAACGGGGGTGGGTGGTCCGCGAAGGCGGCGAAGAGCCCCAGGAAGCTCTGCGCCTCGGCTCCCTCCGGCGCGCGGCCTATGAACTGGAAGAGGCGCTGCCGGGTGGTGGCGATCACGAAGCCGCGCCCGTCAGGGCCCCGCTCGGCCTCGATGGAGCACACGGGGGCCGGGCCCCCCTCCTCGCTCAGGACGTACAGCGGGCGGAAGTAGAGGTCCGGGGCAGGGCCGAAAAGCCCGCCCTCGCTGGCGGAGAGCTCTGCCTCGAAGATCTGGCCTTGGGCAGTGCCAACCAGGATGGGGCCTGTGCTGCTCTCGGTGCCCAGGGCCTTGTTCCAGCCCACACTCTCCACCAGCTGCCCCTTCCAGCGTGCCAGCGGCCGCACCTTCTGTCCGTTACGGTTCACATAAAGGACCTCCGTGCTGCTCAGAGCAATCAGCAGGTGAAAGCCTGGGACAGGGGAGAGCGTGGCATCCCGGAGGTTGCTGCTATCCCACCCTCAGCCTCCTCCTGGCCCCTGCCACCCTCAGACCCCCGCCGCCAGGCAGTGACTCACCTCAGCCCCACGCCCGCCCGCCATCCTCCACTTACCAGTGTGGTCCAGGAACATCTTGTGAACTCGGGCATCATCCTTGCGCCCCAGCTCCACGTGGTTGGGTTCATTGGCCTTGCCCAGGTCAATGCTGTCAGGACAAGAGGAGGGCAGATCCTTTTCTCGAATCACAGACCTCCTTATAATTTGATGAGAGCCACAGCCTTTCTTCCCTGAAATCTACATATACACATAAAACTCTGAACACAATCCCACGGGGACCCTGAAACACAGGCAGGTCCTTAACCCTCAGCTGAGAACTCCCGAACCTCATTTTGAGAAGTCCACTAAGCAGAAATCTTTCTCCTCTACTCAACAGACCTCCAGTGCATCCAGGAAAATAAGCAGGGGTATGCCAGACTCCTGGGGTGAAAAATGAACAACAAATTGTAGCTAATGGTTACTGAGTTCTTTCTATATATCAAGCACCATGCCAAGAGCTTAATCTAGTATGATCTCAATCTTCACAATAACCTTGAGAAATACTCCTGTTTGAATTATAGTTCCCTTATTAGAATCTTTTTAAATTATATGCTCATTCTAACTAAAGAAATCATTGTAAAGATGTATAAAGAAAAAACTAATGATTTTCTTCTCAAACTTGTCATTCCCAACAGAGAACACTGATGCTAACAACTTTCTCCATATTTATAATATAGTGTTTTGTCAATTTTTACAAAAATGACTTCATAGTGCGTGTGTGTGTGTGTGGGGGGGGCGGGGGACACACCTTAACTTATAATTTGCTTTTCTCACTTGGATATTTCATGAGCATTCACTGAGTCAACAGATACAACTCTAACTTGTTTTAATAAATGCATATTTCTTTTATGGCTGAACCATAATTTAATCATCATTTCCTACTGGTAAGCATTCAGCTCATGTCGTTTTTCCTACCAGAGATAATGCTGCAATCATCCTGGCCAGTGTCCTCAGTGGTTAGAGCACCAGCCTGGCACTGGAGGGTCTCAGGTTCAATTCCTGGTCAAGGACCTGTTCCTCGTACCCCATTGTGGGTTTGTTCCCTGCCCATGGGCAGGGTGTGTGTAGGAGGCAACTAGTTGATGTGTCTCTCTCACATCAATGTTTCACTCTCTCTTCTCCTCCCTCTCCTTTTTACTGTCTTTGAAAAGCCATGAAAAAATATCTTCAGATGAGGATTAACAAAACAAATAAATACACAAACAAACAGATAAATAATGCTGCAATCAATATCCTTGAATCTGTATCCTTGCAACTAGTACTTTTATTTCTATAGTTATGTATTTCCCAAAATGGGATTGCTGGGTCAGTTATAATTTCAAATTTTAACAGACATTACCAATTATTTTTCCAAAAGATAGTGGCAATTTATACTCTCACCAGCAATGTATGAGAGTCCATTTCTCTGCATCTTCACCAGCAACACATATTACTGTTTTTAATTTTTGCCAATCTGATAGATTTTTTAAAATGGCATCTTAGTGTTACTTTAATTTGAATTCCCAGAAGTTAAAAATATTTTCAGATGTTTAGTGGAAATTTGGAGTTCCTCTTCTGTGAACTGCTTGTTTATATTCTTTGCTCTCCCTTTTCTATTAATTTTTAAGGGCTTTTTAAGAAACAAGGATGTAGATTGTTAGTCATGTGGAAAAACTATTTTCCCACCATCTTTTGTCTTGAACTGAACCATTGCTATTTGTTCTGTCACAATAGCAATTACTATGCAATTAATTATATCTTTTGCTTTTGGCATCTGGATTTTCTAGCTTAAGTAGGAAGACCTTCCTTCAGCCCAAGAACGTAGAAATTTATTAAATATTCTTTTCTTTAAAAATCCTCACCTGCCTGGTTGATGTGGCTCAGTGATCCTCTCTCATCATTGATGGGTCTATCTCTTTCTCCCTCTCCCTTCCTCTCTAAAATCAATAAAAATATATTAAAAAAGAGGAGGATCCAAGATGGCTGCACAGGTAAACAACTAACTGCAGCCGCACAACAACAATTTCAATAAAATACAACTAAAATATAAAATGGACATTAATCAGAACTATAGGAAAGTCGACTGACTGGAAATTCTACAACGAGAAGCAAGGAGAAAACCAGAAGGAAGAGCGGAGGAGCTGTAAAAGCCCAAGGTACGGAGACACGCGGTGCGCGCGGAGAGGACGGAGCCGAAGAGGAGGGAGGCTGAGTGCCTGGCTGGCATTCCCTAGCGGGAAGGAGATAAAAGCTCCAGACTGTGCTGAACCCCAGACCCGACAGCACTGAACCCCAGTTCTAGGCCAGACCCTGGGGACCCAGGCTCATACAGAGGGAGACTGGGCTGTAAGGCGGAACCCCCGGGGGAGTGGCGAAAGGCAGAGCCCCCGGAGGCGCGCACATTGTGCGCAGAGAAGGGACGGTTGGCTAACTGAACCCCAGTTCCGGGCTCATTGGGGGAGAGACTAGACTGTTTGGTAGCAGGCGAAACTCCAGGGCACCTCACTCTCAGAGGTGCTTGCAGCGAGTACTGAAGGACCCTGAGGAATACTGAGACTCAGGAGCAGCATAGGGCGTGGCTGACGGAAGCCAAGGCTGTAGGCTCCACCCTGAAACTCCGCCCCATCAGGGAAGCTGCAAAAATGCCAAGACAACGAAATAGATCACAAACGAAAGAAATGGAGGACAAAAAGAGACTGGATATAGAGTTCAAAACCACACTTATAAGGTTGTTCAAGAATCTCCTAGAAAAGGCCGATAAAATAAATGAGACCTATGAGCATATGAAAAGGGATCAACTAGAAATAATAAGGGATCAACTAGAAATAAAGAATACATTGTCTGAAATAAACAATATTATACAGAGTCCTAAAAACAGAATGAAAGATCGCAAGAATCAAGTCAAAGATTTGGAACATAAAGAGCCAGAAGACACTCCTCCACAGAAGCTAGAAGGCAAGAGAATCCAGAAAATTGAAGATAATGTAAGAAACCTCTGGGACAACTTCAAGTGAACCAACATCAGAATTATGGGGGTCCCAGAAGATGAGGGAGAGCAAGATATCGAAAACATACTGAAAGAAATAGTGACAGAAAACTTCCCCCACCTGGTGAAAGAATTAGACTTACAAGTCCAGGAAGCACACAGTACTCCAAACAAAAGGAATCCAAAGAGGACCACACCAAGACACATCATAATTAAAATTCTAAGAGCAAAAGACAAAGAGAGAATATTAAAAGTAGCAAGAGAAAAGCAGGTAGTTACCTATAAAGGAGCACCCATATGATTGTCAGCTGATTTCTCAACAGAAACCATGCAGGCCAGATGGGAATGGCAAGTAATATTCAAGATGATGAATAGTAAGAACCTACAGCCAAAAATAATCTACCCAGCAAAGCTATCACTCAGAATCGAAGGCCAGATAAAGAGCTTCACTAATAAAAAAAAGCTAAAGGAGTTCATCACCACCAAACCAGAATTATATGAATTGCTGAAGTGGGTTCTTTTGGAAGAGAAAGTAAATAAAGATAAAAACCATGAACAACAAATACGTAACTATCAACAAGTGAATCTAAAAACCGAGGAAATTTAAAAAAAATCTGATGAACAATATTAACTGTTGAATATAATAGAATCAGAGGTATGGAAGGGGAGTGAACTGACGATTCTTGGGGAAAAGGGGAGAGGGGTGTGTGGGAAGAGACTGAACATAAACTGTGCACTTATGGATGAGGACAATGGGGGGTGGGGAAAGAGCAGAGGGTGGGGTGGGAACCTGGTGGAGGGGAGCAACGGAGGGGGGGGGGAAGAGGAACATCTGTAATAATATGAATAAAGATTTAAAATATATATATATATATATAGAAAGAAATCCTCATCTGAGAATATGTTTAGAGAGAGGTAGGGAGAACGAGAGAGAGATGGGAGGAGGGAGAAACATTGATGTGAGAGAAACATCTATCAGTTGACTCCAGTATGCGCCCCGATTGGAGATGAAACCCCGCAACCTCGGTATGTGCCCTGACCGGGAACCAAACCCGCCGTCTTTATGGCGCATGGGATGACAGGACAACACTCCAACCAACAAAGCCACACCAACCAGGGTGCGTTGTTTATTTTTATTTATTTTCTTTTTATGCATAGTTTTTTTATTGATTTCAGAGAGGGAGAAAGAGATAGAAACATCAATGATGAGAGAGAATCATTGATCAGCTGCCTCCTGCATACCGCCCCCCCCCCCCCACACACACACACACTGGGATTGAGCCTGAAACCCTGGCATGTGCCCTTGACCAGAATTGAACCCGGGACCCTTCAATTGGCAGGCTGACACTCTCTCTCCTGAGCCAAACCGGCTAGGGCCAGGGTGCATTGTTTATATTTTATATTTAAATAACGATAACGATTTCACCTAGAATTTATTTCTGTGACATAGAGGTTTAGCTGTTTTATCCCAAGTAATTATTCCTGGGATAATTTGCTAATACCTTTGTCAACTTATATATGTATTTATTTCCAGATGTATTAAAATACATTATCTCAATTTTTTAAAATATATTTTTATTTATTTCAGAGAGGAAGAAAGAGAGAGAGAGAGAGAGAGAGAGAGAGACAGAGAAAGAGAGATCAATGATGACAGAGAATCACTGATCAGCTGCCTCCTGCATCCCCTACACCGGGGATCGAGCCTGCAACCCAGGCATATGCTGTGACCGGGAATTGAACCATGACCTCCTGGTTCATAGGTTGACGTTCAATCACTGAGCCACGCCAGCCAGACCATATTTCCCTTTAGAGTGGATTTATTCAGGATTCCACTGACCCATGTGACTAAGTGGGGGGCTGGTATTATCTTTATCAGATGAAGGGATGCATTTAGAGACTGGCTGACTTACTCAAGATTCCAGCGCTGGCAAGTAGTAGAGCTAGAATGTGAATCCAGGTTCATCTTATTGTTAACTACCACCCTACACTGGTTCTCTTGGGGAAGAATATTTCCTGAAAATTCCAAATCCCCTGTTTCACCTGCCCCGAGAAGTAGCAAGGCACGAGTTCGTTAACAGTCCCAAAGTATCACCAATCCACTCCTATTCCCACATGTCCGGCCCTCACTCACCGGAGCAGTGCGTCCTTGCCCAGGCTCATGCAGAGCTGATTGCAGGAGACGACAAGACTGGTGATCCGCTCGGACGGGGTGAAGTCAATGCGCTGCTTCGTGAAGATGGGCACTTCTTTCTCCAGCGGGGCATTCACATACCCTACAGGGGAGAGGCAAAGGGAAGGTTAGCGATGGGAGAGAGGGAGAAAGGCAAGAAACAGCAACAAGCTGCTCCCGCCCTAGCCCGTTCGGCTCAGTGGATAGTGTCAGCCTGCAGACTAAAGGGCTCAGGTCCCTTTCCAGTCAAGGGCACATACCTCTGTTGCAGGCCTGATCCCTAGCCCTGGTCAGGGAGCGTGCAGGAAACAACCAATCAGTGTGTCTCTCTCATATCGATGTCTCTCTCTGTCTACCCCTCCCTTCCACTCTCTCTGAAAATCAATGGGAAAGTGTCCTCCGGTGAGGATTAACAACAACGAAACAGTGCTGCTCTCCACTTTCCCAACAGAGTCCTACCCAGGGCCTTGGTTAACTAACCAATATGTCAGGTAGCTTACTAATCACCTCTGCATTCGGGGTCCTGGGCTCTTCCCACCCTTCGGACAGAAGTGAGGAATTGATTCTTGGAACCCCTGGGATGCTGTGGATGCTGTCACGCCCTGGTGTACCTGCTCCCAGTGGTTATGGGGAGTGGGGGTTGGGCATTTTCCCTTATCAATCTTTGGCCCAGCAACCCCAGCTCAACTAAAGTCATCTAGCTTCACCCTCTCCCCTCCTCCCTGCCCGTGCAGTAATGCTCTCAGTGAGTCTACAGGGAACCTGGGAAAACCGTTCCAATCAGCTGGTTAACAAGCAGAAGTTGCTTTCTCTCTGGCTTTACTTCATTCCTTTACCATTGCTCAAAACCCCCAGCACTTCAGACCCCTCTGCCAATTCTGTACTACTTTCTGCAAAAATGTCTCCTCTCAGTGCCAGGCTTCACCCAGCTCTAGCAAAGGCCTAAAACACTTCATTTCCTCCTGTTTGGGGACGAAGTTAGCTCTAGGACCATCTCTCCTTCTCCTACAACACCCGCCTTTCACCAGTTTCTTTCCCCAGTCTCTTCCTCCCATCTCCAGAAAGGCCCTCGAGAAAAGCACAGAATCAGGTGAATCTTGAAGCCTATTATTCTCAGTTCTCCCAACTGCAGCCCTGCAGGCAAGTTACTTCTTTATCTGGGTCCCAGTTCCCTCTTACAAGGACCCTAGTGGCAGGGCCCGGATCACGCGGCTGCTCTTTCAAACTTCGACCATCACCACGAGAGACCGGGGAGCACCAGGGGCCTGGACCCAAACTGCACGCCCAGGAGGCGAACCAGGGCTCTGGGAGCCACCCTCCCTCTCCTTACCCGAGTGGGGGATGCCCACGCTGGGGCAGCCGGGCTGCAAGACGGCCGAGCGGGACAGGGAGTCCTCGTACTCATCCAGGATGGACGCCATGGGGCCTGGCTTCGGGACTCGCCGCCCCAAGGGTTACAAACGGGGCTTCCGCCAGGGATCCCTGCGCCCCGACTGGAGCCTGCGATTCCCCAGCTTCTACACAGCGATCTGACAGACCTGGCGATCGCCGCCCTCCTGCTCTTTAAAATCCCGAGGACCTTCTCGCTGTCGCCTTACGGAACGAGATGGCTCAGGAGCGCTCCCCCTGGAACCTGGAGCAGTCCTGCACCCCACGCCCGCCGCCAAGAGATCCCCGACCCCTTAGCGGAGCTCAGGTGATCCCCACTCGCCCCGGTAGCTCAGCTGACTCCCGCCCCCTGGACGCGCGCCGACTACGTAACTTCCGGGTTCTCAGGCCCTCTCGTGCGCGGGCGCAGGAACTTCGCGGGGCGGCCACTGGGTGGCGTCGCGAGAGGGGCGGGGCCAGGAGGGGCGGGGCCGGGCGGAGCGGACGGGGCCAGTCATATGGGCGGGGCCAGGCGGGGCGGGGGCGGGGCCTGGACCCAGTCCTCCCCTGAGGGCGGGAACCAGAGTGCAGCTGCGGTTCCCAGCTTGGGGCGGAGGCCTGGCCGCGTTGGTACTGCAGGCCAGTGAGTGGGGTGGCGGATTGGCCTCGCTGAACACAAGCCTCTCCTTCCAACACCCGCTGCAGTTCCGGGCTTTGCCACGAGGAGGTAATCCCGGCTTTCTCAGCCCCTTTCCCCGACCTGCCCAGCCTCCAGCTCCAGCCTCGCGGGTCCCTGCCACCTTCCATGCCTAGGCTTTCCTCCCTCAGCTGGACTCAGCCTCCCTGGCCAGCTCCGCTCCCACCTTTGTAAGCAGCTCGCTGCCCTAGGAGAACGTCCTAGGTCCCCAGGAGAACGTCCTGTTCCTCAGTCTAATCGCTGTCTGGATCCTGCCTTCACAAAGCACAGGGAAGTAGTCCTGATCTCTTCTTCCACAACCAGGGGCCCGCTTACAGAAGGGGGCAGAGCTGGGTGCCCCAGCCAGTGGGAAGTCATGTGCTCCCTGACCTACCTCTGACCTGCTCTGCAGTGAAAGGCTCCTTGGGGTCGGGGGAGGCCAGACAGGAAGGCAGAAGACAAGGCACAGCTAAGGGGTGCCAGGCTGCTTCCATTCACTCATTCACCAAAAACTTACCCTTTGCCTGGCCTCTGGCGAGGTGCTGGGGTCACAGAGTTAAGTACGGTACCATCCTTGAAGGTCGATGGCCAATAAGTAAATAATTAATGCTAGGAACGTTGTTGATGGATTTGTTCAGGTCACCCATTTCACAAACACACTCTCTCTGTGCCAGGCACGGTTCCAAGCTCTGGGGCACAGCAGGGGCTACCCAGAGATGTGGCCAGAGTGCTGCAAATACCTTCAAACCCGGCAGGAGCTAGGGATAAGTTTTGGAGGTGGGTGTGGAGTCCTAAACAACAGGACTGCAAGGAATCGGGTGTGACTGCAGTTTGATTTCCCTCTTCCACCGACTAGTTGACTCAGAGTCGGTTTCTTTTTCTTTTTTTAAATATATTTATTTATTTATTTATTTATTTACTTATTTATTTTTTACAGAGAGGAAGGGAGAGGGATAGAGGGTCAGAAATATAGATGAGAGAGAAACATTGATCAGCTGCCTCCTGCAAACCCCCTACTTGGGATGTGCCCACAGCCAATGTACATGCACATGCCCTTGACTGGAATTGAACCTTGGGACCCTTGAGTCTGCAGGCCGATGCTCTATCCACTGAGCCAAACTGTGGTTTCAGCTCTTTTTCTTTTTCTTTTCTTTTTAATATATATTTTATTGATTTTTTACAGAGAGGAAGAGCGAGAGATAGAGAGTTAGAAACATTGATGAGATGCCCTTGACCGGAATCGAACCTGGGACCTTTCAGTCCACAAGCCGACGCTCTATCCACTGAGCTAACCGGTTTCGGCTCTTTTTGTTTTTTTTTTAAAAAATACTTTTTATTGATTTCAGAGAAGAAAGAAGAAGGAAAGAGAGACACACACGTCAGTGATGAGAGAGAATCGTTGATCAGCTGCCTCCCGTATACCCCACTGGGAATCGAGCCTGCAGTTTGGGCAAGTGCCCAGACGGGGGTGGAGTGTCAAACACTCAAACACTGAGCCACAACCGGCCCGTGGAGTCTGTTTCTTTGTGAGGCCCATGGACTCTGCTTTGCTGAAGTGAGGAGAGAGACACCACCATCCAGCTTTAACCGGTAGCCCCCAAGTAATGACTAAAAGCTCCCGCTTTATTCTCAAAAGGGTCCAGGTTTGCACAGTTCTCTCTGTGGTCACGCTTCTTTTGCCAAACTTCCCTGCCAGGCGCTGAGGACTGCACCCTCCCCAGCCCACACTGAGGGCTCCCTGGACCTGGAGTGGCCCCTGCCGGGGATGGGGTGACAGGTTACTGCGTCTGAGGTAACTTACCTTCAAGCCTGTGTCTCCCTTCGCTTGCCCGAAACCAGCGGCTGCGAGCCGCTCTCCCCGCCAGGGGCGCTGCGCCGCAGCCGGCGGGCAGGGAAGGAGGCCTCCGCAGGGAGGAGGGATCCCGGCCGGAGAGCTGTCCTGCTCCTCGCATGAGGCCCCGCCCCATTTCACCTGTCATCTGCATCAGGGAAACATAAACAGGTCCAGCCAAAGGTCAAGTCATCATAAAAGATACATTTACTGATTGCCGACAGTGTGCCACGCACCAGACTAAGTTCCAATTAGTCGCTGTTATTTCATTTGATGTGCACGCTAATACTGTGAAGTAGGCACTGCTCTTTCCCCCACCTCACAAGAGCAGAAACTGAAGTTCAGATGGTGAATTTGTTCAAAGTCTTGACCAGGAAATGGGAGGCCAGGGGCCATATTCAAATCCAAGCACACTGTGCACTAATGCCAGCTGAGAAAGGGAGGCCCAGCTGATCCCTCAGGTGTGGACTGTGCGGAGAGAGTGACCCCCCGGCACGGAGCGGGTCAGCATGGGGGTGTTCTCAGGGACACCGTCCTTCCAGCCACCCCCTCGCCGTTCTGAAAGCCTCCCTCTTCCCCACTGCTCTCTGGGATGTGTGGGGTGGGGCCTACGTGGGCCTGGCTTACTATAGACACGGAACACACTGGATCCCTGCGGAGGTGGTTACAGCCGCATCTCCCACATGCTGGCTGGACTTTGGAAGAGCCCAGAGCCCAGCCCTCTTTTTTTTTTTTAATATATTTTATTGATTTTTCACAGAGAGGAAGAGAGAGGGATAGAGAGTCAGAAACATTGATGAGAGAATCATCGACCAGCTGCCTCCTGCACACCCCCCACCGGGGATGTGCCCGAAACCAAGGTACATGCCCCTGACCGGAATCGAACCCAGGACCCCCCAGTCCTCAGGTCGACACTCTATCCACTGAGCAAAACCCGTCTCAGCAGCCCAGCTCTCTTATCCATCCCCAGTCACTCGTTAGCTGTGACACTGCACATTTGATTGCTCTTAGCTTCGGTTTCTTCATCTACAGAAATAGATGCAATAATTACCTAGGAGGTCTGTTTTGAAGAGTAAATGAAGTGATCTAGGAGAAAGCTCATTGCTATAGCATAATGTCTAACATAGAACATATGCTCCTGATAGCCAAAACCAGTTTGGCTCAGTGGATAGAGTGTCAGCCTGCGGACTGAAAGGTCCTGGGTTCAATTCCGGTCAAGGGCATGTACCTGGGTTGCGGGCACATCCCCAGTAGGAGGTGTGCAGGAGGCCGCTGATCGATGATTCTCTCTCATCGATGTTTATAACTCTCTATCCCTCTCCTTTCCTCTCTGTAAAAACTCAATAAAATATATTTTAAAAAAAAAAAGAACATATGCTCAATAAACTCTAAATAGGAATTTAATCTGACAGTCACTCTCAAGTCACCTCCTCGCTGGACCACAACCTCCCCCTAAGAGCTACAATGGCTTTCCTTGCCCTGGCCACTTACTGGCACTTAATTATGAAGTGTTGACATTCTGTTGTGATATAACAGAAGCTGATTGTAAGAAATCACTCAAACTTTGCTGAGCACGGGAGTACAGAGGTGCCTCAGGGAACTCACAGTGACAGACACAGATCCACCAGCAGCTCCTGTCCCTCCGGATCCATGTGGTAGGGCCATGAGACAGACCAAGACTGACTGCTGGGTGAGGGAGAGAGAGGACTGGAATACAAAAGCAGGCGAATTTGAGCTAGGACTTGAAGTGCATGCTTGATTTCCAAGGGCAAAAAGAGAAAGGCATTAGACAGGGCTCAAGAACACCAAGAGGACCTTGAGCGGGGTGGCTCAGCTCCTCCGGCGTCCTGTGCAGGTTCGGTTCCTGGTAGGGGACGTGCAGGAGGCAGCTGCCAATCAGTGTTAAGCTCTTACATCATTGTTTCTCCCTCTCCCTTCCCCACTCTCTAAAAAGCAAAATCGGGGGTGGGAGTGGCCGGGGAGAGGCCAATGGGGAAAAAGAAGACATGTGTAATACTTTAAACAATAAAGAATTAAAATTAAAATAAATAAAAAAATATAAAGCAAAATCAATAAATAATTTAAAAAAAAAAAAAAGAAAAAGAAAAGAAAAGAAAGGAAACCAAGAGCAAAGGCCTGCAAACAGTGTGACGTCTGAAGTTGGGGGAAAGCCGAGCACTGTGGAGGAGCATGTGGGACTGGCTGTGGCAGCCTGAGAAAGCCATGGGATGGGCCCTCGGAGGCGCTGGTTCGGGATGAGTCATCTGATGTGGCTTGGGTGGAGTCCACATCAGGAAGGATGGGACCTGAGGCAGGTGCAGAGGACAAGTGGTGAGGGACGGCCCCATCTGAAGACAGAGTGAGGAGACCCTGGGGAGACATTTCTGAGAAGGACCTGCTGGACTTAGTGTGAAGTTAGATTCAGGGGAGGAGGGAGGAAGAGGGTAGGACTTCTCTTGGGAGCCTGGCAGATGGTGCAGTGACACCACAGCCCAGGAGGAGGAGGAGCTGCTTGGGGGAAAGAGGCAGAGGTCACATGATTGAGCTCAATCCAAACAGTGGCACCTGAAGCCCCTGCAGGGCATTGACTGGAGGAGACTTCGCACCGTGGGCCAGTCACTAACTCACTAATAAATATTCATTAAACAATTGCATAAATCAGCGTTCTCATGCTTTTGTTTCTACGTTTGTGAAATGTAGAAACACCGTACAGGATATGACCTTCTATTTAGTTGTCATGTTTCCTTGGGCCTGTCCCTCTTAACTGTGGCAATTTTTCCGACTTTTCCTTGTTTTTAATGACCTTGACGGTTTTGAAGAGGTATTTTGTAGGATGCTCTCTAATGGAATTTGTTTGAGATATATATATATGGGTTTGATAAACCTATAGCTGGGATTATAGGTTTTTGTTAATCCTCACCCAAGGAGATATATATATATATATATATATATATATATATATATATATATATATATTCCCATTGATTTTTAGAGGGAGTGAAAGGGAGGGGGAGAGACAGAGAGAGAAAAACGTTAATGTGAGAGGGACACATCGATTGGTTGCCTCCGACACACATCCCTACTGGGTTGGGGGTTGAGCCTGCAACCAAGGTATGTGCCCTTGACCTAGACCAGAATTGAACCCATGACCCTTCAGCCCATGGGGCTGATACTTTAGCCACTAGGCCAAACTGGTTAGGGCAGTTATGGGTTCTGGGAAGGTAAAGTACCATTATCACACTTCATATCAACATAACTTCTCACTGTTGATGTTGACCTTGATCACCTGCCTGAGGCAGTGCCTGCCAGCCTCCTCCGTCAGAAAGCTGCTCTTTCTCCCCTTCCCGTACTGCACTCTTTGGCAGGGCGACATCACACACAGCCCACACCAGAGGAGTGGAGGTTTATGTTTCCTTGAAGGTAAAGTGTAAATCATCTGGAATTCTTCGTGGGAGATTTAGGAATTTGTTTTGAAATTTAATTTTTATTTTAATCATCATAATATATGAGTACATTTTAAAAATAGAACTACAAAACTTATTAAGGAAACGAAGAAGTCCTTTGCCCAGTTAAGCTCGATTGGATCTGTTCTTCTCTCTCAGTGCTGATCTAAGGATATTCCCAGAATGCACCCTACTCCCCCAAACACTTGAGAATTTATTCTTGGGGTTTGTCCCCTCTGGACTGGCTTCCCTGATCCTCTCCCCTGCCAGGATCAGAGCCCCTCACAGGTACTCCCTGAGCCCCCACATAACGACCACCCTTCATTACAATGGCCCTATAACTTTCTATCTCTAGCTCCCTCTCTCCTCCCACTCCCCTGCTTCCTCTTCTCCCCCCTCACTCTCCTCTTCCCACTTCCCTCTGCTTCTGCCTCCACCCTGGGATGACTATGGAAACTCACTGAGGGCAGGACAGGTGTGTTGTGTACCCCGCTGGGAACAGAGCCTGGCGCGTTGTTGGCTCCTATTAAAATACGCTGAGTCTTTTCTCTTACCTGTGTGGTTCCCTTCCAGATGTTTCCACACCTACCGAATCTCCTCAAGGATCAAAAACCCTTCTTTCTTCCCTGTTACCGTTATCTCCTCTCCCGCTGAGTGAATGTCAAAGCCCCACCCTCAGCGTGTGCGGACCCGCCTGCCCTCCATCCCCAGCACCTGCCAGGGCTGTGGGCCGCTGGTCTAGTGAGAAATAAAAGCTTCCTCAGGAGCACAGCCCTCCACACCAGGCTTCACCCACCCTTTGGGGCATAGAAGGCTCCCAAGGGGCACAAGGAACCAAATAGTTTTAAGGGGATCAGTGACCAAAGCCCCAGCTTTCCTTAGCTCTTTTCTAAAAGTAACCAGCAGCCGAAACCGGTTTGGCTTAGTGGTAGAGCGTCGGTCTGCGGACTGAAAGGTCCCGGGTTCGATTCCGGTCAGGGGCATGTACGTTGGTTGCGGGCACATCCCTGGTAGGGGGTGTGCAAGAGGCAGCTGGTCAATGTTTCTCTCTCATCGACGTTTCTAGCTCTCTATCTCCCTTCCTCTCTGTAAAAAAAAAATCAATAAAATATATTTAAAAAAATAAAAGTAATTAGCAAAAGCAGGGGCCTTCCACCTCCCTCCCTGGCTTCTCTTTAACAGAACAGGGGACCACGCATTAACCTATAGTGAGACAGCCCACCCCTCAGCGCAGCCAGCGCTTTAGGGCAGAGAGATCTGTAGAGACCACTGGAATTGCTGCTGCTATTCCCGCAAAAAGGACAAAGACGAGATAACAGGTTTGTAGTTCTTTAACTCAAATACAATTTGAGAACCTAAGCAGGTTTTTTTAAAAATTAATTTCTGAGAGGGAAAGAGATATAGAAACATCAATGATGAGAGAGAATCATTGATTGGCTGCCTCCTGCATACTGCCTACTGGGAGTCAAGCCTGCAACCGACCAGCAATCAAACTGTGACCTCCTGGTTCATAGGTCAATGCTCAACCACTGAGCCACACAAGCCAGGTCACTTAAGCTGGTTTTAACAGACTGGAAAGAAGTCACTAACATTTTTGGCATATAATTTTTAATTAAGTTATTGTTGACAGTGTTATAGATGTCCCCATTTCCCCCACATTGTGGCATATGATTTTTATATGTATATATTTTTATTGATTTCAGAGAGGAAGGGAGAGAGAGAGAGAGAGAAGTCAATGATGAGAGAGAATCATTGATTGGTTGCCTCCTGCACACCCCTACTGGGGATCGAGCTGGCAACCTAGGCATGTGCCCTTTACCAGAATTGAATCCAAGACCCTTCAGTCCACAGGCTAATGTTCTATCCACTGCGCCAAACCAACTAGGTCGTGGCATATAATTTTGAAGGGGGTCACATATCCCAGTATTATTGCTGTATCAAACCTCCTTTTATTCCCAGCTAATGATTAATGTGAACAAAGTTTCTCCACATTTATATCAACACAAAACAAAAAATACATAGGAAGAGAATTGATGCTGAACTTTATCTCAGGCAAGCATTCTATCCAGGAATACATGAACTACTTGAAAATATAAACAGAAAAGTCATGCATCTAATAAAGAGATGTATTTCTAATATAATTTTTAATTATTTTTTAAAATATATATTTTATTGTTTTTTTACAGAGAGGAAGGGAGAGAGATAGTTAGAAACATTGATGAGAGAGAAACATCAGTTAGCTGTCTCCCACACACTTCCTACTGGGGATGTGCCCATAACTAAGGTACATGCCCTTGACCATAATTGAACCTGGGACCTTTCAGTCTACAGGCTGACGCTCTATCTACAGAGCCAAACCGGATAGGGCTATAATTTTATTTTTTATGTATAATTATTTTTATCAAAATGTGTAATATATTACCCTGGCCCGTGTGGCTCAGTTGATTGGGCATAATCTCATCAGCCAAAAGGTTGCAGGTTTGATTCCCGGTCAGGGCACATGCCTGAATTTCGCTCAATCCCTGGTTGGGGGGAGACATGCAATGCAGGAGGTGGCTGATCAATTTTTTTTTTTTTAAATCAATCTTTATTGTTCATATTGTTACAAAGGTTCCTCATTTCTTCCCCGCTCCACCAGGTTCCCACCCCACCCTCCGCCCCCTCCCCATCCCCCATTGTCCTCATCCATAGGTGCAGTTTATGTTCAGTCTCTTCCTCCCTCCCTTTCCCCGATAGTAAATCCCTTTTCGATAGTAAATCAGTTACTTAGCATTTTCTCATATCAATAATACCACCACATGCCCAATGATACATTTCACACAAAAGACATTTCCAAATAGGTCAACCAGCCTCATCCAGGCCCCACCCAAGGCACTCACAGATCAACACCCCAGCCCTATACTAACTCAACACATCCAGATCTAAGCCTTCATCACTTGATTCAGCAGACCCTCAAGTTCCCGCAAAAGTTTCCAGCCATGTCTGAGAGGCAGCCGTGGGGCAGGGGCAGGCGAGGAGTGAGCTGTTCCGGGCCTGGCTGCTCCGGGCCTGGCCTCTGTTGCTCTGGTTCGTTCCACAACCAGCTGCTCCGGGTCTGGTCACCGCCGCTCCCGACCTAGTTGCTCTGGACCTGGCTGCTGCTGCTCCGGGCCTGGCCGCACCCGACCCGGCTGCTCTGGGCCTGGCCGCTCCCAGCCTGGCAACCACTGCTCCGGGCCTGGCCGCACCAGACCCGGCTGCTCTGGGTCCGGCTGCCCTGGGCCCGGCCATGGCTGATCAATTTTTTTCTCTCTCTCTAAAATCAATAAAAAAATATTTTTAAAAATTCCAATGCATGCATTTGAAAGTGAGGTAATAGCTTTATTTAAACTTCAATATTCACAGTATGCTAGAAGTGACATCCTTTGCAACCACTGGGTCTTAAAATGAAAAGTTTTAGTGTTTGGTATGGTTTTATAAACTTCTTTTGGGGAGTATGGATCTTAGTGGGGTCCATGCTTTGACCAGCACCACCTCTGCCGGGACCGACTTCAGGCTGGTCCGTGGCACTCTTCTCACTCCCCTCCACGCAATTTCTCAGCCCCCTCCCCTTTTCAGGATACAAATCACACGCAGCCACATGCCGCTGCTGGAAAACTCACCTAGCACTTCTGAGCTCCTCTTCTTTCCTCAACTGTAAACCTTAACTTTTCTTACTGTGTCCATCTCTAACCTTCTGTGATTCTCTGAACGCCAAATCCTGTCACAGTCCAGTTAGGGACCTTTGGGGACAGTGCCCAGGAAATGAGGGTTCCCAGGACACTGCCTCAGAGCCAGTCACCATGCTTCTTATCTGTCCTTTGGTTTAGAATACTTTTCAAAAGATGTCTGAGTCAGGGAACCTTCTCTGATTAATACGAAACCCATAACATCTAACAACCAGCCCTTGTCCTGCATCCAACCCTTTAGATCAGGGGTCCTCAAACTTTTTAAAGTGGGGGCCAGATCACGGTCCCTCAGAGAGCTGGAGGGCCGGACTATATGAACTACTAATTCCTACTGTAACACCTCGGCTGCGCTCACTGCCCAAAAAACCTGGCGGGCCGGATCAGACTCCTCTGCGGGCCGCATGTGGCCCGCAGGCCGTAGTTTGAAGACCCCTGCTTTAGATCATAAGACCTGACACCCGTAAGGGTTTGGGAAGTGCCTGCTGAATGAACGCATGACCTGGCATGTTAATGTGCATTCACATGGTTACATATGACACACTGCATATGTCTGAATTAAGCTTTCCCACACAATGGCCTCTTGCAGAAACTGTTTTAAACTTTTAAAATTAATGAGATTTTTTTGGATTTAAAAGCAATAGCAAAAAAAAAAAAAAAAAAAAAAAAAAGCAATAGCAACAACAACAATAAAATCCAAACTGTTTAAAAAGACCAACCAACCCCAAGGGTGTGAGGCTGTGGAGCATCTGGGACCTATTGCTGGTGGGAATGTAAGATGGTACAGCCACTAACAGCCACTTCCATGCACTTACTTTATGATGCAGCAATTCCATTTGTGGGTATTTACCCAAGAGAAAGGAAACATATGTCCATATCAAGATTTGTATATGAATGCTCAGAGCAACTTTATTCTTTTTTAAAAAATACATTTTATTGACTTTTTTTTTACAGAGAGGAAGGGAGAGGGAGAGAGAGTTAGAAACATTGATGAGAGAGAAACATCAATCAGCTGCCTCCTGCATACCCCTTACTGGGGATGTGCCCGCAACCAAGGTACATGCCCTTGACCAGAATCAAACCTGGGACCCTTGAGTCTGCAGGCCGACGCTCTATCCACTGAGCCAAACTGGTTAGGGCACAACTTTATTCTTAATAGCCCCACACTGGAAAAAACTCAAATGTCCATCACTGAGAGAACATACAAATATCCCTGGCCCAGGAGTTTAGCTGATTAGAGCGCCATCCTATATGCCAAGGTTGTGGATTTGACCTCTGGTCAGAGCCCATACAAGAATCAACCAATAAACACATTAATAAGTGAAACAAACAAAAAAATTTGATGTATCTCTCTCTCCAAAAATCAATATTTCTTCCAAAAAAGAGAGAATAAATAAATAGTGATATATCAATACAATGGAATACTATTCAGCAATAAAAAAGAACAAATTAAGCTTACACACAACATGAATGGATCTTAAAAACATGCTGAGCACAAGAAACCATACACGAGATTACTGAGAGCATGATTTTATTTATTTGAAGTTCTAAAACAGGCAAAAATTAAGCTATAGTGACAGAAAGCTGATCAGTGTTGCCCAGGACCTGCGTGGGGTGGAGGATTGACTGGAAAGGAGCAAGAAGGAACATTTTAAGGGAGATGGAAATGTTTTGTATCTTGATTGTGGGGGTGGTGATAACATAGGTGGACATACTAGTTGAAATTCATTGAACTATACAGTTAAAATGGGTGCATCCTGTGTGAAAATGATTTCTAAAGCTGATGACAACACAAAATTTAGGAAAGATCTCTGACCACTCTAGCTGGTTTGGCTCAGTGGATAGAGCTGCATACTGAAGGGTCCCAGGTTTGATTCAGTCAAGGTCATATGCCTGGGTTGTGGGCTCCATCCCCATAGAGGGCGTACAGGAGGCAACCCATCAGTGATTCTCTCATCATTAATGTTCCTCTCTCTCTCTCTCTCTCTCTCTCTCTCTCTCTCTCTCTCTCTCTTCCTTCCTCTCTGAAATCAATAAAAATATATTAAAAAGAAAATCTCTGACCAAATGTCTGAATGGCAATGAGTGTATATAAGGCAAAAGATAACAAAACAATAGATAATCCACTTTGTAGCTTGTAATTCTTAAGGGAGGGACAAAGAGAGGGTGTTATTGGACCTTGGCTCCGAGATCTGGCTCTCTCTTGCTGGTGAGACCTCGGGCGAGTCTCTTGACCTCTATGAAGACTCGGTGCCCTCATCTATGAAATAGGGATGGCAGTAATGTTACTAGTATGGTAGAATGATGACCCGAATAAACACTACTTTCTTTTTGTGCTCCCTATCTGGATCACAGAAAACAAAATCCTGAACCTTACCTGACCTGGCCAACAGGTGTTGTTCATTCCCGGGCAGGGCCTTGACGGCACCTGAGCAAATGTGCCTGACCGGGAGGAAGACAATTATAGTACAATAACAGCGCGCCCTCGCAGAGCACTCTCTGTGCGGCTTTTCTGATTCCACAACATTCTACAAGGTGAGGGCTTCTCCAGTCCTGTCTGACAGACGAGCAGAGAAGAGAACAGCCAGTGACACCAGCAGGATACCGATCCACATGCTTTGCCCCAGAGCCCGTGCTCTGAAGCACCAAGCTAACGTGTCTCTTATTGGCAAAGCTGTCATTGGAGATAAAGGAGGGGAAATGAATTGGATTCGGATAGTAGCTTTATATAAACTTAAATATGAACCAAAGCTATACCTTTTCTGTAAGTTCTTTCATATAAAACTAGTGAAAGCTGATTGCATGATGGTTTGGAAAATCCTGCTCTGTTTCCAGTTTCAAGCGCTGTAAGAACAGGCTATAACTATTAACAGGGGCAACAAGAGACCTGCTTAGGGGGACCGACCCTCCTGGTGTGAGCACTCAAAGTTCTGTTCCCTGGGACACCTTTTCCTGGTCACCCCAGGCGGAGCTGCTCCCCAGTGAGAGGAGCTGTGGTGTGACCTGGACCAGGCTCCTGCCTCTTTCCAGCTCATTCTCACAAGTCCCTACATCAGCCAGGCTGAGCTACTTTTAGTTCCAAACTGGACCACAGTCTCTCTACTCTCTCTTTCCCCTCTGTGCCTGATTCCTGCTGTTTCTTCAGGTTGTTCCCAAGCCTTCTTTGCTCGACTCATACTCATTCCAAATCCAGCCAGACTGCTGCAGTGCAGCAGGTTCATGCCAGTATGGGCACCAGAGGTTAAAATACCCGCTTCCCTGAGTGCCCCTCCCTGCCATCCTCCAGAGGATCCCACCACTAAAGGGTTAATGTAAAGTGTTAATGCCAAGCATACCACCAGAGTTCCTCCAAAAAGCTGCTCTAGCACAAGACTAGCATCTTTTTAAAAAATATTTTTCAAGTTTTTTTTTAAATGTTTTTATTGATTTTGGAGAGGGAGAAAGAGAGAGAGAGAAACATTGATATGAGAGCAAAACATTGATAGGCTGCCTCCTGTCTACAACCGACACTGGGGATAGGACCCACACCCAGGTCATATGCCTTGATGGAAATCAAACCCAAAACCTTCTGGTGCATAGGAGGGCACCCAACCAACTGAGCCATACCAGCCAGGGCAGGACTAGCATATTTCTGAGGCCATGTCAGGTGCTAAATAATTGATCCCTGATATAACTATGTATAATGTAAATTTATGTAAGCGATGCCAAGAAGAGAATTTGGCGTGATGTGGGTATTAATTGAATACTTGTTTATTCAGTCTTCTTTTCGTAAATTTGTTGATGACCATCGTGACCATGATTATCATCAATGCTCTAGGGCTAACTCCAGAGACTTGAATGGACCTCAGCACTGTCAGGCTCCAGCTTCTGTTTAAGAGGAGGCTTTGGACCCCTGGAGCCAGTCTCTGGGGAGAAGCCAGTCTCTGGGGAGAAGCCAGTAGGGATTTGGTTTGGCCTAGCATTTGGCCATTTGGACAAGTACTTGTGGCATCCGGAAAGGTGGGGCAACCCACCAATTAGTCTTCTTGTCATTTTGCAAACCATGCTTCACCATTGATATATTAATTCATTCCATAAGTAGTTAGTAAGCTCCTACAGTGAGATGCTACTGGGCTGAGGCAGTAAGAGCTCAGAGTGGTATAAGACCTTCCCTGTCCTCTAGCTGCTTATAGTCTAACTAGAGGCCCAGGGCATGAAAATCCATGCACTGGAGGGGAGGGGGCTCCCTGAGCCCAGCCTGCCCCCTCTCACAGTCTGGGAGCTCTTAGAGGGGGGAGGCGGCCCAGCAATCACGAGAAGGCAACGCGCCATCACACTTTTGCTGCTGCCACTGCCTGCAGTGCAAGCCTCGGCCAGCCCTGGTTACCCTGGCAGCTGGGGGGCTTAAGGGACTGGGGAACTATGGAGACAGGCGCACAGAGCAGCTGGACCCACCTGGTTGGTGGGACCAGCCATGCTGAGTGCCTGCCACCCGAGTGAGGCTGAGAGGACTGGGTGCCATCATCTTCTGGCTGTGGGCACCACCATCTTTGAGGGTGTGACAGTCAATTAGCATAGTTCCTCCTTATTGACTGTGAGTGCCGCCATATTTGCAATAGCATGAGGGTCAATTAGCATATTCCCTCTTTATTAGATAGGATTAAAGTGCGAGATGTGCACCTAAGAAACAAGGGACGTTTTTAGGATTTGTGAAACAATGAGTTCAGAGAAAGGGGGTTAATGTCAGGCAGAGCAAAGTTGGGGAACAGATGAACCCTGTTTTGTTCACTGTGTGCTCAGCACTTTGCACTGTGTTTTGTTCAGTGTGTCCGTGAAAAATCTCACAGAATGGATGAATGAGAACAAACTACTCATAATTCTGCCAGAGGGAATCATTGTTGACATGTCAGTGCATTTTTTTTCTTTTTCTCTAAATATACAATAAACATATATTTTAAACTTCAGTAACTTTTTTTTTTTTTTTTAAAGTAGTATGTTCATCTCAGAAAAAGGAGAAAATGCTGATAAGCAGCATAGTACTAATAGCTAGCATGCTTCATGCTCATTCTTTGTCAGGCAAAACACGCTTCTCAGCTAGTGGTAATGACTCACATTTGGTATATATCCTTCATACTGGAATCTCTTTTATTCTAAGTGTTCACTTTTTAAAAATACTTGGGCTCAAGATTCTGCATTACTTAACATTATCTTTTAACATTTTTCCATGTCTTTGAAAATTCTTTTAAGAATCACTTTCAGTGACTGTTTATCCTATCCAGGGAGTTACTCTAACTGGTACCAGGCCAGGCAGAGACCCTACCCTCTATCTGTGGCTGATAGGGACTCCTGTAGGTTTTTAAAAAATTCTCAATATATTTGTATTGACTTTTATAGAGAAAGGAAGTGAGACCGGGTGCATGTGTGTGTGTGTGTGTGTGTGTGTGAGAAACATCAATGTCAGGGACACGTTTTAGTTTTTTTGTTTTCTTTTGTTGTTATTTAATAAACTTTGTTTTAGAACAGTTTAGATTTATAGAAAAATTGAGACGATAATAAGAGGGTTCCCATATACGTCGCACCCAGGTTCCCCATTATGAACATCTTACATTACTATGGGACATTTGTCACAGTTAATGAACCAGCACTGATACATTATTGTTCACTAAAGTTCAGATTTTATTCAGAATTCCTTGTCCTTTTTCTGTTCCAGGAACCCAGGCAGCAGACATTACATTTTATCATGCCTCCTTAGGCTCCTCTTGACTATGACAGATTTTCAGATTTTCCTTGTTTTGGATTACCTTGACTGTCTATTTTTTTCCTTTATTGATTTTTATTTTTATTAATATAGTTTTATTTATTTCAGAGAGGAGGGAGAGAGAGACTGGGAAATGAACAGTGACCTCTTGGTTCCTGGGTTGACACTCAACTGCTGAGCCACAAGAGCCAGGTGACCTTGACAGTTTGTTTTTTTTTCAATAGCCAGTTTGCCTCTTTTTTTTTTTTAATTTCTTTATTAAGTTATTACATATGTGTCCTTATTCCCCCATTACCTCCTTGATAATTTTGAAGAGTACTGTACTGGGCAGAGATTTTGTAAAATATCTCTCAAGTGGAACTTTTCTGATGCTTTTCTTTCTTCATTTTTCTTCTGATGTTTTTCTTGTTAGATTGATGATCCTGTGGGGAAGACCAGAGGTAAGAACGCCATTGCACCACATCATATCCAGGGGACATACTGTTAACTGGATCTTAATTTTCATCACCTGGTTGAAAGAATGTTAAGGATTCTCCCCTGTAAAGTTACCCATCTGCCCCTCCCCCAGGAAGTCTCTATGCACAGTAGGGGTTTATGCTCCCCCGTGAGGGCGGACTGTGTACATACATTATTTGCGTTCTCCATGGGAAATCTGCCTATTATCCCCCTTTTATTTGTGGGCTTGATCATTTATTTATGTCAGACTAGACCTATGGATATTTATTTTATCCTTTAGGCTGTGGTTCAATAATTCTGTATTTTGCTGCTCACATTGTTCCAGATTTGGCCTTTGGAAGCTCTTTCAGTTGGCTCCTGTGTCCATTTCTCATATCTCCATCTTCCTCTTCTTTTATTTGCTTATACTTCCTTCTGCTACTATAAAATGCTACAGGATCCATCTGGTGTATTTCCTGACCGAGTCCTAAAATTAATCATTTCCCCAAGGAGAATGTCGGGCAAGTTTAAATCGTAGCAAATGTGCAGTCAGTGTGGCTGGAAAGTGATCTGACAGGTGGGCCGTGAGACTCAACCCACCTTAGGAGGGTATTTTCCCAGCAGAAGCAGCTAGAAGTGCAAGTCCTAACTGAGAAATAGGTGACTCACCAGCTCCCAGGTTGTCTCCTCCCTCCCCCTCTTGCTGACAAGACTGTCCCTAAACCAGCTCCCACAGAGGGACCAAGGTCAGAGTGTCCCCGCCCAGTGGGGTAGAGAAGAATGGCCTGTCTCGGCCAAGTCAAAGCTTTTACCCAGGCCCAGCTGACACCTCCCCCCATTTGTGTATCATATATACTCCTCCTGCCTACAAAAAGTATTAAACAGGATTACTCTTACATTTACAGCTGCAATTAAACTATTATTAAAACTTGGGTAAGCCTGGCCCGAGTGGCTCAGTGGTTGAGTGTCGACCTATGAACCAGGAGGTCACAATCTGATTTCTAGTTGTGGCACATGCCCACCCAGGCTGTGGGTTCCAACCCCCAGTGTGGGACATGCAGGAGGCAGCCGATCAATGATTCTCTCTCACCATTGATGTTTCTATCTCTCTCTCCCTCTCCCTTCCTCTCTGAAACCAATAAAAATATGTATATTTTTAAAAACTTGGGTAAAAGGACAAGAGCACTGTAAAGAACAGTGTGTGTGTGTGTGTGTGTGTGTGTGTGTGTGTGTAGGCTGGGTCAACTTGTCTACATTCTCCAAATCACAGATTGCAAGCACCAGAAGGGCTTTCAGAAATAAACGCACTTAAGGGTTAAGTGATTTCTCAGGAAGTCACACAGCAAATGAGCCGAAGAACTAGGAATACTGTGACAGGTCTCCTGGTGTGAAAGTCCCCATTCTTTCCTCCCTTTCCAGGACAGTGAAAAGAACAGTTTTCCAGACCTTCTGTGGGACACAATGGCAAGACAACAGCTTGGGGCCTTTTTCACTCACTAGGTGAATAAACATGAGTGGTTGTGGCTGAGAAGTCTTTGGGACTATAATTAAGGGTTATTAGCATCCCCAGATGTTTGGACACAGGAGAAATAGGATGTAGACATGGGGAAATAGAAGTGGATAGTGGGGATCCTACCATTTTAATGGTTAAAATAAGGGAGAGGGATAGAGAGTTAGAAACATCGATCAGCTGCCTCCTGCACACTCCCTACTGGGGATGTGCCCGCAACCAAGGCACATGCCCTTGACCGGAATCTAACCCGGGACCCTTCAGTCCACAGGCGGACGCTCTATCCACTGAGCCAAACCGGTTTCGGCTCGTCCATATATTTTTAAAAATAATTCTTTAATTGATAAAATTATTATCCAGACTTTGTATACCCGTACAACCATATGTCAGGTTTGTTTTAATTTGAATAAGTTTCATTTGAACTAGCTGCCCTTGATGCTCCGCAACTTGCTTCCTCTTCCTAAAGACACATCCTCCATGTCTTTCTCTGGAAAAGCACCTCCATCTGCCTCCTTTTGGCGATTCTTTGTCCTCGCACCTGGGCGATTCTCCGAGCGAGCATCCTTTCTCCGCCGGCCTGACACCCGGCGCGGCGCCCGCAGGGGGCGGGGCGGAGGAGGCCCGGCGGTGGGCGGGGCCGCCCCATGGATATGCAGATGAGGTGGGCGGGCCCTCGTATAAGGGCTGTTAGCGGCCGGCGGCGCGCCGAGCCTCGGCGGACCCAGTCGGAGGCGGCGGCAGCGGCGGCGGCGGCGGACCCGGCTTCTCCCGGCGCACGGAGCCTGGCGCCCGGCCGTCCCCGCAGCGGGCCATGCCCCCGCGGGAGCTGAGCGAGGCCGAGTCGTCCCCACTGCGGGCCCCGACCCCTCCCCCGCGGCGGGGCAGCGCGACCACGGAGCTGGGCATCAAGTGCGTGCTGGTGGGCGACGGCGCGGTGGGCAAGAGCAGCCTCATCGTCAGCTACACCTGCAATGGGTACCCCGCGTGCTACCGCCCCACGGCGCTGGACACCTTCTCCGGTAGGTTCCCCGCCGCCGGGGGCCTCAAACCTTACACTGAGCACCGGGGGGCGGGGGCGGGGCGGCGGGAAGCCCCTCACAGGAGGCGAGGGGGCCGGAGGTGGCGCTGTGAGGCCTGGTGGCCCCGACGCCGCCCTCACCGACTCCCCCCGTCCCCTCTTTCCCCCCCCCCCCCCCTGCAGTGCAAGTCCTGGTGGACGGGGCGCCGGTGCGCATCGAGCTCTGGGACACGGCGGGACAGGTGAGAGGCTGGGGTGGCCGCTGCCGGCCTTGGGGGGAGGCGGTCCGGAGGCTGGGAGGCCCCAGTGGCATCAGGCCTGGAGGAGGCCTTGCGCCCCTCCCCGGCTCCCAGAGTCTCCCCGGGTTTCCAACCCCATGTGGGAAGCGGTTCCCGCTCCCTGCGGTGGGGAATAAACAATCCCACTCATGAGCGGCCTGGCCTTCCCACCCCAGGAAGACTTTGACCGCCTGCGCTCCCTCTGCTACCCGGACACCGACGTCTTCCTGGCCTGCTTCAGCGTGGTGCAGCCCAGCTCCTTCCAAAACATCACGGAGAAATGGCTGCCCGAGATCCGCACCCACAACCCGCAGGCGCCGGTGCTGCTGGTGGGCACCCAGGCCGACCTCAGGGACGATGTCAATGTCCTAATCCAGCTGGACCAGGGCGGCCGCGAGGGCCCCGTGCCCCAGCCCCAGGCTCAGGGGCTGGCTGAGAAGATCCGGGCCTGCTGCTACCTCGAGTGCTCCGCCTTGACCCAGAAGAACTTGAAGGAGGTGTTCGACTCTGCCATTCTCAGCGCTATCGAGCACAAGGCCCGGCTGGAGAAGAAACTGAACGCCAAGGGCGTGCGCACCCTCTCCCGCTGCCGCTGGAAGAAGTTCTTCTGCTTTGTGTGAACAGCTGCGGCGGAGGGGGGAGCAATGGACACAAAGCCACGGACACGGACACCTGGAGCCGGGGGTAGGGGCTACTGGCGGGGCCAGGCTACCCCGGGAGACTCTGTTCCCTTCTGAACTCTCTGGGGACGGGGGCCTCGAACTGCCCACTCATGCCGGGTGGAGCCTCGGGCCTGGCAGAAGGAAGGCTGTAAGGTGGATTTCTGTGGTTCCAGGCTTACAGAGAGATCCCAGCACTTTGGTTTTCACGGGATGGTCCTATCAGTGTCGGCCACCTCCAGGCAGTTTGGGATCCAATTCCCAGCTTCTTGTCGTGGGCCCTCAGGTCACGCTGGCTGAATCAGGAGCCCCTGTGGTGGTCCCCACCTCCTCCTTGGCACGGGGGTGAGGGAGAGCCCAGGGAGTAGCTGGGCATCTTGGAGAGCGGGGAGGTGTCACCCAGCCCTCTTCGGAAAGTTTGGGATGGACTGTGTGAGGTAGAAATCAGTGAGAGGTCAAGAGGGAGCGGGAAATGAGGCTTCTGGAGCCTTGAGACTGGAGTTCTGGAAGGAGAAGGCAGGTGGATGAGAGAGCCGGGCCTGGAAGGAGGGAGAGCAGAGCAGAGAAGTGGAGCAGCTGAGGAGTAAGACTGATACCGGGGCTGCCCTCAACCCCCAAGGCCAGGGCGGGCGGGGCTGGTCCCTGGGAAGAACTGGGTCTCAGGGCTCCCTAGCACTGCCCAAACTGGCTGGGCCAGGCGTGGGGCAGGAAGTGAGAGAGACCAGGCCCAGCAGAGGAGGGGGGAGAAGCTAC
Source organism: Pipistrellus hanaki (assembly GCF_964339955.1). Lineage (NCBI taxonomy): Eukaryota > Metazoa > Chordata > Mammalia > Chiroptera > Vespertilionidae > Pipistrellus > Pipistrellus hanaki. The sequence goes on from NC_140503.1 coordinate 62,332,287, forward strand.
AAACCAGAATCTGAAGGAAGAAGGGGCCGGGGATCACCTTTTTCTCCAAGGTCGCAGCCTAGAAGGTAGGGCCATGCGGACTGCAAATAAAGGTTTACGTTTCTGAAGCTGCTGGCTCTGTGTCATTTCTTGAAATGATGAACCCATGGCTCTCCCACAGCCCCCCTCAAGGCCCAGTGGTGAGGACAGAGACTGGTTGGGTACCAGAGGACTGAGGCTAGATTGAAAGGTGGGGCCTGGGCTAGATGGGACAGTGTGATGGGAACGGGACTGGGGGGGGGGGGCAGGTTTGGGGCTCCCCGCTTGGGGCTTAGCTGGTTCCCAGGAGAGGTAGCGTGGGAAGCAGCCTGGAAACGGGTTTCCCCAGGTGTCAGCGCCAGAGCTGCTTTCCCATGACCTCACTGGGCGGGCGGTGCCCCTCCCTCTCCCCCTCCTTCCCTGAGCACCTTGCTCAGTGCTGAGTTCTGGGGCAATCCTGAGCCCTCTAACCCTCCTTCTCAGGTCCTTCTAACAGTCCTCAGGGCCCCGGGCCCCGGGCGGGGGCTCTGTTTCAGAGCCTGAGCACGAAAGAATCCCATGCAGCCTGAACGTCAGCAAGCGGCCACACTTCTTGGGCTTGGGTTGATTGGCACTCAAAGCTCATGTGAGGACCTAGTCACAGGACCAATTGTCAATCATTTAAATAGCAATTTGGGCTCAGAAATCCCGTGGGAGTGAGGGTTCATTTTGTGAGGACCCTGAGAGGAGCAGGAATCCAGAGAACATTCCCTGAAATCGGAGCCGGAAGGAACGTTAAAGGGCGCCTTGGCAGGGGGTGCGGGAAGAGCACTTTATCTCACCCGCAAGGGAAGTGAGGCCAGAGGAAACGGTAATGTCTCACTGATATCACCACGTGGCTGTAGGAGCACTTTGCACACTCTAGTCAGGTACATGGGTAAGCGTTGCTCCTGCGGAGAGGGATTTCTAAGGCACACCGCAGACACCTGTTAAGCAACTGCTGGGCCAGGTGAGCGCTCACCCTGTCTCGGTCCAGTTCCCTCTGTAGGAAGTTCCAGCTGTGTGTGTGTGTGTGTGTGTGTGTGTGTGTGTGTGAAGAAGAGAATGGCTGAGGGACGGAAAGCCCAGCCAAGTGAAACCTCAGATAATCCCCAAGATTAGTTTTAGCCAAGACGGTCCGGCTCCTGCCCCACCAGGGCCCGTCCCCCAGAGCCCCAGCTACTCCCCTCCCTCTGTGCCCTTGCCCTTCCCGTGGAGCTGAGCTGCCCACGGCTGCCAGGTCCTGAGGGAGTCTCACACTCCAGCTGCACAGCCTTCTGTTACCTCAGCCCGGCCTGACACAGCCCCTGCTGGGGCAGAGACCTGGCTTCAAGATAGGGTCTGACATCAACCATGACCTTAGGCAAATCTTTTCCCTTCTCTGTGCCTCAGTTTCCTTATTTGCAAAATGAAAGACTCAGGACTCTGAATTAGAGGTTTTTTTTAACTGCTCCAAGGGTCCTTCGATGTACCAAGGACTGGGAGAGGAAGTGTGATCAGATGACCTCTGCCCTGCGCCCCTCTCCCCCCCAATCTTTCCCTCTGTCTCTGATGGTACCAGCCTCCACATCACTGTGTCCTCTCCTGCTGGGTCGCCGAGCCGGGTCAGAACCTCCATCAGCCTCACCCCTATGTCCCTCCAACACTACTGCCTTCCCTCTGGCACCTCTGCCTCAAGACTGTTACCAGCTCTTAGTGCCTGCAATGAACTCCCAGCTTCTCATTTCAGCGTTCAAGGCCTGCTTAAATCTGACCCAACCTGGACTAGGCCAGCCTGTCTCAGTGATCCCCACTTCCTGATTCCCAGTTATTTCTGGAATTCTGACTCCAAGTCTTTGCTTTTGCCAAATCCTATAGTTTGGAAAGTGTCCCCTACTCATGGCCTGTTTCTCCTCTAACCATCTTCCAACACTGCCTTCTCCAGGAAATGTGTCTTACTGTAGCAGTGGCCACACTGCTCCCTCAGCACATCGAAGACACTGAACTTGGTCATGCACTCAAGTTGTATCTCCCCAGCTACACTGAGAGAAAGTCCCACTCATGCCTCTGTGCTCTCATGGGATCTTGGGCTCAAGCAGTTTTTGCTGCTGGGCTTTAAGAGCTTAAGATAAGAAGCCAACCAGTTCAGCTCCGGGTTTGTGTCACTGAAGCCTGGGACAGGCCTAAGAGCATGGCTTTGCCAGAAAGGCCTGTGTGTCACCTCTGGTCCCAAACCCTGCTTCTGTCTCTCTACAACACAGTCTCTCTCTACCTTTTTTTTTTTTTTTTTTTTTTTTTTTTTTTTTTTTTAACTTTAGAGAGAGAGGAAGAGAGAGACAGAGAGACATCAATTTGTTGTTCCACTTATTATGCATTCATTGGTTGATTCTTGTATGTGCCCTGACTGGGAATCAAACCTGCAACCTTGGTGTATCAGAACAACAATCTAACCAACTGAGCTACTTGGCCAGGGCTCTCTCTACTTTTCTGGTACTGTTTTTATTTCTTTCTCTATCTCTCCTTCTTTTGCTTAGATTAACTGGATAAAATTCGTTTTTTTACATATACATTTGTACATATGTGCTTATCAATTTAAAATGTTTAATGTCTGGCCGAGACCGGTTTAGCTCAATGGAAAGAGCGTCGGCTTGGGGACTGAAGGGTCCCGGGTTCGATTCGGGTCAAGGGCATGTACCTTGGTTGCGGGCATATCCCCAGTAGGGGGTGTGCAAGAGGCAGCTGATCGATGACTCTCTCTCATCGATGTTTCTAACTCTCTATCTCTCTCCCTTCCTCTCTGTACAAAATCAATAAAATATATTCAAAAAAAAAAATGTTTAATGTCTGTGTAACCACCCCTTAGTGGATTTTAAAAATGTGTTTAGTTTTTTCATATAAATACTCAGAAAAAATTGGAAAATTCAAAGAATTAGAAGATTAAAAATTTACATAGTGTGAACTCTCAAAGGTAAAATTTTTTCATATGTTTTTTAAAATATATTTTTTTATTGATTTCAGAGAGGAAGGGAGAGGGAGAGATAGAAACATCAATGATGAGAGGGAATCATTGATTGACTGCCTCCTGCACTGGGGATTGAGCCAGCAACTGGGGCATGTGCCCTTGACTAGAATTGAACCTGGGACCCTTCTGTCCACAGGCCGATGCTCTATCCACTGAACCAAACCAGCTAGGGCTTTAATATGTTTTTATTTGATTTTTAGAGAGAGAGGAAGGGAGAGGGATAAAGAGTTAGAAACTTCAGCCAGGACCGGTTTGGCTCAGTGGATAGAGCGTCGGCCTGCGAACTGAAAGGTCCCGGGTTCGATTCCAGTCAAGGGCATGTACCTTGGTTTCGGGCACATCCCCAGTAGGGGGTGTGCAAGAGGCAGCTGATCGATGATTCTCTCTCATCTATGTTTCTAATTCTCTATCTCTCTCTTCCTCTCTGTGAAAAATCAATAAAGTATATTTAAAAAAAAAAAAAAAGAGTTAGAAACTTCAATGAGAGAAATATCATCGATTGGCTGCCTCCTGCAGGCTTTCTACTGGGATCAACCCTGCATCCTGGGCATGTGCTCTGACCTGGAATCGAACTAGTGACCTCTTGGTTCAAGGGTGGACACTCAATCACTGAGCAAAATTGGCCTGGCAAGATAATTACATATTTTTTAAAATATATATATTTTTTTGATTTTTTAGAGAGGAAGAGAGAGGAATAGAGAGTTAGAAACATCGATGAGAGAGAAACATTGATCAGTTGCCTTCTGCACACCTCCTACTGGGGATGTGCCTGCAACCAAGGTACATGCCCTTGACCGGAATCGAACCTGGGACCTTTCAGTCCGCAGGTCAATGCTCTATCCACTGAGCCAAACCGATTTTGGCAATAATTACATTTTGATAAACTTTCTTCCAGTCTTTCCTTGTATGCATATTGAAAATTTTTTTGTTGTTGTTTTATTAATCCTCACCCAAGACACATCAATTGGTTGTTTCCCACACTCATCCCAACCAGGGTTGGCCATGGAACCTGCAGCCCAGGTTTGTGCCCTTCACCAGGAATCGAACCCAGGACCTTTCAGTGTCCAGGCCGATGTTCTAACCACTGAGAAACACCAGCCAGGGCTATATGCATATTTTAGAAGCATTTTTGTGACATGTTACATGTACAATTTTGTATTTTTTCTTTTCTTTATTTAAAAATTTAACAGTAATTTTCATGTAATTATAAATTCTGAGGCTGTAACCATAGATTCTGTTTGCTTACTATTTCACCCTGACTATAAATAACTTCTTCAACTAGATCCCCATTTGGGGGGCATTTGGGCTCTTTAACTTTTTTTCCCCCCTATTATAAATAAGACTACATCAATAGTTGATTATTTATATATATATATATATATTAGATTTTGTACAGAGAGGAAGGGAGAGAGATAGAGAGTTAGAAACATCAATGAGAGAGAGTCATCGATCAGCTGCCTCTTGCACACCCCCTACTGGGGATATGCCCACAACCAAGGTATATGCCCTTCACCGGAATCGAACCCTAAGTCGACGCTCTATCCATTGAGCCAAACCGGTTTTGGCTGATTATTTTTTCTATCATTGGTTGGTGACCACCTACAGAAAAGACATTATTGTCTTTGACTTAGAAACTGAGCCCCAATACAATCCCAAGTTACTCTTTAAAAAAAAGTTCTCATTGCTTTTAGAGAGAGAGGAAGAGAGAGGAACAGATAGAAACATTGATCTACTGTAACCTGGGCATGTGCCTTGATTGGGAATTGAACCGCAGCCTCTTGGTTCTTGGGTGGACACTCAACCACTGAGCCACACCAGCTGGGCCCAAGTTTCTCTTGAGGGATCTTGGTGTCATGTATGTGCGCCTTGGTGGGGAGAGGCTCTTTCTATGGAAGCATTACTAGCAGACTGCAGGTGTCCAATCAGCACAAGTACTAAATGATGACATTTATATATCTGTGTCCATGTGCATTTTTCTGTGTCCCTGTTTTTGCTCTTGTGTATTTAAAGTGTGTATTGTCTTTATGCAAAACTCTAAATAACTCCATATTCATGCAGGTCTGTGTATTTATGTCTATAAGTGTGGATGTCTATGTTTATAGAAGATGTATATAGCTCTGTACGTGTGTCTGTGTAGCCGGAAGTCTGCCCTTAGGAGTGTGTCTGATACATAGTCCTGTATGTGTGTCTGGGCCTAGTTTCTTGGGAGCTGAGTGTCTATGTATCTGTCTGCCTAACGTCAGTTCTGTGTGGCTGTCTTTCTCCGTGTGCACCTCTTGCTGGGTGTGTGTGCCGGGCCTGGCGTGGTGTGTGCCTCGCAATTCATTGGTTGCTTTCCCCTGGGAGCGGAACAGAGCCCAGGGCAGAGGTGACACACCCTCCCTGAGCTCCCGTTCTCCTGGGAACCCGCCTGGCAGAGTGAGTGAGACCAAGAGCAGACTGCGTCAGGAGCCCGGGCCCCTTTTGCAACCAGCCCAGGCCCCAGGCGGTTACTGTGGCTCTCACAGGTCAGACCTGCCACGGTGCCTGCTGCCAGGAAGCCCGGCTCCCAGCAGGGCTATGCTGTCAGCTCCTCCTGGGCCTGGGCCAGATCCTCCGTGAGCAGAGCTCCGCCAGCTGAGGGGCCACATTAGTCACCCGGTGGCAAAGCAGTGCTGGCTGTCCCAGGGGCCATTGCTTTCTGGCCCTGAACGCAGCATGCTTAGGCAGCCTGACCTATTACCATCTTCTCTTCTTACAACTGGATTTCAAGATAGGCCAGATGGCTCTTTAAAAATGTTTATTTATTTGAGAGAAACATCAATTTGTTGTTCCACTGATTTATGCATTCATTGGTTGATTTTTGTATGTGCCCTGACCAGGGGTCAAACCCCAATCTTGGCGTATTGGGACAGCATCTAACCAACTGAGCGCCCAGCCAGGGCCCCCATGGCTCTTATTAGCTCCACTTATCAGATGAGGAGACCGCAGCCCAGAGCCACATCACCAAGGGAAAAGCAGAGCTGGGCTTTGGACCTGGGTTTCCTGACCTTGCGTCCAGGCCTCTTTCCAGTGTGCCACCTGGGTGTGTGTGTGTGGGGGGGGGGGTCCAGCCCCTAGAAATGATTCTCTTAAAGGGCCAGGCTGGGAAACATGGTTTATGGGACAGACGAGGTTGTTGTAGGCTGGGTAGTGAGGTGGAGGGAGACCGGGCTGGAGGTGGGATGTGAGGAGAGATGTCAGCACTGAATCAGGTCTGCCTTTCTAATGGAATGTTCTCCAGCCTTTCTCCACTGGACCTAGGATTTGTCCCCTAGCTGGGATGACTCAGATATTTTTGAAATTGAAGGGGAGCTTTATTAATAACCTGGACTTACGTTCATCCTGCTTCTAACCCCTTTGGAAGGCAGAGCCAGTCCTTGTCACCAGCTCCATGGCCTCCTTGACTCTCACCTGTGCCAACCTGCCTCTGTCCCCGGGTATCCGGATGACTCCCCGGCCCCTTGGTAGTGAGGGCACCAGAGGAGCCTCTGGGCCCAGTGTGGGCTTAGGGGTCCCTGGGGCCACTTGAAGCTGGAAGAAAAGCAGGCAGCACACACCTCACTCAAGGATGCCTGACCTATGCCGGCCTCCTCCCTCAGACCTGTATTCTCTGTGGCCATGAGCTGCCTCCACCCCTCTCCTCTCCCTGCCCCGTCCCCTGCACAGTTGGGCAGCTAGCACAGCTTGTCCCCAGAGCTATCCCTCCAGGGACAGCAAGACCACCCTCCCGGTGAAGACAAGGGACCTGCCTCTGTGTGCATTTTCTACCCATAGCACCTCCCCACCCCTACCCAATAGGCCGTGTGCTGGCCACTCCACCTTCCTCAGGCCTCCTGTTTCAGCCTCATCCTTGACTTGCTGGACAACTTTGGGTAAATTACGGCCTTCCTCCTTATCCGAGTTTCTCCCGGTTACGAAGTGGGGCTAATACTCTCTGCCCCTCCCTGGCTCCCAGGGCACCTGCAGGAATCAGCAAGATAATAGCGAGGAACTGATTTAGAGGAAGCTATCGAGAGCCAAGTGAGAGGTATCAGTGCTGGCCTGTGTTTACCTGGGTGTGGCCGTGGGTTCCCAGCCTCCTGGGGCTCGGGACCAGCCCTGACAGCTTCTTGGCCCAGCTTCGGGCTCCTTTGTCTCATTTCCAGAGAAAGGACAGAAACCAAGCCCAGCTGTCTGGTCAACAGAGCAAAAACTTTGGGGTTCAGGAATGCTGGCATCCTGGCCAGGCTCTGTCCCCACCACTGGCGGTGTGACCTGGAGCCAGTGACTGCCCCTCTCTGGCCTCAATGACTTGGCTCTGATAGCCTCCCCCAGCTATGCACTCAGGGGCCCTGGAACCTGCAACAAGAAATAACATCCTAATTTTAAGATCGAAAAGATCTTGCCATCTAGTCCAAGTCCTTTACTTCTCATAGATCTGTCTGGGAACCACAGACTAACCCTGGTCAACCTGATTACCCCAAGGTCATAAACTGATTGATTGCAAAGGGGATCATGCAGGAGAGAGTAAGTGGGTCAGAAAAAAATCCATTGGGAGGATAACTCCAAGTGAGTTAGTGAGTCAATAAAAAGAGGCTCTGCCTCACTGTCTGTTCTCTCCTCTCTAGGTCTGCTCTGCTTCTCTCTCACCGTAATCTCCCCACTCCGCACCTGGTTCCCCTGAAGCTGGCCCTCCTGCAGTCAGCCCTGTCACTGGTGGTGGCATAGCCACCCATCCAGACTCCCAGGACAGAAAACCTGGAGGCTCCACTGACTCCGCTTCTCCCTCTTCACCTTTTGGGCTTACGCCCAAATCCAGGAGCCTGATACTCTGCACCAAGCCCAGACCCCCTCACCTCCAATGTGTTTGAGCCTCATGAGAATGCACCACAACTGGGACCCTCAGAGCTAACTATATGGCCCAAAGACTACAAGATTCATGGTTTTGCTTTGTTCCTAGCCCTATTTTATGCTCCTTCTTGCTCTTTTTATTCTTGGTCCTACTTTCTATTCGTGTCATAATTTATAGTCCTCTTTAAATCTTTCCTCAGCCCAGTGTGGCTCAGGGTTTGAGCATTGACCTATGAACCAAGAGGTCCCGGTTCAATACCGGGTCAGGACACGTGCCCAGGTTGTGGGCTCAATCCCCAGTGTGCGGTGTGCAGGAGGCAGCTGATCAATGATTCTCTCTCATTATTGGTGTTTCTATCTTTCTCCTTTTCCCTTCCTCTCTGGGGGAAAATAAATAAATAAATAAATAATAATATATATATCAATATATTCCTTCCTCAGTAAGGCAAGTGATAGGCAAACAAAATAAGATGCCAATAATAATATCAATACAACCAGTCTTCACCTGGTACCTGATGGCCCCTCACCTTCTGCCTGATTCCCCTGAAGCTGGCCCTCCTGCAGTCAGCCCTGTCACTGGTGGTGGCATAGCCACCCATCCAGACTCCCAGGACAGAAAACCTGGAGGCTCCACTGACTCCGCTTCTCCCTCTTCACAATCCAGGTACCAAGTTTTGAATTTGTTCCTTCCCCAGATCTCCAGAGCTCTCGCTTCTTTTCCATCCCCACTGTTTCTACCCCAGAGTTTCATGGACTGATGATTTGTTTCTTTCTAAAATATATCTGAATACCTGCTCAAAACACAATTATTATTACAAAAGCAATAGCTATTCATTGTAGAAAACTTAGAAAATGCAGGTTGACAAAAAGAAGAAAACAAAAACCACCTGTCATTTTGTCATGAGAGCTAACACTGTGGACATTTGTTTTGTTTTGTCTTTTTTTTTTAACCCCACAGCAAGGGGCTTCTCGGTTTGTTTTCCTGATTTTGGCGCCCGGCTGATCGCCCAGGAACCACCCGGCAGGCTCTCAGAGAGCCTGTGGGAGAGTTTGGGCACCCCCAGGCCAGCTGAGCTTCGGGGTGTGGGGCTTCCAGGCGGCACTATTGATGACAGCCCCTCCCGGGGGGTGGGGGGTGGGGGCCTGAGCAGTACTTTCCCAGGCTTCAGCCTGGCTGTGGTTGGGTGGGGAAGGGAGCGGTCTTGTGCAATAGGACAAACCGCTCCTCATTCAGGGCTGTTTGTTTAAGTGAGCAGGGATAGGTTTGGGAGAAACAATCAGGGTTTTGTTAGTGTTTATTTGAACTGTTAGGACAAATAAATTTTGTTAAAACTCTCCAATATAGGGAAGGCGGGATGGTTATAAGGGATAAGATGATGGAGCCCCAAAGTTGAATGTCTGGGAGCGACAGGCTGTTAGCACCTGCCCACCTCAAGAGGACCTGAATCTGGCGCCTGCATTATTGCAGAAATATGGGTTCCTGATTGCCAGTGCCCTGTTTTCACAAGAAGCTAGAAAAGGATATTTTTTAAAAATATTTTTTTATTGATTTCAGAGAGGAAAGGAGAGAGCTAGAGAAATGGAAACATTAATGATGAGAGAGAATCATTGATTGGCTGCCTCCTGCACATCCCCTACTGGGAGGGTCGGGATCGAGTCTGCAACCTGGGCATGAGCCTTGGCCGGAATCGAACTTGGGCCCTTTAGTCCGCAGGCCAACACTGTATCCACTGAGCCAAACTGGCTAGGGCAGGATTTTTTTTAAATGAAGTTTCCTGACTCTTTAAATGTTGATAACTTAACTAAAGAAAGCACTGTTTGGGTCAAAGTGTGATTGCAGGCTGCCAGGTACAACCTTTCAGCTAGTCTTTACTGTACATCTACTATGTATTGTACTTCACATAGGTTACTCTGTCTTATTTACTGGGCATGGCTACCTCCTTCTCCCTGTGGCTCGACCTCTAGTGATAGGGCCTGCTTACCTGCCCATTTCTTTGCCTTTTTTTTTAAATTTATTTTTCAACTTTAAAAAAATATTAATTTATTCATTTGAGAGAGAGAGAGAGAGAGAGAGAGAACTATCAATCGTTGTTCCACTTATTTATGCATTCATTAGTTGCTTCTTGTATGTGCCCTGACTGGGGATCAAACTTGTAACCTTGGCGTATTGGAGGATGCTCTAGCCAACTAAGCTACCCAGCCAGGACTTGTCTATTTCTTAAACGTGAATTTAGATCAGCCCATTCACCCGCCCAAACCCCCAAGTGCCCATCAATGTGGCCTCTACCCACCAACCTCCCTGTCAGTGCTTGAGCCAAACTGAGCAGCTTGCTGGTCTCCAAACAAATCAAGATCCATAATCTCCACTACCCAGCTTTTGCTCTCTATGATTTTTGTTATGCCTGGAACACCCACAGGTGTTTTTTTTTTTAATTTTTATTGTTGAAAGTATTACGTATGCCCACCCTCACACCCCCCATTGACCCCTTCTAGCCCACATTTTAAAATTTATTTATTTTTAGAGAGAGAAACACCAATTGCTTGCCTCCTGCATGTGCCTTCATCAAACCTGCAACCTGGGGATGTGCCCTGACATAAAATCTAACCTGCCACCTTCTGTTCCATGGGACGATGTTCGAACCAACAGAGCCACCCCAGCCAGGGCCTGCGCATCTCACTTCATACCTCTTCCCTGAAGCTCCAACCTCCTTCTTTTTATTTATCCAATTTATTGGGAGTGACAGTGGTAATAAAGCTGTATAGGCTGCAGGTATACAATTCTACATTATCTGTTCATTGTATTGTGTGTTTACCACCCCAAGTCAACCTTCTTAATCTCTAAGGCTTGACCAGCTCTGCTTTCTTCAGCAGCCATTTGCTGGATACCTCAGAGCCACAAGCACAGGGGAAGCAGAGATAACAAGGCCCCATCCCTGTCCTGAGGAGTCCTGCCCACACGAGGGCAGACATCTACTCCTCGGCAGAGCTGTGTGAGCCTGACAGGATGGAGGGCAGCTTTGACTTCTGCCTGGGAACGAGGGACGGCTCTTTGAGCTGGAGGACAGGGTAAGTAGGAGTTTCCAGGGAAAAGAGGCATTTGAGGTGGAGGTAACTGCCTGTGCAAAGGGATGGAGGTGTGAGATTCCGAGAAAGGAGTCATGTGGGTGGGAATGGACAGAGGACAGCTGGGGAAGTCACAAAGATAAGGAGCAATCTGGAGCCAACAGTATATACATCTCTTCTGCCTGTTCTCCAGGAGAACAGAGGTGGCATCTTTTTTTTTTTTTTTAATATATTTTATTGATTTTTTTACAGAGAGGAAGAGAGAGGGATAGAGAGTTAGAAACATCGATGAGAGAGAATCATCCATCAGCTGCCTCTTGCACATCCCCTACTGGGGATGTGCCCGCAACCAAGGTACATGCCCTTGACCAGAATCGAACCTGGGATCATTCAGCCCGCAGGCCGACGCTCTATCCACTGAGCCAAACCGGTTTCGGCAGGGATGGCATCTCAATTTTCATTGCTTCACACCTGACCCCTGCCTGGGACTGTGTACTCTGCTCAAACCCTTGCAGCCAAGATCACAGCGCCCAACAGCGGTGAGAGCGCCCCCTAGTGGCCCTTGTGCGAATTCACCTCTTATCGCCGTGGCTGACCCAGGGATGGTTCTTTGCCTGGCATGTACTCACTTCATCTCTACCCTTCCCTGAGAGGATGTTCCCTTCGGCCCAACAAACACTCATTAAGCACTTACTCTGTGTTGATAACTGCTCTAAGAAATGGGATACAGAGTTTAAGGAGTCATTAATCACCTCAGCCCTCGAAATGCTTTTTGAAATAATAGGAGTTGATTAATGCTGGGTGGACCAAAAGAGGAGCAAGTCGTTTTGAGCCTTGAAGGGTGGATGAGTGGCTGGCAAATTCGGAAACAAAAATGCAGTGCCCCGTGAGAGGGGTCGAGCAAAGCAAGGTCAGGGGCCCAACCCTCTGCCATCCACTCCGTGTAGCGCAGCACCAGTCACTACGGTCATGGAGTGAGGGGAGACTCAGAGACCACTGAGACGCCATCTGTGTCTCAAGGAGCTAAGCCCCGTGGGAAGACAATAAGCTCCGGAAAGGGAAAGGGGGTGCTCTGAGCGCAGGGTCCTGTTAGCAGACGTAGGGTGTGAAGCAGGGATGTCACTCACTGACTGTGAGCAGGAGGATTTCAGGAATAACGAGTTTAGGCTGAAAGATGAGAAAGGGGGAGGTGGTCCAGGCTGAGCACAATAGGCACACACACAAAAAACAGAGAGGAAAGTTCCCTGTCCTGGGGAGCTAGGACCCTTTGCTTCTTGACCTGGGTGTTTATCTTCTGGATGTGCGCAGCTATGGAAACCCAGAGCTGTGCACTTGTGACATGCATGTCCACCTGGGTCAGACTCCAGTTGTTTAAAATTAGCCTCCAGCCTCTCACATTGCCATTTTACTCTTCTGTAGAGCACTTACCGCAATCCGAGTCTCCCTTTTGTAAGACTAGGCTCTGGAGCCAGTTAGGATTTAAATCCAGTCTCCCCGCACCAGCTCTAAGACTTTGAGAACTTTGCTGTCCGTTTCCTCATCTGTGAAATGGGAATTATAGTACCTGTACAGTATTACATACAGGATTGTGTGCTGAGACAGTAACTTGAGACGCGTAAAGCATTTACATAGTGCTTTGTGTGTGCTTATCTTGACAAGACAGAATTCCTAATGATTGGCAATACCTAGCACATAGAGGCTTAATTTGTTGAACTAAAGAATAAACGAATTAATTAAAAGCATGCCTTGTTTTTTGCACCAAGATGTGGCTCAAACAAAGGGAGATAGGGTGTGGGTGGGACTGGAGCACAACTAAAGGCTCCTGGGTGGGCGTCCAGAGTCCGGGGAGCACTCTGCTCCTGTGAGGCCAAGGCTCCTGTGGGTGGGAGGGGACAGGGGTGACCTGGGCCCCACAAAAAGGGCAGTGAAGAACCAGGGCTCGTCTGTGTGCCCACCCTCCCTGTCTTAACTGCACACTGCAGTGAAGACCTGCCCCAGGATCAAACCGGGAGGAAATACCACAGGGCAGCATGCGGCTTCCCTGGGCCCCCTCCTCCCATGGCCCTCACCCCGCCCCTCTGGTGGTCAAACTTGGCACTTCTCCCCACCCTCAGGTGCTGGTGCAGTTTCGGGAAGGGTGGAAACCTGCTCAACAGGGTGGCCGGAGCCTGAACCGGTTGGACTGGGCGGTCACATCCCCCCTCCCCCCCAAGCCCTGTCCCTCTCCGGTCCCACAGAGAGAGGCAGAAGCCCCACGGAACAAACGTCTTTATTACACTCTGGGTGCACTGGGCCTGTGGGAGGTGGGGGCGCGGAGGGGGTGGTGCCAGGGAGGCCTGGGGAGTGCAGGGAGCTGGGAGCAGCTCTGGCTCCATGGCTAGGTCAGGCCGAGTTGGGACTCACTCTTGGGGGAAGGGAAGAGGCAGCAGCAGCCAGATGGCCACTCTTCACTCCTCTCATTCCAACCCCCCTCCCCCCCCCCCCCCCCCGCCGGGGGCATTAAATAAAAAGCAACTCTGTACAGCACAGAATTCATAGGAGTCCTTCCCCGCTCTGAACGGCGCAGAGTGGGAGGAGTGGTGCTGGAGGACAGGGTTGGGCCTTAGCTTCTGGCGCCGCCCAGTCCCCTCCCCAGCACCACGGTGCGGGGCAGGAAACAGGCCTGCAACTTCCTCTGAAATCCGAGGTAAGCAGGTCCATCTGTGGGACTCCTGGCTCCAAGGCTTTCTTTCCTTTCAGACACGGAGCCGTCCCAGGAACAAGTGGTCTGAGTGTAGCTCAGACATCTCTGACAAGCCTCTGAGGCAGAGGCCTGAGGAACGGCAGGAAGGGTCCGGCCCCAGAGTCTGTCCCAGCCCGGGCCTCCTCCTTGGCGAGGAGGAAGCGGGGTCAGGTGAGCGCTGGCGAGAGCCGGGGAGGGCCCCGCTCAGAGGGGCCGGGTCGTGTGGTTGTAGACCAGGTGCTCGGTGTCCTCTGTGGTGGAGATGGTGGAGCTGGCGGGGGTGGGGGGCTGGGGGGCGCGATGGCCGTGGCGGTAGCTATGGAAGCCCTTCCTCTGGTTCTTGAAGAAGCAGTACCCCAGAATGGCCACCACCACCACGATGCAGGCGGCCAGGAACACCGCAACGGCCACTTCCGCGGAGCCTATGGCAAGACAGGACAGAACGAAGAGCCCCTGGGACCGGCTCAGTTCTGTGCCCACCCCCCCACCCCGCTCTGTATCGGGAGGACCAAGTCGGATGAATGGCTCTATGGGGAGCTCAGTGGGACGGATTCTGATGGGGCCCCGGGTCTCAGCTCCAAGCTGCTCTGTCTGCAGGGAGCTTGGAGAAAGGCCTGGGACTGACAGCAAACACTACACACTCTCCACGGTGCTTGCCCCCCCTGCGATGGGAGGTACGACTATAGCTTGTGACACTCTGTCCCTCTAGCCAACCTCAGGGTCCTTCTCAACACAGGCTTAGGCAGTCACAACCAATCGTACGCAGTTGGTGCTTGAGTTGATACTACTCATTGGTAATAGGGCAGACCCGGACTTACCTTCGTTGGGAATGGGGACTTCCCGCCGCAGACCAAACACATCCTTCTCTACAGCATGATGGGGGAGAGACAAGTCAATAGGAAGGGCTGATGCTCAGCGGCTCCACAGCACCCGACTCCCACTGCCCTCCTCTCCCACCCCCGTTCCAGGTGCTCCGAGACGCGGAGTGACCAGCCCAGGCCCTGGGACAGAGCACGGCGCTCTAGCTAAGCCTTCCCCTTCCCATCTTCCATCTGCCCACTGCCCCGCTCACTGGAGACGCCGCGACAGGACTCCAGACACTGCCGCTCCTCCTCAAAGTTGTTCTTGTTGCCATAACAACCGCCGTAGGTGAAGCGGGCGCAGTGTTCGCTGAAGGGGTTGTAGTACCAGCGGGGGATGTTCTCCTTGCAGAGGCCGGTGTCAGGCAGGTCCACGCAGTGCCCTGGGGGGGGGAGGGGCAGGCACAGGAGACTGAGCAAGCCCTCTACCAGGCTCTACGTAGCTGCGGCCCGCCACCTCCCAACCCACATCAGACTGAGGAAGGCTGTGGCTGTGAGGGCGGCGGGGGCCCCAGAAACATCTGGCCCATGTGCAGCATTGCCAGAAGCCAGAAAGACATATTATGGACAATAATCATAGGCACGGAAGTAAACTACCCTGACTCACATAATTATCCCTTTTACAATCTTTCGGCTTTTCTGATTGTGTCAAGGTCTTGGTTTTCTCTCTAATACTGACGATGGTCTACCTTTTAACAAAAGTGGCTGAGGGTCTAAGCCTTGGCAGACACCCATGTCCAGCTAAAATTTATTAATGTTGTCTTATTATACTTATTTTAATAGTCAGTCTCAAGTTTTGGTATGTAATAGTGAATTTCCATTTATGGTAGTGATGTAAAATTTCCTTTTTAATACATTAATTTAAAAGAGTAATTGAATAATAACAATATTTTTTAAAATATATTTTATTGATTTTTTACAGAGAGGAAGAGAGAGGGATAGAGAGTTAGAAACATCGATGAGAGAGAATCATGGATCAGCTGCCTCTTGCACAGCCCCTACTTGGGATGTGCCCGCAACCAAGGTACATGCCCTTAACTGGAATGGAATCCAGGACCCCTCAGTCTGCAGGCCGACACTCTATCCACTGAGCCAAACCGGTTTCGGCTGGATAATAAAAATATTAAGTAAATACTACCTCAGTGATCTGTAGGCATGGCTACATTTCTGAAGGTGTTAAGAGGCTGGTGTGAGTCAATGGTTGAGTGTCAACCTATGAACCAGGAGGTCATCATTCAATTCCTGCTCAGGGCACATGCCCACAGGCCCACATGCCCAGGTTGCGGGCTTGATCCCCGGTAGGGGTCATGCAGGAGGCAGCCGATCAATGATTCTCTCTCATCATTGATGTTTCTTTCTCTTCCTCTCCCTTCCTCTCTGAAATCAATAAAAACATTAAAAAAAGAAAAAGAAAAAAGAGGCTGATTATACTTAGGAAACAGCCAAAGAAGAGAGCTGGAAGCCCACCCTGGCTCTTCTGCCCAGAGCCGGGCACACTGCAGGCCTCTGGCACGGTGACAGCACCTGCCCTCACCCGGAGGATCTGGGGGCCTCACCTTTGTCACTGGGGAAACGGAAGCTCTGAAGCTCCTCGAAGCCACTCGTGTCTGCAAAAACGAAAGCTCAGAGGCACAGCCCCCACAATGGTCTCCCAGGGATGCAGGGTAGATTGTCAGGACCTCCCTCCCTGCTGCCCACCACTCCTCCGCCTCCCAGGCCTTACATTCCTCACAGCTGGCCTCGTCCGAGGCGTCAGAGCAATCGGCCGTGCCATCACACTCCAAATAGCTGTCGATGCAGCAGCCATTGCTGCAGCGGAACTCGGAGGAGGGACAGGTGTCAGAGCACACTGAGTGGGGCAGGAATCAGCAGGGGGTGAGGTCACGCTCCAGCAGAGGCCAGCAAGTACCAAGGGCCCATCCTCTACCTGGCCCTGCCTGCCCCAGCACAGAATCACAACACGCCCACTATTTCCCCACCTGCCCCCCATGAACCCTTCCTCACACACACACACGGGGCAGGTCCTGCAGGAGGACGCTAGGCTGCAAAGGGTGGGGTGCTTGTGCTCGGTCCACTTACTATGCGGGGAGGAATGGGTTGGGCAAAAGCAGCTTGGTCAAGGGCGTGGACATGATATGGGCTGGCGATCTGGCAGGAGTGAGGGGACTAGGGAAAGGAGCAAAGCCTACCTGAATGGCGCCTTTCCGTGGAGGAACCTGGGAAAGAGAAGACAAAGACGTGAGAGGAGATAGGCAGGGATGAGCTGCTGGGGGGCCTGGGAATGGGGGACTCTCCTCCCCACCTCCCTGACTAGGAAAGAGAGACCACCTACCTTGAGGGAAAGTCACCTGAGCCCCAAAGCCTCCATGCAAAGGCCCACCTTGTACATCGCGGCAGGCTAGCTTGCACTCTTCCTCCCGAAGGTAATTGTTCTTGTTGCCCAAGCAACCTCCATACACGAAACTCTTGCAGATCTGTTCTTTGGGGTCATAGTACCAGCGGGGGAAGGAACCACGGCAGCGGCCCACCTTTTTGGTTACGAGGCAGTATTCTGTGGGGAGGAGAGCTTGTGAGCGGGCCGAGGGGCCAACCAACAGATGGGGCGGCTCTAGATGCCGCCTACCCACCCCTCACCTTCCGTCTGCTTGGCGGAGAGAACGGTGACGGTGATGTTGGCCGTGCTCTCTGGCTGGTCAGAGCTGTCCAATGTCAGCTGGAACAGGTAGGTGCCTTCCTTGAGTCCCCACAGCTCCACCTGGTCCGGGTCTTTCCTCTATACATACAAATGGCCATCAGGCTGGGACCCCTGCTACCCTTGGGCTCCTCCGGGCCCTCCCAGCCGCCACCACCCCAGGCGAACAGAGGGACCTGCTATCAGATGTATCCTCAGCATCTATCCACCTTGGCCTATGGCCCCGGAGAGAAAGGGGGCTCTGGAGAGCTGGGTGCAACCAGGGAGCCAGACCAATGTCTCACCTCTACCCTGACGTCCGGGTCACCCTGCAGCAGGTGCCAGTCTGTGTTCTCCACACCATTCAGCAGCAGGGGTTCCTGGGGCTGTACCTTCAGGTCTATGCCTGCCCAGATCCTGGGGATCCTGGATCCTGGGGGGAGGGTGGGGGAAGGTCAACTCTCACTGAACGGACCAGATCTCTCCTGGGGGTGAGGAGCTCTATGGGCCACACCTAGACCAACCTAGGACTCAGCAACCAGCATGGGGCACAGGTGGGAACCCACAAATAAACCATCTTCTTTTTAATTTATTCATATTTTTCTTTATTGATTTCAGAGGGGAAGGTAGAGGGACAGAGAGATAGAAACATCAATGATGAGAGAGAATCATTGATCGGCTGCCTCCTGCACATTCCCTATTGGGGATTGAACCCACAACCTGGGCATATGACCTTGACCGGAATCAAACCTGGGACCCTTCAGTCTGCAGGCCGACGCTCTATCTACTGAGCCAAACCGGCTAGGGCTAAACCATCTTGCTCTCCATTTATACTTATTATGTCTTTGGTCTATTAAATACATTTTTATGTTGTAAGATTTACTTTCTGAAGCAAATTACTATACAACATGTGCCATCTGATCCCATTTAAAAAAATTTTTAGGGGAGGTTTAGTCCTATCTTCTACATTAAGTAGGTCTTGTGCTGACTGCTTAAAAAAGTTAAAGCGCCCTAGCTGGCTTGGCTCAGTGGGTTGAGTGTTGGCCTGTGGACTGAAAGGTCCTGGGTTCAATTCCAGTCAAGGACACATGACTGGATTGCAGGCTCGATCCCCAGTGTGGAGTGTGCAGGAGGCAGCCGATCAATGATTCTCTTTCATCACTGACGTTTCTCTTACTCTCTTTCTCCTTCTCCCTTCCTCTCTGAAATCAATGAAAATACATATTTTTAAAAAAGTTAAAGCAACAATAATTTTGAGAAGCCAAATAAGTAAACATAGAGTTAAGATCCATCATCCCCTCTGCTGACAGAGACCCTCACACAGAGTCCCCAGGCAGCAATGTGACAAGTCTTGGTGTCCGGGGAGAGCGGCCACAGGAAGAGGGTGCCTCTGCCACCTCAGACACACCTGCCTCCAGGTATGAGGGCCCAAGGGAACCAGGCCCTCCCTCAGCCTGACAGCGGCTGCACCTGAGACCTCCCCGGAGCTGAAGAGAGACACAAAGCACAAAGCAGGACTCCTGCCTGTCGTAGGCTGAGTGGTGGCCCCCCAAAGACCCCATGTCTAACCTCCTGAACTCATGAATGTGAACTTATTTGGAAAAAGGGTCTTTGCAGAAGTAATCAAGTTAAGCGTTTCCACATCAGGTCATCCCGGATTAGCCAAAGACAAGTGTCTTTATAAGAGAGAGGCTAGCCCGGCCGGTGTGGCTCAGTGGTTGAGCATCAACCTATGAACCAGGAGGTCACAGTTTGATTTCCAGTCGGGGCACATGCTGGGTTGTGAGCTTGATCCCCAGTAAGGGGCATGCAGGAAGCAGATGACCAATGCTTTTCTCTCATCATTGGTGGTTCTCTCTCTCTCTCCCTCTCCCTTCCTCTCCAAAATCAATAAAAATGTATTTTTTTTTTTTAAAGAACAGTTTCTATTCTAGTATACCTTAAAAAAAAAAAAAAAAAAAAAAAAAAGACAGGCTAGGAGAACATGGAGTGAGGAAGAAAGGGCTGTGTGAAGGCAGAGGCAGAGACCGGAGTCATGGAGCCACAAGCCAAGGAAGCCCTGGTGCCACCAGAAACTGGAAGAGGCAAAGATGGACCCTCTTCCAGGATTGTCAGAGGGAGCAGAGCCCTGCCAGCACCTTGATTTTGAACTTCTGGCCTCCAGGACTGTGAGACAACAAAGTTCTGTGATTTTAAGACACCCAGTTTGTAATACGTTGTTACAGCAGCCACAGGACAGGAACTTAGTCCGGTCCTTGAACGACTTGCAACCCAGATGGCAGGTAAGACCCAAGCACATGAAGCTGTCTGGGAGAAAAGACCCAACAAGATGCAGCCATAGGAAGTGTGTACACAGGATAAGGAAGTGGATGGACATCCGGAGAAGGGAGAGGCTCTGAAAGACCAGAAGAAGCAGAAAAGTATTTTTGGCCCTCGCTGGTCTGGCTAAGTGGACTGTGGACTGAGGGGTCCCAGGTTCGATTCGGGTCAGGGCACATGCCTGGGTTGCAGGCTTGATCCCCAATGGGGGGTGTGCGGGAAGCAGCTAATCAATGATTCTCTATTATTGATGTTTCTCTCTCTCCCTCTTCATTCCTCTCTGAAATCAATAAAAATACATTAAAAAAAAAAAGTCTTTTTGGAGAAGGGAGAAAGAATGTATTGATTCTTTTATTTTTGTTTTTATTTGTTTAGTTGTGGGGAAGAATGTGCTATGTTGTTGATGACAAAAGAAATTATGAGGGGCTTGCCTGGATAGTGTGGCTCAGTGGTTGAGTGTCGACCTATGAACCAGAAGGTCATGGGTTGCAGGCAGGGTCCCCAGTAGAGGGCCTGCAGGAGGTACCAATCGATGATTCTCTGTCATCATTTATGTTTTTATCTTCCTCTCCCTTTCTCTCTCTGAAATCAATTAAAACAAAGCACAAAAACTGTTTTAAAACAAGAAAACATGAGGGGCCCAAGCAAGGAGTTGGGGATTCGCAAGGCTGGTAGCATGACATGAAAGAGACTGGCTGGCCTGGACAGACCTCAAAGGGCCTTGAATACAGGCCCAGGGCATGTGGACGCAGGAGGAGTGACATTTGAATGTTTCACAACTGGTGGTACAGGAGGGACACTGGCTGCAAGAGAGGGGTAAGAGTCCTCGAAGCCCTGGCTGCAGCAGACACTGACCTAGATGCCTGATGGACACCGGGAGGGCTAAGGTAGGGCCATGGGCTGGGGGCCTGGGGAGCAGGGACCCCTGTCTGCCAGCTGTCTGAACTAGGAGGCTGGCGAGTGGCCAGTACAGTGGGTCAGGGCAGATGCAATGAGAGTGACCTGAATTAGGGAGAGCTAAGGGAATGGAAAGGAGGGTGTCAGCATCAGTGTTGGGTGTGTCTGACAGGTGCTGGGAATGGAGAGGTAGGGTAAGGCAGAGGGAAATCAGACATAGAGGAAATGTGTGCATTCAGTCACAGGGAATTTAAATTCGAGGGAGGTAAGACCAGCCAGAGGGGAGGGACACAGTGGGAGCTCCAGAGAAGCCAAAGTTGGAAACAAAGCTGGAGTCGTCGTCATTAGCAAAGCTGCCACGCTGGGTACTTCCCCTGCATCAGCGACCGCACGAGTAGGCAAACGAGGCCTGCAAACCAAATCCAGCCCACCACCTAGTACATTCCAAATGG
The DNA here is from genome assembly GCF_964339955.1 of Pipistrellus hanaki. NCBI lineage: Eukaryota > Metazoa > Chordata > Mammalia > Chiroptera > Vespertilionidae > Pipistrellus > Pipistrellus hanaki. The sequence goes on from NC_140503.1 coordinate 62,353,159, forward strand.
TTGAAAAAAACAAAAAGAATAATATTTTGTGACATGAAAAGAACATCAAATTTGTGTCAGAACCAGCATCGCCTACTCAGTTACACATTGTGGATGGTGCTTTCACCTTACGACAGCAGAGTTGAATATTGCAACAGAGACTGCATGGTCCACAAAGCATAAAACATTTACTATTTGGAAGCTCACAGAAAGTTTGCTCACCCTGATCTACATCACCCACCTTCCTAAACAACCTGCTACAACTACATTCTTTTTTTAAAAAACATTTTTTAAAATTGATTTCAGAGAAGAAGGGAAAGGGAGAGAGAGAAACATCAATGATGAGAGAGAACCACTGTTCGGCTGCCTCCTGCATACCCCTTACTGGGGATTGAGCCCGCAACTTGGGCATGAGCCCTGACCGGGAATCGATCATAGTCTGGTTCATAGGTCGATGCTCAACCACTGAGCCATGCCCGCTGGGCTGCAACTGCATTCTTATCCCTCCTTCCAGAGGAGAAAATTGGCACCAAAGAGGTTAAATGACTTGCCCAGGGTTGTTCAGATTCTATATGGCAGAGCTGGGATTTGAACCCTGTTCTATCTGATTCCATAGCTCATTCTTTCTCCAAAATGCCATATTGCAGGCCACTCACTTGCTTAGCGGTGTACTTTTGATTGCTTTTATAATCTTGGGATTTTTGTTTTCAGTTTAGGTAATAGGGATACATGACGTAAAATTCAAAAGTACAAAAGGATAGTGAGCATTAAGTTCCCTCTTCTCCTAAATGCCCAGGTTCTTTCCAGAGACATCTACTCTTGCTAGTTTGTGTGGGTGTGACTATCAACAGAGATGACATTGAACCCATAAGCATGCAACATAGTTTTTTTTTTAGTTGCACACACTCATATAAATATACCATAATATTTAACCAGACCACCGGTCTCCTCTTGATTTAGTTTTCCCTCCTTCCCTTTCTTCTTTTTTTTAAAAAACATTTCTTTATTGATTTCAGAGAGGAAGGGAGAAGGAAAGATAGAAATATCAATGATGAGAGAGAATTATTATTGGCTGTCTCCTCCACGCCCCCTCCTGGGGATCGAGCTCGCAACCCAGGCATGTGCCCTGACCAGGAATCGAACCCGGGACCCTTCAGTCCACAGGCTGATGCTTTATCCACTGAGCCAAACCAGCTAGGGCCTTCCCTTCCTTCTCTACTAACAACCACGCCATGCTGCCTCGGGATTTATTATTACTATTATTAATATATCACCACAGTTCTCAATTGCAGGACGTGTTGGCAAACACTGTGACCTTTCCCATTCTTGCTATCATAAACAATGCGACAGTGAACACCTGGCTGGTGAGTTGTGCTACGCACGCAGAATGCAGCCACAGAATGGAAAGAGGAACTGTCTGTGGGTAACAGGCATGTACAGTTTTTGTGGATATTGCAAACTGCCTCCCCAGGGGATCAACAGAGGGCATGTCCAGCGTCAGAGGGAGTTGGAAGGGAGAAGAGAAAGTAGAGAAATAAGAACAGCTGGCTGGAGTCTGAGGCACAGGGACACTTCAGAGGAGACCTCTGAGAGACAAAGCAGAGGGGGCAGTGCCCGGGAGGAGCCATTCCTCCCTCCTTGCTCTTCTCACTGAGTAACCGGCTACCTAAACGGGAAAGAAGACAGACTATGGGCAGTCTCCCTGGCAGGCAGACACCGGCACCCAAGGTGGAAGTGGAAGGCAGAGCGATGTGTCAGACTTGAGGCCAAATCAGCCATGTCCACCCCCACACAGCTGGCTGTCTCCAAGCCCCAGTGCCCAGGAGCAAGGGGCAGATGACCTGTCCTACCACTCCCTCCTTCCCAGCCCAGGAGAGCAAAGGGCCAGAGTGGTAATAAAGCCAGCCCTGCCTTCAGCTGCCTGCCCCGGGACATCTCCGGGCAAACAGACTCCGCCTCCTGAGTCCTCCTCCCAGGGGAAGGGGGAGAAGGCAGGAGAGGAAGGAGCGAGGTGCTCAGGAGGCCACAGGAATCCGGACTGGACTGGACTGGCCCGGCCCGGCCCCAGGAAGAAAGGGGAACAACAAACCCGTCCTGGGGAGGGTTTCTCTGCCTCACACAAGAACCAAAGGTTTAAAGTCCTAAGCACCAGCCCCTCTTGCCTGACAAAGTGGCTTTCTCGGGCGCTGACCACCTCCAGTCTCTAACTGGACTCAGCGGAGTATGGGTTCCTTGGCACCACAGCTTCCCCCACTCCCCAAACACTGTAGCACCCTGGAAACGGCCCGGGGCTCACACCCAGTCCAAGCCCTACCCAGCTCCCTCAGCGCCAAGGAGAGTCCCACTCCATCCTGTCTTGTGCCAACCAGGCCAGTTTGGGTGGGAAAGTCTCCCGATGAGAATGGCTGGTTCCAAGACCATGTGGCCCGTCCAGCGCAGCCCCCGGACCGGACTCCGGGGTTCCAGGCGCTGGCCTCGGAGGGGACTCCCAAGGGCGCCACTGGCAGCGCAAGTCAATTAGAGTCATCACCGCCTACACTCTGCCACTTCCTTGTGGAACAGGCTCAGTCCTGGCCCAGGCACGGGGCCCCCTCCTGGAATCCCCACCCCAGAGACCCAGGAGAGCTCCTTGAAGGGCAGGGGGAAGAGTGGGCCCTTAACCCGGAGAGAGACTAGACCCGAAAAGGGCTGGAGAGGACAGTCTCTCTCCGCTTTCCAGAACTGAGGTCACCCCCAGACTCAGCCCCTGGGCCGGGGCTCGGTTACCCCCAGGGTTGTTTCTTTCAGAGGGCGGCCTTGTGTGAAAAACAGCGCAGACTTTCGGAGGTCCTGCCTGAGTCCCAGGTCTACCATTCATGGGCACATTGTTTACCATGGGAGCCAGTTTCCTGATCTGAAAAGTGGGACGACTCCTAACAGCCCCGTTTTCAGAGGGGGCTGTCAGGAGGCCTCGGGGAGAGGGTGAGTGGCACAGCCGTGAGAAAGCTGTAAAGTGCTAACAGAGGTCATCAGCTGTGACCATCCCCGCCCCGGAGCCAGAACAGCAGGTGGAGCGCTGGGAGCGAAGGTCTCTGGACGGGCCCTGATCTCAGTTAATTGCTCAGTCCCAGGAAGAAAGAGGAGGAGCCCCGGCCCCCTTTGCCTTTATCCCCGGAAGTAAACAAGGGGAGCAGAAGGCTTGGTACCAGATCCTAAGGCAGGGAGAGAGAGCCCGGCCTGGCTCACGCACACACACCTGCCGGGACAGCTGACATCCCTGCCCTACCAGGTATACATACTGATGAACTGACTCACCCACAGCCCTTCTCACTCCCACCCCAGAGCTTCTGGCTGCTATGCCCCCTCCCCCTCCCTTTTTGGGTCAACTAGACTTGTTCGTAGTGTCTGTGGTCAGCAGCTTCCCCCAGGCCACCAAAGGCCAACAGGTGGGGGACAGGGTGCAGAGGTGCTGACCTGTCCCCAGCCCATCCTCGGAGGAGGATTCTCTCCCCCATCAGGAGCACCTGGTGCCTCAGAGCGTGCTGGGCCCGGGGATGCCTGGCCCCGGGGATGCCTGGCCCCGGGGGTGCCTGGCCCCGGGGGTGCCTGGCCCCGGGGGTGCCTGGCCCCGGGGGTGCCCTCTAGTCATCGGGAGGCCTCCAGGCAGCTCACTCCCCGACTCAGCAGCATAACAGAGCCAGAAACCGAGAATCGGAGGAGCTGCCTCCTCCATCCCAAACACACTGCCCAGAGCGCCAGCCCACTCAACCCCCTCCCTCCAGGCGCGGGTCCCGGCTTTGGGATGCCAGCCCTGCTCCCGCACCTTTGTTTGCTGTGCATACCGCCTGCGTCTAAGGGGGGACTGGGCTAATGGGACTCTTCTCAGTAACCCCTCCCTGAAGCTCCCGCTCCCAGGACCCCACAGCCGTCTCCCTTTCGGGGTCTCCCTCAATCCATTCATCGCCACCACCACCCCCCCCAAACACCCCCCCCCCCCCCCCCCGTCTTACCTCCAAAGCCCTGAGTCCGCAGCTCCCGGTAGGAGCGGTATACCTCCCTCGTGAGGTAGTTGACGAAGCCCTCCTTGGGCGCAAACTTGCACACAAAGTTCTGCTCGTAGAGGCAGTTGAAGAGGAAGCAGGAGGCGGCGGCGTCCTCCCCGCCGGCGGGCTGCAGCTCCACCAGCGCCAGGTTGCAGCCGTGGGCGGCGCAGCAGGCGCGCACGCAGTCCCGGCCGCGGCGCACGGCGGGCGAGCCCAGGAAGGTGGCCCCGTTGCTGACCGAGGCGTCGGTGTCGAGCACGAAAGCGGGCACCCCGGGGGTGAAGCGGTCCAGGCAGGCGGCGGCGGCGGGCGGCGCGGGGGGCGTGGGCGGCGGCCCGGCGAGGGTGCCCGCCAGGCCGAGCGCGCACAGGAGCCACAGCGCGGCCGCCGGGGCGCGGGCCCGGGAGCGAGGGCCGCGAGGCATGGTCGTCCCAGGGGCCGTCGCCGTCTCGCCCACGGGGGTCACCTTCACTGAGCTGGCCTCTGGGCTTCGAGGGCGCCGGCGACCTGAGAGAGGGGAGGAGACAGGTGGCGGCACTGGATCCGCCGGGAACCGGACCCGCCCGGGGAGCCTTCCAGGGAGGCGGTGCGGCCGGAGGAAGAGCTGGGGAGTTAGGGGAACCCCGGACACCCGGCCGCCCACCCGCGGCCCCAAGGACGGGGAAGGAGGTCGCGTACCCGGACACACGCACGAGCGGGGAACAAAGGGCCAAACATGCTCCGAGCCCGCTCCGTCTCCGGGCCCCGGTTACCTGCGCAGGTGAGCGGGGTGGGGTCGGGGCGTCAGAGGTTCCGGTCCCGACTTCCTGCGCGGCTCCGGTCGCCGCTTCCGCCCAGGTGCAAGGTTTGCCGGAGATCCGCCTTCTCCTCTCCCAAGTTTCTGGTGAAACTGAGTCAGCGCGCCGGGGCGGGGCGGACATTAACCCGGGCGCCGCCGCCCCAGCCCACGCCCCACGCGCCTCGGCCGGCGCTCCCCTGCCCCGCTTCCGGTGCACCTGTCCGCGGCCCGGGTCCCCGGCCCTCCCCCGCAGCCGGGCCCCCGAGGGCCGAGCCCCGAGGCGCCCGCCCTCGACCGCGTCCCGGAGACTGCTCTACGCCGGCTCCACCGAGTCCAGCTCGCGGGGGGCGGGGGTTGCCTGCGCCCCAGAACAGCACCCCGAGCCCCGGAGGCCCAGACGCGCCAGTGAAGTGGGGCACCAGAAGGTCGGGCGCTCTGGGTGGGGCGGCTGCCTCCCGCTTCCCTGTCGGGTCTGGGTTAGCAGTCCCTCCCGCAGGCTCCAGGCTCCCGGATGGGGCGAGAGTGGAGACACGGGGGAAAGCCCGATGCAAATGACTTCGCCGTCGCCGCCGCCATCAGCCCTCGGGAAATCATATCCCTTACCTGGCGGTGAGGGATCCCGGAATCTGTGCGGCTGCGCCTCCGAGGAGTGGAATCCGGGTGCCTGCACCTTGTAAACCACCCTTGCCAGCCCCGGGAAGCCCTTCTTCCCGCCGCCCGACTTCTCTGCTGGACCGCAGTGGTATCTTTTGTTGGGGTTTGTTTATTGATACCTTGGAGTCTGTCGGAGCTGAGTCCCTCCCTGTTGGTGCTCCCGGGTCAGCTGCTCCCCGCCTGGTGCGCAGATGCCTTCCCTGTCACTCAGGGATGCTCCTGGTCTGGAATTGGCCACTCTCTCCCAGTGAAATGTCATCCTCGGAAGCTAGAGGTTCCAGCTCACCAAAGTGGTTGAATTAATGACCTTCACAGAACCGTGGATTCCTTTAAGCCATGCTCATTGCTTTTCCTGAATGAAGAATTCCTCTTAAAGACCATTCTTTACAAAGCAAGATTAGTCCTATTAATTCTCTCCCAAAAAAGAGACTCCACATCTTTTCATGATGACTTAACCCCCGACCCCTCCATGGGAAAATTCTTCCCAATTTGTTCTCTAGAATGGCTTTACCTACTAGGTTTTGTAGCAAAACCTTTGGTCATTTTTCTGACTGAGCTGCAACATCTCCCCGCTGTCCACATTATGGGTGGGAATCTAGGGTCTGCATCCCTTTCTCTGGGTTTTCTGAGTTTTGTCACAGCTGGGTGAGAATAAAGGGTTTTATGGTTTAATTCCTATTTCCCCCCAAAACCTTATACATACAGGAATCCTAATAAGGAGATTTGACCTTATGATAATACTATATTACAACAGATTTATTATTACATCCATTATACACACCATTACAAAACCTATTTTTATCAAGCACCAACAGTGCCCAAACCCTGTTGCTCAGTATTTCCCACATATTGCCCCATACATTCAAACCAAGAAAGTAGGTACTATTTCTATCCCCATTTTCCAGATGAGCAAACAGGCTCAGACAAGTTAACTAACTTGTTAATCATGTGGCAGTTAACAGAGCGGGGATTGGAGCCCCAGCAAGCAATTCTATTGCTTCAGTGGGCATTTCCATATTTAGAATTCTGAGTTCAGATGGAAGTTCCACCTTCACCTTTACTGAAACACAAACTCAAGTGGTAAGCAGCCACCAATAGATGAGAGATTTACTGTGTGCCAGGCACTGGACATACACTGAGTGGCCAGATTATTATGATCTCTGAATGCATAATAATCTGGCTTCTCAGCGCGCGAGTGTGTATGTGTGTGTGTGTGTGTGTGTGTGTGTATGTGTGTGTATTAGATGCCCGCTGTATGAATGCATGCATGAGTGAGGTCCGGCCAGCCTAGCCAGGAGCAGGGGACATGGGTGGTTGGCTAGCCTGCCTGCTGGTCAAACTCCTAATCGAGGGGAAATTTTGCATATTAGCCTTTTATTGTATAGGATATACACTGAGTGGCCAGATTATTATGTGTTAGGAGATCATAATAATCTGGTCACTCAGTGTATATAATTGCTAATGCTCACACAACTCAGAATAATTTCCACTTTGCAGAGGTTTACTGACTGCCCAGGTCACATGAAGAGTGGGAGGCAAGCCTGTATCGGGGTTGAGCTTGTGAGCTTCACACTTGAGACTTCTGGGTTTAATGCTCTTCTCTGCCACTTAATATCAGTGTGCCTTAGTCTCTTTGTTTGCAAAATAGGGCTGCATGGGGTTATTATGAGGATTAAACGAATTAATACAAAAAAAATATGTGACACTGAGTACTCAATAAGTGCTATCTGAAAAAAGGGACAGCCAGAATGTAATCCTGTCTCTCTGGCATCAAAAACTACACTCTTGCCCTGGCCGGTTTGGCTCAGTGGATGGAGCATTGGCCTGTGGACTGAGGGGTCCTGTGTTCGATTCCAGTCAAGGGCATATACCTTAGTTGCTGGCACATCCCCAGTGGGGAGTGTGCAAGAGGCAGCTGAATCAATGTTTCTCTCTCATTGATGTTTCTTTCTATCCCTCTCCTTTCCTCTCTGTAAAAAACATCAATAAAATATATTTAAAAAACAAAACAAACAAACAAACAAACAAACAAAAACTACACTCCTTCACCCTGGCTGTGGCCCAGGTGGCTGGGTGTCATCCCACTCTCTGGAGCATCAAAAGATCCCCAGTTCCACGCCAGGCCACGGCACATGCCTGGGTTGCAGGCTCTCCCTCTCTCTTCCTCTCGCTCTAAAAATCAATAAAAAGCAAAGAAACAGCCGGAATCGGTTTGGCTCAGTGGATAGAGCATCGGCCTTTGGACTGAGGGGTCCCGGGTTCAATTTCAGTCATGGGCATGTACATTGGTTGCGGGCACATCCCCAGTGGTGGGTGTGCAGGAGGCAGCTGGTCGGTGTTTCTCTCTCATCGATGTTTCTAGCTCTCTATCTCTCTCCCTTCCTCTGTAAAAAATCAATAAAATATATATATTTAAAAACAAAGAAACAAAAACACAATATTTCCCTCACTATCTTAAGCTGCTTCTGATAAAAAGAAAGACTACACATGAGAGGAAAAAAAGTGATGGTCTAACAAAGTGGTGAAAGTAATGGCATTTGAATGGTGGAAATATGGGGTATTTCTTTTTAATTTTTAAATTATTTTCTTTTTAGTTTTTAAATTATTTTCCAAGTTCCCTTTAGTGAACATGGACTGCCTCTATAATGAAGAGAGAAATATATCATGATAACCTCCACATTCCTCCAACCTAACCCTAGAATTGCTCTGCTCTTCTGGCCTCATTGTCCCAGTCACTTTGGAGTTATCTGTACCCCTTGCCTTTCCTTGGGCTTTCCCTGCAAACATTCAGACAGCCCTTGGGTCCTGACAGCCTTCCCTGGTATTCGCTCACATCCACCCCTTCTTGCCTGTTGCCACTGCTGCCCTTGCTCTGGGCTCTGTGCCAGCTTCCAGATGGACCCCAGCCGCCCTGCACACTGCATACAGTTCTCTCCTCCAGCCCTGCCTTCATCCGCCCTTCACCTGTTCAGACCCTCATGGACCCCAAGAGCCTCTGTGGCAGTGTATATAGAGCCAGCTGTTACCTGGATGGATTCATGAAGTTCTGTCTGAAGAGACAGTATCAGAACTATTGGGGGCCTTAGTTAAAAGCCTTCGCCTTATCTATAGGAAACTGAGGCCCAGAGATTTGACCATGGTTTGTTCAGAGACATACAGCAAGTAGGTGGAGAGGCCAGCCCAGACTTAAGGTCTCTTGACTGCCAATCTTGGGGCCTTTCCATGATGATTATGACTTGCCTTTCTACAGAGCATTTCCGGATTATATCATTTTCTAAATCTCTATTGCAGGCCCAGGGCCAGATGTCTGGATGAATTAGCTTTTATTAGACAATGTGGCTCATCCCCCCTGTGAACTTGGAGAATAGAAGGCCTGCATTCCCTTTGAGATCAAACAAGTATGCCCTGGCAGGTGTGGCTTAATTGGTCAGAGCATAGTCCAGTTGTGGATTCAATTCCTGGTCAAGGCACATACCTAGGTTGGTGCATACTCCATGTTCCTCTCTCCCCTTTCCTCTCTCTCTAAAATCATAAAACCATCCCATCCTGCATGGCACAGTGGTTGAGCATCGACTTAGGAACCAGGAGGTCACAGTTCCATTCCCACGGGTTGTGGGTTCGATCCCCAGAGTGGGGCATGCAGAAGGCAGCTGATCGATGATTCCCTTTCATCGTTGATGTTTCTATCTCCCTCTCCCTTCCTCTCTGAGATCAATAAAAATAAGTTAAAAAACAAAAACAAAACTAGAAACATATGCCCTGGTGAGGATTAAAAAAAAGATGGTAGACCAGACCTCTCATCTTCCTATATGTGCAGGCTGCCCCTCCCACCAAGAGGGGGCATCTACCTTTTCTTTCCCTTTGAATCTACAACTTGCTTTGACCAATAGGACATGGTAGAAGTGGTATCACATGACTCTTAGGCTTCAGCCTTGTGGCTTCCATTTTCCCCTCTTAGAACCATGTGTGCTGTAGAGAAGTTTGACTACCCTGTAGGAGAGAGGCCACCCAAAGAGAGCAGGAGAGATTTATCAGGGAGAGAGAGGGGTCCAGCTGAAGAGCTGCATTGACATTCTTAGTCCCAATCTAGTCACCCCAGCAGAGGTTAGCTGCACCTGCCAAACCCAGCCCAGCAGCCTTCTGGTGCACAGGACAGCACCCATCCAACTGAGCCACACTGGCCAGGGCAATAATTATGTTTTCTAATCATAGAAAATAATTAATTTAGAAGAAATTTCTTTTGCAAACTTTTTTAAAAATATCTTTATTGATTTCAGAGAAGAAGAGGAGAGAGAGAGAGAGAGAGAGAGAGAGAGAGAGAGAGAGAGAGAGAGAGAGAGAAACATTAATGTGCTCTGACTGGGAATCAAACCAAAAGCCTCCTGCTTGCTGGGTCTATGCTCAACTGCTGATCCACACTCAGCCAGGCTATTTGCAAACTCTTTAAAGATAATTACAAACACAAAGTATCCTTTTAAAAGTGTCCCAAATTAAATCAAAATCACGTCATCAAAGTAAAATGACAACATTAAGAAGTCATTTAGCGGAAACCAAGATGGAGGCATAGGTAAACACCTAACTGCAGCCTCACACAACAATTTCAAAAAAATACAACTAAAATACAAAATGGACATTATCCAGAACTACAGGAAGGTTGACTGACTGGAAATACTACAATGAGAAGGAAAGAGAAATCCAGAAGGAAAATCAGAGGAGCTGTAAAAACCTAAGGTACGGAGACACGCTGCGCGCGAGGAGAGAACAAAGCCAGAGAGGAGGGGGAGGCTGAGTGCCTGTCTGGCGTTCCCTAGAGGGAGGGAGATAAAAGCTCCGGACTGGGCTGAACCCCAGTTCCGACAGCACTGAACCCCAGTTCTGGGAGAGACCCTGGGGACCCAGACACATACGGAGGGAGCCTGGGCTGTAAGGTGGAACCTCAGGAGAGCGGCGAAAGGCAGTCCCGGAGGCGCGCACGTTACTCGCAGAGGAAGGATGGTTGACTGTGCCGCTGGATTGCCCTGGCGGGAAGGAGACATAAGCTCCAGACTGCTCTGAACCCCACTTCTAACCCCACTTCCAACTGAACTGAACCCCAGTTTTGGGCTCATTGGGGAGAGCCTAGACTATCTGGTAGTGGGCTAACTTCGAGGGCGCCTTTCTCACAAAGGTGCTTGCAGCGAGTACCGAAGGACACTGAGGAACACTGAGACTCAGGAGCCTCATAGGGCGGGGCTGACAGAAGCCAAGGCTGTAGGCTCCACGCTGAAACTCCTCTCCATCCAAGCTGAACACAGAGACTTTTAAGGCTACCAACTGAGGGAAGCTGCGAAAATGCCGAGACAAGGAAACAGATCAGAAACGAAAGAAATGGAGGACAAAAAGCGACTGTATATAGAGCTCAAAACCACGCTTATAAGGTTCTTCAAAAATTTCCTAGCCAAAACTGGTTTGGCTCAGTGATAGAGCGTAGGTCTGAGGACTGAAAGGTCCCAGGTTCGATTCTGGTCAAGGGCATGTACATTGATTGTGGACACATCCCCGGTAGGGGGTGTGCAAGAGGCAGCTGGTCGATGTTTCTCTCTCATCGACGTTTCTAGCTCTCTATCCCTCTCTGTAAAAAATCAATAAAATACATTAAAAAAGAAAAAAGAATTTCCTAGAAAAGGCCAATAAAATAAACAAGACCTATGAGGAGATGATAAGGGATCAACTAGAAATAAAGAATACATTGTCTGAAATAAAAAATATTATACAGAGTCCTAAAAACAGAATGGAAGATCGCAAGAATCAAGTCAAAAATTTGGAACATAATGAGCAGGAAGACACTCCTCCGCAGAAGCAAGAAGACAAGAGAATCCAGAAAGTTGAAGATAATGTAAGAAAACTCTGGGACAACTTCAAGCGAACCAACATCAGAATTATGGGGTCCAGAAGAAGAGAGAGAGCAAAATGCCGAAAACATACTGGAAGAAATAGTGACAGAAAACTTCCTCCACCTGGTGAAAGAATTAGACTTACAAGTCCAGGAAGCACACAGAACCCCAAACAAAAGGAATCCAAAGAGGACCACACCAAGACACATCATAATTAAAATTCCAAGAGCAAAAGACAAAGAGAGAATATTAAAAGCAGCAAGAGCAAAGCAGGTAGTTACCTATAAAGGAGCACCCATATGATTGTCAGCTGATTTCTCAACAGAAACCATGCAGGCCAGATGGGAATGGCAAGAAATATTCAAAGTGATGAATAGCAAGAACCTACAGCCAAAAATACTCTACCCAACAAAGCTATCACTCAGAATCAAAGGCCAGATTAAGAGCTTCACTAAAAAAAAAAAAAAAAAAAAACCTAAAGGAGTTCATCACCGCCAAACCAGAATTATATGAATTGATGAAGGGGATTCTTTAGGAAGAGGAAGAAAATAAAGATAAAAACTATGAACAACAAACACATAACTATTAACAAGTGAATCTAAAAACCAAGAGAATTAAAAAATCTAATGAACAGCCGAGACCGGTTTGGCTCAATGGATAGAGCGTTGGCTTGGGGATTGAAGGGGCCCGGGTTCGATTCCGGTCAGGGGCATGTAACTTAGTTGCGGGCATATCCCCAGTAGGGGGTGTGCAAGAGGCAGCTGATCAATGACTCTCTCTCATCGATGTTTCTAACTCTCTATCTCTCTCCCTTCCTCTCTGTTCAAAATCAATAAAATATATTTTAAAAAAAATCTAATGAACAATATTAACTGGTGAATATAATAGAATCAGAGGTATGGAAGGGGAGTGCACTGACGACTCTCAGGGGAAATGGGAGTGGGGGGTGTGGGAAGAGACTGAACATAAACTGTGCAGCTATGGATGAGGAGAATGGGGGGTGGGGAAAGGGCAGAGGGTGGGGTGGAACCTGGTGGAGGGGAGCAATGGAGGGGGGGGAAAATGAGGAACATTTGTAGTAATATGAACAGTAAAGGTTTATTATTTTAAAAAAAGAAGTCATTTAATTTGTAAGATTTAAAAAATATAATTTTATTGATTTCTTGGCAACATTTATCTGGTTGGGTTTCTTGCAGCTCATTCTGTCTATACTGCATCTGAAAAATACCATGCTACATGTTTACATCAGGAAGAAATAACATAGAACTGCTCAGACCCTGAGACCCTTATCCTACCTAACAATTTGATTAATCAAGCCTATTTCCTACCCCCTCCCAATTTTACACTGGCTTATCTTCATTTAGATGTTGTAACCTAGCCGGTTGCTCAGTGGTTACAGCATCAACCTTTGGACTAAGGTGTTGGGAGCTGTGGAAAATTTTAGCCCCTATGAATCAGGAAGCTTAAAACAGCCCATATCCTGGCTCTATATCCTGTTTTTCAGCCAGTCAACCGTTGCCGGTTGAATCAGAGCCCGCGCCCCCCAAGTTAGAACACCGCCCCAGCAGTTAGCCAATCCTGTGTTGCCAGATATCTTACCACCTTGTCACTCAGTGCTGACCAATCACACACTGCCGAATACCCCACTGCGTAGGCAATCCTGCCCCCCTTTGTTCCCGCTGCTCCGGAAATAAAATTTGAGGCTTGATCAGAACCCTGTCTTGCCTCCATTTCTCCGCGTCTCCTGTCCTCCCTCATTCCCTTCCAGGTGCCTCCTCGCTCCCACGTTGCTGTCCCGCTGGCCGGGGCACTAAGGGTCATGGATTTGATTCAGGTCAAGGGCACATACCTCAGTTACAAGCTCAACCCCCAGCCCTGGTCGGGGAGCATGCGGGAGGCAACCAATCAATGATTCTCTCACACTGATGTTTCTCTCTCACAGTCTCTACCTCTCCACTCTCTAAAAATCAATGGAAAAAATATCCCCGGGTAAGGACTAATAACAACAAAAAAAGATATTGTAAATTCATGAGAAAAGAACAAATTTTTTTATGGTGAAAAAAAAAATCTTAGGAAAAACAAATATGTATGCATGTTTTATTTATTGGGATAATTATGTATGTTTTATTTATTGGATGTTCACATGTGAGGAAGGAAAACATTTTTGTTTATTAAAACAAATATATTCAATATTTGTAATTTGTTGCTGAGGCACGTGCCCTTGGCAAGAATCAAATCCATGGCCCTTAGTCCAAAGGTTGATGCTCTAACCACGGAGTGACCGGCTAGGGTACAACATCTACATGAAGATAAGCCAGTGTAAAATTGGGTGGGGATAGGAAACAGGTTTTATTAATCAAATTCACTTGTGAAAGAGGTGCATTTTGGTATATTTGGTGATAAGGTTTTTTTCTTTTTTTGATGTTTGATCTTATTTATTTGTTCTTCTTGGAAAATTTCACTTTGACTAGACTTAGACTTAGAGGTGGAAACTCTCAGAGAGAACAGCGTATGGCTCTTGGCAATCTGTTCCTGGCATTTTTATCTGGCTCCTTCATTCTCTGCCAGAAGGTGAGCATATTCTGCGGTCTCTTAGTACACTGTTTCTTCAGAGCAATACACCCGGCAGCATTGTTGTTGCAGGACTTGTGAACTACCGTGTTTCCCCGAAAATAAAACATCCTCCAAAAATAAGACCTACTTACAGGTTTCCTTTTGAGTGAAATATAAGGCATCCCTCTGAAAATAAGGCCCCCTAGGCTCTGTCTCAGAATGAAAATTAATTTACCTGACCGGTAAACTGGTTGCTAGGGCCGCCCTGACTGGCATCTAGCAACCAGTGACGTTATGCGGAGTCCTGACGTCACTGCTGTGTGGAGGCGGAGCGGAGGTTGGAGTGAGCAGTGACTTTCGCAGATGAGGGTAGAAGAACAGGAGGATTGGAGCTGAGGGGATGCAGCGAAGGTGGTGAGTGCTGGTCTGTCTCTGGTGACACTACCTGATGCTCGCGGCCGCCCTCATGATGACTGAAGGTTCTCAGTCAGTGGCAGACCCTGCTCCAGCCCAGATCCAGGCCCCAGCAAGCCCAATGACAGTCCCCAGGCATGCCCCAGGGGGTAAATGTCTGATAAAGAGGTAGGGGGGATGTCTGGTGAAGGTGTTCAGTGGCACAGGAGTGGGGGGAGAGGGATCACTTAAAATGACACAGGAGGATCAGAGGGGGCAATCAAAATGACATAGGACAAGTGCCCTTGACAAGGATCAAAAGGGGTTACTAAAATGGTAATCCCCCCTCTGATTCTCCTGTGCCAGTTTGATTCCCTCCTCTGATCCCCCCTGTGTCATTTTTAGTGATCCCTCTCCCCCCACCTTGATACCCCAATTCTTTTTTTTTACCCCTAGAAATGAGCAGAAAAAGAAAAAGCTACTCCGTGGAGGACAAGAAATGAATCGTGGAAGACTCTTGGGGCCAAAATCTTACTACTTTCTGCAATGAGAAGATGTTGAGTATCCGATTGGTCCGAAAATGGCGAGCAGAGTATGGTAACCTCATTGAACAAGTGGACAAGGGAAATGCTAAAAAGTGCAAGTGTGGATCAGGTCAGCAACCATTATTTTCCGAGCTGGAAGACCTGATCTGTGAATGGGTTGTTGACAGGAGAGCAAAGGCTTTGGTTGTGAATAGGGCTCAGATTCAAGAATTTGCTCTTGCAATGGCACCACAGTTTGACATAGCCCCCGAAGACTTCAAAGCATCACAACACTGGCTGGATAATTTCCTTCAGCGAAATGAACTGTCTTTAAGAAGATCTACAACATTGTTTAGGTTGGAAGATACTCAAGTTATTAAGCGAGCACTTGCATTCAAGTCCTTTATTGATGATACTGACTTCTCTAAATACAGTCTTTCCAACATGATTGCTATGGATGAAACTGCAGTGTTTATGGGCCAATCATCTCAAACAACAATTGAACAGCGGGGTCCTCCTTAGTGTACATTCCCTCCACTGCTTACGAAAGTGCACGTGTTTCCTGTATTTTGGCAATTCGTCTGGATGGCACTAAAATCCCACCTTTAATCATTTCTAAGGGCAAGAAGGAAAAGATTGAACGTGTTTTGGGTGTTTTTATTCTTGAAACTGAAAAAGCCTGGGCCACACAAGCAGTTATAAGGAAGTGGGTCGATTTAATGCTGCCGCTTGTTATGCGAGGCAGCCAAAGAGGTCTGCTAGTCTGGGATGCAGCCAGCACTCACCGCGCTAAAGACATGAAGACATTTCTTCACGAAAGAAAAATAGATCAGATAATGATCCCCGCAGGAATGACGGCCTATCTCCACACTCTTGATATTGCAATAAACAAGCCATTCAAAGATAATTTGCACATGGAAATTAATGGCTACATTGAAAATAGAATGGAGAGAAATCAGCATGGAAACTTTGTGGAACCTAAACTGCAAGAAGTTGTGACTTGGGTGAAGAATTCATGGGAGAAAATCACTGACAGTTGCATTGCAAATGCACTGTGAGCAGGCTACCTTGACAAGAAGTACTCATTTAAAGACAGTGCTATTGCTAAACATGAGAGATTTGGTCCACTGATTCTGAAAGAAATGGAGTCACAAGAAATGCACCAGGAAATTCAGGAATTGGATTGTTATGATGATGTTCCAGAAGATGATGACATGATTGTCATTGAATAAATGAGTAAGTTTTTTTAAATATATTTTATTGATTTTTTTACAGAGAGAAAGGGAGAGAGATAGAGAGTTAGAAATATCGATGAGAGAGAGTCATCGATCAGCTGCCTCTTGCACACACCCTACTGGGGATATGCCCGCAACCAAGGTACATGCTCTTGACGTGAATTGAACCCGGGACCCTTCATTCCCCAAGCCGACGCTCTATCCATTGAGCCAAACCAGTTTCGGCAGTAAATTCTTTTTTTTTTTATTTTTTTATTTTTTTATAATATATTTTTTATTGATTTTGTATAGAGAGGAAGGGAGAGAGATAGTTAGAAACATTGGTGAGAGTCATTGATCTGCTGCCTCTTGCACATCCCCCACTGGGTATATGCCCACAACCAAGGTACATGCCCTTCATGGGAATCGAACCCAGGATCTTTCAGTCCCCAAGCCGACGCCCTATGCATTGAGCCAAACCGGTTTCGGCGGCAGTAAATTCTTGATACTGTAGGATTCACAGTTTGTCTAGTTTGTGTTGACAACTACCGTACTACCGTACTGTATACAGGTAATAAATTTCTTTTATTTTCATTTAACAATAAATGTGTACCGTATTCTTCTTCATGGAAAAATAAGACATCCCCTGAAAATAAGACCTAGCGCATCTTTGGGAGCAAAAATTAATATAAGACACTGTCTTATTTTTCGGGAAACAGGGTAACGAGACACTGAGTCTTGGGTGCTCTGGTCCCAGGTTTCTCACCTTCTTTGCTGAGTGGCTTCCTCACAATATGCTGACAGACATCTTTAGGGAGATTGAAAAGTTTGTGGAGACTACTAGCTCTTTTGGGCCCCAGCAGATGAGGCACAGTAGTTACCAGTGAGGCCGGAAACATCTGTCTCCCCTTTTTTGACACTAACCAAATTGAGACCGCTGGGACTGAGATTGCCATCCACAAGGCAGCCCCGAACAAATGTGTGCTTTCTTTCTGCACTCCTCCTCGGTCTGTAACAAGAACGCCCTTACTCAGCAGCAGGCGGGCACGGCCATGGGTCAAACGCCCCTGCTTGTTTGTCATTCCACCACTGGTTCCAACCACAAAACCCTCCAGTCTTCACCCAGAGCATCAGCAGCAACTTCTGTGGACACACACACGTTTCATAAAAGGTATGAAGTTTGCAGTCATCGTCCACGTCAAGGTGCTGAGAGCCAGTGGCTGGGAAAGACAAGTTAAACTTCATCCTGAAACATCTGTTAGGCTCCAAGGCCCCACGAAAAGAGCAGTGGTAAAGTTTTTGTTTAAGTATAAAGCACTTCACCCACAGACCAGGCCATTTTTATTTAAAAGTCTTCTCCTTGCCGCTGCCGGTGTGGCTTAGTTGGTTGAGCGTTGTCTCATACACCAAGAGGTCCCCGTTCAGTTCCCAGTCTGGTTGGCAGGCTCGATCACCAATAGGGGCATGCAGGAGGCAGGCAATTGAGTTCCTCTCCCCACAACCCCCCTCAAATCAATTAAAAAACATTTTTAAAAATGTCTACTCCTTTCTCCCAGATTATTATTATTTTTTAATATATATATTTTTTTATTGATTTAAGAGAGGAAGGGAGAGAGATAAAAACGTCAATGATTAGAGAATCATCGATTGACTGCCTTCCGAAGGTCCCACACTGGGGATCGAACCTGCAACCCGGGCATATTCCCCGCGTTGGGATTGAACTGTAACCTCCTGGTTTATAGGTCGACACTTAACCACTGAGCCATGCAGAGACATGGATTCTTTATTTGAGTACAAACTCATCAATTTCTTTTTCTTTAAAAAAAAAATATATTTTATTGATTTTTCACAGAGGGGAAGGAAGGATAGAGAGCTAGAAACATCAATGAGAGAGAAACGTCGACCAGCTGCCTCTTGCACACCCCCTACCGGGGATGTGCCTGCAACCAATGTACATGCCCTTGACTGGAATCGAACCTGGGACCTTTCAGTCTGCAGACTGATGCTCTACCACTGAGCCAAACCGGCTTCGGCCAAATTCATCAATTTCTGTAGAACTATGGTAGCAGACCACAGGAAAGATCTGAAATATCTGAAAGTCATCTGATTAGAGAAAAATGTCTTCTTGAGACTTGGAGGCCGTCCTTCATCACGTTGTGTCTGAAGGCATTCCTCAGTGAACGTCTTTCCTAGTCTTCGGAGGAAAGCGCAGGACCTGGCTTCCCAGAAGGGGCTGCTCCCAGCGGGAACACTGGCCAGCAGGGCGTCCTTGCAGGCCTGCTGCACGCAGTACTGCTGGTCCTCTCCACACTGGCCTCCAGCCACGCTGCTCCTCCAGGCACTGCAGGGCGTTCACACAGGCCCGGGAGACAAGGCCACCACACGGTGCTCTGAGGGCAGGACACGAAGAATCCTAATGTAAAAAATGCTCACAAGCCCTGGCCGGTTTGGCTTAGTGGATAGAGCGTCAGCCTGTGGACTGAAGGGTCCCAGGTTCCATTCTGGTCAGTGCAGGAGGCAGCTGATGGATGTTTCTCTCTCATCGATGTTTCTGACTCTATTCCTCTCCCTTTCCTCTCTGTAAAAACCAATAATATATATATATATATATATATATATATATATATATATATATATATATATTTTTTTTTTTTTAAATGCTCACAAAATCCAGTGTGGTGAGCAGCCCATAAGTGACCACCAGTAGTCCCCACCTGCTGTTGTGTCATCTCTCCCCCTTGAGTGTGGCTGGACCTAGTGGCTGGCTTCTGCTGAGCAAAACATCATGGGATGTCACTTCCTAGATTAGGCTACGAAAAGACTGTGATTTCCATCTCGCTTGACACCCTCTCCCTCTTCGGTGCCTGGATCTAGTGGGAGCCACTGCTGTGTGGTGAGTATCCTCTGGAGCAGCGCTTGCCAACCGGTGGTCCATGGACACTGGTGGTCCGTGAGGTCTGGAGGTTGGTGGCTGCTGCTCTAGAGAGGTCCGTAGGCAAGAAACAACGTCTCTGACCAACAGCCATGGCTGCCCCCTAGCTGCTTGCAGCCTCCTGAGAATCCCTAAGCCAGAGGCGCCAGCCAAGCCCCCTATGGAAACAGCGATATAAAAAATGCTTACTGTTTTAAGCTACTAAATTTGGAAATAATTATTATGCAGCAATGTGTATACAACTAACATATTCATTAACGGAATATATTAGGACATCAAACTATAAACAGTTCATTCAGTACAATTTTTCAGGGAGCTAATATGACCATAAATATTCAATTCTCCTATAATTCTACACATCCTCTGTCCTTATAGATCTATCTCTAGAACTTCTCTTAAGGGGAGACAAATCATGAAATGCTAACAAAGGAATAGTTACAAGGATGTTCAGAGCAGCATTATAATGGCAAAAATTGGTAGCAATCTCACACATCTAATAACAGGCATTGAGTAACTAGATTATGGAATCGCCTCTAACAGAACAGGTTGGACTCCATTAGTGAGTCTTGAAAAACAAAGTGACTTGCTTTCAGCATTTGAAAACAATAATTATAACAATGAAATAGAATTAAAAATACCCCATATTTCCACCATTCAAATGCCACTACTTTCACCACGTTGTGGGTTTAGTGATGACAGCTATTCTGACAGGTGTGAGGTGATGTCTCATTGTGGTTTCAGTTTGCCTTTCTCTGATGATTACTGATTTTGAGCATCTTTTCACATGTCTATTGGCCATCTGTATGCCCTCTTTGGAGAAGTGTCTATTCAGGTTCACTGTCCACTTTTTCGTTGGATTGTTTAATTTTAGTGTTGAGTTGTTTGAGCTATTTACAGATTTTGGATATTAACCCCTTATCAGATGTATCATTGGTGAATACCTTAAGGAGTCTCACATTATTAATAACTAGAGGCCTGGTGCATGAATTCATGCACAGGTGGGGCTCCTCAGAGTGGCCTCCAGATATTGGGCCCCAGCTCGTACCCCCAGCCTCACAGCCCTGCTTGGCACCCCGCCTTGGCCTGGCGCCGCCTCCTCACCTGCTCCACCATCCCGCTTACGGGGCGATAGGTTGAAGCCAGGCTCTCCCACCCCCGCCTGGCTCCCTCAGCCCTGTCTTCCGCTACCGCCTCTGCTGGTCACCATCTGCGGGGTGATCAGTGGGGCAGTTGGGCCTGGTACCACCTGCTCACCTGCTCCACCTGGTTGGGCCAGGTACCACCTGCTGGGCCTGGTACCACCTGCTCACCTGCTCCACCATCCCACCGAGGTCCTGTTCTCATTGGGGCTCCTTCAGGGCTGGCAGCGCCTCCACTGCCGCCTGCTGCCTGTGCTGCATCGCCAATGTCTGCCACGTTCCACGCCGCCCCCTGGTGGTCAGTGTACATCATAGTGAGTGGTGGAAAGGGGACAATTTGCATATTGGGCTTTTATTCTGTAGGATGGGAAAAACTCATTCTTGTGCCCTCAAGTTTCACCAGGTCCATACTGTTTGCTGATGCAGAATCCCACCAACCGCCAGTTTACACATTAGGAAACAGGCTCAGAGAGGCTCCTTGCATGAACCTGTCTATGTCTCTATGTAGGCATCCAGGAAGTTTGCATATTTATGTTCTCAATTAAAGTTCTGTTAAAGATTGCCCCCTAAATACCTCTCCAGCTTCTCCACTTCTTACTACTGTGTTTCCCCAAAAATAAGACACCTTCCGAAAATAAGACCTAGCACATGGAAAGATAAGACATCCCCTGAAAATAAGACCTAGCGCAACTTTGGGAGAAAAATTAATATAAGACACTGTCTTATTTTCGGGGAAACAGGGTATCAGCAACACTGCCTCCCCTTGTCAAGCCTTACAGCAATGACCTCTTTTTTTTTTTTTTTTTTTTACCTGCCTCTAGAACTTGCTTTTATTGATTGATTTGAGAGAGAGAGAGGAAGGGAGAGACATTGATCTATTGCTCCACTATTTGTTGATGCTTGTATACGATCTAACCGACAACCTTGACTTACTGAGATAACACTCTAACCAGCTGAGCTGCCTGGCCAGAGCCTAGACGTTCCTGGTGCAAAGGGGCTGAGCTCTGAGACCCAAAATCCAGGAGCCATGACGATGCCAGGGCATTGTTTATATGAACAGTCTCCATCCCACCAGCGTCTGAGGTTGGCACTGTTTTAACCCTTTTCCTCCCGGAGTCAACACTGGCATGGGCCTGCATGCCGCTTCCTGCTGGGGAGCCTGGGCACTGGAGGCCTGTCCTCCAACTTGATGTCCCCCTGCTGCAGGGCCTGCTGGATGGCGTTGGCGAGAGTCTGGAAAGCTAGGTCCACGTTGCAGTTGTTTTTGGCTGAGGTTTCCATGAAGGCCATGCCCAGGGTGGCAGCCAGCGCCTCTGCCTCCTGGGCCGAGACGCAGCGGGCGCTCTCCAGGTCGCTCTTGTGGCCCAGGAGCAGGAAGATTGCCCTGTGGGGCCCTGGGTGGCCAGGACCTCCTGGTGCCAGTCCGGGATGTGTTCAAAGGACTTCCTGTTTGTCACATCGAAGACCAGCAGGACACCCACCACATTCCGGTAAAAGGACCTGGTGATGCACCTGAAGCGCTCCTGGCCCGCAGTGTCCCAGAGCTGCAGCTTGAGCGCGGCCCGGCGGCAGGCGCAGCGCGCGCCGGGGAACTCCACGCCCGCCGTGGGCGCCGCCGCCCGCCCGGCTCCGGGCTCCCCGCCGCGCCCGCCGGGAAGCGCCGCAGCAGGAGGTCTCCCCACCGCGGCGGCCCCCAGCACCGCACCCGGAACTGGCAGCCAGCCCGGCCCCCCCGTGGCCCGCGCCTCGCCCTCCGCCTCTATCGCCGCGCCTCCCCGCCCGCAGCCCATCTAGCCATGGCCTCTTAATTGGTCTCCTCCAGCCCTTCTGCACCCTCTGATCCTCTCTCTATTCAATGGCCAGGGTGATCTTTTAGAAATGTAAATCGGAATATGTCAGCCTGCCCAACCACCATTGCTTAAGATTTTGCAGTGATTCCCAAGGCTCTTAGACTGGAGATAAAATGCCTTAACATGATTCACCGGGCCCCCGTGTACTACGTACTTTCACACCTTGTGCTCATGGCTCCCCTCCTTTCTGATCCTGTCCCTTGGACTCTCTGTCCTCTGTACTCATCATCTCCTTCTTGTCAAGAGGCTTTGCTTATGGTCTGCCTTCTGCCCGGTCCACTCCTGCTGGCCCTTGTGCCTAGTTCATGCCTACTCACCCTTCAGAATTCAGTTCAGCCCTAACTGGTTTGGCTCAGTGGATAGAGCATCAGCCTGCAGACTAAAAGGTCCCAGGTTTGATTCTGGTCAAGGGCATGTACCTTGGTTGAAGGCACATTCCCAGTAGGGACTGTGCAGGAAGCAGCTGATCAATGTTTCTCTCATGGAAGTTTCTAACTTCTATCCCTCTCCTTTCCTCTCTGTAAAAAAAATCAATAAAAAATATATTTTTAAAAAAATTCAATTCATGCCGAAACTGGTTTGGCTCAGTGGATAGAGCGTCGGTCTGCAGACTGAAAGGTCCCAGGTTTGATTTCAGTCAGAGGCATGTACATTGGTTGTGGGCACATCCCCAGTAGGGGGTGTGCAGGAGGCAGCTGGTCAATGATTCTCTCTCATCGATGTTTCTAACTCTTTATCTCTCTCCCTTCCTCTCTGTAAAAAATCAATAAAATATATTTAAAAAATTTCAGTTCAAATGTTATTACTCACTACATGACACCTTATCATACCTTTTTCTTTAGATCACTAACTACAGTTGCCATTTTATATTTATTTATTAGCTGATTAGTGTTTATTTATTTTTTAAAATATATTTTTATTGATTTTTTATAGAGAGGAAGGGAAAGAGATAGAGAGCTAGAAACGTTGATGAGAGAGAAACACCAACCAGCTGCCTCTTGCACACTTCCTACCGGGGATGTGCCCGCAACCAACGTACATGCCCCTGACCGGAATCAAACCTGGGACCTTTCAGTCTGCAGACCGACGCTCTATCCACTGAGCCAAACCAGTTTCGGCATGTTTGTTTATTTTTATACTAGATGGTGAGTTCCATAAAGGCAGGAACTGTGTCTCTTTTGGATCAGCCATCCTGGTGCTGACACAGTATTTGGCCTGCGAGAGGAGCTCATAAAGCCTTTGTTAAGTGAATGAGGTGACGAATGAACAAAACCCAAGGCCTCCTCTCACCTGCTTCCTCTTCCAGAAAGGTTCTCAAGTCCTTCAGAAGACAGGAAGCAGCAGAGAGAGGGGACCAGCATAATAATGACTGCCCGTCACAGTGTCAGAGTAACAGGGGAGTCTGCAGGATGCATTTTAGAGGCTCCCCTATCCTTGCTAATTTCCACCCCCTCCACAGAGGCCCAGGAAGGAAGTCGCTGAGAAGTCCCAGGGCCAGCACTTCAGATGCAGAGCCTCAGCAGGAAGGCAGGGAGAATGGGAAGGGGAGAAAGGAGGGAATGGATGTCTACTAAGAAGGGACTCTTTTTGGACACCATGCTAAATGTTTATGTCTATCATCTCATTTAACCCTCCCCGAACCCCATTTTGCAGATGAGACAGCAGACTTAAAGAGCTGTGAAACCCATGCAAGACAAAGCTGAGCCGAAGCCGGTTTGGCTCAGTGGTAGAGCATCGGTCTCCGGACTGAAGGGTCCCAGGTTTGATTCCGGGCAAGGGCATGTACATTGGTTGCGGCCACATCCCCGGTAGGGGGTGTGCAAGAGGCAGCTGGTCGATGTTTCTCTCTCATCGACATTTCTAGCTCTCTATCTCTCTCCCTTCCTCTCTGTAAAAAATCAATAAAATAAATAAAATAAAAAACAAAAAGACAAAGTTGAGTTTGAACTCAGATCAGTCTTCCTTCCACGACTGGGCTTCCCCAGGGCCTAAAATTGGACCTAAAGACTCAACGCTCTATCCAATGACCAATTTGCCTCATTGGATAGAGCCTTGGTCTGCGGACTCAGGGGTCCCAGGTTCGATTCCGGTCAAGGGCATGTACCTTGGTTGTGGGCACATCCCCAGTGAGGTATGTGCAGGAGGCAGCTGATAGGTGTTTCTCTCTCAACGATGTTTCTAACTCTTTATCCCTCTCCCTTCCTCCCTGTAAAAATCAATAAAATATGTTTTAAAAAAACTGTTTAAAAAAAAAAAAAAAGACTCATTGGTTGGCCTCTGTCTAAAGCTATCTTTAAGCGTCCGTGTACAGTATGATGGTGGAAGCCCATAGATTGGAAACAGAAACTCAACATAAAGGCAACTGCTACCAGACCTCAAAAGTAATATATAAACGAAAATTGGGATGTGGAAGCAAAAGAGATGGAGTTAGTGAAGATCTATCCTTCAGATTAAGGAGAGAAGAGATAGTGACAAAAACGGACATATTTATGGTGTTGCATAAAAGGATAATGGTGATCACAGGAGAACTAAAGACAAGCTGTTGACGGCAGTTGCCTCTGGAGAGAGGATTTGGCGAAAGAAGAGAACTGAAGGGTCCCAGGTTTGATTCCGGGCAAGGGCATGTAAATTGGTTGCGGGCACATCCCCGGTGGGGGGTGTGCAAGAGGCAGCTGGTCGATGTTTCTCTCTGGGACCCTTCAGTTTCACTTTCATTTGTTCGTCCTTCTGAGCTTTCCATTAAAAAAAAAAATTAACTCTGGCTGTGTAGCTCAGTTGGTTAGAGCATTGTCCCGATACACTAAGGTTGTGGGTTTGATCCCTGGTCAGGGCACATATAAGAATCAACCAATAAATGCATAAGTGGAACAACAAGTCGGTGTTTATCTCTCCCTTCCTTTCTCTAAAAATCCATTTTTAAAAATTAGTGTCCTGTAACTTTTCTAAAAAGTTTACATATTTTTGTTACAAAGAACTAGACAAACAAAACCATCATTCCTTTATTTAAAAAAAAACATTTTTATTGATTTCAGAGAGGAAGGGAGAGAGATAGAAACATCAATGATGAGAGTCATTGATTGCCTGCCTCCTGTAAGCCCCCTACTGGGGACCGAGCCCACAACCCAGGCATGTGCCCTTGACTAGAACCGAACCCGGGACCCTTCAGTCTGCAGGCCAAAGCTCCATCCATTGAGCCAAACCAGCCAGGGCAACACCATTCATTTAGAGTGCAAGCAGGTGTAGAAGTAGCAGGCCTTGATACCTGGGTAAAAGTTAGTCTGCAGGTTTCCTGTCAGGAGGGACGTGAGTCAGGGGAGGGTCATGTGATGATAAACATGGCTTCCTAAGCAGTTGCCTCTGGAAAAAGGAGACAGGCTTGGTAAATTGCCTTTGCAAGCACAGGGGGCCTGGCTAACACAGGAGCGCCCCTCCCCTCACATATTCCTAAAGGCGGCTCACATGCAGACACACCCAGACACAGAGGGCACTGACTCCATGGGGACCACAGATAAGCACCCCTCCGAGCAGGGCCATGCTCTGAGCAGGAGCTCCTTCCTGCCGGGGACACTGCTCCTGCAGGTCCATCCGACCGCCCACAGGTAGACTCCAGGCGGTGGAGTGCAGCAGGTTCTCGGGTGAGTGTGACTCTGGTCCTATCTCAGAGCTGGTCATAGAGCACAGATCACTGACCCACACCCCTCAGGGCCCCAGGGCCCCTGCCCCCTCCCGAGGCATGGCACCCTCTTGACCTTTGCTCCTTTGCAGCTTACGTCACATGGGAGCCTCTACGGCTGCTAGAAAGGGAGGCTAGGGCACAGCTCAGCTCGGGAGTGCCATTCACTGGCCGCCAGGAGCCAGGCGTCTGGCATTTCCAGCACCTGTTGATCTTTGACCCCCCGCCCCTCCCACCTTTCTTCCCTGTTTGTCTCTGTTTCCCGGTTTCCTCAGTTCCCTGGCACCCAGGCTCTGACTGGCAGTGTATCCCAGCTCCTTGCCCGGGCCATTCCTCCCATGCTGCCTTCAAACCCTGACGCCTGCACCTCTCCCAACCCCGACGGGGAGAGCTCCAGTAAGAGGGTCCAGTGGGCTTCTGGGAAGAGGAGGACGTCATCCACAGACTCAGAGTCCAAGTCCCACGCCGACCCCTCCAAGGTGCCCCGGTCCCGGAGACCCAGCCGGCTGACGGTGAAGTATGACCGCGGGCAGCTCCAGCGCTGGGTGGACCTGGAGCAGTGGGTGGACAAGCAGCTTCAGGAGCTCTTCCAGGTGGGTAGCGTGGGGGAGGGAGGGGGGAGCAGGGGCTTGAAGCCTGGCCCGGGAGCTGAGGAAAAGCCAGGAGGAGCTGGAGGGTGGATGCGATGCTCCCATGGAGAGATCGCTCTTCCCAACAGGCGAAGCGTGCGCTTGCAGCCCAGAAATCTGGCCCCTCTGCTCTGGGCTCTGCCTCTAACTCCTCACAATCCGGGAGGCATGTCTTTTACCATCAAAGAGACTTGGTTTCCTAATCTATAAAACGGGCTGTAAAAACCTGGGCCTGTCAATACCGCCTTTTACGACGTTTTGATGTCCAAGAGAGATAATAGAAGGGCTATTTTTCTTTTTCTTTTATGTGTTTCTTTACTCTTTTCCTCAACGTATATACACATCTAGAGCTACACGGTCCAATACTGTAGATATGAGCCACGTGTAGCTATTTAACTTCAAATTAATGGAAATTAAATCATATTCAAAGTTCAGTGTCTTAGTCACACTATCCAATAGCCCCACGTGGCTAGTGGCTACCAACATATCTGTCCGCAAAGATCTAGAACATGTTCCTCGTTTCAGAATGAACAGAACGGGGCCAGAACATCAGAGTAACCGGCACTAACGCCAGCAGCTGGTCTGGCTTGTCCTGGTTCTCACTGACTACCCTCCGTTCCCCCAGGGCCAAGGATGGGTCTTGGTCCCTTGTCATGGGAAGTGCTCAACCAGCTCCACATTGGGCTCCTGATGTAGTAGCAACCACTGCTTTAACAAGAGCACATTTTGAGCACTGAAGCACCTGCTAGGCCCAGTGCCAGCATTTGATGTGCGTTATTTCATTCACACACACTCCACACCCCATGACTCCATTAGATGGGTAGTATCTCACCCTGGAGGACATGGAAGCTTGGCGATGCTGAGTAGCTAGGAAGCCACGGCACTCAGGGCTGCGGCCGGGGCTCTGCCCGCAGAGCCTGAGCACACACTTGTGCATTAAGTGGTTCTCCACACACCTGAAGTACTTCAGGGGGAAAAAACAGTGTCCTGGCTGCACCTCAACTGAATTTAATTAGAATCTGCTAGGGTGGGGCCCAGGCACTGGTCTTTCTCATAAGCTCCACAGTGATGCTAGCATTTGGCTGGCAGAGAGCCACTGCACCCAGCCAGAAACTACAAGTCTCCCTTATCCTCATACCATGGTCCTTATTTCTCCTCTTTCTTGACTCAGTTCTCTCTCTCTCTCTCTCTCTCTCTCTCTCTCTCTCTCTCTCTCTCTCTCAATCTCTCTCTCTCTCTCTAAACAAGGGCCTGTGATTCTTCCAGGAAAGCCCTCTGTGGTTGGGTGGGGAGGAGTCGCCATGTGGTCCACGCTGCCTTGTGAGGCTCACTGGGTCATGTGGCTGCTTGGACCAGGTGCATCCTGGGGCAGGTGGCAGATGTCTTGACGCTGGGAGCGGGAGAGGCAAACTTTCTTGGCCCGAGTCTGCTCTGACCTTGCAGGACACCTCCCGTGCCAGTCACTCCTGCCAGCACCCTCTCTCTGGATCAGCTTCCATTTCAGATTGCTGTGAAAAGTCTCATATTTCAGACACCTCAGGGCAAGTCCTTCTGGAGATCAAAGGAAGATACTAGTCAAAACTTGTTTTGCAAGATTAAGGGAGGGGGGGGTAGGGGGGGGGAAGCAGTACAATAAGGAGTTTATAACATTTCCAACAGGATGTGTAGGAGGACCGCTCCCAGGCAATGACTGAAATAAAATACCTGGCCTGCAGTTGCCATGGTGCTTGTCCAAAGGTGCAGGTGGCAGTTCCTCTCCCAATCCCTGCTCTTTTCATCTGGAAGCAGCCAGTGACTGGGGAAGCCCCAAGTGGCTGAGCACCTTGGGCGGAGATGGAAGCCACAGAGCCTCCAGACTTACCCGACCCCAGTTCTAACTTCCCTGGGCCCCTCGCCACCCACCTGGGCTCTCCTTACATGTCCACCTTAAATGGCTCAACTGGAAATGGTTCCAGGGATGCATCACTACTTGTTTAGTTAAAAAAAAAAAAAAAAAAAAAAAAAAAAAAGACAGGAAGGGAGAGGAAGAGGGAGTCAGAAACATCGATGAGAGAGAAACATCAATCAGCTGCCTCCTGCACACCCCCTACTGGGGATGTGCCTGCAACCAAGGCAAATGCCCTTGACAGGAATCAAACCTGGGACCCTTGAGTCTGCAGGCTGACTCTCCATCCACTGAGCCAAACCAGATAGGGCCTGTTTAGTTTTTTTTTTTAATGGGACCCAACCTCCCTTTGATGAAGGGCCCACCTCTTTTCACTGGGTGTATGGCCTGCTTTGGGTTCTTCAGAGGAAGCAAGTCTGGATCCAACCCAAACAGACAGATGTGGGGTGCGGGCGCTCCTGCTGTCCAGAGTGGGAGTGTGGGTTTGGCTGCTAAGCAGGGGCTTAAACACTCATAAGTTTCTCCTATTTTAAAAACACTGTTATTTCCATCCAGTAAACTTTTCATTTAAAATATTGTAGTTTTCACCTCTGGATGTTTGGTTCCTTCTCAGATCTCCCATTTTCATCACTGTGTTCACGTTTTCCTTGTCTGCTAATTCCATCCTCTCTGTCATTTCTGGGTCTGATTCTATTGATTGGTCTTCCTCTTAGTGTATAGGGAGCATTTTCTGCTTCTTGCCATGGCTAGTGGTTTTTGCCTGGATACTGAATTGTAGAATAAATTATGTTGTTGAGTAACTGGATTTTTCCCCCTCCCTTTAATGTTGGGCTTTATCCTAGAAGGAAGTTTAGTTACTTGTGGTTCTGCTGAGGCTTGTGTTTAAGCTCTGTTAGGATTAGTCTAGAGTTGCCTTTAAGCTAGAGAATAATTCACCCTCGTAGTGAAGCGTGGCCCCTCTGAGGTCTGTACTGGATCCCTGCATGGTCCGTGCTGGCTGTCTGCGCTGGCCGGGTGGACTCTGATTTGTCTCCACACCTCTGTGAGGTCTGGGAACGGTTCATCTCTGTGCTTTCAGTGTCTCATGGTTTTACCCTACGAATGTGTATCTTGTGTTCAGCAGACGTAAGAGACCCCCTTATGCAGATTTCTGAAGGTTATTTTCTTTATAACCACTTCCTCTCCAGAACTTTGTCCAGCAAATTCCAGTCACCTCAACCCTGAATTCTGATCTCTGTCATATCAACTTAGCAGGACCTCTGTGCTCTGCTTGGAATCTCCCTCTCAGCTCTGTGGTCTGGAAATGGCCCCTAGAAAGCAATTCCGGGCAAGTCTAGAGGTTACCTCTTTCACTTCCCTTCTCTCTTGGGTATTTTTGAGCTTCTTCTTGTCCAATATCTGAAAACACTGCTCATATATTCTTGTCTAGTGTTCTAGTGCTTATGTTGGGAGAATAAATCTGGTCCCTGCTACTCCATCAAGACCAGAGTTACATATCTGGCTAACTCTTACTCAGCCTCTGGTCTCGGGTTAGAGGTCACTTCCTTCAGAAAGCCTTCCTAAACCACAGGCTCGGTTAGGTTTCCCTTCCCTATTCTCCCAAAGTATCTGTCAGCGTGCTTACCACCCTATTGCAAGTGCCTTTTCACCTGTCCATATCCCTCAAGAGACAATAAGCTTTTCAAGGACAGGATCATGTCTGTCTGTCCTGCAATTATAACCCCAGTACTCATCACAATGCTTGGTGTACAGCATTCTCTCAATAAATATGCATTAAATGAATGAATGCTGAATCAGATGAGCTAGAAACCAAGGCAGCAAAGGGAGCTTAGGATGAAAGAGCTATCTTAAGACACCTAGCACTGTTCCTTTTGAAAAAGGAAAGGAAGGACCAAAACTGTTAATTTGTCTCTGAAATCAATAAAAAATATTTTTTTAAAAAATCAATTATAGAATAAAGTCTACATATGAATGTACTTTGCTATAATGTATCCAATACCCCAATCAAGATATGGGACATTTCCATAGTCCAAAAAGTTCCTCTAATAGCCTTTACTTTTAGTTGAATTACACAACTTGATTACTTAGTACATCTATTTCTATTTTGTTTATGAAAACAGAGCCAGGGTTCTAAGATAGTCCTTTCATCCTAACACGTAAGCTGTTTGAGGGCAGGTTCTTTGTTTTGTTCACTGAATTTCCCAAGTTCACAGTAGCCACTTGACACATATTTAATATTATCCCAAATTAATATTATTATTATTCCAAATTATTAATGAAAAAGGTGAAGTTTGTAAAGGTGAATATAAAATATACACATCAATATGGAAAGAACTTGTGTGTTTTTAAAAAATATTTTATTGATTTTTTTACAGAGAGAAAGACAGAGGGATAGAAAGTCAGGAACATTGATGAGAGAAACATTGACCAGCTGCCAAAACCAGGGTAAATGCCCTTGACCGGAATCAAACCTGGGACCTTTCAGTCCGCAGACAGATGCTCTATCCACCGAGCCAAACCAGTTTTGGTGGAAAGAACTTGTTAAGCATAAAATAAAAAGGAAGCAAAACCTAAACTGGAAAATACCATTAGATTTAACTATTTAAACACATACACCTATTCCCCAAAACCCTTCTGAACAAATGATAATTCTATGTGGAATGCTAGGGCTAATCTTATTTTTTTTAATCAGTAAGAAAAAACTGAACAAACCTAATAGACAAATGGATAAGGCAACAGTTCTTGTGGTCTGGTGACTCCAGGGGTTCCTAAGACCATGTCAGGGGGCCCATGATTATTTTCACAACAATACTAAGATGTTGTTCGCCTCTTTCACTATATTGACACTTGTACTGATAATGCGAAAGCAATGATGGCTCTTAGAGTGAATCAGTAACGTGACACCACGCACCCTATGTTCATTGGGTGTTATTTACAGTAGCCAAGACCTGGAAGCAGCCCAAGTGTCCATCCGTAGATGAGTGGATAAGGAAGTTGTGGTGTATTTACACCATGGAATACTACTTGGCCATAAAAAGAAGGAAATCTTATCTTTTGCAACAGCATGGATAGATCTGGAGAGAATTATGCTAAGTGAAATAAGCCTGTCAGAGAAAGTCAAGTACCAAATGAGTTCACTAATATGTGGAGTCTAATGAACAAAATTAACAAACAAAATAGAAATAGACTCATAGATATAGAGAACAGACTGACGGATGTCAGAGGGGAGGGGGGCTGGCAGGCTGGGTGAAAAAGATGAAGTTTTGGCAATTATGAATGAAGTTCCTATAAACATTTGTGTGCAGGTTTTTGTGAGGAAATGTTTTCAAGTCATATGGGCAAATATCAAGGATCACACTTGCTGGATTGTATGGTAAGACTGTGTTTCATTTTATAAGAAACAGACTGTCTTCCAAAGTGTCTGTACCACTTTGTATTCCTACCGCAATGAATGTGAGTTCCCGTTGCTCTGCATCCTCACCAGCATTTGGTGTTGTCAGTGTTTTAGATTTCTTCCATTTTATTTTATTTTATTTTATTTTATTTTATTTTTTTTTTAGATTTCTTCCATTTTAATAGGCGTGCAGTGGTATCTAATTGTTGGTTTAATTTGCAATTCCCTAATGACATGTAATATTGAGTATCTTCTCAGCTGTTATTTGCCACCTGTGTATCTTCTTTGGTGAGGCATCTGGTCAGATCTTTTGCCCATTTTATTTTATTTTTTAAAATATATTTTATTGATTTCTTACAGAGAGGAAGGGAGAGAGATAGAGAGCCAGAAACGTCGATGAGAGAGAAACATCGATCAGCTGCCTCTTGCACACCCCCTACTGGGGATGTGCCTGCAACCGATGTACATGCCCTTGACCGGAATCGAACCCGGGACCTTTCAGTCCACAGACCGATTCTCTACTACTGAGCCAAACCAGTTTTGGCTCTTTTGCCCATTTTAAATTGTTCTTTTCTTATTTATGAGTTTCAAGAGTTCTTTGTATATTTTGGGTAAGAGTTGTTTTTTTTTTTATCAGATACATCTCTTGCAAATATTTTCTCCCAATCTGTGGCTTGTCTTCTTATTCTCTTGAGCTTCTTTCATCTTCAATTTTATAATCTTTGTAGTTAAAATTTTTTCAATGACTATAACTTTTCAAAAGTATATCTTTATTGATTTCAAAGAGGAAGGGAGAGGGAACGAGAAAGATAGAAGCATGATGAGAGAGAATCATTTATCAGCACACCCCCTACTGGGGATCGAGCCTGCAATTCCAGTATGTGCCCTTGGCCAGAATCGAACCTAGAACCCTCCAGTCCACAGGCTGATGCTCTATCCACTGAGCCAAACTGGCTAGGGCGACTATAGTAACTTAAAGATAGCTTTATTTCACATACCATATAATTCACCACTCAAAGTGGGAAATTTCTTATTTTAAATATCTTCAAATGGTTGTACAACCATCACAATCTAATTTTTGGCCTTTTTATCACCCCTTAAAGAAACCCTGGACCCATTAGCAGTCATACCTCATTCCCTACCGCCACCATTTCCAGCCCTAAGAAACTACTAATCTACTTTGTGTCTCCATAGATTTATCTATTCTGGACATTTCATACAAATTGAATCATATAATATGTAGCCTTTTATAACTGGTTCCTTTCACTAACAATGTTTTCAAGGTTCATCCATGTTGTAGCATGAATCAGCGCTTTGTTCCTTTTATTGATGAGTAACATTGCATGGCTACATCATATTTCATTTATCCATTCAACAGCTGATGGGCATTTGGGTTGTTTTAGACTTTCTGGCTAGTATAAATGATGCCGCTATGAAGGTTCATGAGAAAATTTTTTGTGTGGACATGTGTTTTCATTTCTTTTGGGAACAGATCTAGGAGTGGAATTGCTGGGTCAGATGATAAATATATATTTAACATTTTAAGGAACGACCAAACTTTTCCAAAGCAGCTGCACTGTTTACATCTCTACCAACAATATATGTAAAACTTTTGAAATTAAAACAGACACTCTTTTGAAAGACTTCTAGGGCTGTTCTGGTAGATCACAGTAGGTGTCCAGTAACTGTTAGGGCAGGATGAATGCGTGGTTTGAAGAAGATGAGAGGAACTGGACATGGAAAATAGAGTGGGGAACGGGTGAGCCCCTGACAGTAACTTTCACTCCAGCACTAGCTGGCCAGGCCTCTCTGAGCCCCATGTGATTCCCAAACAGGATCAACCAACCTCTTCCGAGCTGGAGATCGACCTGGAAGCTCTCCTAGAACTACCCACAGAGGAGCAGAAAACTCATTTGGAGGTAGAATGGGGGCTGGGTCTGGGGCCAGGGTTTGGGGTTGGAAGCTGGACTAAGGGGAACTTAGGAACCCAGGTTCTGCCTCCTTGGGTGGGGTGGGAGAACCAAATCAGAGGGAATTCCTGGGAGACTGAGTGCGGGCTTGTGAGAAAGTACGGAGGCTCAGGACCCACTGTCTGCTCTCTTCTACCCAGGCTCTTCTCCGAGGCTGTCCCAGCCCCACAGAGGTAAGGATGCTTTGCTGCTCTGGGGGTAAGGGGAGGCCCAGTGGGGAGGAAACTAATGACAGGAAAGCTTGGGCCTGCATCTTTCTCCCTTCCCTGGCTCCAGGAGACGGGGTAAGGCAGATATTAGGGAGGACAGTATGGTGGTGGGTGTGACTCCATGCCTTGATCTCACCCATTTCTTCTTCAGCCTTTTATCTCCGAACTGCTCAGTCAAATCAAGAAACTCCGGAGACTCAGTCGGCCTCAGAAATAGGACTTGTGAGACTACGTTCAGCAGCTGCAGCGCTGTCAGGCCTGCCCCAAGCCTCTGGATCCTGGGCTGAGAGGGAAGTGGCTCCTTGGGACACGGACAAGGAACGTTGGAAGATGAGGTCACATGTGGCCAACCCTTTTGTATGTACAATCACAGCTAGTTCTTGTCAGTTGGGCTTTCTGGGAGCGTCATGGCCGCTGCCCAGTGTTTTCCTTCACAGCCAAGTGGATAAAACCTTTAGGAGTCCCGGCTGAATGGAGTGTGGACATATCTGTACTGAGGGGAGGGAGAGGGTGAAGTGCTTTACCAGGAGGCGAGCATCATGATACATTCTATCTTCATACCTCACCATCCGTCAGTCCGTCCATCCATCCATCCATCCATCCATCCATCCAATCTGAGAATTTAAAAATGAAGGTCAGAGTTCTGCTTCAGAGATCACAATTCTAGCAAGGCCCTGAGGCTAAGACACAAAGCACCCTGTCATCATCAACAGGAGCCAAGCGGCAAAGACTAGTTTTGAGTCCCAGAGGCAAAAGGAAAAAGCCATCTGGGTCTGGGACATCAGGGAGGCTGAAACCTGCCTCGCTAGGTGAGGCAGGAAGTCTCAGGCTGAGGACTCTTTCCAGAGCTCGCTCCAGCCGGGGGAAGAGAAAAAGCAGGGCTAAGCAGAGAGGGACAGGGTTCAGGCTGAGGCCAGGGGTCAGGTCAGGAGGGAGTTGCTAGCAACAGACACTGAGTCAGAATGGCAGGAGCCTGGAATTGGTGCCCTTTGGGAGTAAGGCAGGAAGCAGGGTGTGCTTCCATTGCTTGTGCATTCGGCTCTGAGCACTAGAGAGGCCGAGAACCCACCATAGTGGGGGCTGGGGCTAAGGTGGGCTGCCCAGAGCAGGACCCACACTTCCGTCCAGTTGAACAAATATTCATGCCTATGGTCTCTGGGGCCCCTGAGGCGGGCAGCACTGTTCCTGACATGAGGGTCGACCCTTTCCCTCACTCCGGAGGCCTGGACTTACAGCCTCCTTTGCTTCGCCACCTCTCCCAGGACCCAGGCTCAGGGCCCACAGGTTCTAGAGATCAACGATGCTGGGCCCAAGGACTCAACATACTTTATTTGATACATTAAGTGCTGGGGCCCTTGAGCAGGTTCCAGGCTCATTCTTAGATTCAGTCTGGTCTTCCCAGCCCAGGCTTTGCTGGTGGAAGGCTCCTCCTTCTGCCTTCCCTCTGGCTCCTCCACCACCGTTCCCACTGCGGAATCTTTCCCCCTCCGTGGACACCCAGGCTCAGGAAGGGGTGCACCCAGGAGCAGTCTGGCTCAAAGTGCTCTCCCGTCAGAGGTCCCGAGTCTGGGCCCAGAGGTGGGTGCCCCGGCCTGTGTGACTGCCCGCAGGACGACCTTCCTGGGAGGACAGGGCTTCCTCAGTGTGCTTGGCCTGCATGTGGGGGGTGGTAAGCAGATGTCTGATGCTCTTTAAGGTCAAAGGCGTCATGGCCTTCCCTGTGGAAAAAGAGAAACAGGTCAGGGGTCACAGGTCGCCCTGGGGCACCCCCAGCCCCACAGAACACCCTCCCTGCACCCACCGGAAGCAGCGGACGCAGTAGAGGTCTCCATCGCAGCCAGCACAGCGCAAGGTGGCGTCCTCATTGCAGATGCAGCACCAGGGGAGCGGCTCTTCCTCAGCCTCGGGCCTGGGGGCCGTGGCCTGGGCCTTCGGGGAGCAGCAGGAATGGGGAGTGAGGTCCCTGAGGGGGGAATGGGTGGGGTGGCTGTTGCCAGAGCATCAGCCAGTGAGAGGGGAGGCTGCGGAGGCCCCTCAGTCTGTGTTGGGGCTTTTCTCACCTTAGGCTCTGCCCTGCAGGACGTGGCCGGGGGTCGGAGTGCTGGCTCTGCGGGGATGTTAAAGCCACTGGCCTCGTCCAGGGCAGCCTCTTCAGTGAGCTGTGGACAGGGCAGAGAGTACAGCTCCCTGCTCGTGGCCCAGGTCCTCCCCCGTGCCCCTGAAGGTGCCGTGGCCTTAGCTTCTCAATCCATCTTCCTTATGTGTTGTCTATGGCTGCTATCACCCCATCTCAAGGGGCCAGGGGCAGGTCTGGGTCATAGGGACAGAGGGACCTCAGCTGAAACAGCAGCTGCAGAGCGAGGCAGGATGAATGGGGCCAGGCGTGTGGTGGGACAGGGAGGCAGGGGCAGGACAAAGGGTGGCCAGTGGGTAAGGCAGGCCCACCTGTCGCAGGATTCTCTGGATGGCCGCCTCCTCATCCTCATCGTCATCACTGTCTGGGAGGCGGTAGTCTTGGAGGGTCACTTGAAGAGGGAGAGAGGTAGAAGCAGGGAGGAGTTGAGAGAGTTCACCAGCTATACTCCTTTTTTTTTTTTTTAATATATATTTTATTGATTTTTTAGAGAGGAAGGGAGAGGGATCGAGAGTTAGAAACATCGATCAGCTGCCTCCTGCACACTCCCTATTGGGGATGTGCCTGCAACCCAGGTACATGCCCTTGACCGGAATCGAACCTTGGACCCTTGAGTCCGCAGGCCGACGCTCAGAGCCACACCGGCCAGGGCATCACTGGCTATCCTCTTGCTCCCAGGAGCTGGTTTGGTTTCCAGTGGCACTTGGTCCAGAGCTGAGCAGTCTCTGCAGCCATTCTGATCAGGCCTCCCTCTCCTTGTTCCACCCGGTAGGGCTCGGGGTCAGGAACAGAAGGCTCTGCACCTGAGGGTCCCCTGCCCCCTCATGGCTGCCACTTACTCCTCAGCCGCTGCTTTGCTCCAGTATTTTCCCTGTGGTCCTGGGCAGAGCTCGGTAAACTCCCGGGCACAGAGACCCCCGGCACCTGCCTGAGCTGGGCGGCCCTTTCACAGAACCTGCCGAGTGTGGGGGCTGCTCCCCAGGTCCTACCTCTGTCGGGGTCCTGTCCCCGAAGCACGGCCAGGCGCTTGGCGAGGTCCAGGATCCGCTCTTGCCTCGTGTTCTCCTCCCGCAGCTCGACGGCAGCTTCAGCCAGCAGCCTGCTCTTCTCCCCATCCAGGGACCGGGTGGCCTGCCCCTTGGAATTTGCGCTCAGGCCGCCTGGCCAACCCTGGTTGAGGTCATTCTGCATAGAGGCAGCTGGAAGGAGCAATGCAGTCAGGGAGGCGGAGCTAGTCCGAGATCTCTCATCAGAAGCCACGGAGCCCGTTTCTCAACATTTTATAAAGACTCCAGAGCGCCAGCTTTCTGTTCAGCACCAGCCTCCATGGTTTATATTACACACCAGATGTAATATAAACCTAAGAACAGCATGTTAGAATATCAGGTGGGTTGGGAGGGATATAGTTGGAAAAAACCTCTACGATTACCAGTGTTTTATATTGGGGGGGCAATGGTATGAGAATCAATGCCCCAAATAATCAGGTTACGGGGAGGCCAAAGTTCAGCCAGTGCCTCTGCCTTACCGGCTGAAGCAGCATTTCCAGGGACAGCACAGAGAGGATATGACAGAACCTGAGGTCTCCTGTGTCACTAGGCTGGAAGAATTTTGACAGAGGGGGTGTGGCTCTGACATGTTCCCTTAAGCTCAAGATCAGACCAAGAGGTCTGAAAGCAGACAGCTTTGGGTTCAAGTCCTAGCTTTGTTCCCTAATGGCTGTGAGATCTTGATCTAGTTCTTGAAAACTCACAAGGCCTGTTTCCTCATTTATAAAATATGGATAATAAGAGTATGCATCTCAGAGAATTACTGAGGATGTTCAATGAGATTGTGTCTCTAAAGCAGAGTTCCTCAATGGTGGTTCTATTGACATTTTGGGAAGGATAATTCTTTGTTGTGGGGCTGTCCTGTGCATTATATGATGTTTTAGCAGCATCTTTAGCTTCTGCTCACTAGGTGCCTGTGGTAAATTCCACATTATGACAACCAGAAGGTCTCCAGACACTGTCAAATGGGACATGGAGGAGAAATCATCCTTAGTTGAGAACCACTGCTTTGAAGCCTTTGAAGTCCAATATAATTTTTATAATGATGGAAACATTCCATATCATGGTTATATTTGTGCAGTCCAAGATGGTAGCCATGAGCCATATGTGGAACTGGGCACTTGAAATGTGGCTAGTACTACTGAAGGGGCAGAATTTTAAATTTAATTTTAATTAAAGTAGTGTCTTCCTCCTCCTTATCTTCATCATTGCAAAGAACATTCGCTGAGCACTTACTACAGCCAGGCAGGGTCCTAAGAGCTAATTGGATAATCTCATTTATTCCTTGAAACTTCCCCACAAGGTAGGCTTTAACACACACACTTCCATTTTACAGATGAAGAAAGCGAGACATTCCCAGGATCACACAGCTGGTAAGTGGTAGGAGAATCACTGACCGATTCTAAAGTCCACACACTATCCACTAGGCTTACACTGGCTCCCGGAGGAGTAGACACTCAATAAATGGTAGCTCTTCTAGTGTTGACTGTTCTCTGATTTACATATATCCGCCTCCCAGTAGACAGCAGAGCCTCTCCCACCTGGGGAAAAAGGAGGAGAAGTTACCTGGGCTTCCTCCTTCCCGGCCCTCATCAATAGCCACCTCTGCAGTGAGCTGTGTCAGCAGGTCCTGTGCTTGCTGGGCCTGGGTCCTGGGATCTGGTGGCTGGTGCACCTGCTCAGAGGAGGGAACCTCAGTGGGGATCGGGACGGGGGAAGCCACACCATAAGGCCCAGAGCAGTCTATGTCAGTGAAGGCTGAGGAGTTCCCAAAGCTCAGGGAAACTGGGGCTAATCCAGGACCCACATAACCGAGTAGGTCTGGCAGTCCCCAACCAGACCAGAGCCACTCTTTCCTGCCCATCCAATCCTGCTTGACCCTGTTCCTTGGCCTGGCAGCAGACCCGAGGATCAGGGGGTGGGAGTCAGAGGCTTGCCAACTCCTACAGAGTATGTCCTAGCACACATGTACTAGGACCCCCTTCCCTCTCAAGCCACAGCACTCACCGGCTGGGGGGTCTGAGAAGGTGGAACTCTGCCCTGCAGCGCGGCAAGCCGTGCCTCCATCTCCTGGGTGGAAGGGATGGAACTCTGGGCTTCGCCCCTCAGTGCGGCTAGCCTGGCTTCTATCTCTGCCAGTGAGGGCACTGACTCTGCAATTGGCATGGGGGACACGTGTAAGGCCCAGAGGAACCCCAGTCCCAGGAGCCCCAGAGAGTGTCCTTTAGGCCAGCGGTCGCCAACCTTTCGGACCCCATGGACCACCGGCGGTCCGCAGACCACCAGCTGGCGACAGCTGCTTTAGGCCAGCCTGCCTGCCCCTACTCACTGGGCTTGTTCTCCTGGCGGAGCCGTGCCAGGCGCTCAGCGATGACTTGGTCTTGTTGGGTCAGTCCATGGCTCTGGGGAATGGTGGACTTCTGCTTGGCTTCCAAGGCTGCCACACGCCTGGCAGGACAGGAGATAAAGGCTCTCAAAGAAGGCAAAGGGAGGGGTGAAGGCACCCATCACTCCTCCCCATTCAAACCATTTCTAGGCATCGAGGGGGGCCTCCAATGGACAACCTTCTGTGGTCCTCATGCATGTTGGCCTGCAGCTCAGCCCACTGCCCAGCCAGAGGGACCAACGGAAAGGATGTGTATCAAGAACTGTTTCTGGGGAGAAGGCTAATGAGCTGCTTTCTGATCCCCAGAGGGCGGATAGGAGCCTTCCAGATGGATGTTCTCCTGACCCTGTGTTCATTTGATCTAGAGGCTGGGAAGAGAGTCCTACCCCGGGGCCTCCCTGTCCTTTCCCCCATCCACATTGTCTCTGTCCCTTCAGCACTTACTTCTTGTAGTTCTGAGGTGGTGACCACCTGGAGGCGTTGGCAGGAGAAGACCCTCTATAGAGAAGAAATCTGGTTTCAGGAGTCCTGGCATCTGCCGATCAGTGATCCCCACCCCAAACACTTCCTGGGCTGACCTCAGGCCACAGAGCACAGGCTACACGGGTTGGCCAGCTGCCTGCTGCCATGGTTGGCTGAATCCTCGCCCTTGTCAGATTCTCACCTGGTCAGGACCTCGTGGCACTGTTTGCAGACTTTCTGTTGGGTGTTCCCAGCCCGGGGCACTGCTGCACTGAAGCTGAGGCAGCTGGAACAGAAGGCCCGGCCACAATTCTTACAGCCAACCTACAAGAAACACGAAGCAGAGTTATCCACCTCTCAACCACCCAGGTGGGCCCTCCCGGGCACTCTCTGAGCACCCAGAGGGAAGACACTGAAGTCAGATGAGGAGTGAGGACCCTAAGGCCTGGGAGACACGAGGGTGGAGTAAAGTGATTCCTCTGTCCCCAGTCTTTTATTCAAATCAGGTAACGCTCCATACAAGATTCCCATGCTTTCTGTCTGACGGGTCTTCAATTTCCTGACACTGGGGTAGAGAAGACAAACAGGCAAGGCCCCTTGGCCACTGACTCTTCAACAAAGGAGAATCGGAGAAAGTACGGAGCTCACGCCATCTCTGCTCCAGCAACCATGGAGGGAGGCTCTGGCTGAGGATGGGATGACAACAATAGCTCCATTTATTAAGCACTTACTGTGTGTCAGGCCCTAAGCTCAGTATTTAACATTCATCAGCTGATTTAATCCTCACAGTTTCGACTCACTATTTTACTTAATCCTGATGTCCAGCATTATTGTTCCTATTGTAGGCAGGGGCAGAGAGCTTACATGACCTGCTCAAACAAAAGCCACCCTATGAACAAGACAACAGAGCTCACATTTGAACTCTGACCCTGACTCTCCAAACCCAGCTTTCCAAGTACTGCACGGACCTGCCTCCCTACGTGCTCTTCACTCATCCTATGTGGTTCCTATCTCCTAGTCACTGCTGAGGTTCAGGAAGCCTGCAGTTAGTTTACCAGGGAGACTGGGGGGTCTGTGCTGAAGAGCGGAGAGACTCTGCCATGGACCCTGCGGGCAGCAGAAAGGTTGGTGACCTAACTGAAGAAACCCGGAAGGGCCGGCTGCGTGATGGTGAACGTTTCAGAGCAGAGAGTAACGGGACAAGGCGTGATGGAGAGTGGTCACCGGGCTGCGGAGAAGAAGCAAGATTGAGGGGAAGAAACAGCCGGATCCTACACTTGGCAGACAGAAAAGTCTAGCTTTCCAAACCCACAGGAGCGCGCTTTGTAGTTCACAGAGAGCTTTTCCCTCCATTACTCCACTGGACCCACACCAACCTGCGAGCGAGGGAGTGCTAGCCCCATTCTACAGAAATGGAAACTAAGGCGCAGGGACTGAAAACCATACCGCTGGGAAAGGCTGGAAACGCAGTCTATGGGCTGCAAGTCCAGTGTATTTCCTCCACTCTGCGTTCTCCCCGGCCCTCTCGCCCACGGGGAGAGAAGACTCACCTCCTTCTTGAAGAGGGTGAACTTGACAGCGCAGCCGTAGCACCTACTCTCCATCCTGGTTCCCGGCGTGGCGTGGCGCGGCGCGGCACCGTCGGCAGAGTTGAGATCACACCTGCGAGGTACGGCGCCCCGTGGACCTTCACCCGGCTCCGCCCCTGCCCCCCACACCCACTCGCGCGAGCCTGCCACGGCCTCCCGCAGGGAAATCGCGAGCGGCCATCCTAGTCGGAGAGCTACAGCGGCGGGCGCGA
This sequence comes from Pipistrellus hanaki, assembly GCF_964339955.1. NCBI lineage: Eukaryota > Metazoa > Chordata > Mammalia > Chiroptera > Vespertilionidae > Pipistrellus > Pipistrellus hanaki. The sequence goes on from NC_140503.1 coordinate 62,394,659, forward strand.
GGGCTGCTGGGAGTTGTAGTTCACTTACGGCAGCCCGCTTCCCTCAGTGGCAATCAAGCTTGACACGGAACACGACATTTCCCAGGGGGCTAAGCGCCATTTAGCGGCTCGGGGCCGACGGTCTTCGGGAAGAGTCCCGCGCACGTGTGGACTCCTGGGAGTTGTAGTAGGAATCCAGTCAGGGTTGGAACCATGTCGGTGGCCAAGGAGCTCTTACAGATGGACCTGTACGCGCTGCTAGGCATTGAGGAGAAGGCGGCGGACAAAGAGGTGAGAATGGTAGCGAGGAGGGACGGCCCCGAGAGGTCGGGCGGCCCTTCCTGTCTTGGCGCCTAGACCGGTACCCGCTTTCCAGGTTCGGCCGGGCCCTGGGCCCGTAGCGAGGGGCGGCCTGCTGGCCTCAGAAGCTGGGCTCCCGGACCGTTCTAAGGCGGTGTGAGAGCCTCGCGAGGAAGAAGGGGTCGCAGAAGAGGGGCTCCTCGCGCGGGATACAGTGCTGCCCCTCTGGCCCTAGTCTAGGAGAGGGTGTGGGGTGAGCCTGGAGGGAATGCGAGCCTCCTCCCTGCGCCTGCGCAGGCTCAGCCTCTAATTCCGCTTGTGTCCCGACTGTGGCCGGAGGCACTTCACTCTCCTGAAGGCTGATTAACTCCGCTTAACTTGCAGTGGTTCTCAACCTTTCTAATGCCGCGACCCTTTAATACAATTCCTCATGTTGTGGTGACCCCCAACCATAAAATTATTTTCGTTGCTACATCATCACTGTAATTTTGCTACTATTATAAACCGTAATGTAAATATCTCAAATCACAGGTTGAGAACCGCTGCTGTAGAGCCTAAGACCGTCGGAAAACACAGATATTTGCATTACGATTCATTAACAGTAGCAAAATTACAGTTATGAAGTAGCAACAAAAGTAATTTTACGGCTGGGGGGTCACCACAGCATGAGGAACTGTATTAAAGGGCCGCAGCATTAGAAAGGTGGAGAACCGCTGGCTTAGAGCGTAGGACGAAAGAAAGGCTCAGGCGCCTCCACTCCCTTTGCAGCCCCTCCTTGGGTCCTATGACTTTGCCGTCTGCCTCTGTTTTCTTTTCCTTCCCAGTTCATTGACTCTTTTCAAGTATCAGATGCTCAGGTGTTGTCCTTTAAACAAGTGCTAGTGGGCCTTGCAAAGCAGAGGATCACAGGGTGAGGCAGATGGATGGCCTGAAGTTCCACAGGAAGGTGTTTATAAAGGCGCCAGGGATTCGGGCACTGTACTGTAGTTAAGATTTCTGTTATCTAACCCTGGATCATGGTTGGTAATTGTAGCAACATAGGAAGGGGAGGCAGATAATTCATCAGCTGAAAACCAAAGCCTGCTGTGGCTGGGTAGGTTAGAGCGTCCTCCAGATACGCCAAGGTTGCCGGTGGATCCCTGGTCTGGGCACATACAAGAATCAAACAATGAATGCGTAAATAAATGGAACAATTCAGTGTTTCTTTCTCCCTGCCTCCCTCCCTTCTTCTCTCTCTCCCTCCCTCAATAAATAAAAAATAAAAAAGAACATTAATGCCTATGAATGCCCCTGTACTTCCAGGCTGCCCTGCTCATTAACTGAGTGAGCTTGTAAGGGAAATGCTAGGCAGAAAAGCAGGAAGACCCATAGGGCCCTTGGGAAGCGCTGCCCCCTGCAGCTGGGCTGAAATCACAAGTGGACCATGGGCCCATGGGTTTGGGTCAGTGAATGGTTAAAGCGCTGACCTGCAGATCAAAGGGTCTCGGGTTTGATTCCCAATCAAGGGCATATGCCTCGGTTGCCGGTTCAGTCCCAGGCCCCTGTTGAGGCATGTGGGGAAAGCAACCTCTTTTCCTCTCTCCCTCTTCCCTCCCTTCTACTCTCTCTCTAAAAAAAAATAAATAAATAAAATCAATGGGAAAAAAAATCTTTGGTGAAGATTAAAAACAATTTTTTAAAGAAAAAGAAAAGAAATGGGTCAGGGGGATGTATAACATCTGCTATCTGTTAAGTCTTAAAATTTCAGTATTAGTAATGTTTAACACCCATATAACACTTCGCGTGTGCTGAGCACTATTCTAAGTTCTACATTTGTACTTTGTTTAACTGGTTCTTCATTAGTAGTGAGAAACTACTTGGGACATTTCACACTAGATCTAGCAGGTGTGTTGGAACCCTGAAGTTGAGAACTTTTGAGGAAGGCAGTTGGGAGTTGTTGCTGTATATATTACTCAGAGAAGTGATGTAATCAGATTTTTAAAAATTGAACATCAGTGTGTAAAATGGACACAAGTGGGTGGTGGGTGTGTCTGTTGTCTAGCCAGAAACCAAGGTCTAACCAGGGGTCCTCAAACTTTTTAAAGTGGGGGCCAGATCACGGTCCCTCAGAGAGCTGGAGGGCCGGACTATATGAACTACTAATTCCTACTGTAACACCTCGGCTGCGCTCACTGCCCAAAAAACCTGGCTGGCCGGATCAGACTCCTCTGTGGGCCGCATGTGGCCCACGGGCCGTAGTTTGAAGACCCCTGGCAGACCAGTGTGGTTGGGATCCAGTTTTCACTCAAACGAGATAAGGGATAGGTGAGAACATTCTTTTAAAGGATAACAGGTGCTTCTCCTGCCTTTCCGTAGGAGAGACGCAATTGTAATACAAGGGAGAACACAATACGTTCCTTAAGAGGGACACAGACAAAGTGCTGTGGATGTTTGGGAAAAGGGGTGGGGAGATAGAGAAGGCATTTTAAGCCTTGAAGAACCGGCAGAGTTTGGATGTCTGGGGATAAGGAGGAAGGGATAATCCAAGAAAAGGGAGAATGTGTGTAGACCAGTTTGTGTGGAGCATAGGCCAAGAAGAAAGGAAGGGTAAAAGAAGATAAGGCTTGAAAAGTAGATTGGGGCCTTTGGATATATTAGCTATTAGCTAGCTTCATGGTGATGGGTATTTTTTGGCAGAGAACAAGGAGACATCGGCCCTGTGTCCCCTCTCCTGGGTTCAAGGCCTATGTTTTCTAGGGATGTCTGGAGGACCAACAGATATCTAAAGACTGTACCAGGAAGGCCTCCTAAATGCTGGTTGTCTGGTTAGATAGCAGTTCCTTATTTGGGATCCACAAAAAGTTGCCAAGAATTAAATAAACCCCAGAAATCATGTGTAATTTTTGTGTGTGTGTCTTCATTTTTGAGAAGAGGTAAGTCTTAAAGAGAAAAGATTAAAGAAGCCTCAATCTAGGCCAACCCCCTGTGTTACTGTAAGTGCAGCAAGAGTGGTTAGTGACAGAATTGGGTCTAGAACCTGGATCCTCTGGATCCCCAGCCCAGGCCACTGCTCCTTCCACACCGTGTCCCGTTAGCCCTGTCCGGCACTGTACAAGCCAGTGGTGATGATGCACATCAACATCTGATTTAATTTCCATTCAGACCACTTCTCTGAATCCCAAATCTGTATATCCACCATCCTGTTCAGTCTCTCCATTTGGATGCTTCACAGGGATCTAAATTGTATTACTCCAAAATCGAACTCTTGAATTTCTTGAATTTCTCTTTCTAAACCTGCTCCTTCCTTGTGCTTCTGTGTCTTAGTAAATGGCACCACTATCCCTCCACTCAAGCTAGGAACCTGGAGTCATTCTTCAGACCCCCCATCCTCTTCCTCCTGCCATCACTGTGTCTCACTGAGTCAGCCTCCTAAATAACTCTCAAACCTGTTCGCTTATCTCCGTCTCCACCACTAGCGCTCTGCCCAGAGCCCCATCAGCTTCCGTCAAACCATTAGAGTGGCCTTTCAGCTTGTCTGCCTGCTGCCAGTCTATTCTAGTTTACTTTGCTGTACTCCTCCAACATATTCTCCTGGCAGAAAATGGAATGATCTTGAAACCATATTGTGCTTTTAATAAAACGCTCAATAGAATTTCTTACCCTTCTTACATGCTGTTCCTTCTGCCAGAGATGTTTTTTCTCTCCTTCTGTTAGCTTGGGTTGCTTTTCCTTTGCTTTCAGAACTCAGCTTCAGTAGTACTTCCCCAGAGAGGCCTTGCTGATTATTCTTCCATACCAACTGGTTCTCCTCTTTTCCAGCACTTTTCATTTTGCGAGTATTTATGCATTTGTGTGGTTATTTGTCTAATTTCTTACTCCCCTGTATATTCAGCTGCAAGGAGCATATCTCGTCCATTTACCTGTGCAGCAGTTCCGTGCCTCGTGACTGGCACAGAGGAGGCTCTCAGCAAATACGGGGAGTGGGGGCAAAAGTAGGTTTACAGTTGTATGTGAAAAAGGTTTGCAGAGTTTATTCTTGTATTATTATTTTCCATACGAACAAGTGTAAACCTACTCTCACCTCACCCTGTATTTTTTTTTTTAGTTTTTTAAAATATATTTTATTGATTTTTTTACAGAGAGAAAGAGAAAAGGATAGAGAGTTAGAAACATTGATGAGAGAGAATCATCGATCAGCTGCCTCTTGTACACCCACCACTAGGGATGTGCCCGCAACCAAGGCCGGAATCGAATCCAGGACCTTTCAGTCCACAGGCCGACGCTCTATCCATTGAGCCAAACTGGATTCGGCTGTTTTTTTTGTCTGTTTTTTTTGTTTTTAAATATATTTTATTGATTTTGTACAGAGAGGAAGGGAGAGAGATAGAGAGCCAGAAACATCGATGAGAGAGAGTCATCGATCAGCTGCCTCTTGCACACCCCCTACTGGGGATATGCCCACAACCAAGTACATGCCCTTGACCGGAATCGAACCCGGGACCCTTCAGTCCCCAAGCCGACGCTCTATCCATTGAGCCAAACCGGTCCCGGCTCGGCTGTTTGTTAATGAATAAAATAAAATAGTGTCTTCAGAAACCACTGCAGCAATTTGACTTGAGAATCAGGAGACAGTCTCTGCCTTTCTCATTTTAACCCTTTTTGAGTGTACAGTTCAGTGGTGTTAGTGCATTCACATTGTTGTGCAACCATCACCACTGTCCATGTCCAGAACTTTTCTGTCATCCTAAATTGAAATTCCAATCAATTAAACGTTAACTCCCATCCCTCTCCCTTTAACCCCTCCCTGGTAACTATTCTACTGTTTCTCTTATTGTTTCTCTTATTGTTTCTATATATGAACTTAACTATTCTATGTACTTCATATAAATAAACATACAAATATCATATAATATTTGACATTTTGTGACTGTCTTATTTCACTTAAGGTAATATTTTCAAGATTCATCTATGTTGTAGCATGTATCAGAATTTCCTCATTCTTATATTATGATTTGTTTATTCTTTTAAGGGGACATTTTTTTTCTGTGATTTATATCCTTTTTAAATACATATTTTTATTGATTTTAGAGAGGAAGGGAGAGGGAGAGAGAGATAGAAACATCAGTGATGAGAGAGAATCATTGATCGGCTGCCTCCTGCACGCCCCCCACTGGGAATAGAGCCCCCCACTGGGGATGGAGCCCACAATCCAGGCATGTGCCCTGACTGGTAAACTGTGACCTGGTTCATAGGTTGATGCTAAACCACTGAGCACACTGACTGGTCGAGTTTTGTAGTTGTTATTTTTTTCTTAATCTTTTCACCTTTTTCACCCAGCCTACCAATCCACCTCCCGGCTGACAGCTGTCAGTGTAGTATTGACTCTATGAGTCTGTTTCTACTTTATTAGTTTATTTTGTTCATTAGATTCTACCTGCTGAAATCATAATGGTACTTGTCTTTCTCTGACTGGCTTATTTCAGTTAGCATACATAATACTCTCCAGGTCCATCCATGAAGTTGCATTTCTGACTGGCCTTTTTTTTTTTTTTTTTTTGCTGTTATAGTTCTAAGTTCCTTGTAGTATTCGCTAAGTTTCTTGATCATCCTTATAACCATTTTTGGAACTCTATATCTGATTATTTGCCTCCTTTCATTTAGCTCTTTTGCTGGAGATTTCTCCTTTCATTTGTGGCCTGTTTCTTTGTCTTCCTCATTGGGCTGCCTGTTTTTTTCTATGTGTTAATAAAATCTGCTATGATTCCCCGGATTTGTAGGGTGGCTTTTTGTAGTAGGTGTCCTGTGGAAGCCAGGGGCGTTGTCTCCTTGGTCACCTGAGCTGGGTGCTCTGTGAATGTCCCTTGTGAAGGTTTTATGGGCCCTTCTGTTGTAATTGAAACTTGGTTGTTGGCCCTTTTGTGTGTCGGGTCAACCCTCAGGCTGTGAGGATCAACCCCAGCCACAGTGTATGAACTGCTGTGCACATAAGCAGAATTCTCCGTAGCCGGCCTGGTGCCTGCCAAGGTCTCCCTTTGTACAAGCGGTACATGCCGCTTGTGAAGCCAATTAGATCCCGCTCTGATGTTCGAGGCCGGCCTCTGGGAGAGACTCTGGTAGATGGGCAGGTATCGTTAACAAGGAACACTCATGGGGGGGTGAATATGATTTTGATGTCTTTACAGTAGAGCTGTAACTGAGAAGGCTACAAAAGAAAGCTATTTTGAAGGCTTTATTGCTAGGTATTCAACATCAAATTTCAGCTATAATAAATCTTGGTCCCTTGTTGTATTAACATAATCAAGGATTTTGCAGTTATATTTTTTTCTAAAATCAAATAATTAAAATCCTTGTTACTGACAATCCCTGCTCCGCTGCAGTTGCCATCACTGTCCTCTTCCCCTCCCTTAGCAGCCCCCTAAAAGCTCTTTCAAATTGTCTTTCAGAAAGCTGGTACACTCCCAGCCATTAAGTATTAGACTGCCCATCTCTCTGCTGGGAGTCCCCACCCTGATTCTTGAAATCAGCATGCTGTGTGCCCAGTGCTTTGCTCAAGTCTGTCTGCCTCTCTCTCTCTCTCTCTCTCTCTCTCTCTCTCTCTCTCTCTCTCTCTCTCTCTCTCTGTCACACACACACACACACACACACACACACTCACTCACTTTAGTTCCCCTGCTACCTTTTGGTTTCCTTTTCCTTTCTCCATGAGTATTTTACATGAAGGTAGAAACATTTCTCACAAACACCATTTGATTACACAAACTTTTAAGCGGTACCATGTGCCCATCCCACGTGGTGCTAGGGATATAAATGTGAGGAGAATATCCCTGAAGGGCCACCCCAGCTTGTCTGTCCTCACTTTCCCTGTCTGTGCTCCTGTGGCTCATCATTTTGAAACGCAGGGGTTAATGTTGATAATTCTACAAAGTTTGTATTTCCACACGACTGATGAGAGCAAACCAGTCCCACCTCTCCCTGAAAGCCTCCATGACCTCTCTGTCCCCATGGCCTTCCACCCACCTCCACTCCCACTCCCACCTTCTCTCGTTAATTCAGGTCTTCTGGTGGCAGAGAACACTTTAATGAAGTTACCACGGAATTCTTTTCCATCAAACCAGTTAATGGCTGCCTTAGCTGAAAGAGAGTTATCAAATACTCTGTTGTCTCCCCTTTTGGCTTCTCTCTTTCCTTGTCTGTATACACATTTATCATCCGTTCAGGTCTTCTTCTTTGTCTTGGCAATTCCTGTTCATTTAAAGAACCTCCCTACTTGATCTGTAGACACACCCTCCCCAAGTCCTTGTTCAAAGATTGTTTGTTATCTGAATGATCGGATTCTTAATCAGCATTTGGTCTGGGTCCATAATCCCTGTGACCACCAACATTTTTGAAGCCACTACAGTCACCACTTGATCCTGTCATAGGACTTCTTTCATCCTTATCATATCTCCACGCCCTCTGCCTCTTCCCTGTGACCCACCATATCCCCTATTATCTTCTCTATTCCTGCCCACATCAGACAGTCATCTTGTGTGTGGTGGCTGTAATTTTTCCTTTGTGAATGGTAACACTACTGGTTTTGATTATAGGAATCATGCTGCTGATCATAACTAGACTGTTGAGCAAATATTTAACCTCTGTGTGCCTTGGCTTTCCCATCTGCAAAATGGGAATGATGGCAGTTCCTCCTTGCCAACATTGTTGTGAAGCTTGGTCCAGGCAAAGCACTTAGCACAGGGCCTACGACAGGTTAGCTCTTGCTGTTATCATTGTTGTTCCACCTTTCTTACACTGTGAGTGCTAAAGTCAAATACATGCTATCCATACCTCATGTCTGTCCATACCCCTTGCCCCTCTCACTCATTCCAGTCCTGACAGACCAGTGCTGATTCACCCAACACTACACCAGTGATTCCTGACTAAGGCAGTGGTCAGGGTAGAAAGGAGATGGGGAATCAGAACAAAGTTGAGAATCAGCAGAGTCCACTGTTCAGTTCAAATCTACAATGGATGGAGTTTGTTACCATGAACAAGTACCTTTTGGGTCTTGTAGAGTTGAATAAGACATTACTTCTGCTTTCTGACAGCTCTCACAGTATAGTGAGCAATGAATTCTGAGGTAGATGCAGGAGGTGCAATGAAAATATATAAGGAAAAGGTAGGAATAGAAAGGGAGACACAGCTTGTACGATTAGCAGGATCAGGGAAGATATCCTTCAGGAGGTGTCATTGTGCAAGGCCTTGAGGAGAGAAAAGAATATACCACAGCGGGGTTAAAGGGATCTTCTACTCTCATTTTATATGTGAAGATGGAGGTCCAGGGGGGTTATGGGACTTGCCAGAGTCACCCAGTGAGAGAGAGACCTGAGGGGTGAGAGCCCCAGTTTAATATTCTCTTCACTCCTCTGCCACTGACACGTGGATTTCTCTCCCGTCCACAGCAGCCTCGCCTTTCATTTGGAGCCCTTCGAAGGCTTCAGACTCACTGTATCTTGGCAGGTATCACTTGGTGAAGCCAGCCTCAAATTTTAAGTGTATTTACCAGGAAAACTTAATATTGACATTTGAGGGTGGTTGAAATGCATTTTGGTCAACTTTTCGAAGACTCAAATTTTAAGTGTACTTACCAGAAAAACTACCATGGAAACTTAATATTGACATTTGGCAAGGGGGGGGGGGGCAGTGGATATATTTTATTACTGCTTTAAGAAAAAGGCTATTTTACCTTTATGCTAGCTAATCCCTTTCCTTAAACCATGTATTTCTGTTATAGCCCAGAATGTGATCCGCTGGCGTTGTATCTTACAGATGTAAGAAGAGTTAAGTTTTTGAGGACAGACAGGGGCTTGAAGGAACAGCATGAGCATGAGGAAGTAGCAGTAAGAGTACTTGGCATGACAGGGAATGGGGCATTGCTTAGGGTTCTTTTGAATCTGAAAAACGTGGTGTCTTTGGACCTCTAGGTTATAGTGTGGTTAGACCTAATTCTGTGGACATCCGGGGCCCATTTCTGCAGTTGAGGTGTACCTGACTCGGTCACTGCCTCTGAGAGGAGCCTCTCACCGGAACAGGCCCAGGTCCCTGAGGTTGGGCACCGAGCCTGGTTTCACTTGATGATAGTCGTTTGCTCATCAAGGGCCTGACCAGCACTCCAAGACTTCGCCTTCTCTCTCTGATGGTTAACTCACTCCTGGGTTAGTTGTCTGGCTGGAGCTCTGGGTTTTTGAAGTTACTTGGCTGCCTGTTAAGTCAAATGGAATGATTCATTTGTGTTTGTAAGCTCTTCATTAGCATTCAAGATAATAACTCTCATTTATATGACACTAAATTGCTTTCACATAAATTAATCTCATTTGATGTGATCTTCAAAACAAGCCTGTGAGATAGGCAATGACCATTAGCTCCAGTTTATAGGTGAGAGACGAAGTTTAATTGATTTGCCCAGCATAGGGTGGCTAGTAAATGCAAAGCACCTGCCCAAACCTGAATTTTCTACTCCTCTCTCAGAACCTTTTCCATGACCCACACTTCAGGAGCACTAGGGCAATAAAAGACAGATTTTGGGGCCTCAGAGAGCCTTGGGACTCCAACAGTGACACCGATGGAGATTTGACTACATGAAGCTGCCCAATCTGGCTGACCCCAACAGGTATTGAACTGGTCTGGAAAGTTGGATGAATATGTGTCAAAATTTGCATTAAAACTACCACAGCAGAGTTTCTATTTCAATTGAGGCAGTACTAAACATATTCTCCATGCTCATAGCTGCGTCCCTATTTTTGCTGTTTTAAGTTGGCTCACTTCTTTATTTCTTTTTTTTTATTGATTATGGTATCACATAATTGTCCTCATCCCCCCAATCCCATCCCAACCCCTCCCTACATATGCCCCGTTGTCCATGGCCACTGGCCAGGCCCATATGCATGCACACCAGTCCGTTGGTTGATCTCTTCCCCTTTACCCCCACCCTCCCCTACTTTCCCTCTGAGGTTTGAGAGTCTGTTCGCTGCTTCTCTTTCTCTGGGTCTGTTTTTGTTCATCAGCCTATGTTGTTTATTATTTCTTCTGGATTTGTGAGATCATGTGATCTAAGAAATACCCTTGTAAGAACCTAAACTGAGACAAGCCATAATGGTTATGCTGATAGGCAAATGATCAGTCTGTAGGGCTCACTTCTTTTTAAAATACATTTTATTGATTTTTTTACAGAGAGGAAGGGAGAGGGACAGAGAGCTAGAAACGTCGATGAGAGAGAAACATCCACCAGCTGCCTCCTGCATACCCCCACCGGGGATGTGCCCTCAACCAAGGTACATGCCCTTGACCGGAATCAAACCTGGGACCCCTCAGTCCACAGGCGGACGCTCTATCAACTGAGCCAAACCAGTTTCGGCTGGCTCACTTCTTTTTATTAACATAAATTTGTTTATAAAGGAAACTGGTAGCTGAAACCGGTTTGGCTCAGTGGATAGAGTGTCGGCCTGCAGACTGAGGGGTCCCAGATTTGATTCCGGTCAGGGGCATGTACATTGGTTGCGAGCACATCCCCAGTGGGGAGTGTGCAGGAGGCAGCTGGTCGATGATTCTCTCTCATCGACGTTTCTCTCTATCCCTCTCCCTTCCTCTCTGTGGAAAATCAATAAAATATATTTTTAAAAAAAAAGAAAAAAACTGGTACATTAAAGGAAAAAAGAAATGAACGAAATGTAGGAAGTGCCAGGGGCCAGAGAGAAGGGGTTGTACACTCCGGGAAAGGGCGGAGACCGGGGGCCCAGGTCTCCAGGAGTTGAGGGTAACAGCAGGCAGTGGGGAGAGGTGAGGGACAGCCAGATCCCCGGTATAGATAGACCTGAGGGTGAGAATCTCTAACCTGAGATAAGAAGGTGGGCAAGGATTTTGGAGTCTGAGCCGGATATAGGGGTACTTAGCCGGATATAGGGTGGGAGAGGAGAGATGGGGCCTGAGAGAAGTGGTACTGAGGAAGGGAATGGCAGTAGACAGGGCTCCGGGTGAATTGCGGATTTGGGGAAGTGGGGCTGAGAAGGAGGGCAGGGCAGATATCAAGGCCCAGGAGAGAGTGCTGGGAGGGCCAAGGGAAGGAGGAACCCAGAGGTGAAGGCCCGAGACATGGGAGAAGCTGAAGAGTGACCTCAGAGATGGAATGAGGATCCAGATCCCAAAGGGTGCGTGGGGCAACATTTGGAGAGAAGCGAGCCAGATCCTGTACATGGGCCCAGTCGGTCCAGGCTGCGTAGGTTATACCCCGAGTCTGATGATGGGTATGGTAGCAACCTGAGAGAGATGGTGTGAGGTCCAGGTCCCCCCGGAATCATCCTGGTACCACCAGCAGGCCCACATTTTGGGAGTGTGGAGCTGAGGGTGCTGGTCTGGGGGTTGGCTGGTACCCTGCTTGCACTGAGGCTTATGAGCAGTCCGTAGTTTCTGTAGTGACCAGGCATTTAGGAATTTCTCCATGGTGCTGTTGCAGTGTGGGCCATAAGCTATAAGGAATGAAAGGGATCAGTCTTTTAGGCAGAGTATTTATTCTAGATAAATACCAGAACCCTATGGTTTACTTCCTGCCTCTGACATTGGGCAGTCACATAACCTCTGCTATTCCTGGGGCTATGTCTGCCTCTCCCAGGCTTGGGGAGAAGTTCCTGCTGGGCATTGGTTACTGGGTCCCATCCTGGAACCCAGTCTTTCTAGCTGACTCCCTGACGTGGTCTGTTCATTCAGTACCTGTGGCCACACTGAGTGGCCTCCCTGTGTGTTCTCCACCTCTCAGTCCTATCTGTACATCTTCCTATCTGACTCCCAAGTATGAGTCTGGCTTTTGAGAACTGGGCCTAATTACCTGTACCACTTACTTACCTGGCTCCAAGTTTTATAAGAAAGGGCTGTAGGCCCTAACCGGTTTAGATCAGTGGGTAGAGCGTCAGCCTGCAGACTCAAGGGTCCCAGGTTCGATTCCGGTCAAGGGCGTGTACCTTGGTTGCGGGCATATTCCCAGTAGGGGGTGTGCAAGAAGCAGCTGATTGATGACTCTCTCTCATCGATGTTTCTAACTCTATCTCTCTCCCTTCCTCTCTGTACAAAATCAATAAAATATTAAAAAAAACAATGATCTCCTCTTTGTAGGGCACCTTTCTTTTAAGTTAATTATGGCTATTTTATGTTTATTGGACCCCTTAGAGCCTAGCGTTTTTTTGGTAAATCAGGAGTTCATTCCCCTAAAGGGGTGAACCTGTAGGCAGGTGGATTGTCAGAGGCCCCAGCTCTGTGCCGGTGCAGAGCCCGTTGGAGATGGCAGGAGACCCAGCGCCGGGCCCCTCTCCTGCTTTGGGCTCAGGTTGCTGCAAGTGGTGGAACCAGTTATGAAGACTCCAGGAAGGGCTGGGTGGCTGTTAATTCATGACTCATTCTCCTCTATAATGTGGCTCTGGGGAGATGACATTTTAGTTCTCACAGTTGGTCTCTTAGCAGTCTGCTATAGTGATTTCTTCCCTTTCCCAGATGTGATTTACCAAGAGGAGGTGTTAGGCAGCAGGGGAAATTGTGAAAAAGTGGTCAGGTCCCCTAGAGTCGGGGCAGCACCCACTTCCTTCTACTCCTCAGTGGCCTGAACTAATTGACATAGTTGAGGCTTTCTAATTGTGTTTGGGTTGAGAACATATGAAAGTTTGCCCCTTTCGTTCAATAGGTATTTATTGTGTGCCATTAAGTACCAGGTGGTGGTCAGTGCACTGTTCTGTGCCCTGCCCCCTGAAGTGCATTCCCTTTTTAAAGGGAACCCACATAATTTCTTATACCTGTATGCTCTCATATGAGGTGCAGTTATGACCAAGTTATAGCTTTTATCCAGACCATACCTGAAAAAAAATGTAGATTCCAGGCAAGTCCTGGCATCTGGCATAGTTTAGTACAGGCTGATTAGCGAAGAGATGGAAAAACTATATATAAAAACAGTCAAATTTAAGATCATCACCACCCAAGCAAAGGAAAAGCCTGACTCTGCTCTCAGTAGCATTGAATGTGCTGTTACTGTTCAGTAGTTTATGTTCTGGATGATGATCCTGAGACAGAGACAGATTAAACTCAAGTGTGTCCTAGGATGGAAATGGGGAGGGGGAGGCAGTAACATTTGAGAAAGACATCAGGAGAAAGGCCACACACTCTTCTCAAACTGGATTTTAAAGTCCTCACAGAGCTTATGTTCATCTGAGGTCTTTGCCGACCTGGGCCTGGGCCTCGGAGACAGCCTCGTCCTCTGAAAAACCTTGGTCTGGTCTGGTCTGGTCCGGAGGCATTGGGTGGGAAGTCTCTCAGCTCTCCCCTAGCTCTCTCCTTGAGGCCTCAGCAAATGCTAATGAATGTTTCCAAGTGTTAAGGAGACCAGAGGACTTAGGGGAAACCTAGAGGTAAAGAAGGAAACTGCATGTGTTAAGACAATGCCATAGCCTTTGGCAACTTCCTGTGGCTACTTCAACCTTGCCTAAGCGATCCCAGCACCTGCAAAACCCAATTTCACAGGGGAGCCGCTAAACCTTGATGCCTGGAATAGGCAGTTCTGTGTTTACCCCACATCACTCCACACCAGGTCCCTCTATTTGTTCTTCTGAAAGTTCCTTTTCCTTCCCAGCTTTATCAGAGTTCAGAAAAGTATTGTTGCATCCTTTTGCCCTGAATCTACTTTCTTTTCTTTTTCTTTTTCTTTTTTTTAATATATTTTTTATTGATTTTTTACAGAGAGGAAGGGAGAGAGAGATAGAGAGCTAGAAACGTCGATGAGAGAGAAACATCGACCAGCTGCCTCTTGCACACCCCCTACTGGGGATGTGCCCGCAACCAATGTACATGCCCTTGACCGGAATCGAACTTGGGACCTTTCAGTCCGCAGACTGACGCTCTACCACTGAGCCAAACCGGTTTCGGCCTGAATCTACTTTCTTGAGTTGCCCATTAGGTAAGCTTATCCTATATAATAAAGAGGTAATATGCAAATTGGCACTCACACCCTCACAAAATGACTGCCTATGGCCAGGCCAGCAGGGAGGTTAGTGAGGGACCACCAAATGACTGAATAGCAGGCTGCATGGGGTAACCAGGCTGGCAGGAGGACAGTAAGAGGCAACCAGACTGGCAGGGGGCAGTTAGGGGTGACCAGGCTGGCGGTGGAGGGGGGGGGGCTGCAGTAAGAGGCAACCAGGCCAGCAGACAGGCAGTAAGGGGTGACCAGGCAGGCAGGCAGGTGAGCCATTAGGAGCCAGCGGTTCAGGATTGTGAGAGGAATGTCCAATTGCCGGTTTAGGCCCAATCGGACCTAAACTGGCAGTCAGACATCCCCCAGGGGGTCCCAGATTGGAGAGGGTGCAGGCTGGGTTGAGTGGACCCCCCCCCCCCCAATGCACAAATTTCACGCACCAGGCCTCTAATTTATTATAACATTATTATTTTAAAAGGCTAATACGCAAATTGACCGAATGGCCAGTCTCCATGATGCGCACTGACCACCAGGGAGCAGATGCTCAACACAAGAGTGCGCTCCCACTGGGGAGTGCCCCTCAGCCAGAAGCCCTGAGCTGGCAGCAGTGGCCAGAGCCCCTCCCGCCTCCGGGGCAGTGTAAGGATTCTGACTGATGGCTTAGGCCGCTTGGGGAGCAGGCTTCAGCCGTCAGGCAGACATCCCCCGAGGGCTCCCAGGCTGCAAGAGGGCACAAGCCAGGCTGAGGGACTCCCCTGAGTGCACAAATTTTGTGTACCAGGCCTCTGCTGGGGAGCATAAGACATTTTGGGGGCTGGCAATCTGAATTTGTTCCAGTAACCTGCTTTCTACTGCACCCTCTTGCTAGCCAGTAATTAACTCCATTTGTGAAAAAATGTAGGAGACTAGCAGCCGGACTCTGTACCTAAGTTAATCAATGCCCCTAATGCACATTCCTGAAGTCACTGCCCCTTCCTTAATTATCTGTCTTGCAAGAGCTATTTACCTAATACTTCCAATTTACAAGGGGCCATAAACCAAGTATGTAACAGCTAATCTAGAGGGAGGTCACTGGCACCATCCAGGATGGACATTAGATACAATCTAAGTTAACCATTCCAACTGACTAGCAGGGTCTGTGAGACTCCACTACAGAAGCTTGGTAGTTAGGAAACAAAGAAACTCAAATATATAAAGAGAAAATCTCATTGTCTAAGGGGTCCAGAATCTGGATCTTAGAGTCCCCTGAACCAGCAGCTCTGCTTTGAATAAAGGCTTTTCCTGAAACCTCAGAGTGTCCAACTGTCTCTTCAACACCAATTCTATATATATATATATATATATATATATATATATATATATATATATATATACACACACACATATATATCCATCCCTATACAAATAGACAACAGCAGAACAACCAAACAACCAGGGGCACACACGGAACATGGTCGGCGTCAGCAGCAGGTGGCAGAGTGCAGAACATGGTGGGCATCGGTGCAGCAGGATAGTGGAGCAGATGAGCAGGGGCGCCAGACCAAGGTGGGGTGCCAGTCATCGGGGGAGCCTTTGGTGATTACTGAAAATTCTATGCTCCCCTGTACCATGGTCCCACCCAGCACTCACATCTGCTGCTGGCGCCCAGTGCTGGTCCCGATCCCTTGGCGCCATCAGCAGGTTCTAGCAGCTGCTGGCCCCGATTGCCCCTTAAGGGCTTCTCCACCTCCCGCTGCTCCTGAGGGGCTCTTGGGGCAACAGCTGCCTCTTGCACCTGCTGACAGCGTTGGCCTGCTTGCACCCGCTGCTGGCATCATCCTTAATCCCTCCATGCCATCAGCGGGTGTGAGTAGGGCCAGCTCCGTCAGCAAATGGGAGCGTGGCAGGAGTGGGGCTGCCAGCAGACGGGACCCAGGGCCATGGCAGGAGGGGCCGGGTGGCAGTGCAGAGGATGGGCCAAGACCTTCCCCTGAGCCCACTGCAGCCTTCTGGCCTACAGTTCCTTTCAAGGTACACAAATTTGTGCACTGGGCCCCTAGTATTCCATGACACCTCTAGTTTCATAATAAACAATATTAACTCTGGGAGCTTTTTCAAAGGCCTGTTTTAGGAGAGTTGTGTTTACATGAGAAATTCTTCAGGCAACAGTCACTTCAGGCCAGTTTGTAACACAAAACACCAAACTCTAGGCCAAACTGGTTCAAAGTCAAAACTGACCTTCCAGGCTATACCCCAGGAATGAGCCCCGCCCAGAGGAGGCTTAGCAGCTAAAGATAGCAATAACTAGTTAATCAGGACAAACACACTGGACCAGCACACTAAACCAGCTGACCTATGGTTCACAGTCTCTGGAAGATCTCAGGACACCTCCACTCTTTGAGAGTATTTCAGAGCCTCTAGAGGCTGACCAAGGATTGAATTTTAGAACTGCCCTCCAGCAGACTTGAAAACAGTCCTGTCCACCTCAAGAATTCAAATTGGGCTGACCTGGTCCACTGTGGACTGACATCCAAACTTGGAATTACTGTCAGGTTGGCATCATACTGGGCTGGTGTTAACAATTATTTCCTCCCAGGAATGGATAAGGGAGAGTTTTGGAATATATATATATATATATATATATATATATATATGTGTGTGTGTGTGTGTGTGTGTGTGTGTGTGTGTGTGTGTATGTATATATTGTATATATATGTATACATATGTATATATATTTTTAAAATATATTTTATTGATTTTTTTACAGACAGGAAGGGAGAGGGATAGTTAGAAACATCGATGAGAGAGAAACATCAATTAGCTGCCTCCTGCACACCTCCTTGGTACCAAGGGCAACCAAGGTACATACCCTTGACTGGAATCGAACCTGGGACCTTTCAGTCCACAGGCCGACGCTTTATCCACTGAGCCAACGGGTTAGGTGGAACTCATATTGAGTGCCTATTTTGTCAGGTACTTTACATGAATTATATACTCCTCACAGCAGCCCCTGTGGGAGGGGATGCTTTCCTCGCTTCGTAGCTGAAGAACCTAAGAATGAGTGCGATTCAGTAATTTTCCCTAGATCATGCTAGTTGTACGTGAAAGACTCAGAATTTGAAAACCCATCTGTTAGACTCAACTTCCTTTCCCTCCCTCCCTCCATTTTTGATTCCTCCCTCCTCCCCTCTTTCTTCCTTCCTTTTAAAAAATATATATATTTTATTGATTTTCTTACAGAGAGAAAGTCAGAAACATCATGAGATGAGAGAGAAACATTGATCAGCTGCTTCCTGCGCTGGGGATGTGCCTGCAACCAAGGTACATGTCCTTGACCAGAGTCGAACCTGGTACCTTTCAGTCCACAGGCTGACGCTTTATCCACTGAGCCAAACCGGTTTTGGCTTTTCTTTTCTTCCTTTCCCTCCCTCCCTCCCTCCCTCCCTCCCTCCCTTCCTTCCTTCTTGCCTCCTAGCTTGGAACAGTAGAAAGAAGCTAAACATGCCTGTTTTTTTCTATTGAGACATAATTGATAAATATACCATGTTTCCCCGAAAATAAGACATCCTCCAAAAATAAGACCTACTTACAGGTTTCCTTCTGAGTGAAATATAAGGCATCCCCCGAAAATAAGGCCCCCCTAGGCTAAACATGAGAGATTTGGTCCACTGATTCTGAAAGAAATGGAGTCACAAGAAATTCACCAGGAAATTCAGGAATTGGATTGTTATGATGATGTTCCAGAAGATGGTGACATGATTGTCATTGAATAAATGAGTAAATTCTTGATACTGTAGGATTCACAGTTTGTCTGGTTTGTGTTGACAACTACCGTACTACCGTACCGTATACAGGTAATACATTTCCTTTATTTTCATTTAACAATAAATGTGTACCGTATTCTTCTTTATGGAAAAATAAGACATCCCCTGAAAATAAGACCTGGCACATCTTTGAGAGCAAAAATTAATATAAGACACTGTCTTATTTTCGGGGAAACAGAGTACTATTATATTGGTTTCAGGTGCACAGCATGATTTGACATATGTATATACTGCAAAACGATCATAGTAATAAGTCAGTTAACATTCATCACCTATAGTTAAATTTTTTTTTAAAGATCTATTGTCTTAGCAACTTTCAAATATACAGTATAATATATTTTTTTAAATCCTCGCTTTGGAATATTTTTTCCATTGATTTTAAGAGAGAGTGGAAGGGAGAGACAAGCACTGATGTTAGGGAGACACGTCGACTGGTTGCTTGCTGCATCCCCCACCCCACCCAGGGCCGGGAGCCTGCAACCGAGGTACATGCCCTTCACCAGAAATGAATCCAGGATCCTTCAGCCCACAGGTCAACACTCTAGCCACTGAGCCAAACCGGATAGGCTGCAGTATAGTA
Organism: Pipistrellus hanaki; assembly: GCF_964339955.1. Lineage (NCBI taxonomy): Eukaryota > Metazoa > Chordata > Mammalia > Chiroptera > Vespertilionidae > Pipistrellus > Pipistrellus hanaki. The sequence continues at coordinate 62,413,281 of NC_140503.1, forward strand.
TTTTTAACTCTAGTCACTGTGCTATACATGACATGCCTAGGACTTATTTATTTTATAACTTATTTATAAAGGACTTATTTATTTTATAACTGAAATTTTCTGCCTTTTGATCCCCTCCACCTATTTGGCCACCCCTGACCCACCACCCCTGGTGACCACCAGTCTGTTCTGTGTATCTATGGGTTTGGGTTGTTTTTTATTTTGTTTTGCTTTTTAATTCCACATATATGTGAGATCATGTGTACTTGACCTTTTCTGTCTGACTTATTTCACTTAGCATAATGCCCTCAGGCTCCATCTGTATTGTCACATATGGCGAGATTTTAATCTTTTTTATGGCTGAATAATATTCTATTGTATGTATATACCACATTTTTTTATCCATTCATCCACCAATTGGCACTTAGGTTACTTCTGTGTCTTGGCTATTATAAATAATACTGCAGTGAACATAGGGGTGTATATATCTTTTTTTATTTAGTGTTTTCACCTTTTTCTCCCCCCCCCCCCCCACCCAGATATATACCCAGAAATGAAATTGCCGGATCACATGGTAGTTCTAAATTTTTGAGGAGCTTCCATACTGTTTTCCACAGTGGATGCACAATTTACACTCCCACCAACAGTATACAGGATTCCCGTTTTTCCACTCGCTAACACTTGTTATTATTTTTGGTCTTTTTGACAAGAGCCAAATCCAAAAAAATTATTACCAAGACTGATGTCAAGGAGCTTACTACCTGTTTTCTTCTAGGAATTTATGGTTTCTGGTCTTACATTCAAGTATTTAACCCATTTTTAGTTCATTTTTGTGTTTGGTGTAAGAGGTCATTCTTTTGCATATGGCTATACAGTTTTCCCAACAGTATCAAAGATACTGTAATTTCCCTAAGTATACAAAGTGTCCCAAAAATATGTATACACAGTTTAACAGCTGATAGCTCAATGTTGAAAATTAAATGTATTTTAATAAACACTGTCTTTATAATTTTTTTAAAATATATATATTTTATTGATTTTGTACAGAGAGAAACGGAGAGAGAGAGAGAGTTAGAAACATCGATGAGAGAGAGTCATCGATCAGCTGCCTCTTGCACACCCCCTACTGGGGATATGCCCGCAACCAAGGTACATGCCCTTGACCGGAATTGAACCCGGGACCCTTCAGTCCCCAAGCCAACGCTCTATCCATTGAGCCAAACCGGTTTCGGCTGTCTTTATAATTATTCAAAGTATGTATATACATTTTTGGGAATAACCTATATTCTTGGTTTCTTTGTTGTAAGTTAATAGACCAATAATTTGTGGGTTTATTTCTGGATTCTCTATTCTGTTCCATTAATCTATGTGCCTGTAAATCATACTGTTTTGATTATTATAGCTTTGTAATAAAGTTTGAAGTGTATGCCTCCAGCTTTGTTCTTTCTCAAGATTGCTTTGGCTGTTTGGTGTCATTTGTGGGTTCATACAAATTTTAGGATTGCTTGTTGAATTTCTGTGGAAAATGCCATTCACATTTTGACAGGGGTTGGCACTGAATCTATAAATTGCTTTTTGTAGATGGGCATCTTAATAATATTGATTCTTCCAATCCGTGAGAATGGTATATCTTTCCATTTATTTGTGTTTTATTCATTTTCTTTCATCAGTGTCTTAAGGTTTTCAGTGTGCAGTTCCTTCACCTCCTTGGTTAAATTTATTCTTGAGTATTTTATTGTTGATGTAATTATAAATGGGATTGTTTTCTTCATTTCTCTTTCTGATTGTTTATTATTGGTGTACTAGAGGCCCGGTGCTTGAAATTCGTTTCTCTCTCTCAAAATCACTTTTAAAAAGTGGGAGGTGAGGGGTAGATAACGGGCTAAAGAATGTAGATGACATTTCAAATGTAAAACTATATATTAAACTAGCACCTGCATTCCCTTATCTGTGTGTGTGTGTGTATGTGTGTGTGTACATGTATACATGTGTGCGTGCGCACCAATGGAGTCACATTGGCCAGGGCCCAATTTTTTTTTTTTTTTTTTTTTTAGTTGGGGGGGGGATCAGGAAGGGAGAGAGAGAGAAAGAGAAATATTGATTTGTTGTTCCACTTACTTATACATTCATTGTTTGATTCTTTTATGTGCCCTAACTGGGTATTAAACCCAAAATCTTTGCATATAGGAATGACACTTTAACCAACTGAGCTACCTGGCTAAGGCCCATTCCCTTAGAATTCCTTTTTTTTTTTTTTTTTATCTTTTTGTAGTGTAAACAGAGCTAGGTTTTGTTGTTGCTGTTTAATGGTGAAGACGTCTGTTGGGGTGGGGAGGTGAACAGGTGGGCCAGGTGAGCAATTGGGAAGGTGGGAGGGCAGGAAGGCATGTCTATACCTTTGCTGCTCCCAACCTGTCCTGACTGGTTCCTTCCGCCTCCTGCTCAACCAGGAGAGCCAGATGGGCCAGGTTACCCTAGCAGGTGAAGGTGTAGTGCTGGCAGTGGCCCACCAGAGGGCAGCACATCCCAGAGGTCTAGGCAGCTGCCGGCCTTAGCATAGATGTGGGAGTGCAGAGGCACCTGTCTACAGGCCCTCCTCCCCTAGGGCCTCTGGCAGCTTGCCTCTGAAGGTCCTCATTTAGCCCACTGTGGGTAGAAGTATTTACTGGTTCCCGCCGAGAGGTGGAAGTTCTAGGTCCAGAGGCTCCTCCCAGGATCTTTGAGCAGCAGTAAGGTATGTAGGCAGAAGTGAGGGCAAGCCCTCAGGAAGCAGAGGGCAGAATCTGGGATTTTGTGCTCTGCTTTCCCTTAAAACAAATGAGTGGGTAATAGACGAAAGAGAACCTTGGTAGCTGTTTACTTTTACTAATAGAAAAAAATACTACTTTTCTTCTTTTCAAATCAGAGATGCAACGATAAAATGCGCCATAACCTCCCCACCAAGATGACCTCTGTTGACAATGAAAAATGATAGTAAAATAAGACTTGTTTAAGGTTTGAAATTTGAACTACAGAATGGCATAAAATGAGACGAAAATGTTTCCCTCCCCTCCATCTTTAGCTTCTCTCCGAAGGAAACAACTCTTAAGGTTCTCATGATTGCTTTGAGGGGAAAAAAGAAAACAGAAGCTGTGCACATGCCAGAGTATCTCGAACTATTTATATTTCATTTGTTTGATTGTTTATTTTAAACCCCGAAGTGATCATATTATATAATGGTTCTAAGCCTTTTTTTCACACACCTTATCTTAAAGATCTTTCTAGTCAGCACGTATAGATTCCCATCTATCTTTGTAAATGGCTCTTTGTTGATGGAGATTTTGGTTGGTTCTAGTTGGGGGCTAATATAAATAGTGGTGCAGTGGGCATCCTTGTATGTTTATGTTGGCATACTTCTACAAGTCCAAATTCCTAGGAGTGGCTCAAAGGGAAAGTGTATTTTAAATTTTGATGGCAAAATTTCCCTCCAGAAAGGTTGCCCCAGTTCCCATGCCCATCGAGGTGTGTGAGATGCCTGTTTCCAGGTGGCTGCAGAGAACCTACCCCTGCCTGGAGCCCTGGGCATCCCAAGTGATGAGATTGGGGCTGGGCAGGACGTAAGCCCAGCCCCTCCGCGCCAGGAGGTCTGGGCTCCCTACCGGCCCTTGCCCCCTCCACCGCATCTCCTCGGTGGCTGTGAGCTACTGTCTCAGTGTGGGAGCCAGCAGCCTCCCTTATAGGGCTTTCCCTTATCGCTTTAGCGAGGTTCTCTTGTTTGCTGTGGGTGAGAAAGAATGAATGAGCGTGTTTTCTGACTCTTCCAGGTGAAGAAAGCATATAGGCAGAAGGCCCTCTCCTGCCATCCAGACAAAAATCCGGATAATCCCCGAGCAGGTGAGACTCTCCTGGGTGTGGTGCCCGCCTGTGCTCCCGGGGGGTGCTGGGAATGCTGTGCACACAGCCCGCTGCTCGTGTTGGTGGCGGGTCCATTGCTGATGTACTCGCCTTCCTGCTGGCCTGTCATTGCCAGGGCCAGCCTGACAGGTGAACCGGGCTGAGGTAGGGAGGTGGGAATTGAGAAAAGAAAGACAGGAAAGCGGGGTCGGGAGGACTACAGGTAGCCATTGACCAACTGTAGCAAGTTTATTAACTGCGCAATGCCTTTTATACACAAACACTTGAAAAGGAAGTCAAGAGGAATGTACTCTTTGTTCCTCTTAATCTCTAAGGGAGAGACAGAGCAGAAGGACAAATTCTTGGTACAGTAAATCTAAGTAAATAGTTACAGACTTCTTGGCAAGCATGAAAGGTTGCTCTCATTCTACTGATAGGAGCCATCCAAACAAGTCTGGGAAAACTGTGTGGGTTGGGGCCAGCCTTGCTAGCCCCCTCGAATGCAAGGACCTTGTCAGCTTACACTCTGTCTCCAACATGTCATCCTATGTCAGCTTTTCTGCCAGCCTGTGGCTTCTTTGAGGTGCTTTTCTGAGGGAGCACAACATCACCAAGTCTAATTTAATTTTTCTCCTCTCTGTTTTTTGATCTTTGTGTTTAGCTGAACTCTTCCACCAGCTTTCTCAGGCCTTGGAGGTGCTGACTGACGCTGCAGCCAGGGTAAGACACCTCCTCTGTCTGAATTGTCTTCATGGTTAGAGACCACGTGGTACTTCAGCTCGGTCCTCTGTGCCATGCCATGAGCACGGTCCCAGCTGTCCCAGCCTAGCGGCCCTCCCAGGGCTCAGCGGGGGGCGGGGCAGGGGGACAGGAAGATGGCGGGGCCCTCTGCTTGTTCCCTTGCTGACTGCTCCTCGGCGTTCCTTTCTCCTGCCAGGCCGCGTACGACAAGGTCAGGAAAGCCAAGAAGCAGGCGGCAGAGAGGACCCAGAAGCTCGATGAGCGAAGGAAGAGAGTGAAGCTTGGTAGGTGAGATGGGGGTGCCGGGTGGCCTGCCGTTTCCTTGGGCAGTTTTGATGCGCAGCCTCGCCTTCCTTCCTGGAGCTCATTCAGTTCCAGCAACTCAGCCTCTTGGCCCAGCTCGGGGAGGAACCCTGTCCTCAGGTGGACCCTAAAGGACACCGAGAATAACAGCAATGACTAGGCTCACTATTAGCCAGGCACTGTGGCCAATGTCTTACTGTCTCTTAATTGTCACAGTGCTCAAAGGAGGTGGATATTACCGTGTTTCCCCGAAAATAAAACATCCTCCGAAAATTAAGACCTACTTACAGGTTTCCTTCTGAGTGAAATATAAGGCATCCCCCGAAAATAAGACTCCCCCAGGCTGTCTCAGAATGAAAATTAATTTACCTGACTGGTAAACTGGTCGCTAGGGCCACCCCAGGGCGACTGGCGTCTAGCTACCAGTGACGTTTCGCGGAGTCCTGATGTCACTGCTGTGTGGAGGCGGAGCAGAGGGTGGGAGTGAGCGGTGAGCACCGGGCGGGAGAGGAGGAGACTTTCGCAGATGCGTGTAGAAGAACAGGAGGATTAGAGCGGACAGGACACGGCGAAGGTGGTGAGTGCTGGTCTGTCTCTGGAGACAATACCCTGTTTCCCCGAAAGCAAGACAGTGTCTTATATTAATTTTTGCTCCCAAAGACGCGCTAGGTCATATTTTCAGGGGATGTCTTATTTTTCCATGAAGAAGAATACGGTACACATTTATTGTTAAATGAAAATAAAGGAAATGTATTACCTGTATACGATAGGGTAGTACGGTAGTTGTCAACACAAACCAGACAAACTGAATCCTACAGTATCAAGAATTTACTCATTTATTCAATGACAATCATGTCATCATCTTCTGGAACATCATCATAACAATCCAATTCCTGAATTTCCTGGTGAATTTCTTGTGACTCCATTTCTTTCAGAATCAGTGGACCAAATCTCTCATGTTTAGCCTAGGGGAGCCTTATTTTCGGGGGATGCCTTATATTTCACTCAGAAGGAAACCTGTAAGTAGGTCTTATTTTCAGAGGATGTCTTATTTTCGGGGAAACACGGTACCTGATGCTCGCGGCCTCATGATGACTGAAGGTTCTCAGTCAGTGGCAGACCCTGCTCCAGCCCAGATCCAGGCCCCAGCAAGCCCAGTGACAGTCCCCAGGCAGGTCCCAGGGGGTAAATGTCTGATAAAGGGGTAGGGGGAAGGTGTTCAGTGGCACAGGGGTGGGGGGAGGGGGATCACTTAATATGACACAGAAGGATCAGAGGGGGCAATCAAAATGACACAGCAGGATCAAAAGGGGTTACTAAAATGGTAATCCCCCCTCTGATTCTCCTGTGCCAGTTTGATTTCCCCTCTGATCCCCTCTGTGTCATTTTAAGTGATCCCCCTCCCCCTACCTTGGTACCCCAATTCCTTTTTTTTACCCCTAGAAATGAGCGCAAAAAGAAAAAGCTACTCCGTGGAGTACAAGAAAGGAATCGTGGAAGACTCTTGGGGCCAAAATCTTACTGCTTTCTGCAAAGAGAAGATGTTGAGTATCCGATTGGTCCGAAAATGGCGAGCAGAGTATGGTAACCTCATTGAACAAGTGGACAAGGGAAATGCTAAAAAGTGCAAGTGTGGATCAGGTCGGCAACCATTATTTTCCGAGCTGGAAGACCTGATCTGTGAATGGGTTGTTGACAGGAGAGCAAAGGCTTTGGTTGTGAATAGGGCTCAGATTCAAGAATTTGCCCTTGCAATGGCACCGCAGTTTGACATAGCCCCCGAAGACTTCAAAGCATCACAACACTGGCTGGATAATTTCCTTCAGCGAAGTGAACTGTCTTTAAGAAGATCTACAACATTGTTTAGGTTGGAAGATACTCAAGTTATTAAGCGAGCACTTGCATTCAAGTCCTTTATTGATGATGCTGACTTCTCTAAATACAGTCTTTCCAACATGATTGCTATGGATGAAACTGCAGTGTTTATGGGCCAATCATCTCAAACAACAATTGAACAGCGGGGTGCCTCCTTAGTGTACATTCCCTCCACTGCTTACGAAAGTGCACGTGTTTCCTGTATTTTGGCAATTCGTCTGGATGGCACTAAAATCCCACCTTTAATCATTTCTAAGGGCAAGAAGGAAAAGATTGAATGTGTTTTGGGCGTTTTTATTCTTGAAACTGAAAAAGCCTGGGCCACACAAGCAGTTATAAGGAAGTGGGTCGATTTAATGCTGCCGCTTGTTATGCGAGGCAGCCAAAGAGGTCTGCTAGTCTGGGATGCAGCCAGCACTCACCGTGCTAAAGACATGAAGACATTTCTTCACGAAAGAAAAATAGATCAGATAATGATCCCCGCAGGAATGACAACCTATCTCCACACTCTTGATATTGCAATAAACAAGCCATTCAAAGACAATTTGCGCATGGAAATTAATGATTACATTGAAAATAGAATGGAGAGAAATCAGCATGGAAACTTTGTGGAACCTAAACTGCAAGAAGTTGTGACTTGGGTGAAGAATTCATGGGAGAAAATCACTGACAGTTCGATTGCAAATGCACTGCGAGCAGGCTACCTTGACAAGAAGTACTCATTTAAGGACAGTGCTATTGCTAAACATGAGAGATTTGGTCCACTGATTCTGAAAGAAATGGAGTCACAAGAAATTCACCAGGAAATTCAGGAATTGGATTGTTATGATGATGTTCCAGAAGATGATGACATTATTGTCATTGAATAAATGAGTAAATTATTGATACTGTAGGATTCAGTTTGTCTGGTTTGTGTTGACAACTACCGTACTACCGTACCATATACAGGTAATAAATGTCCTTTATTTTCATTTAACAATAAATGTGTACCGTATTCTTCTTCATGGAAAAATAAGACCTAGCGCATCTTTGGGAGCAAAAATTAATATAAGACACTGTCTTATTTTCGGGGAAACAGGGTATTAAACCCATTTTTTATAGACAAAGAAGCTAAGGCAGCACAAAGATGGGAACTGGCTGGAGCTGTGCTTTTAACCCGCAGTCCGTGTAAATCCGTTCTTGTTCACCATGCCATCCGGGCCCTTTTACTCGTCCCAGCCTCCTTTCTGCACAGAGCTTTCACTCTGCGAAGTCCCCTCCGAAGGATCCAAAGAGGTCCAGGCATTTTTTTTAAAACGGCTTTATTGAGGTATATTTTTCATATTATAACATCCACCCATTTCAAGTGTACAATTCAATGGTTTTTAGTAAATTTACCAAATGGTGTAATTATGACTGTAAGTCAGTTTCATCACCTCTGTAAGATTGGTCCATACATTCTTCACTCGATTTTCCCTCCTTCTTGCCTATTTGATACCCGTATATTTAATATGTTCATATGCCAGCCCAGTACATCCAACTCTTTATTAAAAACAAACAAAAGTTCTGGAGACTGAAGGCAAGTAAAGTGCACAGAAAAGAAAGCTCTGAGTCCCGAGCCAGAGAGAGGAGCTTGCCGCCGCAGCTCGCCTGGAACAGGGCCACACCAGTCTTCCCCTGGGAGGGGGGCAGAGCTCTGACCTGGGTGAGGGCCTCGCTCAGAGCCTGCCGTCCCTGTGGGGGCTGCGCAGCCAGGCCGCAGTGAGGCTTGGTAAACGTGAGTTGAGGGGGAAGTGAAGGCGACAGTGACAACCTGAACTCTGGTGAGAAATGCATCAAAGCCAAGGCAAGATCACAGTCAGGCTGTGGTGCCAAACCGCAGGAACGGGGGCCAGCAGCTCCTCCCGCTGGCATCCCTGACACTTGGCCCTGGCTGGCTAACATAAGCACCTACCCACGCCCTGTTCCCTGATCAGACAGCCAGCTCGTCAGTATGAGCTGATTTCACTCTCCCAGACCCCGGCCACTCATCTGGAGCCTGTGCTTCTGTGCTGTGACTTTTTCCTGATGGAAATAAACTTGGGGGCACAGGGGCATGGAGGGTGGTGGCAGTCACTGTACAGTTTCATCCTGTGTGAGGCTGGGGAAGCAGCCAGAGCTGGGGAGCTGAGGCCGTGTAGAAACTGCTTAGACCAGCCGTTGGGTCATTCAACCCTTGTGTCTAGACCTGGAGGCCAGGGAGCAGCAGGCGCAGGCCCAGGCCCAGGGCGAGGAGGAGGAGGAGAGACGGAGCACCAGGACACTAGAGCAGGAGGTGAGTGGCTGGCAGGGCCTCAGGCCCTCTGCAGGAGTTGGGGGGAGGTGGACTTAGCTGGGTGTGGTGGCTGGGAGGTCATGCCCCCCACCTCCTATGTGGGATCAGGGCCATCTGTCCCACCTGCAGGTTGCTGAGCCCTAGCTTACAGGTGGAACCTCCCAGGGGCCTTTCGGGCGGGAGCCCATCTGGAATGGGATCTGCACAGAATTGTCACCTCCCACCCCCCTGCCCTGCAGATCGAACGCCTGCGAGAAGAGGGCTCCCGGCAGCTGGAAAAGCAGCAGCGGCTGATGCAGGAGCAGATACGCCAGGAGCGGGAGCAGAGGCTGAGAGGTGAGAGTCCATCACTCACCTGCCGCCCGCTCGGTGGAGACATCTACCTGCTGCAATCCCAGGGCCTCCCCCGTGGGCACATGCCACCCGTCCTTCTTCCTGCCAGTTCTCTAGGCCTGTTTGCTTTCCCTCTGCCCTGGCCTCATATACCTTAGTCCCAAGTAGGGCTGGCTCTATTTTGGAGCAGGTAACCAGGAGAAAAACTCTAGTTTTGTATTTTTTAAAATGTATTTTATTGATTTTTTTACGGAGAGGGATAGAGAGTTAGAAACATCGATGAGAGAGAAACATCGATCAGCTGCCTCCTGCACACCTCCCACTGGGGATGTGCCCACAACCAAGGCACATGCCCTTGACCGGAATCGAACCTGGGACCTTTCAGTCTGAAGGCTGACGCTCTATCCACTGAGCCAAACCGGTTTCGTCAAAAGCTCTAGTTTTAGTAGAACTGCGTGGTTGTACCTCGGCGTCCTGCCCCCAGAAGGTGCTCACAGCCCTGCGCTGGCCACGGGCTCACCGTGCCCTCCCGCAGGCGGCCGGCACCCCCTGGGGTGTTAGCCTCAGGGGCTCCTGAGCAGGGGCAGCTGTTGCCCGTGGTCAGAGTGACCTTTCCTAGGTCCTCTGGGCCCGGGCTGCGTCTCCTTTGAGAGAACGTCTCTCTCCTTCATACTCTACTTTCTAATTTCCCAAATTTTCCAGGAAAGGCAGAAAACCCTGAAGGCAGAGGAACTCCCAAGCTAAAGGTGAGCCCTGTGGGGATCCGTGGGTCACCTCACACTACCTTCTCTCACTCAGCAAGAACAGATACTTTCTGTGGCTCAAGGGCTTCTGGTGGGGACCCCGGATCTCGGGGAGCAGCACCTCTCCACAGCCTCCACCTTCCCCTGCCCGGGGAGGACAGCCCGGAGAGCTCGCCATGGAGGCTGCTCCTAGCCCTGACCGCTGCAGGCACTCTCCCGGAGGCCCGCGAAGAGCGCATCCCCAGGCCGGGGAATGGCTGCAGTGGGCAGCCACCCTGCTCGTCCGTCTTCAAGGGGGACACATTTTGGAGGGTTCTCCCTCGATTGCTAGTGGCGGGTGTCTGTTCAGACTGTAAAGCTCAGGTGTGGGGTCTGGCATTGTTCAGGCGAAAGCTGGTATTCACTGGTGATGCCCGCTGCTGTCTTTCCAGCTAAAATGGAAGTGCAGAGAGGACGGGTCAAAAGGCGGCTACTCCAGAGATGTCCTCCTGCGGCTTTTTCAAAAGGTCTGCCCTGCTGACTTGCCCCTTTCCCCATCATCTCAGTCCACACCCCAGGATCTCAGCCTAAACCTCCCTCACCGTCCTCCCTGCCTCTTTCTCTGTCACGGACCTCAGACAGCTTAGCTTCTTCCAGGTCACGGCCCTCCTCTCCCCTCCAGCCTGGCTCACCTTCCCTGCCCGTCACCCTTAGAAGCAGAGGGCTTGGCTGAGTGTGTGGGAGAGGAGGTGGGCATCTGGCACAAAAGCCTGCCTCCTTCACCATCTCCAGTCATTGAGGCAGCTTTGCCACTCTGCCAGTCAAGTCCCAGCCCTTTGTCCGACTCTCCTTTCTCCCCTGTATTCCCCGGGGAAAATCCTTTCCTTCCTCTCTCTGATCTCCTCTCTGGGACCCTGGGAACAAGAAGCGGTCCCAGCGGGACGCCCCAGGCCTCCGGGCCGGGCTGACGGCCTTCCTTGTCCCGCAGTACGGAGAGGTGCTCAACCTCGTGCTTTCCAGTAAGAAGGCGGGCACCGCTGTGGTGGAGTTTGCGACCATCAAGGCTGCGGTGAGTGCTGCCTGAGGCTTGGGGGAGCCACTGCCGTTCCAGGGAGGGACTCAGTTCTGGGTACCCTGTGGTTAGGTGTCCACATTCCCAGGAAATCTCTGGGGCAGCTCAGAGCCAAGCCCTCTCACCCCACGCCCACCAGGTGCTTGACTCCTGCCTCCGGAATCCCGGAGGAGGGCAGGCATAGCAGGGAAGGGATGGGCGGGGGATGCTCTGGGATGAAGGAGAGCGTGGACCAACAGCATTGCCCGCTGCTGGCTCCACCCTCCACTTTGCCGGGGAGCTGGCGGCCTCCAGGCTGGGGCCCACCCTGCCTTTCCCCTTCTCCAGCTTCTCCACTCGGCACACCATCTGGGAAGGTTGCTCAGTTTTGCTTGGAGGATGAGTTTGCTGGTTCTGGTACTTTCTGTGGGGGTAGAGAGAGCCACTCCATGGCTGACTTTCGGAGTGTTAGGACTAACTGGAGGCTGTGTTTGGCAGGAGCTGGCTGTCCAGAATGAAGTGGGCCTGGTGGATAATCCTCTGAAGATTTCCTGGTTGGAGGGACGGCCCCAGGGCAGGGACGGCCCCAGCCACCCAGGACTGGCACCGGTGAGGAGCCGCCGCACACGGGGGCCCAGGGTTTGGGAACCTGTTCCTGTCTGGGCTCTCCTCAGGGCTCTTCGCTCGCAAATGCAGCTCCTCCTGACGGAGTGATTGGCAGGCCCGCCAGCCAGAGCTGGGGCTGGTTTCGTGCTGACCCCTTTCCTTTCTGGGTGGCAGCGGCCCACCCTACACAGATTCTTAGACCTCATTTTCCCTCCACATCCTGGCTCCTGCTGAGACCATCCTTCCCCAGAGGGGTTTCCCTGGCCCGCAGGCTGCCTGGTTTTGATGTGAAGCGTTTGGCTCTTAGACAACCCGGTGCTGTAGGAAGGGAGAGAGGACGAGGGCAGCTGCTTCCACTTGCATCCCCACTCCTTCTCCCGGTGTGTCCGCAGCTGCCCCAGGCAGGACCTGCTGTAAGAGGTGCTGTCTGCTCCTCAGAAATAACACTAGCGACCCTGCCCACACTGGGCGCTCGCTGCCTGGCCGACTCATGAGGAGGCAGGCTTCAGCTGGTGTGTTCTCCACACTGGCTGCTGGTCCTCACAGCTCCATGGAGGCAAGAGCGCACACACACACGTGTGCAACCCCCTCCCACACACACACACACCCCTGCCCTTGCTTTGGTGGGACAGAGAGCTTTTAGGCCAAGAGCTCTTCCCTCTCTGGAATGGCCCGTGGTCTGTGTGGGAGCCTCAGACTGATATCACGTCCCTCTGAGGGGAGCATGCCCCTCGGTGGGTCAGCAAGGCCTTTGCGCTGTCACTGCACCCCTGCTTTCCTACTTGCCCCCCCTTGGCCGTGAGAACCGAAGCTCTGGGAGGTGTCCCAGACCATGGACAGAGGAAGACAAGGAACTGTCCAACTGAAGACCCTTCTGCTGGGAGCTCCTTCCCTCCCCGTTCAGTCCCAGCATCTCACAGCCCCAGATGACACTGCACAGGCTGCCATAGAGAACTTTATTTACTGCCTCCGGGGAGGAGCCTCTGGGCACACCCACAGGAGGAGGGGAGATGGGCCACAGGTTTGGGTTGGAAGCAGTGTGTGCCGAAGCCTCCTTCTCTCTTCACACCTGGAGCTCAGAACACAGGCCCAGCCTTCCTGAGCTCTAGTTTCAAGTCTTCTGGCCACGCCACAGTGCGGGCAATAGCACAGCATCGGCCTTACCAGCGGCCTCAGCCCCGGGTGGCAGGCCCATCGGTGAGGGTCCAGGCAGAGCTCCCCATCCTGGTGAGAGCGGCCGTGAGTTCCTGTCCATCCCGGTCTGGCCCTCCTGTGTTCTCGTCGGGGAAGGATGAAGCAAAATCTGCCAGTGTGGTTGCTGCATTTCCCAAGGGCTCCATCAGCAGCAGTTCCCACGCAGCCCTTCTCACGCTGTCTGTGCCTTCAGCTGGCAGCCCCTGGGACTGCTGCAGGCAGCTGCGTTGGCAGCTGGAGTCTCTCATGCCCCCTCTCCTGCTAATGATGTGTGTGTCTCCATGCCTCCCTCTTCCTCCTCTCCAGCCCCTCCTTTCCTGTGCAGGCCCTGTGCGCCCTTCCCCCATGCCACTGCTCCTCAAGGCCACGGCCGGGGCACTGCGGTCCTGTTAACGACCCAGAGGACCTGCCCCAGTGATGCTAATGAAGTTCGCCCTGCACTGTGCAGTGTGGTAGCCGCTGGTCATGTGGCGATTCAGCATTTGAAATGCAGCTAGTGCAGCTGAGAGACTAAATTTTTAATTTTACTTAGTTTCAATTATTTAACTGTAAACAGCCACATGTAGCTAGTGGCTACTACACCGGACAGAGTCAAGCCTGTCTCATCCTCTCCCCTCGGGTCTTCCCACTTTCCCCTTGGGTCTGATTCGGACCATTTTTGCCTGGACCTGACCTGTAACCTCTCGCTGTGGAGAGTAGCTTCAGAGGGTAGACTGTCCAGTCTGCGTGTCCTCCACTCCCTGACTCGCCCCTTGTGCCACCCACCCCTCTGCCGCCTCTGCCCGGCCCCTGGAGTTGCCCTGTGGCCTCTTTCCCAGCCTCGCTGCTGCCTTCAGGGCTCCTGACAGCAAGTGCCCCTTCCCATTTCCAGCTTGCCTCCACTCCCCTGTCCCTCCACGCCTGGGGACTGTTGAGGACCCAGAGGGCAGGCAGGGTCCTGGGTTCCCACCCCACCTTTTTCTTAGCCCACAGCTCGACCTTCCTTTCCTGGGTCCCAGGCTTTCCTCTCCTCCAGTTACACACTCTGCACACCTCACCCCCGTCAGAAGCCGGGCTCCCTGGGAAACTGCTCCCTCAGCATCTGCAGAACCTCCTCGAGCAGTGAGATCCCCAGGTCCACCTTGAAGGAGAAGAAGGGGTCAGTGGGGTCCGGAGCAGGCGTCTGCTGGCAGGGGGGCGTGTCCACCAGGTCCTCCTCGGAGCACTCGTGCAGGGCCTCCGCCAGGGAGAGCGCCGGGGGCAGGGTGGCCGAGTAGGCAGCCGCGTAGGCGGGGGAGGGCTCCAGGATGTTGGGGCAGCTGGAGCTCTCTCGGTAGAGGCGAGGGGGCTTGGGCGGGGCCAGGAGGGTGGTCCGGGGCTGCTCGTCCCCCCACAGCGGCAGGCGCCGGCCATCCGGCCTCCCTCGGAGCTCCCGGACGACCTCTCTGTTGCTGTACTCCTCGTGGTCCCCGCCGGCCGCGCTGGCCTGGCTCAGCACGCTGCCCTGCCGCCGCAGCGCCCGGGGCCGCCGCAGGCTCAGCCGCTTGAAGAAGGAGGCGTTGCGGAAGGAGCCTTTCCGCCAGGTCTCCATGGGGCAGTAGGTGGTAGGAGCGGCCTCTGTCCCAGCTCCTTGCGGCCCAGCTCACCCTTTCCCAGCCAGCACCCCTCAGGGGTCCAGTTCAGCAGGGCCAGGGGCCACTTGTCTCTGCCAGAGCAGTGCGTGGCGAATGGGAGGCAGCACGTGGGCTCCCCGCAGAGGCCTCCAGCTTTCTGCCCAGCGCAGACCTCAGGCCGCACCGGCGGTGAGACGATGACCCGCGGGCTCGGGGAGTCTCCCGGAGGCACAGGAGTGGCCCGGATACTCGATAGGGCAGTGGAAAAACCCCGAGGGGAGGAAGCAGCACTTACTGGAGCCGGAGTGAGGAGCGCCAGGGGTGAGGGATGAATCTTCTCAGGTGGTAGGAGCGGCCTCTGCGCCAGCTCCTCAGGCCCAGCTCCCCCCTCCCGGCCCGGCCCTGCCTGTCGCTGTGGCTCCGGCCGCGGACGAGTACCCTGTGCCCTGCTGGCTGTGCTGTGCGTGGAGGTGTGTTGTTGTTCTCAGCTGACTCAGTCAGGTGGAAGCCGGGTTTCGTGCTCCGGTAATTGCAGCATCCGCGTGCAGGAGTTGGGGCAGCCATGGCCAACACCCCAGGGCCACTGGGGAGCAGAGATTCCTCTGGGGACTCGTCTGGGGCAGCCCTGCCTGTCCGTCAGCACACTGTCCCCCCGCCACCCTGGGCCGCAGCAGCAGGCGGAGCTCCCCAGGGCCCAGTGTGCCTGGGGCAGAGGCGCCCAGGGAGGTGTGAGTTAGCTGAGTGCAGGCGCTGAGCACTCAGATTGTGGAGGAAGAGGAGGCCTGTTGGCAGTGGGTGACTCAGCCGGGGACAGGCCCTCATTAGCAGAGCCCACAGGTATGGGGGAAGGAGGCAGAGGGTGTGTTAACAGGGAGCAGCCCCATGCCAATAAAGGGCAGGCTGCTTCCAGGGCTGGGCTCAGGGCATGCCAGGGTGACGGGTTTTCTCAGCAGAGCAGTATTTCCTTGCGGAGGAGAGAACTGCCCTCCCTTTGGCCTGACACCCAATCTAAGCTGCTCCATTTCCTCATCCTTCATCCATTTACCGGACGGCCTCCGGGCAGGAGAGAGCAGCTGAGGGGCAGGGTCCTGTGCTACAGTCCTTCCTGTGGGCTGCTGTGAGGCCCTCTGTGGAGGGGCTGGCTCACAGGAGACGGCCCTGGAATGTCAGCAGAGCTCTGACCAAGCTGAGCGAGGGGGGCCTGGCTGGGGGGGCAACTCTGCTCAGAGCTCGTGCAGCCCAGGAGAGAGAGACGCAGCCCAGGAGAGAGAGAGGGGTGGGGCAGGGGGAGGAGCAGGGGGATCTGGGCTGAATAACACTTCCTTCCTTGTTCCGAAACCCCCATATACAAACCAGTTGGCCAGGATCTGGCATCTTAACCACAGCCACTTCCTTCTGATCCCCTGGGTCACTGATGCCAAACTTGCCTCCTGACTGACTGACTCCGTGAGCGGGCAGCAGTCAGCATACCACGGAACAGGGCGCTGCCCCTCTGCCTGCTGCGCAGCCCCGGCCCTGCTGTGCCAGCTCAGGTGGGCCTCGGCTCCACGCAGAGGAAGTGATTTAATCCCTGCAGGCCTTATCAGGGCGCGGCGCTGGCAGCCGGCCCCACAGCCTGGGCCCATTGAGTGGTTGTTTATTCTTCTGATGATGAAAATATAGCAGTCTTGAACCCGCTGCACTCTGCTGGCAAGATCATACGAGAAAGAGCTACAGCCCTGCCCTCCAAGAACCCTGGTGTGTTTCTAGGAGGCAAGCCAGCTTCCTGCTCGGCTCTGTTCCGGGCTGAGGTTGACGGGCTGTGTCTCGGGCAGGGCTTCCTCTCTGTGGCCTCAGCGGGCCGGTCCGCAGGGAAGGCGGGCAGCTGGGAGGGTGCGGTGCTCCGGCCTCCGCCTGGCAGAGCAGAGCGGGTTTCTGACCTCTGACAACTTCCTTCACTGGAGCCTGTGAGAAGCAGAAGCTGGAGGAGAGGGCTGAGAGGGGTGAAGGGAGGGAGCCCCTGGGAAAGCTGGACCAGAGCCGGCTGGAGAGGGAAAGACCTGAGGGGGTGGGGCGGTAGCTGGTCCGGCGGCCCAGGGTCCGCGGCTCCGAAGGAACATGAACTGGGCTTGCAGGTGCTCCCGGTCCTCCTCCTCCTGGCACCATTCTTCTTGACTCTCCCCAGCTCTGCCCGGGCCCTGACCCCTCTCCGTCCTCTGTCCCCAGGGCTCGGTGGTGTCCGAGAGGGACTACGAAAGCCTCGTCATGATGCGCATGCGCCAAGCAGCCGAGCGGCAGCAGCTGATCGCCCAGATGCAGCAGGAGGACGAGGTGGGGCAGCTCACGTAGCATCCGGCCCGCCCCCCGCAGCCCTTCCCCAATAAACTGTTTCTAAGTCTCCGCTGTCGCTTATACAGGCGCAGGAAGCCGGCCTGTCCGGTGTGGCCCAGGCTGGCTCTCCGCCTGGGAGTGGACAGACCCGGGGAGGCGCTCCGCTTGCCGAGTCCCTGCGCGCACACAGCTTAGATCAGCCCGTCATCACAGCCCTTTATTGGCCTAGACTCGCGGCACAGGCCCCACCGCCCAGGCTCGGCCAGGGCTCCTGACAGCCCCTCAGGCTGCCCACGAACGTGGACTCCTCCAGAGCCCTCCCCAGCGGGAAGGCGGAGGGGCAGCCGGGAGCAGGTTTCAGAGGGCCGTGCACTGCCCGAGGCGCTGGTCCGAGGGAAAAGGACAATTTGGGAAGAGGGGCAGGGCCGCGAGCGAGGGGGGCTTGGGATCGGGGCCCATCGGCAACCACTCGGAGAAGTGCCCTGTCCCTCCTCACAGGGAGGTCACTCCTTGTGCAGGCACCACACCAGCGTCTGGCCCACGCCTGTCATGCTCAGCACGCGGAAGCCCCTGCGTTCCAGCTTGTCCAGGACGATTCGAGGAGGGTCATTGACGTAGTACTCGTAACTGCAAACAGATGGAGAGGGCAGCGTGAGGGGGCACAGTGTGAGGGGGCACAGTGCGAGCTCCCCCTACAAAGCCAGTATCTGCTGAAGACCACAGCCGGGCAGGATGCTCATGACAGGGACGGACACTGCTGGTGTCGTCCAGGTGCCGGGCTGATGCACATCCCCTGACCCTCCCCTGCTAAGCCTGTCCGTGCCTCATCCCACTCATTCCCCCCAACAGCCGAGGAAGGCACATCATGTTTTCATTTTGTAAATGAAAGAACTTCCAGGGCTTAAGTCGCTTTCCCGGTGTCATAGGCTGGGGGACAGCCCACGCGCCCTGGCTGCTGCGAAGAATGGCTGCTCCCAGGGCCGCACCAGCCTCCCGCCCCTCCTCCTGCCTAGCCTGTCCCACAGTTCTGGGGCCATAGCTTGACCCCCAACAGTTCCTGACCCTGGGCGCCTCTCCCCAGCACAGAGAAGGCCCGTGTCCCTTCTTTCAGGGTGAACTGATTCTAAAGGGCCATCACAGAGGTGAAGGGCGCAAGCTCCAGCTGGGCATCCCCAGAGCAGTGCTGCGTGGCACACGGACGGGTTGGCTTCCGCCCTCCAGCCCTGGCCCAAGGGGCGGGCACCAGCTTGCCTCTCCTCGCTGCCCCCTTTGGATGGGGCTCATTCTGGGGCCTTCTGAAGAGCTCCAGCTGTGGGCGTGCACGGGGAGGGGCAGGAAAGGGAGCAGCACTCGGGTTCAAGCGCAGAACCAGTGAGTGTGCAGAAAGCCAAGGGAAGTGGCGGAGCGCCGGGCTGCTGGCTGAGCTGGAAGGAGGACCCGGCTGTGGCTCCCTGTTTGGGGGCTTAGGGTTGTTGATCAGCCAGCTCTTCAAGACAGAAACCTTTTTCCTGTGCCTGTCTCTGCCACGATCCGGTCCAGCTGGGAGATAGCGGGGAGAGCAAGGCATAGCGCACTCCATAATCCTGTCTCCGGGGACTGGACTCTGCCCGGGGACTGGCTTTGTCCTTGACGCTGTTATGACGGGAGGGCGGTGGGAGAGCCTCAGAGCAGCCGGGGCTGAGCGGCTGCAGACAGGACTGGCCCTGTGAGAGGAGAGCCCGGCAGCAGCAGGGGCTCTGAGGGCGGCAGCGGCTTTGTCCCTGGCCTCGGTGGTGTGTGAAGGGAACGGGAGGGTCCGCGGGAAAAGATAGGTAAGAATGCCACTACTTACAAGTTGTTTCCCAGGACGCCTCTTTTTGAGGCCCCCAAATGCTGCATCAGCTCCGGATCGGAGTACTCATCGCCCACCATGGTGGGCCCCACCTCCTGCAAGGTAAGCCACAGGGGTGCTTGGCTGGCTGCCGGGCAGGGGGAGCCGGGCTGCCTCTCCTTCCTGCCTGCTGCTGTGAGCCAGCTGAGATGAGGTTTGGAAGGGTTGGTGAGGGACTTTGAGGGCTGAGAACATTCTGGAAAAGGGTGAGGCCTTTTCAGTGACCCAACCAAACAATGTGAGGCTTCTCTGGCCCCTTCAGGAGGAGCTGGGCAGTGTCTGAGCTGGCACCCACGTGCCAGGCACCGCCCGCACGTGTTTGATGTGTGCCAATCCGCTGGAGAGCAGAGGAATGAAAGCCTGTCCACATAAGATCTTGTACGGAATGTCGGTGGCAGTGTTATTCATAATAATCAAAAGTGGAAGCAACCTAAATGTTTTTCAGCTGCTGAATGGGTAAATGCCATGTGGCACGTCCATATGATGGAATGGTATTTGCAGTAAAAAGTAAGGAGCTCTGCCCCAACTGGTTTGGCTCAGTGGATAGAGTGTCGGCCTGTGGATTCGATTCCAGCCAAGGGCATGTACCTTGGTTGCAGGCACATCCCCAGTAGGGAGTGTGCAGGAGGCAGCTGATTGATGTTTCTAACTCTCTATCCCTCTCCCTTCCTCTCTCTTAAAAATCAATAAAATGCATTAAAAAAAAAAAAAAAGTAATGAGCACTGATACGTACTGCAATATAGACGAACCTTGCCGTTTGAAACCAGTTTGGCTCAATGGATAGAGCGTCGGCCTGTGGACTAAAGGGTCCCGGGTTCGATTCCGGTCAAGGACATGTACCTTGGTTGTGGGCACATCCCCAGTGGGGGTGTGCAGGAGGCAGCTGATCGATGATTCTCTCTCATTGATGTTTCTAACCCTCTATCTCTTTCCTTTTCTCTCTCTAAAAAAGTAAAATATATTTTAAAAAATTATATATATAGATGAACTTTGAAAACCTTATGTAAGCGAAAGACGCCAGATACAAGACCACATATTATGACAGACTGTAGATTAGTGGTTACCTGGGGCTGGGGACCTGGGGGCGGGCGGTGATGAGAAGTGACTGCTAAGTGATGGGAATGTTCGAAAATAGATTAGGATGATGGTTGCACAACTCTGAAGGTAATAAAAAGCAAACCACTGTTGAACTGTACACTTTAAATTGGTGAATTCTGTGGTTTGTGTATTATATGGAAATAAAAATGACCTGTTTTTTTTAAACCACTTGAGGAGCCCCGCATTCCCATGCCCAGGCTGAGAGTGTTTTGAGAGGTCGGGAAGGGGCCTAGAGCCCACATTGAACGGCTGCTCCAGTGACTGTTCTCAGACCCCTGACTGGGCACGGCCAAGGCCCCCATTTCCCTCCCCCCCGGGGAGCCGCTTACCCTGCTGGGTCCTCAGCCCTGGGGAGGGAGGGGGGCAGAGGAGCATCCTGCCGCCCTGCGGGGGACCCAGGCATGTGATTCTGAAGATAAAGGGGCCCTGGGCAGCCAGCACCTTCTTAGACAGCAAACTGCGTCCAGAGGTGACTTCTGGCTCCAGAATGGTTTCTCCCACCTCCAACACCATCGGCGGCATTCTCCCCTTCTTTTTTTCTTTTTTTAAAAATATTTTTTATTAAAAAAATAAGATAAAATATATTTTATTGATTTTTTACAGAGAGGGAGAGAGTGTTAGAAACATCCATCAGTTGCCTCCTATAGGGGATGTGCCCGCTACTAAGGTACATGCCCTTGACCAGAATTGAACCAGGGACCTTTCAGTCTACAGGCTGATGCTCGGTCCACTGAGCCAAACCAGTTAGGGCTTTGCTTCTTCTTAATATCCTCACCGGAGGATATTTTTTTCATGAATTTTTAGAGAGAGGGAAAAACAGAAATACCAATGTGTGAGAAACACATATCCTGTTTCCCCGAAAATAAGACAGTGTCTTATATTAATTTTTGCTCCCAAAGATGCGCTAGGTCTTATTTTCAGGGGATGTCTTATTTTTCCATGAAGAAGAATACGGTACACATTTATCGTTAAATGAAAATAAAGGAAATTTATTACCTGTATACGGTAGGGTAGTACGGTAGTTGTCAACACAACCAGACAAACTGTGAATCCTACAGTATCAAGAATTTACTCATTTATTCAATGACAATCATGCCATCATCTTCTGGAACATCATCATAACAATCCAATTCCTGAATTTCCTGGTGAATTTCTTGTGACTCCATTTCTTTCAGAATCAGTGGACCAAATCTCTCATGTTTAGCCTAGAGAGGCCTTATTTTTGGGGGGATGCCTTATATTTCACTCAGAAGGAAACCTGTAAGTAGGTCTTATTTTCGGAGGATGTCTTATTTTCGGGGAAACACGGCAGATTGGTTGCCTTCTGCACACGCCCAGGCCAGAAGGGGCTGGGGAGGAGCCTGCAACCCAGGTATGTGTCCTAGACCTGAATGAACCCAGGACCCTTCAGTCCCCAGGCCGAAGCTCTATCCATTGAGCCAAACTGGCTAGGGCGCCCCTTCTTGAGCAGGAAGAGTTTTGTGTGCTTTTTGTTTGTTTGTTTTTCTTTTCCTTTCCCAAGGCCTTAGGAACAACTCTCCTGGAAGTGCTTACGGGGCAGCTAGCGGCTGTTTAGCATCTTAGCACATCCTTTACCAAACCTCTTCTCCTCGGGTTACTGCATCCCGCCCCCTCCCCCCTGCGGAGCGGCTCCCTGTAGGGCAGTGGGTGTTGCGCCTGTGAGGCCAGGGTTCCCCGTGGGCAAGTGGGAGCAGCGGCAAGCGCCCGAGCTCGCTGGGTCGCGGGGACGCACGCATCTGGCCTCCGCGTCCTCGCAGGCGCCGAGCGGCCAGAGCTATGAGTTCCGAGTTCCTGATCCGGCGGAGTGGGCTCCGGCCTCCCTCCCGCGGCCCAGGGGGCGTGTCCGGACTCCGGCCCTGCACCGCGGGCGCTGCCCGGGAGGGAGGCGCCCAAGTGCGGCCGCAGCCCCCACCCCACGGCCAGGCGGCTACTCACCATGCGGATCTGGGTGCTGATGAGCACGTAGGGCATGGTGCGCGCTTCCCGGCCAGGCTCCCAGCGTGGGCTTTGGATGTGGTGCCGCCAGCACCTCCGACTGCGACCAGACGCCCGGTCCGCTACTCCGGCCTCTGGCTCTGCCAATCCCGGAGCGCCCGGCCGCGTCGGCAGCCAATCAGGAGCGGGCGCCAGTGACGCCCTGGCATTCAGGGCCCGCCCCCACCTCGCGGCTGTGGGGAGCCGCTCCGGCACCCGCTGCACAGAGGCGCCCTGCGCGCCTGTGACCTTGCACCCTCACTGCAACGCCCCCAGGAACAGGTTCCAAAGTCCTGCTGGTCCCTCCCGTCAGTGAGGCAGAGCTGGGAGCAAAGGCGACCCCGCTGACGCCTTCTGCCCTCCGGCCACTGCACCAGGGGCGCCTCTCACTTCCCCGGGGTCTCCAGCGGAGGAAATGCAGGGAGCGGGGCTGTGGCTACAGCTAGAGTACCAGCTGGGCTCGCTGCGCCCTAATTCCTAGCACAGGGGTTGGACCTTGCATTTCTGGGCGCTGTAGGTAAATCTGTAAAGGAACTGAGCGCTTGGCCACGTGCCAAGCCCGGAGGGACTTGAACCAACAGAATTTGTTTTGGCCTTCAGTTCAGAGAGATTTCTGCGGAGCTAGAGAGGCTGGCACAAGCAGAGATCGGAAGGCAACACATGGGGCAAAGGAAACTACCTCCCCGCACCATTCATCAGGAGGGGGCAGCGAGTTCACCTCCGTGCACCCACGCCCTCATCTGAATGTAGCAAAATCTGACAACATTCTTTGTCTTGTTGTGACTGGTTCTTTGAAAATAAGCAAAGCAAACCGTACCTGGCTGGTGCCGTTCAGTAGTTAGAGCGTCAGCCCTGGTTGTGGGTTCGATTCCCTGTCAATGGCAGGTACCTGGGTTGCAGTAAGATTGGGGGACAGACAGACTATCCATGTGTCTCTCACGTGGATGTCTCTCTCCCTTCCTCACTCCCTCAATAGAAAAAATACCTTCCAGTGAGGATTAACAACAAAAAAACAAAACAAAAACAGCCTGTAACCTTCCAGGCCAGCGATTGAAAAACTTTGACTTTTACTGAAGCGCTCTTAAATGTGAAGAGAACTGTAAGGGAAATAGGAAGTTATAATTCTATTATACATGGGTCTAATTTATTTTCTGTACTCTCTACTATCCCCCAGGGTTAATAACCTAGCTAGAGAGATAAAACAGACATATTCATGCTTAACAAAGGTTTTGTTAAATTGTCAAAGGATGAATGCCCAGGACATATAAAGAACTACAAATCAATGAGGAAAAGATAAGTTAATAGAAGAAATATTGGGAAATGACTAGAATAGGCACTTTTCAAAAGAGGGAATGGAAATGGCCAATAAACATAAAGCATGATGTTCAATATCATTAGAAATCCTAGAAATGCAAATTAAGCTACACTCTAAACCACAATGACATACTATTTTAATGATTTGCAAAAAAATAAGTAAACATCAAGTATTGGTAAAGATATCTAACAAACGGAAACACTTCTGCTGGGACTGCAAATCACAATTACCTTGCGCCTTGGAGGACAAATAGGCGCCGGCTGGCAAAGCTGAAGATGCGATTCCCTACGACCCAGCCTCACCGCTCTCACAAAAACCTCAGGAGCACTCACTGACGCCATCACGGGAATACACGTACAAGGATATTCGTAACAGCACTGCTTGCAACTAGCAAAAAACTGGAAACAGGTCTATATTCCTCAAAAGTGGAATGTGTTTTTGGTTGATTCTGTTAACAAAAGTTCCAGAAGAAATTAAGAGAATTTTGCTCCTGTGTGATTTGCAAATCAGACAACATAGCCCTAGGTATGAACCAAAGACACACCCTGAGCTGGGAGGAGGAGAGCAGAGTTTTTGAAGCTATAAGCTGCTAGCAGCTGACCATCAGAGATGGGTTGTAAGGAGAAACAAGACCATAAACTTACATCAGCCATTTCCCAGTTGGTGGAGGCACCTGGCCTTTCAACGGTGGCCGACTCCGTGTTCAGCGAGTGGGCTGTGATACAGGAATAACGGGTAACTGACGTTTAGGCATTTGTCAGTGTTCTGCTTATAGAACAAAAGCTTTTGGGTTACTTATCAACAGAAACCAAACAGCACAGAAAGACTTCGTTCTGCGGGCAGTTTTCAAATCCAAGGACCAGAGCCATGCTCCAGACGCGGCCTCAGAGTTCAAACTGCAAAAATCCGAATGTGGGGCCGCCGGTTATGGTATAAGCCCTCAGTCCACAGGATGGAAACTATGGCAGTGAAAATGCTCAGTGAAAAAGCAAACCTTGGAAACACATAGAACAATTCTATCTACGTAAAGTTCACAAACTTGCAAAACTAAGCAATATACTGTTTGGAGATAAAGACGGAGATGGTCAGATTGTGAAGAAAGGTAAGAGAATGGTCATTGTTAATGAGGGAGGGGTTATCCTGGAGAGCAGGGGAAGGGATTGGGGGGAAGGTGCAGGCGTTTTAGAAGGCGAAAGTGAAGGGCCCTGAGCAAGCACATCCAGCGGAGCGGTCGGACCCGGGACCTCCCATTGCCCTGCGGCACCCGGTGTGGAGCCGGCCAGCCGGACCGAACCACGAACATGCCCTCTGGGATCCCCCCACAGGTTCCTCTCCGGCCTCTGAGGACCCGGTGCCTGAGCGAGCAGACATGGTGTTTCGGGAGGCACAAAGAGCACGCCAGAAGCCACTGGTTTTCCAAGGAGCTGTCCGAGGGCTCTGGCTGCATCCGCCATAACATGGGCCCCATCATCAGCAAAATGGCCCCAGATCGGACTCTGCCAGCGCCGGCTGCCCGGCCGTGCCCGGAGAGCGCACCGGTGGGTGAACACCCGGGAGGTGTCCCCCCGAACGCGGGAAGATGGCTCCTCTGCGTGGCGTGTGAGGAGGCTCCTGTGGGTTCCTCACCTGCAGGAAGGAAACGATGCTGGGCCAGAGCAGCCCCTGCCAGAACCATGGGGCGGCCCCTGCGGTTAGCTCCCTGCCAGCCCCCCTGCCCTCCGCCGCACTCATCCTGCGTGACAGCGGCCAGACCACACCCCTCAACCTGGGGACTGTGCTTTCACTGAAGCGCTGTTCACAGATCAATGTCCATGTATCTATAGATATCTATATCTATCCGTCTACCGGTATCTGCCTAATTTTTGTTGTTAATCCTCACCTGCGGGTATTTTTCCATTGATTTTTAGAGACTGGGAGGGAGGGGGAGAGAGAGAGAAGCATCAATGTGAGAGAGACACACCGATTGGTTGCCTCCTGCATGTGCCCCAACCAGGGCTGGGCCCAACCAGTTGAGTCAAACTGGCTAGGACTATAGAGATGTAGATGTAGATGTAGTAGATATAGATATAGATATAGATATAGATATAGATATAGATATAGATATAGATATAGATATAGATATAGATATAGATATAGATTTTTTTTTAAAAAATGGGGAAAAAAGAAGCGTGAAGATTTTTAAAAGAAAAAAGTTATTTAAGTTGCTGCTTGGAAGCGGCCTCCCCGGTGCCTTTGGAGAGGACTGCCTTCAGCCTGGGGGCCAGTGTCTGCCTGTGGGAGGGGAGCAGTTAGGGCTGGGCCCGACCAAGTGAGGTGGCAGAAGCTTGGCCAGCACCTCAAGAAGATGTGAGAGGGCCCTAGCCGGTTTGGCTCAGTGGATAGAGCATAGGCCTGCAGACTGAAGGGTCCCAGGTTCGAATCCGCTCAGGGCACATTCCTGGATTGCCTGCTTGATCCCCCGTGGGGGATGTGCAGGAGGCAGCCTGTCGATGATTCTCTTTCATCGTTGATGTTTCTCTCTTTCCCTTCCTCTCTGAAGTCAATAAAAACATTTATAAAAGAAGATGTGAGAGGGAGCAAACACGGTTAGCAGCTGTGGATGAGAGATCAGGATCTGCCTGGTGGGGGGGAAGGGCTGACTCAGACCTCTCCCCTCCCCCAGGACACCTGCACCCCGACCTCAGGGCGCTCCAGCCTGGACTTCGCTCCTGTTGCCTAATCTTCACTTTATTTTTCCAAATAGTGGCCCAGGGCACGGAATTCGTGTGGGGGAAGGAGTGCTCCCCAGCCCGGCTTTGCACCCTCTCCAATCTGGGACATCCCTCTCACAATCCAGAACTGCTGGCTCCCGTCTGCTCACCTGCCTGCCTGATTGCCCCTCACTGCTTCTGCCTGCCAGCCTGATGGTCCTTAACTGCCCCCCTGCTGGCTTGATTGCCCCTAACCATCTCTGCCTCAGCCCTGCACCAGGAACCCAGGATTCCCTCCTCCAGCTGACCACAGGCACCTGGAATCCGGGCTCCGCCCCTCTGGTCAGCCATAGGCGCCCAGGCCGGCTGCAGCCTCAGGGGATGGTGGGCCAATGGCTTCACCTGGGCTGCAGCTGCAAGTGGGGCAGGTGGCTTCTCCGTCTGCCAGGCTGCAGCCAGCCTCAGGCGCTGGGGCCCGGTTGCTCTGACTCCCCCAGGACATGGGGCAGGTGGATGTGAGGCTTCTCCAGCTGGCTGCTGCCTGGGATCCCAGGCAGGCAGCTTCTTTTGTCTCCCGGACTGCACCAGCCTCAAGCGCTGGCACCCGGTTTCTCTAACTCCCACAGGCCCAGAGTGGCTCAGGGGTGGCTGCTGCCATCTTCGTCAGGTTAATTTGCATACTCACTTCTGTTTGGCTGGTGGGCATAGCGGAGGTATGATCAATTTGCATCTTTCTCTTTTATTAGTGTAGATGAGATCCTGCACAGAGAGTGATTTCTTCTGTCCTAAGCAGTTTTTCTTCAAATCACGTGTTTCTACTTCTATGCTAACGGGCCTGCAGATGTTGCTTCCCAGCCAGGAATCTAGAGCTTTTGGTTTGGGGTCAGGGCAGTAAGGCGGGGTTGGAGGGACTCGGGCTGCGATGGAAGGGTTCTCTGCACAAAACCGTTGCTTTGCGGCGTGCAGCTCCGTGTGCAAGCCTGGCGAGTGGCTCGGGGTGATTTACAACAGAATCTTAGGACCTACACCCTCCTTTTTGGAACCACATCAAAGTCCTAATGCTGCTGCCATTATCCCTTTGAGAGCCGGCACAGAAGCTCCCGGTCCTTTATTACTGCCTTCTCTTTACAGCACACACTTCTCACTCTCCCCGCTCCTCTCTGCCCTGGTTGGGTCAAGGAGCGACCCTATTCTAGAAGGAGAGTTCTCGGTCACTGCGCAATATGGCCTCCTGCTTGTGTGTGTGCGTGTGTGCGTGTGTGTGTGTGTGTGTGTGTGTGTGTGTGTGACTGGCCCTCAGAACCTCCTGAGCTCTCTGCCCTGGGCCTGGGGCTGGCTGCTCGCCTTGCAGGAATTCCTTGGCTGAGCGGGAGAAAGCCCCACGCTCTGCGGGACTGATCGGTATGCTTGCAAGGCTGACACTACCAACCAAACCTTGGGCACTGTTTTTCCCTGGTGCTCAGAGCACCCCGGGGAGAGCTGGCTGTCTCAGGGCAATCCCAATCTGTCCGAAGACTTGTGCAATATTTACTGTTCTGAGTTGAGAAAAATGGGAAACTACCTTTGGTCTCTCAGTGACATTAGGGAGGGGCCTCAGAAGGCTTTAAGTTTCCCGAACCTAAATCACTTTATTTATTTATTTTATTTTTTTGTATTTTATTTGTTTTTTACAGAGAGGCAGGGAGAGAGATAGAGAGCCAGAAACGTCGATGAGAGAGAAACATCGACCAGCCGCCTCCTGCACATCCCCCACTGGGGAGGTGCCCGCAACCAAAGTACATGCCCTTGACCGGAATCGAACCCGAGACCCTTGAGTCTGCAGGCTGACACTCTATCCACTGAGCCAATCCGGTTTCAGCCTAAATCACTTTAAAAGGACGTAGTTAGAACACCTGGTCGATCTGGCTGCCCTCCTGCTGTTGCCTTTGGATGATGGCCTTACCCCTGAGTCTAACCTCTAAGGCAGCAGCTGTCAACCTTGTTCATCTCATGGCACACATAAACTAAGTACTAAAATTCTGCAGCACTCCAAATAACATATTATATTTTTGGTCGATCTGGCAAAAAAAAAAAAAAAAAAAAAGGTATAATTTTGCTTCGTTCATACTGGACAGCTATTGTTGTGTTGGCTGTTGTAATTTTTTATTTGACAATCTAAGGGAAAAGAGGTCAGTGCTCCTAACTAAATAGTCAGATATTGCAAGTTTTTAAAAAATAGATATATACCCCTAGCTGGTTCGGCTCAGTGGATAGAGCGTCGGCCTGGGGACTCAAGGGTCCCATGTTTGATTCCAGCCAAGGGCATGTACCTTGGTTGCGGGCATATCCCCCAGTGGGGGCCTGCAGGAAGCAGCTGATCAATGTTTCTCTCATCAATGTTTCCGACTCTCTCTCCTTTCCTCTATGTAAAAACCAATAAAATATATTTTAAAAAGTAGATATGTGTATTTTTTTAAATTGATTTCAGAGAGGAAGAAAGAGAGAAAGAGAATCATTAATTGGCTGCCTCCTGCATACCCCCTACTTCGAGGCGGCAACCCAGGCATGTGCCCGTGACCAGAATCGAACCTGGGACCCTTCAGTCCTCAGGCAGATGCTCTATCCACGGAGCCAAACCAGCCAGGGCAGGTACTGCAGGTTTTAAAAATTCCAAAACCGGTTTGGCTCGGTGGATAGAGCATCGGCCTGCGGACTGAAGGGTCCCGGGTTCGATTCTTGTTTCGGGCACATCCCCAGTCAGGGGTGTGCAGGAGGCAGCTGATCAAAGATTCTTTCTCATCGATATTTCTAACTCTCTATCCCTCTCTCTTCCTCTCTGTAAAAAAATCAATAAAAATATATTTAAAAACAATTCTTGTGGCGCATGGGTGAAAATTGCTGTCCCAAGGCACCGGACATGTCCCTCTCTTGGAAGAGCCAGGCAAATGAAGGCGTCACGTTCTGAGAGCAGAACAGGAGTCTGGGGTCTGTCTGTCTCCTCTCCTGTCCCGGCTGGGCTGGGGGAGGTGGGGAGGAGACAGAGGCAGCACATCAGGTGCCCGGGCTTCATTACACTGGGAAAACTGGTCTGCAGAGGCCGCGTCAGATAAGGAACTTTATTGAGAGCCACCCACCCTCTGCTGATTGCCCGGGCAGCCTCGCCCAGATAGCATCTTTAATATCCAGAGGGAAATGAATTCCCTCGCTTGGTCTGCCCATCTGGCCTTGCCTCCTGCCACAGTCAGTTTATCTGGCAGATCTTCCTCCCCTGTAAATAGAGGAGAAATTGTCCTTTCACAACAGCTTTTCATTAAAGTGGCAGGGCCTGGGTTTTGTCATTCCTTCTTCCCTTCCGTCCTCTATTCAGTCTTTACGGATGGCTTCTGCGTTAGAGCTGTGCTGGGCGCGGGAGGCATGGAGGTGAGTCAGGCAGACACCCGTCCTGGGACCGAGCAGCCCAGTGAGGCTGGCAACGTAAGAAACATTCCAACCGGCAGAGGATTTTTGTGAGTTTATTTGAGCCAAACTGTTGACAATTGCCAGGAAGCAAAATCTCAATGGATTGAGATAATCCTCCGGAGAATGGCAGTTTTGCACCTTGTTTTATACATTACAATCAAACGAGGAGACGTATGTGGGGTACGTGAAATCCTTTGGTGATAGCTTAGGGAGGCAGGAGAAGCAGAGTGGGGAGACTGCTGGGGTTGGATAAAAAAGTAGAATGATAGACACGTTTCTTTTACGTAGATGGGTGCAGGATAGCGAACAGCGGCCATTAACTCAGTAACCATGAGGGGATTTGTGGTCTCTGCAGAGCAGTGTCTGTGCTTTGAGAGGTTCAGAAAAAGGAAATTACTTTGATATTCCAACCGTGGATGCAAAAAGACAATAGACAGGCTCAGTTAGGGTAAAGATTGGCCCTTGTCAGGGAAGGCGCCGGCCTGGGACATGACTAGCCTCCATAAACTGCTTTTAGCTTCATTTCAGAACATGCAGGCTCCATGTAAGGCACCTGACTTTGTCAGGCACCATGCAGGCTTCCCCTGAGCGTTTGGCCCCTTTTCCTCCACAAGAGAGAACAGAAAGCAAGTAATGATGGAAGCAAGTAAGTGTAATGGAGGTAACTGAGCCTCAGAAGCAAAGAAAGATACAGAGATTAATTCCGCCGGAGGAAATGAATTTTTATTCCCTCCAAAATTAAGTTAATTTTTTTTTCTTATTACAAAAGAAACACAAGCTCAGTTCAGAAAAAAAGTGAGAAAAAATAGGGGACAGGATATTAAAAACACATGTTCAATATGAAAGCACAACCTGAAAATAAAAGGCCAAAGTGAAAAGGCGACAGCCTTTACTGAGATAACAGCCCCTGCTGGGGAAGCATTGATTCAGGCAGACCAGATAATGTTCCCCTGCTTTGGTTTGGTTTGTTAATCCTCACCCAGTGACGTTTTCCCATTCATTTTTAAAATATATATTTTTATTGATTTTTTACAGAGAGGAAGAGAGAGGGATAGTCAAAAACATCGATGAGAGAGAATCATCGATCAGCTGCCTCTTGCACACCCCCTACTGGGGATGTGCCCACAACCCTTGACCGGAATCGAACCTGGGACCTTTCAGTCCGCAGGCTGACGCTCTATCCACCGAGCCAAACCGGTTTTGGCTCCCATTGATTTTTAAAGAGAGTGGAAGGAAGGAGGAGAGACAGGGAGACAAACATCAATGTGAGAGAGACACATCCAATGGCTTCTTCCTACATACTCTCTGACCAGGACTGGGATGGAGCCTGCAACCCAAGTACACGCCTTGACCAGAATCAAACCTGACACCCTTCACTCCAATGTCTGATGCTCTATCCACTGAACCGCTATGGCTCCGGCTCCTCCTCCTCCTCCTTCTCTTCCTTGTCCTCTTCCTCCTCCTCCTCCTCCTCCTCTTCCTCTTCTTCAAAATGATAATAATAATAATAATAAAATATTCTGATTAGGAAACCAAGGCAAGGGGTATTTGTGAGAAAGGAAAGGGGGAAAAGTATATGAATAGAAGGATAAGCTAATAGTACTGCTAATTCTAAACAATGTTGTTGATTTTCAGTTCATAGTCAACAGTCCAGTAGACAAAATACCTGCTTTCTTGTTATCTTTGCAAAAAGTTCTTAAGGACTACAGTGCTGCTTTAGGTTCAGCCCAAAGGTTAATTTGCCTCTGGAATGGCAGCTCAGGTTCCATTTATATTATTTTGAAGTGGCTCCATTTATATTATTTTTTGCACATTGCAGCATTATTTACAATACTAGGTGTACCGGTTAATAATGCGGATTTTTTTTTTCCAATAGATGAAGTTACACATATGTTGATATATATGCGGTTTGATATGTATGCTATTTTGTTGTATTGACAGCTTCAAAACTTCATATGTCAAATTTTCTGAAGGTGTTAACATCATAGATATTTTTATGCTTAAAAATGCTGAATTTAAAAAAAAATGTTGAATTTCTTGCCAAAAAAATAAGAGCATTTGCAGTAAGTTTTGATTCACTACTTTATTTTGAAAAAAAGTGCTGCTGAATACTTCAGGAAGCTTCCAGTGAACAGGCTTCATCTCAAGATACATGTGAACACTGGTTCAAATGCTTTAAAAGTGATGATTTTAATGTGAAAGACAACATCGAGGTCAACCAAAAAACTTTGAAGACCAACAATTACAAGCATTATTAGATGAAGATGCATGTCAAACTCACAAAAACTTGCAGAAAGATTAAACGTTGCTCAGCAAACAATTTCCAATCATTTACAAGCAATGGGAAAGATTTTATTTTATTATTATTTTTTAATATATTTTATTGATTTTTTACAGAGAGGAATTGAGAGGGATAGAGAATTAGAAACATCAATGAGAGAGAGACCTCGATCAGCTGCCTCCTGCACATCCCCCACTGGGGATTTGCCCACAACCAAGGTATGTGCCCTTGACCGGAATCGAACCTGGGACCCTTCAGTCCGCAGGCCGACGCTCTATCCACTGAGCCAAACCGGTTTCGGCAGGGAAAGATTTTAAAGGGAGGAAAATGGGTGCCACATCAACTGAAAGAAAGACAAGTGGAAAACAGACAAGTAATCAGTAAAATGTTGCTTCAACAGCACAAAAGAAAGTCTTTTTTTTTTTTTTTTTTTTTGCATTGAATTGTGACTGGCGATGAAAAGTGGATTTATTTTGAGAATCCAAAATGCACAAAATCATGGGTTGACCCAGGTCAACCATCAACATCGACTGCAAAGCCAAATTGCTTCGGAAAGAAGACAATGCTCTGCATTTGGTGGGATCAGGAAGGTGTGGTGTATTATGAGCTTCTAAAATCAGGTAAAACCGATAATACTGATCACTACCAACAACAGATAATCAATTTGAACCATGTTTTGATCATGAAACGACCCAAATGTGCCAGAAGACACAGCAAAGTAATTTTGCTTCAGGATGACACACCATCACACACTTCAAAATCAGTTCAAGACACGTTAAAAGATCTTGTCTGGGAAGTATTAACCCACCCGCCGTATTCACCAGACCTTGCTCCTTCAGATCACCACTTGTTCCAATTGATGGCACACGCACTTTCTGAGCAGCACTTCAAAATATATGAAGAAGTGGAAAATTGGATCTCTGAAGAGTTTGCCTCAAACTAAGTAAAGTTCTATTGGAATGGTATCCACAAATTACCTGAAACATGGGAGAAACGTGTAGCTAGCGATGGGCATTACTTTGAATACAGCACTTTTGATGTTTCTCTTGAAATTATCATGCTTTCTTTGATTACAAAATTCAAATTATTAACTGGTACCCCTGGTATATACTAGAGGCCCAGTGCATGAAATTTGTGCACAGGTAGGGTCCCTAGTGGCTGCCAGCCAGGGCCTCCTTTCCCCTGGCTGCCTGCTTCCACTGCCCCCTGGTGGTCATCACGTCTAACCCCAGGTCAGTCAAACTCCCTATATGGGGATATTTTGGATATTAGCTTTTTATTATATGGGACTCGGGGCCCAGTGCATGATTTCATGCAGCTTGAAAGGAACTCTGGGCTGCGATGGTGGGCACAGGAGCCCATCCTCCACGCCCCGGCCTGGCCCCTCCCTCAGCGGCCCCTGGTCCCCTGTCTGCTGGCAGCCCTGCTTCCACCCCGGCTGCTCCCACACACTGACACATCTGGCCCTGCTCACACCCGCCCATGGTGCCCAGTGACAGGGCCGGCACCAGGCACCAGCAGTGCATGGGAGCAAAGAATTTTCAGTAACCACCAGAGGCTTGCCCTGATGACAGTGATGGGCAACCCACCTTAGCCTGGTGCCCCCTCTTTCCTGCTCCACCATTCGGCCCTGGCAATGCCCACCATCTTCCATGCTCTGCCACCTGCTGCCAACGCCCGCCGTTTCGAGTGTCCCTGATGGTCAGCGCATGTCACAGCGACTGGTTGTCGGGTTATTCCCCTCTTTGGTCTATTTACATATTAGGGTTTCATATATATAGATTTTTAAAATAATAATTATATATACATATACACACACAGACATACACACACATTCATACACACATATATAGTGTTGGGGTGTGCATCTATAATATGAGGTTTTTTAAAATAAATATTTGATTTTAGAGAGGAAGTGAGAGGGAATCTACCAGGAATCAAACCCTGACCTCCCGGGTCATAAGTCCACGCTCAACCACTGGGCCACACCGGCTGGGCTAGGATACAAGTTTTTAAGAGAAAGGTTAGAGTTGTTTTTTCTTTCCTTGTGTTTTTTTAAAAATATATTTTATTGATTTTTTACAGAGAGGAAGGGAGAGAGATAGAGAGCCAGAAACGTCGATGAGAGAGAAACATCAACCAGCCGCCTTCTGCATACCCCCCACTGGGGATGTGCCCGCAACCACGGTACATGCCCTTGACCGGAATCGAACCCGGGACCTTTCAGTCCTCAGACCGACGCTCTACCACTGAGCCAAACCGGTTTCGGCAAGGTTAGAGTTTTTAAGAAGTTGGCCCTGGGGACTCAGGCACCTCTTGGGGCCAACCAACAGTTTACATGTTCTAAGTTGAACTGCGAAAAGGGCTATTGTCTAGTGTTTAGCAAATGGTTTGAATAAAAATGCGTAAATAAATTAAGCCGAAATAAATAGGTGAGGAGGAGATGGCGTTTTCCAGGTAGAGACTGGGTCATTCTAGGCAGAAGCAACAGCAGACGCGAAGGTAGGAAGACATCCGGGAACAGCAGGTACCTGATGTGACCAGAGAAAAACAGAACCCGGCCGGCCACGGGTTTCAACGCCCCAATATGTCAGCTCCCGCCTCTCGCTGGGACCCGCTGCTCCGCTGGCCCCGCCCCTCCGGCGCGCGGTGGCCCCGCCCCTCCGGCGCGCGGTGGCCCCGCCCCTCCGGCGCGCGGTGGCCCCGCCCCTGGGAAAAACTGGGGCGGGAGGCGCAGCCAAGTGCGGTCATCTCGCGGCGCCGTCCTAACAGGGAGCGGGGCAGATGGCGCCGCTTAGTGACGTCACGATCATTGACAGCGTGAGGCGGCGGCGGCCACTGCGGCCCGGGTGCTGAGCGGACGGTGAGGGTCTAAGTTTATTTCCTGCAAGGCCAGGGCGCGGGGAGGCCGGGCGTTTGCGGCCAGGGCGGCGGGTGTGCTCTGCAGGGTCCTGAGGCTGAGCGGAGGGTTTGGAAGCCCAGGGACCCACTCCGGGATCAGGGCTGGCTAGGGGGCGTGTTGGCGGGGAGGCTGCTCCCACGCCGTGTGAGAGGCGCGGTAGTTCGGCTCGGGGCTGGCGGAAGTCTTAGGGTCCAGATTGGGGTGAGGTCACTGGGCACTCAGGGGTGGGCAAGGAGGTATCTCCAGGGGTTCGGCGTGGGGGTGGGTGGACCCCGCTCACGAATCTCCCCTCTTCTTCTTCCCCCTACCCCCCGCCTGCTCGCGTGCCTCGCGCGGGCTGCAGGTGCATCATGCCCAGCCTGGGAGTGCTGGGCAGCGCCCGCTCCGGGCTGGGACTGTTGCTGGGCACCGCCGCGGGCCTCGGATTCCTGTACGCCCTTTACAGACAGCGGTGGAAACGGCCCCAGCGCCATGGCCAGAACCAGCTCCTGCCCAACTCACTGGACGTCACGCAGACTTCAGAGCCCAGACGCCAGGGTAGGAGCCGGTCCCCTGAGGCCACAGTCACGCCTGATGGATGGGCCTGGGACCCAGCCTGCCTTAGAGAGCCTATGGGACAGGACCACGGAGGCGGGGGCCTGAGAGTTTCACCTTTTTGGAAAGCTTATTGAAAAGGAAAGCACGCTCCCTCTTCTCTTCTCCTCTACGCCCTCCCCTGTAATCCCAGGACAGTATATTGTGAAAAGGCTGCTTAGCTTTCACTTTTGGTTTTGGCCACAGTGGTGCTATATTAAAGACACTTGCTCAGCGTTGGGTGAGGTGTTTAATAAGGAGAGGAAGAGTTCAAAAGAAAGCAAAAGGAAAAACAAGCCTTGTAGGAATTAAAAGTCCTGAGGCTTATGTGTTCAATTACATATTAGAATGAAGGGATCTTGGAGACCAGTCCAAGTGTTTTTATCCTTCTTATGATGAAATCAAGATTAAGATTGTGTAACTTTCCCAAGGTTGTCACAGAGTAAGAGGCAGGACTGGGCCTCGTCACCCGTCCCGAGAACTAACATGCCACAGGGCTGCGAGTGAGCTTACTTGCAATGAAGCTGAATAAGGGTGGAAGCCAGCCACAGCTGAAAGTTTTGCAAAACCTTCTTGTTAAATTAACTCATGTGAGCAGAGTCTGAGGGCTGGTTCAAACCTCATGTTCCTGTAATAGTGGAGCTATTATTCAGAGAACCTCACCCCAGGTTAATTGGGAATGAGTGTTTTCTCTGATAACCAAATGCCAAGTGGTTAGAAAACTAGTTTTAGAAGGTCTTCAACAAAGAATTATCATTTAAATTTTTTTTTTATTATTGATTTCAGAGAGGAACGGAGAGAGAGAAACATCAATGGAGATAATCACTGGTCAGCTGCCTCCTGTACCAGAGATCCCTGCAGCCCAGGCGTGTGCCCTGACCAGGAACTGAACTGTCGCCTCCTGGTTCATAGGTCGACGTGCAATCACTGAGCCACACCTGCTGGGCGGGAGTTATCATTCTAAATTGCAGCGTTTATCAGCATTTACAGCCTGATAGTGACCTAATGCAGCATGTATGCTTGTCTTTCCTCAGTTTTCCTTGCGTTTTGTTTGTAATTTCTCAGCAGCAGTGGTTCTGTGGAGGCTGGGAGAAAGTGGCTCTCTTCCCAGGGACCTTCTTGCTCTACACAGTCTTGAGTGCTGTTGGATGCGTTCTGTGATCTGGCCTAGACTGCTACTAAATTTAACGGATTTGTGCTTCCTGGACTATGGGTTCTGCCTCCCTCGTTTCTTTCCTGCTTTTACATTTTCCAGTAAAACTGCCTTAGGGTAGTAGTTCTTAGTTTGCTAGCATTTACTGTTGGAATTTAGGTAGAGCTCAATTCAGATCTTGGTAATACTGTTTTTCCAATGTCTTTTTTGAAATTAAATCTTTATTGTTGAGAGTATTATAGATGTCCCTCTCCTCCCCTCATTGTCCACCTCCCCCTGGTTCTCACCCTTAAACGTGTTTGATGGGCTTTTCCCACTGTGCCTTTTCTCTCAGTAGCTACTCTTTTTCTCTTTGCCCCTCTCTGATGCTAGTAAAAGTTCTTGAAAGGATCTGTGTTCTTTGCTATTCTCTGTGAAGTGAAAGATCAGAGTTTGAGTGAACTCAGTTCTAGTTTTGCTCTGTGGTTATTTGCTGGGTGGCAGATATCTGGGCATTATATGCAGGCATACCTCATTTCATTGGACTTCCCTTTATAGTGCTTCACAGACATTGCATTCCCCCCCAAATCTTCACTAGCAAAATATTATGACTCACTTTATCGTGAAATGTGATTTATTGCAGTGGTCTGGAATACCCACCATGTCTCCGAGGTGTGCCTGTGTCAGATAGAGGTTTTTCTTTCATTTTAGCAGGGCAACTGTCCTGACTTTGAGGAATCTCACTCTTGCAAGCATTTTATTTTTATTTTATTTTTTCTTGCAAGCATTTTATATCATCTGGCCTGGTGTGTAATACTGCTGAACGTTGGTGAGGAAGGTTCCTGGGACAGAGGGCTCTTGTTGATGGATTAGGACCTTGGTTTTTTTCTGGGTAATTACTTGGGGCTTGTTAACAAGACAGCTGTGAACATAGGCCTCTGAGTCTGAAAACAACTCCGGTGAGAAGCAAGTGTTCTTGAATTCTGGGTGCACGATCTTTTCCTTGCCGTGTCCCTGGCCCTCACGTCTCCTGTCCCCTTCCCTCAGTGAGGCCGCTGCGCGCAGTCCCCGGGGAGGCTGGAGATGCTGCGGTGCTGCCCAGCCTGCCAGGAGAAGGCCAGGAGATGGTGCTGGACCGCCTGGACTTCGTGCTGACCAGCCTGGGGGCGCTGCGGCGGGAGGTGGAGGAGCTGAGGAGCAGCCTGCAGGGGCTCGCTGGGCAGATCGTCGGGGAGTTCCGGTGAGTGATCAGCCTCCTGTCCTGCCTCTACAGCTTTTCAGCTGAGCGTGTTCTACCTTCGCCGTCTGTCTCGAGGGCGAGGCCGGCCTTACAGCTCCTCACCTCGTTGGCAGGGAAGCGGCCTTGCCCGGGTTCCTTGCTGCGTCGGGGCCTTTGTGACCTGTCGTAGCAGCTGAAACGCTTTGCTCTGACTGACCTGCTCTGCCTGATCTGTCCAGAGCTGCCCTTGTTCTCTTGAGTGTAGAGACCCAGGATTGTCTTAAACTACACATTCTTAACTTATTGATTTTAGAGAGAGAGGGGAGGAGGGGGGGAGAGAGCGAGAAAAACATTGATTTGTTCAACTTATTCATGAATGGCCACCCGTAATCTTGGAGCCGGCTGACATCTCACAGCTGAGCCCCTGGCCAGGGCCGGGACAGGGTTTTCTCTGCCCCCGGCCCTTTTCCGAGGTGCGGTGTAAGGGGCTCCGCATTTGAGGGGAAAGAGGCCGGGTGGGTCTAACCACCGTGCTTTTCAGGTCCCACATGGAAGAGAACCAGAGGGTGGCTCGGCGGCGGAGGTTCCCGTTCGCCCGGGAGAGGAGTGACTCCACCGGCTCCAGCTCCGTCTACTTCACAGCGACCTCGGGGGGCACGCTCACGGATGCGGAGAGCGAGGGCGGGTAAGGCCTCTCCTGAGGCAGCTGCGGCTCTGCCGGCTACGTTACACTCTGTGAAAGCAATGCTTACCAGTGGGGGTTCACACCACGCTGCCATAAGTGCTTTTTGGAACAAGGTAAGGGTATAAATCAGGCTGGGGACATCTGGCCCGGGGGCTGGATAAGGCCCAGGAAACCATTTGGTCTGACCGGCCAACGCATTAGGGGTGAGTTGAGTAAAGGTTTGATCAGAGATAGCAGGCTAACTTTTAAGTTGATAATTTCGTATGGCCTGTGAATGATGTCATTAATATCCAAATAGCCCTTGGCAGGAAAAAAGGTTTCTCGCCCCTGGTATAAACAAATACAGATCAGTTGAAATAAGAAAAACCATTCAGCCAAAACTGGTTTGGCTCAGTGGATAGAGCGTCAGCCTGCGGACTGAAGGGTCCAAGGTTTGATTCCGGTCAAGGGCATGTACCTTGGTTGTGGGCACATCCCCAGTGCGGGGAGTGCAGGAGGCAGCTGATTGATGTTTCTCTCTTGTCAATGTTTCTAATTATCCCTCTCCCTTCCTCTCTGTAAAAAATCAATAAAATATATTAAAAAAAGAAAGAAAAACCATCCACCTTGTCATCCAGACAAATAGAAA
Organism: Pipistrellus hanaki; assembly: GCF_964339955.1. Lineage (NCBI taxonomy): Eukaryota > Metazoa > Chordata > Mammalia > Chiroptera > Vespertilionidae > Pipistrellus > Pipistrellus hanaki. Next base: position 62,451,980 of record NC_140503.1, read on the forward strand.
TGTTAATAATGGTTATTGCTTGCATCTGTTGTTTTCCTCTGAGTAGATTTATTGTTTACATGGTTGTTGTATTTTTTTTTTTTTAATATATTTTATTGATTTTGTACAGAGAGGAAGGGAGAGAGATAGAGAGCTAGAAACATCCATGAGAGAGAGTCATCGATCAGTTGCCTCTTGCACACCCCCTACTGGGGATATGCCCGCAACCAAGGTACATGCCCTTGACCGGAATCGAACCCGGGTCCCTTCAGTCCCCAAGCCGACGCTCTATCCATTGAGCTAAACCGGTCCCGGCATTGTTGTTGTATGTTTTTTATTTCTATTTTTCTCTATAACATTACCAACTTTTGTTTTATTAATCCTCACCTGAGGATATATATTTTTTTTTTCCATTGCTTTTCAGGAGAGTGGAAGGGAGAAAGGGGGAGAGAGAAACATCAGTGTGAGACACATGGACTGGCTGCCTCTTGCACATGCCCCGACCAGGCCAAACCTGCAACCTAATTATGTGCACTTGACTGGAATGGAAACAGAAATCCTTCCCATGATCCTTTGGTGCACAGGCTAATGCTCTAACCATTTAGCAACACAAATAGAGCATTTCCCTGTGTCATAACCAGAACTTTTCCTCCACTGAGGGTGCGCCCCTCCCCCGGATACTCTCTTCCCACAGGAGAGGCTTGTTTCCTTCAGCGTTACAGGAGGGAGGTGACTCCGAGTAATGGGTGGCCCAGCAAGTCTGACCACAGGCAGGAATCTGTGGACAGCCCACAAAGCTGGTCAGGCTACAGCTTTTGATTTGAAACCACTCGTGCCGTTTTGAAACTTTGGTCCCAAGCAAGAAGCCTGGATGAGCATCGTTGTTGTGATCCTGACGCCGTCAGGGCTGCGTCGCCCTGGTGTGCCGCTCGCTCCCGCGGGCCGGGTGGTGGGCATGGGGTCTGGAGGCTGAGCCTCCTCCTCCTCCTCCTCCTCGAGAAAAAGACTGGGGCAGAGGATACCCCGGCCTCCTCTTGAGTCAGAAAGTCTGATTTAGCTATAAACAGGCCAGTCAGGAGGATTTGTGCAGCACTCTCTTCGGCTGGAACACATTATAATTTTAATTACTGGTTATTCATTCTCTGTGACAGACATGGTTCTGAGCACTTTGGAGGTATTTTCTGACTTCATCCTCACAAGAATCCTATGGAGGAGATGCTATTTTTCTGTTTCTCAGAGCGGACTTGAGGCTTGGCAAGGTGTGCTGTCTTGTCCAGAGCTGTACAACTGCCAGGTTCAGGCTGGCCGGCCTCATCTGCAGAGGTGTGAGGTGTGTGCTCTGCGCAAAGGAGGGCCTTCACAGGGAGACGTGTCCCAGGAGCCCTTGGGAGTTCCTCCCCTGACTGAGCTTCCGCAGCTCCACCGTGTAGCACAGTATGTTCATACATCTCACTCAGGGGAGTTCAGCGTTGTTTGGGCCGTTCTCCTGCCTCTACTCAGTGGCTTTCTAAGAAAATGAAGAGTTTATTACTCTCTTTTTCCATGTCACGGCCCCGAGGCGCTGGTGCTGGATGTGCCTACTGCTCAGATGCCTTTGGAAACAGTGAGGTCTCTCCCTGGCCGGTGCGGCTCGGTTGGTTGGAGCCTTGTCCCATGAGCCGGAAGGCGGCTTTGGCTCCGGGTCAGGGCATGTACCCAGGTTGCAAGTTTGATCCCAGGTCAGGGCATGTGGGGGAGGCAACTGATCTATGCTCCTCTTTCATATGAGTGGTGTCTCTCTTTCTTCCCCCTACCTTCCTCTCTCTAAAAATTAATAAAACAAAAGAAAGAAGCAAGTCTTAGTAGAACTTTAGTTCTCCGTTCATGGCTACTGATGCCAGGGTTGTCCGTTCCCTGTTGTCTGTGTTCAGTTTACCGAATAACTGGGCTGAGAGCCCAGTGGGCTGTGTGAGAGGAGGGGCAGAGAGGCAGTATTCGACACACCTGGACTGAAAGGACAAAGTGGTTGATAATGGGCCCTGAGACTTAAGGAGCATCTTCACGAACCCAAGGAAGCAGGTCACTTGGGTGGGGAGTTGATGTTTGAGCTTTGTCAGAGGGTAGAACAGGAGCGGTCACAGATCTGCCCACGGTCAGGATGGAGAACTCGAGGCCATGGGTGATTCCTCAGAAGTTAAACTTCTCTCTAACCAGGGAAGCCTGCAGGTGCTCAGGGGGCTCTGTAAGGGGAGGACAGGCCTTCCGCCACCTGTGATGGGGCGAGAGGAAGGGTGGCTTTCTTAACTGTAGCTCCAGCGGCTCAGCCCCACAGCTGATCGTGTGACGTGGGAGCGAATGGGGTGAAGCAAACTGGTTCCGCTGGCTGCCAGCTGGGGCAGTGGCCGCAGTGAGTAATTATTTTCGCCATGGCCACTGCCATCCAGGTCAAGGGGAAATTATGGGAGACCTCAGACTCTGGAATGACTTTGAACATGTGGGTCTGGGGCAAGGAGTGCCTGCTTGAGGGCTGAAAGGATGAGTATTTGATGGCTACTCAGTCCACTGGAAGCTGTAGTGCCTTCATTCCCCAAATAAAACAGTAACGCTGAGTCCCCGGGGGACGGACTGACTGACTGTGGCAGAGGCAGAGTCCCCGTGTGGTCCGTGAGCTTGTTCCCTGAGCATTGTAGCCAGGACAGCGTTAGCTCCCTCCCTGTGAAAACACCCGTCCTCCTGCAAGCCTTCACATCGCCCCTGCCCGAGGGATGCTGCCATCTCCTCTCCTTCGGCATTTACCGCCCCATCAGGTTGGTGTTCTCTCTCACTCCACCGAGAGGTCTCAGTCAGAATCCACACCTGCTTGTCTGAATGCTTCAGCTCAGCCCCCATGGGGCTTAGGAGTTCAGGAAAGAAGTTAATTGCCAGGAGGGGAGATAGTGTAACAGAGTCCTTGATCGCTCAAGGACCAGGGCAGGATAGCTCTGGGCCCCCTGTTCCCACTGTGGGGACTGTGTTCCGGCTGAGTGATGGCCTTTTCACAGGTCTCTGCCAGCCCCTCACTGATCTCAAAGTCCCCTGGCATCTTCAACAAGAGAGGCCCCCCCCCCCGTGGATTTCTGCAAGCGTTGGGGTGGTGGTCCAGGGGGTGTGAGAGCATGTGACTGTAGGGATGGCAGCCCATGTAGCTCTGGCACATGATCATCTCTCAAATCCTGGAAGCCCGTGGGGCTGAGTCAGTGCTCACTGGGCAAGTGTTTGCCTGCCCCCCGTGTGCCGGGCAGCAGGCCTGCAAATCAGGGAGGCAGAGCTCCGCCAAGTGGGGCTGCGGTAAAGGCCAACTCCCTGTGCCAGCCTTGCTGGGGCGTCCCTGCCTCAGGCTCCACCACCTCAGCGGGTGGCAAAAAGGCCCCTCCTGACCTCTTTCTCCTTAGCCTTTAGGACCCAGAGGGATCACAAATTGCAGGGCTTTTCCTCCTGGCTCAGCTCCCTGGAGAGACTGTCCCTCCTGGGAGACTCCTGATTGGCCAAGACAGCCTTCAGTCCGGGAGCGGCTCTCCCCTCTCTTTCCCCGCTTGCCTTTGGGCCTGGCAGGGCTGGCAGGGAGGCTGTGGTCCCGGCCCATGAACCGTTGTTTCTCCAGGATGCCCCGGTGCAGCCTCACTCAGCACCACGCAGGCTGATTGTGAAACCTGATGGCACTTTGCCTTGTCCCTTTAATTTCTCGAGTTTTTACTGCAGATTGCTAAATTTGGTAAGTTCTTAAAAAGCAGGGCGAAGTTGTCAGTTCCTGTGGTGATGTTCCTGGGCCCTTTGTTCGCGGGTCTGGGAGCCGTCAGCATGCATTGCTCACCTGGTACTTCTAGACGGAACCTCCCTCCTGACCACGTCTGGCCTGCGGGCCTGCAGCGTCAGCCCACATCTCTCCTTCAGTTCCGTTTTGCTCCAGCAATAGGGATCTCTCATCCCAGGAGGGAGGGAGGCTTACCCCCTGCAGGCCCTCCCGATGCTCCCGAACCTGTGTCTTGTAAAACCCGCGTTCCCTTCACTGGAGGCCTCTGGTGTGATTCTGGCCCCTGGAAGCCGTACCGCCCCGGCTGTTTTTGTCTGCTCAGCTGGCAGTGAGGAAGAACGGCCTCAGCTGCTGGTGCAGGCCACCGTCTGAGAGAAATGTGGCTTCCTCAGTGGGGAATCGAGGTTGGGCTCCCTGGCTCATGTTGGCAGAGATACCTTCCCAGGGGATTCTGCTTGCGTCTTCCTTATCTCCTGCTTTTAGCTGCAAATGGCCTCACCCCGCCTCTAGCAATTGCAAAGGTTCCCAAGGGCTATTCCTACTGTAGTTCAGGTTTGCTGGCTGACCTGGGGTAGAGGCACACATCGAACTGAGGAAGAAAATGTGGGTATCTGTGGCTGCCCATGGCCTCAGAGGCTGGCACCCACCCAAGCTGCTTCTGACAGATGCCTTTGGCTGATAAAGCAAAAAAGATTGACAAACCTGAGTCTGGTGAGCCATCTAGCTCAGGAGATCAGCTCCACCTACATGAAAGTTTTTATCTTTTTTAACAAAAATTACTTATTTGATTTGAGAGAGAAGGAAAGATCAATTTATTGTTCCACTTATTTATGCATTCATTTGGTTGATTCTTGTATGTGCCCTGACTGGGGATTGAACCCATAACTTTTATGTACTGGTACAACACTCTAACCCAGGGGTCTTCAAACTACGGCCCGCGGGCCACATGCGGCCCGCAGAGGAGTCTGATCCTGCCCGCCAGGTTTTTTGGGCAGTGAGCGCAGCCGAGGTGTTACAGTAGGAATTAGTAGTTCATATAGTCCGGCCCTCCAGCTCTCTGAGGGACCGTGATCTGGCCCCCACTTTAAAAAGTTTGAGGACCCCTGTAGTCTAACCAAATGAGCTACCCGGCCAGGGCTAAAATTTTAATCTTAAACATTCATTTATTTTTTATTTATAAGAATATAGTGTGGCTTAGTGGTTAGAGCACTGGCCTACACACCAGAGGGTCGTATCCAGGTCAAGGGCATGTATCTGGGTTGCAGGTTCGATCTCAGCCCTGGTTGGGGCATGTGTCAGAAGCAACCAATCGATATCTCTCTCTCACATCGAGATTTCTCTCTCTCTCTGTCTGTGAAAAAAAGAATATTCTGGGGTGAGATTAACAAAACAAAAATAGCATAGGTGTCCCAAAAAAGGTATACACACATTGACTGATTATCAAGTCAGTGTTTATTAACATACAGTTTATTTTCAAAATTTAAAAGAACTACAAAAAATGAATAATTTTTTTTGGTCAATGCCTATTTTCAAACTGATGAACATTCTGGTCCGGCCACTGCTGATAACATGAAGCAATGCAAACACAAACATCAAGAATCATTTTGTTGCCTGGCTGGTTTGGATAGAGTATCGTCCTGTGGACTAAAGGGTCACGGTCTGATTCCTAGTCAAGGGCACTTACCTCGGTTGCAGGCTGGATCCCCAACCCTGGCTTGGGGCGTGTGTGGGAGACAAGCTATCAGTGTCTCTCTCTCACATTGATGTTTCTCTCTGTCTCTCCCTCTCCCTTCCACTCTCTTTAAAAGTCTATGGAAAAACATGCTTGGGTGAATATTAACAAAAAAAGAGAGAGAATCATTTTGATTGGTATTTGTGTGCCCTCAATTCATCAACTGTTGGTGGTTTTGTACTATAAACTTTATGTATCTCCATAAAAAAGACTAGTGGATAAATTTTCTTTGTTCAAAGCTTAATTTGGCTTTACCCATTATTTAAAATCAGTTAAACCTAAAAAGGAGTGAAAATTAAGTGAGTTATCAGCTGTTAAATTATGTATACATGTTTTGGGATACTTTGAATATGCTCACTAAAGCAATCATATTAAAAGATAGAAAATTAGCCGAAACCGGTTTGGCTCAGTGGATAGAGCGTCGGCCTGAGGACTGAAGAGTCCCAGGTTCGATTCCGGTCAAGGGCATGTACATTGGTTGCGGGCACATCCCCAGTGGTGGGGTGTGCAGGAGGCAGCTGATCTATGATTCTCTCTTATTGGTGTTTCTAACTCTCTATTCCTCTAGGCTCTTCCTCTCTGTAAAAAAATCAATAAAATATATTAAAATAAATAAATAAATAAATAAAAATAATAAAAGATAGAAAATTAGCCCTGGATGGTTTGGTTCAGTGGATAGAGCATCAACCTGAGGAATGAAGGGTCCCAGGTTCCATTCTGGTCAAGGGCACATGCCCAAGTTGTCAGGGTATGCAGGAGGTAGCTGACTCATGATTCTCTCTCCCCATTGATGTTTCTATATCTCTCTCCCTCCCCCTGCCTCTCTGAAATAAATAAAAATGTATTAAAAATATAACTAACTAAATAAATAAATAAAAGGTAGAAAAACAATTTCTTTAAAAATTTGTTAAAATCCTCACCTGAGGATATGTAGTATATGTGTGTGAGAATCCTCACCTGAGGATATTTTTCCTTTTTTTTTTTAAGAGTGGAAGCGGGGAGGGAGAGAGCGAGAGAAACATAGATGTGAAAGAGACAGACTCATTGATTGGTTGCCTCCCACATGTTCCCTGACTAAGGCCTGGGATTGACCTGTAACCCAGATGTGTGCCCTTGACAGGGAATCAAACCCTTGACCACTGAAGGTGCGTGGCTCACACTCTACCACTTGGTCACACTGGCCAGGGCCCCAAGGATGTTTTTATTGATTTTTTTTTGGGGGGTGGAGAGAAAGGAGAGAGAAAAAATGGTTGCCTCCAGTGGGATGAAGCTCCAAAGAACTAAACCACTCAGCCAGGGTAACAATTTTCTTTTCATTCGACTGGCAACATTTTGGTACATACAGACCTTGCTAGGCTTTTGTTTCTCTGTTTTCTGTCAGACTTGATAGGAGCTGCACAGGGGGCTCTGATAACGGCCCGACGGCCCCGGGCCCCAGAGCTGGTCACCTTCTCCCAGCTCATTCCCCAGCCGTTCCCACGGGAGCTCTCTCCGGAGGCCTGGTTTGCCTCGCCCTAAAGGAAGCGGGGGATGGTTCTCTCTTGGTTTGCTGGGCAGTGTCACGAGAGCCCCGCTTTGTGGGTGAGGGACAGACGAGTTCTAAGGCTGAATGGCCCCCCCTTTGACCCTGAACTCATTTCTCTGCCACAGCTACACAACAGCTAATGCCGAGTCTGACTATGAGCGGGATTCCGACAGGGAGAGTGAAGACGGGGAGGCTGAAGGGAGCCCTGAGACGGTGAAGATGGGGAGAAAGGATTCTCTGGACCCGGAGGCAGCGGCGGTTCCCGGAGCCCTGGAGGCTGCGGGCCCCCCTGGCCCGGAGGACATGCTGCCCCTCCTGCTGCAGGCCGATGGGCTGCACCGGGGCGGTGCGCAGAGCAAGCGGGAGGGCTTCCAGCTGCTGCTCAACAACAAGCTGGCGGTGAGGCTCCTGCTGCTCCTGCCCTCCCTCCCTCCCTCCCTGCTGACTCCGCCTGGTGCCATGGGAGGGAAATGAGGGGGAGAAGCTGGTGTCCCACCTCCCCACCCCCCCACCAGGCTGCACATCCTCTCCTGGGGCTCCATGCTGCCCTCGGCCTCGGTTTAGGCCTGCTCCAGAGCTCCCTCCCGAGGGCAGGTCTCTGTCTCCTATTTTTACGGCAAGAGCCCCACCTCCAGTAGAGGGAAATGTGGGGAGAACTGGAATGTCCTTTTATTCCCCTTGAGGCAGAGCCCAAGCCGCCTTTGGCACCTGACATTCCCAACACCAGGGATTTCAGCAGCAATTCCCTTTCCTCAGGCTCACTGCCGCACTGATGCTCACTCAAGTAAACATGCCCCAAAGTTAGCCCAGGGAAAGGGAGGCCGTATGGGGGTGGAGGGCCATGCATAAAACTGAAGCATTGTCAGGCAGCGTCTCACACGAGCGGGGAAGCCCAAACGCAGGGCGTGGGAGGGCCCTTGCCCCAGTTCTCGGAGGGAAGACGGGCCTCCATCCCTTTCGTTTGTCTGCAGTACGGAGGCCGGCAGGAATTCCTCTGGCGCCTGGCCCGGGCCTACAGCGACATGTGTGAGCTCGCGGGGGAGGCGAGCGAGAAGAAGTCCTACGCTCAGAACGGTAAGTGCTGACAGGCTCCTGGCGGGAAGGTGACTGACGGGCTGGGGGTGGAGCCAGCCCACCTGCCGGGGTCCAGAGGAGCCACAAGAGGAGGACTGTCAGGGCAGTTGTGGCTCAGTTGCTCACTAGGAATAAACTCGGGCTCCAGGGCCCCCTGCTTCCTTGACACAGAACAGCCTGCCCTTCTGCACATGGCTGTGGTCCGTGTGTATCACTCGTGCACGTTTTTAGGAGTACTGCATGGTTCCAGCCTGTCTTTGTTCTTCCCAAACACAAAGGAGGGTAAGATCCTGTTTCTTAATCTGGAGGTTTTTTGCTGCGACTTAGGAGTCCGGTTTCAGTTATGCAGAGTGTGAGGCAGTTCTAAGGATGTGAGTGGAGTGGATTTGGTGAGCACCTGTGAGGAGTGGTTTGGGAGAAAACTGCCAGGTTAGAAGTCCCTGGATCTATTCAGCAACCCTATTGCCAAATCTGTGCCCTTGGGTGTATGTGGCTGAGGGTTCGTCCCTCTCTATCACTGAGAATCCTGGGACTTTAAAAAGCCACAGCTGGTTTGGGTCAGAGGTTAGTGTCGGCCCATGAACCAAAAGGTCCTGGTTTCAATTCCGGTCAAAGGCATGTGCCTTGGTTGCAGGTTTGACCCTTGGAGGCAACCAGTTGATGTTTCCTTTCTCTGTCTTTTCCCTTCCCTTTCACTCTCTAAAAATAATGGGGAAAAATATCCTCGGTTGAGGATAACAAAAAAAGTAACTGGCCCAACCAGAGTGAATCACTTGGTTGGAGTGTTGTCCCATGCACCAAGGGGTTGCTGGTCGATTCCCATTGAGGCACATGCCTGGGTTGTGGCTTCGGTTCCTGGTCAGGCATGTACGGAAGGCAGCAGATTGGTGTACTTGTTCTCTCTTCCTCTTCCTAAGCATGTTTGAATAAAGTGACGGGTTTTGTGGGGATGATAATGTGTTCCGCTGCTGTATACACCTGAGTCAAGTATTATACTCAGGTCTTGTGGTGCAGTTAGTTATCTAAAACTAGAGGCCCAGTGCACAAAAATTCATGCACTTGGGGGGTTCCTCAGCCCGGCCTGTGCCCTCTCGCAGGCAGACTGGGGCCCCTTAGGGGATGTCCACCTGCCAGCTTAGGCCTGCTCCCTGGGCAGCCAGACATCCTTTTGTACCTGAAGTGCAGCAAGCACATCAGTGGGAACTGTAAAAGCAAGCTTGCTGGGACAGCTGACGACAGGAATCAGGAAGGTGAGGTGAAATGGAAGTCAGTCCTGAAAAGCTACTTGCAGCTTTTCATTCTGTTCAAGTTCACAACTATTTCCAAGCAAGTCCAGGCTGGATAGGCATTGCTGAGAGCTGGAGCGGTCTTTCGTCCTGACGCCCCTCCTGGGCAGTGTGCATGGGAACCCTCATCCACTCTGGATCACCTTTGTCCTACAGGAAAAGAAGAAGCGGAGGCCGCTCTGGCGAAGGGGGACGAGAATGCTGACTGCCACCAATGGTAATGACACCCTGCGGGTCCCATGAGGAGCCAGCATGGGCTAGAGAGGAGCGGAGGGGGCGGAGCTGTTGTCTCTGTCCTGGCCACGAAGGCATTTGCTGAAAGAACCAGAAGGGGGAGCTCTGGCCTTTACTCCATATGCCCCACCCCACCCGCAACTGGGGGCCGGGAACTTTTCTTTGGCAGGTGCTCTCAGGATGAGGCAGGGAAGAATACAGGCCACCCCTACCCCCGATAGGGCTTGGAAAAAACGAGCAGCTTTGTAATAACCCTCGTTATAAAACTTGTGGGTTCTGGGCTCCCATGGAGGCTGGGACAATTTGCAGCTCACTTCTCCTGCACAACCTCCTCTTTCCCCTAGCTGCTGTCCCTCGCTGATCGTGGGCTTTCGCTTCTTTGCTTGGCTTGCATGAGGAAAAGTGGATGCGAGTTTACCTCCAGAGGTTCAGTAGACAGGATTTAGCTCTCAAAAACAGCCCTTTTTGTGGCTCATGTGGTTTGTGGTTCAAGTTCCTCCAATTGTGTCCTGGGCCTGGTCCCAGCACCTCTGAGTATTAATGAGAACGTTCCTTTCCTGCCTCCCCTCCTGCTTTCTGTAGCCCTGCCCTCAGGCTGTGAGCTGAGAAGCTGTTTCTCTAACTGTAGCTGAGGTAAAGTGTCAGCTTTATCTCAGAGGCCAGGTCACCACTGTTTCTAGGGGGTCATGGGTGCTGCTTCCCTGGGGGTCCTGGACTCCCAAGAATGGAAACTGGCTTCGTGTTTTCCCATCTCGGCGAACAGCTGTTTGGACTAAACATGGAAACGAGCCTCTGGAAATATCTGATACTTAGTGAACATGTGAGAAAGCAACTTGGACCTTTAGATGTTCATTTAATGTCAGCTGTGCTCTGGAAACAATGCTGGAGAAATGGGGTAATGAGACTTTGGTTTTGAAGACAGAAGACGGAACGCTGGCTGGCTTTGCTGCCTGGGAGGAAGGACGTGAGGCTGAAATCAGAGGCTTTTCCTCCTCTGCTTCTGTTAGTTTCCACGCTAACATCAGGAGTGCCTCACCCCAGCCTAATGGTCCTGAGCAGCTGACTGTTGGTAACCTGTGAACCTCCAACGCATGAGACCTTTTAGGGTCGGCAGGGCACAAAGAGGAACGTACTCAGGTCTAGTACTCTTTGATGCTCATGAGTAGAGAACTGCTCTTTAAGTTTTGACAATATCTATGTCTGTACTCATTATGAGGGGAAATTTGTTGGAGACCTGGACCAAGACCTTGCCTAAATATGAAGTATGAGAGACCCAGCCTTTTTTGTAGCTAGTACGCACACTTTGGAGGGCCTACCATTGTGTTTGCAGAAGAATATGAATTGGGACCACAGGCCTGTGAAGGGAATGACATACAGAGAGCAATGAGTTCCCGCTCCAGCGAGGGCGCAGGGCTGGGAAGCCCTCCCTGTCTGAGCTGCTGCTGCTTTCCCCTCAGGTATGCAGTGCTTTGTGGTCAGCTGGCTGAGCATGAGGGCATCCAGAAGCGCATCCAGAGTGGCTTTAGCTTCAAGGTGAGGAGAGGCTCTTCTTTCCCTGTGCCGCCCATGTTCCCTGCTCATCCTGGCTCCCGCAGTGCCCCCGCTGCCTCTCCGACTCACCCCTCTTCCCTTGTCCCGCCGGTGTGTCTGTGTCTGATCTAGTTTGTGTTCACATTCCCCCCTCAGGAGCACGTGGACAGAGCTCTGGCTCTGCAGCCAGAAAACCCCATGGCTCACTTTCTCCTCGGCAGGTGGTGCTACCAGGTGAGCTAAATGCCAGGCCTGAATAGAAGGCGCTCACTGTCCTGTGACACTGACCTCCCTTCAGTGAAAAGCCGGGAGCTGGGGCCTCAGCCTGGCTCAGGTGCCATGTCCTCCCAATGGTCATGTTACTGTAACTGGACCCCGTCTGTTCTCAGTGCAGAATATGCAATGTTCTGAAAAGTCTTGTTAAAACTTTATTCACACCTTGATCTTTTGCTGGCAGGTTGCTCACCTGAGCTGGCTAGAAAAAAAAACTGCGACAGCCTTGTCTGAAAGCCCCCTCAGTGCTACTGTGGAAGAGGCCCTGCAGAGCTTCCTGAAGGTATGGGGGGGGGGGGGGGGGGGCAGCAGCCAGAATTGCCCGGGCGACCTTGTTTTCCTCAGGACATGACTAGGTTTCTGGTAGAGGCCACTTCTGTTTGCCTGTTCTATGGAAAATCAGAACCTCCTGCAGAGCCGATAAAAATATACATCCCAGACCCACTAACCCGGACTACAGGGAGGGGTCGGGAACACTTACTGAAAGACTTCCTTCCTCCTCCAGGCTGAAGAACTACAGCCAGGACTTTCCAAAGCAGGACGGGTATATATTTCCAAGGTAAAACCACCCATCTTACTTTAACACAGATGAAAAGGATGTATGTTGATAATATTCTGGAAACGCCTAAAAGCACACCTACTTATCCCCTTTTAGTCTCCTGGTGATGTTTCTCTCAGGTTTTCACTGTTGTGTCTTCTAGTGCTACAGAGAACTAGGGAAAAACTCTGAAGCTAGACAGTGGGTGAAGCTGGCTATGGAGCTGCCTGATGTCACTAGTGAGGTAATGCTTCTAAGAGCTTTTCTAACCCTGGGGCTTATCATTGAGTCATCCCTGGATCCTTTCAAGAAAGAAAATCTTCCCTTGAAATCTTATTTTCCTAGAAAAGAGCCTTCACCTTGCATGTAGGTGCTATGGTAACCGCTCAGAAACGAAGCTAAGGGCCCTTCTTGGGTACCGGTGGTGTGGGAAACGCTGGCTTAGATTTGGGGTCCTAGTATTGTTCTCTTGTCTCCTTAGGATTCAGCTTTCCAGAAGGACCTGGAAGAATTGGAAGTCATCTTAGGACACTAACCACATTTCAGTGGCCTTCATGACGAGAAATACCACTACTTGAGGGGGATGAAATCAAGTCTTTTCCCCCCCTAGACCTTGCTTAGATCAGGAAACTGAGCAAGCCTGGTTAAGGGAGTATCCTGAGTCCTGGTCTAACCAGTACCTGCTACCTACCATTCCACTGGTTAATTCCTTAATTAATCTGAAATTGCGGATGCACTCGAGACCTGGGTTTCTGTTGTATTCTCCCTAAAGTCAGTTCTTGAAAAATCAAGACCTATCCGAGGGCTAAGTGTGGGCAGAGAACTGAAGGCAGCCTTCTAACTGCTGGTAAGATGAAGGAACTTCAAAGAGTCACAGAAACCAAACAGAGAACTTGTACTCTCTAATCTGTCCACTGATTAATATTTAATCCTAAATTATAAAGCACATTCCACAGGAAGGAAGGGTCAGGGCCGACCATGGGACTGCCCTCTTCTCCCTCAGCACGTGGATTCTAACTGTATCCTTGGGCTCAGGGGCTGGACACCTGACTTCTACTCTTTGCTGCTTTTGGAACAGCAGTGCACAAGACTTAGGAGACTGAAATGATGATCTGAAGAGTTGCCTGGAATATATTTTGGTACCACTTTAAAAATAAACCAAATTTGATTAGAAGTTATTATGTCCCCCTGTTTGCTATTAGCTCTGTTGCAGGCAAGTGGAAAAATAGGACCAAAGAGTTTAGAATATGCTCTGGTTAGTGCTAGTTCTGTGAAAATCCTACTTACTTCTGAAAGGCAGATAGAGAGCTGATTTCTAGCTTAACAAGGCCTGTTCCCATGAGCAGGTGTTCCACTCATGTTTACTCAGAGCCAGCAGCACAAAGCCTAATGCCACCTACAAGAAAAACTGAGACAAAGTTCTAGGTCAGAGCCACTTAAATACTTTATAGGTCCTAAAAGACTGAGATGCTCTTACATAAGAATCAAGCTCTCACTCCACAATCTGTCACGGTGACTTTATTATACCACCCAGGTTGTTTTTTGGTAAAAGAAGACCTCCATTCTTAAAAGCCAGGGAACAGAACTGCTTTTAAAACTAAGTTGCATTAGATCGTATCTCCCTTCATATGGTAGGATCGACACAGGCAGCAGCAGAGATTCTCACTGCCTTTCCTCCCAGCACTAAATGAGAGGTCCTTTCAAGTGTCAAGATCTGGTGAAACCATTCCTGAGTGGAAGTTTGAAGGGAGGGAGAGTATCTCGAATCCCTGAAGTAAAATAACCTAGGGAAGCATCAGACCTCTACAACACGAGACTAACAGAGTAAAAGCAAAGGCCCCAGGAAAGCCATGGCACATCCATCTTGTAATAGTCTATTACGTTGAAGGACAATAAGCTCAATTATCTGAATGTAGAACTTCCCTTTAAAATTTCCATTTTAAAGCAACAGCAACTGATCACCCCTACCCAGTGCAAAAAAGACGTAAAGGGCCTATCTTGAAATAGTTTGTATCAGAATAACTCCTATAAGCAGCAGTCACTACAAATAACTACTTTATTAGCAACCCCACACTGTATCTACTTACTTAAGCCTCTGAAATAATTAAGATTCCAGAATTTTCTTGATTTGCTCTTAGCATTAAAAAAACAAAAACATCAAAACCCAAGCAAGTAGATGGTGAAGGGCTAGTGACCCAACAGATCTGCCCAGTACTCCTTAAATAAAAACCAATCCTTACATAAGATAATTCAGACACACAAACTTAAACACCTGTCCGATTGACAGATTTATTGACAGACTTACAGAGAAAATCACCTTTGAGGAGGCCCATCCCTTTGCCCTGTTGCTGAGATTGTCCATATTCAGATGGTGAGAGAAGAGTCACGTCTTCCCAGCTTTAGTTCTCTCAGAGACACAGACTGTCCAGCTGTTAGTCCCGAGTCAACCTCAAGGCACTATGTCAGAGGTATTTCCCCCACCACCACCCAAAGAATTCACATAGAGATTAATACACTCTCTAGAGAAGGAACAAACATTTCAGATCAGTTTGTGACTACTGACCTGTCTCCTGTTTACTCCATCAGAAAAGCTGATTCAATAGCCGTTTTCCTGGATGCCCTTTTCTGGCAGCCACAGCAGGAAGAGCCTGCGAAGATCCCCGGGAGCAGTGTCCTCCATTCGGCTGTAGCACTTAGTTACCGGGAAAACCCACGAGTCAGTCTTTGGCGTCTCCCACTCCGTCCGCATTGATGGCGAACAGAGCTTCAGCTTCAGGAAGGCAGGGAGAGTCGTAGATTTTGCAGATTCTGGTTTCCCCTCTTCCTTTTCTCAAGTACAGTCTGACCCAAAGACACAGATCAAAATACCAAAGCTATGATAATTTCAAAAAATGCTCTTCCCATTTATGATAGAACTAAAAACATTTTTGATGTGTATACTTCTTAGAAGGACTTTCAGAATCTTTCTGTATTCCTTGGGGCCCTGTCACCCTACCCCCCCACCCCCCACCCTTAGTGGATTTTCCATATTAAAACAATTGTTTTCTTTTAATAATGAAGAGACATATGAATTCTTCATATTCAGTTCTCCATATTAGAGGGCTTTCAATTCTTTTATGAACTAAAAGCAAACACCTCTACTAACCAAAGCATGACAATGAGATTTAGCAAGAGCTCCTTTGTCCAATTACACAATCGTAGCTTTAACAGGGAAACGTTCTACCTTCATGTCTACTACACAGTTAACCTGACATTCCAAGGTGAAGTCACCTGCCCATCCCTTTACCTGGTTGTTGAGGCATGAGCAATGATATTTCCTCCAATAGGTTTTTTGGGATCTGCAGCAAACATGGCCGCTCCATCCACTTGGGCTACCACCTGGTTGGTGATTACCACAGCTACACCAAACTGACGGAGAAAGGATACATGTCTTTTATTATTATTTTTAATATATTTTATTGATTTTTTACAGAGAGGGAGAGAGAGAGAGAGAGAGAGCTAGAAACGTCAATGAGAGAGAAACATCGACCAGCTGCCTCTTGCACGCCCCCCCCCCCCCCGCCCCGGGATGTGCCCGCCCGCAACCAATGTACATGCCCCTGACCGAAATCGAACCTGGGACCTTTCAGTCCGTAGACCGACGCTCTATCACTGAGCCAAACCGGTTTCAGCTTTTTTTTTTAATTATTATTTTGTGGCCACAGACATTGTAAGGACTAACTTTATTGCTGGCAACCCTTTTCCTCACAAACCAATGAATAGCTCAAGTCTCTTCCTATCTACCTGATATCTTGATACCAATGCCCTGGCCTTCCAGCAAAGCTCCTGAAATCCTTGGCCCCTGAAAGTAGTCTCTGTCCCCACCTGACAACTCACCTCATCAGCAAGTCGCAGAAGCATCCGCAGAAACCTGGCCAAGTGCATCTGCCTGGCTGAAAGTTCACCTCGGCCGGAGTAGTCTGTTCTGTAGAGGGCAGTGGCACTGTCTACAATCAGCAGTGCATACCTGCAGGGAACAAGGACTCTGAAGCCTGTTTCTAGCTTATGTCAGATTCTGCTTCCTTTCTCTCACTTTGCTAAATTTCACATTCAGTTACACAGGTATACAGATGTTTCATTAACATATTTGTATAACATCCATGTCTGAGGTACCATATAACAAGATAAAAGTTCCAACAAGTTCAGCTGGATTATGGTTTCTTATTACTTTATGCTTTTATTTTAGAGAGAGGAAGGTGCGGGGGAGGGAGATAGAGAAACATTGATTTGTTGTTCCACTTATTTATACTTTCATTGGTTGCTTCTTGTTTGTGCCTGACTGGAGATCGAACCCACAACCTTGGTTTATTGGGATAATGCTCTAACCAACTAAACTACCTAGCCAAGGTTATGGCTTCATTTAACAGTGACTTGACTTTAACCACAAAGAGTGTCAAAATAGGAACTAAAACTTAAATCTCCCCATTTCTAATTCAAGCTACTATCAATTTTGCCAAATAGCCTATATAAGATTCAGGATAAGGGCCCTGGGCGCATATTCAGTGTTTTCTGAGCACATACCTGGACTCCACCATCATAGCTGATGCTTGATAAAGCAGCTGGGTCTGGTGGTCTGTGTTGAACCCACGAGCATATGCTACATTATCTAGGACATCACTGCCAGAGAGGCCATATCTAGAAAAGCAGAGAGGACATTTTTAGGCTGCACAGAGAAGGCAGGCAGATGAGAAATTCATCTCTAATAAAGAAATTACATAGATGGGTAGGTAAGAAGTTTTGGGACTAAGTAGTATTAATTCCCTTTCTATTACAAAGTTCAGACAAGAGAGATGACAGCAATTACTACTTTGGAGTCATCTACCTGGCAGGACTTTAGGATAAATCAAATATTTTCTTGGAGGACTCATGAACTAGAATTAGAAATTTCCAAGTACAAGGAAATAATGTTCTCTTGGAAAAACCCAGGGCAACATGACAGAATTGAGACAGAAACAACAAAAAAGAACCACTCAAAGATCTATTAACCAAATTCATATAAATTTATTAATAGGAATAAAACCTAAGCAAGGACTCAAAACTAAAAAGTTCAAGAGAAGCAAATATTTTTCTTCTTTATTCTTGCAGTAATTAGTTATACCCAATAATGATTTTCCCTCTGCATTTAAAAAAGGCAAATATTTATTTTCTTAGAACAATTTGTGTTTTCTCATCTTTATAACTGATACCTAAGACATGAATGGTTCGAGTAACAACACAGTTTTCATTCTCATTAAATGTACCATAATGGAGCTGCATTTCTTTGAAGATAAACTTCCCCTTTATCTCTCAAATAGATGTGATTTTTCCCTCTTCTGCACTTCCAAAAAACTGATTTCGGTCTTTTTATGGCACTTGTGCGGGGCAACCCTGCCATTCTTTGACTAAACTACAAATTCCTTGAGGATAAAGATAAACTTGTCTACCATGAGTACTATTTATACCTAGTAAATTCTGAATGTTGCTAAGTGAAGCTTTTATGCATACAAAAAAATCATACAAATCACTTTAACCCATATTTTTATATTAATGTCATAAAATCATTACAGTCTAAAAATATAACACTGACTCCCTTAATGTAATAGTTCAAAAGAGAATCTGTTTAAACAAATCAATGTGCTATTAATTCTCTGATAACCAAATGTTTCTATGTTTATGATTCTATCAGTCTTTAAAGAATCAGTCTAGCCCTACCTAGTTTGGCTCAGTGGATAAAGCATTGGCCCATGGACCAATGGGTTCAATTCCGGTCAAGGGCAATTACCTCAGTTGCAGGCTCCATCCCTGGCCCTGTCTGGGGCCATGTGGGAGGCAACCAATCAATGTCTTTCTCATATCCATGTTTCTCTCTCTGTGTCTTTCCCCCTCCCTTCTGCTCTCTAAAAATCAAATATCCTTAGGTGAGGGTTAACAAATAAATAATAAAAAGGGCAAAGACTGTAAAGACATCTTCCAAAAAAGATATACAAATGTCTATGCCTCTTCTGTTCAATGGCCTACCGATGGATTCCCTTCTAACTGGAAAAGAAACCCCTAAGCATTACAGTTTTAGCTCTTAACATTTAAGAATATCAACTTTTTAAAAATTATCTAATGAAAGAGTAACATACAAATTAACCATCACTCTGCTACACCCAAAGCCATGCCCACCAACCAATAAGGAGCAAGTATGAAAATTAGCCCAACCAAGATGGCTACAGTCACAGAGCAAGCAGGAGGCTTGGGTTTCCTGGCTAATGGAGGAAGCCAAGCTTTCCGCACACCCTGGCCGGCCTAGGCCTCCACTCAAGGCTACAAAGTTTCAATTATAGAAGATACATCTCAGATACCATGGCATCACTTGGGTTGCCGGGGAGCGTGGCTGGCCTGCAAACCACCACAGGACCCTCTCCCAGGCCACCCCACAGAAACCCCCACCCTAATCTGGGACACCCTTCAGGGCAAACCACTGGCCCCCACCCATGCACCAGGCCTCTATCCTATATAATAAAAGAGTAATATGCAAATTGACTGTCACTCCAACACACAAGATGGCTGCCCCCATGTGGACACAAGATGGCCAGCAGGGGAGGGCAGTTGGGGGGGGGGGGGGGGGACCAGGCCTGTAGGGGAGCAGTTAGGCATCAATCAGGCGGACAGGCAGAAGCGATTAGGGGCAATCAGGAAGGCAGGCAGGTGGGCAGTTGGGAGCCAGCAGTCCTGGATTGTTAGGTGTCTGACTGCCTGTTTAGGATTGGGCCTAAACGAGCAGTCGGACATCCTCAAGGTGTCCCAGACTGAAGAGGGCGCAGGCTGGGCTGAGGGGAACCCCCCTTCCCCCGCAATGCACAAATTTCGTGCACTGGGACTCTAATAAAAAAAAAAAATACACACACACACACACACACACACACACACGTATATAGGCATTTTTTTAAAAAGAGAGAAGACACTGTTCAACCAGACTAACCCTATAAATCATGACAGTGACAGGTACAGCCATACTTCTCTCACCTAATCCAGTAACCTACCTCTCAGCCACTGCTAGCAGCCGCTCTGGCCTAAAGGTACCCTCGGTGTCAATGTACATGGCCTTTCCTTCACCTCCACCCCGGTCAATGGGAAGCTAGAGAGAACAAAAAGAACGGCAGAAATGAACACTGTACTTCTTATATAACTGACCAACTTACCCATGATTCTACACATCCCCCCTCTCTCCAATAAGGCAAAGGGAAAAAATCACTTCAAAGTGACAATCAGAGATAGGAAAGAGAGCATTCCCTTCCAAGAAGCTCTGCTAGAAGTATAGATATGAAGCTCACTGTGTCCCTTAGCATATAAGGATAGAAATCTTGCCAGAGTAGACTGCTTGGAAATACAGTCCAAAGTAAGTAATAAAATTCTGACTGCACACCCTCAAAAGACTGACCAATCCTCACAAGAGTACAAATAGCCCTGACCAGTTAGGCTCACTGGATAGAGTGTCGGCCTGTGGACTCAAGGATCTCAGGTTTGATTCCGGTCAAGAGCATGTACCTTGGTTTCGGGCACATCCCCAATAGGGGGTGTGCAGGAGGCAGCTGATGTATGTTTCTCTCTCATCAATGTTTCTAACTATCTTTCTCCCTACCTTTTTATAAAAAAATCCTTTTAAAATATCTTTATTGATTATGGTATCACATAATTGTCCCCATCCCCCCATTCCCATCCCAAACCCCGGATATGCCCCCACCATTGTCCATGACCACTGGTTAGGCTTATATGCATACATACAAGTCCTTTGACTGATCTCTCCCCCTTACCCCCATCCTCCCCTACCTTCCCTCAATAAATTATTTTTTTTTTAAAAAGAAGGAAAAAAAAAAAAAGAGTACAAATATTTGGAAGATCATTTACCTTAGCTTTAATAAGTAAGAGAGCCTGATCCAATATTCAATTAATTTTAGCACGACCAAACCACTTTTACACTTCACTTTACTGAATAGTTCCTTTCTCTGGGTTATTGAAGGAACTTGGCAATGCCCTAAGGGCATCCCTAGCAAATTTAATGTATGAACAAGAAAGAAAGGTGTTTGTTTCAATAGTACATATAGATGTTAAAAATAAGCAAAAGAAGAGAAACCAAGATGGCAGCATAGGTAAACACTAAACTGCTGCCTCACACAATAATTTCAAAACTACAATTAAAAAAAAAAAAGTTCTCCTAGCATAGACATAGCTGATCCTCACAGCCAGTTGGCCTGGAGGTTAATTCCTCCCAGTGATAACAACAACAATCAAGGCTTGAGACCTGGGCAGGGGCGGAGCTGGCAATTGGAGGGAACTGGGGGGCCCTGCCAAGGCCCCGAGACTGTAGGCCTTGGCAGGGGCAGAGCCAGCGATTGGCGATCTATGTGAACTACAGAGGAAACACCTTTTCTGACCACTCATTGGCTAAGCTCCCTGAGCGCTGCCATTGATAATATTCTTAGTAACTTGAGTATCAGAATCCAAAAAGGTGATCTAGGGCTTTTCCACCACACTCCTGGAGGAAAAAGCGAGTCTGCTGCTGGAGGGCGAAGAAATGCCATATCCTGCCCTAGCCAGCTTGGCGCAGTGGATACTGCCTCGGCCTGCTGACCGCAGGGTCGGGGTTCGATTCTAACCGAGGGCATGTATCTAGGATGCAGGCTCCTCCCTGGCTGGGACCCAGGCTCATGCAGGAGACAACCAATCAAAGTGTTCCTCTCACTTTGATGTTTCTCTCTGTCTTTCCGTTTCTCTTCCACATTCTCTAAAAGTCAATGGAAACATATCCTCAGGTGAGGGGGGGAAAAAAAAGAAAAGAAAAGAAAGATGTAGATCCTATGAAAGACACATCTTGAAAATGCGTAAGAAAGTTGTCATTTTTTCATGGTGAAGGGACTGGAGTCCGTGTCGATTAAAACAACTTGGTGGCTGCAGTGACTGGCGGTGGCTGCAGCAGCAGGGGGATGGGGCTGGTGCCTTCCCCTGATCAGTCCGGTTGCCTCCCACAGAGGGAGTCCAGACTGTGGCTTAGGCCCACGGGGAGCAGGCCTAAGCTGTCAGTAGGACATCCCCTGAGGGCTCTTAGTATGTGAGAGAGGGCAGGCTGGGCCGAGGGACCTTCCCCCAATGATTTTCGTGCACTGGGCCCTTAGTATGTATGTGTATGTACGTGTACACACACACACACACGCACACACACACAAAATGTGAACCCTATGCAATACACACGGTCCTAACAAAATCCTTATTTTTAAAAATATATATGTTTATAGATTTCAGAGAGGGAGAAATATCAATGATAAGAGAGAATCATTGGTTTGCTGCCTCCTGCCTGTCCCACAAAGGGGACCAAGCCCACAACCTCAGCATGTGCTCCAACCACCAGACATCAAATCGTGACCTCCTTCCTGCTTCATAGGTTGCTGCTCAGCCACTAAGTCATGCCAGCCAGGCAAAAATCCTTATTTTTATAACATACTGTTTTTAGCGGCAGCAGTTGCCCTGGCCAGGTGGCTTGGTTGACTGGAGCTTTATCCCATATACCAAAAGATGGGGGGTTCTATTCCAGGTCAGGCACATACTCTAGGTTGCAGGTTTGATCCCCGGTTGGGGCAGGTATGGGAGATAACCCAATCAATGGTTCTCTTTCCCTCTCTCTAAAATAAAAACATCATTTTTTGATAAAGTGCTACTTAAAATACAGAATAAATTATGAAGGACTGTTCATAATTTGTTTTGTAAGGGGAAAAAAAAACAAAAGAAAATTTATATTTGATGTCTAAATTTATAAATAAGTTCCACGAACTATTATTATTTTGTTGAGAGGATAAGGACTCACACTAGGATGGAAAGGTACTATATATGTAAGAAAGCACATTTCATTTCAGTTATTCTTGAACTCCATTAATAAGTTGTGTCCCCGGGAGAAATGAGTATTATCTATCTAGATTAAAATAATGCCGTTTTTGCTCTGGCCAGGTGGCTCAATTGGTTAGAGCATTGTTCCTGATACCCCTGGGTTGCAGGTTCAATCCCCAGTTAGGGCACATACAAGGATCAACCAATGAATGCATACATAAGTGGAACAACAAATCAATGTGTGTGTTTTCTAAATTTTTAATAAAAAGGAATTTTTTTAAATGCTATTTTCTTCGAATACCTAAAACTGTAATAAAGCCCCAAAAGATTATAACAGAAGAGTTGGACCATGGAAATGGACCTTGATTGGAGTCAAATCCAGGACCTTTCTGACCACGGGCTGACACTCTATCCACTGTGCCAAATTGGCTAGAGCTTTCAGTGGCACTTTTAAAGTTTAGTCCCGATGAGCTAATGCTGGTAGTAATCACACATCAAATATCCTTAGCTCTTGCCTCTCCTTTCAAGCATTCAATAGGTTGTTACCAGAATATTGCTGAAAATTTTGCTCGTGTTCCTCTTTAGTTGGAAACATTGAATAAACTCCACTCTTTACAAAATCAAGTGTAAGCTTCTTACACTAAGATCAAAATCTGGTCTTGATTTGTCCTTTTAAGGTTTATATCCTACAACTTTTCTAAATAAAACCTCTGAACTCAGTTAACAGGTTTATTTATTGTCTTCTCCTCAATACATATGTCTCCCTGATCCCTGCACTTTTGTTCATACCATTCCCTATAGTTAAATGTTTTTAAATTTCTTTACCTGCTCAAATTTAGTATTCTCTAGAAGTGTAGTCCAATCTCTTTTCTCCATAAAGTATTCCATGATTATTCTAGGGTGAGGTAATGCTTCTCTCTTCCTTAAACAGTTACACTATTTCCTCCATACCATTTACTTTATATCAGATATGCCTTAGGATATCCATTCTATCATCTCCATCCAGTCAAGCAGTTACTGAATGCCATGCACTGATTTAGGCAATAGCAATATAGCAAGTATCCTATCTAATAAGATTGACCATCACTCCAACACACAAGATCAAGACAGCTGCCCCCATGTAGTCAAAGATCCTGCCACCAGGTGGACACAAAATGACCACCACAAGATGGCCAGCAGGGGAGGGCAGTTGGGAGGAACCAGGCCTGCAAGGGAGGGCAGTTGTGGGTGATCAGGCAAGCAAGGGAGGGCAGTTGAGGGGGGACCAGGCTGGCAGAGAAGGGAAGTTGGGGGCAAACAGGCTGGCAGGGGAGCAGTTGGACATCAGTCAGGCTGACAGAGAAGTGGTTAGGGGGTGATCAGGCTGGCAGGCAGAAGCGGTTAGGGGCAAGCAGGCGAGCAGTTGAAAGCCAGCAGTCCTGGATTGTGAGAGAGAGCAGTTGGATATCCCTCGAGGGGTCCCAGATTGGGGAGGTTGCAGGCTGGGCTTAAGGACACCCCCCCGCCCCCGCACCGTGCACGAATATCGTGCACCGGGCCTCTAGTCAGATATAAATCTGAGAGTATTGGTAAAGGAATACTTTTAAAAAATATATTTTTATTGATTTCAGAGATGAAGGGAGGGAGAGATAGAAACACCAATGATGGGAGAGAATTACTAATCAGCTGCCTCCTGCCCACCCCACACTGGAATTGAGCCTGAAACCTGGGCATGTGCCCTGACTGGGAATCAAACCATAACCTGGTTCCTGGGTCAACGCTCAACCAACTGACCTGCACTGGCCAGGGTGGTAAAGGAATGACTTTAATGATGAATCATAAAAAGGGAAGATAAAGCCACGGAGGCTTGGTGGGTGGTAAGAAAGTATTAAAGTCAATGATCTGAAAGTTTCTATGAATTGGAAGAATTTTGCAGTAGGAATCTATTTTATAAGTAACACATGGGATTCTTGAGAACAGAGAAAGTGCCTTAATATCCATCCCAACAGATGCTTGAAAACAGTGGAAATAACTTCTTGCTGGTTTGATTAGTTAGAGGCCCAGCAGCTCACCTGGCATGTTACAGCCAATGTATGACAGATCTGGGTCTTCCCTGTTCGGAATTCTCCAAACATCTCTGTGATGGATCCAGTTTCAATTCCTCCTAACAGAGCAATAGAAACACCTCTTAGCACAATACAAATGTTTAGAAACAATAATCATAGAAACGTTCTTGGAGCTCATCAGAAAGATATTTACAGGATGATACAGAGGTGCAGAGGGGAGGGCTAACACTTAAATTTAAGTGTGACTCCTAAACTCAGGATATTTTGTACCCTATAAAAAGATAACTTGAATGCTTAAATATTTGGGGAAGCAATAAGAATCACATCTAACTTAGGACAGCAATGCTTTTAAAAGTTCAAAAACTAGTTTTCTGCCCTGGCTGGGTAGCTCAGTTGGTCAGAGCATCATCCTAATACACCAAGGTTGCCGATTAGATCCCTGGTCAGGGCACATACAAGAATCAATCAATTAATACATAAGTAAGTGGAACAACAAAAAGAAAAAAGGGAAAAAAATAATAAAAAACAAAAATAAAAGTGGAACAACAAATCGATGTTCTTTCTCCCTCACTCTCTAAAATTTAAAAATAAAAGCATAAACGAAACTACAGCTTTCCATAAAATAATAAAGATTTAGTGTAAACTAGAGTGCAGTATTCAAACATGGAGTGGTTATTTAAAAAAAATATGTTTTTATTGATTCAGAGAGGAAGGGAGAGGGAGAGAGAGGTAGAAACATCAATGATGACAGAATCATTGATTGGCTGCCTTCTACGCATCCCTTATTGGGGAACTGAGCCCGCAACCTGGGCATGTGCCCTTGACCGGAATCAAACCCAGGACCCTTCAGTCCGCAGGCCAGTGCTCTATCCACTGAGCAAAACCAGCCAGGAGTAAATATGGAGTGTTTTAATCAGCCATCAGATTCTCAAACTTGTGTGTATTAAAGTAGAAGATTAAAATGATTGCTTTAGGCAGAGGGAGCTGACTCTCTGAATGCAATATTAAATGGAGATTAAATTATTTAATTGGCAGATCACGTTAGCATTTTACAAGTCAGGTCCCACCCTGCAGCAGTCTTACTTCATCAATGTGGATACTTTTCTTATCTCTTAATCAGATCTAACACATTAGTCCTACCCATATACTTTAGTTTTGTTCTATGACCTGGATCCTTTGCTAACTGCAGTTCACAAAATAGGACAAGGAATTACTACACCTTGAAGTAGTTTGTCGAGTTCTTTAGAGCCAGTAGTAATTTGTATGATCTCTGATCGCCTTTGGTGGAACTCAGTTGCAGTGGTAAAACCCATTGGAACTAATTTAGCTGCCTCCGTCTGGGAAAAACAAGCAATGTCAAATCAACAAAAATAGCTTACCAAAACAAGAACCAGGCATAAAATAGACAACATCTAGCAAATTCCCATTATGATTTCTATTTAAGAAGTCATCAAAATACTAGTAGTTCTAGGATTATTTTATCTCTCTGGCAACTAAAGGATAAGCTAATTTAGAGACTCCATGAAGATTAATGTTTAAATTGCCAATTCAAGCAATACATTCATGTACTTAAAAAACTATTACAGACCCACACATATATGCTTCAGGTGATTTATGACAAATGTGACAATACAGTATAAGGTCCAAAACAGATTTAAACCTTAATTTTCTGTACCATCAACCACAGATTACACAACTTTCTATCTACTTTGTTAAATGAGGACATTTGTCCTTTGATCTCTTCTCCTTCCATGTCTACTTCCCCACCTCTGTCAGCTATTCCTTTTCTTTCACCTTTTATTTTTTTGCGACCCATTTTATATCCTATGTTGTAGTTACTTATACATCTTCAATAATCAGTCAATCAGTTGATTTCAAAATTTAAAAATAAATGCATTCACAAACATGTGAGAATAAAATATCACAATCCTAAATAACCAATGAATCCAAGAAATCTCTAGGGAAAATACTCTGAGATGACTAAAAATAAAGACACAAACATCAAATCTTATGGGATACAGCAAAAGCAGTGTGTAAAGGGAAATCTGTGGCTATAAACACCTATATTAGAAACCCCCCCCCCTTTTTTAAATCCTCACCTGAGGATATTTTTTCCATTTCTTTTTAGAGAGTCGAAGGGAGGGAGGGAGGAAGAGGGGAGAGAGAGAGAAACATGGATGTGAAAGAGACACATAGAATGATTTCCTTGATTGCCTCCTGCATGTGCCAGGACCAGCCCCAGGTGCTTGCCCTTGACCTAGAACTGAGCCCGAGACCCTTTGGTGCATGGGCAAACGCTCTAACACCGAACACACTGGCCAGGGCTAGGAGAATCTTAAATTGCCTAAATGTCCATCTTAAGATACTGGAAAAAGAAGAAACCAAATAAGCAGAAAGAAAGAAATAAGATGAAAGCACTAATTAATAAGATAGGGGACAGAAATATAATGGGAAAAAATTCACTACAATGTTTATATTAGTTTTGTACACATAATTCATTGCAGAACCAAATAGTGTGATAGAAATGCAATTTTTTGTTACATTATGCCTCTCAAAAATTTCTACTGTCAAATTCAAATGAATTCTTTTTTTATACTACAACAGTTTCAAAATAATGCTCCATTTTACCCTGCTTTTATATCTGAGCCACATCTTTGTCTAGTATTCTCTAACATCATTCCTCAAATTTTCCAACAGCTCGATCTCACTATGTATTCACACTTAACCCCTTCCCCCCCTCTGAGATCTTCTTTCCTTCTCCAATTCACTTTCCGCTCTCCAGGTCAGCTCCCATCCTGGGCCTCCTTCCCTGAGTACTTGAGTTGGAGCCACTCTAACCTAGATCCCGTGTTTTTCCATTTAAAATCTGGTAAAGTATATCCTCAAGTAACTTCCTCAGAAAAAATGGATGAGAAAAAATGTTCTGAATTCTTACATTTCTGAAACTGTTTTAATCTGCACTAATATTGGATTAATAATGTTAATAATGTTAAGATTATTCTCCCTCAGAGCTCTACCTGCTTCTCTCACCCGGATTTCTGATGATCATTCCTTTAGATGTCACTTACTTTTTTCTCTCTGAAATCTTTCAGAACCTTCTCTTTATGAATGTTATACTGAAATTTCACACAGATCTGTCTAGGTGTTCGTTTTTGATAGTCTATGGGGTATTACTATATAAGACTTCTGCTTCTCTTTAACTCTGTCAATTTCTCTGGTATTATTTCTCTGAGAATTTCTTCCCTTTTTCCTGTAACTTCTACTAATCTTCAGGATGAATGAAGATTTAGTAGATTTAGGAAATAAAAATATCAAAGAAAGGGGGGAAGAAGCTTATATACCAATATTGAAATCTACTTAATGTATACTAAAATATTTAGGGAGAAATGTATTAATACCTGCAACTTTTTTTGAAAAGCATAAAAAAATCCAAGATGGATTAACTGCTGGATAGAAAGATAAACAAGTGATAAAGCAAGAATATTAAAACTAGTGGCCTGGTGCACAAATATGTGCACAATGAAAGAACATTAATTAGAATAAATATTTTAATAGCGCTATTCGCCCTTTCTCTATAATAGAAGTGTCAACCAAGTTCATGATCGACAATGACAGATGGAAACACATGGGTGTGATTGGTGCCAGAGAGCTTTATATGTATTGCGCATGTGTGAGTCAACTTAGCCTTTTGTATATATAGAATAAACTTGCTTAATTAGACCTACGTTCTGATTTAGCTAAACTTTTCCCAGCCCAGTGAAGCACCCCAACTTCTCTTTCAGGTAACTGTCAGCAACACAGCAGTAAATATCAACACAAAGCAGATTATTATTGTAGGTCATGCAGGGAGAACAAAGGATAAAATATTTAACTGCAGCAGTGTTTGACTATATTCTGTGCAGTGAGAAAACATGAAGTCATTTTCAAGTTCCACCATTTCTTACTTCTTTTCAGTTGGGTCAAGTTTCTAAGCTTTCTAAATCTCCATTTCCTGGCTAATGAAAATAGGATTCTAGCTAGTCTCCTATCTACTCACTTCAGGACTTCTGTGAGGATCAAATGAGATGAGGCACAGGAAAACACTTCACAGACATTTGATTAAAGTGTAAATGTTTCCACCGGGGTACAAAGCAAGTCATGACCCTGGGGTGCAGAAACTCCGAGGAGGCCAGTCGCTAAGGAGAGGAAGCTGGGCATTGCTACGTGGCGTCATTACCAGGCCCCACAGCGCCTGTCTCCGGGCTGGCCACGGGGTCACAGCAGCCACGGCTGTGATGTGATGGGCTGTCGCTGCTGATGTCTTCTTCCCCACCTCTGCCAGCTATTCCTTTTCTTTCACCTTTTACTTCCCCGTGTCCCACTTGGGAGAAGCGGAGTATTGCTTTGTCCATCAGGTCCGTGCTGCCAGTTTCTCTGTAAATGTCAAGTGTGCACCAGGGCAGCTCCTTCATTGAGGGTCTTCCCCTTGGTGGTCAGTGCACATTATAGCGACCAGTTGGATAGTGAGAAGGACATTTAGCATATTAGCCTTTATATATATGTATAGACTAGAGAACCAGTATACAAAATTCATGCACAGCAGGGGGAGAAGTCCCTCAGCCTGGCCTGTACCCTCTCCAATCCGGGACCCCTCAGGGAATGTCCAATTGCCAGTTTAGGCCCCTGTGTGATGAGGCCTAAACCGACAGTCGGACATCCCTCTCACAATCTGGGACCATTGGCTCCTAACCACTTGACTGCCTACCGGCTTGATTGCTGATGACCCCCAACTGCCCTCCCCGGCTGGCTTCATGGCCCCCAACTGCCCTCCCCTGCTGGCCTGATCGCCCTAACCACCTCTGCCTTGGCCCCCACCACTGTGGCTCTGTCCAGAAGGAAGTCGGATGGTAGGAGCATGTCCAGTCTCCCAGTCTAATTAGCATATTACCCTTTTTATTAGTATAGATGTTAATGTTATAGTCCAGGTGGTGGGTATATGACTGTCCACTATATAATTCTTTCAGCTTTGCAATAAGTTAAAAAATTTTAATAAAATGTTGAGAAAACTCAGGAGATGTTTTACCTTCTTTTCATTTTATTTATTTATTTTTAATATATTTTATTGATTTTTTTACAGAGAGGAAGAGAGAGGGATAGAGAGTTAGAACATCAATGAGAGAGAATCATCGATCAGCTGCCTCTTGCACACCCCCCACTGGGGATGTGCCCGCAACCAAGGTAGATGCCCTTGACCAGAATCGAACCTGGGGCCCCTGAGTCCACAGACCGATGCTCTATCCACTGATCCAAACCGGTTTTGGCAGGAAAATATTTTTTAAAAATATCTGCTGAATCGATCAGTGCCATGGTAGTATACCAAGCAAGAAAGAATAGTTCAACAAAAGCCAATGACAATTTCCTTTTACTACCCTTCCCTCAACCCCCTTCCCTCTGGTAACCACCATTCTGTTGTCTGTGTCTATGAGTTTCAGTTTTATACCCCACATGAATGAAATCATATGGTTCTTTGCTTTTTCTGGTTGACTTCTTTTTGCTAAGCATAATATTCTCAAGGTCACAGATCATATATCACAGAAATGTATACTTGGACCCATATAATCTTATTAACTAGAGGCCCAGTGCATGGATTTGTGCGGGTTGGCCAAAACCAGCTCTCCAACATCCCCCAAGGGGTCCCTGATTGTGAGGGCAGTTCTTGGGTGACACACCCCAGGATCAGGCTCCCTCCTCTGGGGTGCATCACCCAAGAACCACAGCTGCCAAGTCACCGCAGTTCAGCAGCTCCTGCATTGAGTGTCTGCCCCCTGGCTGTCAGTGCACATTATAGCTACTGATTGTAGCATCTGGTCCCTGGTGCTCATTGCTCGTCATAGCTATAGTTGGATGGTCAAACGGTTGCTTAGGCTTTTTATATCTAGACTAGAGGCCTGTTGCACGAAATTCATGCAAGGAAGGGAGAGGTCCCCCAGCCGGGCCTGCACCCTCTCCAATTCAGGACCCCTCGGGGGATGCCCAAGTGCCTCTCGCAATCCAGGACCGCTGGCTCCTAACCACGTGCCTACCTGCCTGATAGCCCCTATCTGCTCCCATACCAGCCTGATTGCCCTAACTGCTCCCCTGCTGGCCTGACTGCCCCTAACCGCCTCTGCCTCACCACACACCCAGGACCCA
Organism: Pipistrellus hanaki; assembly: GCF_964339955.1. Classification (NCBI taxonomy): domain Eukaryota; kingdom Metazoa; phylum Chordata; class Mammalia; order Chiroptera; family Vespertilionidae; genus Pipistrellus; species Pipistrellus hanaki. The sequence continues at coordinate 62,482,018 of NC_140503.1, forward strand.
GGATTTTTTCCTCCAGCCAGTCGCAGGCACCTGGGATCCGGACTTCCCTCCCTCTGGCTGGCTACAGGCACCCAGGACCCAGGCTGGCTTTTCCCAGGCCGGCCACAGACACAGAAGACCATGGGTGGGTGGCTTCGCCCGGGCCGCAGCCACAAGTGCCCAGGACTGCAGGGCGGGCGGCTTGTCCCTCTCCTGGGCTGCAGGCGCAGTCGTTGGTACCTGGGACCATGGCGGGGGGGGGAGGGGTTGTCCTTCTCCCGGGCCGTAGGCCCAGCTGCTGGTGCCCAGACCACGGGGCGTGTAGCTTGTGCCTCTCCCAGGCTGCAGGTGCAGCCGCTGGCGCCTGGGACCACAGAGCAGGAGGCTTGTTCCTTTCCCCAGCCACAGCCTGGTTGGGCCCCATTCCTCTCTCCCAAGTGTTGAGTGCCTGAGCCATTAAGGTGTGAGGGCGTGACAACTATTTGCATATTAGCTCTTTATTATATAGGATGTCACACCAATAAATTTAATAATAATAAAAATGAATAAATAATTCTGGATAGTTTCCTTTCTCCACTGTGACAATGGATATTCTTGCTGAAAATCTCAATTCCAAAGATTGGGGGGAATGGAAGGGAATAGCCACAGTACTGAAAAAAAAATGTTCTTTAGCCTTTTTAAAGTAAATAGTATAATTTTTAGTCACCAGAAATTCAGAATATAAAATGTCTGAGATCAAAAGAACAAAAATGTAAAAAGACTTATCTATTATCATGTTGCACATATCATTTCACTTATTACAGGTGCGTATGTTTACACCAAAACATTGATTTCATTTCTGAAAGTACAGTCTGACAAGGCATAAATAAAGATCCTGCCAGGATGTGTCCAGTCACAAACACCGATGTTCAAAAAGAAACAACAGGGACACCTACTGGCTCATTCAATATCACAATCTTTCAATAAGGTATTGGGGACTCAGAACTCTTATTTCCAATTAAGTCACCACTTCAAACATTTATTTATTTGGATAATCCAATAAATGACAGCATCTTTCCTCTTAAATTAAGAATTCCTTATGATTTTTGAGTCCTGACTAAATTTATATTACAGAGTAATAAATACATGGAGGACTAGCCCTGCCAATGCTTAAAAATTCAAAGCTCTTAGTATAATAACCAATAAAACAATTACTGTGTTGTATATATATTTTATGTGTAAGATATTAAATAAGTATACATAAATCTCAAATACTGCCAATTTGAGTAAGTCACATAGCAGAACTACATGTATTGAAACTACCCAAGAACAAAGGATACATTCTTTTGGAAGATTCTCTAGTTTTTCAAGATTACTTTTCAGAGAAAAATTGTGTAAAACTATGTGTTATGTAGATAACCAGAAGCAAAACAAGTAATGCAGGTTCTGCCTATCTTTCTCATTGCTGTTATGAAGATCAAGGGATAATATATATAAAAGAGATGAGATTTCAAAGTTAAAGTGCTTTATAAGGGATTAAGTTACTACCTCACTTCAAGTAAGCCAGTAAAATCACTTTTATGTCATTTATTAAGACATAAAAAAAAAAACTAAGCACATGATTTGAAATCACACCCTCTTGTCATTATTAAAGAATCTTCCTATGATTAGCTAACAGATTATATACACTGAGAGCCTAATTAATATGACTTTAATATTCAAGCAATTCAAACAGCTTCTCTATTTGAAAGTAAAACATGTTTATTATAGAAAACATGTTGTCTGTGTCTATAAGTCTCAGAAAATTGAGACAAAAATAAAAATTGCTTATGTCCTTACCATCAGAAGTTAAATTAATATTTTAGTGTATTTATCCCTAGTGTATGTGCTATACATATATAAGTACACATTTTAAAAAGAAAAAAATCAAGCATATATATATATGTGTGTGTATGCATATAAATATATATATATATATATATATATATATATATATATATATATATATGCGCGCACACACGTTTTGTTAACATTTTTTGAATCAGGAACGTTATCCTGTCAATGAATATTCTTTGAAACTGTTTTAAATGGCTGCATTCTGAAGAATATTTCTAAGGCATGAGATCAAATATCTAGAAAGATAAGGTAAATACCACTCACTCACTGTTAGTAGTCAACTTGGCAGTATTTATGCATTACCCATGATACTGCAATTCCTTAGAGAAAATCCCAGTCTATGCAAGAAGGCACATACAGACATAACCGGGAATGCAGTCACCCCTGGAAAGGGGAACAAGATGGCACACCAAGGGATGAAGCAGCAAGACTACCACCTTTCACTGTATACCCTTTGGTATTCCTCCCTTTAATGCCTCCGAGGGCACGGAAGCAGTACTTACCAGAATTTTATCAGCTTTGGCTTCACTGATCCCCTTAATATTTATTAGCTCCTTTTTTGGTGCGTAGGCAACAGCCTCCACAGTATGGAATCCAGCTTCTTCCAATTTCTTCACATCATTGGCATTTATGCCACATTGCTACAAGAAGAAAACCAGGGATTAATTTAAACTTCAGTTTTCTCGTCTGTCTAATCTGGATAATTTGTCCTACCTACTCACAGGGTTGTTTAGAATACAAAAGCTTTAAAAAGTGTGCCCTAAATATAAGGTATTTAATTACCAAAACTAGGAATTTTAAACTAGAACTATCCCACATACATTAAGTGGATTAAATTAGTAACTTCCAACTACTGGAAACAAATCTGTAACTCTCAACCTTTTATAACTGGGACTTTAAATGAACTTTGAGAACCTGGGTCCTAAAAAGGGCCACTTTAAGCCAGTATCTCCCAATGTTTTTTACATCAAGCACACATAAAAAATTATATTTTTTTTACACCAAACTGGGGTTAGTAGATGAGGCTGCCCCAGAGCTGAGGGGAGCACTATCTTTTTGTAGTAAAAACGACTTTTTGTAATACAATGACTAGAAAGCTCTACTCTAACCATTGACACTGAGAAGGGGGAAAATTGCTTTTGGTCACAGACTTGTATATCACTTCTTTCTCCCAAAGACAGCTTTGATTTCATTAGCCACTGAAAGCGTGACTTCTGGGAGAGTGTGAGTTAGTGGAGGTATGTGACTGTATTAGGGAATCAGGGAAGATCTGGGAGAGGAGACAATAATACTTGCCCATAGAAACCATGTCTGCTATTAGTATTTAGGCGATAAGCAATGCACATGTGTGCTTGTACCATCACAAACCTATTTGTAACTTCTGAGTCTTGAAGCTTAGCCGGGGATGGAAAGAACATGCACAAAGAGACAGAAAAATGAAGGCTTTCTCTAATTTTCCTTCTACTTCAGCCTATGTATCAGCATTCACACTGGGGTCTTCGTACAATGAGCAGAAACCTGCAAGGCCCTGGCTTTGGTGCTTGATGTTCTTATGCAGATTCCTGAATTAGAGCTGGACTCTTATACCTTAACTAGAGGCCCAGTGCATAAATTCGTGCACCAGTGGGGTCCCTCAATCTGGCCCATGGGATGGTGCTGAAACTGGCTCTCCGACATCCCCTGAGGGGCACCAGATTGCAAGAGTGCGAAGGCCAGGCCGAGAAACCCCACCAGTGCACGATCAGGGCTGGGGAGGAACGCAGGAAGTGGCCAGCCGGGAGGGACTACGGAGGGCTCCAGGATGTGTCCAGTCCATCTTGCTCAGTACCTATTGGCCAGACCCCAGCAGCAAGCTAACCTACCAGAGCATCTGCCCCTGGTGGTCAGTGCAAGTCATAGCAACTGGTCAACCAGACAACTGTGTGCTTCCTGGTGGTCAGTGCACACCACAGCCAGAGGTTGAGGGGCCTTAGCATATTATTATTTGATTGGTTGACTGGCTGACCAGACTTAGCAATATTAGGCTTTTATTATATAGGATAACTACATGACCTTCTCCTTGACCATGACAGCTGTCTTGTTAGTAACTTCAGCACATATCTGGGTCTTTCCTGTCTGCACAACCAGTCAGGCCACTGTAATTTCCTGGACAGTTTAATACAACTATTGTTTAATACTTAGTACAAACAGCAGACTCTACCATGGGACGCTAGGGCTTCTTCATTTCTGACAATCCAGCTCTGGGAAAGAAAAGTGACAAAGTGCAGGAGAATTCTTGACAAAAGAGATCTGCTCTGTTATATTTTGCAACTATCTTAAGCCTTTCCACAGGATCTTTGACAACCCTTCTGAAAACTAATTTGGGTACTGATCATAGGTAGCAAAGCAATCTATGTATATAAAAGCCTAAGTGACTGTTATGACGACTAGAATGACCAGTCGCTACAATGCACACTGACCACTAGGGGGCAGACGCTCAATGCAGGTGCTGCCATTGAGCCAACCTCCTGCACTACCTCCCCCTGGCTGGCAGGCCCTGGCTGGGACAGGGAACTAGGGGGTGGGTGGCAGCAGATGCAACCCCTTTCCCAGGAGGGCCAAGGATTGAGGGTACCTCCTGTGCCCCGTCTCTCCCCAGCTGCCAACAGGCCCCAATCGGCCAGCTGCCCGCCTGCCATACAGCAGCAAGGGAGGGAAGGAAAAAGGGTGAGGGGAACCGTATGGTGGCGTAGGGATCCCACCCATGCACAAATTTTGTGCACCGGGCCTCTAATGGTTTATATAAAGGCTGTGATTTTTCCCAATCAGTAGAAGAATCTCGACCAGCTTTAAAATTTCCAAGTTAGCAACTAAACACATTACCTCTAATCGTGAAATAGGTTGTGGGCCAAAGCTCTCTTCTTCCACTGAAGTATCTGCACTTGCTTCAAGCTGCATCTGCATAGCCATTACTCAGTGTTCAATACTGAAAAATACAGATGGCCATCAAAGAGAACACTGGAAAAAGTAGACCTGCACACTTACATTTGCAATAAATCTCTTAAGAATTACCGTATTTTTCGGACCATAAGACGCACTTTCCCCCCCCAGAAGTGGGGGGGAAAAGTCCCTGCGTCTTATGGTCCAAATATAGCCTACACATATACTGTAAAAAAAAAGTTTTTTTACTTGCCCGGCTCTGTGTGGTCTCTGTGTGCTTGCCCGGCTCTAAAATGGTTCTAAATGCTGCTGTTTACTTTACAGGGTTGATTACATGTGTTTATGACTGTGATGTTGGGTTTTAATGCACATAAAATATTTTAGGACACTATTTGTTTCAGAATCTTTTTTTCTTCATTTCCCTTCTCTAAAAACTGGTGCGTCTTATGGTCCGGTGTGTCTTATGGTCCGAAAAATACGGTACCTCCTGGACGTTTGGTGTAATCACTGACCTACCTATATCAAGAAAAAGAACAAATCTCTTACCAGCTTTCCCTTCCACCTAGCTAGTTGTATCAGGAAAACTAGGAAGAGCCAGGACTAGTCTGTTTCTTAAAAATGCAAAGCTTAACTAGATCAACTACATCTCCATTCCCCCCTTCATATTCCCTGAGGGTAGGGCCAAGCCTTTTTTATTCGTATATACTTCATGATACATTATAAATGTTAGGTGTTTGGTAAATGAATGCACTTTCCAAGACTCTACTTCAAACATGTCAAACTCTCAGCCTGCAGGCCACATGCAGCCAACAATGAATATTTTTGCGGCCCAGCCAATATAACGGTATGTAAGAAATATTTTAATAAAAATTTTGTAACTTAATTTTTACAATATCCTGTTATACATAATTATTAATAAAGAACTACAACGTTCGCTAATGACTGATTACTATAATCATGTTGCATTCATTTCCCTTACATGCCTTACAATCAATCGTAGGTGCACCATTTCTCTCCACTAATACTAGCAGCCAATAACCATGTCATTAGTCTTGAACTGACTTGTTTGATGTGTGCAACAGAAAATATCCTGCTTTCAGGGAACAAGAAAAATAGGTTTATTTGTGTTACACTTATTAATTTTTGCAGTTATTCAGTGTCTGATAAGTTAATGTCCAAGAAAAAATATTAATTTTTAGTAAAATGTTCTATTATTTTATGTTAATGATTACTCATTTATGTCAGCCCTTTGTATTCAGCATGTCTCTATCGAAATAAGCCTACGTTTCTATGAAAATTGAAGCTTTTGTTTTTTTGTGGCCCACATGAACTTAAACCTTGTTTATTTGGCCCATGTTGGTCTTTGAGTTTAACATGCTTGCTGTACTTAAAATGGAAAAAAAAAAATTTTTTTTTTTTTTAATGAAAGGTTAAATTGCTTCAGTTCCATTGTTCCCTTCCAGCAAGAAGGAGGTGGAGGTGGTGGGACAGGAGTGAATAAATGTACAGAACCAGTGCCTCTAGTCTCCATTCCTGGTAAACAGTGGACTGTTAGCCTGGGCAAGGATCATAGCTTGTAGTTACACATTATGCTTCTAACAGGAGTGTATGACATTTATAATAAGTTCAACATTTTAATCAATTCCATACTTCAAGGTATGTGCAATGAATAAATAACATGCAAGTATCCTGCTCAGCTTGAAATCTTCCATTTAAGTGTAAGGGCTATACCTAAAGTGTGATTATTATAATAGAGTTAAGATTGCTCAGGTTGAAAAGAAGAACTGAGAACAAAAAGTTTTTTTAAATTATCTTCAAGAGATTTTATTAGTAAAAGTGAAGAATTCTTCATGACTATAAGAATAAATGGCCTTAAATCAAACCAAAACAATCAGGACAATTTAACAATCAGGATAAACCTAATTCAAAAGATAACAAATATGAAGTTTCCATTCTTAGAGACTTGACAGATGACCATTTGTTTTTGATTGGTTCAAGTAAACGCTTCTTAGGTGGCAGTTTTAGCATAATTCAAATATCAAAATCACCTGAATGCGATTTAAATCTCTTCCTTAATAATTTATGAAAAAGATGGCACTGCAAGTAACTAGGAAAGGATTGTCTTTTCAATAAATAGTGCTGAGTTAACTGGATAGCCTTATCCAGTAAGAAAAACAACAGGAAAAAAAATGTTTCCAATTTAGAGATTATAGATCTAAATGTAAGAGGTAAAACAAAGCTTTTAGAATATCGGTGAAAATCTTCATGACTTTGGGATAGAGAAGACTTATTGAATGGTATACATAAAGCAATAAGCTAAAAGGAAAATGTTGAAAAACTGGACTATATTCAAACTTAAAACCCATTAAAAGAGACCATTAGGAGAATGAAAAGTAAAACTACAGCGAAGGGAAGAAATATTTACCACATGCACAACTAAGGGTTGATAACAAAACTATATAGGAAAAAACTCCTCCAAATCAGCACGGAAGGCAATTCAAAAGAAAAATAGGCAAGAAATTTGAACAAGCACTTCACACTAAAAGATATCAAAATGTCTAATAAATATATAAACATAAGTCCAGCCTCATTAATAGTCAGGATAGTTAAAATGAGATATTACTATATGCCCACCAGAGTAGCTAAAATTAAAAATATTGACAATATCGTGTTGGCAAGCATGTGGAACAACTAAACACTCACTCACTGCTGTACTGTTTCTAGTATAAAATGGTACAACTTTGGAAAACACATTAAATGTGAAAGCTGAAACAGACAAATGCTATGACCCAGGAATTTCACTACTTTATATTATTAACCTACTGAAAAGCATACACGTGTACACCAAGAGGTATACAGGAATGCTTTCAGCAGCCTTTCTCATACAAGTCAAAAAACAGAAACAATCCAAACGTCCATCATGAGTACAATACCATATAGCAACAATAAAGAACTACTGCTATATGCAAAGACATGTGTGAACCTAAAGTCAGACATTAAAACATATATTACTTAAAGAATCTTGCTTCCCAGCATCTGTCGACAGTTTGGGACAAAGAAACTCATCAATTAACACACACACGCTTATATAAAATTCAGAAACAGGCAAAATTAGTCTGTGTCTTAGAAATTAATGGTGGTTGCCTTTGGAGAGAAGAGGGGAGAGAATTAGACGAGAGGCACAGGGAGGTTTCCGAGGTGCGGACAGCATTCTATTTTTTTTACTTGAGTGGTGATTATAGTGATTATCAGGTCCAGAGGGAGAGAGGGAGGGAAATACCTACTGATTTGTGGTTCGACTTGCTTCTATGCGCCCAGACCTGAATCAACCCCATAACCTGTATCTGGACGTCGCTCTAACCAACAGGACGATCCGGCCAGGGCTACACTTACTTCACTTTAGAAGTTTAAAACACACACACAGATCATTCCCTACGCATCCCGTGAACGGTCTTCCGATTAGAAATGAAAGTATCTTTTTGACAACTGGAGTAAGCAAAGCACGGTATAACGGCCAGAGGGCTGCCAGAAGTCCGGAAGCCCCGGCTCTAACAGGAAGCAGCTGTGACTGGGTCTGTGCCCTCGGCTCCCCGCCGGGGAACGGGCGCTGGCCATGGAGGCCTCAGGCAGGCTCCGCCCAGCTCCACAGACCCGTCCGCTGCTTCCGCCGCAGCGAGCTCCGCGAGTCGGTCTGCCCGGGCATGTCCGCCTCACTTTGGGCGGAGAGCCCGAAGCCGGTGGGGAGCCGGGTCCCAGCCTGGCTATGGCGGGGAAGAAGCTGGCGCAGGAAAGGGCGCCCGTCCACACCCGACACTCACCGGGGCTGCAGCGCTCCGACCTCCGGCCTCCGGCCGCTGCCCGGCCGCGCCGCCCCGGGACGGACTCCAGACGCCCTCGCTGGGCCTCACTTCTCTCCTCCTCCGCTCCGTCCGACCTCCTGCACACAACTCCAACGAGTTTCAGCTCTCACCCACGCGCCCGGGACCCCCTGCTCCCCTCAGGCCTCAGGCGCCAGTCCCGGTGCGCGCTTGCCCCGGCGGTTTCGTAAATCCCGCCAAACCCTCCGGACAGGGTCACGCCCGCGTCAACGTCACGTCTCCCCGCCTCCTCTGTCCGCCTTCCAGCCTGGACCGCCGCTGCTCGCGAGCTCGTGACGAGGCCGCGGAACTTGGCCTTGCTTAATGCTATGTATTGCCCTCTTCCTTTTATCCTTTAAAACGAACTCAAAACTTGGGAGTTGCCGCCTTCTCATTATCAGATTGAGGATTACAACTCTCAAGAGGAATGGGGTCAGCTAGAAACTACATCTCCCAGTATGCACCGCCCGCGGTCTGGGCGGAAGCGTATCCTCCGCCTCTTCTGGAAATAGCCTGGCCCCTTAGAGCAACTTCCTAAGAATCTAAACGTGAGGTGTTGGTGCTTTAGGTAGTAGCGCTGGGCCTCTCTGACTCAAATTCCGGGAGCCAGGCGTTTTCCAGGTCTCTGGAGGTGGGGGAGCTGAGGAAGGCAGAGTAGGTGGAGAAACCTGGAAATCGAGCACGGGGAGGGGATAAAAAAAAAAAAAAAAAAAAAAAAAAAAGCTATGCTGAAGATTTGCAGGACTGCAGAGGAAGAAAGGAAGGGAGGCATTGATCTTGAAGGTAAACCTTATGTTTTACTGGAAAGTTTAATCTATTATTAAGATTTTAAAGTGTGAATAGGGGTTCCCCGGCTAAGAAGCAGCGCTGGAAGACAAGCAAATAAGAGCATTATGGACGTGGAAATTTCACATGGTCAAGGAACAATATTGTCTGATGAAAGGAACATGTCATAAGAGGTTCTGAGACTGGAGAGTTACATTTCATTTAGTTCAGGCTATGAAGAGGCTTAAGAGCATGTATAGTCTTCAGTTTTTATCTAGGTAATGAGGAAATCACTGAAATTATTTTAAGCAGACGAGTCATATGGTTAGATCTGTTTCCCCACCACTACATTTATGAAGTGGTTTAAAAGTTCATAAAACTTTCACTTAATCCTCACACCATTATCTTGTGTCATTGCAGGATAAATTTCAGGAGAGAGAGTCAAGAGCAAAAGCTGTTAGGAAGCTCTTGGAGTATTTCAGGCAAGAGATGAAGGCTTGTGTTAGAGCAATGACAACAGATTCAGGAAGCTTTCTGAAGTACAACCAACCTAACTTAGTAATTATAGATAGTACCTGGGGTGATAATGAGCTGCCTTCCATACCAAAGACACCCATATTTACCTCCCATTCTTCACATATATTCCTCAGAGCATCTGCAAATCCATATCCCTCCTCTCCTCCCCCCCATACCCCTGCTGAGTGAAGTCACATTTCTTTGACCTTTACTTAAATTTCTGTGGCTTTGTGGATGTTAAATGAGAGAAATCTCATCTGCAGAAAGATTAAGAAATTGAGAGATTGCCCTGGCCTGATAGCATTACTTAATACCTCAAGGTTGAGATTTCCATCCAAGGTCAGGACACATACAAGAGTCAACCAATGAATAAATGAATGAGTGGAGCAACAAATAGATGTTTCTCTCTCTCTCTCAAACAATCACTTAAAAAAGGAAAATGAGCCCTAACTGGTTTGACTCAGTGGATAGAGCTTCAGCCTGCGGGACTCAAGGGTCCTGGGTTCAATTCCAGTCAAAGACATATACATACCTAGTGGGGAGTGTGCAGGAGGCAGCTGATTGATGTTTCGCATGGATGTTTCTAACTCTCTATCCCTCTCCCTTGCTCTCTGTAAAAAAATCAATAATATATATATATATATATATATATATATATATATATATATATTAAAAAAGGAAACTGAGAGACTTAGCAAGTGGGAAAGAGTCTGAGACAAACAGTTTTGAATTCTAACTGCTTTCTAGATCTCTTCCAATTTATTATGAACCCAAAAGCACTAACTGCTCTTCAGGTCAATATGGCCCTACACTCCAATAAATCTCCCTTTTTCCCCCCTGCTTAAACCAATTTGAACAGTTTTCTCTTCCCTTCCTCCAGACAACCCACTAAGAACTAGAGAATAAGACAAACTAGATTTCTCACTAGTGGTTAAATTAGTAATTCATGAATAGCTATACTAACAATAGAGGAATATGCAAATTTTCTGGGCCACCATCACAGTAACAGTAACAACCAAACAGCAGACTGTGTGGGGCAACCAGGCCAGCAGGGAGGTTAGTGAGGGGCAACCAAACGACCAAACAGCAGACTGCATGGGGTGACCAGGCCAGTGTGGAGGGGGGGGGGGGGCAATTGGGGGCAACCAAGCCAGCAGGGGGGGCAGTTGGGAGCAACCAGGCTGCCGGGTAGACAGGTGCAGCCAGGTTGGCGGCGGCGGCGGGGGGAGGTTGTAGTTAGGTGTGATCAGGAGGGCAAGCAGAGGTGGTTCAGTTAGGGGTGATCAGGTTGACAAGCAGGTGAGCAGTTAGGAGCCAGCAGTCCTGGATTGTGAGAGGGATATCTGACTGCTGGTTTAGGCCTGATCTCAGGAACATCCCCCAAGGGGTCCCGGATTGCAGAGGGTGCAGGCTGGGCTGAGGAGAACCCCAGCCCCCATGCACGAATTTTGTGCACTGGGTTTCTAGTATTCATATAAATGTATAATTGAAACATTTTTTGATATATCCTTAATTATAACCTAAATGACCTGCCTGAAATCTCAGGGAGGCAACCTCTGATAAGACCAAAACTCAAGTAGCAGAAGCCTAATTTTTTTGTCTGAAGAAAAATAATCTCATCAGCATAGTCAGTCAGGAACATTTAAAGAGAAATTCAGAAAGAGAAACCCAGTGTCCAAGTAATCTTTTTGAGTAGTGCAAGGATGATTCCATATTAGGAAGTCTTTTATTAATATTAACAGATCAAAGAGACAAAATAATATAGTTAATTTTGTCATTTTTAAAATCATTCAATAAAATTCAACATAAATTTCTGATGAAGAGGAAAAAGATAACTATGTTTCCTAAACATGATCAAGAATACAGGCACTCCATATAAGCTGCCATCATCTGCTTACTGGTAAAACATTAGAAACTCTTTCAGGAAAACCAGTAACAGCCAAAACTGGTATGGCTCAGTGGATAGAGCATCGGCCTGAGGACTGAAAGGTCTCAGGTTCGATTCTGGTCAAGGGCATGTACATTGGTTGCGGGCACATCCCCAGTAGGGGGTGTGCAGGAGGCAGCTGATCGATGTTTCTCTCTCATCGATGTTTCTAGCTCTCTATTCCTCCTCTTCTCTGTGAAAAAATCAATAAAATATATTTTAAAAAATCAATGGAAAAATATCCTTAAGTGAGGATTAACAAAGTTCTATGAGAAACCATGGATCTTACAATGGGGAAAATCTAAATATGACACAAACCCTTAAAGCTATAAAAGAAAATATTAATACATTTGACTATATATCTTTAAAATTCTTAATGACAAACCCCATCATAAGTAGAGTCAATAAAACAACAAACTGGGGCCGAAACTGGTTTGGCTCAGTGGTAGAGCGTCGGTCTGCAAACTGGAAGGTCCCAGGTTCGATTCCTGTCAAGGGCATGTACATTGGTTGCGGGCACATCCCCGGTAGGGGGTGCAAGAGGCAGCTGGTCGATGTTTCTCTCTCATCGATGTTTCTAGCTCTCTATCTCCCTCCCTTCCTCTCTGTAAAAAATCAATAAAATGTATTTTTTTTAAAACTGGGGGAAATGTGGCAACCTTTCTCATAAAAAGTTATTTCTTATATGAAAGGAAATCCTACAAATCTGTGAGAAAGATAAATCAGAAAAACGAGCAAAGATATGCTGCACCAGCACAGCTAAGGGTTCGGCGAGCCTGACCGGGGTGACGAAGGATGGAGAAATGATAGACAAAGAGAATAAGCTGGGTCTAGGTGGATCTTCTGTGCCTGGCTGAGGCCACAGAACAGATCCAGACTGCAAAGCTGGTGCTTTATTTATAATCAGGGACAAACAAGGTAATTTACAATGTTGTTCTAAGTTTCACTTGTTTTGGCAGCACTTGCTGCCCCTCCACAGCCCATTAGCTACCCAGGAAAGATCTAGGAAGCAGTTACAAGATCAAGCTTAATTATGCTTAGAGGACTGTGCCCTCCAAGCTGGGACTTGTTTGCGACTTTGCCAGCAGGTCAGTCTGAGGCTTAACCCTATAACCGCTTCCTACACAAAGGTTATCAACAGACAGTACACCAAGTATGTCAAACTCAAAGGCTAATATTGGCCAAATAAACAAGATTTAAGTTTATGTGGGCTACAAAAAAACAGAAGCTTCAATTTTCATAGAAACATATGTTTATTTCGTTAGAGAAATGCTGAATTCAAAGGACTGACATAAATGAGTAATCGTTAACATAATAGAACATTCTAATAAAAATTAATATTTTCTGCCGGCACCGGTTTGGCTCAGTGGATAGAGCGTTGGCCTGCAGACTGAAAGGTCCTGGGTTCAATTCCGGGTTTGGGCATGTACCTTAGATGCGGGCACATCTCCAGTATGGGGTGTGCAAGAGGCAGCTGGTCGATGATTCTCATCAACGTTTCTAACTCTCAATCCCTCTCTCTTCCTCTCTGTGAAAAATCAATAAAATATATTAAAAAAAAAATTAATATTTTCTGCCGGAACCGGATTGGCTCAGTGAATAGAGAGTCGACCTGGGAACTGAAGGGTCCCAGGTTCGATTCCGGTTGGGGGCAAGTACCTTGGTTGCGGGCACATCCCCAGTGAGAGGTGTGCAGGAGGCAGCTAATCGATGTTTCTCATCGATGTTTCTGACTCTTTATCCTTCTCTCTTCCTCTCTGTGAAAAATCAATAAAATATATTTTAAAATTTTTTTCTTGAACATTAACATACCAGACACTGAACTGCACAAATTAATAAGTGTAATGCAAATAAACCTATTTTTTTGTTCTCCGAAAGTGAAATATTTCCTGTTGCGCATACCAGTCAATCCAACACTAATAATGTGGCAATGGGCTGCTAATATTCACTGCTAGTATTAGTGAAGAGAAATGGTGCGCCTCCAGGTAAGGTGTGTAAGGGAAATGAATGCAACACGATTGTAGTAATCAGTCATTAGCGTACGTCGTAGTTTGTTATTAATAATATGCATAACAGCATATTGTAAAAATTGTTACAAAATTAAAAAAAAATATATTGATTTCAGAGAGGAAGGGAGAGAACTAGAGAGATAGAAACATCGATTGGCTGCCTCCTGCAGATCCCCCACTGGGGTGGATTGAGCCCACAACCTGGGCATGTGTCCTTGGTCAGAATCAAACCTGGGACCCTTTAGTCTGCAGGCCGATGCTCTATCCACTAAGCCAAACCAGCTAAGGCTACAACATTTTCATTAAAACGTTTCTTACATACTTATATTAGCTGGGCTACAAAAATATTTATTGTGGGCTGCGAGTTTGACATGCTTGCAGTACACAGAGGAGATAAAAATTGCTCTGATAAGGCCTTGGTTGGGTAACTCAGTTGTTTAGAGAATTGTCATGATGTGCTAATGTTGTGGGTTAGATTCCTAGTCAGGGCACATAGAAGCAACTAATGAATGCATAAATAAGTGAACTACCTAGCTGGTGTGGCAGTGGTTGAGCATCAACCTATGAAACAGGAGATCACGGTTCAATCTACAGTGAGGACACAGGCCTGGGTTGCTGGCTCGATTACCAGTGTGGAGCGTGCAGGAAGCAGCTAATCAATGATTCTACCTCATCATTGATATTTCTTTCTCTCCCTCCTTTCTTCTCTGAAATCAATAAAAATATATGTATTTAAAAAAGAAAATAAAAATGTTATTTTTAAAACATAAGTGGAACAACAAATTGATGTTTCTCCCTTCCTTTCTCTCTCTAAAATCAACTTTTAAAAATTTCTCTGATATATATATATGAAGAATCTCAACCTCACATGTAATAAGAGAAATGCAAATTAAAATCACACTGAAATACCATAAAAAAGTTTGGGGTCCTGGTCAGGTAGCTCAATTGGTTAGATATACCAAGTTTGTGATACACCAAGTTGCAGGTTCAATCTCCAGTCAGAGCACACACAAGAAGCAACCAAAGAATGCAGAACTAAGTGGAACAATAAATCGATACTTTTTTCTGTCTAGCTTCCTCTCCATTCCTTTCTCTCTCTAAAATCAATCAATAAAAAACTTTTTAAAAAGGCCGCCGGCACAGAACGTCTCCTCCACCAGCAGCCCCAGCCCGAAGCACAGTCTCAGGGGACCAGCCCCGTCCGGCCAGGAACAGAGGGAGCCCCCCCCCCCCCGCGGGAGCCTCGCTCCCTGCGCCGTCCCGCACGCAGGGAGGAGCGGTGCTGCCGTCCTCCCCGTGACACCCAAGCCATTCGCACGCGGTCGCATGCGTGAAGTCCCCGTGTGTGTGATTTAGTTTGGTTTGGAATCACCCAGCATGCACCGCGAGGGCACCGCCCCGGGCCACCTGCTGGCCGGCCGCAGCGTCCCCCAGGGCTTCCCCCCGGGAGTCCCCGCAGGGCGGTCCGAGCCTGAGCGGGGCCCGCACACCCGCCCCCAGCACACGGATGCACACCCGCCCCCAGCACACGGATGCACACCACCGCGCACACGGAGCCCTCGCTTAGGGACGGCCACGCCCCCCGGGCCGTCCCCCAGGGCACGGGCCCCCCGGGCCGTCCCCCCACAGGACTGAGTGGGCTTGTACGATCAACACGGGTCTATTTCTACGTCCCCTGCACACGAGCGGCCAGTCTCCTCCAGACGGCCCCCTGAGACCGGGCGTCGGTACTCTGTCCTGTTTTTATTTGGAAAACCGGTGAACGGGCTGACATGTTCCATGTGAATGTACGTTTCTTAATTGCAACTTTTCTACTGAGTGTTTGCACTATCCTTCCTTCCGGACCTTGTTTAACGAAAGTAAAGGAAGACCTTGCTTGACTAAAAAAAAAAAAAAAAAAAAGTTTAAAATGTACTGTATTAGTACGTGTGGGGAAGGAACCAGGCACTCATTGCTAGTAAAACTTATATGACTATTTTAGAGGGCAATTTGGTGATATCTATTAAAATTACAAAAGTGGGGGGTGGGGGAATAAAAGGCAAAGGGGTCATAAATGGTGATGGAAGGAGACTTGATTTTGGGTGGTGAAAACACAATACACAGATGATGAATTATAGAATTGTACACCTGAAATCTGTATTTTATTAACCAACTGGAGGCCCGAGGCATGAAATTTGTACAAGGGACTCGGCCCTTGCAGCCTCGGCGGCTGCCTCAGCCCCTGCAGCCCCAGCTTCATCTGGAAGGTCGTCTGGAAGGTTGTCTGGCTGTCTGGTCTAATTAGCATGGTACTAGTCAGCCATTAAATCTCACTGAAATACCGTAAAAAAGTTTGGGTCCTGGTCCTGAAGGGATGTCCGCCGTTTTACTTGGTACTTTGTGAATTCTGGATCATGGGAATGTGTTACCCACTCAAAAACTAACCCAGACTTAGGTCTTATTTTAAAAACGAAGATAATAAACACTCTTCCTTTTGGAAAAATTTCAAAGGATTGGGGAACATCAGAGCAAGAACTTGGTATAGCCTAGGAGAGAAAGAAATTAAATTTGGCCTAAAAACAACTACAGTAGTGGTTCATGAGGCTTCCCCAAAGCCTGAATGAAATCTCAGAATTATACTATCTCTAGATACTTAGTCACCAAGCAAACCAATTTTTTAAAAAAATATATTTTATTGATTTTTTACAGAGAGGAAGGGAGAGAGATAGAGTTAGAAACATCAATGAGACAGAGTCATGGATCAGCTGCCTCTTGCACACTCCCTACTGGGGATATGCCCTTGACCGGAATCGAACCCGGGACCCTTCAGTCCCCAAGCTGACGCTCTATCCATTGAGCCAAACCGGTCTCGGGCAAACCAATTTTTTATTTTGAAAAAAATAAAGCCTACAGAAATGTTGAAAGAATGGTGCAATTAAACACCTATGTACCAATTACCTAGATTCATCAATTGTTAACATTTTGCTATATTTACTTTTTCCCATTTTTCTCTCTCTCATATACACATATTAAGTTGTAGACATTATATCCTAATAAGGTCATTCTCCCATAGAACCATAATACTATTATCCCACCCAGGAATTAAACACTAACATAAGAATATAATGTATCCTATGTGTATTGAATAGTACATGAGCAAATTTTATTTTATTTTTTTACTTGAAGAGTTACATTTTGTAAAAAGTTTGCAAATAAGTTTTTATTTTGACTTTTTTCAGTATAAAAAAATTGCCTTGATGGCATATTATGATGTAATGCTAATTGCTTGTAGGATAGTTAGATGTCAGTATTGAAACATAATCCTTAGCACCGTCCTGTAGACATGAAGGAATGTTCACCAAGCATGTATTTTGTATTTTGTTACATTGTACACTGCAACTAATAAGCCAAGGAATCGAGATATTAGGTGCATGTACTGTTCCTAAAACCACAAACTAAGAATGATAAATTATCAATATAGTTTAGTATTTGCTAATTTTACTTCTGTTATATATTATGTAGGGAAGTCATAGGGATTATAAATTCAATTTGAGTCAAATTTAAAACCATATATTTTATGATGAAGGGCCTTTAACTTAAGATGGCCAAGCCCTGATATCACATATATGCTGTAAAGAGAATTATAAGAGTTTTATTTTTCTGATATTAAAAGTTACTTAAGCCGAAACTGGTTTGGCTCAGTAGATAGAGCATTGGCCTGCAGACTGAGCGGTCACAGGTTCAATTCTGGTCAAGGGCATGTGCCTTGGTTGCGTACATGCACCCCAGTAGAAGGTGTGCAGGAGGCAGCTGATCGATGTTTCTCTCTCATCGATGTTTCTAACTCTCTCTTCTCCCTTCCCCTCTGTAAAAAAAAAATCAAGAAAATATATTTTAAAATAAATAAAAGTTATTTAATAGCCCTGGCTGGTTTGGCTCAATGGATAGAGCGTCGGCCTGCAGACTGGGGGGTCCCGGGTTTGGTTCCGGTCAAGGACACGTGCCTGGGTTGCGGGCTCAATCCCCAGTGAGTGACGTGCAGGAGGCAACTGATCGATGGTTCTCTCTCATCATTGATTTTTCTCTCTCTCTCTCCCCCCCTCTTCCTTACTCTCTAAAAATCAATAAAAATATAAGAAAAAAAAAGTTACTTAATAAAGACTTCTTTCCATTAACTTGAAAAATAAAAGAATATTATCTAATATATAGTTTATATTAAAATTTCCAAGTATCCCTAAAATATCCTTTATAGGTTTTCTCTTTCAAAATATATTTTTGTTGATTTCAGAGAGAAAGGGAGAGGGAGAGAGAGATAGAAACATCAATGATGAGAATCATTGATCAGCTGCCTCCTGCATGCCCCCTACTTGGGATCAAGATCACAACCCCGGGCATATGCTCATGACCAGAATTGAACCTGGGACCAGCTAGGGCTATATGTTGTTTTCTTTTTTTTTCTTTTTTTCTTTTTTTTGTTTTAATATATTTTTATTGATTTTTTACAAAGAGGAAGGGAGAGAGGGATACAGAGCTAGAAACGTCGATGAGAGAGAAACATCGACCAGCTGCCTCTTGCACACCCCCTACCGGGGATGTGCCTGCAACCAATGTACATCCCCTTGACCGGAATCGAACCTGGGACCTTTCAGTCCGCAGACCGAAGCTCTACCACTGAGCCAAACCGGTTTCGGCATATGTTGTTTTCTTAATACAGAATTCAATCAAGGATTAAGCATTGTTGGTTTTTGTTTTGTTTTTTGTCTCTTTAGTCTCCTGTAATCTGGGAGAGTGTCTCCCCCCCACCCCCTTTTTTTTTTGTTTTGATTTCATAACATTGACATTTTTGAAGAGTCCAAGCCAGGTTTCTAGAAAATGTCCCACAATCTAGATTTAGTTACTTCCTCATAATTAGACTGAGATTAAACATTTTTAAAAATAAGAATATTAGCCCTAGCTAGTTTGGTTCAGTGGCTAGAGCATCAGCCTGTGGACTGAAGGGTCCCGGGGTTCGTATCTACTCAAGGGCTTGATCCCAGTAGGGGGAAAAGGGGTGTAGGAGTCAGGTGATCAATAAGTCTCTCTTATTATTGATGTTTCTAACTCTCTCTCCCTCTCCCTTCCTCTCTGAAATCAATAAAAATATATTTTAAAAAATAAAGAAAAAAAATATACTAGTCCTGGCTGGGTAGCTCAATTGGTTAGAGCATCATCCTGATACACCTAGAGGGAGTTTTCTTTGTCATACCTTCAGAGGTCTTTTGGATACATAGCAAAAACACTCTCAATTCATAAGGAGACACGGCTTAAAAAATATTTCACATAATAAACTTATTTTAATAGTGCAAAAAATAATCTGCTTCCAATCAGTAAAGGAAAACTTCCAAGAATTTTAAAAATAGGCAATACTTTGAAAAAAAATCAAATTACTAAGTAAATATTACAATTATGTACTCCGAACACACGAAAGCAGAAATCATCATTACAAGCCAAATCATTTTGGAACTGATAATTCCAGGTTACCAAAATGCATGAAACAAACTTCTACTTGTAGGCTTACAGAACAAAAACAAAACAACTCCAGTAAGAAAAGTAATTTAAGTTACATAGGAAACAGATCATATTGGTAACTTTAAAAGTTTTCAAGGTCATGGAAATAGGGAACATCTGCATCTTGGCTTGTATGACAAATGAGTTTTGTGGACTTTTAAAGCTTAAAAGACCATGTAATCTTTTGACTAATAACTCAGAAGTTCAAACCAAACCAAGAGGGAAACACAGGACTTTAACCTGATCTTCAAGTATAAAGTAAAATAATAAGATGAATTAGTTTAAAAATGCTAATATAAAAAAAAAAAGCTAATATATTTTAGTTTAGAATTAAATATAAACAAAAATGGTCATGATTAGGATTTGACTAAAGTTTGGGTAAAAGTCTTTTCTATTTGTTTATATCATCACAGATAATAATGCTCAATCAATACAAATGGATATTTTTACTTTTTTATATTAAGAAAGGTATAGCTTCAGAAACCAATGCCTATAGTAAATTCATTACTATTGCCAGAATTTGACAAAAAAAAACTACTCTTTTGGTGTTCTGTTATTTAAAGTGTAATTATTTAATAAGAGGAGTTGAGAATATCACTGTAAAGCAACCTTCAAAAACTTGGAAAATGCCTTATGGTATCACTCTAAACCTCACTGGGTATTTCTATGTATCTCCTTACTATATCACAAACACAAAATCAATATTAATATATTTACATATATACACTGGGCCAAAATCAATGATCTTTCCCTACAAAATTATACTTTCTACCACTTAAACTTTTAGTAGAAAAATAAGCAAGTTGTTAACTAACCCTACAATTAACAGAAAACCATCAGAAGGAATTTTACTAGGCTTCTTTCTAGGACCTGCAGAGGAAGATTAAACATCAATGGAGACTCTAACGTAAGTTATTATTAAGTGTACTGTGCTTGGTTGTTACAGCTGTGGTCCAAGGTTCTACTGGTGGAAACTGCAGCCCTGAAGCAGATCTCGGTGAATTTGCTTGACTACATTCTTTAGGTAGTCGTTCTCCAGTGGCACTTTAGATAGAAGGCCGGAAATGTCATCATGGCTGGAAAGAACAAAAGGTTAATTAAATTTTCTGGAAACTTACACTTATATCCATTTCAGTGGAACTCCTGTTTTTTGTGTTTTTTTGGATTAGTCTCTGAATCCCAGGAAGCACAAATAGACATTTCTGGAAATAATTAAACTATTCAGTTTGAACTGAAGGTCTAAAAACAAAGCCTAAGAAACAATTCTGAATGCAATTATAAGTTATCTTGGCCTAGCTGTTTTCTCTGGCTATAAAAATCTAAACTGTTGGACTGTTGGTATTTGCTGATGGATTTGAGGTGCACACATTCTAAATTCTGCCATTTTTATATCTGTCAGCAGTGTATCTAAAAAGTCACACAGTATATAGTAGAAATGAAATATTTTTAGGTCTTGCTCTACAGGCTAATTCAGAAAAGCATTATGACTTCACAGCTTTTCAAATGATTATTCTGTTTTAAGAGCATAAAAGGTGTTCATATATGACCTGGGCTACCCTTATGCAGGATTTTTTCCTTAATTCTTATTTTAGGTAAGAGGGTTAAAAAAGTGAATCCAGTATGAAAAAACAGACCAGTGGTCTCCAGCAGCCTCTGGACATAGCAGTGAATGTCACTGACCTTAAAAGAACAAATTCCTCAAAATGAATTCAGAGAGCAGTAATATTTGATTCTCATCATGGTCTATCATTTGGTGACCACTGTGAAGAATCTTTCAAATAATATAACAAAGGTAAAACAGTAGTTGAAAGTGCTATCCTGCTGGCCCTTCACTCACCTGATGTTTCCAAGGTGATTTTTAATGGAGAAAGGTAATAGGACAGATGGATAATGTGCTGAGAGAGACAACGTTATCTCAAACTTTGCAAATGCTGCAGAGCTGGAGAATAAGAGCCTCAATCTGTAAAAGATAAAATTCTCAATTAAAATACAAAACAAAAACAGAATAAAATACAAATATATTTTCCTTTTTATGAAACTTATGTGTACATTACTTCTCCTTTTTAAAAAAATATGTTTTTATAGATCTTGAGAGGAAGGGAGGGAGAGGAAGAAAGAAACATTGATATGAGAGCAGCTATCTCCGACATGTCCCCCTACTGGGGATCAAGACCACAACCTGGGCATGTGCCTTGACTTGGAATCAAACAGGTGACCTCTAGGTGCATGGGATGATGCTTAACCAAGTGAGCCACACTGGGAGGGCAGGTGTACATTATTTTTTGTTCTTATCAGCCAGAAGGTATAACATCTGGAACAAAGTATTATTATGGTTGGCTTTTCATTACTAGTTATGAAACTCAAAATACTTTGTTAATACATTTTTATTGATTTCAGAGAGGAAGGGAGAGGGAGAGAGAGAGAAACATCAATGATGATAGGGAATCATTGATTGGCTGCCTCTTGCACGTCCCTCACTGGGGATTGAGCCCTCAACCCGGACATGTGCCCTTGACTGGAATAGAACCCAGAACCCTTCAGTCCTCAGGCCGACGTTTTACCCACTGAGCCAAACCAGCTAAGGCTCAAAATATTTTTAAAAGTTTTCTACTACTTACTTTTATGATTTAACTGTGCCCTTCCCCCAGTTCATATGTTGAAGGCTTAACCCCAGTGCACCTCAGCATGTGGCCTTATTTGGAAATAAGGTCATTGCAATTAAGATGAGGTCTACTGAAGTATGGAGGGTTCCTAATCCAAAATTACTGGTGTCCTTATAAAAAGGCGGCATTTGAACACAAACATACACATAGGAAGAATACCATGTGAAGGTGAACCAAATATTGCCAGCAAATCACCAGAAGTTAAAAGAGAGACATAAAACAGATTCTTTTTCACAGCCCTCAGAAGGAACCAACCATGCTGACACCTCACTCTCAGACTTCCAGCCTCCAGAACTGTGAGATAATAAACTTCTGTTGTTTAAGCTACCCAGTTTGTAGTATACTTATATGGCAGTCCTAGGGAACTATACTTACTCAGTATTATTTACGTCTATGTTCATTAGGTTATAAGTTGGTCCCCATCTCTTTAAAAACTCAATTTCCTCTCCAAGGAGTCTGCAATGGCTTATTACCAGTGAGATTTCTTGAAGCATCTGGGAAAAACAGAAGAAAAAAAAATTATAAAAACATTTCAGTGTTTAGTGGCTCTTTAATAAAGAATCCCCCAAAGTTAGATGATTTAATATATTTATCATTTCATGATACACTATTACACACATAAAATTTTAGTTTTGCTTTTTGGGACAGATAACATAATTTGCTTTTATATAATATACTTCAATTAGAATTTACCTTGGGTACCTGATGCTGTGTTGTACATTTCTTCTTCCAGGATTCCTGTTCCTCAATGTACTGAAAAATAAGCTTATGAACTAAAAGGGAGGAAGGAGGAGCTTTATCCTCTGAGGAAGGAAGAAAATAAATCAAAAGCAGGTATTAATTATTCAAATATTTTATATAAATATATAAGCTAGAAAAAAGAAAAATATATAAACTAGAAATATTATACAAACTAAAAATACCTTCAAACTACTAGGTATCTAAGTATCCTCTTTATTTTATTTTCAAACACATGAATCAGAATATATGATTCACTTAAGACATTCTTATAAAAATGTAAGTTTTTATCATATACAGAATAAAACTTGATTAAGAGCATAGGCTTAAATGTAACATAAACCTGTGTTTAAGTCCTGTTTTTCCTTACTACTTGAATGAACCTAAGCACAACACATATTCCTTTTGAGCTGTAGGTCCCTACTATGTAAAATGGGGAATAATACCTTCCTCATAGTGTTGATGTAAGTAATACACATGCCTAATACAGAACAAATACTCACAATGGTAATTTTTAGATTATGGAACTAGCTATTATTAATCATTGTTCAAGGTGTAGTCATAATAATAATAATAAATCATTTCTTTTAAAACCTACCCAATATTTGGAACATTATCCTAGCAGTTTATGTCTACTACACATTTCTAAGGACAAATTATGATTATTAGTGCTTATATTTAACTTAGAATTCTCAAGGAGCAATTCACACTTGTAAATTTCCAACACATTTTTAATGGCTTAAATGCATTGAACTTACCATCTAACAGAGATTGGAAATTCAGGTCAACAGTCCTCCTATTAGCCTTGTTCAGGAAAGGGAGACCAACTAGGAAGAACCAAAATAAGGACAGTATTTCTTTTCATTATCTGATTTTAAACTATGTACAACTCAAGTACTTTAGAATCCTACTCTTTCTGGGTAGCAGGACTTTTTCTTAGGCAGTTGAAGGTATATACTTGAATCTCTCTATGTGGTAAAGACTCCCTTGGACTGCTGAACTATACTGATTGGCAGGCCTTTGAAAGAAACTTAAGGTGTAATGAATTTATAATATATTTATGAAGGCCTCCTCCTTTGCTCCTTAACTGCTGTGCAAAGATATTATTTTCAGGAACCATATAAAGAGGCTGTGACCTCCTGTACCTACTATCTTTGTGCAAATACAGTAAAAATCATTTATGTTTTTAGCATTACAGTAATGAGTTTTAGGTAACCAGAATAGCTGCTTGCTTTGCCAGATTCTAGAGTTATCTCCCATTTCTCAAATTCTGATTCTTTTTACTTTGAATACAATTATGAGACAAATAGACACAATCAATCTATACTCTTAGGAAGCTTACAGTTCAGGGGAACACACAGATAAGTGCAGTAATAAACACAATAAGAACTACAAACTGTAATAAACATTATTAAGGAAAACTGCAGGAAGCAATGAGAACATATAATAGGAGGACAAGTAGCAGAGGAAATATGTATAATTTTCTGAGAAAGTGATAATTAAGCTGCGCTTATAAGAATTATTAGTAGAAACTTATTTAGTGAAGAGGGGGTGCTGTCTAAACATTTGTGTTTCCTCCAAATTCCTATGTTGAAATCCTAATGTCCAATGTGATGGTATAAGAAAGTGGGACCTTTGGGATGTGCTTAGGTCATGTGGGTAGAGACCTCCAATAAAAGAGACCCTAGAGAGCTTAGCTGACTTGGCCTTTTGTCATGTGAGGATACAATCAGAAGCATGCAACCTAGAATAGGGCCCTCATCTGGCCCTGCTGGTTTCCTAATCTCAGATTTCCAGCTTCCAGAACTGTGATAAACATCTGTTGCCTAAAAGCTACTCAGTTTACGGTATTTTTATTAAAGCAGCCCAATGGACTAAGACAGGGAAAGGGGTCCCAGGAATTAAAAATATCAGTATGTAAGTGCTAAGGTAAAATAGAATATGACTTGAGAATAAAAAACATGATCTTTTAAAAGCAGGGATGGGGAACTGGCCCATGGGCCACAGAAGGCTTGTGAAATCATTTGGTCTGACCCTGCCAGGCATTAGGGGTCAGTTAATTAAATGTTTGACCAAATATAAGAAGGCTAATTTTTAAATTGATAATTATGTATGGTGAATGATGTTATAAATATCCAAATGACCTTTGGCAGAAAAGTTTCCCCACCCCTGTTTTAGGGAAATAAAAGAATTTCATTGTGCCTGACATAAAAATAATGTAAGAAGGGACAGGAAAAGGAGGAGAAAAAGAGCTTTATAGGTTATATTAAATATTTTGGTCATTAGTCTAAGAGTAGTAGGTGTATAATCAGATTTCCAACAATCATTATATTAATAGCTATAGAAGGAGAATGAATTGGAGAGGAAAAAGAGAAGATCCAAAAAGACGATCTAGGTTAGATGGACTGAAAAGCCAAAAAATGGATTAATATTAAGTTAAAATCAGTCTTAATGATTTAAATATGCCTGGTAAGGGAGAAAGAGATATAGAGTGATTGCTAAGTTTTAATTTTGGACCTGAATGGAAGTTGATGCTATACACTGAGAAAAGGAACTTTTCAAGAGAGATATGTTTAGAGGCTGGAAGAATGTAAAGATCCTAAATTCCAATTTGTCCATGTTTACCCATAGTTGGCTATGACAAATTAACTGTTTCAAGAGAAAAGACTTAAAGATACTAACAGACAAATCTAACAAATCAGCTAGTACTCTTTTCAGTCACCATATAGTGATGTCTACCTACTTTTATGAGCCCACCAATATACATGGGACTTCCAATTAACTTTTAGATTAACTGAAGTACAAAAATACAGTCAAGAGTCACCAGCTATTAGAGTAAATTTTCTATCACAAAAGAAACAGAAGAGAGGAACTCACAGTAAATAGATTTGAATAGCATATTGATCAATATTTGAATAGGAACAATTTCTACTGTACAAAGGGCACTTTCATTAGCTGAATTTTTAAAAAATATATATTTTTACTGATTTTAGAGAGGAAGGGAGGTGGATATATATATAGAGAGAGAAAAATCAATGAGAGAGGCTGCCTCTTGCCTACCCCCTACCAGGGAGTGAGTCCACAACTGGGGCATGTGCCCTGACTGTGAATCGAACTTTGGCCTGGTTCATGGTCTGATGCTCAACCACTAAGACACACCAGCCAGGCTGAATTTTTATTTTATTCCTTATCTAATAAAATAAAATTCTATTCTCACTTATTGAGCTAACCACCTCTTCTAAGAGTTTCAGTAGTGCTTTAATGTTAGTAGTTATTATTATAGTAAAATAAAGATTTGAGTTTAGCCATATAGTTTTCTGCAGAATTATCTTACTTTTGCTACTCACCTACTGGCTCTCCAAAAGTGATGGTGAGTTCTACTGTGTCATAAAGAAAGGTGAATACAGCTTGATCATCACTCCACTCAATGACATCCCATTCAGACCAGCTGGAGAGATAAACAAGTCAAAAAATTTTGTTTTTGAGATAAAAGAAGAGAGTTAACTTCAGATACCACCCAAAAAGTACCAGCAGCAGCTGCTAGTTTTTGACTAGATTGGGAGACAGCTTATTTATTTATTAAATATGTTTTTATTGGCTGGCCAGCATGGCTTAGTAGTTGAGCGTCAATCTATTAACCAGGAGGTCACAGTTCACATCCCAGTCAGGGCATATGCTCAGGTTGCAGGCTCCATCCCCAGTGTGGGATGTGCAAGAGGCAGCCGATGAATGATTCTCTCTCATCATTGATGTTTCTATCTCTCTTCTCTGAAATCAATATATATATTTAAAATGTATGCTTTTATTGATTTTTAGAGAGATAGGAAGGAACAGGGGAAGAGAGAATGAAAGAGAAAGAAACATCGATTGGCTGCTTCCTACATTCCTCCTACTGGGGATCAAGCTCGAAACTTCGGAATGTGCCCTGAGTGCAACCCAGGTATGTGACCTGACTGGGAATTTGGTGCATGGGATGAGGCTCAACCAACTGAGCCATACCAGCCAGGGCAGAAGACAACATTTAAAAAAAATATATGTTTTTACTGATTTCAGAGAGGGAGAAGTAGAGAGAGATAGAAACATTAATGTTGAGAGAGAATCATTGATTGGCTGCCTCCTGCACACCCCTCTACTGGGGACCAAGCCCATAACCCAGGCATGTGCCCTGACTGGGAATTGAACCGTGACTTCCTGGTTCACAGGTTGACGCTCAACCACTGAGCCACCCTGGCAGTGCAGGACATGACATTTTAATTCCAATATTGTGAATGTACAAACATGCTTTTGACAGAAATAAGAAATATTTTAAAATTTTAATTCCACAGCTCTCCCATCTTGTATATGTTCTTTCTTTGTTTTGTTTTTTTAATTTTATCTTTATTGAGGAGAAAAAAAATGGCAGTAGAGTAAGTGGATGCTGCATGGACATGCTCCCAGAACTAAACTGAAATTATAACTAAAATACAGAAAAACTTCCTGAGTAATAATTGAAGACTCGCTGGAGAGAACCCTGATAACTGAGGATGGAATTTGAAGACCACACAGAGACTGGTAGGAGGGATGGAGGCGCAAAAGGGCTGGCCAGGTTCCCACAAACAGCAACTGAAGTTTTGGAGAGATATCTCAGCTTTGGGGGTTGCCTACTCACCTACTGGCTCTCCAAAAGTGATGGTGAGTTCTACTGTGTCATAAAGAAATTCTGGAGTCTATGTTCTACTGTGTCATAAAGAATTCTGGAGTCTAATCCCAGCAGAGAGCACCAGAACTGAGAAAGGAACCCACCTATTTTTTAGTCAAAGTATTACAGATGTCCCTTTTTTTTTTTTACCTTGAATACTTCAAACTTAAAGTATTGAGAACATCGGCTCTTTCTGAGGCTACATTGTTTAAAAACAGTGATACATACTACAAAAACATGTCAAATGCTCTAGTAGGTTTGGACAACCACAAAGGAACAGGATAAGATGCAAACTAATGACACTAG
Source organism: Pipistrellus hanaki (assembly GCF_964339955.1). Taxonomy (NCBI): domain Eukaryota; kingdom Metazoa; phylum Chordata; class Mammalia; order Chiroptera; family Vespertilionidae; genus Pipistrellus; species Pipistrellus hanaki. The sequence continues at coordinate 62,509,776 of NC_140503.1, forward strand.
TTTTTCCTTACCTCAACTGATCCAGCAGCTCTTCAGTTGTATTTGTTTGTTTTTGCATGAAGTCCATTTGAGCAAGGGTCTGCTCTTTCTGTACCTCTAGTTCTGAGAGATTTCTGCAAAAAAGTATTCACAGAAAGGTAAGTCCATTGTTAGAGAATTCATACTCTATTAAAATAAAAGGTTTGTGATAAGAAGTTACATGCTAGATGGCTCCTCAAAGAGAAGCCATTTTTGGCATCTATTTTTGCATTCTCAATGGGTTTTTAGAATGAGCATTAATCTAGAAGCATAGATCTAATTAGGAAAGGATTATATCAATGGCTCTCAAATTAGAATCCATAAAGATATCCTTAATAATCTTTGAGATTAAAATTTACATTTCATTTTTATAATAAAACATAAGCATAATGCAGATTATGAGATTGCCTACCTTAAAACTGAGACATGCCATAATTTCAGTGCCTTCATTTGGTTTAATTTAGTTTATTAGATCTAAATAGAACTGATGTTTTATTAGTCATTCTGCTAACATCAATTTAATTTCAGCCAAGCATCACCTGTCAAATTAATGTTATCAATTGTAATTTTACTGGTTTTGTCATTATTTATATTTAATTTTAGTCTTTTAGTTAAATAAAATTCATGAGTATAAGAAATATGCACCTCTTTTTATACTTACTAATACTTAAGTATACTATAAACATAATTTAATGCTAAGTTTATTTCCTTTAAAAGGATCCTGAGCCCTGGCCAGTGTTGCTCAGCTGGTAGGAGCATTGTCCCATACACCAAAAGGTCTTGGGTTCAATAGCCAGTCAGGACACATACCTGGATTTCGGGTTCAAGCCCTGGCCCCCGTCGGGGCGAATGTGGGAGGCAAGCAATCAATGTTTTTCTCTCATATTGATGTATCTCCCTCCACCCCCCACCTTCCTGTCTCTCTAAAAATCAATGAAAAAATATCCTTTAATGAGGATTAAAAAAAAGGATCCTGTTATTATTCAAGCTTGAGAAATACTGCCTTGGAGTAAAGCTCTGTAAACAATAGTGCTTAGAAAATATTGTCAACACTGAAGTCAAGGTCAAAGCCTTGAATCAGCCTTAGTCAATAATCATGTTCCCAATCTTATAAAAATCTGAGGGTAGAAAGTCATTTACCCTTATGAAATTTCGCATATTTTTTAACACTCAAAATGAAGGCTGACCTTTGAAGCTTTTCTTCTTCAGTTTTCAGCTGTTCCAGTTCTTTGAAAAGAAAAATAAAAACAAATCTATCAGAGTAGACACACTAAAATGTTGCTACAAAAATCATCTATTTATTGAAAATTCTAGTTCAATTAATGTCATCTAAATAATCACAGAACAAAAGGGTGTTTCCCCCCATTTATCTTTTTGATTAATTCAGTTACCTTTCTCTGCAGCTCTCATTTCAGAATCCCATTCTTCCACAGGATTGTCTTTCTCTTCATCCTCTAAGTTCTTACTTTCTAAAGTAAACAATATGCATTAGAATAACCCAGTCAAAAATAATTTAAAAATTGGACATGAAAAGAAAAATGCATTAAGAATATCTGACAAACACTCATTTTTCCCCCATCTTTCCTTGCCAATAAAGCACCGAGACACAATTATAATTTCATACAAAAACTTGCTTCTAGTAGCAAAAAACTGAACTTTGTGCCAGATAGCAATTATCTCCAGTAGCAGCTTTTCAAGGACCATTCTGAGTTGGAAATTTTTTATATAAATTTGTATAATCAAAGTTATTGTTAGGTAACCCTGTGAACTAAGCAGGAACAGATACTGTATGCACACACATTTAAAATTTTTTAATCAATTTGTTTCTAAAGCCTTGGAGTCATCCATTAAGGGTGTCAACAATAAAGAAAAAAACACACAAACAAACCTTGGAGTCATCCTTAAAATTCCGTTCTCTTCCTGCAATCCAAACCAAGTTTAGATTCTTACCTCAAAAAATTACTTCGTTGAATCTTTTTTTTCCTCCATCATCACCACCTTTTCTTAATATAAGCTACAATCCTCTCTTTTTAAAAAATTTGATTAGAGAGAGAGAAAAATATCAATTTGTTGTTCCACTTATTTATGTATTCATTAGTTGATTCTTGTATGTACCCTGATTGGGGATCAAACCTGAAACCTTGGTGTATTGAGACAATGCTCCTAACCAACTGAACTACCCTACCAGGGACTGTCCTTTCTTAACCATACCAGTCTTACTAGTACATTTACTCTTGATTTATTCAAATCCCATTTCTACACGTCAGCCAGTGCTTAACAACACCCTCTTTGGCCTGGCTGCTAGTAACACCTCCAGCTTTACCTCAAACCATGCTCCCATTTGCTCATAGTCACTGCTCAAACATTGAACTACACCAGCCAGAGCAAAAGGCTCATTTTTAAATGGAAATAAGTTCATCTATAAAAAAAAAAACAGATTATGGTCCTAGCTGGTTTGGATCAGTGAATAGAGCATCAGCCTGTGGACTGAAAGGTCCCAGGTTCGATTCTGGTCAAGGGCACATGCCTGGGTTACAGGCTTGATCCTAGGGGGTGTGCAGGAAGCAGCCGATCAATGATTCTCTCTCATTTATTGATGTTTCTATCTCTATCTCCCTCATTCTTCCTCTCTGAAATAAATAAAAAATATATTTATTTTTAAAAAGCCCTAGCTGGTTTGGCTCTGTGGATAGAGCATCACAGCCTGGGAACTGAAAGGTCTGGGGTTCAATTCCAGTCAAGGGCACATGTCTGGTTGTGGGCTCAATCCCCAGTAGGGGGCATGCAAGAGGCAGCCAACCAATGATTCTCTCATCATTGATATTTCTCTTTTTCCCTTTCCTTCCTCTCTGAAATTAATAAAATATATATATTTTAAAAATTGGCATCTTAAAAAACACAAAACAAAACCAATGCCCAATTGGATACACACACACACACACACACACACACACACACACACATACACACACAAACAAAAACAAAAAAAACAACAGATTATGGTCTAGGTTATGAAGAGCTTTCCAATTTTGGGCATCTCTTGTTGATAGTGTTATGGAGGAGCATAGTAAAGGAGCTTTAATTTGATCTAATTTAATATCTCAAGCTACTGATACAAGGTTTTAGCATAGTGATACCAGCAATCTGTACAAAAGGAAACATTTAGATAAAATTAAATTTTATTTTGAAAAAATTTCCAAATACTTTACCTATTTTCACCTGAGTGAGACAGTTAGCAATCTTCTTAAGTATGTTGTCCATCTCATTTATTTTTAACTGAAGTTTCTCCCTCTCATTCTAAACACACAATAGTATAGACTGTTAAGTTAAAGTTCCAAACAAAATATTATAACATTATTATGTTTCAAACAGCTGATATAACTGCTGTATCTATAGGCAGATCTCAAAATGAAGGTCAAAGTTGCTAGTCTAAACTTAAATTTTACTTCAAAAAAAAGAATTAATTAAATAATGTACTATGGTAAAATGCATATGGGAAACACTGGTCCAATAGAATTATGCTTTTTTCTTTTTAGACTTTTAAAGAAAGACATTAATATGGTATCTATTATAATTTCTCTGAAAGGGTAATATTACATATTACATTTCCCAGATTTATTTGCTAATCGAAAGTTTTTAAATACATAGCCTTTCTTAAGGGACAATCATTTGGGAACACGCTTCTTTAAACACATACACAAACATACACAATTAGGTATGATAATACTATAGAAAGTCCTTAGCAATGAAAGATCAGAATCCTATATTGTTTTATTTCAATATGTATAATGGATAACAAATTTGAGATAAATTAATTTTAATAAACCTTTCTTTCTATGTTATTTACCGTGTCAAATTACCTGAGCTGACTGTACCAGTTTGCTATAGAGAGTCACTTTTCCTTGGTGAGTGAAGATTTTAGTCATCTTGGTAAAATGTGATTTTATTTTGTTCAGGTAAATTCCAAAGGACTTCAGCTGTAAGGAAAAGTCAAAGGCTACAATGTACTAAAATGAGTTGAAAAAGCAAATGATCTGTGAAGGCTAGTTCAGATGATTCTAAGCTTTGCCCATTCTAGAGTCTGATTCCTAAGACAGGGCACTTCTCATTTGCAATTTAATTCAATTTAATAGTTTAAAAGCACAACCAAAAATTTTAATTTTGATTCCTGCTTTTAATTCACTTTATATTACAAATAAAAAAATTTTGTAATATAAAATTTTAAGTTTTTTTTAATAAAAAAACTTATAAAACTCTTTTAATATATTAGGGCACATATATTATTATTTGATAAATTAAATTTTTCCTCATGTAAATCTAAGTGAAAGGTAAACAAGAAGGAGAGAACTCTAAATAAACTTCAATTATATTTCATATATTAAATTGATAATTTCAGGTTTTAAAAAATTATGTATTAACAATTACTCATGTATACTTAAATAAATCCTTGGTAACATATACCTGAGAAGTAACTTAAAGAACTCATCACTAATTACCAAGTAATAACTGTCTATTTCATAATAAGAATTGTCCAAAATGTCTATACTGGTTCCCATTCAGAAAATGACACAAACATACCTCCTCATCAGAACAATGTCTCATTTTCTCCCATAAATTCCTGTTTACATCAGTTAACAGTTTATCTTGGTTCAATACAGAAAGCTTTAATCTAAAATATAGAAAAGTTAATTAGCATAGAGTTCAGAAGTCGGCTTCAATGAATCGACTCAGATTTACAGGTATAGTAGATCTTTCTAGTCCTTTTTCTACATTAAAAGAGGGGAATTCACTAAAGAACAGTGACCAGCCTTACTATTTTTCAACACTGTAGAACAGTTCAAGAATATTATGAATCAAAAAAGCTTCTTGCCTGGCTGGCATGGCTCAGTGGTTGAGCGTCCATTCCTGGTCAAGGCACATGCCCAGGTTGCAGGCTCAATCCCCAGTGTAGGTAGTGCAAAAGGTAGCCAATGAATGATTCTCCCTCTCCCTCTCCCTTCCTCTCTGAAATCAATAAAATCATATTTAAAAACATAACTTCCCACAGATAGAATTCTCATCCTAATATTATCAGCTTTTCCAATATGAAAACATGATGCTAATAAAGAATCCTTAAGGCCTGTCAATGCACAATTATGATGTTATTTACTTTTATTGTTAATTCTGACTTGAGGATCTTTTTCCCACACTTTTCAGACACAGTGGAAGGGGAGAGAAACATTGATGCAAGAGAGACACATGGACTAGCTGCCTCCTGCATGTGCCCAGACCAGGGTTGGGGAGCAAACCCACAACCCAGGTATGTGCTCCTGACTGGGAATCGAACCCAAGACTCTTAGGTGCCCAGGCTGACGCTCTAACCACTGAGAGATATTCACCAGGGCCGTAACTATCCTATATAATAAAAGTCTAATATACAAGTTGACCGAACGGCAGAACGACAAGCGGAATGACCTATCACTATAATGTGCACTGACCCCCCAGGGGGCATATGCTCAACACAGGAGTTGCCCCCAGCTCACAGGCCTCAGGCCAGCCAAGGCGGGTGCCAGCAGGAGCCCCTAATTAACCCGCCAGTCGCCCCACAGATGGGTCCTGATCGCCAGCCACGCCTTGGGACTCTATTCATGCATGAATTTCATGCACTGGGCCTTTAGTTGTTTTATTTTTATTTTTTTTAAATATATTGATTTTTTAGAGAGAGGGAGAGGGATAGAGAGTCAGAAACATTGATGATAGAGAAACATCAATCACCTGCCTCCTGCACTAGAAAAGTACCCGCAACCAAGGTACATGCCCTTGACTGGAATTGAACCTGGGACCTTTCAGTCCACAGGCTGATGCTCTATCCACTGAGCCAAACCATTTTTAGCCATCTAGTTATTTTAAATAAGAGTTTCCAATTTGGTTCTAAATCCTATCTCATCTTTACAGAATAGCATGTATAAAAATAGCAAAGATATATATATTATTAATCTTTTGAAAATAAGCAGAAGAAATAAATCTTTACCAGAGTTCAAATATTATATACAAGCATAGAAGTGCAAATCAAATAGAAGACCACATCTAAACAGACTATTCATTGTATTTCATTCAAAATAAAACATTCTCAAAAAAATCATCAGATGCCCAACTCATTTAAACAACATGAAGAAACCTGTTTGTCTTGTTCAGTGAAGAACCCCAGTACTAAAAACAGTAGGTGCTCAATATGTACATCTATTAAATAAATGTTTGTTAGACTGGTTCAAATTTCATTGGATAGTTCTACATAAGTATGAATATCAACATTATATTGGGTTGCAAATCCTGTTCTGTCTTTGAGAAACTAGGTATACTGTATCAAATTTGTAAATTAGTCTGCAGCATCTATATATCCCAAAGCACTAAACTACAGTCTGAGGAAAGCATGTTCTTTTATACATGCAAATCAAAGGCAAATGTGATAAAATTATAAACCCTAAGTTATTCCTGATTTTAAGCAATATATATAAGTCTATAAAGAGACATCTCTCTTTTGAAGATGTTCCTTTGCAATCAATTTATGATGTCACTAGAGGCCTGATGCATGAAGATTCCTGCAAGAATGGGCCTTCCTTCCCCTGGCTGTCGGCACCACTCTCGCTCTGGCCCAGAGCCACCTTTCCCCTTCCCACGCTGCCAAAGGCCTGGAGTGGCTGGGGTGGTGCAGAACACCTGCATTGTTGCTATGGCACCTGGGTATGCAAATTAACCCACCATCTCTGTTGGGTTAATTTGCAATTCCTGATTGTCTGGTGGAAGTCACGAAGGTACAGTCAATTAGCATGTTACTTTTATTAGGTAGATAATCTAATAATTATTGTTCGCTGAGGACACACTTTTTGCTAAAAATGGCATGAAAACATTTTATATACACTATTTCCTATTGTTCATTTCTCCCTCCTGAGTAGGTATTATGATTCCCAGGTTATAGATGTGGAAATAAAGGTTAAATGACTTACATAATGTTACATAGTTAAGTGTCATAGACAGGATTAAACCTCAATCTGAAAGCCAAAGCTCTTTCTATAAACATACTGTACTACACCACTGATTAATGCCATCAACTTTTTTCTATAGTGTTAGTCTCATCAAAACCTTACCACACAGATATTCACCCATCCAACAAACACAAAAACATGAAAACTTTCATACTCTTCAATCTTTTGGCGAAGAGCCTCACAATCTTCTCTATAAATCTGTATCTTGGGACGGTAAACATATTGATTTAACATCAGGTCTTCTGGAGTAGGTTGTGTGTTTATAGTAAACTGGAAAAAAAAAATCAGTTTCTCAAAACTGGTATTTTGAGAACAAATCATGTTTAAGAACGATTTCAAGTTTCAAGGTGCCTATTTTAAAAAGTTCTACAAGAAAAATGTGAATACTCTATTAACATTCTTACACCCAGTAAAGCTACAAGTTGGGATTTGAATTCAAGTCTCTGACATCAAAGTGCATTTTCCACAGATATTTAGGGAAACTGTATATTCTACTCATATGGGATTTTAAGTGATTTTAAAACGGCTATGTGCTATTTGTCAATTATACCTCAATAAAGCTGCAATAAAAATAAAATGGCTATACATTATTTTAAATAAATCAATACCTAAAAATACATTAGCTTTACCATTTACCTGCATTGTCTTCCTGCCTTTTTATGGATAGCATTTTATTGTTCTAATTCCTTAAAGTGAGTACTAATAATTTCTTTATTTTTACTGTTTTTTAAAATCTTTATTGTTCAAAGCATTATGTATGCCCCCTCTTAATCCCCTCAACCCCCTCTAGCCCACCCTCACCCCAACCCCAGGCACTCACCAACCCCCTGTCTGCGTCCACGGGTTATGCGTATGTGCGTACAAGGTCTCTGGTTGATTACTTCCCACATGCCCACTCTCCCTCCCCCACCTTCCCTCTGAGATTCCACACTCTGTCCCATGCTCCAACGTCTCTGGACTCCACTAATCAGTTTATTTTATTAATTAGATTCCTTTGAGTGAGATCATGTGATACCGTCTTTCTCTGACTGACTTATTTCACTTAGCATGATATACTCCAGGCCCCTCCATGCTGTCTCAAAGGGTAAGAGATTCTTTTTTCTTTTTTTTTTTTTTTACTGCTGCATAGTATTGCATGGTATAATTGTACCACAGCCTTTTTATCCACTCATCTCTTGAAGGGCACTTGCTATTATGAACATAATTCCTTTATTTTTAGACTCTCTTCTATAAAAATTAGAGGCCTGGTGCACAAATTCATGCACGGGTGGGGTCCCTAGGCCTGGCCAGTGATTGGAGCCAGCTGGGGAAAGGGACCATGGGAGGATGCGCTGGCCGGCCAGGGGGAAGGATCACAGGAGGTTGCCGGCCAGGACTATGTGAGGTTGGTCGCCAGCCCGATCTGGGCCTATCAGAGGATGAATGGGGCCAGTCGGCCAGAGGGAGGAACTGTGGCCAGCCAGGGGAAGGGATAACAGGAGGTTGGCCAGCTGCGGAAGGCTGATTGTGAGAGCACACTGACCACCATGGAGCAGCTCCTGTGTTGAGCACCTGCTACCTAGTGGTCAGTCTGTGTCATAGCGACTGGTCAACTGGTCGTTCAGTCATAAAGGTCACTTAGGCTTGTATATATATAGACTAGAGGCGCAGTGCATGAGATTCGTGCATGGAGGAGGTGAGGGGGAGGGTCCCTCAGCCTGGCCTGCACCCTCTCACAGTCCGGGACCCCTCGGGGGATGATTGACTGCTGGCTTAGGCCCAGGCCCAATCTCTGGGGATTGAGCCTAAGCCAGCAGTTGGACATTCCCCTCACAGTCTGGGACCTCTCGCTCCTTATCACCCGCCTGCAGTGGAGGTGGGAGAGGCTCCCGCCACCACCGCTGCACTACCAGCCATGAGTCCAGCTTCCAGTTGAGCAGCACTCCCCCGAACTACTGAACACCAGGGGGAAGCTCCTGTGTTGAGCATCTGCCCTCTGGTGGTCAGTGCATGTCATAGTGACTGGTCATCCCACCATTCAGATGATTTGCACATTAGGGTTTTATTATATAGGATATGTGAGGCTTTTAATTTTCTGTTAAGTTTAAATTTTTCTGTATGTTCCATAGATTTGGTATTAAATGTACTCCTTTGCTTTCTAAATAGTTTTGATTGCCTCTTTGATATAAGAATTATCTAGCCCGGCCAGCATGTCTCAGTGGTTGAGCAGCAACCCATGAACCAGGAGGTCATGGTTTGATTCCCGATCAGGGCACATGCACAGGTTGCAGGCTCAATTCCCAGTGTGGGGCGTGCAGGAGGCAGCCAATCAATGATTCTCTCTCATCACTGATGTTTCTCTCTCTCTCTCTACCTTCCTCTCTAAAATTAATTTAAATATCTATTTTAAAAAATTATTTAGAAGTGTGTTTAATTTTTAAGAACCTAAAGAATGTTTAGTCCTTTATTAGTTCTAATTTTATTGGATCAAGGTCAAATGATGTGGTCCATAAAATCTCCATTTTTTCAGTTTGTTAATGTTGTCTTTGTGGCAAGGGCCTAACTAATTCTTTTAAATGTTCAACAGACTAAAAAGAAAAAAAATTCTTACGAAAGAACTACAAGTTTTTCTCTTAATCTTTTTTAGTTTGTTGATTGTATTGTTCAAATATTCTATGATCTTACATATTTATTTTGAAAAGTGTTTATTAAAAACTGCTATTTTTAGACTTGTTTAATGGTAGAAAAGAGCATATGTTCAGGAAAAAGTATCAAAAACAAAAATAGATGGCAAGGAATGAGAAAACTTCACCTTATGAAAATCCATGAGATGAATAAAATATCAGTTTTTATGCTAACCACAAATGTATCTATTACAAAAAATTTTGCTTCCTTAGATTTTCTTTTTGTTTCTGAATAAGTCGTAATTTGATGCAGTTTAGTAAATAAGTACAATATATTCTATCTGAGGCAACTATTTTGCAAAAAATTGCACTTACTTTGGTTGGGAGAGTGCTCTGTCGGGGTTTTTGTATCAAAATGTGGACTTGAAGAAGTATAAGGAATTCCTTTATTGTTATTCTCCCATCTTTGAGTTTCTGAGGAAAGAAAAAAAAAAAAAAGCTTGCATAACCATTCAAGGTGAGCTCATTTTGATTTTAACATTTGTTTAAAATAGCTTAAAGTACTTTGCGTATATTTGTGGAAATACTATCCAGCATTTGTAAGCTATACATGAGCAGATACCTAAAATTTATTTCTTAAGGTTATTCAGTAACAGAATTGGGGGAAAATAACAAAATTTAGTTTTTCTAATCATTATTTTTACTTCATATTCATATAATTAACTGCCAAATTGGGTCCTTACCAGAGAAAAGAAAATTCTTCTATGTATTTAAAACATTTAATAACATGGTCATATGTTCAGTGGTTAGAGTGCTGACCCTAGGGCTAAAAGGTCTCAGGTTCGATTCCATCCAGGGCACGTAACTTGGTTGCAGTTTGAGAGGCAACCAATTGAATGTGTCTCTCTCAGTCGATGTTTCTCTCTCTCTCTTCCCCTTCTCCCTCCCTTCCACTGACTCTAAAAATCAATGGGATGCTGAAACCGGTTTGGCTCAGTGGACAGAGCGTCGGTCTGCGGATTGAAGGGTCCCGGGTTCGATTCTGGTCAAGGGCATGTACATTGGTTGCGGGCACATCCCCAGTGGGGGATGTGCAGAAGACAGCTGGTCGATGTTTCTCTCTCATCAATGTTTCTAGCTTTCTATCCCTCTCCCTTCCTCTCTGTAAAAAATCAATAAAATATATATTTTTTTAAATAAAAAATAAAAATAAATAAATAAAAATCAATGGGAAAAATATCCTCAGGTGAGGATTAAAAATAAATAAATGAACAAAACATTTCATAACTTTTTAAAAATTAAAAAAGAGGAGACTGAGACTGCAGGTCTGGGAATGAGGCGGGAGGACCACGGAGCAGAGGAGCCCCACTGCCGCCTGGCCTGACTGCCTGCCCACCGTTAAGCTAGGCCCAGATTGGAGAGCCTCTGACCCAGGACAGTCGGAAGGGACTGCCCTCTAAGCCTGCTGCAGAGCTGTGAGTGGCATTTCCATCTTTCCAGGAGACTCATTCAACAGGCACCTGTGCCTTGGATTCTACATATAGAGGCCCAGTGCATGAAATTTGTGCATGGGGGGGGGTGTCCCTCAGCCCAGCCTGCATCCTCTGCAACCTGGGACCCTCTTGAGGGATGTCCAACTGCCCGTTTAGGCCCGATCCCAGGTTGCCATGAGGATTAACCGGGATAAAGATAGAACACATATCATGTGAAGAATCCAAGATGGCTGCACAGGTAAACACCTAGCCGCAGCTGCACACAACAATTTCAATAAAATACAACTAAAATATAAAATGGACATTACCCAGAACTACAGGAAAGTCAACTGACTGGAAAATCTACAACGAGAAGCAAGGAGAAAACCGGAAGGAAGTGTGGAGGAGCTGTAAAAGCCTAAGGTACGGAGACACGCAGCACACGCGGCGCGCATGGAGAGGACAGAGCCAGAGAGAAGGGGCGGCTGATTGCCTGGCTGGCATTCCCTAGCGGGAAAGAGATAAAAGCTCCGACTCTGCTGGGCCCCAGTTCCGACTGCTCTGAACCCCAGTTCTAGGCCAGATTCCGGGGACCCAGGCTCACACAGAGGGAGCTGGGCTGTAAGGTGGAACCCCGGGGGAGCGGCGAAAGGAGGTCCCGGAGGCGCGCACATTGCGTGCAGAGAAGGAAAGGTTGGCTGTGTTGCGGGATTGCCCTGGCGGGAAGGAGACAAAAGCTCCGGACTGCTCTGAACGCCATCTCCAACTCCACTTCCAACTGAACTGAACCCAGTTCCGGGCTCATTGGGGGAGAGCCTAGACTGGTAGCAGGCGAAAATCGAGGGCACCTTTCTCTCAGAGGTGCTTGCAACTAGTACTGAAGGACCCTGAGACTCAGAAGCCGCATAAGACGGGGCTGACGAAAGCCAAGGCTGTAGGCTCCACCCTGAAACTCTGCCCCATCAGGGAAGCTGCAAAAATGCCAAGACAATGAAATAGATCACAAACGAAAGAAATGGAGGAAAAGAAGAGACTGGATATAGAGTTCAAATCTACGCTTATAAGGTTTTTCAAGAATTTCCTAGAAAAGGTCAATAAGACCTATGAGGGTATGAAAAGGGATCAACTAGAATTAATAAGGAATCAATGAGAAATGATAAGGGATCAACAAGAAATAAAGAATACATTGAATGAAATAAAAAATATTATACAGAGTCCCAAAAACAGAATGGAAGATCGCAAGAATCAAGTCAAAGATTTGGAACATAAAGAGCCAGAAGACACTCCTCCGCAGAAGCAAGAAGACAAGAGAATCCAGAAAATTGAAGATAATGTAAGAAACCTCTGGGACAACTTCAAGCGAACCATCATCAGAATTATGGGGGTCCCAGAAGATGAGAGAGAGCAAGATATCGAAAACATACTGAAAGAAATAGTGACAGAAAACTTCCCCCACCTGGTGAAAGAATTAAGACTTACAAGTCCAGGAAGCACACAGAACTCCAAACAAAAGGAATCCAAAGAGGAGCACACCAAGACAAATCATAATTAAAATTCCAAGAGCAAAAGACAAAGAGAGAATATTAAAAGCAGCAAGAGCAAAGAAGGTAGTTACCTATAAAGGAACACCTATACTATTGTCAGCTGATTTCTCAACAGAAACCATGCAGGCCAGATAGGAATGGCAAGAAATATTCAAGGTGATGAATAGTAAGAACCTACAGCCAAAGATAATCTACCCAGCAAAGCTATCACTCAGAATCGAAGGCCAGATAAAGAGCTTCACTAATAAAAAAAAGCTAAAGAAGTTCATCAACACCAAACCAGAATTATATGAATTGCTGGAGATGTTCTTTCGGAAGAGAAAGTAAATAAAGATAAAAATTATGAACAACAAATATGTAACTATCAACAAGTGAATCTAAAAACCAAGGAAATTAAAAAAAAAAAAAAAAAATCTGGAGTGAAATAAGCCAGTCAATAAAAGAGAAATACCACATGGCCTCACTCATTTATGGACATTAAAAAACATTATAAACTGCCGGGACCGGTTTGGCTCAATGGATAGAGCGTCGGCTTGGGGACTGAAGGGTCCCGGGTTCGATTCGGGTCAAGGGCATGTACCTTGGTTGCGGGTATATCCCCAGTGGGGGGTGTGCAGGAGGCAGCTGATCGATGACTCTCTCTCATTGATGTTTCTAGCTCTCTATCTCTCTCCCTTCCTCTCTGTAAAAAATCAATAAAATATATTAAAAAAAAAAAAACAAAACAAAAAAAACATTATAAACTGACAAACCAAAAGATAGATATAAAGACAGTAAAGCAACAAGCAGACTGTAAAATTACAGCGGGGAGAGTAGGGAGATCTGGGGGAGATAAGAGATTAACCGAAGGACTTGTATACATGCATATAAGTACAACTAATGGACACAAAACTCTGGGGAGGGAGGGTATGTATGGGGGGGAGGGCAATGTTAAAATATGTACACAGATAATAATTTAATAAATAAAAAAAATAGAAAGAAAAATCTTAAAAAAATAAAAAAATCTGATGAACAATATTAACTGGTGAATATAATAGAATCAGAGGTATGGAAGGGGAGTGAACTGACGATTCTTGGGGAAAAGGGGAGAGGGGGATGTGGGAAGAGACTGAACATAAACTGCGCACCTATGGATGAGGACAATGGGGGGTGGGGAAAGGGCAGAGGGTGGGATGGGAACCTGGTGGAGGAGAGCAATGGGGGGGAGGGGGGGAGGAACATTTGTAATAATATGAATAAAAATTAATTTAAAAAATAAATTAAAAAAAATAAAAGTAAAAATATATATATATAAATTAAAATTAAAATTAAAAAAGAAAAACAAAATTAGGAAATTAGTTGCATTAGAAATGAGAAATACTTAACATACCTCCTTCAAGCTCTCTTCACAAACAGTGTCTGTGAGAAACTGTGGTTCCATTTGACTATTGCGGCATGCTGAAAGTAAGGCATTCAGGTGATGAACAAATCAAAATTAAACTGTAAACTTAATTTTTTAGTTATTATTTAGGTTTATGTGTAGTTCATGCTTTTGAAGCTATCCATTAGGATCTTGTAGGGAAGACAGTCAGTCAGTTGTATATTGCAGTTTTAAAGCTCCATTCAATGTTTCTCTACTGAGTTTATAAGACTCTTAAGGAAATCGCTCTTCCTCATGTTGTATTTCACTTTTCCATTTATTAAAATAACTAAGAATTAAATATGAAGTATTATTTTACTTATAAACTACTTATACCTCCCCAAAAGGTTACACAAGTTTCAAACAACTCCTGAATTGAAATAAAGTTTTATTAGTCAAGTCAATAGAAAATTTCTATCAAAATTAACTTTCATGAACATTATCTTACTGCTGAAGTCCAAAGAGGTCCCATCAGCTTTGATTGAATCCAGAGAACTGCTACAACTAGATGGGGTTCTGCCCAGGCTTTTTATCAAGACACTGTTAGCATCTTTATCTCCTTCAGCATGATCATAAAAAATCTGAAATTATGAATTAATAAATAACATCAGGGTAAAATTTTAACACTGTATAATTATAATGACTAATTGTTTGTTGAACACTAACAGAAATACTTCTAACATAAAATTTATGTATAACTTAGAGATCCCTTAGCAAAGAATTCAAATAATTAACATAAAACTGAAGCCTTTAGAATTGAAAGTAATTTTATGTTAAAATACATAGAAACAACTTTTTGCATTACACTGTATAACAAGTTATTTCTCAGATGTATCTAAGTTATAGCTAGATTCTACGAGCTATCAAATGTTGACCTACACAATTATTCAACTACTAGCCAACAGTGTTAGGGCTACCACACTCCAGAAAACCAGAAGAGAATATTGGCTGTACATGGTGGTCCTGCCTAGTGTATAGAATTAAGTGCTTTTACATTTGGTGACCAAGACTCATTTGACTGAAGACAAATCCAGTGTAAGTCATGTGGTCCTATTTTTATCATTTTAATAATTTGATTTTATAGCCTTAAATGTCATTTTCGTCTACCTACTTACATATATTTTTGAGGACATTATATTCTTTGTCTAATACTAGAATGTAAGCTCCATGAGAAGAGATTCTTGTCTATCAATTTCCACTGTGGCATTCTTAGCAACCTAAACAGTATCTAGGACATGGCAGATATTCAATATTGAACAAAATAGTACTAATTTTCATAGAATCTATTCAGTTATCTATATATATATATCAAAGCCCAGTGACTGTAATGGCAGAATGACCAGAATGACTAGTGGCTATGACGTGCACTATGGCAGTCAAATACCTGTTCCAGGTCCCGATTGGCCCTCCTGCCACTCCCAGCCGGGGGGCAGGGCTGGCCCGCCAACCACCTGTGCCCCCTCAGCCCCCCGGCTAGCCTGGCCCATTAGAGTGGGTCTGCCAGACCACCCATGTACGAATTTGTGCCCCAGGCCTTTAGTACATTTTATATTACTGTTAGTACTTTCTCAAAGCTTCATAGACAAACCATTTCCTCAGCATCTCCTCTCATAGAACCACTGAAATCATCTTCTAAGCTTCCATATTTCTTAAGAGTTTAAACTTTGTTTTCTATGAACTTCTGATATTTTTAATCTTTCTCTTTCGAGCTATAAAACTCAGTTTGAGTGACAGGTTATCCAAATCAGTGTCCCTCAGCTTTAATATTTATGACTTTCTTTCATAAATACAAAATTTCACTAACTTCACTTTGAGATACTGAACTTGACCTAGGCACTTCCCCATCCACTAAAGAAATGTACTTTCAATTTCTACATATCATCAATTGCCAAGAAAATTCTGTCAAGCTTTTCTTTAGGGATAATAAAGACTTTTTACCCTCCAAGTATTTATAATACCTCAGATGACTTTTAAAATTACATGTAGCTCTAGCTGGTTTGGCTCAGTGGATAGAGCACTGGCCTGTGGACTGAAGGGTCCTGGGTTCAATTCTGGTCAAGGGCACATGCCCAGACTGTCAGCTCGATACCCAGTAAGGGGCATGCAGGAGGCAGCCAATCAATGCTTCTCTCTCATCACTGATGTTTCTAGCTCCCTTTCTGAAATCAGTAAAAATAAATTAGTTAAAATTACATATACCCTGCTTAGAAATTTTCATATGCAAACCACAACAAATCACCAAAGATGACAGAATATTTAGAATTATACAATTTCAACATTAACTTTTGTACTACTTTCCATTTCATTTTTTGTGACCATTTCTCACTTCAAATCATTTTTAAGTCTGTTCATTAATTCCTTAAGCTTCTACAAAGAAATGTTTCTTCCGCTCTATAACTAAAAATAAATTCCTGCTTATCCAAGACTAAAATTCAAGAATACTCATATTTAAAAAACAAAAAAAAACAAAACAAGAACATTCATCAGTTCAAGACAGAACTCACCTGCTGATCTTGTGTAGTATCACTAAACTTAATCTCACTTTTTCTGACTTTTTTCTCATTCTGAGTATCATCATCATCTTCTTGTACCCAGGTTCTTTTTTGCCTATTGCAGGTTTCTTTCATTTTATTTTCAGATGGTGAAATCACTTTCTGGCATGTCTCAATCAAAGACTTTTCCTCAGTTTCTATGCTAATAGAGTCTGAGGAATTAATCTCGGCAGGATATATAGGAAGATTTTCCTCATTTATATATTGAGATGGACTTAAGTTCAGTTTAGCTGCAATAAATCCAATGCCTGAATCCTTACTGGAGACTGGCTGAGTTTCTAAGTGACTTAAATCAGTTGTTTTTGAGGGGATCTCCTCCAGGTCATCTATTCCAGTGACACTACAATTTCTCTTGTTTGGCAACCTGGGCAAAAATATTCCCAAAGAACATCTCCTTATTTTATCTTTTACAACTGGTACCGAGTTGGTTTCAGCTCCATTATGAAAAAATTTATTTGCTTCACCTCTATCATCTTTAACGTTGTTGGACACTGTGCTAATATTATTTCTTTCTGTAGCTTGCACTATACTCATATCACCGTCTACCTTATTTACTAACTCAAGTAATTGTTTCGGAAGAGGTGGTATATGAAAAGCTTGGATATCTAAAAATTCTTCAGTTTTCCCATTCAAATTATTCAGATTTTGTTTGCTACTACTAAAACTTGCAGCATTGGATGCAATTACAGGATCTGATGTTTCTTTAGGATTGGCATGAGTTTGAATAATTTGCTTAGTCAAGTCTGAGTTACTGTGGAAATCTACGGCTGTATTACAATTAGCTGTTTGGATATTTTTCTTCAGTTCTTTTTCGCAGGCTACCGTCAACTGTTTCTCATTATTGAGTATTTTGGACTCATTTTCACATGTGGGTACAGTGGAATTTCTTAGAATATTTAAATTCTTACTTCCAGCTTGAACCAATATTGCTTCATCTTTATTAACAATACTCTGTCCTTGTTGAGGTAATGGAGATAGTTGAGTTGAGAGAGGAAGTGGAGAATCAACACAAACATCATCAACAAAGATCTTCTTTAAATTATGTTCTTTATGATGAACAAAGTTTTCCATTTGATCCTCTGGAAACTTAAAAGATACTTGCTTTGAATCAAGTTTAGTCATGTTTCCCAAATCCTGGCTATATACTAAAGTTTGATTAGCTAATAGATTTGGGGGCTCCTTCATCAGATCTTTATCTTTGAGCACTGTTATGACACAGTCATTTAGCTGTCCTTGGGTATTAGTTTGAATAACTTTTTCCTTCTCTAACATAGAACAAGGAGCAGAGAGAGGCAGTGCCTCAGATTTCAAGTAATATTCACTGGCTAACTCATTTGTATAAGCAAGATCATTTTGCACTGGGCAATTACTGTCTTTCTCATCTTTATCACATAAGGACATGACATTCCCTTCCAAATTATCAACAGAGGAAATAACATTTGGTAGAAAGGAATAATTGTCAATGGATCCACAAATAGCAGGTGCACGGCTGTTTGTAAAATCCACATTTCTCCTACCTGTGCTATTTAAGTGGCAGTTTTCAAGTTTGGCTTTTTCCAATGTATAGGCCTTATCTACAACTTTTGCCATGACCTTTTCATCCACAGCAGTGCTATGGAATTTGATGATTTCTATCTGAAGTTGATCCCCAGATAATGTATTAGAACAGGGTATCACTTGGTGCTCTTGCTCAGAGTGAAGAACAATTTTGTTTTCTATAGCCTGTGCTTGTTGTTTAGTGATTTCTTGAACAGAGCTACCTTCCTTAGGAAAAGAAACGCCCAAGCTTTTTCTTTTTACTTTTCCTAATTTAGGGCACTCTTGAAGTATTTTTCCTGTGGCTTGACAATCAATGAAAGCAGTATTAGACTTGGTGATTTCTAGATCACTGTGATTATCTATAAACAATACAGTATTGTCCATTGGCCTAGTGATTATTTTAAGTGGTGAGACAGGTTTACATTCTAAGGCAGTTGTGTGAATTCTAGTGATCTCCATGTCATCCTGCCCACATGTGTACAAAATAGTTTTAGAAGTTCCTTCCAAAGGCACCAACAGAGAATCTTTTCTATCTTCTGTGGCATTTTTGTTATTTATTCCCACTGTACAACTCTGGATGATATCCATATCATTTTTATGATTACTTGAAAATGCAATGGGCTTGTTATCATCTTTGAGTCTAAGGCTTTTCCTTCTTTGACTTTTGCCTGATAAATATTCATTAAAAAATCCAGGCTTTTGTACATCTCTGTCATTTTTCCAAACAGTTGATGTAGACACTTCCATGTTCTCGTCAGCTATAAATGCTACAGCTTTCTCTATAGGACCACTATTAGATGGGTCCCCTAGAAGTGTTAGCTGGCCGACTTTTGCTGCTGAATGGTCACTTTCACCATTTTCTAGGAAGAAAACTCTCTCCTCAGCAGAAGTCACTTTTATTTTTCCTAGGCTTTTCCTTTTGGATAGTTCAAAGTCAGGTCTGTCTGCAAGTACAGTTCTTTCTAAATTAGTCTTACCAAGTTCTTGTACTTCAGAAGGACCAAATCCAATGACAACAGTGTGACTCTTGGTTAGGTCCATATTTTGCTCCACTTCTGAACAAGTAATTGTCTTGTCACTAGAACAGTCAAGGGTGGGATTACCTAAACTTTTCCTCAGTGGCTCAGGCAGTTTAGAATTCTGGTCTGGTACAGATTTAACTATATGACTGTTAACAGCAGTATTATGATTTTCCATGGCAGACTGGCCTTCTGATGAAGACAGTTTAGTGGTCGGAAACAAAGCTTGCTCACATGAAACTGTATCTCTATTCTTTCCCAGTGCTACTTGTTTATTAAGATCTCCACCAGAGTAAACTATATTATAGCTTGCTACTTTGTCCTGGTTAATATCAACAGGCTGAGAAGACACTTTGTCAAGATAGGATGAAATCTTCAAAACTTGATCTGTTTCTTTGTCCAAGGGATCAGTTAGGATATTTTCAGATATTATTCTTGGTTGTTGGGAGTGTTCATTATGATTTTGGGTCATTTTCCCCCATTCATTTAAAAGGCTTTTGCTGTCAGAGTGAAATGTACTGGCATCCTTGAATGCTAGATTATAAGATGCAAGAGGAGCTTGACTTCCTAAGTTAGTTGTTTGAATTTTAGTCAAACCCTTATCTTCACCTGTGAAGATTACAGTCTTTTTACCAGCTGAAGTAGGCAAAGGATCTGCCTGGCCCTGTTGTAATCTTTCCTTAGATACATGAGGAAGTGAGATACAATTTACATTCATTTCCTCATCCTTTGACATAGTTATGTGATTTTGGAGCATCATTTCTTTTTCAGATATTGGTATGGCTGTTGTCTGGGCATTTGTCTGATCTTCTTTAAAAACTTGATTATCTATTCCAAGTGTCTGACTCTTGGTAATGTCCATGCTATCCTCTCCTGAGTAAATTGTTTTATCTATGAGAAGAGAACTGGCACCTGGATTATGATACATTTTGGCATAATTACGGTCATCCTTTAGCAAATTTTCATCCTCTTTCATACTTGAGAGACACTTGGTCAGTTCCATGGCATCGTTACAAGTAGAATACAAAAATGTTTTATAATCTTGAATTGCTGGACTGAAACATATAGATTCTGGGACCATGGCCAATGTTCTGACATCTTGGTTAGAAGTCTGTGTGACTGTATGAGTTTCTGTCCCCGTAATATGATCTCTGGTAATATGTATGTCACCTTTAGGGTTTAAGGAAGAGTCTGGAAGAGCAGCATTTGGTTTATTCTCAAAGACTGTAATCTTTCCTGGAGCTTTATTTCTATAATCTGTTGTAACATCCATCATGACAGTCTGAGTTTCATTTTCTATTTCAGATAAATTATTTGCAGAGGGTAAAATTTGTATAGTGCGGTTTATTGTCAAGTCCATCAAATCATTACCATAAACTGTATTATCACTTTTAAATTCCCTTAAATTGGCTTCAGTGGATGTGGGAACCAAAGTCTGAATATTGGATGTATAACACTGGGTGAAATTCATCCCATCATCTTGTTCAATAAAGATTCTAGTCATATTACTGGTATTTTTATCTACATTGAGAGATACATGCATTTGATGTATAGAAGAAGCCTTATTTGATTCTATGGAATGAATAGATATCTCAGAATTTTCTTTATCAGGTCCTGTAGAAGAAGTATTAGATTTCCCTGTTTTCAATCTTTTTATGAAATCATTGAAATTTATTTTCTTTTCTGAATTAGTGTTTTGATCCTTGGAAAAATTCAATTCTTTTTTCATTCTTGAATCCTCAGTATGAAGGTTTAAGTTAGCCACAGACGATGTGGTATCTGTTTTGGTGGACTTGTCACTTTCTGTACAATCTAAAAGGTCTCTCGTAATCAACACAGTGTGACTTGCTGTCAGGTCCATCTGGTTTTCATCTGAAAAGATGACTGTCTGGTCATTTGAGTGTTTCTCTTCATGGTTGTATTCTATAACTGAAATCTATAATGAAAGCAAAATATTTTTAAAAATCAAATACAATAAAAACTTTAAAAAGGTATTTTACAACATGTACTGTAAAAATAATCATCAATGATTGGTTTGAATCAATGGTGTGCTGTGTAGTACATAATTAGTTATTAAATTTTTTTCTAGTCTGCCAGGTGTAGCTCAGTGGTTAAGAGATGACCAGTCAGGGCACATGCCCAGGTTGCAGACTCTCTCCCAATAGGGAGCATGTAAGAAGCAGCCAATCAATGATTCTCTCTCATCATTGATGTTTCTTTCTTTCTCTCCCTGAAATACTTTTAGTGTTTGTGGACAAATTAAAAGTTCAAGGTTTATTATACATCCATTAGAATGACTAAAAGATAAAAAAAACTGACAATTCCAAATGCAAATATAATGAAAATGATAATTACTGTATTATATAGGTCATTCTCTTTTTAAATAGAAGACTCAGAAAGGGATAAGTGCATAGCTGACTAATTTGTAGAACACTTCTGAACCATTGAAAGTTGGATTCTCTTTGAATCTTAATGCAGTGATTTTATTTGTAAGGACATGGTCAAACTCCTTGCTACTCAAAGTATAGTCTCTAGACCAGTGCACTAGTAAGACCCAGGAGATTGTTAGAAGTATAAAATCTCAGGGCCCACGCTAGATCTACTGGATAAAAAACTCTACATTTTAAACAAAATCCTGAGATGATTCATATGCCCATTAAAGTGTGAGAAGTCCTAATATAACTAATATATTTACCTATTATTTAAACTGACAGTGACTTAACTTTCCTTAGTTAACTTAAAGGGTAGAAGTTTTTCCAGTCTACAGGTCCATTTTGGTAGGTAACCCCTAACTCATGCATTACCATTAAATTTTGAGTTTTTAAAAACTTTCAACTGTCAAGGGAAATTGAATATGAAGGCACTTGTATGAACTCCTACCTCTCTCTGTTGCATCTGGGTCTGAATGGGAGCACAAAGCAACGTGTTCATTCCTATTAAGAAGAAGAAAAAAAAATAGTCGATGACAAAAATATGTATCACTAGAGCCTGATTTTCCTTCATCAGTTACAAGTACAGTAGTGCCTTATCAGTGGCTTTGCTTTTTTCAGTCTCATTTATTCATGGTCAACCATGGTCTAAAATATTAAATGGAAAATTCATGGAACATATTCCCCATTGATAAGGGGGGGCTACTGTATTTACCAAAGTTTTACTAGTTACTAAGCCCTTTATAAGGACTTAGGTATTAAATTTTACTGACTTTTAATTGTCCCATGTTAGAGACAAAAACAGTTATTATATTCTCTGTGTAACTAAAATACTTTTAGAATGTGGCGCAAATTTTAAACATGGAGAGTTTAGATCACTTTTTCCCTCCTTTACTTCTCCATTTTTGTTTCCTGGATAGTAGAGATTACATGAGATTTGAACATCTTTTATTCTATCTTAAGGAATCTAGACATTCCCATTATAAAATGTGCATTTTATAAAAATACTACTAGAGAAGGAGAAGAAAGTAGATTCAAGAAAAAGATGAATCAATAAGGAAACTACTGTAATAGTTCAGATACATCTTGATGAGATTTTATGTTAGAACAAGATACAATAATAGAAATAAGGAACTAGAGTCTTGACTCTATATTATTATAGGTTCTAAAATAATAAAAGCATAATATGCTAATTAGACCAGACATCCTTCAGGACGACCTTCTGGACGAAGCCGGTGCCTCAAAGGAAGCCCGGATCCCAGGTGACTGCCAGTGGCTGGAGGGAAGCCCGGGTCCCGGGTGCCAGAGGAAAGCCAGTGCCAGCATCCATGGGAAGGAAGGCCTGCCTATTCTTGCACAAATTTCATGCATCAGGCCTCTAGTAATAACAATAAGTAAAAATAGGCTCTCGCCAGTGTGATTCAGTTAGTTGGATTGTTATCTCATGCACTGAAGAATTTTGGGTTTGATTCCAGGTCAGGGCACATACTCAGGTAGTGGGTTCAATTGTGATCAGGGTATATATGGGAGGTAAACAATCCATGTTTCTCTCTCTTCCTCTCCCTTTTTCTCTCTCTAAAGTCAATAAAAATTAAAATAAATAAAAATAAAGGCAAATCTTTAGAATAGTTTCAAGAGTTTACAGCAACCTTGATTAAACATAGTGAAGTAATTATAGGCTTTTGGTTAGAAGCCTTTTTTATTTATTAAGTTTCCACTCATTTATTCAACAAATATTGCTTCAGAACCTATTATGACCCCCAAAACAACTGTCTACTAAAGTACAAAGACAAAATTTTTGGACTCAAAAAATTTAGTTTAACAAAAGAGTGACAAGTAAATACCAAAACTACAATGTGATAAATTCTACAAGAGACAGAGAAATAAAAGCTGTAGTCAAAACACAGGAAAGAGTGATTGACTTATTGGTTTTGTCAAAAAACAACAACTCCATTTAAGGCAGTACTACTTAGTGTATGGTGCCAGTCTGTGAACTGCTAAACTAAAGCATTTCTTTCTTTCTTTTTTTTTTTTTTTTAAAGTATATTTTATTGATTTTGTACAGAGAGGAAGGGAGAGAGATAGGGAGTCAGAAACATCGATGAGAGAGAGTCATCGATCAGCTGCCTCCTGCACACCCCCCACCGGGGATATGCCCGCAACCAAGGCACATGCCCTTGACCGGAATCGAACCCGGGACCTTTCAGTCCCCAAGCAGACGCTCCATCCATTGAGCCAAACCGGTCCCGGCTAAAGCATTTCCCTTGCTAAGAAAAAATGTTAGCTACACAAAATAATAGCTTACTGCCACAGTTGATTTACATTCCAGAGTAACTTCATCTTCAGTCATGGACTGTAATAGTTTGTAAACTGGTTACTTTGAAAAGAACTAAAGTTACGCTAAGTGAAAAATGAGAAGAATGCTAGGCAAATTATAGTTGGGAGAGCACTTTAGGTAGAGAAAATAGCATTTACAATGGATACCAGCAGGAAAAAAAAGTCCACATGAAGAATTGCAAATAGTTCTTCATGGTCTAGGAGGAATGGGGAATGTCTGGCCCACAGGCAAAAATAATTTTGTCTGACCCTGCCAAATCATTAGGGGTGAGTTAATTAAATGTTTGGCCAAATATTGCAGGCTAATTTTTAAGTTGATAAATTTGTATGGCCTGTGAATTTTGTTATAAATGTTATTTAAAACATCATTTATATAAGACCCTTGGCAAAAAGAGAGTTCCCCATCCTTGGGCTAGAGCAGTGTTTCCCAAACTTTTGACATATGTACCCCTTCTATAATTTTCGTAACGCTGAGTACCCCTCGTACTCATGAGAACGTAGAATTAGGTGCAGCTAAGCACGGTGCAGTGCATATCCCCACCAAACTCTGGTGCAACGTGTACCCCACCAAACTCTTCCCATACCCCTGGGGGTATGCGTACCACACTTTGGGAAACACTGGGCTAGAGGAAAGGATGCCTATAAAGGAAAGGAAATAAGATTGGAGAAGACGACAAGCCAAATCATAAAGGGCTTTCTAAGTCTATGCTGAGGAGTATGGGTTTTATCCTGTTAGCAAAAGTGTCACTGAACAATTTTTAGCTGGAAGGTAATATGATCAGATTTAGAAATATACAGAATAGATTCGAAGGATAAGAAACTATATACAGTAACCCAAGAAATAATAGGAACTTGAATTCAAACAGTGGCAGAAGGAATAGAGAAACAGTAAGAGATCTGCAAGATATTTAAGAGACAGGATATCAAGAGGATATAGCCGAATAGATATAGAAAATGAAGTAAATATTAAAAAATGACTCAATTCCTGACTTGAGTAAATAAATTAATAAGACCCAGCTGGCATGGTTCAATGGTTGAGTGTTGACCAGGTCACGATTCAATTCCTGGTCAGGGCACAGGCCCAGGTTGTGGGCTCAATCCCCAGTGGGGGACTTTCAGGAGGCAGCAGATCAATGATTATTCTCATCACTGATATTTATGTCTCTCTCTCTCCCCCTTTCCCTTCCTCTCTGAAATCAATAAAAATATTTTTAAATAAATAAATAAATAAAAATAAATGAGTGAAAGCCTAAGATAGAGGAAACAAGAGGGACAGCAGTTTTGGAATAAATAAATTTGTAAAATTTTAAACTAAAATTTTGTGGAACAAACAGAGGCCTCTTCATACTCTCTTAATCATATTTTTTTTTTTTAGATTATTACTTATCAAGGAATTTGGATAAAGAGAAAAGTATATAGTAAGAAAACTATTCAGATCATACTCACCAGTAATTTCACAGTAATTATCTTGTGGAGTCTTATTCCTAAAATATAAAAAAATATTTTAAAAATCTGTATTACAAACAATTACCAAGACTCACAACAGTTGAATAATAATGCCAATTGCCTTCTATAATCTATACCCACTAGCAATGAGTGATGCTTTACCTATGTTCTTAACTGGTTAGATGAAAAATCTCAATAGTTTTTATTTCTGCCAAAACCGGTTTGGCTCAGTGGATAGAGCATCGGCCTGCAGACTGAAAGGTCCCAGGTTCGATTCCGGTCATGTACATTGGTTGTGGGCATATCCCCAGTAGGGAGTGTGCAGGGAGTGTGCAGGAGGCAGCTGATCGATGTCTCTCATCGATGTTTCTGACTCTCTAACCCTCTACCTATCTCTCTGTAAAATATCAATAAGATATATTAAAAAAAAAAAAATAGTCTATTACTCTTCTGAAGATATGCATCTTTTCATGTATTGAAAAGTTACTGGTATTTACTTTTCTATGTATTAATATCATAAAAATAACTTTAATTAAAAGATATTATAAAAATAACTTTAATTAAAAAAGCAAGCAGGTGGGCTCCTTACTGCCCACCTGCTTGCTGCTCCTTACCGGACTTGCGGGCTCAGTCCCCAATAGGGGGCGTGCAGAAGGCAGCCAATCAATGATTCTCTATCATCAATAATGTTTCTCTTTCTGGTATTTATTGTTTCATACCAGCTGATGTATTTAAGGATTTATAAATGAAAGAGTATTAATCACTTCATTAAAAGAATAAGCTGTACAATGTACTTACTTATCCTATTAATAAAGAGCAAATCTGCTAATGAGACTGGACGGTGGAATGACTTTCCAGGATGGCCTTCCAGAACAACTAGTGGGCAGGGGTCATGAGGCCACAGGGCCATGAGGCAGCTGGGGCCATGAGGCAGCCGGGGTTGTGAAGGCCAAAGCAGCCAGGGCCTACTCTTGCACGAATTTCATGTATTGGGCCTCTAGTCCTATATAATAAAAGGGTAATATGTAAATTGACCGAATGGCAGAATGACTGGTCACTATGATACATACTGACCACGAGGGGGAAGGCATTCAATGCAGGAGCTGCCCCCTGGTGGTCAGTGCGCTCCCACAGGGGAAGCACCGCTTGGCCAGAGGCCAAGATCACAGCTGGTAAGCATAGTGGCAGTGGTGGGAGCCTCTCCCACCTCTGCAGCAGCATTAAGAATGTCCGACTAACAGCAGTTTGACATCCCCCAAGGGCTCCAGGATTGCGAGAGGGTGCCAAGGCCAGGCTGAGGGACACTCCCCACCCCCACCCCAACCCCCACCCCCGCCCCGGCTGAATGCATGAATTTTGTGCACTGGGCCTGTAGTCAAATATAATAGTACATTAAGTTCTGCAAAACAATTTATTTTGTTTGTGGTTGTTGTTGTTTTTAAAGTAATGTCTGGTATACATTCCTTTCTTTGGAACATGTTGTTTTTAAAAAATATATATTTTAAAATATATATATAGAGAGACAAACATCAATGCCTCCCATTGGAACTGAACCCACAAACTAGGCATGTGCCCTTGACCAGAATTGAACCCAAGACCCTTCAGTCTACAGGTCGACTCTCTATCCACTGAGCCAAACCAGTTAGTGCAATAATTTGTTTTTAAATTATTCCTAAGTATTCCACAAAAGGGATACACACACACACACACAAAAAAAAACAACAACAACACAACAATTAAAAGGATATTAACTAAGCCTGGTAAGTGTTGCTCAGTGATTGAGCATCAAACTATGAACCAGGAGGTCACGGTTTAATTCCCAGTCAGGGTACATGCCTGACTTGTGGGGTCAGTCCCCAATAGGGGGCATGCAAAAGGCAGCCAGTCAATGATTCTCTATCATCAATAATGTTTCTCTCTCTCCCTCTCCCTTTGAAATCAATAAAAACAGAGGTCTGGGACATGGCCGCGCGGTCCTTGTGGGCAGTCCGGCGGCGGGTGCAGCACCTCCTGGCCTCGGTTGCTGCGTCCGACGGCAGGGGATGTCTGCATCCTTTCAGCACTGCCACCCAGAGAACTGCTGGTGAGGACTGCAGTTCTGAGGATCCTCCTGATGAGCTGGGGCCCTCTCTTGCAGAAAGAGCCTTAAAGCTAAAAGCTGTTAAACTGGAGAAGGAAGTCCAGGATTTAACAGAATTCAGAGTTTCTGTAAGGACTTGGTAGAGGTGGCAGACATTTTGGAGAAGACTACAGAGAGCATTTCTGAAGAAACAGAGCCTGGGGACCAGAAGCTCAGCCTTGAGAAGATCTTCCGAGGATTGTCCCTTTTAGAAGCAAAGCTGAAAAGTGTGTTTGCCAAGCATGGCCTGGAGAAGATGAGCCCCATTGGTGACAAATACGACCCACATGAGCATGAACTCGTCTGTCATGTGCCGGCTGATGGGGTGCAGCCTGGCACGGTGGCATTAGTAAGGCAAGACGGCTACAAGCTGCATGGCCGCACCATTAGACTTGCCCAGGTGGAAGTGGCAGTGGAGTCTCAGAGAAGACTGTGAATGGGCCACGAGGAACTGAATGTCCTTCAGAGTGCAGTCACCTGTGTTTCCTTTATTTATTAACCTAGGTTTGTATCGTACATGAGCTACTTCATGTGATCTTTTTGGGTTTAGTCATATTGGCTTTCTTTCTAAGACACTCTGTTGATATACTGTGACCTGTTAGGTCTGTCTCATCAGGAGTCTTGCTATTGGGCATTTGAACAATGTGACAAGTGTTCCTATGGCCTTTATCAAAATATGTTTAAGAAAATTATCTTTACACTTGTACTCTGATGACTTTCGACCCAAAATCTTCTTAAAAGTTGGAAATGAATATATGTTTATGTATTTTCAACTGAATATTCCTTTCTAGTAGACTCCATAACAGGAATTGTATAGGAGCTTGTATTTTGTGGGGAAAGGGATTGGTTCAACATTTGGTACTTAGATGATAAAGCTTTTTATAGTTGTATGAATCTAGATAATTTGGGTTAATTTTTATATACATAGATTTTCAGGACTTTACCTTTTTAAATTTTATTTTCCTGTAAGCCGTTTTTGTCCTTAAAGTTCCTGCCAGGTAGACATTATGTTCACACTCATTGTCTTTTTCTGATTTCCATTTATAAGGGCTAAAGACCCTGACAAAACTTGGAAGGCACGGAACATTGAGAAATTATGTCACATGTATGCAAACATATCACCCCTTAAGTGTATTGACTTCCTAGAGTTAATGAGCCTATATGTCTATCTGTTATTCTTTCAGTTTTGCTTCTTATAAATGGTGTTCCATAAAATGTGTTCAATGTATGAGTCAGTGAATGGATGATACAACAGACTAGAAAGAAGTTACGCATGGCTATTTTAATGCTAGAAGAGGCCTTCATATGAATTAATTTCACCCTTTCCACTTTTCCTGACATATGAAAACAGTGTTTTTAGAATTGGACTTAAAAAAATTCTCTAAAACTAATAAACTAAATTTCACTGAGAACTCGAATAAGGAATAACTAGATAACTTCAAGATTTTTTTAATTTAAGATTTAACAGCTCTTTAATGAACATACAAAGATGTTCTCAGGGGACAATTATGTGATTTCTGTTCAGATTGCATAAGTTTAGGGTTATTGGGTAGTTTGTTTGTTTTTTCCCCTTCATTGTTTTAATTGTGTAGGTTTAGGTTTAACCTAATTACCCATAAAATAAATCCATTTCTACTGGAAAAAAAAAAAAAAAAAAAAAAGAAATCAATAAAAACATTTTTTTAAAAGGACACTAATTAAAAAATTACTTTATTTAGTAGGAATAAATAACTTTAAAATATAATTTGAATCACATTTTTCTTACTTACTGTACAAGTAGAACATTTTCTCTTGTTTCTGTTTCTAAAAATTAAAAAAAATTCAAGTTTTTCAAAGATATTCTGATAAAGCATTAGAAAAATTAACAAGAATAAAAAAATTCTGCCCCCCCCAAGACACAAGTTATATTTTTCAACCAATAAAATAAAAAATAAGTTATATCAATTATCTGATTAGATAGCCACAGTAAATTTTTATACATAACAGACTTGCAGGAATTGCATTAATACATTACCTGCAATTTCTGACTTTCTCACTATTTTCATATGAGATTCTGTCTGATATACCCTAGAAAATAAAATAAAGATTAATGAAAATCTGTCATTTTGAATTAGAACACTATGGCATCAATTTATACTGTTTTTATCTTAACACTAGAGGCCTGGTACATGAAAATAATGAAAGGGGGGGAGGGGGGAGGAAAGGGTGTGTCCTTCAGCCCAGCCTGCACCCTCTCCAATCTGGGACCTCTCGGGGGATGTCCGACTGCCAGGCAGGGATTGGGCCTAAACTGGCAGTCGGACATCTCTCTCACAATCCCAGACTATTGGCTCTCAACTGCTCACCTGCCTGCCACCCTGATCACCCCCTAACCACTCCCCTGCCAGTCTGATTGATGCCTAACTGCTCCCCTGCCAGTCTGATTGCCCCCAACTGCTCTCCCCTGCAGGTCCGGTTGCCCTTATCTGCCCTCCCCTGCCAGCCCGGTTACCCACAACTGCTCTCCCCTGCTGGCTTGGTCACTCCTAACTGCCCTCCCCTGCCGGCCTGGTTATCCCTAACTGCCCCCCCTGCTGGCCTGACCACCGACAACTACCTTTCCCTGCCAGCAATCTTGTGGTGACCATCTTTGACTACATGGGGGCAGCCACTGTGTGTGAAGGTGTGCAGGTCAATTTGCATATCACTTCTTTATTATATAGGATAATAAAGGCCATATATGACAAACCCAAAGCTAACATCATACTCAATAGGGAAAAACTAAAAGCATTTCCCTTAAGACTAGAATAACACAGGAATGTCCATTTTCTTATTGAACACTAGTGGCCCGATGAATGAAATTCGTACATGGGGGTGGAGGGTTTATCCCTCAGCCCGGCCTGCATCCTCTCCAACCTGGGACCTCTTGAGGGATGTCTGACTGCCAGTTGTTTTACAAATGTAGATTTTGAGGGTCATAAAGGTTAAGTAACTACCAAGATCACATAACTGACAAGTGGCAGAGCCAAAATGCAAACTCAAATCTATCTGACTTCAAAACTTGACTACAAAGCTGCACTTGAAACAACTTTACTTCAAATGATTTACAACAGAAGATATTTTATTCAATATTAGAGGTTGCCAAAACCGGTTTGCTCTGTGGATAGAGCATCAGTCTGCAAACTGGAAGGTTCCAGGTTCAATTCCGGTCAAGGGCATGTACATTAATTGCGGGCACATCCCAAGTAGGGGGTGTGCAGGAGACAGCTGGTTGATGTTTCTCTCTCATCGACATTTCTAGCTCTCTATCCCTCTTCCTTCCTCTCTGTGGAAAAATCAATAAAATACATATATTAAAATAAAAAAAAATACTAGAGGCTTGATGCACGAAATTAGTGCAAGTGTAGGTCTTCCTTACCACAGCTGCTGGCAACCGACTTCCCTCTGGCAGCCATACCAACTTTAAAAGCATTTTTAAAAATATGTTTTTATTGATTTTTAGAGATAAGAAGGGAGAGGGATAGAGAGACAGAAACATCCATGACAGAAAAATATCCTTGATTCGCTGCCTCCTGCACACACCCCTACTGGAGATCAAGCTACAAACCCCAGCATTGTGTTCTGATCAGGAAATTGAACCAGTGACCTCTTGGTTTATGGGTCAATGCTCAACCACAGAGTCACACTGGCCAGGCTAAAAGCATTTTTAAAAATAAATTCACCTTTATGAACATTTCCCTAGCCATTCAATATACTTTTCACAGAAATAACTATCTTTGTCTTTGAGCTCACTTTCATTGATTTATGTAATAATAGGTTAGATTATGTAATTACAACTCCAGCTATATAAATAAGACAAACCTTTCTTGGTTATCCAGCCAATCAACTGTTAGGAACTGATGTTTATGGACATAATAATGTTCAGTGTAGTGTAGGTATCAATTAGTATGCTTTGCCGAAACCGGTTTGGCTCAGTGGATAGAGCATCCGTCTGCGGACTGAAAGGTCCCAGGTTCAATTCCAGTCAAGGGCATGTACATTGGTTGTGGGCACATCCCCAGTAGAGGGATGTATTAACTTTGTTAGGATACTGAGTCACACCAGTAATCTGTCGGGGGTAGGAGGGTGTCAGAGAAATGTGAACATTGAACAGTTATTTGATAATATCATAGAATTACTGTTGGCTTTCTAAAAGATGGAATGTATTAACTCTGTTAGGATACTGAGTCACACCAGTAATATTTTCCTTTTTTTTTTTAAAGTATATTTTTATTGATTTCAGAGAAGAAGGGGGAGAGAGAGAGATAGAAACATCAATGATGAGAGAGAATTATTGATTGGCTGCCTCCTACATGCCCCACACTGGGGACTGAACCTGTAACCTTGGAATGTGCCCTTGGCCAGAATCAAACCCTGAACCCTTCATTCTGCAGGCTAATGCTCTATTCACTGAGCCAAACCAGCTAATGCTCAATGTTTTTCTTTTAAGCATAATGCTAAATAACAACCTCTTAAATAACAATTCTCTAATGCTTATCTAATAGAAACACAGGTTATCTGAGTCAGCGCTAACATATTTAGTTTGACACAAAACAAAGCATTATTGTCATTTAAAATTATTTCTTCCTTGACCCAGTAATCCCACTCCTAGGAATATATCCCAAGAAACTAGAAACACCAATCAAAAAGGATATATGCACCCCTATGTTCATACAGCACAATCTACAATAGCTAGAATCTGGAAACAGCCTAGGTGCCATCAGCAGATGATTGGATCAAAAAACTATGGTACATCTACACAATGGAATACTATGCTGCCATAAAAAAGAAGGAATTGTCATCATTTGCAGCAAACTGGATAGAATTGGAGAACATGCTGAGTGAAATCAGCCAGTCAATGAAAGAGAAATACCACATGACCTCACTCATTTATAGATAATAAAGAACATTATAAACTGATGAACCAAAAGATATAGAGACAGTAAAGCAACAAGCAGACTGTCAAATTACAGCGGGGAGGGTAGGGAGATCTGGGGGAGATAAGAGATCAACCGAAGGACTTGTATACATGCATATAAGTACAACTAAAGGACAAAACTCGGGGGAGGAAGGGTATGTATGGGGGGAGCAATGTTAAAATATGTACACAGATAATAATTTAATTAAAAAAATTTATTTCTCCTTTCAACTTACTTTATAGTATCTGCAAAGCTGACTCGGCGAGAGCTTTTCTTATTTCTCGGAGCATTGGGTTCCTAAGGGCAGAGAATATTTGGTATGATTCTTAATGAAACCACTGATAATTCTGGTCAAGGGTACATACCCGGGTTGCAGGCTCAATCTCCTGCATGCAGAAGGCAGCTGATCAGTGATTCTCTCCCATCATTGATATTTCTATCTCTTTCCTTCTCCCTTCATCTCTGAAATCAATTAAAAATCCTATATAATAAAAGGCTAATATGCAAATTGTTCCCAACTGAGAGTCTGACCAGGAGTTCAACCAGGATTTCAACTAGGGGGCAGGGCCAGCCAGCCAACTGCCTGTGCATGAATTCATGCACTGAGCTTCTAGTCCTATATAATAAAAGTCTAATATGCTAAGTGTCCAGTCAGCTGGTGACCAGTTGACTGTTCAACCAATCAAAGGATAATATGCTAATGATATGCTAAGGCTGCTCAACTGCTTGCTATGATGTGCACTGACCACCAGGGGATAGACAGCTGACCAGTTAACCAGTTGCTATGATGTGTATCGACTACCAGGGGTAGATGCTCCAACTGGTAGGTTAGCTTGCTGCTGAGGTCCAGCCAATCGGGACTGAGCGAGTTGGGCTGGACATACCCTAGAGCCCTCCTGTGGTCTTCCTTGGCTGGCTAACCTCCCGCATCCTTCCCCAGCCGGCCGACCCTGATCAGCCCAAATTGGGACTGGAGAAGACGGGGCCAGACATCCCCTGGAGCCCTCCTGCGGTCCCTCCCCAGCCCCGATCATGCAATGGTGGGATCCCTTGGCCTGGCTTGTGCCCTCTTGCAATCTGGGACCCCTTGGGAGGTGTCAGTCAGCTGGTTTAGGCTTGATCCTGCAGGCCACTCCTCTTGCGAGGGCACCAGTCCCAAGGCTCACAATTGGCAAGTGCTGTTGTAGCAGCAACGTGAGCCTCTCCCCATTGGGACTGATTGGGTGTGAGCCCTCAGCAGGTGCAGTGGGGCCGGGATAAGCGAGAGCAGCAGGTAGGAGCTGCAGGCGGCATTGGACTGCAGGTTTCAGCCTGATCCCTGCAGGCCACCCCAAGGGACCCCACAAATTCATGCACCGGGTCTGTAGTGTGTGTGTGTGTATCCCGAAACACTAATTGAAAACAAAAATTTTTTAAGTGAAAGTAAGAAAAAAGGAAGAAAGATTAAAGAGGCCAAAGTAGAATGAGCACTCCGAATTATATGTTCTCCAAACTGTTTGCACTGCAACCATCAACAAAATGTATTAGACGTCATTATGTTCTGAGCACTTTTTTCCCCCCAGAGAGGCGAGAGAGACGGAGAGAGGGAGAGAGAGAGAAGAAACATCACTGATGACAAAAAAACACTGAGCAGCTGCCTCTTGCATACCCCTACTGGGAATCAAGCCTGCACCCCAGTAATGGAACCTGACCAGGTATGGAACCATGGTCTCCTGATTCATAGGTCAACACTCAACCACTGTGCCATGCCAGCTGAGATAGACACAATAAATTTTAAAAACATATGATAAAATTCTTGCCTTTAAGGAGCTCTCAATTTAGAAAGGACATTGGTAAACAATTACAATATAAGGTATAGAGGGATAATTTTTCTGAGACAAATGATTCCAAACCTGAATCTTGAAAGACAAATAGGAATTACTAAATAAAGGCTATAAATTTATGATAAAGCAAGTATGATAAAATTAATTATAGAATCTAGGTGATGACTATATGAGTGTTCACTATAAAACTATTCCTACTTTCACTATATTTTTTTTTTTAATTTTTAATAAAACAAAAGGAAGAATGAAGAACTAGCCATCTAGGCAGAGGGAACATCATATGTAAATACTTGAAGGTTCCAGAATTCATGTCTTGCTTGGGGAACAGTAAGCAATTCTAATTGGTGAAATATATGTGAGAGAAGCAAGAAAATAGGCTGCAAAGTAAATAGGGGTTAAAAATCATGAGTGCCAGCTTACTCAAGATTTTAATCTGAACACCATGGCATGCTTACTTGTTCATATTCAATAGAGAATCATTTATGATGTTCTCTCTTCATATGGCTAATAAAGTTCTTTACTATTAACAATATCACTAAAAATTGTTATTTATAAAGCATTTACACTAGAAACATACCTGAATTATTTCATTCCCTTCTTTCAGATCCCGAAGAGGACTCCTTGGGGGTTTCAAAATCTAGAAGAGAAATATTGAAGAAAATCTGGCATATCTATTAATAATCTGTTCATTTCAAGTTATACCATGAGTAAAATGTTCAAGTTATACCATGAGTAAAAAGGTAGAGATGCTAAAATTCCTGTAAAAACCTCTCAAATTCCTCAAAATCATACTATTCAGTGCTTTGCTTTGTGGCTCATTTAAATATTTGGTATCTATTCCCTTCTCCCTTCTGCCTACCTTCGCCAATTATTTCTCCAACTCTGATCCCATGTGGTCTGGGTAAAGCTCATTTCAACCTAGGGTACAACATGCAGCCCTGTTCTAGAACAATCTTCACGTGATTTTCTCTCAGCAATAGTGATTGGTTCAGGAATGAGGTCTTGACCCATATCAAAATAATTAAGCCAAACAATTTAACCCTGAGCTATTTTTATCTTGAGGATGTAAACTACTTTTCCATGTAGGACTTGAACCTGGAAGTAGTAAGCACAGAGAATCTGTCTAATAATGGAGATTACCCAGAGAAGCAGTCAGAGTGAAAAAGTGAAATCATAGTACTGATTATATTGTTTGAACCTCTTGTCAGTAAATCATGCTCAAAGTCATTCCTCTTTGGATTTTTCAATTTTATAACCCAATACATTTTTAGCTCAAATTAGTTTAAGTTGGAATATTTTTGGATCTTGCTACAGCTTTGTATACCAGTTAAGAAAAAAAATCACAAAACACTAATAATAGAAAAACATGTAAATTGACTGTACCTCCACCACGCCACCAAGCCAATCAGGAGTGATATGCAAAGTAACCCAATAAAGAGGGCAGTTAATTTGCATACACAGGCGCTAAGTGACTGGGTTGGGTGGGGGCAGGATGCTGTGTTCTGCCTCATCCCTAGTCTCTCAGGGCCTCTGGGCAGCATGGGAAGGCGGGGCTGGAGCTCCAGGGCCTGAGCAGAAAGGGCCAAGGCTGGAATGGAAAGGCAGTGCTGGCAGCCAGGGAAAGGAAAGCCCATTCTAGCACGAATCTTCATGCATCGGGCTTCTTGTATATAATATATACATATATAATTTTTTTTTAAATAATAGTTTATTGATTTTTAGAAAGGAAGAATGAGGGAGAGAGAGGTAAAAACACCAATGTGAGAGTACATTGTAGGAAAGTTGCCTCCTGCACGCTTCCTACCTGCAGTTGAGTCCACAAGCCCATCATGTGCCCTTGACCAGGAAGAGAACCAGAAAACTCCTGGTGCAAGGAAGGATGCCCAACCAACTGAGCCACATGGGCCAGGGCAGTTTAAAAACTTTTTAAAACAGCTTTATTAAAGTATAATTTATATAGCATATTATATAATTCATAAAATTACCATGAAATTAATAAAATAAAAATTTTTAATGTATTTATAGAATTGTGAATCAGGTTAAATATTTGAGTCTATCTAGAAAGCAAAAGAAGCCAGTGGGGGTGGGATGGTGATGCCACAGTTAAAATACTGTTGTATATAGTCATCATTCAAAAAATGTTAACCATTAATTTAAATATAAGTATTTCTTACTGAGGAATGTCGTCTTCTAACAGGTCTCTCTATGTTGTCACTGAAAGAGAAAAAAAATTTTACATAGACACTGAAAGAATGAATTTTCAAAAGTCCACAGTATCCCTTACAACATGCTTTTAAATTGGCCATTACTTTCACTTAGCAAAATTTGTAACACTAAATTCAATATTTATAGTCAGTGTTTTAATCCTTTGTACGCCGTCAGCGTCTATACATGCAGCAGTGGACCTTCCCCACATGCCACGCATGTCTATAGCCGCAAACCTCGCATTATCAACAATGGTCGCCCAATTTTAAAATCAGACTTGTGACATCTTTGGGTTTGTAAAGAAAATTATGGTAACAAATTCATATATATCCCAGCGCAAATGAAAGAAATTACAATATTGATATATAGGGCTGCCATTTAGGCATGTGAGAGATAAACACTGAGACACTTGAGATTTTTTTGGTCATTGTGACACACTTGAGATTTGTTTGTGTTATCATGAATTTCACACCTAAATGGTAAAGATAAGGTACATTCCTCATTATTTTTTTACAGATTTGATCTTCGGAGCATCAACAAAATTTAGTGTTTTCGAGGCTTTTCATGTTGAGGGTTTATTTTTATTTGCGTTCACTTTTATTGATATTTCCGTAGAACTGAAAATTATCATTATTTTATTAGTGAACTTATCGTTGTCATATATTATATTATACAAATAAAATTCAATTCCCATAAATGGCATCAAATAAAGAAATAATCAAACCAAGCACCTAGCAAGAAGAAGATGAAATCCTTTATTCAACTTCAGAGTCAGGTGATTTTTTTTATTACATTCAAAATATTGTGGCATGTGAGGATGGTTTTCGTTTTGGACACATGGCAGTTAACTGGTAAAAATACATATTGTATACTACAATACTATCTCTTAAAACACAGTACAACATAATTTAAAGTATTTACAAAGGTATAATTATAAGATAAATAAATGGGCTATAAATCAAGAGATTCTGATTTCATTTAGCAGGAATAAAAGTTAGGTTAATACAAAAGGAAAAAAAAAATCAAGAGATTCTAGTTCTGGTTTTACTATTGTGTGACTTTTTAGACCAGGTTTTAAACATTCAAATGCCTACGAAAGCAAGACATATACTTTAGTAAATGCAAGGAAAATTGGTGGGTTGGAGACTATAATGGAGAGTTCCCGACTAGTCTGAAGGTCATAGCCATTATCCACCCAGGCTAATTGTTGCCACAGCTTATTTTTTAAGAGAAGCTGAAAATCCAATTGTTATACGAAATCTTGAAATTTGTCAAATAATTCAAAAATTCAAAAACATAGCTGGGGGGGGGGGGGGGAATTATGTCTTTGATTGTAAACAAGCCACCAGTTTGTGATGCCAACTTTAGACAAATCCTTTTATTTCTTTATGCCTCAATTTTCTCATTCTTAAATTGAAGAGATGAGACATGATCTCTAAAGCCTCTCTTAGTTTTGACTCTAGATGAGTTTAGATAAAGATATGGCAAGGAAGACCTATTCATTACTTCTGAAATCTTTTTCCATTCTCTTTCAGGGGAAAAATAGATGGTACAAAATTAATAGGTCTTACTAGTTGAAGAAGTATCTTTTCTCTGATAAAGTTTAACACTTTTAGAGGCATTGCATGAACTTACTTTTCTTCATTAGTTTCTGAAGACATCCCATCCATTTTTGAAGTAAACCTCTCTGTAACAAACACAATATTAGAAAAGGTGAGAAAAAAAGTACAACCCATGAGGAGATTAAGAGCAGATATTTTTGTTGTTAATCCTCACCAGAGGATATGTTTTTCCATTAGTTTTCAGAGAGAAGAAGGGGGAGAGACAGAGAGAAACACCCAAGTGAGAGAGACACATGGATTGGATGCCTCTTGCACACTAAGAGGAGGCATGCAGGAGGCAGCTGGGGACTGAGTCTGCAACTGTACATGCCCTTGACTGGAGTGTCCCTGACTAGAATTGAACCCACTCCTTGGGGTGATGCTCTAACCACTGAACAACCAGCTAGGGCTAAGAACAGAATTTTGATTTTAGTATTACCTTCTGGTAAAAGACAGAAGAAAAAAAAAAAGGGATAAAAAGCTACACTTATGAGGCCATAAGACCAGAAATTTTGAGGAGTTTACACTATATACTCTATCAGAATACACTAGAGGCCCACTACAAGAAGATTCCTGGAAAAACAGGGCTTCTGGTGAGCTTCCCTCCCGCCACCGCCACCTCTCCTACCACCCCCATCCCCTGCCCCACACTTTCCCTGCAGCCTCTGTCCCCCACCCACCACCCCATGCTTTTCCTCCCACCACCGCTGCCCTAATATCCCCACTTTCCCTCCCGCATCTGCTGCCCCCCTGCGCTTTCCCTCCCGCCACTGCTGCCCTGTGCTTTCCCTTCCGCTGCCCACCACCACCGTTGCACTACCACCACTGCCTGCCCCGCCCACGCTTTCCCTCCCAGAGCCACCTTGCTTTCCGCTTTCCCTCCCTCTTCCTTCTATGCTATCTTCAGTCTTCACTCCTTTCTCCCTCACCGTATGCAAATTAACCACCTTTGGTTAATTTGCATACTTGCTCTGATTGGCTGTGGGAATAGCAAAGGTAAGGTCCATTAGTATTTTTCTCTTTTATTAGTGTAGATACTCCTGGAAAATTATATTTAAGATTATTTTATCTAGGAGGTAAGATGGCGGAAGAATAGATGGGCGGATTCTGAGCCCTCTCCCGAAGCAGAAAGAGAGAGCAACTGATGGTCTTGTGCTGTGAGTGTTATTAGCAAGCTGGGAGACAGCGAACACCAGAAGAAACTGCTGGGGGGCTGCTGACGGAGGTACCCCTCACAGGGAAGCACCCACGCGGGCTACTTCCCTGCCCGGAGCTACCTACCGGCTTGGACGGGGAAACCTCGCCATCTTGAGAGGAAGATAGGATCGTGTCAGAGGCCTGAATATCCACAGCTGCAGCGACCACCAAGCAGCTGTGACCCTCAGAATGCGGAGCCCAGGCGGCGCAAACACCTAGCTGCACTGGAGTGCCCCACTGCTCGGCGAAAAGGT
The DNA here is from genome assembly GCF_964339955.1 of Pipistrellus hanaki. Taxonomy (NCBI): domain Eukaryota; kingdom Metazoa; phylum Chordata; class Mammalia; order Chiroptera; family Vespertilionidae; genus Pipistrellus; species Pipistrellus hanaki. The sequence continues at coordinate 62,549,292 of NC_140503.1, forward strand.
CAGATTTCGCGGGGAAAAGGGTGGAGAGCGCTCGAGGCGCACGGAGCGCGAGTGCGTGGAAGCTGGAGGACAAGGGCGGTGATTACAAGTAGAAGCCCCCACCGTTGGGCGGGTGTCACCCGTGAAAGTGGACGGGGCTCCTAACAAGGGAGATATCTAAAGAGCAACACTTTTGGATCTGGCTCGGAGGGATATCGGAGAGTTGCTGGAGATTGGAGTTGCTCGGACCTGCCCCCTCCCCCCTCCATAGTTCCTGCTTCAGAGAGGACGAAAAAAAAAAAAAAAAAAAAAGCTGGAGATGCTCTCAGAGTCTGGGAAGTCAACCCAGAAACACTGCCCCCAGAGGCTAATTCACAAATTGACTCTAGTGTAATAAAAACAAAGCAAAACCTGCCTAAAAATCAGGACTGGATCATAACAATAGAGGAAGCGAATGACCTTCATTACTGCAAATTTTATTTAAATTTTTTAAATTTTTTTTTTAAATTTTTAAATTTTTGTTTTTTATTTTTGTTTTCATTATTTGCAACGTTTACTCAAGAAACTATTTTTTTTCTTTTTCCTCACTTGATTTTATCTTTATAATTATTACATTGTATAAGTAATCAACATTATTACTACTATTAATTTACCTATTTCATCTTATTTTCTTTTGTTTATTTTTATTATTTTTATTTCATTTGATTATATAGATATTTTTTTTATTTCAGGATTACTGTTCTACAGTCTTTATCTATCTTTCCTTCTCCAACACTTTATTCTATCTCAACCCTACCTTTATGCCTTCACCCTCTTTCCGATCTTTTCCTTTGGTACCCCGTTTATCTTAACCCTTTCCTGCTCTAGATTTTCCCCATTCCTTCTGTCTACCCCATCCTAAAATTTCACCCTACTTTATATATCTAATTTCCAACTACCTGCTCCAAGCCCATTCACACCTCCCTCACAGTTGTCCTAAAAACAAAACAAAACAAAACAAAACCAAAAAACAGTCTTTCTCTCTATCTCTTTGAAGTTGTATGTTGAATGTTAACTATACTGAAGTTGTATGCTTTTTTTATAAGATTGATTTGCCTATGCTTTTTGTTTGATTGTATGTTTTTGTTAGCTGGGTTCTAGTCACCATTATTGGTGGTTATTAATATCGCAAACACATTTCTATTCAGTGCCTTGTGTGTTGTACCTGGTTGTGTTGTATTTTGTGCCTTTAAATCAAAGCAGGAGAGAGAGAACTACACAACCAGACATCCTAGATCATGGGGAGATCAAAAAACAGTCCGCAAATGAAAGAAAAGCAGGCTTCACCAGAAAAGGAAGTAAACGAGATAGAGTCAACCAACCTACCATTCAGAGTAATGATCATAAGGTGGCTAAAAAGAATGGAAGACAAATTTGACAATATGAGTAAGACCCAAGAGGAAATGAAGAAGAACCAAGGTGAAATGAAAAATGACATTGCTACTGTAAAGAACTCAATAGAAAGCATCAAGAGTAGATTAGAAGAAGCAGAGGACCGCATCAGTGAGCTAGAAGACAAGAGGAAAATAATACCCAATTAGAACAGCTTCTGGAAAAAAAAATTAAAAAACAGGAGGAAAGTCTAAGGGAACTTTGGGACAATACAAAACAAAACAATATTAGAATAATAGGGGTTCCAGAAGGAAAGGGAATTGAGGAAGACATAGAAAACGTATTTCAAGAAATAATGACAGAAAACTTTCCGGAAATAGAGAAGAAAAAACCCACACAAATCCAAGATGCTCACAGAGTCCCAGGCAAAATGAACCCCATAAAACCGACCCCTAGGCACATTATAATTAAGCTGGCAAACACCAACGACAAAAAAAAGAATTTTAAAAGCAGCCAGAGAGAGACAGAAAGTTACATATAAAGGAACCCCCATCAGACTAGCAACTGATTTCTCCACAGAAACTTATCAGGCCAGAAGGGAATGGGATGAAATATACAAAGTCATGCAAAGGAAGGGTCTGAATCCAAGAATACTGTACCCAGCAAGGCTATCAATCAAAAGTGAAGGTGAAATCAGGAGCTTCACAGACAAAAACAGACTAAGGGAATTTATCTCCACCAAACCAGCAATGCAAGAAATGCTAAAGGGTCTACTGTAAAATTAAAGAAATAGAAAGCAAAGAAGGAACACAGGGGTATAGAATAAAAATGGCGTCAAATAAGTATCTATCAATAATAACTTTAAATGTAAATGGACTAAATGCTCCAATCAAAAGACATAGGGTAACAGATTGGATAAGAAAACAAGACCCACATATCTGTTGTCTACAAGAAACCCACCTCAGAAAAAAAGATGCACACAGACTGAGGGTGAAGGGATGAAAAAAGGTTTTCCAGGCGAACGGAAGTGAAAAAAAAGCTGGGGTAGCAATACTTATATCTGACAAATTAGATCTCAGAGTGAAGGACATAACAAAAGATAATGAAGGCCACTTCATAATACTAAAGGGAGCAATCCAACAAGAAGAAATAACCCTGGTAAATATATATGCACCCAATACGGGAGCACCCCAATATATAAAAAAACTGCTGGAGGACATTAAGGGAGAGATTAATAGCAATACAATCATAGTAGGAGATTTTAATACCCCACTGTCACCCTTTGACAAATCATCTAAACAAAAAATCAGCAAAGAAATAGCAATCCTAAATGACTCGCTAGACCAGATGGAATTAATCGACATCTTCAGAACATTCCACCCCAAAGCCACAGAATATATATTCTTCTCAAGCGCACATGGGACATTCTCAAAGATAGACCACATTTTGGGACATAGGCAAAGTCTCTGCAAATTCAAGAAGATAGAAATCATATCAAGCATCTTCTTAGATCATAGTGGCATAAAACTGGAAATTAACTACAATGAAAAAAATCCAAAGAAATCAAACACATGGAGACTAAACAGCATGCTATTAAACAAGGACTGGGTTACCAAAGAAATCAAGGAAGAAATTAAAAACATCCTGGAAACAAATGACAATGAAAACACAACTATCCAAAATCTATGGGACACAGTAAAAGCAGTTCTGAGAGGGAAGTTCATATCCCTACAAGCCTATTGCAAAAAACTAGGAAAAATGGTAACAAATGATCTAACGCTACAACTCAAAGAGTTAGAAAAAGAGCAACAAGAAAAGCCCAGTGTAAGCAGAAGGAAGGAAATAACAAAAATCAGAGCACAGATAAACGACATAGAGACCAAAGAAACAATACATACGATCAACAAAACCAAGAGCTGGTTCTTTGAAAGGATAAACAAGATAGATGGACCTCTAGCCAGGCTAACCAAGAAACAGAGAGAGGACCCAAATAAACAAAATCAGAAACGAAAGAGGTGAAATAACAACAGACCCCGCCGAAATACAAAGGATTGTTACAAAATACTACGAACAACTCTATTCCAACAAACTGAACAACCTGGAGGAAATGGACATATTCCTAGAAAAATACAAACTTCCAAAACTCAATCAGGAAGAATCTAAAAATCTCAATAGAGCAGTGACTTGGGAAGAAATTGAAACAGTCATCAAAAAGCTTCCAGCAAACAAAAGCCCAGGGCCAGATGGCTTCACAGGAGAGTTTTACCAAACATTCAAGGAAGAACTAAAACCTATCCTCCTCAGACTATTCCAAAAAATTCAAGAGGAAGGAACACTTCCAAACTCCTTCTATGAAGCCAGCATCACCCTAAAACCAAAACCAGATAAAGACAACTCAATGAAAGAGAATTACAGGCCAATATCCCTCATGAATATGGATGCCAAAATCCTCAACAAAATTCTAGCAAATTGGCTCCAGCAGAGCATCACAAAGATCATACACCATGACCAAGTAGGATTTATTCCAGGAATGCAAGGTTGGTACAATATCCGCAAATCAATAAACGTGATACATCACATAAACAAGTTGAAAGATAAAAATCATATAGTCATATCAATTGATGCAGAAAAAGCATTTGATAAAATCCAGCACCCTTTCCTGATAAAAACTCTCAACAAGGTGGGAGTACAAGGATCATACCTCAACATAATAAAAGCTATATATGATAAACCCACAGCCAACATCATACTCAATGGGCAAAAACTAAAACCATTCCCTCTAAGAACAGGAACAAGACAGGGATGCCCACTATCGCCACTCCTCTTTGACATAGTACTGGAAGTACTAGCCATTGCAATTAGACAAGAGGAGGAAATAAAAGGCATCCAAATTGGAAAAGAAGAAGTAAAGTTATCCATATTTGCAGACGACATGATATTGTATATAAAAAACCCAAAAGACTCCATTAAAAAACTAATTGGCTTAATAAATGAATTTGGCAATGTAGCAGGATACAAAATTAACGCCAAGAAATCTATGGCATTTCTATACACCAACAGCGAATTTATAGAAACAGAGACTAAAAAAGCAATTCCATTTACCATCACACCAAAAAAATTAAGATACCTAGCAATAAACTTAACTAAAGAAGTAAAGGACCTATACGTGGAAAACTACACGACACTGAAAAAAGAGATAGAGGAAGATGTAAACAGATGGAAGAACATACCATGTTCATGGATTGGTAGAATCAACATCATCAAAATGTCCATACTTCCTAAAGCAATCTATAGGTTCAATGCACTCCCCATTAAAATACCAACGGCATATTTCACTGACCTAGAAAGAACTCTCCAAAAGTTCATTTGGAACAATAAAAGACCCCGAATAGCCACAGCAATCCTGAGAAAGAAGAGTAAAGTAGGAGGGATCGCAATACCAGACTTCAAACTGTATTACAAAGCCACTGTTCTCAAAACAGCCTGGTACTGGCACAAAAACAGACATATAGATCAATGGAATCGAATCGAGAACCCAGATATCAACCCAAATCACTATGCTCAATTAATATTTGACATAGGAGGCACGAATATACAATGGAGTCAAGACAGTCTCTTCAATAAATGGTGTTGGGAAAATTGGACAGACACATGCAAAAGAATGAAACTAGATCACCAACTTACACCATACACAAAAATAAACTCAAAATGGATATAGGACTTAAACATTAGACGGGAAACCATAAAAATACTAGAAGCATCCACAGGCAACAAAATCTCAGACATATGCCAAAAGAACTTCTTCACTGATACTGCCCCTAAGGCAATGGAAGCTAAAGAGAAAATAAACAAATGGGACTACATCAAAATAAAAAGCTTTTTTACAGCAAAAGAAACCATCAACAAAACAATAAGAAAGCCCACTGTGTGGGAGAACATATTTGCAAATGTTACCACTGATAAAGGTTTAATCTCCAACATCTACAAACAGCTTATACAACTAAATAAAAGGAAGATGAATGATCCAATTAAAAAATGGGCAATGGACCTAAATAGAATATTTTCAAAAGAAGACAGAAGGAAGGCCAAAAGGCACATGAAAACATGCTCAAAGTCACTAATTATCCGAGAGATGCAAATCAAAACAACAATGCGGTACCATCTCACACCTGTCAGAATGGCCAACATCAACAAATCAACAAACGACAAGTGTTGGCGAAGTTGTGGAGAAAAAGGAACCCTCGTGCACTGCTGGTGGGAATGCAGACTGGTGCAACCACTGTGGAGCACAGTGTGGAGTTTCCTCAAAAAACTGAAAATGGAACTCCCATTTGACCCAGTAATCCCACTCCTAGGAATATATCCCAAGAAACTAGAAACACCAATCAAAAAGGATATATGCACCCCTATGTTCATACAGCACAATCTACAATAGCTAGAATCTGGAAACAGCCTAGGTGCCATCAGCAGATGATTGGATCAAAAAACTGTGGTACATCTACACAATGGAATACTATGCTGACATAAAAAAGAAGGAATTCTCATCATTTGCAGCAACCTGGATAGAACTAGAGAACATCATGCTGAGTGAAATAAGCCAGTCAATGAAAGAGAAATACCACATGGCCTCACTCATTTATGGATATTAAAAAACATTATAAACTGACAAACCAAAAGATAGATATAAAGACAGTAAAGCAACAAGCACACTGTAAAATTACAGCGGGGAGATCTGGGGGAGATAAGAGATCAACCGAAGGACTTGTATACATGCATATAAGTACAACCAATGGACACAAAACTCTGGGGAGGGAGGGTATGTATGGGAGGGGGGGCAATGTTAAAATATGTACACAGATAATAATTTAATAAAAAAAAGATTATTTTATCTAATAAGAGTAATATGCAAATTGACCATCACTCGAACACAGAAGATGGCTGCCCACATGTGGTCAAAGATGGCTGCCCCTATGTGGACACAAGATGGCCAACAGGGGAAGGGCAGATGGAGGGGACCAAGCCTGCAGGGGAGAGTAGTTGGGGGGGACCAGGCCTGCAAGGGAGGGCAGTTAGGGGCAATCAGGCTGGCAGGGGAGCAGTTAGGCATCAATCAGGCTGGCTGGAGTGGTTAGAGAGTGATCAGTCTGGCATGCAGAAGCGGTTAGGGGCAATCAGGAAGGCAGGCAGGTGAGCAGTTGGGAGCCAGCAATCCTGGATTGTGAGAGGGATGTCCCAGATTGGAGAGGGTGCAGGCTGGGCTGAGGGACACACCCCCCATGCACACATTTCGTGCACTGGGCCTCTAGTATATATATGTGTGTGTGTGTGTGTGTGTGTGTGTGTGTGTGTGTGTATATATATATATATATATATATATATATATAAATAAATAAATAAAGCCAGTGACCAGAATTCCAGAACGACTGGAACAACCAGTCGCTATGACACCCACTGTGGCCAGTGAACCAGCCCAATTGGCCTTTCCCTCCCCAATCGAGGGCAGGGCGGCTGGCCAACCCCTCCCACCACCATGGTCCCACTACTAGCTCAAAATAGTAGTTTTTAACATTTTGAATGGGTTGTAGAAAACAAAACACAACAAATAAAAAAGACTATGTGACAGAGACCATGCCAGTGACCATGTAGTCTGCAAAGCCTGAAATATTTACTTTCTGGCTCTTTGTCCACTCCTGCAGTTACACTAGCAATAACTAGAGTTAATATGTTCCATAGCGTCCACTGACAGGCTCTAGCCCAGTGCTGTCCAATACAGAAAACTATTTAAAATTAAGTTAATGAAAATACAATTTAAAATTCCGTTCTTCAGTCACAATAGCAACAACAGTTGCATGTGACTAATGGGTACCAAGTTGAACAACGTAGATGTGAAACATTACCATCATCAATGATCGTTTTATTGGACAGTTGTCCTATCAATATCTAGCAGTGTTTCCCAAAGTGTGGTACGCGTACGCCCAGGGGTAGGGGAAGAGTTTGGTGGGGTACACGTTGCACCGGAGTTCGGTGGGGATATGCACTGCACCGTGCTCAGCTGCACCTAATTCTACGTTCTCATGAGTACGAGGGGTGCTCAGCGTTACGGAAATTATAGAAGGGGTACACATATGTCAAAAGTTTGGGAAACACTGATCTAGAGTAGATACTTATCATCAGAAACATCATTAATATTAACACTCCAAACATTTTTACTCAGTTTTCCTCTCTTTGACATCTTGTAAACATTTCCAGTCATCACATAGTCAAGAAGAATTATACTGCTTTGAACGTGACCTTCAATTAGCAAACTCTTAGGGTACATTTACCTCCATAAATCATTCCTCCCTTCAAGTTACACTTTCTGCATGACGCCTCCTTTCGTCTCCATAGTTAGGGGTGTCAAATAAGGTGCTCCCACACAGCTGTAACACGTCCTGGAATCCTTTACCTTGTCTTGTATCATAACTATGTGTGTATACCATTTCCCTTTCTGGGCTGTAAGTTCTTTTAGATTAGGGACTCTGAATCAGCTGCTCCCAACCCTAGCCTAAGGCAATATGAAACCCAATAAGTAATTAATCTAAGGAATTCGATTGATCTAATTCAACTGAAATGAAAACTTCAATCTTAATCTCTAGAGTATAAGCTCTGCTTGGTCTTCTCTGACATTTCTATGAACTTATCGGCAACTTTCAAATATTTTTTTGTTAAACTCTAGTATTAAGATAAACCAGCAAGAAAGGGGGCTTGAACTCTGAGCTAATAATGGACAGAGGAAGCTTTATAAAAGCTTATTTTTGGAGAACTAATACCAGCTTATTTGCTAACGTTATTTTATCTGCAGGAAAGTCTGTTCAGTGCCGGTAGCACTCCAAACACTGTAAACAAACCACGACCGGCCGGGAGTGTAAAATCGCTGGCTGCTGTCACTTCATTGACAGCGAAGACAAGACCGGGTCAAAACACAGCCCGCCAGAGCTCCCGGGGGAAGGGCAGCGGGGCCGGCCCGGGGGCCCAGGAGTGGGTGGGAGCTGCTCGAGAGGAGGGGAAAGAGGGAAGGGGGAGGGAGGAGGGGGGAGGAAGGAGGGAGGAGGGAGGAGGAGGAAAAAGGAGGAAAGAGGGAGGAGGGAGAAAGGAGGGGGAGGAGGAAGAAGGAGGGAGGAGAGAGGGGGCACAAGAAGCGGGCCCAGGCGGAAAGAAAGCCCCGCTCTGCGTCCTGCGCTTCCGTGGGCCGCCGGGCTGAGGGCGCGTCCCCGACCTCCCGCCCCGGATTTTCAGAGCTTCAGACAAACTAACTGCCCCCGCCCCCGCCGTCCCGCCAGCAGCCCAGAACGAAAGCCCGTTCTCTTTACCTGCCGAGCCTCCCGCTGGACAAATTCTCCTCACACCCGTATGGGGTCCGCGGTCCTCAGGGGGGCAGGTCACCGCGGCCTCCGCGTCCCGCGCGGCGCCGGCAGACTCGGGCCGCTTTCAAATCTAACCGCCCAGAGGCTGCGCATGCGCAACGCCGCCCTGCGCGCGGCTCCGCCCCTTGGGCGCCAGGGCGACCCCGTTCCGAAGGCTCTTTTAGTCCCGCTTCCTTTCCAGCCTGTGCGCCAATTTTATATCCTCCGAGGTTTCTCATTGTCTACTCATTCTTTTGTTGTTGTTCCCCTCATTGCAGATCTCCCATATCGTGGGAGCAGCCATCTTCTTCTGATTACTTGGTGTAAAAAAGATCCGCTCTTTGCTTCCGTACAAAATGGCGGCCGTCATGACAGTGCGTCACAGCCCCTGGTATTACTCCCTATAGCCACCAGGAAGAGTTAGACTTCTGGGACGAGGTGGCCGAGTGGTTAAGGCGATGGACTGCTAATCCATTGTGCTCTGCACGCGTGGGTTCGAATCCCATCCTCGTCGGAAGTAACTTTTTGCCTCAGATTTGAATAGATGAATTTATTTGCGGAAATAAATAGTATAACACATTCCAGTTGTCAATTTACTTTAACGCCACTAATCTCAGGTTTCAGTATTTAAAAGACAGCTTTCGGAGCATTCTGACTTGACAGGTAAAGAAAAGGGAAGGAATACCGACAATGCAGCTAAAAATACGGAGCCATTCATCAATCTGGATGTAAATAATCCTGATTGTAAGGCTGGTGTAATGGTTTTAGCTAACCTTCAGATTCAAAATCATAATGATTACCTGGTAATGCTCAAGGCAATTCGCATTTTGGTGCAGGAGCGCCCGGCACGGGATGCAGTTGCTAAAGCAAATCAAACAAAATAGCAGTTGCCGGTTGCTTTAGATAAACATATTCTTGGTTTTGACACAGGACATGCAGTTTGTTTTTTTCTTAAATACATTTTCATTGATATCAGAGAGGAAGGGAGAGGAAGAGAAAGAAACATCAATGCTGAGAGAGAATCATTGATTGGGTGCCTCTTCATCTATGAGAACCATTTTCACCTTCTAAGAATCAAGAGAATCAAAAGAATCAACAACATGCCAGATTATTTAAAAGCCCTCGGGGAGGGTGGGGGGAATACTTGGTTTAGTAATGGAAAAAGCAATTTATAAACTAAGGCAATATGAGAGTTAGAGGCGCCATCTACTGGACAGTAGCTACCGCAAGATTTGCACAAAATAGTTCTATAGGAATGACTGTTAGGTTTGGAAAGATCTCCTTTACTCTCCCTAATTTTTCAACAAACCACAGCTCAAGGAAACCATTCTCCATCAACACGGAGAGTTTCTCCTCAATTCCTATCCTGAACCATTGCAGGACCCCTCAACCTCTGGAAGGCCACTGGAGAAAAACACATTGCAATCAAATGCATTACCAAGATATTGATATTGCAGCTCGCTCTCTCTTTTTTTTTTTTTACAAAATATTCATGTATTTATGAATCCATGACCAAATTAAATATGAAACCTCATATAAAAAGAGTGTGGGTTTGTTGTTTCCTCCACGTCCGTCCTCCCATTCTCTGGAACAGCTGAGTGACATGAGGAATACGGGGCTGTCCATTCTTGCTGTGGAACTCGCTCCTTGCTTTCCCCGGATGCTTTCACTTGCCCCACATAGTCGGGTTCCTGCTCTGACTCTGAATTTTCAAGTGTCAGGGCCACAGGAAGCAGCTCTCTTAACAAATACTTCAGTGCCCAGGAATAGTTCTTCACTATCCCAGTCCAGTTTCAGGAAGAAGACCCATTATGTTTGGAGAATGATGAGCTCTGTAAGAACTGTCCAGTATGTAGTTGATGATGGTCTGCAGCTGAACCCTTAGGTTCAGAAGCCCTATATGACATAACTCTGAAGGAAGAATTGAAATCAATGATTTTTATTGTTTGTCTACAGTTTTATTTAATTATTGCAAGAAAAACCCAGACTCCAGGCTGCAAGACTTACAAATATTGATTCTGAGAGGCAGGCAATGACAGAAGTGAGTTCAGTCTGTTTCTTTTCTTTAGTAAGTGTGGTCCCACTGGAGAACCATCTCTGGGAAAACAGCCATGAAAAGGCCTGGAGAGGTTCAAGAATAAATCCAGGCTTTCTTCTATGAGTCTGCAAGACCAACCTGAAACATTTTTCTTTGCTCAATTCATTCCTTGAGCAGCATGCTATCATGTAAAAACATCCACCTTGCTATAACAGCTTCTGGGAATGTCTACTGAACTAAAAATGAATTATTTTTTCATATTGAAGTCCAATAGAGCAAAAACTGAAATCTAGTTTGTAGTAACTTTGCTTAGGAAAGACAAAGTGAATAAGTGCCAATAGACTAGGGGAAAGGGGGAATGACACTGTTGATATCCATGCTTTGTTTGCTGAGATAGCTATCGATAGTTAACAAGCAACAACCAATTACACCTTTCCTTCTCATCATTTTGAGGAGGAGCAATGCCCTACATTTTAAATTCCAAAGTAACTTTTCATTTGAAATCTCCAGAATGAAGTAAAGCTGGTTTAAACCCAACCTCGATAGGGTGAAGATAATGGATGAAGGCAAGATTTGGGGGCATAATCTAATGATTCCACATAACTGAATTGCAGCTTGGGTTCTTCATTGCCAGGATTCTCCTCGTTTTCTGCTTCCTCTGAAGGGAGGCATATATTCCAATAATTTGTCAGTTTCCTTAGATTTGTTTCTAACCTTTCCATGTCTCCACAAAATGAAATTATCTCCATCAACGGTGTCAATGACTCCAACTGTATATCGAGACTTTCCACTGGGGCAGTCAAGGACCTCAGGTCAGGGTGAGCCTGCTCATAGAAGTCACAAACCTTGTAGAATGCACATTTAAAAAACAAAACATTTTTTATTGATTTCAGAGAAGAAGAGGGAGAGTGAGACAGAAACATTAATGATGAGAGAGAGTCATTGACCACCTGCCTCCTGCTAGCCCCCCACTGGGGATTGAGCCCATAGCCCTGGCATGTGCCCTTGACCAGATTTGATCCTGGGACCCTTCAGTTCGCAGGCCGACACTCTATCCACTGAGCCAAACCGGCTAGGGCTAGAATGCACATTTTAAAAGAGGGGTGCCGCCTGCCAAATGCCCTGTAAGAGCCTGTCCATACAGTTGGGATCTGATGGATTAAAGGTTTGTACCAGGTCCGTCTGTTCAACTACCAAGTACTACAAGTTACTGTATTCCATTAAGTCTATAAGCTTTTTAACCCAGATAGTGTCTTCATGAACAGGGCAAATTCTTCCTGAGTCACAGCTTCCAGGATCTTTTTGGGTTCAGTTAGTATAAGTTCCTTTACTTCCTTTGTTAAGACTCCATCTGGTAAAGTCTTAATTTTGTAGAAAGGGTTATGATTGCTCATACTCCAAGAATGTCCTCTCCTTGAACAATTTAGCTGAATAAGCCACCTAAAGTTCCTTTTACATCCATCTTAAATAAAGTTAACAAGGCATTGTTCACTAAGTTAAATTCTGCAGTCATCTGCAAAAGTTGTATTAGAATATCTGCCACTGGGGGAAGATTTTCTCTAGTGGCAAATTGAGGACGTTCTTAACTGCTTGCCAGCAAACTGATACATCTTCATCCTCACAAAGTACTGTGCCAACTCTGGAAAATGCTTAAAGAAGTTTGATATAAACTGAGCTTCCAATCTTTTTCCTTGGCACCACCTTTCACACCATCCAATGTCACTTAGGAGGTGTCCTTCCCCTCCCCGCCTCCCCCCCAATCCTCACCCAAGGACATGCTTACTGATAGAGATCAATTGGTTGCCTCGGGTACATCCCCAGATGCGGGATCAAACCCGAAACCTAGGTATGTGCCCTGACCTGGAACCAACCTGCAACCTTTTGGTGTATGGGGTGATGCTAGCCAACTGTGCCGCCTGGCCCATGTGCTCTGTGCCATTGGCTAGGATGCCATAATCCTGGTAAACCTCCTCCACGGTCAGAATGGTCAACAACAGGTCCTTGTGGTTGCAGTCCTCACCAGGGCCATCACTGCCTCTGACGAGCCCACGAGCTGCACTATTAAGCTTTCAGCTGCAGCCAGCCACTTTACCAGGAATTCTTAATTGTTCTGATGTACTGAATGATGATAAAAATGTTGCAGTTTTGAAAACATGAGCAAGCTTCAAATGAAAGGAAAAGAAGAGAGTACACAGAGTGTTTAGAGGAGAAGTAACATTATCTCTATTCTCAGAAGTCATGGGAAAAAATACACATATCTACTTTAAGAATCCATAAAAAAATTATTAAGCTAATAAATTCAGAAAAGTTGCAGGATATAAAATCACCACAAAATCAGTTGTAATCCAATACATTAGCAATGAACAATCCAAATATAAAATTAAGAAAAAATTCCATTTAAAATAGCATCAAAAAGAATAAAATATTTAGGAATAAGTTTAACAAAGGAGGTATAACCCAATCACTGGAAATGACAATGCTAGAGGAAAATGGGACTAGATCAAACTTAAAAACTTTTGTGTATCAAAGGGCATAATCAACATAACAAAAAGAATGATGGGAGAAAATATTTGCAACTCATATTTCTGTAAGGGTTAACATTCAGAACATGTAAAGAACATGGATGGAATTCAACAACAACAAAATCAAATAACTCTACTAAAAAATGCACAAAGACTTGAATAGACATTTTTCTAAAATATATACAAATGGCCTAGAAGCAAATGGAAAGATACTCAATGTCACTAATCACCAGAAAAATGCAAATTGAAACTATGATGAGATATTGCCTCACACCCATTGGATGGATGGTGTGAGGATGGCTACTATAAAAATAAAAAAATAAATAAAACAGAAAATAATATGTTGGCAAGGATATAGAGAAATTGGATCCCTTGTGCAGTTAGGATTGTAAAATGATGCAGCTGCTATAGAAAACAGTATGGAAATTTCCTCAAAAAATTACAAGTAGAACTATCATATGAGTCAGCAATTCCATTTCATGATATATACCCAAAAGAATTTAAAGTGGGATATTTAAGAGGTATTTGTACAGGCCTGGCCAGTGTGGCTCAAAGGTTGGGTGTCAACCTATGAACCAGGAGGTCACGGTTTGATTCCGGGTTAGGCCACATGCCCAGGTTGCAGGCTCGATCCCCAGTTGGGGGTGTGTTTAGGAGGCAGCTGATCAATGATTCTCATCATTGATGTTTCTCTCTCTCTCTCCCTCTTCATCTCTGAAATAAATAAATAAATAAAAATTTTAAAGAGGTATTTGCACCCCCATGTTCACAGCAGCACTATTCACAATAACCAAGAGGTGGAAGCAGCCTGCGTCCATAAATGGATCAAGGGATAAACAAGATGTGGTATACACACACAATGGAATATTATTCAGCCTTAATAAATAAGGAATCCTGTCATGTTACAACATGGATGTACCTTGAGGACACCATGCTAAGTGTAATAAGCCAATCACAAAAAAGTAAAGTGTATGATTCCACTTATATGAGGTATCCAAAGCAGTCAGATTCATAGAAACAGAAAGTAGAATGGTGGTTACCAGGCCCTGGGGGTAGGAGACGAAAGGGGAGTTGTAGTTTCAGTCATGCAAGAGGAGAATTCTGGGATGTTTCACCACAATGTGAACATATTCAACGTTACTGGACTCTACACTGGCTGGTATGACAAAATTTTTCACAATAAAAAATTAAATTTAAAACATCTCATCACTGGTGTGGCTCAATTGGTTAGTGGTCATTCTGTACACCAAAAGATTACCGGTTCATTTCCTGGATAGGGCACATGCCCAGGTGTGGGCTTGATCCCTGGTAGGGAGCGTGCAGGAGGCAGCCAAATCGATCTCTCATTGATGTTTTTCTTTTCTCTCCCTTTCAAAATCAATACAAATATTTTTAAAGCATATTAATTTATTTTTAAACCCTCTCCTAAGGATATTTCTTCCATTGCTTTTTAGAGTAAGGAGGAAGGAAGGGAGGGGAAAGGGAGATAGACAGAAACACATCGATGTGCGACACATCAATTGGTTGCTTCCCACAGGCACCCCAAGCCAGGACCCAGGATGGAACCTGCAATCGAGGTACGTGCCCTTGACTGGAAATAAACCCAAGACATTTTGGTGCACAGGCCGACACTCTAACCACTAAGCAACACTGGCCAAGACCAAACTATATTTCTGGTAAGGGGTTAATATTTAAAAATATAAAGACGTCAACTCCATAGCAAAACAAACAAAACACCCACATAAGCCAATTTAAAAATGGGCAAATGATTTAAATATTGTAGATGTTTCTCCACATAATACACACAAATGACTAAGTTCAGAAAATTTTCAGGGTGGTGAACAAGAAGGCATTCACATACATAGGGGGTGGCATATCCTGAGCAATATGGGGCAGAAGCGCCTGTGCTCAAGACCCTTCCAGGCCTTATCCTACATACCTCTCTCTTCACCTGGCCATCGATTTGTATCCTTTAATATCTTTTGTAATAAACCAGTAATCTAGCAAATAAACTATTTTCCTGAGTTCTGTGAGCCATTCTAGTAAATAATTGAACCCCAGGAGAGGGTTGAGAGAATCTCTAATTTATGGTTGGTCAGAAGCACAGGTGATAAGATGAACCTGAGTCTGGCAATGTAGGACTGACCCTCTCTCCAGGTAAATAGTGTCAGAATTGAGTTAAATAGGACACCTAGCTGTCTCAGAGAATTGCTTGGCGTGCGGGTTGAAGTATAGAGTATTCTATGAGTGAGTAGTGAGTAAAGGAAAACAAGATTTTCATTTCAGGTATCTAACACAGTAAAACACATAGAAACAGAGTAGAATATGATATCAGGGGTTGGGAGCAGGGGGAAGTGGGGAATTGCTAATCAATAGGTATAAACTTTCAGTTATGTAAGACGATTACATTCTAGAGATCTGCTGTTCAACATTTGTATTTGTAGTTAATAATACTGTACTGTACACATAAAAGGGTATACTTCATGTGAAGTGTTATAAAAAAAAAAGTAAAAAGGAAATTAAAACTTTTGTGAATGGAAGGACACTGTCAATAAAATGTACGAATATTTGCAAATCATATACCTCATAATGGTCTCATATCTAAAATATATAAAGAACACATAGCTTAACAACAAAAGGGAAAACAACCCTATTAAAAAGTGGGCAGCCCTAGCAGGTTTGGCTGTGGATAAAGCATCAGCCTGTGGACTGAAAGGTCCTGAGCTCGATTCTGGTCAAGGGCACATGCTGGGATTGCAGGCTTGATCCCCAATAGGGGGCATGCAGGAGGTATCGGTCAATGATTCTCTCTCATCATTGTTTCTCTATTTCCCTTTCCCTTCCTCTCTGAAATCAATATATATATATATATATATATATATATATATATAATTTTTTTTTTTTTTTTAAATGGGCAAAAGAGAGCCCTGGCCAGTGTGGCTCGGTTGATTAAGCATTATCCCATATACCAAGAGGACGCTGGTTCGATCCCCGGTCAGGGCACATGCCCAGGTTTTAGGCTCAATCCCTGGAAGGGATGTGCAGGAGGCAGTCAATTGATGTTTCTCTCTCACATTGACCTTTCTTTCTCCCTCTCCCCCTAAAATCAATAAAAACATTTTTTTAAATGGGCAAAGGACCTGAATAGACATTTCTCCAAATAAGATATATAAATGGCCAACAAGCACATGCAAAGATGCTAAACAGTATTGATCAATAGAGAAATGCAAATCAAACATGATTAAGTCTTCACTAAGCTAACTATAATGAGAACAACAGAAAATGGGTATTGGTGAGGATGTGGAGAAATTAGAAACCCAGTGTGTTGTCGATGGGAATATAAAATGGCTCAGCCACTGTGGAAAACAGTTTCATGACTCCTCAAAAAGTTAAACATAGAATTACCATATACTCAGCAATTCTACTCCTTGGTACATATTAAAGAACTAAAAATACAATTTGAACAAAAATTTGTACACAAATGTTCATAGCAGCACTATTTACAATAGCCAAAAGGTGAAAATAACTGATGACATGTAGTGTACTCATACAATGGAATATTATTCAGCTATAAAAAGGATTGAGGTACAGATGCATACTATAAATTGGATGAACCTTGAAAAAAATATGCTAAGCAAAAGACATACACAAAAGATCTTTTATTGTATGATTCCATTTATTGTTTTATAATTTAAAAAATGTTTTTATTAATTTCAGAGAGGAAGGGAAAGGGAGAAAAAACATCAATGATGAGGGTAATGGTTGCGAACACTGTGAATATCCTAAATGCCACTAAATACTCATAATACTCATAATAGTATTCCTTATTATGGTTAATTGTATGTTATGTGAAAAAAAGGCCCTGGACTGGTAGCTCAGTTGATGTCTCAGTACACCAAGGTTGCAAGTTTGATCCCATCAGGGCACATACAAGAATCAACCACTGAATACATAAACAAGAGAAACAACAAATTGATGGTTCTCTCTGCCCATTCTTAGCTCTCTTAAAAAAAGGAAGAAGCCCTAGCTGGTTTTGGCTCAGTGGATAGAGCATTGTCCTGCAGCCTGAAGGGTCCCAGGTTTGATTCTGGTCAAGGGCACATGCCTGGGTTGCAGGCTCAATCACCAGTAGTGGGTGTGCAGGATGCAGCCAATCAATGAGTCTCTCTCATTATGAATGTTTCTCTCTCTCTCCCTCTCTGAAATCAATAAAAATATATGCAAAGAAAAAAAGCAGTAAGAAAACCAGACACAGCAGAAACTGGTTTGGCTCAGTGGATAGTGTCAGCCTGTGGACTGAAAGATCAAGGGCATGTACCTCGGTTGCAGGCACATCCCCAGTAGGGGGTGTGCAAGAGGCAGCTGATCGATGATTCTATGGATGTTTCTAACTCTCTATCCCTCTCTCTTCCTCTCTGAAATCAATAAAAAATATATTTAAAAAAAGAAAAAAAAAAAGAAAACCAGACACACAGGGTATAAGGTATAGCAAAAGATATATATTTACAAACCAAAAAGTTCCCAAACTAGCTGGAGATAGCAAGTATAAGTACCCAACTTTACTCCTTATAGAAACATTTGAGTACCAGCCGAATGAGGTCAGTTCGTACTCCATGGCTCCTTCCAACCCAAGAAGTAGTCCGCCATAGGCCACAGCTCTCAGTCCTCTTGCCAGTCATCCTGTGCCCAGGTAGGCATGGGTGAAAAGTACTCAAAACCTGGCCCTTTATAGCACAGGGCGTGCAGAAACATCACAAGGTCCTGGGGCAAGGGGTCCTGGCGCACCAGTCGGCACTCTGCACAGAGGGGGTCTGTTTCTTGATTCACAACATCTGTTTCAGCTGCCTTCCCTGGTGCCGGGGCCTTTGTGTCCAGATCCTGAAGGGCTGCCTCAAGTACTCCATCCATCTTTTGAGCAGATGCAGCCAAGTCTTCCAGGTGATCCTTGCCCAGCTCTGAGGAGGGAGCTGTAGAGTCCGTGAGTCCTAGGGAGAGATCACCTTCACAGAGATCTAGCACGTCCAGGCTCTGTTTGGCTTGGTGTTCTGCAACCAGGTCCCGCAGCAGTTCCTCGTCTGTCTTGGGAATGTGGCCGCCCCGGCCCCGGAAGGGGCCCCAGGCCGCTGAGTTGTAGATGGGGTCGTTCAGGATGGGGTGGCCCAGGAACTGGAGGTGGACTCGGATCTGGTGAGTGCGACCTGTGAGCGGCCGACACCGCACCACACTGGAGCGGCCGTTGTAGCTCAGTCTCTGGAACACGGTCTCACAGGGTTTGCCCCGAGGATCTACACGGCACACCCCTACCTTGTAAGATACTACCAAGATGGGTTCCTTGCAGGTCACTTCCTCGGAGGGGAACTCCCCCTTCACCCGGCACACATACTCCTTTTCCAGCTACACAGGAGGGAACAGGGAGAAAATCAGCACAAAACTAAACTCATGAAGCCCAGACCCACTTCAAGGGGTGAGGAATGCATCAGTGCCAGGCAGAAGAGGATGCAAACCCCACTGCCACCATTTGCCAGTTTCATGATTTTGAGTACATTACTTAGCCTCTTTAAATACCATTAACTTGTTTAGAAAAAGTGAGATTAGAAAAGCATTAACCTCAAAGGGCTGTTATAAGGATTCAGTAAGTTAGAGGCTCTAATGTACTTGGTACTTAGTCTGATATGCAGTCAGCACTCAATAAATGTATCATAATCAGATCCAGAATTACAAGTCTCAAGACCACAATCAGTACCACTTAATTATTCTACCCAAGCCTCTTCTAGATTCATTCACAATCTTTCCACCAACGAGGCTCTCCCCAAAACCTTAAAAACCTTGTTCAGCCTGTTGGCACTTTGAAACTTCAGAAAAACTAATTACCAACATAGGCAGTGTATGCCATCTCTAAAAATCTCTTGAAACATAAGAGGTAATAACCTGTTATTTGGTACTACAGGTGTTGACCTCCCTAAAGTAGGAAGCCTGGCCAGAATACGAAGGCCCACTTCAGACAGAAGTCAGTGCTGCCCTTCTGACAGCATTTGTGAGCCCAGAAAGTGACCGGCGGGAAACAAAAGCCAGGCTCACCTGCCGGTCCCGAACTTGCTCATGGATCTTCTCCGAAACAGCTGCTGTCTTGGCAAACATGAGGACCCCCGAGGTAAGGCGGTCCAGCCGATGCAGTGGGTGTAGCTCCTTAAGCTGGTGCTCCTTGCCCAGGATGAAGATGACCGAGTTGTGTCGGAAGCGGCCACAGGGGTGGACAGGAATGGAAGAAGGCTTGTCTACAACCACCACGTCTTCATTCTCAACCAGCAGGCGGACAGGCTCTGCCGTGACGGGCGGCTCATGCCTGTGCACTGTGTTCCGCAGGAAGTCATTGTCCTGCCGATGACATAGGCAACGGTTCAGCCCAGGGACCAGCAACCTATAATCACTCAACGTCACACACAGCTTCCTCTTACTTACTGACACGAAAGACTGGTCAGAGTATATCCTTACACAGAAAGCGGTATGCACAGGGCATACTTATTTTGTAAAAATGCAGACAGATAGCAGGCACTGAAAAAGAACTAGAAGGATAAGACACAAAAAAGGTTAATGGTAGTATCTCCAGGTGGTGAGACTATGGTTTTTTATTTTGCTTATTTGTACTTTCTCTACAATAACATTATATCCAAAGGTAATTTCACTTAACTTCTCTAAGCCTTAGTTTCCTTATCTATAAAATGTGACAGCTAGACACTTGCTTTTCAAAATTGGGATGGGAGAGTGGATTCAAGCCACTCATTCCCCAAATATTGGGATCGCCTTGTCTCCCTTCATCACCTAGTGAGCCAGCGGTGTCTGGTACCTCTTAGCTGTGAAGGAATTTTATTTTTTATTTTATTTTTTTTAAATATATTTTATTGATATTTTACAGAGAGGAAGAAGGGAGAGAGATAGAGAACTAGAAACGTTGATGAGAGAGAAACATCGACCAGCTGCCTCTTGCACACCCCCCACCGGGGATGTGCCCACAACCAATGTACATGCCCTTGACCGGAATCGAACCCGGGACCTTTCAGTCCACAGACCGACGCTCTACCACTCAGCCAAACCGATTTCGGCTGTGAAGGAATTTTAAAGAAGGGTCAGCCGAAACTGGTTTGGCTCAGTGGATAGAGCGTCAGCCTGTGGACTGAGAGGTCTGGGGTTCGATTCTGGACAAGGGCATGTGCCTTGGTTGCGGGCGCATCCCCAGTGGGGGGTGTGCAAGAGGCAGCTGATCGATGATTCTCTCTCATTGATGTTTCTAGCTCTCTATTAGCCCTCTCTCTTCCTCTCTGTAAAAAAATCAATAAAAAAAAAAATTGGATACATTGCCTTCAAATAAAATAAAAAAAAGAAGGGTCAAAGCATTGGGCTAGACAGCTCTAGTCTTTATCCCTGACAGTTCACAATTATATCATCTCAGTCTCTATAATAAACAACTTAAGTAGTTATAACAGCACAGGCTTTGGAGATGATACTGTTGCCTTACCTCTATGAGGTTTACCTTTATTTAGTTCCCTCACAGGTAAGACGATGTGGCAATTCCTACCCCAAAAGGTGATCCATAAAATTAAATGTTAAAGTACTCAAAATGCCTAA
Source organism: Pipistrellus hanaki (assembly GCF_964339955.1). Classification (NCBI taxonomy): domain Eukaryota; kingdom Metazoa; phylum Chordata; class Mammalia; order Chiroptera; family Vespertilionidae; genus Pipistrellus; species Pipistrellus hanaki. The sequence continues at coordinate 62,570,207 of NC_140503.1, forward strand.
CTCTGTGCCCAGTAAGGAGACATAAATGACAGCTTCTACTGTACTATTGGTACAGAGATCCACAAAGCAAAATAGAAAGTGATCCATCTCCGTGCCAGTGGCATAGACTGCACAAAAGGAGCCACAAGAATTCCAACATCTATGCTTTGGAAACAAGAAAACAATGTTTTGAAGCACTGAGGCTACTTGCGGAGATGGGGTGGGAGGAGAGGGCTTAAAGACTGTTGGAAGTGAAAGCGAGAAAGCCTCGGAATGACCTCGATTTTACTCCAGCACCTAGGCCCACTACCTCAGGGGGAAAAACCCTGCCCCTTTCCTGGCCCCCATCAGTACTCCACCTTGAGCACAATGCTGAGGTCTTGGAGCGGCTCCTCGTTGAGGTGCAGGCGCCCCGCTCGGACCGCGGCCTCGTAGTAGGCCAGGGGCTGGGCTCGGAACTCAGTGCTGAACACGTGCAGCAAGCTGCGGCCCACCCAGCGGCCTTTGCAGTAGGTCCGGAAGTCAAAGTAATAGGGCCGCACTTTGCGCAGGCCGCCCTCGAAGTAGTAGCTGGTCTCTGCAAAGTGTTCGTCGCCAAAGCTCACCCCTGCCCGCCGCTTCTTCGGGGGCGGCACCACGCGCTCCCCGGTGGCGCCCCGCCGCTTCTTGCGCTTGCCCGGGCCCGGCGCGACCGTCGGGACCCGCTCCTCGCTCCCCGTGACCTGTCCCCCTACCCCAGGGGCCGACTCCCCTCCCGCGGCGGCCGGCTCCGGGCTTCCGGGGGGTCGCTCGTCCCTCGCGTCGCCGTCCGCGTCCCCGTTTTGCTGAGCCGGAGCCATCAGTTCGCTCGCCGCCTCCGCCCCGGGGGAGAGCATTCCCGCCATCCGGCCTCCTCGGCCGCCCCAAGTCCCGGCAGGGCGGAGGCACGGGAGGTTCAAGAAGCCCTTCCCCAGAACCCGGAGCCACCTGCAGCCGCCCCGCCTCATGGCCACGCGGGCGCCACTGCTGGGTCGCGATCTGAAGACGTCACTCGGCACCAGCCAATCAGCGAGGCCCAGGGCGAGGCGGGACAGCGAAGGGAGGAAGTGAGTTGAATGGAGTGGGGAGTTGAGAGGCTGTGAGGAAGGCTCACACAAAGCCTTGAATTCATGTAGATAATACACTCAAAGTTCCTTGTGTATGGCAAAAGCTCCTGAAAGGAACATATGGAAAACAAACAGACTTTAAAACAAAAGAGAGTGCTAAGTTCCGAATATGCTAGGGATATTTAAAAATTGTGTTGTATACTTTTAAAGAATCAAGCTCTTCCCAGCTTCCCTTGCATCTTGCACATTGGTGCATCCTCTGGGCTCTGTCAGGCAAAGCCTTTGGTACCCGAGGCACACAGCAGAGGAAGCCAGCATCCTGTCTCACAAGATAGTACTGGAGGCATCTGATTTGGGGGGCTAGTATTGGGGGAGGTTCTTGTGCCCAGTTCCCAGTCAGCAATGCCAGCTACAGTGGCAGCGTGGTGTTCCTTGAATAGTTCCTCAGTGAGGTTAGGACACTGCTCCTGGCTCTATAGACCCCAAGCCTTACTGTCTAGCCCACCTCAAGATTTCCTGAACTACTTACTATCTTAATCCTGTGCTGTACAATAGAGTAGTCATTAGCTACCTGTGGGTATTTAAATTAATTAAATAAAACTTAAAATTTAGTTATTCAGTTGCACACAGTGCATTTCAAGAGCTCAATAGCCACCACATAAAGCCAGTGGCCACCCTATTGGACAACTCAGATATAGAAACTTCTATTGAACAGAGCAACTTTAATCTATTCCTCTTACTGTTTAAACTGGCTAGAATGAGTTCTGTGGTTTGAACTAAGAACTCCAACTAGCCGAAACTGGTTTGGCTCAATGGATAGAGCATCGGCTTGGGGACTGAAGGGACCCAGGTTCGATTCCTGTCAAGGGCATGTACCTTGGTTTCGGGCATATCTCCAGTAGGGGTGTGCAAGAGGCAGCTGATCGATGACTCTTTCTCATCAGTGTTTCTAGCTCTCTATCTCTCTCCCTTCCTCTCTATACAAAATCAATAAAATATGTATTTAAAAAAAAAAGAACTCCAACTAACTTACTGTGATAAGGATTTAAGTAATTTAAGAGTAATGGGAAATCATCAAAGAGTTTTTTGGGAAGAGGTGGGTGACATGATTTGGTCTCCATTCCAAAAGAATCACAGTGGACACAACTTAAAGAAGAAAGAAAAGAGGGAATCAAGTTCTAGCTCCAGTTCAATGTGGTTCTTGACCATGCGGGTAAGTAAGATACTTAGGAATAGACTTAATCAAGGAGGTAAAAGACCTGTATTTGGGAAAACTACAGAATGTTGAAAAAATTGATAGAAGATATAAACAAGTGGAAGAATAGGCCATGTTCATGTATTGGTAGGATTAACATAATTAAAATGTCCATTCTGGCCATGGAGTAGTTTGATAAAGCATCCATAAGCCTATGAGACTGCCCCATTCTGTGAATCAGGTGCTGCCAGACTCATGTTACATAGGATGGCCTCAGAATCCTTCCATTCCCCCCATTCATTCCCTATAAATAAGCACTGTCAAAATCTTGCTTGCTATAAGTTCCTTTCTTTGTAACCTTCTTGCTTTCCGCTTCCTTCTGTTTGCACATTCTAAGAATGGTTATAAATATGATCAACGGAGTACCTTGAAGTTTCCTTTCACATATTGGTAGTTATCAACACCATAGCCACATTAATTTACTTTGGACACATCTGGACACTATATCATAAGCCAAGTTACTCTGTAAAAACTTCTACTGATGGTTGGCTAATGCCTTTCCGCAAGTCCTTTTAGGAGTAACCAGCTCTGGAAATTGGGGCTGTAGAGGCGAGGAAGAGTTGCATCTGAGCCTACTGCTAATCCCTAAAAGATATCAAAGGTCACTTCCTTTTATTTTTAAAAAAATATATTTTATTGATTTTTTACAGAGAGAAAGAGAGAGGGATAGCGAGTTAGAAACATCGATGAGAGAGAAACATCGATCAGCTGCCTCCTGCACACTCCCTACAGGGGATGTGCCCGCAACCAAGGTACATGCCCTTTACCGGAATCAAACCCGGGACCCTCCAGTCCGCAGGCCGACGCTCTATCCACTGAGCCAAACCAGTCTCAGTGGGGTCACTTCCTTTTAAAAAGTGCTTCTGGTTCTAGCCGGTTGGGCTCACTGGATAGAGCATCTGTCTGGGACTGAAGGGTCCCAGGTTCGGTTTCTGTCAAGGGCATGTACCTTGGGTGCAGGCACATCCCCAGTGCGGCATGTGCAGGAGGCAGCTAATCGATGTCTCTCTCTCTCATCGATGTTTCTAACTATCCCTTTCCCTTTCTCTCTGTAAAAAATAAAAAATATTTTTTTAAAAAGGGGGGGGGGGTGTATCTGACATTCATCTCCCAAGACCACTCTGTCCTTTATGTGCTCTGGCTACACTTCTGTGATATCCTCTATACCTATTGTTATTTGTAAAGTTGTCTGCCCCCCAACGCACCCTCTTACACTAAAAGCTGTGAAGGCCTCAGGGACCATACCGGGACCCATAGAGTCTGTCTGTCTTGAATTCCCGCTTCACACAATGCTTAGGGCACAGCAGGAGTTTGGCTATTGACTAAATGAATGAGGAAAAGCTTCATAACATGAATGGGACAAGGGTCTCCTGTAAGGAACGAAGTCTCCTCCTACCCCATTAAAGCCCCCAATGCTCCAACTCGGGTAGCGAAGGGCTGACATTTGTGGAGACCAACGCCGGCCCAGACAACTGCTGAAGAGGTGAACTTGCTCAGGGAACCAAGCCAAGCCAAAGGCCTCGGAAACCGGGCTTCCTCATGCCAGCAGGGGCCGGGTGGAGGGCACAGCCCGTGCGGCTGGAACTCCCGCGAAGAAGTGGAATCCATCCAGCTTCAGGGAAAAGCAGCGGCCCGGGGTCCTTGGCTCCACCGTTGCCCGGCAACAACAGGCTCGCCCACCGCTTCCTCGCTCTCAGCTGCTCACTTCCTTATCCACTCGACCAATCCACGCACAGGACATCGCCAGGCCGGCGGTGATTGGAGGGCTGTCAGGATCCGTCACTCGGAGGCTCCGCCCACCACTTCTTCCGGCTGCCGCAGACCGGGCAGAGCGGAGCGTTTGCGGGCTGCCGGGCAGGCTGCTGCGGTAGGTGAGGAGTGGCGGGGGGTTCCCCAGCATTTTGTATCCGCGGTTCCGGCCTCATCCTGAATACCGCAGGGAGGCCTCGGAGCCTGAGTCATCTCGCCCAGCCCGTCCTGGAGGCCAGAGTGACGGAGGCCCGAATGGCCACCCAACTTCCCTGCGCTGTCCTGGACTTCCTAGGAGGGGAGGGGGGCCGGGCTCCGGGGTGAGAAAATGTTTGGTTTGGGTGCGTTTTCCCGATTTGGGGATGGGGGTGGGGGTTCATTGTGCCCCCTGGCATTAGTTCATTCAGGGCTGCCATGACGTACCTGTCCCGTTTCCTTCTGAGCCTTTGCGCTCGTTGGGCTCTCCTAGAATTGGGATTATTCAAACCTTTCTGTTGGCAGCCTTCCTAATCTCAAAGGTCCATCCTGTAAGAGACTAGAGAGTTATGAAAACCTCCAGGTGCTGTGTGGAACCCTCCACCTACCTACCTCTGCTAGGGCTACTTTCAGTATGTTCCCAAGCAGGCAGAATGATATCTGGTAAAAGTATGGATTTTTGGAGCGGCACTGGTCTGGTTTCCAATCAAGGATTCACCATATATCAGTAATTACCCTTCTGGTCCTCAGATCCTGCAGATTCTTCATCTGCAAAATGATGAAAATGTCTACTAGTGTTTCTATTAAAATAAGAACACAAGCCCGACTTCTACCTATAATGAGTGAGTGGGCCTTTGCATTTGATACAGCTCTCCGAGAGACACTTTTCACCAAGCAGAACCTGTGTATGTGGAACTTTGCAAGACCTTTAGGGCCTTATTGACATCGGGATTTAATTAACTGAGGGCAGAATTGTTGAGTTTGGGAGCTTTTTGGAGAAAAGTGCAAGCTGATTGTCTTCACTGGAAATGTCATGAAATATGCACGCACCTGTGGTGTGTGTGTGTTTAAAAACAAAAGTAAAATTTGCCATTTTAACCATTTTTAGAAATATTTTAGATATATAGTTCAGAGGCATTCACATTGTTATGCAACTGTCACCACCACCACCCATCTCTAGAACTTCCCAAACTGAAACTCTGTACCCATTAAACAATAACCCCCATTCCCCCATTCCAAAAAACCCCTGGCAACCACTGTTCAGTTTTCTGTCTATGAATCTGACTGCACTAGGCACCTTCTGTAAGTGGCATCATCCAGTATTTATCCTTTTGTATCTGGCTTGTAGAAATTCCATTTCTGAAGACAAACTTCATTGTGAAAACAACTTGGGTGCAGAGCCAGAAGAGGAACCCATTACCTTTTTGCCGTCTTCTTATCTCTAACACAGAAACCTAATAGAAGAAATTTTAAATTTTGTTAAAGTTCTTAAAAGCCTATTACCTCAATGGGTAAACATACATCTGAATACTACATGCTTATAGTGTATCCTTAAAGCCAGTCCTTGCTCACTTGAGCTTCTGTTTTTTCAGCTCAAATTCCAAATGAAAATGTTTGAAAGCATTGACTCTACGGCTACAAAATCTGGCCCGGACCTTTGGGCTGAAATATGTTCCTGTCTGCCAAGTCCTGACCAAGAGGATGGTGCCAAGAATGCCTTCTCAGACTCCTTTATGGATTCTTATCCTGCAAGCACAGGCCAGAGGGAGGCCCCGGACTTTGCTGCTCAGCCAGCTATAAAGCCTTGGGCTCCCTTGCAGGATTCAGAAGTGTATTTAGCATCTTTAGGTAAGTTAGATGGCTTAAAAAAAACACACACACAAAAAAACACACATGGCTTTAAAGATGCTTGTTGAAGTTCCTCTACCTTAAACTTGGTTTTCTGTTCTTTTTGTCAATTCTCACCCAAGGATATTTCTTCCATTGATTTTTAGAGAGAGGGGAAGGGAGGGAGAGATCAGGAGAGAAACATTGATGTGAGAGACACATCAATTGGTTGCCTCCCACACAAGCTCCAACTGGGCCTGGGGAATCCAACCTGCAACCCAGGTGTATGCCCTTGACGGGAATCCAGTCAAAACCCTTCAGTGCACAGCCGAAACCGGTTTGACTCAGTGGTAGAGCGTCGGTCTGTGGACTGAACGGTCCCAGGTTCAATTCCGGTCAGGGGCATGTACGTTGGTTGTGGGCATATCCCCGGTAGGGGGTGTGCAAGAGGCAGCTGGTCGATGTTTCTCTCTCATCGACGTTTCTAGCTCTCTATCTCTTTCCCTTCCTCTCTGTAAAAAAGCAATAAAATATATATTTAAAAAAACAACAACAAAAAACCCTTCAGTGCACAAGCTGACAATCTAACCATTGAGCAACATTAGCCAGGGTGGTTTTCTGTTCTTAAAAAAATTTCTTTTTGTCCTCACCACATGTATCTGTCAGGTGTAAGGATAGGGGTTGTTTAGGTTGGTTGTGGGAAGGACCCCATTTTTCTTGTACATAGGGATTAAAATGGTCTTTGCAAACTCTTACCTCTGTTATATCTAAATTCTGCTTTATGCACTGGCTGGTTTGGCTCAGTGGATAGAGCGTTGGCCTGCAGCGGACTGAAGAGTCCCAGGTTAGATTCCAATCAAGGGTGCATGCCTGGTTGCAGGCTTAATCCCCAATAGGGGGCATGCAGGAGGCAGCCTATCGATTATCCCTCATCATCCATGTTTCTTTTTCTCCCTCTTTCTTCATCTCCGAAATCAATAAAAAAAAATTAAAAAAAAATAAATTCTGCTTTATTTCTTGGCATTTTGTAGATCCTCTTGCCTACTATTGGTGGCTTATATATTCAAATAACTAAAAAAACATCAAATCTTATGCTTTCCTAAAAGGAAAGGTCAGAGCTACATGTGGATTGAGGGATGCTACAGTTTGAAAAGCTGTTATAGTAGATAGATTGATTGTTGGAATGGGAACATGTTGACATAAAATTCATTCTGCCTCTTGTTAGCTATTTTATTTTTTTAATATTTCCTGAACATATCTTCACTATCCTGTCATATGGCCTTAAGTGTAAGTATTTAGAAAGACTAAATACACAAGAAAGAGATTCAGATTGTTCCATGCTAGGGGAAAGAAAAATATCAGTCGAGGGTAGTAATCGCCATGCTTTAAAATTGTAGTGTATTTTTATTATTAAACATACATGAGACCCATCTATTATACGTGTCACAAAACCAAACCTAGGAATAATTGTTTAAGGAAGGAAAGGCAATTCAGGAAGAAGAAGCTTTTAAGGAAGGCTAGAGAGAAGAGTCAGAATAGAGTTTACATAATTGCTGAGAAATACTTTGGAAAAACAAGGAATTTTGTTAACTGTGTACTGGAGGAAAGATATGAGAAAAACAGGTGGAATGATGGATAATGAGAAAGATGAGGGTATAATGTGAGATTCTCAGGAAGCCACCAAAGATAGGGTATGACCATGGCTGAGTAGGTTGGCAGTTCTGTTTTGTGGTAGTCAGAACATCTGTTTAATGATGATAAGGAGAAGAAGCAACATTCTGAGAAAACTAAAAAACCAGATCCTTTGGCTTGTTGGTGCTCTGTGCCCAAGGGTTATAAGAAACTTCCATGGGTTACAGACATGGTGTCCGTTAGGATGGGCAAGCTGACAACTATATCTGCAAGTCTGATGTTTGCATTTATATGTGTGCATGCAGCCAGAGGAGAGGAATCCAAAAAGGAGCTAGTGAAACCACCGCTCCAGTCTAAATATGTTTAAGAGCAGCCTGGTAATTGACAAGTGGGCTTTGGCGCCATCCACACTGCAGCTGGTCCTGACATTGGCTGGTGCAAGGGTGTTTATGTCCTTGTGGAAAATGGGGTAACGGATACAGTACAATTTGGAAAAGAGGCATATGTTTATCTGAAGAATCCACCACAGAATTTTCTTCTGAAAACTGGACTAATTGGTTTCAGGATTGGCAAGCTGGGTTTCAGCAAGAAAAGGTTCTAGATTTAAGAAAATTGGTTCTCCACTGGGACTGGCCCCTTTAGGAACAACTGTTTATTGTCTAGTTCAGTCCGTAACAATTGCAAAGGAAACTAGAAAAAAGGCATACGGTACCAGCCAGAAAGTTTGTGAAGCAGGTCCATCGTTATGGTAAAAAAACAAAGACACCAAAAAAGAATCACTTTCTGAAACTAAAGAAAAAGCAAAGCTAGGACGCTCTACTGAAATAGGATTACCTGCAAAACAACTCACGACTCGAAACACTCAGTTTCTTTGCCAACAGAACTCAGCTCTGAAGCGAAGACCAAATCAGAATTCACCTCAGGTGCTACACAGTTTATGCCCGACATGGATCACAAGCAGTCCCATCTAGAAGGTGTAGATATATATGTACAGCAGTAGAATCTGAAATAGTCTAATAGAGAACTACAGATATGTGAGGTTCCAAATAATAACAAAAAAGATCATGTAATGAATAACTGTGACACATGGAGTATAATTTAAAGCAAGTTTATCCTTTAGATCTTCTAATGTATAGAAGATCTAAAGGATAAACTTGCTTTAGGATAAACTTGCTAAAGGATAAACTTGGCCAATCACATAAGTGTTTATTTAAAACACACACAGCAAACACAATCCAAGTACTATTAAGTGATTGGTGAAGAGGCAGTAGTATTAGGATGCATTTGATGACTTTCAAGGGTGGTTATAAAAACAACAAAAAACAGAGTGAATATGTGAACACTTATGAGACTAAAATTTGAAGAAACATGTATGTGTATATAAATACACATATACACTAGGTATATGTGCTTTAGCTTTTTGTAATTAACATCAGCTAAATTAGAATGGTGTATGGAAGGATGTGTTTTTTATTTCCCAGAGCTGGAATAAAATATCCATAGTTTATGACAAAATAAGAGAAGCTTTCATGGATTCAGTGATAATTTTGATTGGTTCAGAAAGTTAAAATTCCCTTGATATTTTCTAAAATCAGATAAGATGATGATTAAAATTTCTTTCTCCGGGGAAAATAAGAACCATTTCTGGCTCCTACGGCAGAGTTTGGGAGACAATGGCAGGCAGGTTTGGAGTATGAAATGGCACCTGCTTCTGCCTGCCCCTTAGATCACCCCCGGTCATGGACTCCGCGCACTCAGAGGGCGGGAGACCCTTTCCAGCCCAAAAGGGCACCTTCCACCTTGACAGCCAAGGCCAGACAAAATAAAGATTGTTTTTATTGCCAAATAAACTGCATCAAAGAGAATTCACTAAGATCACCGATTAAAACCTTAGTCAGTTCAACAAAAATATACATAATTCTTTTCATATCCTCAAGGAGAAAAAAATCCCTCAAATATTTTACAGGTGTTTTATATGGGTGAGCGCTTGGAGGTAACTTACCTCAACAGAAGGTACTTATTGTTTTGATCAGAAGGTGCTAGCTGATGTGGCTTATCTATAATAATAAAAGGGTAATATGCTAATTAGACCGGATGTCCTTCTGGAGGTCATTCTGGACGTCCTTCCTGACGAAGCCGGGCCAGCGGGAAGCCAGCCCAGGTCCCAGGTGCCTGCCGGTGGCCAGAGGAGGGAAGCCCAGGTCCCAGGTGCCGGAGGGAAGCTGGTGCCGGCAGTTGGAAGGAAGGCCTACTCTTGCACAAATTTTCATACATCGGGCCTCTATTTTAGAAATGAAAACAGGATTGTAAATCGTAAAGTTTCCATTGGTTCTAGACTTGATGTTCACCATCTCTAAAAGCTATAATTTACCCGCCGGGACTGGTTTGGCTCAGTGGATAGAGCGTCGGCCTGCGGACTGAAAGGTCCCAGGTTCGATTCCGGTCAAGGGCATGTACCTTGGTTGTGGGCACATCCCCAGTGGGGGGTGTGCAAGAGGCAGCTGGTCGATGTTTCTCTCTCATCGACGTTTCTAACTCTCTGTCCCTCTCAATTCCTCTCTGTGTAAAATCAATAAAATATATTAAAAAATAAAATAAAATAAAAGCTATCATTTACCCATTTATTATAGTTGAAGGCAAGACTAAACAAAGGCAGAAGGTACATGGTGATACCCTCTCTTGTAATCTTCAAAAGGGGTTATCTGTTCTCAACAGTTACAATTAAAATGCAAATAAGAGTAATTAAACATCTATCATCAGGAAGCCATATGGACCACTCTCAAAGAGATTATAAGATGTTTGTTTTTATTAGGCTCCAACAGCCAGGCCCAAAGTTGAGAAACATTAAAAAATATTGGGAGATTGTTCCTCTTTAATTAAGAATTTAATCACACAGAAATCTTACAAGTCTCTTATTGAGTTCTTTTTTAAAAATATATATATTTTATTGATTTCTAACAGAGAGGAAGGGAGAGGAATAGAGAGCTAGAAACATCAATCAGCTGCCTCTTGCACACCTCCCACCGGGGATGTGCCCCCCAGCAAGATACATGTCCTTGACCGGAACCAAACCTGGGACCTTTCAATCCACAGGCCGAAGCTCTATCCACTGAGCCAAACCAGCCAGGGCTCTTAGTGAGTTCTTATCAACTCAGTTTTAATGTCTAATGAACCATTGGATCTCTCATCATTTTCTCTAAGTCTTTCTCATGAGGTTTGGCAACCACTTTATGTCACTGTAACAGGAAGAAAAACCATTTACTCCTCAGAGAGACTATTTTCAAGGAGTTAAAAAAAGATGAGAGTATACACATGTCAAGCCAGGGAAAACAAGCATTCCATAGAGAGATGCCTGCTGGGCTTCTGTGACTTCAAAGAAAACATGCCATCAATCTGTTATGAGAACCTATGGTTTTTCCCTTTTCTGGGGTTAAACATTTATTTGGTGCAATGTGGAGTGAAAACATTGTGCAGGAAAAGGAAAATTGTACATTTCTCTTTCGCTGCCCTCCTTAAAATATTAGGGTGTGTTGTTTTTTTTTGTTTTTTTGTAGAGAGTGTACATGTACTCATCAGTCAGAGAATTTTTGAAGTTGGCATTTGCATTTAAAATTTAGTTTCATTTCATATTCACTTTCCTTGTTAAGCTCCATTACTTCTCTCTTTAGAGAATAAGCTGAGAAAAATCAAAGGTTTAAATCAGGAAGTGACTTCTAAGGACATGCTTCGAACGCTGGCCCAAGCCAAGAAGGAATGCTGGGACCGGTTCCTCCAGGAGAAGTTAGCGTCGGAGTTCTTCGTGGATGGACTTGATTCTGATGGGAGGTGAGTTCTAGGTGACGGTCCGTTTTATGGTGCGCATTTCTTTCTTTCTTTTATTTTATTTAATTTATTTATTTTTTTAAATATATTTTATTGATTTTTCACAGAGAGGAAGAGAGAGGGATAGAGAGTTAGAAACATCGATGAGAGAGAATCATCGATCAGCTGCCTCTTGCACACCCCTCACTGGGGACATGCCCGCAGCCAAGGTACATGCCCTTGCCCGGAATCGAACCCGGGACCTTTCAGTCCGCAGGCCGATGCTCTATCCACTGAGCCAAACCGGTCCTGGCAAATATATATATATATATATATTTTAATATATTTTATTGATTTTGAACAGAGAGGAAGGGAGAGAGATAGAGAGTTAGAAACATCGATGAGAGAGAGTCATCAATCAGCTGCCTCTTGCACACCCCCTACTGGGGATATGCCCGCAACCAAGGCACATGCCCCTGACCGGAATCGAACCCGGGACCCTTCAGTCCCCAAGCCGACGCTCTATCCATTGAGCCAAACCGGTCCCTCTTTCTTTCTTTTATTTTAAAGATAGTTTATTGATTTCTTAGAGGAAGGGAGAGGGATAGAGAGCTAGAAACATCGATGAGAGAGGAATATCAATCAGCTGCCTCCTGCACACCTCACCCTGGGGATGTGCCCGCAACCAAGGTACATGCCCTTGACCAGAATCGAACCTGGGTCCCTTCAGTCTGCAGGCCGACGCTCTATCCACTGAGCCAAACCAGTTAGGGCTGTGCACATTTCTTTTTCTCTGAAGAATCCAGGGAGAGTGACACGTGAGTTGAGATATTAGTTGATATCAACATCAGCGTCTGAGTTAAAATCGTCCTTTGTCAGTTTGCTCTATTTGCTCTTAGTACAGCAGCGGATTTTTGAGGAAGGATATTTTTTGTTAAAAGGCAAATACTCCAGCCACATCTTGCTCACAGATTGGATAGTTGAGGATAAATCATTGCCTTCTTTTTTTAAATAAATTTTTTTATCCTCACCCTAAGATATATTTTTTTATTGATTATCAGAGAGAGAGAGAGAGGAAGGAAGAAAGAGAGAGAAACAATCAGTTGCCTCCCATACATGCCCCAACTAGGAATTAAACCCACAACCTAAGTATGTGCCCTGATCTGGAATCAACCTGCAACCTTTTTGATGAGGAGGATGATGCTCCAACCAACTGAGCCACCCAGCCAGGCCCATGGTCTGCATTTTTAAGTGCAAGTACATAAAACATTTGAGAGAGTAGTAATCAGCAACTGGAACTATGTCTTCTCACCTCCAAATCTCTGTTGCTTTACAGAGTTTCTGTCATATTGTAGTCACTCAAATGGATGTAGAGTAAATGAATGATTTTCTTAAGCATCTACTGAGTGAAGGCACTGTGCCTGGTGTCTTGGGGCTGGGGTGTAAGGAAGTTTAACACCCTCTTTTTTTTGTCCCTGTAACTAGTTAGGGAGAGATGACAAGTAGGAATAAAGATGTACCTAATAATATGAGGCAGCATGAGGGAAGAGCCAGATGAGAAGAAGTGATGGAACATGCTTTAGGAGTTGAGAGACCATTGAGCTCCCTTTGGGCTCTGGTGTTTGTGACAAGTACCTGCAGGTGGGCCAGATGCCGAAAGGAGAGAGAGCATTCTGCCACAAAGCAGGAAATGCTTGACAGTGGGAAAATGGCTCTGCCACTTAGCGGTTGTATGTTCTTGGGTAAGAAAGCTGTATGTGCCTCAGTTTCCTCCTCTGTAAAGCAGAGGAAACCTCATAAGGTTATTGTTAAGGTTTAACGAGTTCCTGTGTGTAAAGTTCTTAGAACAGTGCCTGACACATGGTAAGTACTATATAAGTGTTAGCTATTTATATATAGAAAGCCTAAGCGACCGAACAACTGGTGAACTGGTTGCTGTGATGTGCACTGACCACCAGGGGGGCAGACACTCAACACAGGAGCTGCCCCCTGGTGGTCAGTACACTCCCACAGCCAACCTCCCATGGCCGGCCAATCTCCTATGGCTGACCAAACTCCCGATGTCCCTCCCCCTGACCACCAACCAACCTCCCATGGTCCCTCCCCCTGGCCAGCTGGATGCTCCCCTCCCCCCCATCAGCTGCAATCACCCGCCAGGCCGGGGGACCCCACCTGTGCACAAGTTCATGCACTGGGCCTTTAGTTGTTAATATTATTCTTCCTAACATAGTTTTATTTATTTTTAAAGACTAGTTTATTGATTTTTACTTATTTATTTTTCTCATTTAAAAAATGATATTTTATTGATTTTTTACAGAGAGGAAGGGAGAGAGATAGAGAGTTAGAAACATTGACTAGAGAGAAACATTGATCAGCTGCTTCCTGCACCCTCCCCCTGGTGATGTGCCCACAACCAAGGTACATGCCCTTGACTGGAACCGAACCTGGGACCCCTCAGTCCGCAGGCTGACGCTCCATCCACTGAGCCAAACCAGCTAGGGCAGTTTATTGATTTTTAGAGAAAGAGGGAAAGAGAGGAAGAGAGAAGCATTGATGGATGTGAGAGCACAGTATGGATCAGCTGCATCCTGCACGCCCTTATTGTGATTGAGCCCACAACTGTGGCATGTGCCCTTGACCAGGAATTGAACCAGCGATCCTTGGTACACGGGACAATGCCCAACCAACGGAGCCACACCGGCTAGCGTGCTAATAGAATTTTAAAGTTCAGTAACAACTTATTCAAAATAAGATCATTGAGGGGAGTAACAACCTTAATTTTAAGGGGAATACGACTTAATCTTTAACATTGATTTTGAGAGTCCCATTGTGTCAGGTGACGATATTGCTGCTGAAATTGTGGGCAATATGTGAATAAAACTTCATACATTTTGTTTTTTAATTTGCAAAGTACCTTCACTTACATTATCTTAAATACCAAATCAGCATCCCCTGAGACGCTTCAGAAATGGGTGTGGCATCTAAGGTCAGGCCAGCTACCTTCTCAGGTTCAGAAAAATAACACAGATTTTGCTCTTTTCTGTATCTAAAGGCTCAATCCAATTGAGCTTTAAACTGCCCCAATTACAGAAGACTTGAAGATACATAGATTCCTGACTCACTAATAATTTGGTGTTTTCTCTCCCTTGAATATTCCTTCCTTTCCAACTCTCAGAAGGAAAGATAAAACTTTCTCCTGCCTAATTCCCAACTAAGAATTCTTTTTTGAAATCAGATCAGCACCAAGGCTCCTTAATATTTCTGTGTACTTATCAATAGCTAAGATAAAGTGGTTTTCCTTTCTCTATAGAAATAATTGAGCCCAGCTGGCATGGCTCAGTGGTTGAGGGTCGACCAGGAGGTCACGGTTCGATTCCCAGTCAGGGCATATGCCTGGTTTATGGGCTTAATCTCCAATAGGGGGCGTGCAGGAGGTGACCAATCAATGATTCTCTCTCATCGATGTTTCTAGCTCTCTCTTTCTCTCCTTTCCTCTCTGAAATCAATAAAAATATATTTTAAAAAATAAATAATTGAGTAATTCTATGAAAAGTGTGGAAGGTGAAGATTAAATGCCTGTGCAGTATCTGAGTCCCCTGAGCTGGGCTGTTACTCCCCCAAGCCTACATCGGTGGGAAAACTTCTATCATCGTTCAGAGCAAGCACCAGGAAACAGTATATATGCATTTGTTCTCAAACTTCAGAGTTTATGTTTTAAACAGAGGCCATTTTGTAGGGGATTGTGTGGTCCTTCACCTACAGGAAGGCCACCCTTTTCATGCTTTTGGCAGGGCAATCCAGCTGTGCACAGCATGAATCCCCATCCCTTATGATGGGATTCTTAAATCTGCTGGTCGTGGCTTTATTTCTTGGCTTACTAGTAAGACTCTGTGCTATTGAAGAGCATAGACTGTGGCTAACGTTATTTCTGGTCATTTATGTTTTACTGTGGATGTCTAATGGCTAAGAGTGAGAATCCTCTACTTACGGAAGGTGGGAGGAGACCTCTTCTCCCTTCCCCACAGATCCAAACCAAAAAGGGCCTCTGGGTGGTGGTCATTCCTTTATGGGGGACATTGCTGTCCCAGTGTTTCTATCTTGGGGACTTGCTATAGGGCGGTGCTCGGCAAACTCATTAGTCAGCAGAGCCAAATATCAACAGTACGATCAAAATTTCTTTGCAGAGCCAAATTTTTAAAACTTAAACTTCTTCTAATGCCACTTCTTCAAAATAGACTGGCCCAGGCCGTGGTATTTTGTGGAAGAGCCACACTCAAGGGGCCAAAGAACCGCATGTGGCTCGCGAGCCGCAGTTTGCCGATCACTGATATAGGGTGAACTAAACAAACAAAAAGCCCATAAACAAAATTGCTCTCAGTGCAACTAAGCATAATTGAGTCTCAGACTATCTCAGGTATGACATTTCAAGTTGCTCAGGTTTTTGCCTAATAATTTGGTATTTATTGGGATGTTTTCTCCCCTTGACAGTTTCTCTCCTCTTTTTTGGGGGGGAGGGAGGTGGGGAGGAAAAGACAGGACTGATGCATTAGTTCTTCAGCTGTTCTCATCAAGCCTTCAGAGGCTCTGCATTCCAAGGGGGTCTGATGCTGCTGATAGCCAAGTGCCCACCAGGAGGTAAATTATGCCTGGGAGCTGCCAGGATGCACAGCTGGCAGAGGAGCATCCGTGAAAAACAATTGTAGGAAGAAATTGGTTGTGGGTGGGAAGGCAGTATTTGAGTAACTGAGATAATCATTAAGTAATTAATCATCCAGGTCTGATGCAGTCACCCTTTTCTCTTGCTCTTTTCTAGCACCTTGGAACATTTCAAGAGGTGGCTCCAGCCAGATAAGGTGGCCATCAGCACAGAGGAGGTCCAGTATCTGATTCCTCCAGAGTCACAGGTGGAGAAGCCAGTGGCTGGGGATGAGCCAGCGGCAGCAGAACAATAAATTACACACACATATAGACAGACAGACAGACACAGATAGACAACTAGACACACGCATGCACGCACGCACGCTTGCGTGGAGCAGCTGTCTGGAGTCCAGAGGGCAGTGGGGAGCTCAGCGGCAGCATCGGCAAGGAGGAGGCTCTGGAGGGGCAGAGCCCAACTCTCCATTCCCAAGGCAAACAGCTGTGCGTACCTGAGGACTTGCTTGGGGCTGGAGTGTGTGTCTGTCTTGGATGAAGTGACTGTCCCAGTGCATGCTGGATCAAAATACCAGTTTCCTGTATGTCTCACAGCTTGCTCCAGCTCTGGTGGCACAGCTGAGAAGTCTACCGAGAATCTACTGAGAATCTAGTGAAGGACCCAGGTGTAAATGTGTGTGGAGCAGCTGATGCCCTTGTGTATAATGTTTAAGTTAAGTGAGCCATATTTATCCCTGCCTCTTCTGGATTTTCCTACCTGTGTCCCAAGCACTCCCTGGGTAACTTGTCAGGGGTGAGTGGGACCAAGGAAAGTGAAGTCTGCCTCCTCAAATCCAAGCCCCATTTGGGGCTTCGCTAAGTCTGCAATAAATATGAGGACTTTAGCAAAAGAGCCTGTGCTTTTTCTTTGTCCACTTTGTTTCTTGTGGGGAAAATGGACAAAAGAAATGTGAAAAGGTGTGTGTGTGTGTGTGTGTGTGTGTGTGTGTGTGTGTGTGTATTTTTAAATTTCATGAGTGATTTCTCCCCTAATTTCCTCCTGCACTTATAAAGGACTAAGTTCCAAATTAGACTTGCAAATATGGTTTTGGTGTTTGACACCACTGCTTGAATGTTCCCTGCTTGCTACTAGTAGCAGCTTTTTTGGACAAGCCTGTGCTTCCCTCCTTCTTTATGGTGCTCTTCTCAGATGGTGTTGTCCATATAAACCTTTTATCATCAGAAGAGCTGTATGTGTGGTCAATTGGCCTGATTCCTCCGGAGAGATGCTCCCAGGCAGTGGGGAGGTAAAAACAAAAGCATGGCAATGCAGGTGAGCTGGTAACGGGTCAGCCTTCCGTGTTTAACACGTGTCCTCTGACAGGCCCCACCTCGGTGCTCTGAGGGGTACATTTCTGAGGCCACAGGTCCATGCAGCTTCTTTCCGGATAACAGGTTCCTAGTCCCTAATGATGAGCAGGGTGGCCATATAAATCTTCAGAGAACATTTGCTTTCTTTTATTTTTAATTGAATTTATTGAGGTGACTTTGGTCCACAAAACCATACAGGTTCCAAGTATACAATTCAACCAAACATTATCTGCACAATGCATCATGCACCTATCACCCAAAGTAAAGTCTCTTTCCATCCCCATTTATCCTCCCTTTGCCTACCTCCACTTACCCCTACGTCCTTTCCCCTCGGGCTATCAGCACACTGGTGTGTGTGTGTGTGTGTGTGTGTGTGTGTGTGTGACATATATACTGGAAGCCCAATGCATGAGTTCGTTTAGCAGTGGGGTCCCTTGGCCTGGCCTGTGGGATTGGGCCAAAACCGGTTCTCTGACATCTCCCTAG
Source organism: Pipistrellus hanaki (assembly GCF_964339955.1). Taxonomy (NCBI): domain Eukaryota; kingdom Metazoa; phylum Chordata; class Mammalia; order Chiroptera; family Vespertilionidae; genus Pipistrellus; species Pipistrellus hanaki. The sequence goes on from NC_140503.1 coordinate 62,588,000, forward strand.
GGGCACCAGGTTTGCAAGAGGGCACAGGCCAGGCAGAGGGACCCCACGGGTGCACGATCAGGGCCAGGGAGGGATGCAGGAGGTTGGCCACCTGGGAAGCGACCACAGGAGGGCTTTAGGGTGTGTCTTGCCTATCTCAGTCCTGATCAGCCAGATCCCACCGGATCCCTGGTGGTCAGTGCACATCATAGCGAGTGGTTGAGTGGCCTTAGTATATTATTAGCATATTATGCTTTGATTGGTTGAACAGATGACCGGACAACACTTAGCATATTAGACTTTTATTATATAGGACATTTGCTTAATCCCTTCACCTTTTTAAAAAAAAGAAAAAATATTTTATTGATTTTGTACAGAGAGGAAGGGAGAGATAGAGAGTTAGAAACATCGATGAGAGAGTCATCGATCAGCTGCCTCTTGCACACCCCCTACTGGGGATATGCCCGCAACCAAGGTACATGCCCTTGACCGGAATTGAACCCGCGACCCTTCAGTCCCCAAGCCGATGCTCTATCCTTTGAGCCAAACTGGTCCCGGCCCCTTCACCTTTTTAATCCAGCCCCCCAATACTCCTCCCTTCTGACAGTTGTCAGCCTGTTCAATGTATTCATGCCTCTGTTTTAATTTTGTGAAGGACCCAGTTTGTTTTGTTCATTAGAGTCCATATATAAGTGAGATCATATGTTATTTGTCTTTCTCTGACTGGCTTATTTTGCTTAGCATAAAATCTCCAGGTCCCTCCCTGTTGTCACAAAAGGCAAAATTTCCTTCTTTTTAAGCCTGAGTAGTATTCCATTGTATAAATACACCGCAGCTTTTTTATTTACTCATCCATTGATGGACACTTGGGCTGTTTCCAGATCTTGGCTATTGTAAATAATGCTGCAATGAACATAGGGGTGCATATATTCTTTCAAAGGAGTATTTGTTTTTTAATATATATTCCCAGAAATGGGATTGCTGGGTCAAATGTCAGTTGCATTTTTAATTTTTTGAGGAAACTTCATACTGTTTTCCTCACTAGCTGCACCTGTCTGCATCCCACCAGCAGTGCACTAGGGTTCCTCTCCTCCACATCCTCCCCAGCACTTGCTGTTTGTCGATAAATTGATAATAGCCATTCTGATAGGCATGAGATAATATCTCATTGTGGTTTTAATTTGCATTTCTCTGATGATTAGTGACATTGAGCATTTTTTCATTTATGAAATGGCCATCTCTATGTCCTCTTTGGAGAAGTGTCTATTCAGGTTCTTTGCCCATTTTTAAATTACATTTTCTTGGTGTTGAGTTTATAAGTTCTTCCTTTTCTTGATATAAGTTCTTTTTATGTTTTAGAAATTAACCCCTTATCAGCTATGCCATTAGCAAAAATGTTCCCCCATTCCTTGGTTTGCTTTTTCATTTTATTGATTTTTTTTTCTGTACAAAAGCATTTTAGTTTGATGTAATCCCATTTGTTTATTTTCTCCCTCACCCCTTGCTCAAGGAGATACATCAGCAAAAATATTGCTACGAGAAATGTCTGAAACTTCACTCCCTATTGCTTATTTCTAAATTAAGTATTTGCCTTGTTTGAAAGGATGATAACCACCCAAGTAATTCTATATCCTTGCCTAATTATATAAATACTTCAGTAGTAATTTCCAGATATATTTCCCCTTTTTTCTTTTAAAGAATATATTTTTATTGATTTCAGAGAGGAAGGGAGAGGGAGAGAGAGATAGAAGCATCAATGATGATAGAGAATCATTGATCAGCTGCTTTCTGCACACCCCTCACTGGGGATTAAGCTCATAACCTGGGCATGTGCCCTGACCAGAAGTCAAACCATGACCTCCTGGTTCATATGTCGATTCTCAAACAGGAAAACCCACTGGAAACCGCTTGGGTGGGCCCAAAACTTGGGTGGGGCAGGGCCTCAGGGAATCACCAGGATGGGGTCAGGTTGTGTGAGCCAGGTTGATGGAGTCTCAAATATGGTGTCCACCTGCCAGCTCTGTGGGTAAGGGCTCAGAAAAGGAACAATGGCCTCTGCCAGTACTTCTGTCTGGGAGAAAGCTGCCCCCAGTGCTTGCTTGATGCAGGACAGTTCAGTTCCTGTATGTCCCTGGTGCCTTTCAGCCATTGTGCCAGCACTGGGGCTCAAGGCAAGTGAGTCCAATTAAGTCCATATGTGGGCCCTTTAAGAGGAATTGCCTCAGATCCCATCAGGCCTCCCTCATCCTTAATCCCTGTTTTTTACAGACAGAAGTTATGGGGGCTTCTCTTTCTGACAGGAATCCTGGGCTGGGGGGCCTGGTGTGGAGCTGGGACCCCTTACTCCTCAGGGGAGACCATGGCAGCAGAGCTATCCCTCCCAGTTTTTATCCCCTACACATGGATGTGGGACAAGCCCCTTCCGTGACTCTCCCCTTCTACTACCAGTCTCGCTGTGTCTTTAATTCCCTAGTTGTGGGATGTCCATTCAACCAGATCTCAGATGGTTCTTTCTGAATGATGGTTATTCTGTAGTTTAGTTGTAGCTTTGATGTGGTTGTGGGAGGAAGTGAGAACCGTGTTTACCTATGCCACTATTTTGGCCAGAAGTCCAAAACACTAAGATTTTCTCCTGGTATGATAAACAACTATTCAAGGGGGGGAAAAAGCAATAAGGTCTCAAAACATTCTCCCAAAGAGTAGCTGATCATAAGATGGATAGGGAATATTTCTGTACCAGAAAGTAGTGTTTCTGTAATTCAGGCAAGATTCTAGCTTTGCTGTTTCTCTACCTCCCTCCCATTTTATCTTTAGGAAACAGAAGTTTTAGTGTGAGAAGATGGGGAGTTGATGTAAAAGAACCAAAAAGAGATGGTAGGCCTGAAAGGCTTTCAGTCCCACATGAGGACCTGGGTGAGGACTGAGGAGCAGCTGCCAGGTCTCTGCTTACCTTCTTGCTTCACTCTGTAATAAAGATAGTTTTCCACAGAAGGGAGTCCAATAAGTTGTAACTATGGTTTCTTAATTGCTTTAGAGGTGACAATTTAAGTGCTGTCTCTAAAAGAAGGTGAAACTATTTACCAAAAATAAATGTGATATTAGTTCCCAAAGTTAACGTATTAATATAGACTTACCTTGGGCTATTTAAGTGGCACTAAATTTGAAACCAAGAGTCTTGGGTGCTATCTTTATCTGTCTGTGGCTTACTGTGTGGTCATAAATAAGTCAAGACCTCTTTGTGTTCCCGTTCCCTTTCAGAAATTGGACCAACCGTAGGAAAAATTGTATTGGCCAAAAATACTGATCTGTTTCCTTTGACCCTGGAAACTCCCAAAGAACTCCAGTTAGGACTTCCTCAGACCAGTAAAATTTATGAGTTGAGAGAGCCTTTTTTTTTTTTTTTTTTTTATCATCACACCAAACTTTCTTCCTTCCTCGTGTCCTTAGTGAAACAGAAAGTTAGAGCGAATGGAGCAATGAATATTGCTAAACCTTAGAGCCAGGGAAGGACAATTACCAACACGGGCAAAGCAGTAATAACTTGGTATATCCAGAGAAGGCTGGGTTGGGGCCATGGAGATAAGCTAAGTGTCTGTTACTGTTCTCTTCCGGAACATGCACTCATCACCCAGGGCTTGGCAAGGTTAGTGCTGGAACAGCCAGGCTTGCACCCAGTACCTGCTCCAGAAATAGGCTCCAGATATAGGCACAGCAAGTAAACAGATACCCTACCAGTTGTTGCTGAGGTGTCCTTCCCAGGCAGGCCTGCCCACAGGACTACTGCTGAGAGAGGAAGAGCCCGGAGCTACTCCCTGGCCCTGCCCTGGAATGAGTCCCTAAGGCTGAGAATAGCTGCCGTCACCCGAGACAGGAGGCATTTTCCTGAAAATTCCGAACTGTTCCAATCAGCTCTGGCCCTGCTTCAGTTATAAAATTCAAGACAGGCTTGGCTGGTGTGGCTCAGTGGTTGAGTGTTGACCCAGGAAACAAGAGGCCAGTGGATCAATTCCTGTTAGGAATTGCAGGCTTACCCTTAGTGGGGGGCATGTAGGAGGCAGCCGATTGATGATGTTTCTCTCATTGATGTTTCTATGTCTCTATCCCTCTCCCTTTCTCTCTCTCTAAAAATCAATAAAAACATATGTTTTTTTTAAAAAAAGATTAAAGAAAGGACACTGCCATAACAATGTTAGGTTTGTGAGAGGGCTGCTTACTTGAACCCAGAAGTGGGTTATTGAAGGCACAGATTCATTCATCTATTCTAACCAATATTTGTTGAGCCCCTGCACGCTTCAGGCTCTGTGCACGGTGGGGAATAAAACAAAGCCAGGCGCGGTGGTGGTGGAAGTGGGAGCAGGGCTGGAGCCTTGGAGAGCGCTGAGGAATCTGCTGGAACTGGTGCTTGGACTTCTCTGTCCCTGTCCTCCCCTGAGTCTCCTTCTTGGTGGGAGCCCTGGTGACTCGCCCGGCTCGGAGCCCCCAGAGGAGCAGTCGTTTGAAGGATGACCTACCTCTAGGAAGAAGGCGTTGCTGAATCTTCATCCTGGAAGATTCTGGAGCTGGTAAGACATCACTCATGAGCCAGTGTGTGAAGAAGAAATTCAGTAGTCAGAAATTCACAATAGGAACAGCCTTTCTGACAAAGGAGGTGATGGTGGGTGGCAGACTGGTTACAGTGCAGATGGGAACCTGCAGGGCGGGCGTGGTTCCAGGCTCATGGTGTGGCCTTTTCCAGAGGTGCAGGCTGCTGTGCTCTGGCATTTGACGTGACTTCCCTCAACACACTCAAAACCCTGGAGAGCTGGAGAGATGAGTTTCTCATCCAGGTCAGCCCTTGGGATCCTGAAAACTTCCCTTTCATGGTGTTGGGAAGTAAGATTGACCTTGAAAGCAGACCAATGGCCACAAAACAAGCACAGGCCTGGTGCTGCAGCAAAAGCAACATTCCCCAATTCAAGACCAGCGCCAAGGAGGCCATCAGTGTGGAGCAGGCATTCCAGACGATTGCACGGAATGCACTTAACAGGAAATGGAGATGGAGCCGCACCACGAATTTCCTGAGCCCATCACACTGGACAAGAATGTCCAGGCCAAGGCCTCGGCTGGAAGCGACAGTTGCTAAGTGGGCAGTGAGAGGAGAGCACACAGCCCTTCACGAACCAAGGACTTCCAACACAAACCCCCTCTCTCTGTCAAACAAAACATAGTGATCTCTCATATCCAGCTGCTGAAAGAAACCACACCAAACACACTCAGCCCTCCATACCACACACACACACACACAGATCTGACACAAGCAGACAGACTCCAGCAGCCCAGGCCTGTGATGGCTCCATCAGGGTCTGCCCACCCCCTGCATCCGCCCTCACATGGCAACAGGATGGGCCAGCTGTAGGAATTATTCTGGTGCAGAGTCAACATCAGAAGCTTATTCCTTTTGTCCACCGGGGAGAGAGAACTATTTACAGTTAATCTGTGCCTAATGAGTTATCTGATTTTTTTAATGGACTTGTGATCTTTTTACCCCATCACTCCCTGCTCTTGTCAAGGCCATCACTTGGGAAGGCTGGTGCCCTACGCTTCAATGCAGGCTCATACCCAGTATGATCAGGCCGAATTTTGTTTGTATCTGTTAATGCTTGTTACTTTTTAAAAAAATATATATCTTATTGATTTTTTTTACATAGAGGAAGGGAGAGAGATAGAGAGCTAGAAACATCGATGAGAGAGAAACATCGATCAGTTGGCTCCTGCACACTCCCCACTGGGGATGTGCCTGCAACCAAGGTACATGCCCTTGACCGGAATCGAACCTGGGACCCTTGAGTCTGCAGGCTGACGCTCTATCCACTGAGCCAAACCGGTTTCAGCAATGCTTGTTACTTTTAACTAACCTAACCAGACCTTATTATAGTATCTATTATATAAAACTTATTAGAAAAGAATTTTATAGTACATGTTAATATATGCAACCAATTAAACTGTATAAATTAGTGTAATGAAAACAAAAAACCAACCAAACAAAACCAAGCCACATCTTCCCACATGATGGCCTCGCTAATTAGCGCTGTAATCACCACTGTTATAGAGCCCAGGTGTGAGCCAGGGTGCTTTGAGAGCGTTTAGGAAGTCAGTGTGGTAGGTAGGAGGGAGGCTGTGTTAGGAAGCTGAGTCCAGAAAAATGAAAAGCAGAGAGAATGAAGGGATAGAGATGGAGGCAGAGAAGAGTCCCAGAAGAGGACAGCAGCATATCCATCTAGAAAGATGGTTATGGCTGCCATGGGTTTGACAAGTCTGATTAGAGGAACACAAATTCACATTTGGCAATGCTATGTCTACAGGAAATACAATCAGAGGGCTCATGGTTTCCCTTTTTAATTTCTTAGCTTTATTTCTTTGAAGTTAATTTTTTCATCTTACAGAACAAATAGAATCATGTATTTACCAACGATGGGTACATCAATATATCACATCCCACAGTCTGGTCTTCTGGAGGTGAGGACACTCCTTCCTTGAGATGTTGGGTCAATATTTCCTCTCCTTGAACCTGGGTAGACCTCTGTAACTGCCTTGCTAATAGGGTACAGCATAAATAATGTGACTTCTGAGTCTAGATCATATGTTTATGATCCACCTGGTTCTCTCTCTGTCAACATGCTCCTTGGGAGTTCTAACCAACAGGTAAGAAGTCTGACTACCTTGAAGCCCCCGTGCTAGAGAGGCCATGCAGAGATAGAGGTGCTCCCAGCAGTTTACTCCCTAACTGCCTAGATGTCAGACAAATGATCCAATCATTTCAGGCCCTAGTCTTATAGCTTCCCCAACTGTCTCTGCAAAGCCCTGAAGATTCAAGAACAAAATAAATTTCATGGTTCAAGCCACTAAGTCTTGGGTTGGTTTGATACTCAACAATAGATAACTGGTACACCATGACATACATTTTGGATTTTATTTTTTTAAAATATATTTTATTGATTTTTTATAGAGAGGAAGAGAGAGGGATAGAGAGCTAGAAACATCGATGAGAGAGAGACATCATATCGATCAGCTGCCTCTTGTACACCCCCTGCTGGGGATGTGCCCGCAACCAAGGTACAATACATGCCCTTGACCGGAATCGAACCTGGGACCTTTTAGTCCGCAGACTGACGCTCTATCTACTGAGCCAAACCGGTTTCGGCTGTTTTGGATTTTATGTAGCTAATTCCAGGTATTTGCATCCCTTTTAGTTTCTGACGGTGACAGAGTTTTTATATTCAGTGTGGAGAGGAGGAGATTGCAGGGGCCCAGCTGTGAGGTGGTTGCAGTTGTCTGAGAAGGAGATGATAGTATCTTGAGGACTTCTGTTTCCACTTAGGATGTGGAATGCTGCAAGAAAATATCACTCCCGTCCTAACTCTGAGAAGTAGCCAAATAGTTTACAAAACCATAGTTTTTCTTGAGCCCTCAGAAAGCTGAGGTCACAAGGCAACCAAGTAAAGCTCTTCAAGGAGAGAGAGACACATGTCCTGTTTAAACTTTAGCAGACCTGCGAGAAAGAGGTGGCTGTCATACAAGCAGATAAGAACCCAACAAAAATTGAACACAATTTATTTTTTATTTTATTTTTAAAATCTTTTAAAAAAAATACATGTTATTGAGAGGAAGGGAGAAGGATAGTTAGAAAAATTGATGAGAGAGAAACATCGATCAGCTGCCTCTTGCACGCCCCCTACTGGGGATGTGCCCAAAACTAAGGCACATGCCCTTTATCGGAATCGAACCCGGGACCCTTCAGTCCATAGGCCGATGCTCTATCCACTGAGCCAAACCAGTTTTGGCTATTTTTTTTATATATATACTTTATTGATTTTTTACAGAGAAGAAGGGAGAGAAATAGAGAGTTAGAAACATCAATGAGAGTCATCGATCAGCTGCCCTCTTGCACGCCCCCTACTGGGGATGTGCCCGCAACCAAGGTACATGCCCTTGACGGGAATTAAACCCGGGACCCTTCGGTCAGCAGGCTGACACTCTATCCACTGAGCCAAACCGGTTTTGGCTGAGCACAATTTAAAAGGCTACCCATGGGCTAGTGTGCACAGGGGGCAGTTTGCACTCACAGCTAGTGTGTGTGGGGTGAGGTGTGGGGGGTGGGGGTTGGGAGTGGGAACAAAACCAAGCTTCCAGGGCCTCCCCCGAGGTTCTGAGAGCGGGTGGGAGCACGGCCTTTCCTTCTTGGTGGTGCCGGCGCGTAGGAAGTGACTAAGGCAGCTGCTGGGACCGAAGACAGGCCCAGCTGCTTCCACTGTCCTCCTCTCTTGGAAGCAAAAGCCTTAAACCACTGGGGGAGGGGCAAATTCTTGCTTCCGGGAGGGGAATAAAAGCAAAGCTCAGCTGCTTCTGGGTGAGGGTGAAAAGCTCCTTGAACACAGGCAAAGACCCACTGCTTCTGGGGAAAGAACAGAAACAGGAACCCTTTACCCCCAGGGGAGAAGCAGGACACTCTCTTGGGCTGAAGATTCAAGCAAAGGTCTTCCCTGTTGGGGAGAGAGCAGGGCACTCTGGCCACCCCAGCCCACCCTAGAGAACAGGCTGCGCTTGGCTGTCTCAGGGAGGAGGGCCAGGAGTCCTGAGAAAGCCCCTCTCCTGAAGCGCAGGAGCAGGGGGCCTGCCTCAGACAAGCTGAACCAGGGGAACAGACACACAGGCCCTCGGCCTCCCTGCCCTGCGCCTCCAGGAGCCCATCATCAAACAGCGGCCTACCCCGGGGGAGGGCAGGCCTGCAGGGATGGATGGAGAGTGGAGGGTGGAGCAGGAACACAGAAAAACCTTCTGACGCCCCGGTCCCCACTCTAAGTTTCACTACCAGAGAAACTCGACGCCTGTGCTGCACTGAGGTGATGATAACAACAAAACCCAACCCTGCCTGAGCCCTCACTAGGTTGACTCAACACTCCCCAGACCAGCCAGCTGACAGAAGAGGCACGCCCACTTCCAGGCACAAATACTTTCTACCTCCATCTCTGCTGTTCTACACGTGATGGGCATTCCGTAAAAAAGGTATGAAACATGAGAGAATCCAAGATGGCTGCCTAGGTAAACACCTAGCCGCAGCTGCACACAACAATTTCAATAAAATACAACTAAAATATAAAATGGACATTACCCAGAACTACAGGAAAGTTGACTGACTGGAAAATCTACAACGAGAAGCAAGGAGAAAACCAGAAGGAAGCGCGGAGGAGCTGTAAAAGCCTAAGGTATGGAGACACGCGGCATGCGGAGAGGACGGAGCCGGAGAGGAGGGCTGCTGAGTGCCTGGCTGGCGTTCCCTAGCGGGAAGGAGATAAAACTCCGACTGCGTTGGGCCCCAGTTCTGACTGCCATCCACAGGGAGCTGGGCTGTAAGGCGGAACCCCGGGGGAGCGGCGAAAGGAGGTCCGGGAGGCGCGCAGATTAGGGACAGTCAGCTGTGCAGCGGAATTGCCCTGGGGGGAAGGAGACGGGGGCTCCAGACTGCTCTGAACGCCACCTCCAACTCCACTTCCAACTGAACTGAACCCCAACACCGGGCTCATTGGGGGAGAGCCTACTGTTTGGTAGCAGGCGAAAATCGAGGGCACCTTTCTCTCAGAGGCACTTGCAGCGAGTACTGAAGGACTCTGGGGAATACTGAGACTCAGGAGCTGCATAGGGCGGGGCTGACAGAAGCCTGAAATTCCACCCCATCTGTAGCTGCGAAATGCGACAACGAAACAGATCACAAATGAAAGAAATGGAGGACAAAAAGCGACTGGCTATAGAGTTCAAATCTACGCTTAGAAGGTTTTTCAAGAATTTCCTAGAAAAGATCGATAAAACCTATGAGGATATGAAAAGAGATCAACTAGAATTAATAAGGAATCAACAAGAAATGATAAGGGATAAACAAGAAATGATAAGGGATCAACAAGAAATGATAAGGGATCAACAAAAAATAAAGAATACATTGTCTGAAATAAAAAAATATTATACAGAGTCCCAAAAACAGAATGGAAGATCGCAAGAATCAAGTCAAAGATTTGGAACATAAAGAGCCAGAAGACACTCCTCCGCAGAAGCTAGAAGGCAAGAGAATCCAGAAAATTGAAGATAATGTAAGAAACCTCTGGGACAACTTCAAGCGAACCAACATCAGAATTATGGGGGTCCCAGAAGATGAGAGAGAGCAAGATATTGAAAACATACTGAAAGAAATAGTGACAGAAAACTTCTCCCACCTGGTGAAAGAATTAGACTTACAAGTCCAGGAAGCGCACAGAACTCCAAACAAAAGGAATCCAAAGAGGAGCACACCAAGACAAATCATAATTAAAATTCCAAGAGCAAAAGACAAAGAGAGAATATTAAAAGCAGCAAGAGCAAAGCAGGTAGTTACCTATAAAGGAGCACCCATATGATTGTCAGCTGATTTCTCAACAGAAACCATGCATGCCAGACGGGAATGGCAAGAAATATTCAAGGTGATGAATAGTAAGAACCTACAGCCAAAGATAATCTACCCAGCAAAGCTATCACTCAGAATTGAAGGCCAGATAAAGAGCTTCACTAATAAAAAAAAAAGCTAAAGGAGTTCATCACCACCAAACCAGAATTATATGAATTGCTGAAGGGGGTTCTTTCAGAAGAGAAAGCAAATAAAGATAAAAATTATGAACAACAAATATGTAATTATCAACAAGTGAATCTAAAAACCAAGGAAATTAAAAAAAAATCTGATGAACAATAGTAACTGTTGAATATAATAGAATCAGAGGTATGGAAGGGGAGTGAACTGACGATTCTTGGGGAAAAGGGGAGAGGGGGATGTGGAAAAGACTGAACATAAACTGTGCACCTATGGATGAGGACAATGGGGAGTGGGGAAAGGGCAGAGGATGGGGTGGGAACCTGGTGGAGGAGAGCAATGGTGGAGGGGGGGGAAGCAACATTTGTAATAATATGAACAATAAAAATTTATTTAAAAAATAAAATAAGTGCTTTAGAAAGAAAAAAAAAAGTTATGAAACACACTAAAAGGCAAGAAAGGAAAAAACAGCACTCCGCTGTCAAAAGAGAAATCCGTAGAACGAGAGCCACAGATAGCACAGGGACTTTAAAATAATAAGACCAGTATGTCGAGTGAAGAAAGGTGGGCCACTTGCATAAACAGATGTGGACTTTTAGTAGTGATGTGGAAACGGCAATTAAGTCAAATGGAAATGCTAGAAATAAGCCATGATATCAGAGATGAATTCCTTTAATAGGCTTTTGAACAAGTAGGCACAGCGGAGGAACCAGTGAACGTGAGAAAGGTCAACGGAAATCCAAACGGAAACAGAAAGAGAAATGTGTGTGAGGGTGGGGTGTGGGGAGGAGGGAGGTGGGGGGTGGGAGTGAGAACAAAACCAAGCCTCCACAAGCTGAGGGAGAATATGAAACAATCTAATAAACGTGCAATATGAGTCCCAGAAGGTAGAGACTGGAAATGGGGCAGAAGAAATATTTGAAGATTACAGCCACATGCGCGTGGCGGTGAAGTGCTATGGAAGCATTGGAAGGAGCCCTGGAGCCTGGAATGAAGTGAGAGAGCGTGGGGAGCACGGAGCATGCTCCCCATATGGCACAAGGTAGCGCTGGGTGGTTAGCAAGTGACAGTGCCGGCACCGAGAGCCAGGCCTCGCTCTCTCCAGAGCCCAGGCTCTTTGTTGCTGCGCAGTGCTGCCGCCTACAGGCCAGACCGGAACGACAGTGGTTCTCAGCGCCTCCAGTCCGCACTCCCCAGGCTTCAGGAGAGCCATCGATGCGCGGCCTGCTGTGCGTCAGTGTGAGGTTAATGCTCACCTTCCATTCTCCCCATCTCTCTTTCCCAAGAGTGTGTGTCACAGACTGTTCTGAGGGAAAGGTTCTTCTCCTCCCCAAAAGACAGACTCTCTTCTCCCTTCATGCTGTCCTACTATGCTTTTTTAAAGAATTGATTTCAGAGAGAAAGGGAGAGGGAGAGAGCGATAGAAACATCAGTGATGAGAGGGAATCATTGATCGGCTGCTTCCTGCACGCCCCACACTGGGGACTGAGCCCCCAACCCGGGTATGGCTGCCTTATAAGAGACAGTGAGTTCCCTGTCACTGGAGGTGTTTAAGCAGGTGTCAGAGAGGTTGTGAAGGGGATTCCTGCATTGCACAGAAAGCTAGATCAGGGGACCCCCCAAGGTCCTCTCCAGTTATGAAAGTCTGTGGTTGTCCATCGGAGATCCCCCCGGGCTTGCTTCTAATAAGTCAGCCCTGGCCTCCGAGATGACAATGACCCCTTCCCGTAAACACCCAATCACCTGCCAATAAGCTGTCAGAGGCTCAGCCCTCTCACACTTCTGTCTCAGCACAGCCTTGAGGGGCAGACACTGGCTGGGAGAGCACAAGACAGCTCTTGTGCTATTTTATATGGAGTTTCCTCTTGTGCTATTTTATATGGAGCATTCCCTGTGACAAGGACTCGTGTGGACGGGGTTTTCTTTGTGGGGAGAGCAGGAAGGAGGGAGCAGGGAGAGAGACAAAGAAGGGTGCGTGGCGTAGGGCTCCATCCCCCTGGGGTCACTCTGAGGACCGGAAAGATCTCAGCTCAGGATTCTCCCATTGAGTGATGGGGAAACGTGGAGTATAATCCCACCAGTGCCCGCCTCTCACTGGTGGGAGTCTGCCCTTCGGGAGGGTTAAGCTCTACTACTTCCACGCTGCCCTCTAGGGGCCGAGAGAGCCTCCGGCAGAGGAGGAGAGAGGTGGGAAGCTGGGAGCGTGCACCAGAGCTGTCTGCCGCAGCTGCAGTGGGACCAGAAGGGGCCAAAGGGAGGTGGGTATCAACAACATCTGCCATGGTCCCTCTCCTGCCAGGCCAGCACCATCTCCCAGGGCTGTGGGACCTGTGACTTTCACGCCCAGGCTCTGGGCCCGTGTGCTCACCAGGCTGGCTAGTTCAGCACGGCCTTGTCTGACTGCCCCCAGAACTCTCTCGCGCTCAAGTCTCCCTCTGGGCCCCGCTCCCTCCCTGGGCCCTGTCGGCAGAGGGACCAGGGCCGCGGGCCCTCCAGGCTGCCACCTGTTCCATTCCAGACCCACATAAGTCTGGAACATGTTATATTAGGGACGCTGGCTTCATTATCCCCTCCACACTGTGGTCAAGGTCAGGGTAAGTCAAAAGCTAGATGGGCTTCAGAGTTTTCCCTGTGGATGGTCTTTATTCTTAAGAAATAATGAGACCATTCTTATTTCTTAAGAATAAAAAGCTAAGGATGACCAAGAGCTCAAAAGACCCCAACAGACCTCACTCAGAGCCTCAGAGCCACTTCCAAGATGGGAAATCATTGCTCTCATGTTGGAGGCAGGGTCCTGGCCAGACCTGGGGGACCAGTCCCTGCTGGCCCACCACTCCCCTCACTTCTCCTCTGCCCTGCCTTGGTCAGAGCTCTGAGCCTGTCTCTCTCCCTCCCTTTGCTCCTCTCACCCTCTCACCCTCTCACCCCTACACTCCTCTGGTACTCACTGATTTTCCACTTGGGGCCTTCTCTCTACTTTCATGTTAATCACCTCCAGGGCTTTATGATCTCTGATATTCACACTCAATGATCCCTAATTTTGCCTCATTGCTTACCATCCCGTCCCGTGTTCTGATGCCCATTTCACCTCCTGGGAGAGGTGAGGCTGAGAACAACGTTTAGGAAGAGTTTGGGGCAAAAAGGAACCGGCTGCCTCCCAAGCGCCAGGAGGGGCTGGTGGATGATGGGATTGTGTTTTACCTTTGTTGGCTTAGGGCAGCGGTGAGGAGCCTTGGTTCTGCCAAGGGCCATTTGGATATTTATAACATCATTTGCTTAATATAATTCACATAATGCAAATTTATGTTGCTATGAAAAAAGCTCCCAGGTTTATTGAATTTTGAGTCCCGCCTGTGGCTGCCTGGGCAGAGCCAGACCAAATGATTTCATGGACCAGACGTTCCAAAGCCCTGCCTTCCGCCAGGGTCTGTCCTAGGGTGACAACGGTTATCCAGGCGGAGGAAGAACCTGGCTGAGACCTCAGAGAGAACGAGACAAAAAGAAAGCTCCTGGACACAAGCCCTGCTCAGCACGGGCCCGCTCCGTTCCTCTGAGTTTGGGGTTCCCTCTCCCTGTGTCCTCATGGGTCCCCTGTGTCTGTCTCTGTCTCTTTGTCTTTATCATCTCCCTCTCAGACTCTGCTTTTGCTTTATTCACCCCTCAGTCCTGCATCACGATGGTTCTGTGACCGTCTCGCTCTCTTGCATCTTCCTACTTTCTGTGCCCCTCAGTATACTCGTTTCTCTGTATCTCCATCCGTCTGGGTGCCTCTGCCTTGATCTGTTTTTCTGTGTCTGTCTGTGAGTCTGTCTGTATTCCCAGAAGCCCTATACCCCGTGCATGCCGGGCAGGATGGCTTTTCTGAGACAAGGCCGGGGACGGCCACCAGAGAAGCAGAGGTGGCTGAGGACACTTCCATTCCCGCAGTCGTCATGGTAACAGCGAAGGCAGGCCGGGAAGGGGCATGAGGAACCACGTGGGCCTGACCTTTCCGTGGGTGTCAGGTTTGAGCGGGAGCTGGGAAAACAGCAACAACCGCTTCCCTCCGGTCCAGCCCGCCGGCTCCGGGCCGCGCTGCGAGGAGAGGGGGAGAGACTTAGAACTGGGACAGCTGGCCGCTGAGTGAAAGGACAGGGGCTCGGCCACGGCGTCCAGAGAAGCCCGGGAGAGAGGGACAGGAGCACAGGCAGGCACACACGTGCATGCACGCGGTCCCAGGTGGTCACCCAGACTGCCCTTGTGAACTGACCTGTGGGGGGCGCTAAACCTCATTGCTGGAGGCCTGGCTTCCACCTCCCTGGCCCCTGCAGCCCCCGGTGGGTGGCTATGAAAGGTCAGTGCCCACACTCCGAGCTCCCTCCCCACGGCTCCTTCAGATCAAATGCCGCCTTCTCCATGCTGCGAGAACCTTTATTGCTCCAAGGAAAATATGCTAAGAAAAAAGAGCCAAATGACTCTTTCAAAAATAGAAAATATTATAAATGCAAAACTCCAAAGAGAGATACTGGAAATAAAAGGCGTTCCAATCCCGCCTCCGCTCCTCCCAGCAGTAACGGGCCTCCCCCAGCGGCTTCCCAGGCCTGCCAGGCCGGGGGCGGAGATGAGGACGGACACGGGCCGGCTGTTGCTGGTGTGTGAGGGAGGCTCGGACTCACAGCCCCCCCTCCCAGCTCATACACACGCTCTCCACTCCTTCCCCTTTTCCTGGGGGAGCAGACATGCAGGCCCAGGAGGGGGTGCCCACAGGTACCCTGTTAGCCCTCAGATCAGCTCCCAGGGAGCACAGCTCACATGAGGGTCTCATTTCCAGACCTTCCAGTCAGGACCACACAAGAGATCCCAAGCCTCTCGGGCACACTGCTGCGGAAAACAAGACCACAAACTCAGAATGAAAAATAAGGGCTTGCCCTGACTGGTCTGGCTCAGAGGATAGAGCGTCGGCCTGCAGACTGAAGAGTCCCAGGTTCTATTCCAGTCGAGGGCATGTACCTTGGTTGTGGGCACATCCCCAGTGGGGAGTGTGCAGGAGGCAGCTGATCGATGTTTCTCTCTCATCGATGTTTCTAACTTTCTATCCCTCTCCCTTGTTCTCTGTAAAAAAACAACAACAAAAAAAAAACAACAATAAAATATATTAAAAAAGAAAAATAAAATAAAAATAAGGGCTTGTTAGATACAGAAAATCCACATCCAGGGAAGACATGAAGGGGCACTGACCAGACCAGAGGCGGGTGACTTAACAGGCTAGCACTCCAGGCTTTCTTTTATCCAGCAGACACCCCCGCCCTCTCCCGCCCTCCCCGGAAACTGCTGCTTCAGCAGGCAGATACCTCTCCTTCCCCCACAGGCTTATGTGCTGCGGGCCTCTCTCTGGGAGTTGATTGACATCACCTCCTAGCTACGCTCCTACAGAACCATCGCTGACCTTGTGCGTCCAGAGCAGCGGGCAGAGGGCAGGAGCGCAGCCGGTGCTCTGACAGCCCAGGCATGAGGCCGGGCTGCAGCCCAGGCACACGCACTGCACCACTGCTCCTCCCTAGCTGTGACTGTTTCCCTGTGCGGGACCCAGCCCAGGACCAAGCCCCTCCTTTTTTTGTTCTAGGCCCTTTCCCTGCAGTTCAGCCTTTTCTACGTCAGCCCCTCAACTCGGCCCTGACCCCCGCAGCTCAGCACCCGGGGTTGGGACAGTTCCCCGGAGATGCTGGCCGGTCTCAGACCGTCTGCCCAGCGCCGGAAGTGGTGCCTGTGGGCAGCTGGGCCTGGGACCTCTGAAGGCTTCCTTAGGATTCATCCTTTCGGTCCTCATTCAGGTGCTGGGCCAGGCCCGCCACAACCTCTGCATGCTCACTGGCCTCTTTCGTGCCCCATGCTTTTGCTCAGTCTATTCCCTTTGCCAAAAACAAACTTTCTGGTAGATCCATGTTCCATTTAAAGGCTCACCTCGAATGCCACCGCACAAGACAATTCTCCTCACTCTATCCTAACCTTCTCTGTTGCCCATAGAGTTCTTTAAAAAATCACGATCATAGACTCCGCCACTAGAGGGCGTGTCTCCTGGAACAGACTGGGTCGTTGGGATCTGTGGATCTCCAGAACGCCAGAATGTGGCTGTGTCCCCCGCTGCATACTTGTTATTGCTGTTGACCGCCCTGCAGGGCAGACTCTGGATCTGGGGTGTGAGCCAGAGAAGGCCCCAGGCTCCCCAGAGACAACGCCACACCTGCGTGCAGTGAGCAGTGGATGGTAATGTGCCTCCGCTTCCCGGTCAGACCAGGGCCCAGCCTGCTTGCTGCAGGCCCTGTAGTGCCAGGCTGGTTGCAGGACCCCTGTGATAAACCACGGCCTGGCCCATGGGCACCCCACGGGGAGAGGGAGCAGTAACACAGGCCTAGCATCTGGATGCTTGTTCTCTGGCCCTCAGCAGCTGTTTCCTATCGCTGTCCCCTCACCTTATGGCTTTCCTGACCCCCCTTCCTGCTCTAAAGGGAGCCCTGGAGAGCAGGCTCCAAGCGGGAAGAGAGGGCTGGGGGCACCCTCCCTGCCTCCCCCCTCCCTCCTCCTGGCCGGCTGCAGCTGCGCTGCGTGATGGGGAGCAGCTCAGTCTTAATTACCGCCCAGCCCTGCTCATTAGCGCCCCAGACTCCGGGGAAGCCCGGAGCTGCAGTGGGCCAGGGCTCAGCTTTCCTGGGCGATCGCGGGCCCCGCTTCCTGGGGTTTGGGCCTGTGTGAGTTGGGATCCCTTTTTGGGCCCCCAGAGAGCGATGGCATTCCCTGGGATGGGGGAAGGGCTGGAGCTGGAGGAGGAGAGGGGACCCTGGGCCCCCCAGGCTCTCACTTACGTGCAGAGCATCTCAGGAGCAGCATATGGTGGGGCATGCGAAACTCTACTGCAAGCGGAGAACGATGAACAAATGATTAAATAAAATAAATCTGCTCAAAGCCAACACACTGATGACGTCTCTGACTTCAAAGGGATGTAAGCAAGGAGCCTGGTGCATTATTCAGCTAACCTTTCTTTATTTCTTTTTAAAATAAAGAATCATGAAGGCCTGGCCTGGCATGGCTCAGTGGCTGAGCATTAACCAGGAGGTCACGCTCAGATTCCTGGTCAGGGCACATGCCTGGGTGTGAGGCATGCAGGAGGCAGCCAATCAATGATTCTCTCTCATCATTGATGCTTCTATCTCTTTCTCCCTCTCCTTTCCTCTCTAGTCAATAAAATCAATAAGAACACATTTAAAAAGAAAGAACCACGAAGTACTTTAACACCGAACAGAAGGAAGCTGAGTGAAGGAGGAGAGGAGGGGTGGATCCTGGAAATAAAAATGCAGAGTCCTGGCTCCAATAGCTGGGAAACTCCTTCACAAAAAAATCAACTTTTTTTTTTTTAAATATATTTTATTGATTTTATACAGAGAGGAAGGGAGAGAGATAGAGAGTTAGAAACATCAATGAGAGAGAGTCATCGATCAGCTGCCTCCTGCACACCCCCCATTGGGGATATGCCTGCAACCAAGGTACATGCCCTTGACCGGAATCGAACCCGGGACCCTTCAGTCCCCAAGCCGACGCTCTATCCATTGAGCCAAACCGGTCCCGGCCACAAAAAAATCAACTTAAAAACACCCTATAAGATCAAGTGAGAATATACACGAGAGTATTTTTTGAACTAAAGGGCTTTAGAAATATAAGGTGTTACTTATTATGTAATATTTCTGCTCAGTGCAGACTATAAAACAGATGTCATAGGAAGGCTGGAGATCTAGGATAGCGCTTCCTCCCTCACAAGATACTCGCACAGTCTGGGCTGTTCCACTGAATTAGCCATCGCCTCTCCTATAGACGGCTGCAGAAGCCTTCCAAGCTGCCTCCCCTGAGTGTCCACCAGCATGGTCCTCCCTGTTCACTCTGCCCTGGTGATCCCTGAGGCCCCGCCCCATCTTCCCCCTTCTTGCTCGTTCGTTAAGTGTACCTGCCGCTGCTGGCTTCATTTTCCCGAGGCAGAGCTCTGATCAAACACTGGCAACGTTCCTCTTGCCGACGGCACGGAGCCGGGAGACCTCGGCTTCGCAGTCAAGATCCTCCGTAGTCTGGTCCCACGTGACTTTCCCAACCTGATTTCCCTCCTTCCATCCTGGCAGACGTAGGCTCAGGAAGATCAAGTCACTTATCCAAGGCCACACAGATACCAAGTGGCAGATCCTGAAATCAAACTCTCAAATCACGGACACCTCACCGCCAAACCAAGGCTCTTTCTATGCAGCCCATCGCCTTTTCACGATGGACGCAGCTGCAGTGAAGGTCTTACTGCGGCGTTCTTTCTTTTTTGGAAAAATTACCCCAGGACAAATTCCCAGAGTGGGATTGCCACGTTATTACCAGAGGCCTGAGGCATGAAATTCATGCAAGAATAGGCCTTCCCCACCCCCCCTGCACTGGCTTCCCTCTGGCACCCAGATCCGACTTCCCTTGCAGCCCCAGCTTCCTCTGGAAGGTCTTCCGGAAGGACGGACGTCCGGTTTAATTAGCATATGCTTTTATTATTATAGATGTGTATTCTTTATTGTATAGCACCTTCCTCCAGGATGTAAGCCCCATTTTGTCTATTGAATTGCTGATGCATCCCAAGAATCTAGAACAGTGCCTGAGGCACAGGAGGTCCTCCATAAACACAGTGTTTGTTGAAAGAAAGTGATGTGCACTCCTCCTGTGTCTGAGACACTGGCTAAGTATGCGGAGGCCTCCAAGATGAATCTGCTGTGAGTTCTAGCCTGGAAGAGCTGAGAGTTCAGCCTTAGAGTCGAGACATGGAATTAATAACTACAATACAAGATAGAAACAGCAGAGCAGAAAAGAGCTGGGCAGTCAGGGGAGGTGAAAGCTTTCAGTCATGAAAAAGCTGAGGGAAGGCGTGAGCAGAGGCACAGGGGCAGGGGTGGGAGAGGGGAGGCTGATGAATCAAAGAGACTGGAATTGCCCTAATTGAATGAGGTTGGCATGTTATAAGCAACCCGTCTGCAAATTGGGGGTAAACATATTTATCGCAGTGGAATCGTGAGGGTCTAAGATAATGCCTGTGCCTGGCCTGTGGTGATAGCACCTGGACCCAAGTTCATGTTGAATTAATATCAATCCCCTTCTTCCTCTTGGGTAGTGTTGTGGGGTCGAAACCTGGGTTCAAAATAAGACCACCGGAGGCTGATGAATAATTTAAAAAAGCAGGCAAGGATTTATTGAAATATCTGGCCAGGACAGCCGGGAGAGCACCACACGCAGGTGGTCTCCACGCGACTGCACCGTTTCAGGGGTAGGCAGTTTCTTTTAAAGGTTCCACACGAATTTTCCTTTGTGCTAAATTCTAAAGCCTAAAGACTACATTCTAAAGACTGGGGTCAGCCGGCAGGGTCATTCCCAGCCACATCCTGCTGAACATTGGAATGTGGCCCTATCTTGCGATAGCCGATAACACAGAAGCAGAGCTCAGCGGTTAGTCTTTAAAGGTTATCTACAGTTTCTATCCCTGAAGCTACTGAGTCAGTGGGAATCAATCTCCTGTGGTCCTGGTCCCAGGCAAGGGAAAATTGCCTTAGCCTCCAGGTCTCCACCCAGAAGCTGAGGTAAGTATTCCGTGTTTAATCAGGCAGGAGCCAGACTTACCAGGGTTAAATTCAAACAGCAGTTTTTACCAGAGTATGGTTGCCACTATATTTCAGAAAACAGTGTATGACTGACATTGAGTGAAAAAGGCAGGTTACAGAATTGTCCATAAAGACCCATCTGCAAATTGGAGGTAAACATATTCAAAAAGAATTCAAAACCTACAAAAATCTATACATCCTTGGGCTATTCTGGTGAGGATGACAATTAATTTACCTAAATGTGCTCCTCTGATTTTTGTAATTATGACTTTTTGTCAGCAATTATTTTTTTCTTTATTGATTTTAGAGAGAGGAAGGGAGAGAAACATTGTTGTGAGAAACATCAGTTGGTTTCCTCCCATATGCACCCCAACCAGGGATCAAAACCTAAGTCTGTGCCCTGACTGGGAATAGAACCTGCAACCTTTTGGTGTACAGGACAACACTCCAACCAACTGAGCCACACTAGCCAGGGCAAAAAAAAATTTTAATCCTCACCTGAGGACTTTTAAAAAATATAATTTGAGCCGAGACCGGTTTGGTTCAATGGATAGAGCATCGGCTTGGGGACTGAAGGGTCCAAGGTTCGATTCCGGTCAAGGGCATGTGCCTTGGTTGCGGGCATATCCCCAGTAGGGGGTGTGCAAGAGGCAGCTGATCGATGACTCTCTCTCATTGATGTTTCTAACTATCTCTTTCCCTTCCTCTCTGTACAAAATCAATAAAACATATTTAAAAAATATATATATATATATATATATATATATATATATATATATATATATATATATATATATAATTTGAGAGGGAGAGAGGGAGGGAGGGAGAGAGAGAGGGAAACATCAATGTGAGAAGAGAGAAACATTTTTTTGGCTTGCTCCTCTATGCATGCTCCAGGGATCAAATCCACAACCTGAGTATCTGTCCTGTCCAGGAACTGAACCTGCAACCTTTTAGTGTACAGATGATGCTCTAACCAACTGAGCCACTTAGGCAGGGCAGCAATGAATTTTGACATATTTCAAATTTACAGAAAAGTTACACAGTACATACAAGGAATTTCCAAACATCTTTTCATCTTTTACCCAGAATCACCAATTATTTGCACCCCCCAATACATTTACTAAAAATAATGACATTCTCTGCCCTTGCAGAGAATGGTTTGGCTCAGTGGATAAAGCATCGACCTGAGGACTGAAATGTCCCAAGATCAATTCTGGTCAAGGGTACGTGCCCAGATTGCAGGCTTGATCCCTACTAGGGGGTGTGCAGGAGGCAGCTGACCAATGATTTGCTCTCATCATGGATGTTTCTATCTCTCTTTTCCCCTTCCTCTCTAAAATCAATAAAAGTATATTTAAAAAAATAAAGACACTCTCTTATATAATCACAGGATAGATTTCTTACGATTTTAAAAATAAAAAGGTTGAGACATATTCTCTCAATATGTCTTCTTTTCCTAAGTTCCTGGACCACAATCTCACTAGGTTCAGAATGCAATCTTTGAGCACCTTACATCTCAAAATACGAGTAAACCTCCAGGTCAGCCATGCTGCTGGTGGGCAGGACTCCCTTACAACACCTGGATGAGGGACCAGTATTGTGCCCCGTCCCTCCACCGTCCAGGTTGCATGGAGGAGGGGTGAGATGGAGCCACCTCTGCAGAGGCTCCTCTTCGGGACTGGGATTCTGCACGTACAGGGCCACAGAGGCTTCGGTGACCCAGGAAGCTTGTCCACGTGGGCTCAGCTTCCCCGGGGAATGGAATTTCAAGGGAAAGGCACTTAGCTCCCGACTGGCTTCCCACTCCCACCAGAGTCTACTGAAAATGTTCCTTCAAACTATTGAGTTCTAAGGTCCAAATGCAAGTGCTGGAGCCAAAAGTGGTTAAATACATGTCAGTCCTCAGAACTCCAGAGCTTAGAGACGCCATTATACAAGGAGGATTGTTTAAGGGGCTGTGCCGGGAACCAATGTCAGCACGTCATAATTGCAAGAGCTTTATCAAAAGGTTGATAAGACTTGTGGGCTCAACAAGGGCTGAGTCACATATGTTATGGCCTGTTGGAAAATGGTTTCAGGACATTTCCCCAAACCTAAAGATTTGTATATATTATTTTTTTTTAAAATATATATTTTATTGATATATTTCACAGAGAGGAAGGAAGAGGGATAGAGAGCTAGAAACATCGATGAGATAGAAACATCGATCAGCTGCCTCTCGCACATTCCCCAATGGGGATGTGCCCACAACCAAGGCACATGCCCTTGACCGGAATTGAACCTGGAATCCTTCAGTCCACAGGCTGACACTCCATCCACTGAGCCAAACCGGTTTGGGCTGTATATATTATATTATTGTTAACTGCCAAACAGCTCAGGGCATCTTACGTTTTATTGCCAAATAAGTCTTATTGCCAAATAATTTGTTGGCCAAACACCTGAACAGCTGTAGACTATTCCCCAAACTGACAATGCTGCTGTAAACCCTACCCTTTGAAGTGTATTATCCCACCTTGCCTTGGGACAAATTGTGTTAATAAATAGCACAGGGTCCTTAGACAAGGGTAGTCTTCAATTCCTTTAGCTAAAGCTCCTCTGACCCCCAGTGCCTTTCAAAATTATCTTTTACCCTTGGACTCCTTGAATCTATGAATCAGCTTCTTTCTCCAGATTGCTGCACCCTTTTTAATGCCGGGGCAAGAGCCCCGGCAGGACTGCTCTTGGTTGGAGGAATGGAGTCTGTGCAGAGGGCCCTGGGCAGTGACTGGAATAGCAGCCAAGGGGAGGAAGGGAGAGGTTTCCCAGGAGCTTGCTGACAAGGCCTGACCACGTATAATCAATCAGACACACCTCCACCGGCACCAGGGGGGAGGTCCACCCCACTCTTCCCTTGGACCTTCTGGGTTACCACACACCACACCAGGCGTTCCTCTCTCCACATTTGCAGCCTCCGCCTCATGCCCAACCAGGACAAGCACAAGCAGAACAGATCCCACACCCTGCAGCCCACAGGAAGGAATTTAGCATCATTCCTGGCTTCCACCTCCATCCCAACTGGCCTGGCTCTGGCCTTGAGACCCAGGCCTGGCCCCACCCAAACTCCAGGGTTAATAATGGCCTTGCCCTTGCTTTTCTTCCCTCCACCCTGGAATGCCCTTCCTCCCTGGCTCTTAACTTGTTAACCCTGTGATTTGGAGGAGTCAGCCTCTCTGGACCTGCCTCCTCATCTATAAAAAACACAATGACGCTTACCTCAGAGGATGGTGATGAGGCAGAAAAGAGACCTTGCATGTGAAAGCACATGACTAACTGGGGCAAGTGGGAGTCAAATCTAAAGCTTATCCACTGGAGCCGCCAGAGTTTGACCTGGCTTAATCTATACTCTGTCAGTGACCTGTGCTGAAGGTCACAAGCTGCTCCGTCAACATCAACGGCTGAGGCTGATTTTTATTGAAAAGGTTATTGCCCATTTTCACCTATCAGACTGACAAAATTACTTATAGACGAAAAAAATATTTTTTTTAATAAAACTACCATATGGCCGAAACCGGTTTGGCTCAATGGATAGAGCGTCGGCCTGCGGACTGAAAGGTCCAAGGTTCGATTCCTGTCAAGGGCATGTACCTTGGTTGTGGGCACATCCCCAGTAGGGGGTGTGCAAGAGGCAGCTGATCGATGTTTCTCTCTCATCGATGTTTCTAACTCTCTATCCCTCTCTCTTCCTCTCTGTAAAAAATCAATAAAATATATATATATTTTTAAAAAGTGTGGACTCAGATCCCAGAGTTCCCTGCGTTCTGGCTGTATCACTTATAAATAAATAAATAAATAAATAAATAAATAAATAAATAAAACTACCATATGGCCGAAACCGGTTTGGCTCAGTGGTAGAGCGACAGCCTGCGGACTGAAAGGTCCCAGGTTCAATTCTGGTCAAGGGCATGTACCTTGGTTGCGGGCACATCTCCAGTAGAGGGTGTGCAAGAGGCGGCTGATTGATGATTCTCTCTCATCGATGTTTCTAACTTTCTATTCATCTCCGTAAAAACTCAATAAAGTATATTTAAAAATAATAATAATAAAAATAAAACTACCATATGGTCCAGGATTTTACTCCTGGGTATATATCCAAAGGAAATGAATGAGATACCTGCACCCCCTTGTTCACTGCACCATTATTTACAATAGCCAAGACATAAAACAACCTGTCTCCATCAATGAATGACTGTATAAAGAAAATGTGCTAGCCTTGCCTGGTTTCAACAGATAGAGCGTCATCCTGTGGAATGAAGGGTCCCAGGTTTGATTCTGGTCAAGGACACATGCCAAGGTTGTGGGTTCAATCCCCACTGTGGGCATGCAGGAGGCAGCTGATCAATGATTCTCTCTCATCTTTGATGTTTCTATCTCTCTTCCTCTCCCTTCCTCTCTGAAGTAAATAATAAAAAAAGAAAACTGTCTAGCACGTAGTAGGTTATAAACAAATAAATATTGAATTGAAAGAATATGATCTCAAAAGGATGTTTTCAAAAGGAAATTACGTTCCCACATTTATAGACAAGCCCATACATGTCCATGTGACTAAAAAAAGGCCCTTGAAAGACAGTGACCACTGATAGCTGTGCTTTCCCCTGGGTATGAGCAGCTTCTGTTTCCCTGGCTCTGCTCCACAGAAGCAACATCGCGAGAGGTGGGGCTGCAGGGGGCAGCCCACACACACACCTGGCAGCTCACAGGTGTTGTTGTTGGTTGCCTTTAGTCCTGCTTTCTCCATAGAAAAAAACAGCAAAGCCCAACCACCCTCCAGGTGACTTGCACGGTCAGAGAGAAAAAGGCCGAGGACAAGATGTGCAATTATTCAGAACACTGTTTTATTTATATCTCAGGAGAGACACCTGCAGTTTGTGACAGCAACTCCAAGTTATTCTGATCAACTATCTGTATTGAGAGGGAGGCACTGCTATCCTTACGCTGTGCTGAATGACCCCACCTGCCTAGTAGACTTTATTTAAGGTATTTAGATGTTTGGGCACAAACCAGACCCCCCCCTGATATTTTAGTTTCCTATCCAGTAAAAGATCAAATTTAAAAATCAGATATGCACCTAATAAATAGAAAAACATTCTATGTTTGGATCAAAAGACTTAATATGGTTAAGATGCCAAATTGATCTATAGATTCAACATACCCCATATCAAAACCCCAGCTTGGGGTTTTTGGTAGAAATTGATAAACTGATTCTAAGATTCACATGGAAATTCCAGGAACCCAGAGTTGCCAAAACAATCATGAAAAAGAAGAACTTACACATCCCAATTTTAAGACTGACTACAAATTCATAAAAATAAAGGCAGTGTGGTACCAGCATAAAGATAGAAATACGACAACAGAATAGAAGTTAGAGTTCAGATACAAATCTTTAATTTACAATCAAATGGTTTTTAACAAGGGTGCCAAGATAATCAATGGGGGAAAGAATAATCTTTTCAACAAATGATGCTGGGACAACTGGTTGGTTATCCAACTGCCAAGGAATGAAGTTGAACTTCTACCTCACACAATATACATCATATATTTCTTAGAAGAAATATAGGAAGAAAATATAGGCATAAATCTTTGTGTCCACCCAGCTGGTGTGGTTCAGTGGTTGAGCACGGACCCATGAACCAAGAAATTGCTGCTTAAATTCCCAGTCAGGGCACATTCCCTGGGTTGCAGGGAGGGGGCGTGCAGAATCTTTCTTTCTCATTGATGTTTCTATACTCTCTATCTAAAAAAAAATATTAAAAACATATTTAAAAAAAATCTTTGTGACCTTGGGGCGGGCAAGACACAGTGACAAGAAAAATATTAAACTTTATCAATATTAAAAACTTTTGGGCTTCAAAGAACCATTAGGAAAGTAAAAAGATAACCCACAGAATAGGATAGAATATTTGCAAATCAAGATGGCTTATAAGGGGCTTGTATCAAGCATATATAAAGAAATCTTATAATATAATAATAAAATGACAAATAACCCAGCTAAAAAAAGAGCAGAGGATCTGAATAGACATTTCTCCAAAGAAGACATGCAATGACCACTAGCCATTATGGAAATGCAAATAATAGCACAATGAAATACCACTTCACACCTGCCAGAATGACTATGATATAAAAGACAGATAATAACAAGTGTTTTCTAGGATGTGAAGAAATTGGAACCCACATATATTGCTACTGGAGAATAGCTGGGTAGTTCCTCAAAAAGTTAAACAGTTATCTACGTCTATACCCAGGAGAAATGAAAACATAGCTCCACACAAACACTTGTCCACAAATACTTACAGCAACATTATTCATAACCAAAAAGTGAAAACAACTTAATTATCAATCAATTGATTAAGTAAAATTCCATATGATGGAATATTATTTAGCAATTTAAAAGACTTAATTACTGATACATGTGACAACATGGATAAACTTTGAAAATTTTATGCAGAGCCCAGCCAGTGTGGCTCAGTGGTTGAGCATCGACCTATGATCCAACAGGTCACAGTTCAATTCCTGGTCAGAGCACATGCCTGGGTTGCAGGCTCGATCCCAGAGACAGGCATGCAGGAGGCAACTGATCAATGTTTCTCTCTCATTGTTGTTTCCATCGCTCTTTCCCTCTTCCTTTCTCTCTAAAAAAACATCCTATATAATAAACCCTAAAATGCAAATAGAGTGGAAGGCAGAACAACCAGCAGAATGACCAGTCGCTATGACATGTACTGACCACTAGAGGGAAGACGCTCAATGCAGGAGCTGCCCCCTGGTGGTCAGTGCACTCCCACCAGTGGAGCACTGCTCAGCCAGAAACCCTGTAAGGAGCAAGGGGTCCCAGACTGTGAGAACCCTGGACTGCAAAAAGGATGTCTGCCTGCCAGGTAGACCCGATCCCCGGGGAGATTGGGCCTAAGCCAGCAGGCAGGCATCCCCCAAGGAGTCTCAGATTGTGAGAGGGCGCAGGCCGGGCTGAGGGACCCCTCCCAGTGCACGAATTTCATGCACTGGGCCTCCAATATATTATATATATGAAAATATTATGCTGAGTAAAAAAAGCAAAACACAAATGATGATATATTGTGATTCCATTCATATAAAATGTCCAGAGTGACTAAATGTATAGAGAGCAGATAGATTAGTGTTTACTTAGGTTAGAGGAGGGAGTTTGTGGGAAATGAAGAATGACTACTAATAAAAATTTTCTAAAATTGCCTGTGGAAATGGTTGCAGAACTCTGTGAATACATTAAAACATTAAATTTTACACTTTAAACAAGTAGGTGAATTTTAAAAATATCATTATGCAAATGTCCACTTTTATAAATTATTAAACATTTTCTTAATTAGGACATAATTTTATAAATATAGTTACATTAGTGTTTTATAAATAAAGTACTTTCATTATACGCCTACAGAGCTTAGTACAAAATGATACCATTGCCCTGGCTGGTTTGGCTCAGTGGATAGAGTGTCGGCCTGCAGACTGAAGGGTACGAGGTTCGATTCCAGCCAAGGGCAAATATCCGGGTTGTGGGCTCCATCCCCTGTAGAAGGTGTGCAGGAGGTAGCCAATCCATAATTCTCTTTCATCATTGATGTTTTCATCTCTCTCTCTCCCTCTCCCTTCCTCTCTGAAATCAATAAAAATATATATTTTTTTAAAAAGCAAAATGATACCATTATTTAATACACTTAATATTGGCTGTTCTTTTTTTTTTTTTTTTTTTTTAAATATATTTTATTGATCTTTCACAGAGAGGAAGAGAGAGGGATAGAGAGTCAGAAACATCGATGAGAGAGAATCATCGATCAGCTGCCTCTTGCACACCCCCTACTGGGGATGTGCCCGCAACCAAGGTACATGCCCTTGCCCGGACACCCCCTACTGGGGATGTGCCCGCAACCAAGGTACATACCCTTGCCCGGAATCGAACCCGGGACCTTTTAGTCCGCAGGCCGACGCTCTATCCACTGAGCCAAACCGGTCCCGGCAATATTGGCTGTTCTTTGCCGGCATTTTATCAGTACAGTGCATTGATCCTGCTTCAAAGGCAGGTATAGAAAGGATTTTCAATATGATGGGCCAGTATGGTCTGAAAAACAGAAGAAAATATGCATAGAATTAGGTACAAAGTAAATGTGTTTCCTTCAATATTTTATGTCCACATTGTTGTTTTGTAATGAAAGAACAGGTTGTAAACATTAAAACAAACACATATAAAATTGAAGGAAATGACACAATTAGTAATACGCAGAATACATTCTTTTTTTTTTTTTTTTTTTGTAGGTTTCATTTTGTTTTGTTCCTCACTCAAGGATATTTTTCCATGGATCTTTTAAAGAGAGTGGAAGAGAGAGGGAAAGACAGAGAGAAACATCATTTGGTTGCCTCCTGCATGGGCTTTGGGGGAGAAGCCTGAAACCAAG
Organism: Pipistrellus hanaki; assembly: GCF_964339955.1. Taxonomy (NCBI): domain Eukaryota; kingdom Metazoa; phylum Chordata; class Mammalia; order Chiroptera; family Vespertilionidae; genus Pipistrellus; species Pipistrellus hanaki. Next base: position 62,616,664 of record NC_140503.1, read on the forward strand.
ATAGATGCCCTTGACCAGAATCAAACCTGGGACTCTTTAGTCTTCAGGCCAATGCTCTATCCACTGAGCCAAACCAGCTAGTTCCAGAATACATTCTTAAAAACACATTTCACATAGGTGTATGGCATGTGCATCCCCCAACACACACACACACACACACACACACACACACACACACACACACTCAAACTGTCAGCTTTTGATTGTCACGTCTAAAGACTGGACAAGCGTTGGTGGGGGGCTCCCAGGCTCCCCAGGAAAGAAACATTTCCTGATTGGCCATCTCCACGGACCCGCGCCATGTGCACCCTAACCTGGTGCAGAGAGGGGAGGAGCTGCCGGTGTGGCCCAGGTTGTCTTTTTTCTTTCAGGGGTGTCCCGGGCTTTCAGGAGAACAGGGGGCAGAGGACACTCAGGGACGCAGCAGAGGGTGATCAGCCCAAGGAGGGTGGCCTCAGCAAGCAGCACTGCCACCTTGTGGCTGGGGATGGTCACACTTCTGATACGGCCCCAGGGACCTTCAGTGGGGCTCCTTAACCTCAGAAGAAAACATTGGGTAATGCAGTAGCATTCCTTAAACATCATTTTTATGATTCTTTCTTAATATAAAAGTAATTCATGTTCACTTTATAAATTTTGGAAAGTAGAAAGAAACAGAAAATATTAAAAATTACCTGTAAATCTAGCCCCCTGAGGTAACGAAGGTAAGGCATTTGGGTGTATATTTTTCCTGTCTTTTCTCTAAGTATTATTATTATTATTATTTTTTTACAAAAATGGGGGAGGATCATGCAGTACATACTTCCCTCCACCACATAAACTAAATATATTGTACAAATATCTTTCCACTTGTTAAACATTGTTCTGCAACACCTTGTTTTTTGTAAGGAAGAAAATTAAATGTACAAAAGGAGAGAGTCTGGCATAATGGGTTCCTATATACAAATTACCCAGCTTCAACAATCATTGACACATGCTGATACCAAAGCATTTTTTTTTAAATTAATTAATTTATTTTTTACATATTTTCTTGATTTTTTTTATTGCCCCCCTCCCTCCCTCCCATACATCCCCTCCCTCCCCATAGTTTTATGTCCATTGGTTGTACTTATATGCATTTATACAAGTCCTTCGGTTGATCTGTTATCTCCCCCTGATATCCCTACCCTCCCCACTGTAATTTGACAGTCTGCCTGTTGCTTTACTTTCTCTATATCTGTCTCTTGGTTCATCAGTTTATAAAGATCTTTATCATCCACCGATGTGTGAGGTCATGTGGTGTTTCTCTTTCGTTGATTGGCTTATTTCACTCAGCATGATGCTCTCCAATTCCATCCAGGTTGCTGCAAATAATGAGAATTCCTTCTTCTTTATGGCAGCATAGTATTCCATTGTGTAGATGTACCATAGTTTTTGGATCCAATCATCTGCTGACGGGCACCTAGGCTGTTTCCAAATTCTGGCTATTGTAGATTGTGCTGCTATGAACATAGGGGTGCATATATCCTTTCCGATTGGTGTTTCTAGTTTCTTGGGATATATTCCTAGAAGTGGGATTACTGGGTCAAATGGGAGTTCCATTTTCAGTTTTTTGAGGAAACTCCACACTGTTCTCCACAGTGGTTGCACCAGTCTGCATTCCCACCAGCAGTGCACGAGGGTTCCTTTTTCTCCGCAACCTCGCCAACACTTGTCGTTTGTTGATTTGTTGATGTTGGCCATTCTGACAGGTGTGAGATGGTACCGCATTGTTGTTTTGATTTGCACCTCTCGGATAATTAGTGACTTTGAGCATGTTTTCATGTGCCTTTTGGCCTTCCTTCTGTCTTCTTTTGAAAATATTCTGTTTAGGTCCATTGCCCATTTTTTAATTGGATCATTCATCTTCCTTTTATTTAGTTGTATAAGCTGTCTGTAAATGTTGGAGATTAAACCTTTATCAGTGGTAATATTTGCAAATATGTTCTCCCACACCGTGGGCTTTCTTGTTGTTTTATTGATGGTTTCTTTTGCTGTAAAAAAGCTTTTTATTTTGAAGTAGTCCCATTTGTTTATTTTCTCTTTAGCTTCCATTGCCCTAGGGGCAGTATCAGTAAAGAAGTTATTTTGGCATACATCTGAGATTTTGCTACCTGTGGATGCTTCTAGTATTTTTATGGTTTCCCGTCTGATGTTTAAGTCCTGTATCCATTTTGAGTTTATCCTTGTGAATGGTGTAAGTTGGTGATCTAGTTTCATTCTTTTGCATGTGTCTGTCCAATTTTCCCAACACCATTTATTGAAGAGACTGTCTTGACTCCATTGTATATCCGTGCCTCCTTTGTCAAATATTAATTGAGCATAGTGATTTGGGTTGATATCTGGGTTCTCAATTCTATTCCATTGATCTATTTGTCTGTTCTTGTGCCAGTACCAGGCTGTTTTGAGAACAGTGGCTTTGTAGTATAGTTTGAAGTCTGGTATTGAGATCCCTCCTACTTTACTCTTCTTTCTCAGAATTGCTGTGGCTATTCGGGGTCTTTTATTGTTCCAAATGAACTTTTGGAGAGTTCTTTCTAGGTCAGTGAAATATGTCGTTGGTATTTTAATGGGGAGTGCACTGAACCTATAGATTGCTTTAGGAAGTATGGACATTTTGATGATGTTGATTCTACCAATCCATGAACATGGTATGTTCTTCCATCTCCTTACATCTTCCTCTATCTCTTTTTTCAGTGTCGTGTAGTTTTCCACAAATAGGTCCTTTATTTCTTTAGTTAAATTTATTCCTAGGTATCTTAATTTTTTTGGTGCGATGGTGAATGGAATTGCTTTTTTAGCCTCTGTTTCTGTAGTTTCACTGTTGGTGTATAGAAATGCCATGGATTTCTTGGCATTAATTTTATATCCTGCTACGTTGCCAAATTCATTTATTAAGTCAATTAGTTTTTTAATGGAGTCTTTTGGGTTTTTTATGTACAATATCATGTCGTCTGCAAATAAGGATAACTTTACTTCTTTTCCAATTTGGATGCCTTTTATTTCCTCCTCTTGTCTAATTGCAATGGCTAGTACTTCCAGAACTATGTCAAACAGGAGTGGCGAGAGTGGGCATCCCTGTCTTGTTCCTGTTCTTAGAGGGAATGGTTTTAGTTTTTGCCCATTGAGTATAATGTTGGCTGTGGGTTTATCATATATAGCTTTTATTATGTTGAGGTATGATCCTTGTACTCCCACCTTTTTAAGAGTTTTTAACAGGAAAGGGTGTTGGATTTTGTCAAATGCTTTTTCTGCGTCAATTGATATGACTATATGATTTTTATCTTTCAATTTGTTTATGTGATGTATCACGTTTATTGATTTGCGGATATTGTACCATCCTTGCATTCCTGGAATAAATCCTACTTGGTCATGGTGTATGATCTTTGTGATGTTCTTCTGGAGTCGATTTGCTAGAATTTTGTTGAGGATTTTGGCATCTATGTTCATGAGGGATATTGGCCTGTAATTCTCTTTCATTGAGTTGTCTTTATCTGGTTTTGGTTGATACCAAAGCATTTTTAAAAAAATATGTTTTATTGATTTTGTACAGAGAGGAAGGGAGAGAGATAGAGAGTTAGAAACATCGATGAGAGTCATCAATCAGCTGCCTCTTGCACACCCCCTACCGGGGATATGCCCGCAACCAAGGTACATGCCCTTGACCGGAATCGAACCCGGGACCCTTCAGTCCCCAAGCCGATGCTCTATCCATTGAGCCAAACCGGTCTGGGCCCAAAGCATTTTTGATGGCTGCATGGTATTCCTTTCTTTGGGTGACTGGTTCTAGTTAGTCTAACTAGTCCTTTACTGTTACACATTTAAATTCAACTTAGTTTTCCATTGACATTAACAATACTGGGATGACCCTAACTGGTTTGGCTCAGTGGATAAAGCGTCGGCCTGCAGACTGAAGGGTCCCAGGTTCAATTCCAGTTAAGGGCATGTACCCTGGTTGCAGGCACATCCCCAGTAGGGGGTTTGCAGGAAGCAGCTGATCGATGTTTTTCTCTCATTGATATTTCTGGCTCTCTATCCCTCTCCATTCCTTTCTGTAAAAAAATCAATAAAAATATATTAAAAAAATACTGAGATGAACATCAGAAATTTATGATTATTTTTTTGGTTAAATTCCTAAGTCAAAGTGGGTATAAATTTTGTAGGTGTTTCATATATTACCAATATGCTTTCCATAACAGCTAAATTAGGAGCCTTTTTAAGTGTAAAAAAATTGAGGACCTTCTCCCCATATGACAGTGAGGAGAAACTGATAGAGAAAACTTATACTGGTTTTAAAAATATATAAATTCAGCAACATTAAAAAAAATACACATGAGAACATCCCAAATAAACAATCTAAATCTGTATCTAAAGGAACTAAGAAAAGAAAAACAAACAAAGCTCAAAGTAAAGAGAAAGGAGGAAACAGTTAAGATCAGAGCAGAAATAAACAAAATAGAAAATTTAAAAACAACAGGAAAGAGCAATAAAACTAAGGGCTGGTTCTTTGAAAAGACAAATAAAACAGACAAAACTTTAGTTAAACTCATCAAGAAAAAAGAGAGAGAGAGAGAGCCCAAATAAGTAAAATCAGAAATGAAAAAGAAGTTTCAACAGATACTACAGAAATACAAAGAATCAATAAAGAATACTATGAATAATTATATGCCAACAAATTTGACAATCTTAAAAAAATGGATACATTTCTAAATAAAATTTCTAATTTCTGTATAATCTTCTAAGACTTAACCAGGAAGAAGTGCCAAATCTAAACAGATCAATTACCAGCAATGTAATTGAAGAAGAAATTTGAAAAAATCCAACAAGTAAAAGTCTAGGCCAAGATGGATTCACAGGTGAATTGTGCCAAACATTCAAAGAAGAATTAATACCTTCTTAAACTATTTCAAAACATTGAAGGGAAGAAACACTTCCATATTCATTTTATGAGGCCAGCATTACCCTGATACCAAAATCAGATAAAGACATTATAAAGAAAAAATTATAGGCCAATATTTTTGATGAACATAGATGCAAAAATTCTCAACAAAATGTTAGCAAACCAGACTCAACAATGCATTAAAAAGATATATACTATTACCAAATGGAACTCAAGTCAGGGATACAAAGATAGTTCAACATGCATAATCAATTAATAGGATATATCAGATTAACAAAGTAAAGGATAGAAATCATTTGATCATCTCAATATATACAGAAAAAGCATCTGACAAAATTCAACATCCTTTTATGATTAAAAAAAACAAAACTTCCCAATGAAGTCCGTATAAATTTAACATATCTCAACATAATAAAGACCACACATGTTAAACCCACAGCTAATATCTTGCTCAATGTTGAAAAGTTGAAAGCCTTTCTTCTAAGATCAGGCACAAGACAAGAATGCCCACTATCACCATTTCTATTCAACATAGTATTGGCAGTCCTAGCCACAGGAATCAGACAAGAGACAGAAATAGAAGGCATCCAAATAGGAAAGGAAGCAGTTTTTTTATTATAATTTAACTAGAGGCCTGGTGCACGAAATTCGTGCATGGGTAGGTTCCCTAGACCTGGCCGGCAATCAGGGCCAATTAGGGCCTTCACCTGCCGGCCAGGGCCCTCCTTCATTCCGGGCCACTCCTTGGTGATCAGCACACGTCATAGCGAGCGATCAAAGTCCTGGTCTCCCAGTTGAACTCCCAAGGAGACACTTTGCACATTAGCCTTTTATATAGATAGATAGATAGATGGATAGATAGATAGATAATTTGCAGATGGTATGATACCATTAGCAGAAAACCCTAAGGAATCCACCAAAAGCCGAAGTCAGTTTGGCTCAGTGGATAGAGCATTGGCCTGCGGACTGAGGTGTCCCAGGTTCGGTTCTGGTCAAGAGCATGTACCTTGGTTGCGGACACATCCCTGGTAGGGGGTGAGCAGGAGGCAGCTGATCGATGTTTCTCTCTCAATGATATTTCTAGCTCTCTATCCCTCTCCCTTCCTTTCTAAGGAAAATCAATAAAATAAAATAAAAAATCCACCAAAAAACTATTAAAACTAATACAAACTTCAGTAAAGTAGCAGGATACAGAATCAGGGAGAAGTCTGGATAAATATCTGCCAATGTCCCTGTATTGAGTCCCTCATCCACACTGCCCACAGACGCCATCTTTCCTGGGGTGAGCACTCCCCATATGGCGTTAGCCTGGTTGGCTACACTAGCTCCAACCTGATAACACTCTGAGATCCTGCCCTGCTAGTAGTGGGCAGCCTGGGCCCACATTGTAGTCTTTCTTTCTTTCTTTCTTTCTTTCTTTCTTTTTTTTTCCATTCTCACCTGAGGACATGTTTTTTATTTTTTTGCTTTTTATTGATTTTTTACAGAGAGGAGGAGAGAGGGATAGAGAGCTAGAAACGTTGATGAGAGAGAAACATCGACCAGCTGCCTCTTGCACACACCCCCTACCAGGGATGTGCCCGCAACCAATGTACATGCCCTTGACCCGAATCCAACCTGGGACCTTTCAGTCCGCAGACCAACGCTCTACCACTGAGCCAAACCGGTTTCGGCAGAGGACATGTTTTTATTGACTCGTAGAAAGTTCTAAAAAGTGAGAGAGAGAGAGAGAGAGAGAGAGAGAGAGAGAGAGAGAGAGAGAGAGAGAGAGGTGAAAGAGACATCAATTGGCTGAAACTGGGGATCAAACCTGCAACCAAGGTGTATGGCTTAACTAAGAACTGAACCCACAATCTTTTGGTAGATGGGATGATGTTCTAATCAACTGGACTACTAGACCAGGGCTGCGGTCTTTCTTGAAAAACTCGCAGGGAATTCTGGGCAAGCTTGGGGGTGTCAGAGACTCACGGAGAGACTGAGTGGTGTGGCTTTAGGGCCATTGTCCGTGGGCTCACCTCCCGGCGTTAGCTTGGGGAGCTGCACTAGCTCCGCCTTCAGACTCCCTGAGGCTCCGCCCTGCCACGCTTGCGCACGGCTGTGGGCTCTGCCCGCCCCTGGGCCCACATTGCAGTCTTTTAAAAAATATTCTTAGGGAGTTCTACTCACGTTTGCGGGGATCAGGCTTGGGGGTTGCTGAAAACACACAGGGAAAGGCTGAGGTGTGTGGCTTGAGAGAAGACGGCCCTCCCTCATAAGCCACTCTCCTCAGCCTTTCCCTGTGTGTTTGTGGTACCCCCCTCCAATACGAGAATAAACTCAAAATGCATTAAACACTTAAATATAAGACTCGAAGTTATAAACTCCTAGAAGAAAACGTAGGCAGCAAAATCTCTGACATTTAACAATATTTTTTTCCTGTTATAACTCCTGGAGTAAGGGAAACAAAAGAAAAAATAAACCAATGGGACTACATCAAACTCAAAAGTTTTTGCACAGCAAAGGAAACCATCAACAAAAAGATATTAGCCAATAATACACCAATACCCAAAACTTATAAAGGACTCAAACAACTCAACACCCCCCTCCAAAATCTAATTAAAAAGTCAGCGGAGGACCTGAATAGATACTCTCCAGAGGACATATAGATGGCCAACAGACATATGAAAAGATACTCACCATCACTAATCATCAGATAAATGCAAATTAAAACCACCATGAGCTATCACCTCTTTCCTGTCAGAGTGGCTATCATCAATACTAGTGAATCCACAAACATGTGTTGGTGAAGATGTGGAGGAACGGAACCCTTGTGCACTGTTGGTGGGATGCAGATCGGAGCAGCCACTATGGAAATCAGTATGGAGGTTCCTCAAAAAATAAAAAAATGGTACTGCTTTCTGACCCAGCAATTCTGCTTCTGGCTACATACCTGAAGATAACCAAAACCTAATTCAAAAGGATATATGCACCCCTATGTTCATTGCAGTATTATGTGCAATAGCCAAACTAAGTGCCCATCAATAGATGAGTGTATAAAAAAACCTGTGACATTATATATATATATATATATATATATATATATATATATATATAACCTTCATGCATTTTTATATGGCTTGTCCAAAAAAGAATGAAATCTTATTATTTGTGTCAGCATGGATGGACTTAGAAGGTATTATACTAAGTGAAATAAGTCAGATAGAGAAAGGCAAATACCAAATGATTTCACCTATATGTAAACTAGAGGCCTGGTGCATGAAATTTGTGCACTGGAGGGAGGTCCCTCAGCCCAGCCTGCACCCTCCTCTCACAGTCCGAGACCCCTCACCCCTCACTGCCTGCAGTGGGGACGGGAAAGGCTCCTGCCACCGCCACTGCACTCCCAGCCATGAGCCCGGCTTCTGGCTGAGCACCTCTCCTCCTGTGGAGCGCACTAACCAACAGGGGACAACTCTTGCATTGAGCGTCTGCCCCCTGGTGGTCAGTGCATGTCATAACAACAGGTTGTTCCGCTGCTTGGTCTATTTGCTTATTAGGGTTTTATTATATAGGAGTCTCAAGAACAAAATGAGGGAATAAATGAAATAGAAACATACTCATAGATGCAGAGAAAGACTGACGGTTGCCAGAGGAAGGAGAGTTTGGGGACTGGGTGAAAGAAGGGATCAAGAAATATAAATTGGTAGTTACAAAATAGTCTTGAAATGTAAAGTACAGTATAGGGAATATAGTCGATAATTTGGTAATATCTATGTAGGTACTTGAAATATGGAGGGGACCACTTTGTAAAGGATATGATTGTCTAACCATTATGCTGTACACCTGAAACTAATATGAAATAATACTGAATGTGAACTGTTATTGAAAACTAAAATTTAAAAAAAGAAGGGTTTAGATGGAGAAGGCAGGGTTTGGATTAGTATCTGACATATATAGTACTTAAGTATTTGTTAGATAAATGAATGATTTGCTTGCATTTAAAAAATATATTTTATTGATTTTTTTACAGAGAGGAAGGGAGAGGGATAGAGTTAGAAACATTAATGAGAGAGAAACATTGATCAGCTGCCTCCTGCATACCCCCTATTGGGGATGTGCCTGCAACCAAGGTACATGCCCTTGACTGGAATCGAACCTGGGACCCTTCAGTCCGCAGGCTGACGCTCTATCCACTGAGCCAAACCGGTTTTGGCTTGCTTGCATTTTTATGCAGTGATTTTCAAGAGCCAATCTATGGCTCACTGATGATCCTTTCACCAGGCAAGAGCAAATAGAAGAAAATAAGGACTATAAAGTGGATTTTCCAAAAAGCCAATTTTATTTCATTTAAGAGATTTGTTAATTCACCTGACAAGTTCCTTACCAATTCCAAAGGAGAAATAATTTCACAGTGGAGAAACCTAGTTTGTCTCCATTCCAACCAAGTGACCAAAATTAACGTCTCTCAAAATAGGACAAACAAATGTCATGTGCCTCTTGGTGTGATATACTGAGAAAAGACACATCATTTCTGTGGTATTCTTGGCAAAAATGCATTGCCTTCATGCAATAATGAGGAAACATCAGACAGACTTCAAAGGAGGGACATGATGCATATTAACTGGCCTGTATTTTTTTTTTTTTAAGTCAACGTCACAAAAGACTAAGAGGCGGAGGAGCTGTTCCAGATTGAAGATGACGAAAGAGTCATGACAACTAAATGCAATATGTGGTCCTGAGCTAGAGATAACAATAGCTATTGGAAGGGGGTGGTGGAGGAAGGGGAGGAGGAGGAAGAGGAAGAGGAGGAGGAGGAGGAGGAGGAGGGGGAGGAGGAGGAGGAGGGGGAGGAGGAGGAGGAGAAAGAGAGAGGAGCGAAGGAGAATTAAGCAAAGGCGGAGGAGGAGGAAGCAGCCTCAGCAGGGGGAGGGAAGCGGACATTATTGGAACAATTGGCAAAATTTGAATAAGTTGTGAATATTAGATAATAGCATTGTATCAGTGATGTTAAATTTCCTGATTATGGTAATAGTAATGTAGCATTTCAGGGTTAAGAGGTGCCATACAACAATTTACTCTCAAATGATTCAGATAAGAAATTTATGTTTCTAGAGAGACTGTTTCCTTTCCACCACCTCTCTCTCTCTGTGGATGTTATGTGTGTATGGAGAGAAAGAATGAGAGAATAATAAATCAAATACAGCAAAGATGTTAGTAATTGGCAAATCTGAGTGAAGTGCGTATAGCAGTTCATTGTACTATTCTTGCAACTTTTCTGTAAGTTTGAAATCATTTCAAAATAAAAAGTTGACAAAAGTAAAATCTGTTAGTAATCCTTCAATGACGTTATTTTCATATTTTTATTATTTATTTATTTTAAATATATATATTTTATTGATTTTTTTTACAGAAAGGAAGGGAGAGGGAGAGGGAGTCAGAAACATTGATCAGCCGCCTTTTGCACACCCCTACTGGGAATGTGCCTGCAACCAAGGTACATGTTCTTGACTGGAATCGAACCTGGGATCCTTCAGTTCACAGGCTGACGCTCTACCTCTGAGCCAAACTGGTCAGGACTATTCTCATATTTTTAGAATTAAGAAGTTTGTTTATAAATGAAATGATGGTGATAATAGATGCCAGTTGTTTTTTGTTTTTTTTTTTATAAGTATCTTTATTGATTTCAGAGAGGAAGCGAGAGGGAAAGAAAGAGAAACAATCAATGATGAGAGAGAATCATTGATCGGCTGCTTCCTGCATGTCCCCTCCTGGGGATCAAGCCTGCAACCCAGGCAGGAGCCCCTGACTGGAATGGAACCCGGGACCCTTGAGCCCACAGACTGACGCTCTATCCCTGAGCCAAACCAGCTAGGGCAGATGCCAGTTATTTACCAATGAACTTGGCAAAGTAAGAAGTTAGATATCCCCTGTTGATCCCTCCACCAATGTTTTTCCTGGTACAAAAGAAATAAAAATAAAACAATGCAAGAAACTCTGTTTTTATGTGTATCCCTGAAAGGGCGGACTCCTGACTTCATCCAGAGGCAGGACACAGTGTGCCCTCAGTAATGGGCCGAGAACAGCTCTGAGGGTGTGGGGCCTGCACACACACACACACACACACACACACACCCCGCATAGCACACATCCTGAGTGTCCCCGGAAAGGGGTCCAGCCTCCCCCCCTGTGCCTGGCTGTCCATCCTAGGTGTGCTAGATGGTAAAGTAGCTATGTTGCCGTTATCATCTTCAGGAAACGGGGGCAGCCAAAACGTGCTTCCTTTACCCATTCGTCTTGGGGATGTTTAGCTGATTAAATTGTATCTCTTGGTGTGCCAGAGGGAGGAGGAGGTAAGCTCCGCTCCTCCTCCATCACCTGGGAGGTCCTCGGAGGATGCAGGACCCTCAGTGCAGGTCAGATAAAAAACAGGGCTCCCGGCCCGGCCAGTGTGGCTCAGTGGGGTGTCCTCCCGGGCACGGAAAGATGGCCCATTTGAATCCTGGCCCAGGGCACTTGCTGGGGTTGCAGGAAGCAGCCCATTGGTGTTTTGCTCTCACCTCGATGTTTCTCTCTCTCTCTAAAAATTAATAAACTATTAACTAACAAACAGGGCTCCAATCCTTTGGGTAGAAAAAGCAGGGGCCTGAATCTGCTCTGTGGCCCCTCAGCAGGGCTGCTGAACAAGAGAGGGTGCTGCCAGGCCTCTGGACTCCCCGGGGAGCTCTGTGAGCACAAGTGAGGGCCTGGCGGCGGCCTGGAACAGCAGCCTGTTACCCAAATCCCACAGGCCGCCCGTCAGGGGAAGGTTCTGTGCCGGGACAGCGACTCTAGATTCAAGGGAGGTGAGGGGTGAGGGCTGCGACAGGGACTATGATGCCAGCGGGGAGGGCAGTGTTTGGAACACACATTAAGGATGCAGATTAGCGAGTGGGGGAACAGGGAGCCTGAAATAGCCGCAGAGCTGTGAGGACTGGGACCCAGGGATGAGAATGGGGGTGCGACCGGAGCAGTAAGTAGGGTTTTTGCTGAAGCTGCTCAGTGAGCCGGAGCTGTGATGACGGCTGGGTCAGGAGCAGGGCTGAGAGAAGGTCTGGGGAGGTTGGGCCGGTGGGGAAGATAGGGTGATGGGGAGGAGGAGGAGGAAGAGGAGGAGGAAAATGATGGACACTTAGCAAGGAAGGATGTCAGAGCCCGGGAGCTCATGCCTATCCCCAAAACAGAGGTCTGGGAAGCGGAGGGGCAGGGCGAGGTGCAGGAAGGGGGGCTGGGCTCGTCCACGGCTGCATCCCCGCGGGGCGCAGGCTGGGCCTGTTTCCCACACGCTGCCCCAGCCAGGCCCTGGGCAGCGAGGTCTCCAAACGCCGCTCCGAAATCTCCTGTTCCCCCGGCGGCGGAGCGAGGCCCCAGGACTCAGCCGGCGGGAGCGGCCCCGCCCTCCGGGGGTCTCGACGGGGGGTGGGTGCGGGGAAAGGGTTGAGGGGGCAGGAGGGGGTTGAGGGGGGCGGGGGAGAGGTTGAAGGGGGGCGGGGAGGGGGTTGAGGGGGGCGGGGAGGGGGTTGAGGGGGGAGGGGGTTAAGGGGGGCGGGGAGGGGGTTGAGGGGGGAGGGGGTTGAGGGGGGCAGGGAGGGGGTTGAGGGGGGAGGGGGTTGAGGGGGGAGGGGGTTGAGGGGGGCAGGGAGGGGGTTGAGGGGGGCAGGGAGGGGGTTGAGGGGGGCGGGGAGGGGGCTGAGGGGGGCGGGGAGGGGGTTGACGGGGGGAGGGGGTTAAGGGGGCGGGGAGGGGGTTAAGGGGGGCGGGGAGGGGGTTGAGAGGGCAGGAGGGGGTTGAGGGGGGCGGGAAGGGGTTTGAGGGGGGCGGGGAGGGGGTTGAGGGGGACGGGGAGGGGGTTGAGGGGGAGGGGGGAGGGGGTTGAGGGGGGCGGGGAGGGGGTTGAGGGGGGGAGGGGGTTAAGGGGGGCGGGGAGGGGGTTGAGGGGGGAGGGGGTTGAGGGGGGCAGGGAGGGGGTTGAGGGGGGAGGGGGTTGAGGGGGGAGGGGGTTGAGGGGGGCAGGGAGGGGGTTGAGGGGGGAGGGGGTTGAGGGGGGAGGGGGTTGAGGGGGGCAGGGAGGGGGTTGAGGGGGGCGGGGAGGGGGTTGAGGGGGGCGGGGAGGGGGTTGACGGGGGGAGGGGGTTAAGGGGGCGGGGAGGGGGTTAAGGGGGGCGGGGAGGGGGTTGAGGGGGCAGGAGGGGGTTGAGGGGGGCGGGAAGGGGTTGAGAGGGGCGGGGAGGGAGTTGAGGGGGACGGGGAGGGGGTTGAGGGGGAGGGGGGAGGGGGTTGAGGGGGGCGGGGAGGGGGTTGAAGGGGGCAGGAAGAGGTTGACGGGGAGGGGGTTGAGGGGGGAGGGGGTTGAGGGGGGCAGGGAGGAGGTTGAGGGGGGCGGGGAGGGGTTTGAGGGGGGCAGGAGGGGGTTGAGGGGGGCGGGGAGGGGGTTGAGGGGGAGGGGGGAGGGGGTTGAGGGGGGCGGGGAGGGGGTTGAGGGGGGGAGGGGGTTAAGGGGGGCGGGGAGGGGGTTGAGGGGGGCGGGGAGGGGTTTGAGGGGGGCAGGAGGGGGTTGAGGGGGGCGGGGAGGGGGTTGAGGGGGGCGGCATGGGGAGGGGGGCGGGGGGGACGGGGAGGGGGTTGAGGGGGAGGGGGGAGGGGGTTTAGGGGGGCGGGAAGGGGTTGAGGGGGAAGGGGGTTGAGGGGGGCGGGGAGGGGGTTGAGGGGGAGGGGGGGAGGGGGTTGAGGGGGGCGGGAAGGGGTTGAGGGGGGAGGGGGTTGAGGGGGGCGGGGAGGGGGTTGAGGGGGGCGGGGAGGGGGTTGAGGGGGAGGGGGAAGGGGGTTGAGGGGGGCAGGAGGGGGTTGAAGGGGGCAGGAAGAGGTTGACGGGGAGGGGGTTGAGGGGGGAGGGGGTTGAGGGGGGCAGGGAGGGGGTTGAGGGGGGCGGGGAGGGGTTTGAGGGGGGCAGGAGGGGGTTGAGGGGGGCGGGGAGGGGGTTGAGGGGGGCGGCATGGGGAGGGGGGCGGGGGGAGGGGGTTGAGGAGGGGGATGGGGTTGAGGGGGGCGGGCCGGCGCCCAGTCTCCGCCCGGCGGCCGCGGTGGGGCGGCTCCGCGGGCCCCGGGGACGCCGGGGAGCGGGGCTGCGGGCGGTGGAGCCGGGCGGAGCGGGGCTTCGGCGGGGAGAGCGCCACCGCCGGGCTGCGGGCAGCGCGGGGTCCGTCCCGCCCCGGGTGCGGACAGGCGGGCAGAGCCCGGCGGCGGCCCGGGCGGGGCGGGAGGTCACGCAGGCCGCCCCCGCCAGGAGCCAAACGGAGCGGAAACCGTGTGCCCGGGGAGGCTTTGCGGGCCGCAGGCCGCCGGGCCGCACCCTCCCCTCAGCGCCACCGAAGGGCACGGGCGCCTCCGCCGTCGCCCTGCCGCCCGCCCTGGGCTCCGCCCGCGCCGGTGCGGGTTCGCAGCCCGCCCTCTCCCCGCGCCGCCCCTGAAGCAGGGCTTGGCAACTCCTCTCTCCGCTACAAAACGCCCGTTTACACAGAACTTTAGTAAATCCTGTAGGTTTTTTTTGTGTTGTTTTGAAGGCTTGTAGAGGAGACCAAGAAAAGGGAATGTCCTACGTAACAGCGCAGCGCGCAGCATGTCGTCCATTCACCGTTTCTTCCCGTGTTTGCGGGTGCGGCCGCCCCCAGCCCCTCTCTCAGAGGCCCTGGACCAGCCCAGCCCCAGCACCGCTCCGGTCTCCCTCCGGGCTCCTCCCTCTCCGCTTCCTCACGCGGAAAGAGCAGCGGCTCCCAGCTTTTCCAAGCTGCTCGTGGGCACACACTCTGTCCCACACCGCAACGCCTTCAGAAAGGCCCTCTCGCCCCAGTGCCCAGAGCACCCGCCGCACATGAAGGGTGGTGAGCTCCATCCTGGTCAAGGGCCTGTATCTGAGCAGCAGGTTCGATCCCCACTCCCCCCTCCCTACCCACCACCTCCCCCCCTCTTCTGGGCACATTTTGGAAGTAACTAATCGATGTGTTCCTCCCTCCCTCCTTTCTTCCCTTCCACTGTCTCTAAAAATCAATATAAGAAATATCCTCAGGTGAGAATTGACATAAATAAATACCCTCTCATCGCCAGCATTCACCCTCTGCAGAGATTAGCACCGTTTTTATTTCTGAAACATAACTTCTTTCCTCCAACCATCCCCAAATCCACATAGGGTCGGCATCACTCCCATTTTACAGATGAGGAAACTGAGGGTTAGCAAGATTGAGTACCTCCCTAATATCACATGTACTACGGGCTGGCCAGTATTAAAACCCAGGCAGGCGTGCTCTTTCTCCTGCTCAGCAGCCCCACAGAAGGGCAGTTTAAGTTGTCACATTGGCCCCATGGGTGTGGCTCAGTAGTTGAGCTTCCACCTATGAACCGGGAGGTTATGGTTCCATTCCTGGTCAGGGCACATCATGCCTGGGCTGTGGGCTTCATCCCCAACGATTCTCTCTCATCATTGATGTTCTATTTCCCTCTCCCTCTCCCTTCCTCTCTTAAATAAGAAAAAAAATATATATTAAATAGATAATAGCCATATTTGAGACGACGTCTTCTGGCTCATCTATGGCAGTCATCGTGGAATTGTTGCATATGGAAGCGTCCAGATCACAGAATATGTGGTGTTCCTTGATTCATTCCATGCTTCTTTGGTGTTTGGACTTGGAGCAACATTTCACAGATATAGAAATTGTCAGGAAGTTAAACTGGATGACTTAACTATCCACTACTAAAATATTACTAAACAAATACAAATGCAGCTGAGGCACAGGCCCACTTAGTCCTCACACCTCCTCTGAGGTGGGGACGGTGGTATGACTCCTCAGCCCTTAGTGCGAATTCCTTTGTGGAAAGTTCTGTCACATCGAACTTTGAAGTGTGAGTCTGTCCCACAGTCTCATGGAATTTGGATCAATTATAAATATTATGTACAAGTGCTGTATAAGAACAACATGAACTATTAAGTGTTATATAAATACTTAAATAGTAATATCTTTGTGCCAGGCACTTCTCTAATACTTTATATATTCACTCATTTAACAATTACAATGGCACTCTAAAGTAGGTACTATTATTATTTTTCTTTTTTATGTTTATTTTTTTAAATATATTTTCATTGATTTCAGAGAGAAAAGGAGAGAAAGAGAGACATAGAAACATCAATGATGAAAGAGACTCATTGATTGGCTGCCTCCAGCACGCCTCCTACTGGGGATCAAGCCCAAAAGGGGGGGCATGCACCCCTAACGGGAATTGAACTCTGGACCCTTCAGTCTGCAGGCCAATGCTCTATCCACTGAGCCAAAGCATCTAGGGCTACTATTATTTTTCAAAGATAAATTTTTAATCCTCACCCAAAGATATGCTTTTATTGATTTTAGAGATGGAGGAGAGAGAGAGAGAGAGAGAGAGAGAGAGAGAGAGAGAGAGAAACACTGATGTGAGAGAAACATGGATCATTTGCCTTCCATATGCACCCTGACCAGGAATCGAACCCTACACCTTTTGCTTCAACCAACTGCCACACCGGCCAGGGCCAAAGATAATTTTAAATTAAAGTTTCATCTACATAAAACATAAACGTTTAAATACAGTTTTATGTGTTTTGACAAATATACTATCAATATATATTCATGTAACCTTCACCTCGTGCAAGAGAAAGAACATTTCCATCGCTCCAGAAAGTCCCCTTTGCCCCAGTGAGCCACACCATCCAGAGACACAGCTGTTCGGACTTATCTCACCGACTAGCTTTGCTTTTTCTAGAACTTCATGTAAATAAAGCCACAGAGTCTGTATAGTATAAAGCTTTTGAGATTCGCTCATGCTGAAGCATGGGTCAGGCAGTTTGTTCCCTTTGTTGCTGAGAGGTATGAAGACATCACAAAGTGTTTTCCGTTTACTTGTTGGCGGACCTGTGAGTGTTTCTACAATAGTCTGGCTGTTATGAATTAAGCTGCTATGAACGTTGGTAGGCACGTATTTTAATGGACATAGATTTTAGTTTCTCTCGGGTAATTACTTCGGGGTTGAATGAAGTAAGTGTATATTTAACTTTATAGGGAATTACCAAAAAGTCTTCGAAAGGTTGTAAACTTTAATATTATTATATACAAGAGGAAACGAGGCCCAGCCAGACGAAGTCACTGCCCCCAAATACCTTGCCTAAGCGTAGTGTTCTAGAGACCAGACCCTCTAGTTGGGAATGAATTAGGAGAAGGAAAAGCTGGGGCCAGAAACAGAAAAGCCCTGCCTAGCCGGTTTGGCTCAGGGAATAGATATCGGCCTGCGGACCAAAGGGTTTTGGGTTCGATTCTGTCAAGGGCACATACCTTGGTTGCAGGCTCCTCCCCGGCCCTGGTTGGGGCACGTGCAGAAGGCAACCAATGGATGTGTTCCTCTCACATGGATGTTTCTCTCTGTCTTTGTCTCTCTCTTAAACTCTCTCTCAAAAAAAAAAAAAAAAAAAAAAATCAGTGGAGCCCTAACCAGTTTTGGCTTGGTGGATAGAGCGTCGGCCTGTGGACTGAAAAGTCCCAGGCTCAATTCCTGTCAAGGGGGCACATCCCCAGTAGGGAGTGTGCAGGAGGCAGCTGGCGGATGTTTCTCTCTCATCGATGTTTCTAGCTCTCTATCCCTCTCCTTTCCTCTCTTTAAAAAATCAATAAAATATATTTTAAAAAATAAAAATAAAAAAATCAATGGAAAAATATACCTTCGAGTGAGGATTAACAAAGAAAGAAAAGGAAAGGGAAGGAAAAGGCTGTGAGGGGGAGGGAAGAGGGTGCTGACCCTCCGGAACCAGCCTTGAGCGGCTGTCTGTTCTGGGGGAGGGACGGGCTGCAGCCCGGACAGCGCCGTCCACGCGGGTCCGGAGCTCCGCCTGGGGAGGGACACCTTTCCTCCCGGAGCCTCTCAGGCCCGGCCCCGGCTGCCGCCCAGGCTCCCCACCAGCAGCTGCCGGCTGGCAGGGGGAAGCTGCCCTTTCCACCCAGGAAACTGGGCGCTTTGCCTAGAAACCATTCCCTGAGGTCCCGCAGGGGGACCACGCTCACCTCCGGGGCTTGGAGGCAGGTTCCCCCTCCCGCAGGGCTGCGGGGCCGGGCGGCGGGCGGCCTCTGCCTGGGCCGGACTCGCCAGGCCTGGCTGCCCTGCGGGGCCGGCGCGCTGCACGCGGGAGGCTGCAGGTTTCTGTCTCTCTCCCACTAAGCGGTTTCTCAGGAAGCAGCTCACACGGAGAAGTGAGGTCACATTTGTATCGTAAAATCAGACATCTCAGCGGAATGGTCCTTTGGCTGGAAAGCCACCACCGACTCGCAGATTCTAACCCGGGAGCTGTCGGCATTGAAGCAGGAGTGCAGGAAATGGGTTTTTCATAGCGAGGGGGGAAAATGTTAAACGTTGGCATTTGGTGCAGACAGTCATTTGAACCAGAAAATACCATCTAACATACAATAGGGATTTGACTGAATAGAAAGCAAACACATTTTTTCCAATGAGATGGAAACTAGTTTGTGTGTTGTTTTTTTTAACCTGAAGATGCACTCCCAGGAGGCCCAATTTACCTGTCAAGTTTCTACTTTACCTGTTCTTTCGTTCTAATATTTTGAATTGCTTGAAAGGAAAAGGTGGAAAACACGTAAGAAGTGCTTGTGATGAAAAGCTGAGAGGCCTCATCAACCAACAAGCTGTCCCCGGCCCCGCCTGATGAGACGCTGCCGAGGCTCCAGAGAGGTGAGGCCGGCAGTGTCATTAGGGAGGAAGGACTTGGGCACAGGACGGGCCATAACGATGATCTGTATCATACAATTATGTCACTGGGTATGAAAATTCACATTTTCCTAAGACCATCGTCATCTTAACCAATTGCCAGATTCAGAGCTGGGTAGCAGATGCAGAACTAAAGACATAGGAAGACCTCATAGTTTTATAGAATGCACCCTTTTCACATCAAAGAAAGAAATATCCATGAGGGGCAGTTGACATCTATAATATACATAAAACTATTAAAATAAATACTTTAGAAAAGAATACTAAGGTAAGATACAATTATAACAAGCTCTGGATCCATCTTTTTTTTTTTTAATATGTTTTTATTTCAGAGAGAGGAAGGGAGAGAGAGAGAGATAGAAACTCAGTGATGAGAGGGAATCATTGATCAGCTATCTCCTGCACACACCCTACTGGGGATGAAGCCCACAACCCGGGCATGTGTCCTGACCAGGAATTGAACCATGACCTCCTGGTTCATAGGTTGACGTTTAACCATTGAGCCACACCGGCCAGGCTGGATACATCTTAAATAGATATTTAGTAGGTGCCTGCTGTGGCGAGGCACTGTGGGTAATATAAAGAAATTGAGGGGTCATTGTTCCTATTTACCCTTAAATTTTCTATAACTTTGCACTGCTTTATATGACAATTTAGGTACTGTATTGAGCTATCTTTCTAAGTTATTTAGCTGGAAAGTCATATAGAAACTTTGGCCAAGAGAGAGCAAATATGAATAACTATATAATTTTTGTTCCTGACATTGAAAAAGGAAAATTGGTGAATACTTCTTTACCAACTCGAAGGTTTATAAGACAGAGACTACACCCTTCCTTGAATTGATTAATCTTTCCTCTCTCCGCATCTGCCCCTTTCCTGCAGGGACAGAGGATGTTGGTCATCCTGCCACTCCCTCCTTTATCCCCTATGCCTACCTCATTCCATCTGGGGATACACTTTGATGGTCACTGCCTTTGGTGCAATAGCGTAGTGTCCCTCTAAAAGATAAGTGATTACAGTCTTTTACTATTCCTGTTAGTTTACGCAATGCATTTTAAGTGTTACTCAATGTGTTTGAGGGCAGTGGTAATGGGTCATTTTGTAGGGTGACATATAAAGCTACATCTAGACACTTTTTGCATTAATTCTTATGGAAATAATTGCCATTTATTAGGCTAGGGGTGTCGAACTCAATCAGAGAAGGGGCCAAAATCTAAAATCCAGCCTAAATCGCGGGCCGAATGGTTTACTGAACAGTCATAAACTGACAATGTCATAAACTGACAGCGGAGTGCAGTGATGACAGCGCGGTGCGGGCCACATTGCAAGGCCTGGCGGGCTGGATTTGGCCCGCGGGCCTTATGTTTGACACATGTGTATTAGGCAGTAGAAGTGGAGAATGGAGTCTCAGACTCCATGCCCCTCTTTCAGAGTACAATGCATTCTTGCACGGGGCTTCCCACGCAGGAATTGTCTTTCCAGCTCCCCTTTGGTCGAGGCGGGACCGTGTGCTAAATCCGCACTGATGCAGCCTGAGCGAGAGCCATCGCTCCCCACTCTCAGGCCAGGCTTAAGAAATGCGGGTGCTTTCCTCAAGCGTTCTGTTTGCTGATGGGTGGAAGAGGAGGACAAAGTCCTGGGCGAGGGCAGAAACGCCTGGGCCTGAGTCACCAGGAGGAGCTTCAGCCCTGGCCGTTCTGTGAGGAGGATAACCTGCTGTGGTGCTCACCCTCTGCCGTGGGGGGCTTCTGTGCTACCTGGGCAGTGCTACCCTCACTGAAGCAAAAGTAATTTCAATTTAAGTTGCAATTTCCTGTAATGTAACTCTAATATGGAATGTAGATCAGTCCTCTTTCTAAATTTAGTTGGCTGTTCTGTCCTGAGTTCTAGTCTCATTTATTGACCTGAATGAACAACAGAAGGTTTAAAAGAAATCTGCAGCCAAAACCAGTTTGGCTCAGTGGATACAGCATTGGCTGAGGACTGAAGGGTCCCAGGTTCGATTCCAGTTATGGGCACATCCCCAGTGGGGGGTGTGCAGGAGGCAGCTAATCAGTGTTTCTCTCTCATCAATGTTTCTGACTCTCTCATCGATGTTTCTAGCTCTCTATCCCTCACCCCTCCTCTCTGTAAAAAATCAATAAAATATATTTTTTAAAAATCTGCAGACATATACAAAGCTTAGAGGGACAGTATGATGCTCAAGGAGAGTATCAGCATCCAAAATGACGTAGACTGGAATGATGGGTCAAAAGTAACAAGCTGAAATGCAGGCATACACTAATATGATAAGCTTTGATAGGCAGTGGTTTGAAACAATGATTCAGATATTACTATGACTTGGGACAAGCAACATCTGATTAGCAGTGGAAGAAAATGGGGGTCATTTCTATCATGTGTAAGAGAAACATGATTCTTGTACTCGATGACAGGCAGCTTACTGTCCAGTTACCTGAATAAAGAATGTGGGTCAGGCCTGGCTGGTAGTTGAGCCTCCATCTACCCAGGAACCAGGAGGTCAGGGTTGATTCCCAGTCAGGGCACATGCCCGGGTTGAGGGCTCCATGCCTAGTAGGGGGTGTGCAGGAGGCAGCTGATCAATGATTCTCTCTCGTCATTGATATTTCTACTCTCATCTCCCTTTCTTTTTCTGAAATTAACAAAAAACATATTAAAAAAAAAGATTCTGGGTCAGAATGTTTTCCGTTTTCATCTATATGCTCAGACAGAGTCTTCCCTCCACTTGGAAGACCTTGTTTACTTGAACAAGGTCTCTCTCTCTCCCTCTCTCTCTCTCTCTCTCTCTCTCTCTCCCTCTCTCTCTTTTTCTCTCTCTAAAATCAATGAATAAATACAAAATTATAAATATAAATTAATTAAAACATGTTTAGAAAAATGGGGACTCGGTCCATGTCAGACTGTGTAGGTGCTGACTTCAGCAGTGAACTGGCATATGGTTCTGTGTGAAATTACCATAACAATAATCACTCACTTTTAGAAGGGTCTAGAGCAGTGATCGGCAAACTCATTAGTCAACAAAGCCAAATATCAACAGTACAACGATTGAAATTTCTTTTTTTTTTTTTTTAAAAATTAATATATTTTATTGATTTTACACAGAGAGGAATTGAGAGGGATAGAGAGTTAGAAACGTCGATGAGAGAGAAACATCAACCAGCTGCCTCTTGCACATCCCCCACTGGGGATGTGCCCGCAACCAAGGTATGTGCCCTTGACCGGAATCGAACCCGGGACCTTTCAGTCCGAAGTCCGACGCTCTATCCACTGAGCCAAACCGGTTTCTGCCAACGATTGAAATTTCTTTGGAGAGCCAAATTTTTTAAACTTAAAGTTCTTCTAATGCCACTTCTTCAAAATAGACTTGCCTAGGCCGTGGTATTTTGTGGAAGAGCCACACTCAAGGGGCCAAAGAGTCACATGTGGCTCGCGAGCCGCAGTTTGCCAACCACTGGTCTAGAGCAATGCTATCCAATAGGAATATGAGTCACATATGTAGTTTTTGTGCTCATGTCTTTTTTTTTTTTTCAATCCTCACTTGAGGATATTTTTCCAATGACTTATAGAGAGAGTGAAAGAGAGAGGGAAAGACAGAGAGAAATATAGATGTGAGAGAACACATGGATTGGTTGCCTGATGCATGAGCCCCGACCAGAGCTGGGGCCGGGGAGGAGCCTGCAACCGAGATACCAGCCCTTGATCGGAATCCAACCCGTTCAGTCCACGGGCCAATGCTCTATCCACTGAGCCAAACCAGCCAGGACCACATATGTAGTTTTAACTTTTTAGCAGCCACATTTAACAAAGGAAAAAGAAACAGGTGAAATTAATGTTAGTATGTTATCATTTCAACATATATTCCATATGAAAAATTAATAAAATATTTTGCATTTTTCCTCATACTAAGTCTTCAAAAATCCAGTGTATACTTTACACTTGCAGCAAGTCTCAATTCAGACTAGTCACAGCCCACGTGTTTAGTAGCCACAGGTGGGTGGTGGTTGCTGTATTGGCACAGGTCACCCACACTGCCTTTTTTAATCCTCACAAAAACCTTCCACCACAGATACTATTTACATTTTGCAGATAATAAAATTTGTTTGGGGTTAATTCTCACTAGGATATTTTTCTATTATTTTTTAGAGTGAGTGGAAAGGAGGGATTGAGGGGGGAGGGAAGAGAGAGAGAGGAAGGGAGAGAGAGAGAGAGAGAGAGAGAGAGAGAGAGAGAGAGAGAGAGACATCGATTTGAAAGAGACAGATCAAGTAGATCGATTGCCTCCTGCACACGGCCTGACCATGGCCAAGGATGGAACCTGCTACTCAGGCACATGCCCTTGACTGGGAATGGAACCTGCAACCCTTTCATGTGAGAGATGATGTTCTAACCATTGAGAAACAATGGCCAGGGCAAACTTTTATAGAACTGAAGTAATTTTTCCAAGGCATGCCACCATGATGGGAGAACAAGGGCTCAGATCCAGCTTTCCCGATGGGCAGTGAGTGTGTCCAGGGTTAAGTGGGTTCATGTGGGGTCAGACAGATCTGGCTTCCAATCCGGCTCTGACATTTGCTCAGTGTGTTATCTCGGGCACACCTTGTTTTTACTCCGGCTCTCGGTTTTATGATCTGAAAAATAGTGATGACCAGCATGAACCCTCATGGACCATTGTGGGATTCAACGAGATCATGCATGCAAAGTGCTCAGCACAGCAGTCACCTACCGCAGACCATCACCTTGGCCACAAACCCAGGGCTCTTTCCACCTTCCGGGAGCTGCTCCTTCCATTCCCAGGCGTTCATTCTTTTTTTTTTTTAAATATATTTTTATTAAATTTTTACAGAGAGGAAGAGAGAGGGATAGAGAGCTAGAAACATGGATGAGAGAGAGAATCATCAACCAGCTGCCTCCTGCACACCCCCTACTGGGGATGTGTCCACAACCAAGAGGTACATGCCCTTGACAGGAATAGAACCTGGGACCTTTCAGTCCGCAGGCGGACCTCTGTCCACTGAGCCAAACCGGTTCCGGCCCAGGCGTTCATTCTTGATGTGTCGCTTGTACTGAGAACCAGTGAACTGGGTAACGCTTCTCACTCCAAGGCCAGCCTCAGCCCTCTCTCCATCACAGCTGCTCTGCTGTCCTTTTGAGTCAAACACAGTGTTGTCATCTCCCAACAACACAGGCTGTGACGGCTCCACACACCACAAGGCAGAAGGGAAATGTTTGAAGCCAACCCCAGTTCCCTTCTGGGACGCCTCCACAGGGCCCCTCGTGACTGCCGGGATCGCAGGAAGAGCGGCCAGCTGCCTCTGGCCCCGTCCACCCCTCCTTCCAGGCCTCTGCAACCTGCGCGGAGGGAGGGGGTAGAATGTGCGCAGGCGGAGCGAGGGCCCTCGTGCAGCCTCCTCCCCGCCTGGCACCAGCGCCCTCACTGAGCTGCCGCCGTAACATGACCCTTCCCCCGAGCCAGGCTTACCTCCCCGCGCCGCTGGCAGGGTGTTTTTCACCACTCTGCACGAAATCCGTTAATAAAATATGGGGCGGAAGTATCAAAGCCACACGCAGGAATATTGTGGCGCTGACACATGCAGTGCATGCTGGTTGACGACTGCTCCCCGGAGTGTTCTGTTTGCCACCATCGGGAGTACGGAGGACGGGCACGCAGAGGAGTGACACACAATGGGGCGAATCATGGTGCATTCACTCGGCCGGTGCGTGCCCACTGAGCCCCTGGCATGCCCAGACGCTGTGCGGGCTGCTGGGGACACAATGGTGGGCAAAAAAGACAGCACTGCCGCCGTCAGTGACCGTATCTCCTGGAGGGGGACGTAGATAGAAATCAGATATAGAATTACAAACGGTAGTAAGAGCTCCCGAGGCGAGGGGAGCGAAGCACAGAGAGATCCGATCTGGCGTGCGGGTCAGAGGAGGCGCCCTGAGAGGGACCACGGGGCCGAGGTGCACAGACCGTGGCAGGTGAGGGGCCAGGAGAGGTCTCCGGGGCGGGGAGGGTGTGGCGAGGAGGGTGCTGGGCCACCGCAGGGTCTAGGAGAGCAGAGCTGGGATCAGGATCCCTCCCCACTTGCAGGCCCAGGTGTGTGTCCTGGGGAAATGGCAGAAGCCTATTGGGACTCAAGGCTGGGCTCTGGGCGCTCCAAAACGAACTCTCCTGAGTAAGAAAGGTAGAAGAAAGGCTGCCCCAGCCCTAGCTGGGTTGCTCAGTGGTTAGAGTGCCGGCCCGGATTCTGGTCAAGGAGCACCGGTGGAGGCAACCAATCAATGTGTCTCTCTCACATTGATGTCTCTCTTTCTGTCTCTTCCCCTCCCTTCCACGCTCTCTAAAAATAAATGGGGGAAAATACCCTCTAGTGAGGATTAATTAAAAAAAGAAAGAAAGAAAGAAAGAAAGAAAGAGAAAAAGCCTGCCATAATCTCCAGAAAGAAGCAAGCTGGGGGGCAGGAAGGGGAGGGCTGGGTCACAGGGACAGCATCCAGGGAAATTAGTTTAGTGTTCTGCTCACAAGCCCGGCTGGTCAGGGTTTGGCCCAGACTCAAGAGAGCTGGGCCTAGTGACGGTGGAGGAACCACCACCCTCCCTGCATGGAAGGGGATGGCAGCTGCAGCTGAGTGCCAGCTGAAAGGGTAGTGGCCCTGGTCTCTTCCTGGCAGGCAGGGGCTGGAGCAGGAAGAGAGTCAGGGGCTGGGGCAGTAAGAGAGTCAGGGGCTGGAGCAGGAAGAGAGTCAGGGGCTGGGGCAGTAAGAGAGTCAGGGGCTGGGGCAGTAGGAGAGTCAGGGGCTGGGGCAGTAAGAGAGTCAGGGGCTGGAGCAGTAGGAGAGTCAGGGGCCGGGGCAGGAAGAGAGTCAGGGGCCGGGGCAGTAAGAGAGTCAGGGGCTGGGGCAGTAAGAGAGTCAGGGGCTGGGGCAGTAGGAGAGTCAGGGGTTGGGGCAGTAAGAGAGTCAGGGGCTGGGGCAGGAAGAGAGTCAGGGGCTGGGGCAGGAGGAGAGTCAGGGGTTGGGGCAGTAAGAGAGTCAGGGGCTGGGGCAGGAGGAGAGTGGGGAGGTGGGAGAGGAAGAACAGTGAGGACAGGGCCCGCTGGGTGTTAGCGGTGGAGCTGACCCAGTAGAGAGGGTGGGCGTGGGGTGCTGAGTCCCGTGACTTCCATGTGCCAGGTGCTTGTCATTAGAGACCATTGCATTTTCAATGCCCTTGATTGACCTCCAGGTTGTCAGGTTGTGAAAACATGATGATAAAATGCTCAGCCTGGCTGGAGTGGCTCAGTGGTTGAGTACCGACCTATGAACCAGGAGGTCATGGTTTGATTCCTGGTCAGGGCACAGGCCCTGGTTGCAGGCTCAGTTCCCAGTGGGGGGGGTGGGGGTGCAGGAAGCAGCCTATCGATGTTCTCTCATCATTGATATTTCTGTCTCTCTCCCCCTCTTCCTTTTCTATGAAATCAATTATATATATACATATATATACATACACACTAATAAAAGAGTAATATGCTAATTAGACCAGGATAAATTTCTGGACGTCCTTCTGGACAAAGCTAGGGGCTTGGCTGCCCTGCAAACCGCCCCCGAACAGCCCTCAGACCCTCACCCAGGTTTGCCATACCCCCCAGTGGGGATCTCAACCATGAAGGGGCATTGCCAGCCTGCAAATGGCCATCAGTCCTTTGCCCAGGCCCACCCTGCCCCCAGTGGGGACCCTCACCCCAAAGGGTATGTGGCCAGCCTGCAAACTGCCCCACACCCCTCGCCCAGGCTGGCCTCACCCCCAAAGGGATCCCCACCCTGATCCAGGACCCCCTTCAGGGCAGACCAGCCAGCCCCCAGCTGTGCACCAGGACTCCATCTATCTAATAAAGGGGTAATATGCTAATTAGACTGGGATTCTGTCCGGGAGACCTTCTGGACATCCTTCCAGACAAAGCCATGGTGCCGCCCGAGGCAGAGGCAGTTAGGGGAGATCAGGCCAGGAGGGGAGGGGAGTTGGGGGCTAGCAGGTTGGCGGGGGGGTGGGGGGGTGGTAGTTGGGGGTGATCAGACCAGTGGGGGGGCAGATGGGGGCAAGCAGATCAGCAGGGGGGCAGTTGGGGCGATTAAGTCAGCAAAGGGGGGCAGTTGGGGGTGAGCAGGCCAGTGGGGGGCAGTTGGGGGCAAGCAGGCTGGCAGGCAGAGTGGTTAGGACCTAGTGGTACCAGATTGTGAAAGGGATCAGGCCTAAACAGGTAGTCAGACATCCCCTGAGGGGTCCCAGATTGAAGAGTTTGCAGGTAGGCTGAAGGACACCACCCCCCCCCCAGCATGAATTTTGTGCACCGGGCCACTAGTGTGTGTGTGTGTGTGTGTAAACACACACACACACACACACACACACACACACTATATATATATATACATTTCGGTCATTTAAGGAAATGCAAATACAAACCCATTAAATGCTTCTTTAAAACAAAATGGAGCCGAAACCGGTTTGGCTCAATGGATAGAGCGTCGGCTTGGGGACTGAAAGGTCCCGGGTTCCATTCCGGTCAAGGGCATGTACCTTGGTTGCGGGCATATCCCCGGTGGGGGGTGTGCAGGAGGCAGCTGGTCGATGACTCTCTCTCATCGATGTTTCTAGCTCTCTATCTCTCTCCCTTCCTCTCTGTACAAAATCAATAAAATATATTTTAAAAAAATGGAAATGCTACTTTTATTGTAAACATTTTCAGTATTTGTAACAGGTAAGATCCCACACTAAGCGAGGGTACAAAGATAAGCAGGATTAGATGCAGACTCCACCCACTGGCTCATGGAGAAACAGCTATTAATTAAATAATGGCACCCATAGATATATAATCACACATAGACGGAGTGCCATAGAGATGAGGCACATCTCATCGTGAGAGCTTGTGACAGCCAGCTGACCTTCTCCAGGGCCAGGGAGCTGCTCCCCTGAGGAAGGGCCCATTGGGAAGACCTAAAGAATGAGAAGTTACACAGGCAAAGCGGGGTGGAGAGCATTTCGGAAGAGGGAGAGCATGTGCAGAGCCCTGTGGTAGGCGGGAGGCAGGGGTGGATAAGGAACTGAAGACCCGTGTGGGGGGAGAGTGTTCTGGGGAATGGAGGTCAGAGAGGAGGACAACGGCTGGCCACGCAGGGCCTGCGGCTGTGTTGAGGACGCGGGTCTTTATCCTAAGAGCAGAGGGAAGCTATTGAAGGATGAAAGGAGGGTTGGGTTGGAAGGAGGGCATTGGTGGCTTGGGGAAAGAGAAAGGAGGTTATTGCAATAGTCCGGGCACAAGATAATGTTAGTTATCACCTCACTTTTGGCACTAAGCAGACTGAGTAGAAAGAGAGAGAAGAAGAGGCATTTTGGAGGAAAAGGGAACAGGACTGGTGATTGACTAGAATCCCGACTTGGGGAGGAGAAGGTGTTAAGCAAGAAGCCAGGAATGTGGCGTGTGGAGCCGGAGGGAGGGCGGCCATGTGCACTGTGACGGGGCGGGAGCACAAGAAGCAATGCTGGCTTGTTTGTTCCTTCCTTTCCCTTCTCCTTCCCGCCCTTCTCCTTCTCGTCCTTTCCTTTCCCTTCTTTTTCCTCCCTCCTCCTTCTTTTTCTTGGGGATAACCATGAGTTTTGGACATTTTTGAATTAGAAATATCTTTGAGACATGCCAGTGGTGCTGTTATTTAGCAGTTGGATACAAGGGTCTATAGTCCAGAGGGCGAGGCCTGGGCCAGAGACCTGTGTGTGAGATTATGGACATTTGTGATTCCTGAAACATTGAGCGGGAACGGATGGCCGGTGGATAAAGCATACAGAGAGGAAGGGGCCCAGGGAAGACCGTGATGTCCCTCACACCCCATGACTGAATGGAGATGAGCCCACAAAGCAGCCAGAGCAGTTAGGTCAGAGAGTGAGGAGGAATATCTGTAGAGGGGATTTTCAAAAATTTTAAAAACGAGGGTGTTTGAGGAAAGAGAGAGTGGCCCACTGGGTTGAATGCTGCTGGGAAGTCAAGAACGAAGCCTCGCCAGGCCGGCATGGCTCAGGAGTTGAGCAAGGAGGTCACGGTTTGATTCCCGGTCAGGACACATGCCCAGGTTGTGGACTCAATCCCCAGTGTGGGGCGTGCAGGAGGCAGCCGATCAATGATTCTCTCTCATCATTGATGCTTCTATCTCTCTCTCCCTCTCTGAAATAAATAAAAATATGTTTTTAAAAAAGGAATGAAGCCGAAACCGGTTTGGCTCAATGGATAGAGTGTCGGTCTGTGGACTGGGGGGTCCCGGGTTCGATTCCGGTCAAGGACATGTACCTTGGTTGCAGGCACATCCCCAGTGGGGAGTGTGCAGGAGGCAGCTGATCGATGATTCTCTCTCATTGATGTTTCTAACTCTCTATCCCTCTCTCTTCCTCTCTGTAAAAAATCAATAAAATATATTTTTTTAAAAAGGAATGAAGCCTGAAGGTACCCACTGGATCTAGTGAGTCAGAGGATCCTAGATATTGACCTTGGGGAGAGATGTTTCTATAGAGTGATGGGGGCCAGAGATGAGGAACAAATAAGAAGTTATGGAATGGAGACAATGGGTCTAAACAATCTGTAGAAACTCGATGATTCTGTTCAGAGTATGCAATTATGATGTTGAAACCTGTACATTAGGGTTCACTGAAGCAAGTGCCATATTTCACCGGAAAGAGCCATCGTTTGTCATTGGGATCCACATACTAACAGAATCGGTGCCCGCCTTAATGAATCTTCCAAGCACTGATGCTGGCGGGATTGCTACATATATCATGGCAGCAACAAGACAAATGTTCGTTTTGGGTATTCACTTGTAAACCTAAGCGGTGTGGTCTCGCTGCAGAGGTGGTTTGGTAAACAGTTACTGACATGGGGGCATTTTTAGCCCGTTGATCTACTGAGTACAGGAAGTGACAGGAAAAGAGACCAATCACCATGATGGATGTGGGCATCAGAATTCCTGACTCACAGCATATGCATCAGCACTGGGCCTCAGCCTGTGAGGCTCCAGACAGCACCAAGGCCACCTACACACAACAGGAAGGCTGTGCCATAGAAATGTGGGCACAGGGCATTCACTCAGAGACAAACGAGAACCCGGAGGGACAAGGGACTTAGATACTGAAATATACAAAAATCCCCACAACTTTGATACCCAAACAAAGAATGGGGATTATTTCAATCACTTTGGGTCTCAATACTTCAGTCACTTTGACTCATTTGAAGACATTAACAACAGTCACTTGGTACTAAATAAAAAAGGTTTTTTGTTTCTTTTTTCCAATTTCAGTTGACATACAGCATTTAGTTTCAAGTGTACAACATAGAGATTAGACAATTATATAATTTATGAAGTGATTGATATCCCAGATAAATCTAGTACCCATTTGACACCATACACAGTTATTATAATACTAGAGGCCTGGTGCATGAAATTTGAGCATGGGGGTCCCCTCAGCCCAGCCTGCACCCTCTCCAATCCGGGATCCCTCAGGGGATGTCCCCCAGATTGGGCCTAAACTGGCATCCCTCTCACAGCCCTCTCACAATCTTGGACTGCTGGCTCCTCACTGCTCACCTGCATGCCAGCCTGGTAGCCTCTCACCACCTCTGCCTACCAGCCTGATCACCCCTAACTGCCCCCCCTGCCAGCCTGATTGCCCCTAATTCCCCAACCCCACCGGCCAGGTTGCCCCTCACTGCCCCCACCCTTCTGGCCTGATATCCCCTCACTGCCTCTGTGTGCCAGCCTGATTGCCCCCTAACTTCCCCCACTGCCTGCCTGGTCACCCCTTACTGCCCCCCGTGCCAGCCTGGTCACCTCTTACTACCCCCCTACCCCCCCTCCCTGAACTGCCTGCCCCCTGCTGGCCTGGTTGCCCCATGCAGCCTGCTTGTTCAGTTGTTTGGTCATCCCTCACTAACCCCCCTTCCGGCCTGGTCGTAGGCAGCCATCTTGTGAGGGTGTGAGGGTTAATTTGCTATTACCTCTTTATTATACAGGATTATTGACTATATTTCCTATACAATCAACACTTAAATCTGTATGCATATGGCCCAAATCTCCTAACTCTGTTTCTGACACCCCAAAGCCTTATTTTAGAGGTGTGTACCCCTCCTTCCATTTTATCCTTTTTACCTTGAAAGAAGAGAACCAAAAAAAGCTGAAATACACATCAGGAGAACAGAGAGTGTTTGCAATTTCAAACTGGTGTTTGTATCTCCTCGGCACAATCATACTGACAGCAGACACTCTACACCGAGCACGTCAAACTCACAGCCGCAGGCTGCGTGCCCGTTCGTTCGGCGTGTGCTGGCTTTGTGTCTGACATGCCCGCTCTACACCCAGAGCGCTGCTACTTACTTAGAAATGGCTTTGGGCACAATTCCCCCATATTTATTCATAGACCATGCCAGTATCACAGGAAGGGTTTCCGGAGATGGTTATTTGACAGTGACAGTTATATATGTTCAGACAGCTGGTGCTTGTTTTTCCTTAGTGCCTGAGTTCCTTGTTGGGAATAAAAACTAAGAAAACCTCCAGAACTGCCAAAATATCTCCTTTATGCCACAACTCACTTCAATGAATATCTATGTTTCCATGTCTTGGAGGAGGAGAATGAGGTGGGTGGTGGAGGCGGGATGCTAAGTGTACTGGTCAGAGGAAGCCAGGTCTCCTGTTGGAGCCGCTCACACGCTGGGGGATGCAGGCAAACGTCCTGCCTGGAGGGAATTTCCCACGGAAAGGGCCCTCTGGGAGCGGGTGGGAATGGTGACCAATCACAGTCACACAAACATTCTTGCACGTCTGGAATCACAGTAGAGATAAAGTGTAAACGCTTATGACCCTGCAGAAGGCAGCTCAGAGATGTAAATTCACCCTCAGATGTAAATGCTGCTTCCAGAAAAACTGGTTGGGCCTGAAGGAGAGTGGGAGCAAGATCCGTGCAGGAGCTGCAAGGCTGTGTCCAGGCGAGGCAGACGGAATCCACATGCTGGCTTCAGCTCGGCGCTGGGTCTGACGGGAAGGGAGGGGGGAGAGGAGCTGTGGGACAGAGTGGGAGCCCGGCGGAAGAACGGGCATGTCAAAAAGACGCCACCCTTTGGCTGCTCTCTCCGCCAGCCTGGGGCATCTGCTTTCACAAGGCCGCTCCTACGTCTTTCCATCGTTCTGACAACTCTACCTTAGAATCAGTTCTGACAACTACCTTGTTGCAAGACACCTTTTTTTGGAACATATGCTGAGAGGAATCCATCCTGTCCACTGCCTGCATTTTCTGAGAGACTCAAGGTGACAGTTGGTGGGGACCAAACCAGATTTCGGGGGAGGACCCCACTGAACTTTCTACCCCTACTTTAAAATTAAGGTTCAATCATTTGCATTATCTTCTTAAGTAACATTTAGAATTTTTAAAAAATATATTTTATTGATTTTTTACAGAGAGGAAGAGAGAGAGATAGTTAGAAACATCGATGAGAGAGAATCATTGATCAGCTGCCTCCTGCACACTCCCTACTGGGGATGTGCCCACAACCAAGGTACATGCCCTTGGCCGGAATCAAACCTGGGACCTTTCAGTCCACAGGCTGATGCTCTATCCACTGAGCCATACCAGTTTTGGCAACATTTAGAATCTTAAGAGTTTGTAGGTGTCTGCGTATGCATGGACTTGCCATTATTATCCTATACAATAAAAGCCTAATATGCAAATTGACCAAACAGCTGACCACCAGTGGAACAACCCGTCGCTATGAAGTACACTGACCACGAGGGGGCAGATGCTCAACGCAGGAGCTGCCCCCAGCTCACAGGCCCCAGGCCAGCCAAGGTGGGTGCCGGGGGGGGGGGGGGGGGGGGGGGGGGGGAGAGAGGGCGGCGGCAGGACAGGGGGAGAGCCCCTGATCACTCCCCGGTCGCCCAACAGATTGGCCCTGATTGCCAGCCAGGCCTAGGCCCTTATCCAGGCATGAATTCCATGCACTGGGCCTCTAGTTATCTTATAATTTTTTAAAATATATTTTTATTGATTTCAGAGAGGAGGGAGAGGGATAGAAAGGTAGAAACATCAATAATAAGAGAAAATCATTGATCAGCAGCCTCCTGCATGCCCTCTACTGGGGACTGAGCCCACAACTCTGGCATGTACCCTGACCAGGAATGGAACCGTGACCTCCTGGTTCATAGGTGGATGCTCAATCACTGAGCCACACGGGCGGGCTGCAGTCAATGGTCTCAATCATCTCAATTATTATCCATTTGAAGTTAAAATTGTCTTATTTTTGTCTTTTGGGAGCTTCAAAAGTTGGATCCTAAGTCTTTTGACATGATCACAGTATTCCGATCACTTTCTTGCTATCCAGTAAAACAAGATGTTCAGGCTGATCTTGTTTATTTCCTACCCCAGACCTGGAATCAACCATTTCTCCAAGAAGCTCTGGTTTCTTTTAGTAGAAAATGATATTTCAAGACTACAATCTGAATACTATAGGCACTCATTGCTACTGGGTTGGTTATTGTTTCTAGGCCTCTTCTGATGATACAGCTAGGATAGAGAGATTGGTTGATAGATTGATAGATCAGTCTATAAATAAAAATATAGTATCTCATGATACATATACTTTCAACTCAAAATCAGGACTAATAATTTGTTTTTGTTTAGAAATCTTAGGGCATTTTATTAGTCATGTATATTTTAGTAAGAATTAGCTAGATCTTTTCCAAATTGACAGGTGAAAACAAATTCCCAAGAAAGCTTAAAGAAAAGGGAGGCTTAGTATAAGAACACACAAAGCCCTTGCTCTGGTGGGTATGGCTCAGTGGTTAGAGTGCTGGCCTTATGCACCAAAGGGTCTCGGATTGATTGCCAGTCAAGGGTGTCCCTGGGTTGCACGTTTGATTTCCCACCTAGTGGGGCATGTGAGGGAGGCAACCAATCGATGTCTCTCTCACATCGATGTTTTTCTCTCCCTCTCCCCACCTTCCTTCCATTCTCTCTAAAAATCAATGGCAAAAATATCCTTGGGTGAGGATTAACAAAAACAAAACAAAAAAGCCACACAGAGCCCAAGAGCAGAAATGCAGCCGGGCCCCAGGAAGGGAGTGGAACCTGGGATAAGAAAGTTGTCAGGGCTGAAACCGGTTTAGCTCAATGGATAGAGCTTTGGCCTGTGGACTGAAAGGTCCCGGGTTCGATTCTGGTCAAGTGCATGTACCTTGGTTGTGGGCACATCCCCAGTAGGGCATGTGCAGGAGGCAGGTGACCGATGTTTCTAACTCTCTCTCCCTCTCCCTTCCTCTCTGTAAACAATCATGCAATATGTATTTAAAAAAAGAAAAGGAAAGTTGTCAGGGATCAAAACAGCCCTTCTCTGTGGGGCAGCTTCTTGTTTTCCTTTCTCCAGATCTACTTCCTCCACTTCATCATGCATGTGGTTGGTAAAAGGTGTCTAAGCACTCCAGCTGGCAGGCCTTTTGTGTGTTCTAAGCATGACATTGGGAGTGGAGACGGGAGGCAAAGGGAAGGGCAATTCTCAGGCGAGAGGGACTCTCAATAAGCCAGAGTCGTGTGGTGCTGGGTGTGAGGACACGGAGGACCGGGCACACGGGAAGGCACCCGGCCTGAGCTAAGAATGAAGGAGCACAGTGTTCCCACCTCACCGTCTGCGCATCAGATCGGTGTATCTTTCCTTCTATCCAAGAAGCCTACTTCTCAAGAACACCGGGCAGGATAAAATTAGAATATCACATTATTAATAATCTACTTTATCCCACATCACATGCACAATAGTCTCAGCATAACATGAATACTACCACCACTGCTAAAACTACTGAGAACAGTTAAAACTGCTCTTTTGAATATGCTCTCTCCCTTTTTCCCCCTCCCCCCCAATTTTGTTGTTGTTGTTCTATAGCTACATTATATGAGCTTATGGCCTTTACACATTATATTTCCTCAGTTTTAACCCTCACTCCATCTTAGTCCTATGAGTAACTGTATATTTCACGCTCATACCAGTCCTTAGGTTGGCTTTCTAGTCATTTGGACTATCTTAATTGTAACTTAAAAATATCTATCAAGCCGAAACCGGTTTGGCTCAGTGGACAGAGTGTTGGTCTGTGGACTGAAGGGTCCCAGGTTCGACTTGGTCAAGGGCATGTACATTGGTTGTGGGCATATCCCCAGTGGGGGGTGTGCAAGAGGCAGCTGGTCGATGTTTCTAGCTATCCCTTTCCCTTCCTCTCTGTAAAAAGAATCAATAAAATGTATTTTAAAAATATATATCAAAAGTTGTTGAGGGTTCCTCAGAGACACAGAAGCAATAGGGCGTGTGTGTGTGTGTGTGTGTGTGAATGTGAGTGTGTGTGTGTTATAAGGAATTAGCTCAGACCATTACGGTTGCTGAGAAGTTCCAAGATCTGCAGTTGGCAGTGGGAGACACAGGAGCGTTGATGGTGTAGTTCCAGTTCAGACCCAGCAGGCTCGAGGCTCCAGAAGAGCGGACGCTGCGCTGTGAGTGTGGAGGCAGGGAAAGCCCAGTGTCCCAGCTCGGCCGCCAGGCAGGCGGAGTTCCCCTTCTCTCAGAGTGAGGGTGTGCCAGCCTTTCTTTTCTAGCCGGCCCTTCAGCTGGTTGGATGGGGCCCTCCCGCATTAGGAAAAACACTCTGCTTTCCTCAATCTATTGATTCCACAGTTAACCTCACTTTTAAAGGCCCAGAATAACGCTTGGCCAAATACCTGGGTGCCGCGTGGCTCAGGCAGGCTGACACACAAAATTAACTATCAAAAAAGTAGAGGGTGGCAGCTAGTGCAGCTTCGTGGGGTCACAAGTTCGATGCCCAGTCAGGGCACATGCCCGGTTTGACCACAAGTAGAGGGCGTGCAGGTGGCAGCCGGTTGATGATTCTCTCATTGATGTTTCTACCTCTCTATCCCTCTTCCTTCCTCTCTCTCTAAAATCAATAAAAAACATATTTTAAAAAATTTTGAGTAGAGGATGGGAAGACTTTTTGCTGCCCAGAAAATCAATATTCATTCATTTTGCCTGCTAGTTCACAAGGCCCGACTCAGTAATGGTGTTGGTAGTACTTTATAAGATTGGCTATAGTTTATAGAGCATTGCATATGTTATCCCATCCAAACCTTCAAACAAACTCTGTTCTACAGGTCCAGAAACTGCAGCTTTGAGAGGGGAAAGAATTTACCCAGGATTATACAGGTAAGAAATGAAGCAGGGATTTGAATACAGATCTTGATTTCCAATTGTGAGCTCCTAACCACTATTCTGGATATCCTGGAAAGAACACGAGCTTATAAAGATACAAGGTGAAGTTTTCTACTCTGTGGCATACAGTTCAAATGAGTGATATTAACAGGATTCCAAGACTTATAATCTCCTTATATATACTTTGAAAAAAATAGATCTAAAATAATACATACGTTTGTGGTTTTTTTTTTTAAAAACACACCTGTTCTGAACAACTTTTAGTCTTGCTTATTATTTTTTTAAAACATATTTTATGATTTTTTACAGAGAGGAAGGAAGAAGGATAGAGAGAAGCATCGATGAGAGAGAATCATTGATCAGCTGCCTCTTGCACACCCCTCACTGGGAATGTGCCCGCAACCAAGGTACATGCCCTTGACTGAAATTGAACTTGGGACCTTTCAGTCTGCAGGCCAATGCTCTATCCACTGAGCCAAACTGGTTTCAGCTAGTCTTGCTTATTATTAATTAATTAATATTTTTTTTAAAATCATCATCCAAGGACATGCTTAGAGAGAAGAAAGGAGAGAGAGAGAAACATCAATCTGGATGTGTCCCAATCAGGGATTGAACCTGCAACCTGGGCCTGCGCCCTGACCGGGGATTGAACAAGCAACCTGTTGGTGCACAGGATGATACTCAACCAACTGAGCCATTCCAGCTGGCGCTTATCACTATTTAAAACTTCAGGAAGCTCATTTCTCCACTTCCAGAGTCAACAAGTAATGGTATGTGAATTATAAGAGCTATGATAGTTAGAACTAGAGCAAGAGAAAAATAATTTTTGACACAATGTACTTACAGAAGAGTATACATAAAATATATGTACAGCTCAAAGAGTAATAAAATAAACACTCATATACCCACCACTCATCTTCGTACCTGAATCATACCTATTAATTTGTACTTCTCCTAGACATTAGAAGTGGATGGAAACATTTATTGCATGTACTTATGTATAGGAGAGACTCAAAACCACAAAGCTGATATAGGAGCTGGTTTGTGCCTCCTAGATACTTGAGGATTTAGAGGAAACTCAGACCCGCGAAAAAAGGGATTATGTAGTCAAATGAGTTAGGAAGAACAATAAATGTTCTACTGTCTCCATCTTCCACTCAGGTCCACAAGACATAGTAACATTTCAGGGGGGGAAAGTGATCTTTTAAAATTCTGTGTAATTCTGGATTTCCTCCACACATCCGACCATCAAACTTTTCATGAGGCCTGTTACCTCCTGAACGCAACTTGCATTCCTCCAGGGACATGCCAGAGTGGGCCTGGCCTGAGGTGAGCTCCCTCTAAAGACTGCAGCCCAGCGGATGCTCTCCTGACCGGTGATGCAGTGACAGCACAGTCTGAACAGTAAAATACCGCTCCACTCCTGAGTAAAGAAGAGGTTCAAGAGGGAGGAGGAGAGGGTGGAAGTCACAGCCACTCTCACCAAAGAGAGAGGAAGGGAGGGAGCCAACCAAATGGGCAAATTTGTTTTGCTGGTCCAAGGAAACATGGCCTTCAAGTTTGCAGTTCAGGTGGCGGTTTCCAGGAGGAAAGGCTCCTTGGATTGTGAAAAGTAAAGTGTAAGGTCCTGTTAATTGACTTGTGTTTTAATCAGGAAGAGTGTCTCAGTCAGCTCAGGCCGCTCTCACAGAAACCATAGACTGGCAGCTTAAACCACACTCTCAGTCCTCACAGTTCTGGAGGCTGGGAGTCCACGATCAAGGTGTTGGTAGATTCGGTGTCTACTCAGAGCCCCTTTCCTGGGTTTCAGACAGCGGCCTTCTCACTGTGTGCTCCCGTGGTGGAGGGAAAGAGCTCTGGTCTCCTCCTCTTCTCATAAAGACACGAATCCGCTGTAGTTGGTTTGGCTCAGTGGGTAGAGCGTCGGCCTTTGAACTGAAGGGTCCTGGGTCTGATTCTGGTCAAGGGCACATGCAGGGGTTGGGGCCCAATCCCCAGTGGGGGATTGCAGGAGGCAACCAATCAGTGATTCTCTCTCATCATTGATGTTTCTACCTCTCTCTCTTCCCTTCCTCTATGAAATCATATATATATATACTAATCCCATCACAGTGTCTCCACCTTCGTGACCTCATCTGAACTTAATTGATTCCCAAAGGCCCACTTCCTAATACTGTCATATTGGGGATTAGGAGTTCAACATTTGAATTTTGAGGGGACACACTCAGTCCATAGAGGTCTCTAACAATGATTGCATTAACAATTATTGTAAAAGATTTTTGTTCCAGCATGTACTTAAGAGTACATGCTGCCCTGGCTGGGTTTCTCAGTGGTTAGAGCACTGGACCACAGATGAAAGGTCTTGGGTTTGATTCCCAGCTGTGGTTGGGGCGCGTGCGGGAGGTAACCAATCAATGTGTCTCTCACATCAATGTTTCTCTCTCTCTCTCTCTCTCTCTCTCTCTCTCTCTCTCTCTCTCTCCTTCTTACCCTTCTCCCTCCCCTCTACTCTCTCTAAAAATTCATTGGAAAAAAATATCCTTGAGTGAGGATAAAAAAAAAAAAAAAAGAATGCAAACTGCTGAACACAATGTGTCAACACATGTAAAGCTGCCCCCCAACCTGCTTAGACACCCCCGGGAACATGCACAGTAAGAGCTTCATCTCCAGACTCCCACACTAACATGATAAGAAGTGAACAATTAAAAATGACACGAGTCCTGTCCCTGTGGGGCTTACAGTCTGGGATGATAGACCACCAGAGACCCAAACAGGAAAGAAAGACAGGTTTTGAGGAAAAACAGGTATCTATTTTAGGACAAAACACACTAAAGTGATAATCATTTGATGGAATATTGCTTTCTAACTAATAAAGCCTGCATCGGTACAGATTAAGACAGCAATATATCCCCCAAAGTATCAATAGTGGTAACTGAAAAAATCCAACAGCAACCATATTAACCATCAGCTACATCTGTGTTCCATGCTCTCCTTTGGATGTGTGACTCCTTGTACCATGACAAATCCATTGCCCATGGCCGTCATGCTTACCTTTGTGGAATGTGTGATCAGGAACCCAATCTGCAGGCTCTTGGGAACCCTCAGATGCCTGAGCAGAGACCAAGTAAAAATGATTGGAGGCAGACACACATAATTCTAGGGGACTCTCAGCACCCCAAATGCCATCCAGGGATTCTGGGACCACTGGTCTACGAATGACATGATATTTTACAGAAATAGAAAAACTATACTAAAATTCATATGAAATCACAAAGGATCCTGAGTAGCCACAATAATCTTGAGAAAGAAGAAGAAAGCTAAAATCATACTTCCTGATTTTAAAACTTATAAAGTTATAATAATCAAAACAGTATGGTACAGACATAAAGACAGCTATAGAGATCAATGCAACAGAAAAAAAACCAAACATAAGCCCTTGTGTATATAAGTAATTTTCAATAAGGGTGCAAAAGAATAAAGACAGACCCTTATCTTATGCCAGCTACAAAAATTAACTAAAAAAATGGATTAAAGATCTAAATCTAAGACTTGAAACTATTAGAAGAAAACCTAAGAGGAAAGCTCCCTAATATTGGAATAGACAATGATTTATTAGATACAACACCAAATAAAACATAAAGCAAAAGCAAAAATAACCCCCCAAAACAGACAAATGGGACTACATCAAACTTAAAAACTTCTGTGCCACTACAGAAACAACCAAAATAGTAGAAAGGAAACATACGGAATAGGAGAAAATATTTACAAAGCACATATCTGATAAGCAGTTAATAGCCAGCATATATAAAGAGCTTGTACAATTCAGCAAAAAAAAAAAAAAAAAAAAAAAAAAAATTAAAAAAATGTTTTAATTGGCAAAGGACTTGAATAGACATTTTTCCAAAGAAGACATACAAATGGACAGCAAGCACATGAAAAGATGCTAAAATTCATTAACTATCAGAGAAATGCAAATCAAAATCACAAGGAGATATATCCATTAGGATGACCACTATCAAAAAAGAAAAGCGTTGGTAGCTGAAACCGGTTTGGCTCAGCGGTAGAGCATCGGTCTGCGGACTGAAAGGTCCCGGGTTGAATTCCCATCAAGGGCGTGTACATTGGTTGGGAGCACATCCCCGGTGGGGGGTGTGCAGGAGGCAGCTGGTCGATGTTTCTCTCTCATCGACGTTTCTGGATCTCTATCTCTCTCCCTTCCTCTCTGTAAAAAATCAATAAAATATATTTAACAAGAAAAAGAAAAAAAGAAGAAGAGTTGGTGAGAATGTGGAGATACTGGAAGCCTTATACACTATTTATTTGTACCCCAATGTCTATTGTGGCTTTAGTCACAAGAGCCAAAATGTGGAAACAACCTGCATGTCCATCAACAAACA
Organism: Pipistrellus hanaki; assembly: GCF_964339955.1. Classification (NCBI taxonomy): domain Eukaryota; kingdom Metazoa; phylum Chordata; class Mammalia; order Chiroptera; family Vespertilionidae; genus Pipistrellus; species Pipistrellus hanaki. The sequence continues at coordinate 62,657,043 of NC_140503.1, forward strand.
GGTGAATGGACAAACAAAATGTGGCATATACATGCAATGGAATATTATTTAGCCTCACTACAGGAATTCTGTCACACGCTACAACATGGATGAACCTTGAGGACATTATGCTAAGTAGATAATCCAGCCACAAAAAGACAAGTGCTACATGAGCCCACTTACATGACATATCTATTTGAAGAAGTTCAGCTGAAACCGGTTTGGCTCGGTGGATAGAGCATCGGCCTGTGGATTGAAAGTTCCCAGGTTCGATTCCGGTCAAAGGCATGTACCTTGGTTGCAGGCACATCCCCAGTGTGAGGTAGGCGGGAGGCAGCTGATCTATGTTTCTTTTTTTTTTTCTTTTTTTTAAAATATATTTTATTGATTTTTTACAGAGAAGAAGGGAGACGGAGAGAGAGTTAGAAACGTCGATGAGAGAGAAACATCGACCAGCTGCCTCTTGCACACCCCCTACTGAGGATGTGCCCGCAACCAATGTATTATACATGTCCTTGACCGGAATCGAACTTGGGACCTTTCAGTCCGCAGGCCGACACTCTACCACTGAGCCAAACCGGTTTCGGCTGATCGATGTTTCTAACTCTCTATTCCTCTCTGTAAAAAGTCAATAAAAAATATTTTTAAAAAGAAAGAAAGAAAAAGAAAGAAAGAAAGAAAGAAATTTCAATGCGTGGAGTCAGAGAGTAGAACAGTGGTGGCCAGGCACTGGGGGGACAGGAAGTAGGAGCTGGTTAATGGGTAGAGTTTCAGTCGTGAAAGAGGAAAAAGTTCTGGAGATGTACTGTACAACAATGTGCATATAGTTAACAGTATTGTACTGTGATCTTTAAAAAGGTCCAGAGGGTAAACTTATGGGTTTCATTTGTTTTGTTTTTATTTGTTTTGTTTTGTTTTGTACCACACACCTACACAAAAGCACTCCTTGTCCGGGCCTCATCGGATGTGCTCTGAGTGATAGTCTCCGAGCAGAGTGCCCAGCCACGTCCAGGGAGACTTAACTTCCCAAGTTCCTCCTAGAAAAGGAAATTAAAACTGAGCTTTCTGGGCACTTCAAGAGCCAGACCCATGGACAAGAAACCATCCCCACCTCAGAGTCAGGGCGACCCGGGGAGCTGAGCTGAGCGAGGACAGGACAGCACGGAGTGCACGCCGCTGGGCGGGGAGAAGGCAGTGCCGAGCGGAAGCTGCCCACGGCTGGCCCTCGCCCCCCACAGGCTGGGAGCCGCCTGGAAACACGGAGCGAGGCCCCGGCGGCGGGGAGGGGCGACATGGCGGCGGGGGCTCTCCTCCGAGAGGAAGCCCGAGTCCTGAGAGCGACATCGCCACACTGAATGGGGCTCAAAGTCCACCAGGCGCCGCACGCCCACAGCTTTGCTACCACAGGGGTCTCCCTGGGCACTCCCAGCCTTCCTTCCCTGGCAGGGTGCCTCCTCACCTTTCTCACCTAGACTCCCAGGTTCCCACAGCCGTGCAGCCAGGGGAGGGAGGGGCGGCGGCAGCTGTGCTGGGGTCACCCCCTGACCCTGTCTCCCAGGCCCCCTTTTCTCCGGCCTGCCAGTGAGCTGACAGCAGCCCACCTGGCTCCCTCTCTCCTCTAACGTAGTGGAGAGCCCAGCAGAGCGCCTCGGGGCTCTTCCCTGAGGCTGCTCCTCCCTGAGCCCTGCCTCGCGCCCCCGGTGCCCGGCTTCAGTACGCGCACTCGCCCTAGCCACGGGGCTCGTTTGGTTGGACCATCGTCCCGTGCAGCCAGGGGTTCAATTCCCGGTCAGGGCACATACCGAGGCTGCGAACTGACCCCTGGTTGGGGATGTAGAAGAGGCGAATGATCTATGTTTCTCACATCGATGTTTCTCTCTCTCTCTCTCTCTCTCTCTCTCTCTCTCTCTCTCTCTCTCTCTTCCGCTCTCTCTAAAATCAATAAAAACACATTTAAATATTTTTAAAAATAATAAGAAAATAAAGCACTAACATTGGTAAATTGCTTGATATTTGATCCTTAAGAGGGTAAACGTTAATTAAAGTTGAACCCTCTGACACTGTAGGTTTTCTTATTTCAGGCTTTGCTACAAAAAAGAAAAAACACACATATACCACATATATAGCAAATATATAACAAATGATACAACTCTAGAAAACGTGACTTAAATGCTTTCTAGAGGAAAGTAGGAAAAAAGGGAAATCTCATATATACCATATGTTCAGCGTGGCCTGTCAGATGCTCCCCCACCCTCATGACTGGTGCTTACATCACAGGGAGCCATGTCTGGAGAAGGGGAAGCGGTGTAGACAGCTCACTGGCATAAAAACACCCTTATTTCAGTCCTCACGATGTGAGAGGGACTGGACGAGTAAGCCATCATACACTTCACATCTCCAGAGATTCCTAAGTAATTTGCTGTTTAATCGTGTATCTGGGAAACCTTTGAAATCAAGCCACTCTAAAGCTTGAGGCCTTGACTCAGTCATTCCTCGGTGGGAAGGGGTAAGTAAGCCAGCGAAGGAGACACGGAGAGCGTCTCACGTCCCTGAGTCCAGCACCTCTCACTTCCGAGCAACACACCCCTTAAAGGAAAAGAGAACGCGCTCCGTCCACTTGTTATCCAAGCAAGTACACAAAACGAAGCTAAATATGTTTATGCTAATAGTTACCATTCTTCTGTGGAAACCAAAGCAAAATCACTGCAAAAAACAATCTATGTTAAAGTAATTAATGTTATATGATAAATGATACTGTGCTGCTGCTCACCTGATAGAGGTGAAGCACTGGACCACAGGTTCTTTGAGTTCAGTCCACTTCCTCCAGCTGACTGGTGGTTGGTTTTTTGTTTTTTGTTATATATATATATATATATATATATATATATATATATATATATATATATATATTTACTGATATTTTTTACAGAGAGTAAGGGAGAGAGATAGAGAGCTAGAAACGTCGATGAGAGAGAAACATCGACCAGCTGCCTCCTGCACACCCCCTACTGGGGATGTGCCCGCAACCCAGGTACATGCCCTTGACCGGAATCGAACCTGGGACCCCTCAGTCCGCAGACCGACACTCTACCACTAAGCCAAACCGGTTTCGGCAGGTGGTTGCTTTTTGTACCATCATCGTTTACATATCTTATCTGTCTCTGTTCTAGTCAGAATGGAACAGTTCCGGTGAAGCTGCTTGGCACCGCCTCTGTTGTAAATGCAAACCTGGAAGCTGAGACAGAGGGCAGGACTCCTTTGTAAGGTAGTCGCTCAAACCATCAGGAAGCCCAGCCCGTGTAGCTCAATGGTTGCGTGTCGACCTATGCACCAGAGGGTCACCATTTGGATTCCCTGTCAGGGCACGTGCTCGGGTTGTCAGCGCAATCCCCAGTGGGGGGGGGCGTGCAGGAGGCAGCAGATCAATGTTGATGTTTCTCTCTCATCGATCGACGTTTCTATTTCTCTCTCCCCCCTCTCTCTAATTAATGAAAACATATGTTTAAAAAAAACCCACAGCAGCCCTGGCCCATTTTCTCAGCAGTCAGAGCTTCAGCCTGCACACACAAAGGCTGCGAGTTCCACTTCCAGTCCAGGGCGTGCGCCTCAGCTGCAGCTCGATGCCCAGCACCGTAGGAGTGCGTGTGGGAGGCAACCAATCGGTGTGTCTCTCTCACATCCATGTTTCTCTCTCTCTCTCTCCCTCTCTCTCTCTCTCTCTCCTTCCCTTCCACTCTATCTAAAAGCAAAGGGGGAAAATAAACACAGTTCACTTGTGCTAACTTCATCTCAAAGGGCCAGAGAAGTTCAGGAGGCAGTTGTGCAGGTCTGAGAATTGTGCTTGAGGAGTAATAAAATGAATAAATCCACAGAATGTATGATAAGAAATAAAATAAAAGTAATGGGCCCTGGCCTTGGGACTGAAGGGTCCCGGGTTCAATTTGGTCAAGGGCATGTACCTTGGTTGTAGGCACATCCCCAGTGGGGAGTGTGCAGGAGGCAGCGAATCGATGTTTCTCTCTCATCGATGTTTCTAGCTCTCTATCCCTCACCCTTCCTCTTTGTAAAAAAATCAATAAAATATATATTTTTAAATAAATAAAATAAAAGTAATGGGAAATATGCTCGGTGAGGATTTTAAAAAATCAAGTTTATATAGTGATTTGTTTAGGTTAGCATCAACACTGAACATTCAAATTAGAAGACTAGCCCAAATATACACTTGAGTCTTAGTTTAACAAAAACTTCCATGGTCTAACCCTGAGCCTCTTACTCTTTTTTGTACCACAGCTCCCTTTGGCTGCTTGGTGAGGCCTCAGGATAATTTTTTGCATTAAAAAAAAAAATGCATAGGACTGCAAAGGAAACCAATTACATTATCATTTAGTTATCAAAATATTAAAAAGCAAAAATGTGCTATTGACATGTGCTTCTTTATGAACACATGAAGGATCTAGTGGTAGGCCTAGTAATTGTCCTCATTTCTAAGGAGCTATTGGCATAACAACTGTAAAATGATATAAAAGTATCTCTATAGGTGACAAAGTCACCAATTTCACTATTTCATAAAACTATGGACTTACAGCATTTCACACACTTCAGAAGAGGTTAGTAAAAATGAAGAGTAACTTTCCCTCAAGTTTACCAACCCCCTGAATTCTGTCCACGGACCCCGCCTAAGGGGCCCTGAGGGATCCATACAAGGACCCTTGGCCTACATCCTACCCAGATAAAGGGGTTAAACGAATGCATACACATTCCAGTTGACGGCAGGTTTGGATAATGAGGAGCCGCTCCCTCCTTCCCCAGGAGCACGGCGGCCCCACACCCACACCCCCGGCCAGCAGGCCTCTGAGCCTCGTGATGCCACACCGCCAGCCAGGCGGCCGGGCACAGCCAGCTCTCCCCCAGCACCTCCTCTCCGCTTCTCTTCACAGATGCCTGCCAGCCGAGGGGCATGTCCTCCTGTAGCAGTCAGACACCCTCCCGGGAGGAGCCCTGATTCCGTGGTGCTTTGTGTGGGGGACAGACCCCAAAAGGCTCTGCTCTGCCCCCTGAGGAGGAAGGTCACCCCCAGAGCTCCTGGCTGTCGGTGACTGGTCAGGAGGAAGCAGCCAGCAGACTCCACAGCAAGAGACCCCCAGCCAGCCCCGCGGCTGCCCTCTGGCTGGGAAGGGCAGAAATACCCTGGGGTTGCTAGGCAACGGGACAGAATTCACCCACGATGGTCGCCAGAAAATGGTTATACCCTAGCAGCGTGTGTGTGTGTGTGTGTGTGTGTGTGTGCGCGCGCGCGCGTGTGCATGTGTGTGTGTGTGTGTGTGTGTGTGTGTGTGTGATGTGACGCGTCACTTCCCCTGGACATCTAGAAATGGGTGGAAAAAGTCAAATTTCTAAAACAGCCTAGAGGAGTAGTTGGGGTTCCGGCTGGGCTGACTATGGAGACCGGGCTCACTGCAGAGCATGTTGGAGGTGCCTCTGTCCTGAGAGAGCACTCTCCTTCCCGTGCCAGGTCCTGTCAGAATCTGCTCTCCACCCGTGGTCCAGGCACCGGAAGGGGCTGATAAACAAATCCATCCTACAGCCCCCTGTGAGACCTCACAGCTGCTCCAGGCCGGGTGGAGCCTGGGCAGGCCGAGGACCAGGCCCTGCATCCACTCTCCAGACAGCCCCTCAGCGGCTGTGAGACAATCTGTTCTGAGCCTCGGCCTCCATTTCTGCAGAATTTTACTAATCCATCAGGAAGTCACAAGGAGAATCACATATGCAAGTCAACCTGAATCTAAGCATGAGGAAACCACCAGAAAATCCAAATTGAGGGACATTTTGCAAATAATTTGAATTTCAGCTTCAAAACGTTGATGAGCCTCGCTGGTTTTGCTCAGTGGATAGAGCATCAGCCCATGGACTGAAGGGTCCTGGGCTCGATTCCAGTCAAGGGTACATTTGCAGGCTCTATCCCTGGTCCTGGTCAGGGCACATGCAGGAGGCAACCAATTGATATATCTCTCTCACATCGATGTTTCTCTGTGTGTATCTTTGCCTCCCTTCCACTCTCTCTAAAAATGAATGGGAAAAAAAATATCCTCAGGTGAGGATTTACAACCACAAAAAACCCACATTAGCCCTGACCGGTTTGGCTCAGTGGATAAAGTGTCAGCCTATGGACTGGAAGGTCCCAGGTTCGATTCCGGTCAAAGGCATGTACCTTGGTTGCGGGAACATCCCCATTGGGGGGTGTGCAGGAGGCAGCTGATCGATGTTTCTAACTCTCTGTCCCTCTCCCTTCCTCTTTGTAAAAAGTCAATTACATTACACACACACATATATATATTTGAACCCACATTAATGGCATAAAAGACCAAATTCATGGTGGGAGACTGTTTAGAATGAAAGAAGACTAAGAAGACATGAAAACTAAATAACCATGATATTTTATTGGATTTTAAAATAAGAAGTTAAAAAACATTATCTGGACAATTGGGAAAATTTAAAAGTGAATTTACATAGTACTGTTACATTACTGTAAAATGTCTTAGGTTTGATTATAGTATTTGGTTACATAGCGGAATGCTTTTTCCTTAGGAGATATATGCTGAAATATTTTGGGGGTGAAGCATGACAAAGTCTGCAATCTATTCTGAAATGGTTTAGAAAAATACATATACAGAGAGATCAAACAAATGTGGCAGCGTGTGAGCTGGTGAATCTAGGTCTACGGTGTTCGCTGTACTATTTTTACAGCTTTTATGTAGGTTTGCACATTCTCCAAATAAAAATAGGAGGAAAGGTGTAACAGACATCTCCCACAAAGGGGCAGCTAATAAATGACGCTCCTTACTATGCTGTCTGACTTCTGCATCTCTGTGGGCTGATTTCTTAAACCAAAAGAATGACTGTGGCACCCAGGAATGACTCTGCCATGGGTGGTGGCAAGACTCAGGCTGCCGGGGCCTGGCTGGGGCCTCTCCCGCTGCCTGGCCCCTCAGGGGGTGCGACCGTGCTCCCTGACACTGAGAGGTGCTCCTCTCACTCTGGGAGGAGGAGGTCTGGACCTGCCCAGCCAAGGTGATGGGCCATGTTCAGAGCCTGGTCTTCAGACTTCTCCACGTGGAAGGTAAGAAATTAGAGCTGGAAATGACACTTTTTTTTTTCCTTTTTAAAATTTATTTTTATTGATTTTTTACAGAGAGGAAGGGAGAGGGATAGAGAGTTAGAAACATCGATGAGAGAGAAACATCGATCAGCTGCCTCCTACACACCCCTCACTGGGGATGTGCCCGCAACCAAGGTACATGCCCTTCACCAGAATCGAACGCGGGACCCTTCAGTCCGCAGGCTGACGCTCTATCCACTGAGCCAGACTGGTTTCGGCAACACTTTTCTTAAACTTGTTGTCTCTTTTAAATATAGATCCTATATAATAAAGTGGTAATATGCAAATTAACCCTCACACCCTCACAAGATGGCTGCCTATGACCAGGCCGGCAGGGGGGTTAGTGAGGGACCACCAAATGACTGGGCAAGCAGGCTGTGTGGGGTGACCAGGTTGGCAGGGTGGGTGCAGTTGGGGGTGACCAGGCTGGCAGGGGGGCAGTTCGGGGCAACCTGGCTGACAGCAGGGGGCAGTTAGGGGCAAGGAGGCCAGCAGCAGGGGCAGTAGGGGTGACCAGCAAGCAGGCAGGTGAGCGATTAGGAGCCAGTGGTTCAGGATTGTGAGAGGGGAATCAGGCCTAAACTGGCAGTTGGGCATCCCCCAAGGGGTCCTGGATTGGAGAGGGTGCAGGCTGGGCTGAGGGGACCCTGTCCCCCTCTCCCCCTCCCCCGTGCACACCGGGCCTCTAGTGTGTATATATATATTTTATTTCAATGAGGAAGGGAGAGGGAGAGAGAGATAAAAACATCAATGATGACAGAGAATCATTATCAAGTTCACAACCTGGGCATGTGCCCTGACTGGGAATCCAACCATGACCTCCTAGTTCATAGGTGAACACGTGACCACTGAGCCACACTGGCCGGACAAGGAAATGACACTTTTAATCCCAGGCATGGGGGAGGCAGCCCCCCTCCTCGGGAGACCAGCCTGTGTCCAGGCACCTGCTGCCAGTCGCACACAGCAGCCCCGATGAATCCCTGCTCTGTAATATTAACTTCCGTTTATTGAGTGCCAGGCATATTTTGTGAGTCATTTCGAAACCTCACAATAACTCTTCAAGATGCTATTTTGTTCATTTCACTTGTGGGGAAACGGGCTCAGAAAGGCTTAGAGGCCCAGCTAGTGAGTGTCTGAGCAAGACAGCGCGTGTCTGAATGCAGAGCTTCTGACCCCTGAGCACTCAGCCAGTGCCGCTCTCTGGACTCCTTGTTCACTTTAGCGCCGCATAAAGTGCTTTCCTTGTGCGGCCTGCAAGTCTCCACAACCTTAAAGGTAGTAAAGGTGCGGAAACTGACACTTAGAGAGGGAATTGCTTAAGATCATCAGAGGCTGGTGGTGGCAGGGTCTGAACTGGGATGCAAGAACCGGGTCACTCTGCGTCCTTAATACCCCAAGGAGCGCCTTCCTAATAACCACTGGTGACTGAGACCGCCCTGTAGGAAGCCTGGTGCATTAGGAACAAATGAGCTCTGCCCCCTTTTACCTCTGCCTTAGTCAGGGAAGCCATCTGGTTGCTAGAAGTTCTCCCTTTTCATAATCCCCCGGGTCACTCCTCAACTCCCACTTTCCGTGACCTCTGCCTCTCACCCAGCTCAGGCTGCATTCACGTCCTTCCCTCCTGGATCCCAGCAAGCCCAGGGCCCAGCCTGCTGGGCCACTTCCTCCGCCCGCCAGGCCTCTGCCCCTGCCTCCCGAGTGGAGCATCTCCGTTCCTTCCAATCTCCTCCTTTCAAAAGCAAGAAGCTAACGACCAGCTGGAGCCGGTTTGGCTCAGTGAATAGAGCATCAGAATTTGGACTGAGCCAAAACTGGTTTGGCTCAGTGGTAGAGCGTCAGCCTGCGGACTGAAAGGTCCCAGGTTCTATTCCGGTCAAGGGCATGTACGTACCTTGATTGCTGGCACATCCCCGGTGGAGGGTGTGCAAGAGGCAGCTGATAGATGCTTCTCTCTCATCGATGTTTCTAGCTCTCTATCCCTCTCTCCTCCTCTTTGTAAAAAAAAACCAATAAAATATATTTAAAAAAAAAAAAAAAGAATTTGGACTGAAAGATCCCAGGTTTGATTCAGGTCAAGGGAATGTACGTTGGTTGCGGGCACATCCCACTGGGGGTGTGCAGGAGGCAGCTGGTCGATGTTTCTCACTCATTGACGTTTCTAGCTCTTTATCCCTCTCCCTTCCTCTCTGTAAAAAATCAATAATATATATATATTTTTTTTTTATTTTTTTTTTAAAGATGCTAACGACCAGATGTCCACGGTGAGTCCTGACTTCTCTTCCTGCAGAAGTTGCTCCTCCTTTAGTCCCCTTGCTGCCATTTACTCATCCATCCACCCCCGTCTTCCCTCTCCCACCCATCCACAGCCCCCTCATCCAGTCATCAGACCTCCCACTCACTCAGCCTTCATTGAGCATCACCTATCACCAACAGTGAAGATAAGCAGGCCTGGCTCTTGCCTGTGGGAAACTCCCAGCCCACAGGAGAGGAAGGACCCCCTGGGGGAAAGCTCTCCTGGGTGTGCAGCGCTGGGACCACGGGCTCCGAAGGAGGGGAGGCTGACTGGCCAGGCACTGAGCTGTGGCTGCCGCCACTTTCTTTTTTTAAGTCATAACCTGTGGATATTTATTTATTTTTATTGATTTTTGAGAGAGAGAGAGAGAGAGAGAGAGAGAAAGAGAGAGAGAGAGAGAAGAGGTGAGAGAGAAATATCGATCAATTGCCTCCCATACGCACCCCCTGGGGATGGGACCTGCAACCTTCTGGTATGTGGGACAACACTCCAGCCAGCTGAGTCCCCGTTCTTGTTCTATTCCTCCTCTATGCCCATTGCTCCCCAATCCTCTGCCTATTTATTTGTGTGTTTTATGCGGGTGCTTGGGCTTAGGGTGATGTCAGTGAACAAAAATGAGAGAGTGTTCCCCAAAAGTTGCTGGCTTTTTCCTCCGGGTTTCCTGCTTTAGTTAAGCCAGCTCTCTTCCCTCAGAGCAGCCCTCTTTTTCACTAGACACTTCACCCAGACACAAGAGACCCCTCCCACCAGGGACCCGCCTGCCACTGTGCCCCACAGCTTCTGCGGCAGAGCTTCTCGTTGGGGGTGTCCGGTTGTCAGTTGTCAGCTAACCCCCAAAATGTTTAGCTTCTCAACCAGAAAGCTTGGCCCGTTTCCCCTCCCCCTCCCAGCCAGTTCCACCGATCCTGAGCCTGCCTCCAGGCCTCCTCCAGACAGCCTGTGCCCTCACTCAGGGGCCAGCCTGAGGTCCAGTGGCCATGAATTCCTCTGCTCTGGAGGCCTCGCTGGACACAGTGCTCTGGCTCTGGGACTCTGCCGCCCTGGGGACTGGCAGGGCCAGGGGAGCTCCGTCTCTCAGGGCCGAGGACAGAGAATGATCCAGTGGGAGCTGAATGTCTGGTTCCGTCCAGCCGCACACTGTGGACACGCGCAGGCCCGGGGAAGACACCGAGCCGGCGGCAGCAGTGACAGGACGGGCTTCTCCTTCCCGAGCTCGTGAAGGCCCAGGCTCCCTGTCCCCCAAGCACCACCGCCCGCTGAGACTGGCTCAGCTCTCCCTCCTGGGTCCTGGGTCCCCTCACAACAGCACCGTCAGGACTGACGCTGTGATTCTCTTTGTCTCTTTGGGACTCCTTTGCCGACTGGTCCAGAACCGGGATGTAATAAGCTCAAAAGTTCACCATGAGGCCCGGCTGACGAGGTGGCTCAGTGGTTGAGGGTCAACCTATGAACCAGGAAGTCACAAGTTCGATTACTGTTGCTGCTCAATCCCCAGTGCGGGGCATGCAGGAGACGGCCAATCAATTATCCTCTCTCATTATTGATGTTTCTCTCTCCCTTCCTCTCTGAAAATCAATAAATATATATACATATAATTATATGTAATTATATGTATATATATTTCTTTATTGATTTCTGAGACGAAGGAAGAGGGAGAGAGATAGAAACATCAATGATAAGAGAGAATCACTGATTGACCAGGGATGTGCCCCTGGCCAGAATCGAACCAGGGACCCTTCAGTCTGCAGGCCAACGCTCTATCCACTGAGCCAAACCAGCCAGGGACTGTTTTTTGTTTTGTTTTGTTTTTTTGTTTGTTTTTAAAGCTCAGTAGGGGGATGCTACAGAGGACCTGGTGCTCTGGGCAGGTGGGTCCTTGGAGCTCCCTTTGGGAGACTTGGCTCCCCTCTCAGGCTGCCCTGGAGTTTAGGTGAGTGACCAGATTGGGAGGAGGCCTAGACTATACCCCTTGGGAGGTCTGGGGTTTCAGCACCTCCGGGTGAGTCTGCTGAGCTTAGGAAAGATGGAAGCTAGGCAAAGGTGATCATCAATATCTACCTAGTGAATGACAAAGGCACAAACCAAGGATAATCGAAACCTGCAGGGAGTGGGTAAACTGCAGAGGAAATACCCTGAAAATGACAGTATGGGCCTTTGGGCACGGTGAAGGCACACGTGCTCCAATGCCCAAGGCAGGGGCATGGTCCCACCATAAAACCAAGGAATGGCTGTGGGAAGAGTTACGTTCAGGATCCCCCAGACTTCTCAGCGGTTCTTACTGGGGCAACAGCTGTTTTCTGGTTGTTGACCAGGTCATATGCCAACAGAACTTTGGGGGACAAATGCCCGTAAGTCAGAGTGACCAAGCTGGGCCTGTATAGTGGCCGTGGAGGTGCTGAGCTCACATCTTCCTTCAGGAAAACCTGCTGTGAGAAGGTTAATTGGCTGACAGTCTGCAGCTGCTGCTATAACTCTCTCTCTCTCTCTCTCTCTCTCTCTCTCTCTCTCTCTCTCTCTCTTTCTCCCCCCATCTGCCTCCTATGTGTGTCCCCCTTCCCATTTCTGCTCGAGGGAGGGTTCCTCCAATAGGTGCCTTTGCCTGGGATTCCCATTGGTCTTGCAGACACCTCCTTAGAGCTACACTGTAATCTGAGACTCTTCCCCACACAATTTCCCCTCCCATCTCTCCTTTCACAGGTATCAGGCTCTCCCAGCCCCACGCTCCCTTCCCCTTTATCCTGGACAGCTGCTTCTCCTATAAATCTCTCGCACGTCTTATTCTGCCTTAGTGTCCGCCTCTCAGAGGACCTGAGCTGAAGTCCAGCACATGCAGGATCTGGGCCCAGCGCTGCTCAGGGTGGGCAAATCTAGGGAATTTTATACTAACTGGAGAGTTCTGTGGGCAGAATCGCTTGTGGAGCAGTGAAAAGAAGGGCTGGGAATGGACGCAGAAATCAGAGAAAATGAGCACAATGCTTGTCAGTAAGTGCAATGAGCTGGATAATTTATGATGCGCTTACAAAGGCGCAAATATTAGCGGGAGCTGGGTTTTAATCCCAACCCCTTCATGTCTTTGGGCAAGTCACTGAGGCTTAATTTCCTCATCTATAAAGTGGAAATAATTTTGCTTACCTTGCTGGGTTGTTGTTAGAATGAAGAGGATACATGTAAAGCACTTACCAGCATGCCTGGCACAGGTGCTCTGATTTCAGAGTAGCTATTGTTGAATATTATTATTTAACTTCAGACAGAGAAAGAATGTCTTTCCTCTTCCTTGAATATTTGAAGCCAGGCCGGGGCTAGTTCAATATTAAAAGCACTGGATCTGCCCTAGCTGGTTTTGCTCAGTGGATAGAGCGTCAGCTTGAGGACTGAAGGGTCCCAGGTTCGATTCTGGTCAAGGGCACGTGACCCGGTTGTGGGCTCGATCCCCACTGGGGGGTGTGCAGGAGGCAGCCAATCAATGATTATCCCTCATCATTGATGTTTCTATCCTTTCCTCTCCGAAATCAATAAAACTACATATTTTAAAAAAAGCATTGGACCCTTCCTGGGAGAAGGCCAGGAGGCGTGGCCCCCGCTGGTGATGAGCCCCCGGGGAAGGTGAGGGTTCTGTGTTCACCCAGGGGAGGGTCAGCTGCTCCACTCAGATCTTGCTTCCTGTACAGCAAGCATGTCAAACTCACAGGCCAAAGAACATGCCTGCTGTACAGGGTGCATGTGGTGGGAGCCGCCTGGCGGGAGAGAACAGGGGTGTGAGAAGAAAAGCGAGAGGAAACGATCTCAGAGTTTAAGGTGAGATGGTTTCTGGGCAGCAGTAACATCCAGGGTGGAAAATGGACCAGGGTTGGAGCCTGAAAGCAGAGTCAGGGCCCAGACCAGGGAGGCCAGGCCCCTGCCAGCCCCTCCCCTTCCCTTTGTTCCCGCCCTCCACCGGTGAGGGGCGTTAAATAATGGCCAGTCCCCTGTGTCCAGAGGACTGGGTGGCAGGGAATGGAGTCAGTTATGAAGGGACCCTTGTTCTCAGAGACAGCGGTGGAGAGCTTGACTCCTTGTGGGGATGAGAGTTGACTCAATGCAAAGGGAGAATCCCAAGGAGACACAGTCCAGGGGTTCAGTCCTGGGAATGCCCCTGCCCCACCCCTGGCAACCCAGAGCTTGCCAGCCCTGATGCCCCCAGCTCTGGCCTGGGCGCCAATATAAAGCAGGCTGCACTCCGGCCAGCTGGATCCCACATCTCTCTGCCAGCTCCTCGGTATTTTCCTAAAAGGAGCGGTAGATGACAAATTGATTTCCTCAGGGGCTGACTCTAGAGGGGAAAATGACAATAGGTGGCCATTTGTCTCAGCAGTCCCCCTCATCTTCTTACCTCCTCCCTCCTCCCACACCACAGGTGCCAACGCTGGCTGTCGGGAGGCTCCGCGGCGGCCACCCCTTAGTGCCTGAGGAGAGTGTTCAATAAGCCAACCACATCCAGGACTTCACCTGTCTCTGCTCCTTCAGGGAGGAGACTGGAAATGCCAGGTGGGCTAAACTGGATTCTTTACAAATGAAGGAATGAAAGAACCGAGGAGAATGTGTGCACATGCCCGTAAATATGGCATCCCTACTGCCCTTCATCTTCTTCTTCTTCTTTTTTTAAAATATAGATTTTAGTGATTTTTTACAGAGAGGAGGGAAGAAGAATAGAGAGTTAGAAACGTCGACGAGAAAGACACCGATTCAGCTGCCTCCTGCACACCTCTTACTGGGGATGTGCCCGCAACCAAGGTACATGCCCTTGACTGGAATCGAACCTGGGACCTTTCAGTCTGAAGGCCGACACTCTGTCCACTGAGCCAAACCGGTTAGGGTTGCCCTTCACCTTCTTAACGTCTGTATTCATTCCTTCTTCCCTCAATCCCCACCTTTCACAATCTCCATCTCTCTCTCTCCTCTGGCTCCCAATTTGGGAGCTCCCAGCCCTGGGTTGGACTTCGGGCAGGACACTGACCCTCTCTGTGCCAGTGTCCATGTCTCTAAAGCACAGGGCCGCTGTGAAGATGGAGATGAAGTAAGCACAGCAGCTGGCCCAGCATCCTCTGGGTGCTGAGTGGCTGCTGTAGGCCTGAGGCGGTAGTTCCCAGCCAAAGAGGAAGAAGCTGGGGCAGAGTGTGGGTGGGGCCCGTGAGGGGCAGAAAGCTCAGAGGACTGACTGGAAAGCACAGGAAGTGAACCCATAGGTCAAAGGGCTCTACCAGAGGCAGCTCTGATCTCCAGCGCTGGGTGGACACAGTGTCCTGGCTTCTCCCCATCCCCACAGGCCACAAAGGGATCCGATATTCAACTCCCACCTCAAAGAGCAGCCACCGACCCATGTGCTGGGATGGGCCTTGGACTCATTTGTTTTCATTAATCCTCACAGCGATGGACGTAACAAAGGTGTTATCATTCCCACGAGACACTGGAGTGTGTGGAGGCTCAGAGAGGCGGTTAGGCAGCTGGTGGGCAGAGGTGGGCCTTGATCGGTCTGGGTGGCTCCAAGTGCAGTGCTCTCTGTCCTGCAGCGAGACAGACACCTTGGTTCTGCTGAGCCATATATGTGCGTATTGTAGGCCAGTCCCTGGGCTAGGTTCTGGGGACGAGGCAGACATGGTCTCAGCTTCACACGGTTCAGTCTCAGTGGGGAGACTGACATGTAACTGGGCCGTGACAACAGAGCATGGGAAGCGCTCTCTGAGGTGAAGTCCCCGAGTCCAGGGGGCCCTGGAGAGCAGCACCTGACCAGACCGGAGGTCAGAGACGGCAGGTAAGGCCTCCTGTGAGTCATGGCCGAGAACCAGGAGTGCCCGAAGAAGCCCCTTCCCCAACTTCTCCTCCAAAGCCAGGCCAAGAGCAAGCTAGCTCTCCAGCCTCCCACATCGCCCACTTCCTCGGGACCTAGGTCAGCAAGAGCCTGCTCCTCACGCAACCTCCTGGCCTTCCTTGTAATTCCCAAGACCAGGAATACAGTAACCTGCCCTTGCTCACAAAATAATCCCCCTTTCCATCTGGGGGCATCCTTAGTGAAGAACTATTCCTGCCATGGACACCCACCTCCTTCTTCAGGGAATAAGCCACGGGGGGGGGGGGGGGGGGGTCATTCCTAACGGGGTTTGCCCAGCGGTGGCACCCCGGAAGCTGAGTCTGTGATCGGGGATGGCCTATGGGGAGCTCCCAGATTCTCCCTGGTGTGGCAGTGGCCCACTAGTCTGTCCCAAACAAGTTACATTTTTGTCTTCCTTTCTGTACCTGCAAGCTCCCTCTGTTGCCCTGGGGAGATGGGCATTTGGGAGATCTGCTCGATGCACAGGAGCTCAGAAGGAGAATCAGAGATGTTGACTTTGTGTACAAAACATCTTTAATAAAAATGCAGCTATTAGAAAAACAAAGCCTTCACAAGGCTTCTATCAAAAAGTACAAATTTTAAATAAATGTGTCAGAAAAGTGGCAGCCAGATACACCAGCCACAGTCACAGACGTGGGCGAAGAGTGGAGGTGCCCAGAGCCCCCGAAGAGGCCGGGCACAGAGCTCTTTGGACGCCTGCAGGGCCGGGGCCTGGAGCTGCCAGGCAAGAGCCCTAACTCAGTGTTCCTTTCGTTGGAAAGAACAGAAAGATCATGGCAAGTGTAGGAAACTGAGCCTGAAGCAGAAAGGCACAGACGTTATTTGTAAGGCATGACTGCTAACTCGAGGATGAACGGGCTCCCAGAGCCACAGGGCCCCGGGCCCTGGCTGTGCTCCTGATGGGTGCCACCTCTGGGGTTAGCCACAGGTTGAGGTGGGCCCAGTGCCCAATCCGTGCAGTCTACAGAACAGATGTGCTACTTCACTGGCAAACTGGTATCTGGCTCTGCCAGGACAAGAAGGAGCATACTGGGCCCCAAGAAATCTTCCCAGTGGGAAAGCACCAGGCCTCCTGTAACCCTGTCCTCCGAGCCACACTGGGCACTCGCCCTGGATTAAAAAAAAACTTCCAAGGGCAGTCCCTGCCATCCAGATATCTGGAGAAGCCCCAGGCTCAGAGCCAGGATTTCTCTGAGTGGCAGGCACAAGAAGCTGGCATCGTCAAAACCAGTCTCCAACAGCTGCTGGCCCACACCCACGGTCACTGGTGACAGGCCTCCCGAGTGACGTTGGGCAGTGGGTAGGCGAAGAGGGAGAAGTCCAGGATATACTTGGGCAGCAAATCCTGCAGCAGGGACCGCGGGGCGCTGCACAGGTGGTAGTGCAGGCTTTCGCGGCTGGCAGGCCGGTACCAGGCCTGGCGGGCCGGGAATCGGACGTGGGGTGGTGCCCGCACCCACTCCAGCACCTGGTTGGCATCGGCCTCCAGCCTCTCATAGGAGCCTACGAAGTCATAGCGCACCGCGCACGGCTGGCACAGGTGGTACACGGGCATCCAGTGCTCATTCATGCGCTCAGGGTCCTCGTCCACCAGGTACCGCAGGAATTCGGGGAAGGTGACGTCGTCCCCCGCAGGGCTGGGCCCGGCGCCCGGCCGGTACCTCCTCACGATCTCGGCGCCGTAGCGCTGCTGGTACTCGCGGATCTCGCCGAACTTGTTGCGGTAGGCGGACAGGAGGCGCTCCGCGGGGTCCCGCACGAACAGGAACTTGAAGTAGTGCTGCAGGCGGTAGCGGGCCTCCTCGGGCCGCAGGTCGGCCAGGAACACCAGGTCGCTGCGGTGGTCCATCTTGAGGCGGGCGTCCACGCTGTCCAGGGCGCCGGCCAGCACCTTGAGCACGCGCTTCCAGTTGGAGCAGGCCACCTTGGGCACGTAGCAGTAGAGGAAGCGGTAGCGGTCGCTGACCAGGACGTGGCGCAGCAGGGTGCGCCGCTGGCCCACCGGCAGGTCCCAGGGGTCTCGGGGCATGCCCGGCTGCCCGCACACCGCCCGCAGCGTCCGGTTCCGGACGTCCTGCCTCACCTGCGAGTCCGCGTCGCCGGCGTCCAGGGCCGGCGGCCCGGGCCGGGCGGCGCCCTCGCGGCCGGGCGGGTGCAGGGGCAGCGGCTTCATCTCGGCCAGGATGCCCCGCTCGATCATGAGCAGCAGCCCGCTGGAGGCCACGATCACCGCGAACATCAGCATGGACGGCAGCAGCAGCGGCGGCGCCCCCGGCCCGGCCCGGGCCCGGCCCAGGGGGGCCCGCCTCAGCGCCCGGCCCGGGGGCTCGCCGCCGTTCGGGGCCGCCAGCGGGGTCAGCGGGCGGGGGAACATGGTGCTGCGGGGCTGGGGGCCTGCGCGGCCGGCCGATCCCGGGCCGCGGGGCCGGGAAACGGGGTGCGGCGGCTGGGAGCCGGCGCCGGCGGTGTGGGGCCGCCGCGCGGGCTGGGGCTGGGGCTGGGGTCCGGGAGGGGAGCGCGGACCCGGGACCGGGGCGCGCGGAGGCGGCCGGCTCCCCGGTGGAGGCGCCGAGGCGGGCGGGCGGCGGGCGGCGGGCGGCGGGCGGGCGCGGGGAGAGGACGGGCCGGATGTCCCGCCCGGCAGCTCCCCGCCCCCGGCCCCCGGTGACACGGCGCGGGGCGGGCCCAGCCGGAGGCGGGGAGAGGGCGGACTCCCCTGCTGGGAGCGGGCCGGGAGGGCGGGAGGACCCCTGCCCGAGAGAGGGCGCCTAGTGCGGGGCGCCTGGTCCTCCAGGCTTCGGGGACAAAAACTGACGAGGTCCCGAAGGCCAAAGAGATCCAGGCCCCGGCGAGTGCCTGCAGGGAGCGGGACGGAGAGGACCTGCACTCTACACCGGCCACACACTCTGGCCTGGCTGCGTCCTGCCCTTCTCGCAGCTGGAGGAGCCCCCACCCCCACCCCACTCTCCTGCCAGCGCCGAGTCCAAACTTCTGAGAGGCCCGTTTCTAGCTTGAAGCAGAGTCCCCAGGATACTCCCCCTGTCCTGGCCACTCCGCTGACCAGGGGCTCCTCTCTATGGGGACCCTGAAATTTAACCACCTGGCCGATGAGTGTTTATCCGCTGTAATGCTGACTATCCCTCCCCCAGGCATGAAGAGGTGGGATAACTAGTAAGGAGCCAGTGAGAAGTTGGTGCCTCCTGAGCAGCGATGTGGCCAGCGCACATTTTAAAGGGCGGGCAGCTGCGGGTGCAGAGCTTCCGTGCCTGGAGCCAAACATGCTCAAAGGCACCAGGCTGGCCACCTGGGCTGGAGACAGACATGGGGATGCCGTGGATGTCAGTGGCCAGCCTTTCCCCACCTGCACCGGATTCTACCAAGTACCCAGACTTCCCCGTCATGTGGACAGCCAGGGAGGCTCGGGGCACAGTAGTCCTGATGAGAGTCCACACTTCCTGAGGCAGGTGCCTGTTCAGTGCTTTGTATTCTCTCCTTCATTGTCAGTCACCCTGGGAGCGAGATGCCATGGGCCTTTCCCACTGCACAGCTGAAGAAACGCAGGCTCCCGGGAGCTGCGACTCTGTGGGTTGGCCTGATTCTAAAACCTGAATTCCATTCTTCTGAGATGAATGGAGTACAAAAGTAGAATGTTGGGAAGGAGGAAGTAGCTGACCCAGGCAGGACACACTGTGCTGAAGGGGTAGGTGATGAAACAGTTGAGGCCAGAGGCCGAGTTTAGTGGGAGAATGGCACCACCATTGATCAGATGAATTCAGAAGGATGAGGGATTGAGGGATGAAATGAAGCTAGAAAGCTCCTGGATGCCCCCAATCCTAACGATGTGAGCACACAGGATGAGCCACCATTCCCTCAGCAGAGTGCCAGTACCTGGATGTTGGGGCTCTAGGCCAATTCCTGCTGGCCAGCTTCCTGAGGGTGTGGCCTAAGGGGATGAGGTGCATCTTCACTCATGAGGGCTGGCAACCCAGATTCCAGTCCAGGAAGGTGGGTCTGGCCACCATGGTGCTAACAAGTCAACTCTCATCCCCCATCTTCTCTCCTCCCCCCACTTCCCCGTTCTCTGCTACTGGCTTTAGTAAGCCCCTCCACTGCAAGGGTTTGAAGGGACCCCCAAAATAATGATCCCCCTGCACCCACACACAAAAAGATGACAGGACACACAGAAAATGATACTTTTCTAAATCAATACAATTTCTCAAATTTATTTTTCTTAAAGAAGTACTTCTAATCTCTGTCAAAAGGGAGGTGAGGAAAGATCCTCCCTCCCTTGTAAACACTGAAATACAGATCTGAGAAACCAGGGTCGACACACACAAAAAGTGCATTTTACAAAATTATCAACTAAAATATATTTTACATGAATTATGCTCCATCGAAATTCTACCAGCTGCATTTTCAGGTTCGAAAAAATATTTCCACATCTAAGAGATTTCAAAAGCATTTAAGTTCTGGGTAGCAGACCCTGGGAGGAAGGGCCTTGATTTCTCCTGCTGGGCGGGGCTGGGCTCCTAGGTGGCAAGGGCCCAGCACCCCGGGAATCAGCAGGCTCCGCGACTGGCTCCTCAGAGCCCCTACTCTGCCAACCTCTCCTACTGCACAGCCCTCCTGGACCTGTGCCTTCTTCCAAACAGCTTATTCTATTCAAGGGAACCTGAGTCCCTTCTCTTCGGGCTTGGGCTTTCCCTGTGTAAATTCACCTCAGACATCCAGGTCTCCCCCACCTCAGTGACCAAGCAGGAGCAGCCCAGTTTTCTCAGGAAGAGCAGAGGGCCAGGATTGCTGGGAGTGCTCTCAGGATTCATCTCCATCTCCTCCAAACCTGGCCTGACCTCACGCAGTGCTACCTCCTCAGCCTGCTGGGTCTGTGTCTGCCCCTGCGTGGGGTGAAGGATCCAGTGCTGCCCTCCTTGGCTCCTGCCCCCAGGGCTGTGCTCACAAGCAGGCTCCCAGCACCAGGCCCAAGCCACACAGGGCCCTTCTCCCTCTCCCCACATGCTCCTCTTTGGTACAAACAGGAAAGAACCAGGCTGCTTCAGCCCTCCCACAGAGAACTTCACAGTAGGGCCTAGTTCTGGAAATGACAACAGGGGGCCGAGTCTCCTAATCGACTCTGGGGAGCAGCGTGAGAACAGGCCCCTGGGCAACAAGAACAAAATGGGGTCTTTAGTTCCTAGAGTGAGTGGCTGCAGCTCAGCAGGTCTGTGGACTGATTCAGTGTTGTTTTTTCACTGGGATGTAAATTAGTGCAATCTACAAAAGAGGAGGGTGAGGGGCGGCAGGGCAAGGGGACACCAGGGTGGCCTCCCTTCCCTACATGGAGAGTATCTTTGAAGTACTCAAAGCTCTGAAGCGCCCTCACCTGAGTGTGTGCAAGGCAGCCCACGAGGCTCTGGGTCAGTTCTGCTGTGACTGCACAAGGCCCGTCAAAGCTGCCCCTTAGAACCCAAGGCTGCTGCTCTGCAGGCCACCTTGGCCAAGGTGGTCCTGCCCTACGTGCAGGCAGCATACGGGGAGTGGGAGTGCCCAAAGGCGATGGCCGTGCTGGAGGCCCTGACAGCTGGGGAACCCTCACATTGCAGCCCCCGGCGCGTCAGGGAGCTCTGCCACATGGTCAAGGCCACGCTGCAGAGGAAGACAGCCTGTCCGGGCACTAAGGAGGAGGACGAGGACCAGGCTGAGGAAGCCACGCTGCTATAGGACGCTGGTGAGGCCATTCCTGCCCTGGCAGCTGCGGCTGGGGAAGACACTTTTGCCCCCTTTGCTGGGTCCTTGCCATTATTGCTCTGCAAGACGAACCGGGGCTGCACAGCGGCAGAGAAGTCCTTTGCGGTGGGGAGTCTATTCTGGGCCTGGGTGCTGCCTCAGGCCAGTTTGTTTCCCGCCTGTTCCCCAACCTGCTGAGCGCTGCCTGGGAGACACTCCGCAGGGCCATCTTCGGCTGGGTGTGCTGCTGACCACAGGGGCTGCCCTGCCAGGAATACTTCCCCAAGCCGGTGGGCCTCCGGCATGGGAGCAACATGATCGTGTCCGTGGTCTCTGTGGGGCACTCCCCCACCTACTGATGGCCCGTCCCACAAGGAAGCCAGAGCCCAGGTGCCGCACGCCCTGGCCCTGGAGGGGGACTTGGAGGAGTGGTCACCCCAGGGCACCGCTTCGGCTTCCTATTCGGAGCAGCCCTGACCGGTTTGTAGATGTGGCTGCTGGGCTCCTGCACATCTGTAGCCTCATTCAGGCTGATGACAAGACCCCACCAGGCACCAAGTCTGCACTGCTGCTGCTCCTGACATTCTTGGCCAAACAGCACACTGACAGCTTCCATTCAGCACTGGGCTCACTGCCTGGCGATAAGGCTCAGGAGCTCCGGGCCATCCTGAGCCTCACCTAGACTGGGGACTGCGGCTGGGCCAGAGAGAACAGCCTTTCAGCCCAGTTCTACCTCATGCCTTACCAGATTCTGGGGTCCCAGCCCAGCTTGCTGCCTTATGGGGCTGTCCCTGGGGCTGGATCTGCTATGCTGTGGGACAATACAAATGGACTCATGACAACATATTGTAATAAAGGCAGGTTTGATTTCAGGTGGGTGTAGCTTGAAGAGTCATGTGTGAAGTTCTGCAAGAGGTTTCCTAGAACCTCCAAGTGTAAGGCAAGAGGAAAAGTCTTCAATAAATCAGGTAGCAATTTTCCTTGCCCCTTGTCCCCCACCCCTCCTAGCTCCCTTTTGCCCTCCCCAACATGACAAAGCCCATGTTGATCAGTTAACTTCAGGGAAGCCAGACCTGCTGGGTGGCGAACAGGAAGCTGACACCCATGACTCTGAGGGCCAGGTAACTTGTCCCAGCACCAGAGGCTACTGCAGGGGCAAAGGAGGAAAGCCAGGGGAAGGCCCTGAATCCAGGAAGAGGACGTCAATGCTCTGGAAGCCAGACTCTGGCTCTTTATGCCTCAAAGGAATGAGCTGGGAGCAGTGCTAGAATCTGAAAGAGGCTGGTCCCAGGCTGATGGGGAAGCAGCAGGACACAGTGGGTGAGGTAAAGCTGGCTCCCACTATCCCTTGAAGGGCCCAGAGGAGGATAGAGTGGCCTGTTGGGCCTGGTTCCTGAAGGACCTCCTCTTCCCCCCAGGGCCCCATGTCCCTCAAGCCTGATCCAGCCTCAGGGAAGACTGCCTTCTTCAGGAGTCTCTGCCCAGGGACCACAGAGAGGTACCCTGGACCAAGCTGTGGGCTCTGATGCTTTTCTTATACCCCTTCCCTCCCATAAGACCCGGAACCCCCAGGGGCCCTTGCCCTCCCCCCAAGAGAACCACAGGCTAGCAACCTCGGGTCCCTGTGGCCCCTTAACCAAGTGCTGTGCTTCAAGCAATGCCCCCTGCCCCGAGCCCCACCTGCCCACGGGCAGGAGGAGGCTACTGGGGGTTTTTGAGGATGCGGCCATGGCGGAAGTCATAGACGTGGCGGCAAAGGAACACCAGCTCAGGGTCCGTGTCCTCGGGCACTGTGCGGTGCGGCGGGGTGGAGTAGTCTGCAGAGGGGGGCACCAGTGCTGTCTTCCGGCTGGGCAGGCCCTCGCCTCTGCGCTTGGCCATGGCACAGAATCTGCAGTGACATACCGATCACCTTTACAAAGCCACCTGTGCAGGAAGACACCCTTTCCCTTCCCCACCGCACCCTGCCCAGAGAGCTGGAAAGTAGCCTTCGACCCCCACTTGGGCTGGTGCGGCCTCCTCACCTGTCCTAGGGGCTACCCACTCTGCCAACTGCCAGTCTGTCCCTGGGGAAACACACCTGCCAGGGCCTCCCTCATGACCACCTGCCAATTCTCTCTGGTGTTTTCTGAGAGCCGTACTGTAACCACCCCCAATTCTGTCCAACCACTCTGCCTCAGACAAGCAACTATTTTTTTCTTCTAAAAATATTAGGTGGCAGAAGCAGGCTGTAAGGAAGCACGTTCTGGGAGGTCAGGCCCAGTGAGATCCCTTGGGGATCACAGGCAGCCCCCAAATAGCCCTGAGGAGTCTGAGGGCAGAGGCTAGCCAGAGACACGGCACCACCCACCTGCAGTACTCTGCAAAGGTCAGCACATAGCACTTCTCCTCGATGCAGGCCACACTGTTCTGGTCCTGATGTCTCGATGCAAAGACTTCATTCTGCAAAGACTCAAGGGGAGAGAGGAGATCAGTTACCGGAGTTAAAGGCACCTAATTCCAGGGGAAAGTGGACATTAACCCCAACCCCTCTGCTGAGACTCCTGACCTGAGATCACTCCAGCTAGTGCCCAGAAAGCCGGGGGGCTTCCCTGGAATGTGAGCCTAACTGCTCCTCACCTGGAACCCCAAGGCATTCCTCCCGGATTCTGAGGGCGGACAGGAGAAGCCAGGTGCCCCCTCCAGCCCGTCATTAAGCTTCCTAACCCCCAACCAGGGGAGGAGGGGGAGTCAGTGTGCATCTTCCCAAAAAGTCCCCGAGGGAGAGAGTAAAAGCAGGCTCAGACGGGGAGTGGGGGACAGGCACCACACTCGGAGGGTATTACCACTTCTAGCACACCACTGGGTCCAGAGCAAAGGAACCTTACAAGTCTTTCTCCCCCTCCCTCTCATGCTGCAGACAGCATCGAAGGGGGCTAGGTATGCCACTCCACTTCCCCTAACCCAGTGGTCGGCAAACTGCGGCTCATGAACCACATGCGGCTCTTTGGCCCCTTGAGTGTGGCTCTTCCACAAAATACCACGTGCGGGCACACATTCAGTGCAATTGAAACTTTGTGGCCCATGTGCAGAAGTTAGTTTTCGGCTCTCAAAAGAAATTTCAATCGTTGTACTGTTGATATTTGGCTCTGTTGACTAATGAGTTTGCCGACCACTGCCCTAACCCTTTGAAACATGAATTGGAAAAAAGAGGCTGAAACCCAGGCCTTTCCCCAAGTTCTCTGGTACCCAAGGTAATGGGTCTAGGGACTTGACTACCCACGGCTGTCTGCCCCGCATCAACTCCTTATGCTACAACCACTCCTTCTGCCAAACCCTGCCTTCCCCGTCCCATTTGCCTGGTAACTCACCTCGTGCATGCTGGGACTGCGGCCTCCCTGTAAGTGCTCTGGTCTGTAATACCACAGGAGGCTCATCATCAGCTCTCCTGGGGGTACAAGAGAAGCAGTCATAGCCTGAGCTGGCAAACCCAGAGTTACTTCAGCAGGCAGGCTGGCCACTGGCCCTGGAGGCTCATCCAACTTCAGTGCTGGGCCAGTGCTGAGCCTCTACCTCAAGCCAAGCCTGGCATTCAGAAGCCTGGAATGCCATTAGGTATGAAGGGGGAGGAGGGGAGGGAAAGCAATGACAGGTGAGGAAGAGGGAGAGGTGCCCAGGTTCTGGTGGCTGGAAAGGTTAATGAGCTGATCGAACCTAAGCGACAAGGCCGTCAGTCTGTAACCCTCAGTAGCAGACAGACCCCGAATGAGTGGAAGGCAGACTGTGCCAAAAACACCGGGAGACCAGTGTCAGGTCAAAATATAGGCAGAGTGGGGGGTATGTACCTGATTCAGGGTTCTCCCAGAGGGCAGAGATCTTGGCCACATAAGGTGTAGACGTCTTTCGTGGGCCTGACTTGAGGAGGACAGTGTCCCGAACTCGAATGGTCTCTCCATGTCGCTCCACCGCTTGGTAGCTCTTTCGAATGGCTGGTTCTGGTTCATCCTGTGCAATAAAGCAATGATATAAAAAGACTTGTGGGGCTGCACCCTGACTATCACACCTCAATAACCGACTCTCTCACTCCAATCCCCAGCACTGGGTAGGTCCTCCAGTTTCCTAATGGGATAGTCTGGGTTTGGCCTTCAACCACCACTGTAGGTGGTGCAGCCTTAGATAAATTACTTAACTACTGCTAAGCCTCAGTTTCCTCATCTGTGAAATAAGGACAATTATAGGAACATGGGGTTATGTACCTCATAGGGTAGTGGTAAGGATGAAAGTGGATAATGCATGTAATTAGCACAGTTCTGGCACTTCAGAAGTGCTTAATAAATTTTAGTCGACATCCTTTTCATCATCCCAGATGTTCTTATATCACCCATTTTCCCTGCTTATCCAAGTTTTCCATACACATACTTATCCAAAAAGGCTCTATGAAAATATGTTTTGCTTTTTTAAAAAAAAAATATTTTATTGTTTTTTTACAGAGAGGAAGAGATAAGAATAGAGAGCCAAAAACATCAATGAGAGAGAAACATCAATCAGCTGCCTCCTGCACACCCTCTACTAGGGATGTGCTCGCAACCAAGGTACATGCCCTTGATTGGAATCGAACCTGGGACCCTTGAGTCCACAGGCCGGATGCTCTATCCACTGAGCCAAACTGGTTAGGGCTGAAAATGAAAATATGTTTTATTGATTTGAGAGAGAGAAACATTGATGGTTGCCTCCCATACAGGGAATTGAACCCACAACCTAGGAATGTGCCCTGACTGGAAATCGAACCCGTAACCTTTTCGGTGTACAGGACAACGCTCCAACCAAGTGAGCCATCTGGATGAATGAAAGTCCTCCATTTTTAAATCCAGAATAGAAGGGACAGCCCGAGCAGGAAGGAGAGATGAAAACACTTCAGATAATTTCCGTAAGAGTCAGAGACAGAGATGGCAGCCACATGTGTCTGTGTGCATCCTCTGACCTCCCCGAGGTGCAGGTACAGGATAAGGAAGCAGGCTGGGCCAACATGACTGGTTCCTGGAACACAAGAGAGCTGGAGGCCCTTGTCACCTTTCAGAGTAGCTAGAGCCAGGATTCCTGAGACGCGACTCACTTCAAGCCCTATGTCCCCAATATCACCCTCTCTTCCTCCATCAGCTAAGAGTGGGTGCTCACCAAGACATAGACAGCCTTCTCACAGGCAGCCCCAACAGGTACCCAGCCATTAGTGCGGCGGCGGCGATGGCGGCGTGGGCGTGGGCGCTGGACACGCGGTTGCTTGGGGTGGCTGGGCCTGCGGGCAGCCTTGCTCCTCACAGTGTGCCGACAGCTGGAGCCTGTGCGTAAACCTGACTTGGAGCCGCTCGGAGGCTTGGCGCTCTGAGGGCATGCACGGGCTACTGTCTGAGGCTCTGAGGTGGGTGTCTGAAGATGAGGGACGGGCTCTGCTGCAGGTGGCACGCTGGGCACAGGACATCCCAGGAGCGGGTGGGCAGGTGAGGCGGGGTGGCCAGCTTCTGGAAGAGGAAATTCCAGCTGGCCCAGGGACCTGCAGCCTTCTGGGAAAGGAGAAAGAAGGTCAGGACAAGTAAGGACAAGCAGTAACCCCACCCTGGCCTCTCTGCTTTCAGAGCCTGCTTCTATTTTAATTCTAAGTGTGAACCCAAAGGCTACTGAGGTGACAAGTTGAGTCAGGGGCCTTTAAGGTAGACTGTCAGAGTGACTAGGGTTTTCTTGGCCCTGGAGACTGGGCCACAGACATCTCCATCTCCCCGTCTAACCTGAAAGAAGAAACTCGGTGGATAATGGGACTAGCTTTTCTAGCTGTGAATTAATCTTTTCTAAGGCTTCCACATGCTTAGGAGCAGAGGAGCTAGAATCAGACAGCTCAGGATATGAATCCCAAACCTGACGCTTGTGTGACCTCAGGCAAGTCACTTGACCTCTCAGTGCCTTGCAATAGTAGTTGCAAATGTGTAGTCTGTTCTAGGTGTTTTTCTTATCAATGTGTTAACTCACCTCACCCTCACAACAACCTTATGAGGCAGGTACCATTATTCCTATTTTACAATTAAAGAAACTGGGACATTGAATAGTTATTGGCTGGTCCCAGTCACGTGACTAAGGAAGTGGGAGACAACATTTCACTCTAAGTCTGACTCCGCAGTCTATGCTCAATTACATGCCACATGGCCTCCCATCTGTAAAGTGCTTTGGAACAGTGCCTGGCACATGGTGCTTACACACAGTCCCAGGACAAGACGGTAAGGACCTTGGGTCCCCAGGTTAGGTGTCTAGACTTGGAAAGTAGTCCAAAAGAGAAGAAAAAGCTCGAGAAGAAGCCTGTTCTCATTTCTTAGAACTCCAACTCACACCAGAAGCCGAAACAACCAGTCTGGCCAGAGTGAACTGGTCTATAAAGTTGTTTTATAGACCCCCTACAAGAGGGCGTGGGGGAGGGGAAGCCTGGGAAGGCCTGGCCTCTCACTTCACCAGCGCAGGGCCAACTTGCCAGCCAGGATGGCTCTGATCACCTTGTTCCACTCAGGAGCCAGGAAGGGAGCCTGGAGAGGTATGTGAGGACACTCCTGCCAATTTGGGGGGAGAGAGATCACTGTGGGGGTGTCTCATCGGCTGCATCATGAGCCTCTCAGGTGTCCGGGTCTTGCCAGGAAGGCAGACACCAAAGCCACAGGCCCTGAGAACACCCTGTCAGTGCCAGGAACTCTGTCTGTTCTTAGAGTGTGCCCACCCTATCCACCCCTAGCGAGGTGATGCTAAGTCTGGGCACTTCTTCTCTTTCAAAGCCTGTGTAGCCAGGGTAAAGCTGGTCTACTGCAGCTGGCATCACCTACTGGACCTTGTAACTCCTATCCTTTCTATGAATGCTGTACTTGGCTGGCATGCAGATGGTCTGGGCTCCTGGAAAGTAAGGAATTCTAGCTTTCTTCAAGGAGGACAGAAGGGACATAGAAACAATTTGGCAAAAGCCCTCATTTTAATAACTTGCTACTCAGAGTCTAAGATTGGCAATCCCAACGGGGAGGGAAGAGGCCCCTCCTGACCCCTCCACCATGACAATGCTACCTATGGCAGCCAATGCTGTCAGGCCAAGAAATCTCTCCATAGACAGTGGGGACAGAGCAGGGCTGCTAAAAGCTAAACACTGGCCCCTTTCCTGGAACTGTTCCTAGGCTTGGGACACAAAACGAGGGAAGTCCTCCCCTTTCTAAGTCCCCTGCCTCCCATGCAGTAATACCTCAAGGAGCCCACAGCCCACGCTCCTGGGACACTGTGTCTCAGACTCTCTGGTACATCCCGTCCTCAGGAAGGCTTACCTGCTGCAAAAGGCATTTTGTAGGAACAGCCGCCACAGGTAGTGCCAATGTGGGTGAGAGAAGGGGGCAACATTTCACAGATGCTATAGCCATTCACTTCAGCATCCTCGCTGGAACAGTAGTGAGAGCCCCAGGGAGGGTGCAGGAAAGAGGTGCCCGCAGGCACTGAGCTCGGGGCCACAAGGGGCCCCTCGGTAGGTGCAGCCACTGGGGACAGCTTGCCCTCGGGAAGCATGGGGCATGGGGCGTAGCCCCCACACTGCAGCCCATCTTGGCTGCAATACAGGTAGAAGCTGCCTAGCGCAGTGAGCTCAGGCCGACCACACAGCCCACTGTCGGCGGGGTTGCCAGGCATCGGCAGGAGGGACAGCTGGGCTGTAGGAAAAGAGGGCTGGTGCAGTTCTTGCTTGGGGGCAGGCGACTCCTCTCCTGGGCGCCCAGGCTCTGGCTTCAGGGCTGCCTGTCCACCCATCAGCAGGGGCAAGTGGGGGCGCAGCCCTAAGGGGCTCTCCAGAGCCTTGCTCAGGGGCTGGTAAGGTAGCTGGTTGGATGGTCCACGAGGGGTTGCAGATAACCATGGCTCCTCAGGGCACCCTTGCCAGCTGGGTGGGCTTGCAGCCTCCCCAGAGCCAACCCCCTGCTGGGCCTTGGGGTAGTTCTTGCCATTGACTTTGGCCCACTTTGGCCTCAGAACCTTCGGTGCTGGTGGCTCAGTGGAGCGCCTGTCTGCTTCTGGGTGGGCACGAGGTGGCCGCAGGGGGAGCTCCCGCTCCTGGCTCAGCTTTAGGAAGGCAGCTGCGTTCAGGCTGGCCAGCCTCTTGGGAGCTAGGTCACCATCTCGGCGGGCACCTTCATCCGGTGCTGGCTCTGGGGACAGATCCCGACTTTCTCCTCCGCGGTCCTCCAGTCGTGGCCGCTTCTTGGAAGACAAGCCTCCAGCGGCCCTGTCCCGGTCCCCACTGTGGTGGTGGTCTCCCCCTCGGCTGCGGCGGCTGCCCGCCAGGCCGCTGGTGTCCTCTCGCTCCAGCAGCAGGTTGTTCAGGGCCTCGGCATTGAGGGAGGCCAGGCGCCGCTTGCGGGGCTGGGTGAGGCCAGTGTCCTCACTGGGTGGATCCGGGCTGGGGGGCTTGGGAAGGTCGGGGGGCAGCTCATCAGCCTCATCTGCACTCCGTGGATCAGCCACATTTTCCAGGCGGGTCAGCAGCACTTTGCAGGCCTTGGGCTTCTCAGGAACCAGGGGACGCTTACGCAGTGGGTAGTTCTTGCGGCGCCCTGTGGGGTGCCCTGGGCTCTCAGGCATGCCTGGGTCCATACCCTCTGCCCCCTGCTCCATATTGCTGCCTTCCATTTGCAGGGGCTCCCGGCGGCCAATGGGGCCCGAACTCAGCATGGGAAGGGACTTCCTCCGAGTGTGTGTCATGAAGTACCTCCAATCTGCAGGACAGAGGAAGGCAATGAGAAAAGCCCGCCCTGCCCTGCTTTCCCCCCACTGCAGCCTATCCAGCCCCACCTACAGGAACTCTGGCCTACCCTCACCCCATCTCCAGCCTGGATTTTCATGGGATCCTCTTTCAGAGTGCAAAAGTTCAATGAGGTCAGGGTACCAGCAGCTGTGCAAGGAATGGCTGCCCTGTTCTTTTATTTTTTATTATTTTTAAAATATATTTTTATTGATTTCAGAGAGGAAGGGAGAGGGAGAGATAGAAACATCAATGATGAGAGAGAATCATTGTTAGGCTGCTTCCTGCATACCCTCTACTGGGGATTGAGCCCACAACCTGAGCATGTGCCCTGACCATAATCTAACCAGGGACCCTTCAGTCCGCAGGCAGAAGCCCTATCCACTGAGCCAAACCAGCTGCCCCATTCTTCTTTTAGCCTAGGGCCCCAGGGTCAGAAGATAGGAGCAACTAGGGGCTAAGCTCTTAATTCTGATTGTTTTTCTCAGTTAGCTACTCTTCTCTAGCCAGGAAGAGGCTCTGAAGACATTGAGCCAAGGATGAGGGCTTGGGTAGCGGGAGTCTATCTATTTCTTCAAAAATATTACTAACCCTTTCCCCCTTGATAGGGCTTTTGAGATTGGCCACAGGATGTTAAGGAGATGGACCGTGAGGAGTTGAGATGAGGAAGCTGACTGCTGGGCCATGAATGAGTCAGAGTCCAGCGTGTGCAGGCGCCCTACTGAGCATACTGAGCACGCAGAACTGGCAGCTATAATCCGGTCTTGCTGGAAAAGTCTGGCTTTGAGGAGTTGGTGGTCAGGGGAGGTCTCAGTCAGCCCTAGGAGCCAGACCCACCTTGACTCAGGGGATTCCAGGGAAGGTCAGCCTAAACAGTGCCAGTGCCTAGGGAAGGAATGTCAGTAAAGCTACGGCCAGGCCAGCATTTTTTTGGGGGAAACATAGAGACCACACACTAGTGTGGTACATCTTTAAAGACTCCTCCAACAGCCACTAAGAGCTGGGAAAAGAAAGTATCATGGAGAAGAACTAACTCAGGGCTAATGGAAGCGTCTTGTTAATCCTGCCCTATCCTGCAGGTCTTCTGCAAGCCCAGAGCCCCTAGCAAAAAAATGCCCATGCCCAGGCACTGTCCCCTAAATTTGCTTCTCAAACACTTCCATCCTCAACATACCTGTGGCAGCCTGGACCCCATTCTGAATGAGGGAGGCCAGAGCTAGGTGTGTGCTAGAAGCTGTTATGGCCAAGGCAATAGAGTAGTGGGGAGGGGAGTTGTTGGTTGTCATAGACTACTGAGTGGCTTACTCCTCACCTACTCCCCAACCCAAAGCAAGGTGCTGCCAAGTAAGATGCCAAATTAGTCTCTGCCCTCCTTGGCACCCTGCAACCCTCTCCCCACCCAGTAGACTTAGGCTTTTCAGCTTTATTTTCCCATTGTAATTGTTATTCACACTCACTCTAACTCAGGAGCTGGGAGAACTCCTGCTGGGCCAAGATTTAACCCTGAAAGTCCCAGCCAGGCCTGAGGCCCCCAGGGATTGATTCCAGAGCCCTTCCCGGCTAGCTCCAGTGTCCTAGGATCAATGACTGTACTGTAGACATACTGTACTAGTTGAGACAGAATGCTCAGAAAACCCGGGCAGCATGAGTGTCCCTCGTGCCTGAGAAAGAACGTGGAAAGCTGGAAAAGAGAACAGCATGCCCAGGGTTGCTCTGGCCACAATGCGGGGAACCTGCCACTGCCCAGAGACCAGACCCCCAGGGATGCCTCAGAGTCACAGAAGGTAAATCCATTCATTCCTGAAACACAGACAGGAGAGGTCCTAAAAAATCCCAAGCATCTGCTAGGCTCCTTTAGACTCCTGCTTCTAATCATGGTGACCACTCATCCCTGTTTGCTCAGCATGCTGATTAGCAATGTATCCTTTCGTGCTTAAAAGCACCCGGTTACTTATAACTCACGGGCCCTTTTCTCAAATGCAGGATACCCCTGTGCCAGAGGTGGAGGAGCAGCAACAAGGAGAAAGACATCTGTATTTCCTAGGAAAGCCTAGACCCAGCCCTCTCCCAACCCCAGAGGGCCTGGAGATGGAGGACAGTGACAGACCACACAGTGGAGCAGGGACCAAAGCCCCTAAACAGGCCCCAAGTTACCAGAGGAGTCAGGCCTGACGATGGCAGGGAGCCGAGGCTGAGGTCACCTGGGCTCGTGGCCTTAAGGACACGGACAAACACAGAGCAAATAGGGGGTAGATGGGAAGGAGAGGGAGCACAGGGAGGTGCTTTCAAGCCTGGAAAACGAAAGAGCAAAAAAGCTCTTAATTGAGGGTGACTGGTCTGTCCCAGCTTTCCCCCAGCTCTGTAGAGTATCCCTCTCTACCTCCAGTCCCTCTTCTATCTCCAATCCCTCCATACTGATGCCGTGATTCTCTGGCTGACTATCTAGGGAAGCCTCTAAATCATAGAGGACGTGTCACATTTCCAAATCAAGCATAAGAGTCTCTTGCTAGCCTCCCTTGATTCTGTCATCCACTAAAAACACCCCAGGCCATCAAAGGCACATTGCAAAACAACTCTTAACTTTCATGTGGTGCCTAAGGCTGCAATGTCACTCAGCGCCCTGAGAAGAGGCTGGGGTCTCTGCTGCCTGCTTCAATGCACTCCAAACCTAGGAGAGAGGGTGAGTCATGCTCTGAAGCTGGGGCTACAGCTTCCGCCTTTCCCAGGTGGAACTGGGCGGAGGGGGCTCCTGGCCTGCAGGAGGTGACCCAACTCCTTGGAGAAAGATGGCCCTGGAAAGCAGTAGGCTTGGTTCTCATTCCAGCTCTGCCAATTCTGCTCTCCTGCCCCTCCCACTTATACACCAGCTCAAGCAGGAACTTCTATACCTGCAAGAGACAGGGTGCCTGGGTTTTCTTAGCATTACCCTCTTCCCCTTGGGAGCCCTGTCCTCCCAGGCACAGGCAGTCCAGGTCCCTTGAGGAAAGGTTCCTAGGAGGGATTTCCCAGAGCATATCACTACTCACTTAGATCATGTCAAGCCAGCTCTGACTGAAGAAAACCAGTCTGACTTTTCCCAGCTCTGAAGAGCAAATAGCCAACTACCATGAAGGATGGCCAGCAAGCCACAT
The DNA here is from genome assembly GCF_964339955.1 of Pipistrellus hanaki. Classification (NCBI taxonomy): domain Eukaryota; kingdom Metazoa; phylum Chordata; class Mammalia; order Chiroptera; family Vespertilionidae; genus Pipistrellus; species Pipistrellus hanaki. Next base: position 62,689,968 of record NC_140503.1, read on the forward strand.
GTTCAGTCCAAAATCCAAGTGTACTCTATTTTTTAGAAAGTATTTTCATTGATTTTAAAATATTCTTTATTGCTGAAAGTATTACATATGTTCTCCCTTTTCCCCCATTGACCCTCTTATGCCCTCCCCCCCCCCCCCCCCCCCGCCAACACTGCCCACCCCAGGTCTTCAGCATCTTGTCTGTGTCCATGGGTAATACATATATGCATACAAGGTCTTTGGTTGATTACTTTATTGATTTTGAGAGAGAGAGAGAGAAATACTGATGTGAGAGTGAAACATCAATCGGCTGGCTCTTGCATGACCCCTACTGAGGATGGAGCCCACAACCCGAGCATGTGCCCTGATCAAAAATCGAACCAGCAACCTTTCAGTGCATGAGAAGATGCCCAACCAACTGAGCCACCCAAGCCAGGGGCAAAATCACAAGTGTACTCTACAGACAGCCAAAGAGCCATCTCAGCCCCAGGCACTTCAGGACTCAGAATCAAGGGGGAGATCAGGCCCAGCTGGAGTGTCAAAGAAGGGTCTGCTAGGGAAAGCCATCTTCACAGAAACAGAAAGGGAGGAGGACTGGTCTTTTGCCCTCAAGCCTCAGCAGCACTGTGCACCCATTCCTCACCGGCCAGGTGGAGCACATCCAAGGTGTGAGCAAAGCAGGGCCAGAGGCTTGGAGAAGTGTGGCCTGTAGGACATGACTGAGGGGAAAACCTGAACAGGCAGGTCCAGAGAACAGAGGCTGGTCTAAGCAGGAAAAGGTCCTGAGCCCTGGCCAAGGTTCTCCCTTTACTTACCACCCAGCTCTAGGCCACACCCTCCACCCCCAGACTTGGGGCTCTGCCCTACTGCCCTTTCTGAAACCTTTCTTATCCACTGCATTTTACATTTTGCTTTTCAGGCCCAGGCCAAGTAGCTCAGTTGGTTAGAGGGTAATCCTGACATGCCAAGGTGTGGGTTCAATCCCTGATCAGGACACATGCAAGAATCAACCAATAAATGCATAAGTGGAATAACAAATTTTTTTTAAAGATATATTTTATTGATTTTTCACAGAGAGGAAGAGAGAGGGATAGAGTGTCAGAAACATTGATGAGAATCATCGATCAGCTGCCTCCTGCAACCAAGGCACATGCCCTTGATCGGAATCGAACCCGGGACCCTTCAGTCCATAGGCCGATGCTCTATCCACTAAGCCAAACCGGTTTCGGCTAGAATAACAAATTGATGTGTCTTTCTCTCCCTCTTTCTCATTCAATTTTTAAAAATTTTGCCCTTCAGGCTTTTTTATTTATTTTTAATGGGAGGGGTGTATTCAAGAGGGTGTTAGATAAGGACCCACTTGGTCACCAGAGAAAGGTCCAAGAAGAGCCCTGACGCAAGCCACCTCTCAATTATACCTAAAGCCACAGAACTGGCACTGGGTTAAATATTGCCTTCCTCTGCAATCTCTCTTGGAATCACCTCCCTCCCCTACTGAAGGAATAACACTTTCTCATGAGCACTGAGTTCATTCAATCTTCTATCAGAGAAGGGCAAGAGCACAAAGGCAGATTCCTGTTCATTTTAATTTAGTTGATGCTATTTCATGAAAAAACAGAGAGGTGAAGCTGCTGAAATTCTTATGATCACGTGAGGTACAGAGATGTGGCTGGTATCCCCAAGAGCTGGTAGAGTAAAAAGAACCAAACCTTTTAGTCCGGCAGACCTGGATTTAAAGGCCAGCTCTGGCCCTCAGAGCAACTTCCTTGTCTGAATTCCAGATTCCTCATCTAAAAAGGATACACCAAAATGAGCCTTACTTAAGAGTGATGGTGAGGATGATAGAGTCACTGCACAAACCTACAAGGGCAGGAACCAACATCCTTCCCGCTTCCAAACCCACAGACAGAGGGAGGCCTGCCTTGGGCCTCAGTGGTTCCCCACAGGAATCAAGCTTCCTCTGTGGGAAATCAGGCTGCGCCTCAACTCTGCTTCGCTACTAGTCCACTGAAAACACCCAAGAGTCAACCTGAGAGACTGATGGAGACGCTGCTTCTTTCCCAGGCAGGATCCACAGTGGGGTGAGTTGTGGGGAGGTTCAGTTTATAATACAGCAAGAGCACAGGGGCAAAAACTGTATCCCAAGAGACCCTGAACTACAGCTCTACACTGGGAAACATGTACAGTGAAAGAGCTCCTCAGATGCTAAAGGCCCAGGAATGGGGTCAGAGGGCTTGCATCCTGCCTGTTTCCGCCATCTGACTGCCCCAGAACCCCAGCTTCCTCATGCCCATTCTGCCTTACTCACTACTTCAGGGTCTCAATTCACCATGAAATCAGGTTAGGATCCTACAAACACCTGGGCAGGAAGCAAGGGGCTCCCAACCAAAGAGAACTGGCCTGAACCCCCTGGACTCAGCTAGTGTTATAGATGCCCTTAGGTCTGGCAGCCATTTGAAGAGCTCAGCCTCTCTCCCAGAGGCACCAAGCCTATGCTCAGCCTGTCAGACCACCTGCTCCTCACCCTTCACACCGGGGGCTCCCTGGAGCCCAGTGACACAGGAGCAGCCCGGTTGGGAAGATCTATACCCACACCATGTGGGGTCTGGGTGCAGCTGGCCGTCTTTGCCTACTCCTGTGTCCACTCTGGCCATCCCAGTAGGACAGCCCAGACACACGCCCAGAACTGCACCCAAGTATTCAGAACCTCCACTAACTCGGGCTCCAAATGCAAAACCAGACATCCCATCTCTTATAACTGTAAAGCAGGGGTGGGGAACCTTTTTTCTGCCAAGGGCCATTTGGATATTTATAACACCATTTACAGCCCATACAAATTATCAATTTGAAAATTAGTCTGCTCTATTTGGTCAAACATTTTTGTTTAGTTTTGGTAATCCTCACCCGAGGATACTCTTCCATTGATTTTTAGGGATAGTGAAAAAGAGAAAGACAGAGAGAAACATCGATGTTAAGAAAATACATCAATTGATTGCCTCCTGCATGAGCCCCAACCAGGGCCTGGACCAGGGAGGAGCCGGCAACCAAGGTATGTACCCTTGACCGGAATCGAACCCAGGACCCTTTGGTCCACAGGCCGATGTTCTATGGGCTGGTCAAACATCTGATTAACTCACCTCTAATACCGTGGCAGGGCCAGACCAAATGATTTCTTGGTCCTTATACAGCCCACAGGGCAGATGTCTCCACCCCTGCTGGAAAGGAACACAAATCTTAATGGAGAGGGAAGGGAGTTTTAGCTCCGATTATAATAAAGTGGACTCTCCCATTTTATGTTAGAATAGTAATTAAGTATAAATCTATAGGGGTGGGCAAAATTAGGTATACAGTTGTGAGTAAAACAGTTTAATCTTATTAATTTCTGTATTTTCCATATGAACAACTGTAAACCTACTTTTGCCCACTCCTGTATATTAACAGTAGAGTTGGTGGAATCTTCTCACTGGAAACTGCCAGTGCCCTATTCGTAGGGCAAGGTCCTTCCTACACATAGTGGGCTGAGAGACAGTGTACCTCAGATCTAGAAGTTGATATACACACACCCCTGAGTTAGGACAGTGGGCAGAGAGCATTGTATTTTAGTCATACAACAGTGCTCTGCTTTAAGAAACTCTACCAGGGGTCCTCAAACTTTTTAAAGTGGGGGCCAGATCACGGTCCCTCAGAGAGCTGGAGGGCCGGACTATATGAACTACTAATTCCTACTGTAACACCTCGGCTGCGCTCACTGCCCAAAAAACCTGGCGGGCCGGATCAGACTCCTCTGCGGGCCGCATGTGGCCCGCGGGCCGTAGTTTGAAGACCCCTGCAACCTGACAAACTAGGAAGTAATCAGTACAAAGCTAGCCTTTATGGCTTTCTCTAAAGGTACATACCCCTACTTAAAGCAATCTGCCTTCCCCTAGCTTCTTCCCAGTGCACAGCTCCTATGTGGCCGCGGTAGACCTATACCTGCAGGTGTGGGTCCAACTAAGCCAGAGCACCGCGGCTCAGTCCCAGGCCCATGGCACCTCTGTGACCTTTGCTAGGTCAGCCAACATTCGCTGACCACTTGCCATGGCTCAGCACAGTGGAGACAAAGCTCACATGTTGCTGGAATCCTCTGGGTGCTGCTGCTAATCCTAGTGGGCTTGGCCAATGAACTGAACTTCTCTGAGTCTTGGCTTCCTTGTCTGCACAACGAGGTTGTTATGAGGATCAAGTTAAATAAGAATGTGTCAAGTGCCTAGCAGAGTGCCTGGTATACAAAAGGTACTCAATACAAGCTCATTCTTTCCCCCTATATTTCAAGTATTAGGTTAAGTGCTGAAAGAAAAATGCAAAAGAAACATGCAAAAAACAAACAAACAAACAAAAACACATACACAAAAAAAAACTAAGAAATTGGGAACTTTGGGCTGGTAGGAAGACAGAGGACAAGAGAGTGTGCAGGGACTGTGATGAAGTGCTGGGAACTCAGTGGAGAGCTCTCGTTCCACTGCAGCTTCACAGAGGGCACACTTGAGCCAGAACTTCATTCAGACAGAAGCCTCCTTCATGCCAGGTGTACTGGCGGAACAAAAGCCCAGTAGGGAGTGGGCAGCATTAAGAAATTGGCTTCACAAACATTTGGATGCAGGAAGGGGCAACAGACAAAAGCGGAAGTCTTTTTGAGGCAGGAGACAAATGCCCCTTCCTCAGACTCTGTCTGTCCTGCTGGTTCCGTGAGACATTTCAGGAGGGGGACAGGGAGCCCAGGCTAAGCTTCCTCAGCCCCTCCCACCCAGACTCAGCAGTGCCCAGGCTGAGCCAGAAGCAAATCCCCTCCTGAAGCAAGACCCATTTGTTCTGGGCAGTTAACAATGTGGGGTAAATAAAACAGAAATAGGGCTGGGTTCCCCAAAGTTCAGCAACAGCTCTCAGCAGAATCAAGTGGAAACCTCATGTTACTAATGCACCATCCTTCAAAGAACACATAGCTCACCAGCCTGCTCCAGGCCCATACCCAGGAGTGGCAAAGGACATGTGTTGGTTTAACCACCAGGAGACTCCAAGAACTAACAATTTAGATTTCTAAGAAGGCTTGCCAAGACTGGAAGTGTTCTCTTGTCCTGGACAGAAGAAACTATCCAGCCAGGCAGAGATGGGAGCTCTGCCTCAGCATCTCCAGCAGGTGTGCTAACCTCCTGAATCAACCAGCCTTGAGGAACAAGACCCAAGACAGGCCTTCCCAATGCTCCACCAGCACCAGCAGAACCACAAAGCAGAGCCTACCAACTGAGTATCTTACACCTAACTAATTAACTAAGTTATTAGTGCCACCCTTATTAGGATTTAAGCTCTATGGGGACAGGCAGGCTCTGTTTTCCTTACCACTAAATCCCATCCACAGGACTTAATAAGAACTTAATGATTGAAGAGCTGGCTGCCCACGTGTCTCATCAATACTAATAAAAAGGTAATATGCTAATTGAACAGACATCTTCCAGATGTCCTTCCGGATAAAGCCATCATGGCCGGGCCGAGGCAAAGGCAGTGAGGGGTGATCAGGCTGGCAGGAGAGCAGTTAGGGTGATTAGGCAGGCTCCAGTAGCCCCACACACAGGGCAACCTGCAGCGGTGGCAGGGCTGGTGAGCGGGCAGTAACAGCTGACCTCTCAGTCCCTTCCCCCGGCCATCAGGCACTGATCACCCTATGGCAAAAGGGGACCGACCCAGGGTTTTGGCAGGGGCCGCGGCCAGCTGTGGGCAGCTGGGAAGATGGCCCTGATCATAGGCCAGGCCTAGGGACTATACCCGCACACAAATTTTGTGCGCTGAGTCTCTAGTCCCATATAATATTTCTACTCTCGACTAATGGCATCATTTGGAGCCTAGGACAAGAAACTCTGACCCTCAAACTTTCCCCTGTTCCCGTGAGCCTCTTCAGTGTAAGCCAATGTTCAATAGGACTACTTCAGGAAATCTCTTATATTTACACTGCACAACCCTCTTTCATCTCTCTCCCAACCTACCCAGCTATCTTTTCAGGGTTAACAGGCACTTCTAGCCATGAGCTGTCCCATGAGTCAAGGCCAGGGACCTCATTCACTTCTTATCCCAAACCATTAAAAAAACAAGGTTGGTGCTGAAGGCACAATTCTATCAAGACAAAGAATGTCATGAATATTAAGATGAACTCAGTAGCAAAGAACCAGAGTTAGCATTCTCAATTCCTGAATCCCCTAAGTGTGCAAGGTAGGGAATTCCTGATCCACCAGAGGCGTCAGGAATAACAGGATGGCTCATGTTTGCCAAGCACTCACTATGCGCCTGCCGCCAGCTAAGCACATCACATTCAGTCTCATTTGTCCTCACAGGACAGTTATTACCCATCTGAAAAAGGAGAAAACAGTGGCAGAGAGAGGCAAATTCTTCTGCCTTCTGTACGCCACCTCTGCAACAGAGGATAGCTGCTGGGCCACAGACCAACATTCAAGTTCAACTTGCAAATTCAATTTTGTTTTTCTGTGCTATTTTAATTATTGGCATCAACACATTAATAGTTTTTCCTAGATTTTCATCACAAAAGAATTGAAGGTGTATTCCAATTAAATTGCATTGGGGAGCTACAGACATAAACATAATTTTATAAACTGTTTCTACAGAAAAGTCTGCTCTCAAAGATCCCAATAAATTCTTACATGCCCCCTTTAAATATATATTTTTTATTGATTTCAAAGAGGCAGGGAGAGGGAGAGAGAGAAACATCAATGAGGAGAGAGAATCATTGATCTCGGCTGCTTCCTGCACACACCACACTGGGGAATGAGCCCACAACCCAGGCATGTGCCCTTGACCGAACTCAAACCTGGGACCCTTCAGTCCGCAGACTGATGCTCTATCCACTGAGCCAAACTGGCAAGGGCTTACCTGCACTCTTTGAAAACAAACCCATTTCATATTCTAGAAAGGGCTTTGCAAAGGCTTCAAAAGCATCTTGTCTTGATTTTATGGTAAAAGCAAAAAAAATCTACAGGGTTCCCTCCCACATCTAACTTTTAATTAATCAGGTACAATATCCTTCCAGTCTGAACTGCAATGAAGACTGACATTGGGTCATGCTCCAAACAGCCACCTTAACGTGAGAAGACATAGTAACTGCCCCTTAGCCACCTCCCTTGGGACTGAATAAATCCAAGTCCTTTCAATTTTCTCTGAAAATCATGTCTTACATTCATTTCATCAATTTTATAATTATTTTTTACATTATGTCCAAACTGTGTGAACCCCTCCTGGCACACAACAGGGGACACCCGCCACTTCTGAGGAGGGTCCAGAGTAGAAATATGAACCTTCCCTTCGGGCATACTCGTCAGGCTATCCTGGCACCAAGCAGCACCCTAACACCTTTCCCATGATTTCTATGAAGGTCCTCCAAAAATGGAGAGTTCACCTTTACCCTACTTGTCCAAACAAGAATATGAGTAATAAATTGAAATTCCCCCAAACATTTTAGACAGGTAGCTGCAGTTGGAGAAGGGCCTAAGTGTGGTCCACCCTTCTCCTCGGCAGGCAGGAAACTGAAAGCAGCATCGAGGGAGGGTGGAGGTGGACTGGAAGTAGGAGCAGTCAACACCACTCTGGGTCACAAAAAGCAGAAATGCAACAGGTCACTTTGCCGTAACTGAGACCAGGGAAGCACCTCCTCCCAAATCTCTTAAAGAAACTGATGGGAGCCGAAACCGGTTTGGCTCAATGGATAGAGCGTCGGCTTGGGGACTGAAAGGTCCCGGGTTCGATTCCGGTCAAGGGCATGTACCTTGGTTGCGGGCACATCCCCAGTACAGGGTGTGCAAGAGGCAGCTGATCAATGACTCTCTCTCTCATCGATGTTTCTGACTCTATCTCTCTCCTTTCCTCTCTGTACAAAATCAATAAAATATATTTTTTTAAAAAAAGAAACTGATGGGAGAAAGAAGATGTAGAACCCAAGTTCTAGCCTGCATCCATCCTGTTAATCAAGAAAAGTCACTCGTCATTTTTTTCATTCAGATAACTTGGCCATGGTGCCGTGGAAAAAAGTTTCCATTTTACATCTCAGAGAGGCTAAGAGACAAACCCATTCTTTTATTCCTGGTAGATCAGGCTTGCAGAGGACCTCAAGGACAGTTATTTTTATCTTTTTGGGTGTGTGGGGGGGGACACTGAATCGGGTGAATAACCAACCACCCTTGTAGGTGTATCACACTGGGAAAGATGCAATCTGGATGAAAATCCTTCACAGGACACAACACGAAGTCCTGGACAGGACTGCCCTGAGGCCTGCTCATCAAACCCACAGTTCTCCCATGCCCAAGTTTCTAGACCAAGTTGCCTAAGGCAGGTACCAATCCCCTCAGTGAAACCCAGGGCCCGTTGGTGCTCAGCAGCTCTTCGTCTGGTCCTGAGCGGGCCAGCTGCCACTGCTCTTCCTCCCTGTGAGCCAGTTTACTGCTCATTAGTGGCCGTACCAGGAGGTGGACAGGGGAAACATAAAGAAACTGAAATTCAAACCAGTCCATTTTACTCCAGTTAGGTGCCTCCCATAAAACCAGCCCAGATTTCACCATCCAGGTCCTCTCTGTCCCCTGTTCTGGGGAGACTGAAGCAGCACAGAGTCAGGAACTGCAGAATCTCAGGACCCCAGGCGTCAGAGCCAGTGCTTTCAATCATCACGAACTTTTGATTAAACTCTGTATTTCCCATCTTTTCAGAGTGAACAGGCACTTCTAGCCTTGAGCTGGCCTATCAAGTCAAGGCCAGGGACCTGCGGAGCAGGAGTGCTGGGTCTGCCCTGAGAATCAAAGCACTCTCTCCTCGCCCCTCTAAAGCACATCAGCAAGTTCACAAAACAAGAGAGTCCTGCCAGGTTGTGCTAGCAATGCCCATAAATACTTAGACTGGGGTAGTGCTGCTTATGTAAAATGCTTCCCCATTGAGAGATGCTGCTTTATTTACATTCTTCCCAACCCATTCATAAAAAGGAGGCCCTTTAATGTTGGGGCTGTCTGTATAATGCTCTATAAACCTGGCAGCTTCAGCTGGCAGCCTTAGTTCAACACAGGCTACTTCTCAATTCCAGAGACATTTTTCCCTTAAGATTTTTTTCTCTTTAATGACTCACCTTGCAACAGGGCACTGAGGCCAGATGTTGCCTAAGCAAGGCCAAGAGGAATAAGAACAGATAAAATAAAAACACACAAGTCCTCCTGAATACTGGGACAGAGAGGTAGAGATGAATGAAAATACATAAATTGAAAATTCCCAATGGAATGCCAATGTAAAGTAAGTATTTTGGGAAGCTGAATTCCTTTCAGGTTTACGGAAACTTCCTTTATGGATGTCAAAGTGTTCCCCAACTTATACCCCTATAGACCAAAGAAGGTGTAGAGGGTTGTTTTTTTTTTTAACCCCAAAGAAAAAGTTAGAAGAGGGCTCTTTCTGTTTTTGTTTTTGTTTTTCATTTGCATGGCAAATTAATTTTCTCTGCTTCTTCATAGAATGATTTGAGGGTTTGTGGGACCTAAGAGGGGCACAATTTGCTCAGGGTGAAGAAACTAAGGAAAACCCCAGAAAGGGAGGAGGGGATAAATTCTAGAACACACAGCAAAAATAGCCTAAGTAGCTGAGGAGAGAGCCCAGGAACTACATTCTAAGGTAGCTTGTCTCCTGCTACAGAAGCAAGGAGAGAAGTAGAAATTTTTTTTTTTTTAATTGACGGGGAGCGGTCTACATTGCCATGGCAACTGTGAGGGGTAACCTTCCAGCTTGGAAGGGAAATGCTGGTCCATTAATCATCAAACTGGGGCACAAAAGGGAGGTTTTGGGGAAAGGGGATGGATACAGAATTTATTTTTTCAATGTCTAGACTCAAACTGTCACCAATCCTCATTCCCATTTCCCCCATGGTCCAGGGTTGACGGTAAACAAAAACTGAAGTTCTGAGACAGCTGGGATCATAGCTCTCCTTTCTGAGGGGTCCAGTATGGGGTTAACCCTACCTCCCATGTCAGCAATGCCCCTATAAACACCTCTTCCAACACCAGTGCCCAGAGTCCCATCCATGAGTCATACCCAGGAATCCTTTTCTTTTTTGTTGTCAGAACCCTGTTTTCTCCCTATTTACACCCAGGATTTGAGAAGAGATAAAACATATGGATTCATTTAGCATGGACAACAGGAAGATTGCATAAGAGCAGCAAAGCCGGGTGAAGGGAATGGCCTGGTGAGGTAGGAGAAAAACAGGATTATAGTCTTTTTCTAATTCATATCTATATGGTATCATGTGAGCAACCCATGACAGATTCTTCACCAGCCAGAGTATCAGAAACAGCTAAACTTCATTTGTTCCCCATGCTGAAGCATCCCAAAGACGCCCCTCTATAAACCTTTGACGGAAAAGGTTGGAAACCACATGAAGGGCTCCACACTGCGCATGGCTGGGAAAGCAGAAGGGGAGGCTTCCGTCTGTTCCCACCCAACTAAGCAGTCAACTGCCTTTACTCATTCAACAAAAGGAATAGCACTCTACAGGGGCACAACACACACACACACACACACACACACACACACACTTAATACTCAAGACTGGCCTGGAGTAGTCTGAGTGACAGGGAGAGGAAGGAGTGTAGCGTTTAGGCTGGAGGAGAGCAGGCAAAGGGCTCTTCACTGGGGACAACTGTGGAAAGCAGCAGGAGCAAAGGAAGATAAATGTGGACGATGTGGCTAGCGGAGAGTCATAGGGAAACTGTCAGGGATCAGGCTGCAGGGAAATGGGAGCCACTGCAAGTCCTTGGACAGGGGAGTGACGGGAAGAGGTGCGTTAGGAAGAAGGACCTAGCAGCTGTGGAGAGACTTGGTCAGATGGACCAGAGGAAGCTAGGGGAAAAGGGAGGCCATGACAACACGGTCTGACATGGGAACAGCAGGACAACAGAAAGGAAGAAAGGGAGGGAGATATAAAAGGCAGAAACTCTTCACTGGCTAACCTCTCCAGGGTAAACCCTCCTGGACACGAGCTGACTGACATGAGACTCCTGTCAGGGAAGAGCCTGTCGAAGAGGAAAACCACATTGTGGCCATTAATCACCCTTTACATCCAGTGGCCAGACCAGGTTACCCTCCCCTTACTGCCACCAAAAGAAATCGCATACTGTATAGCTCCAGAGCAGGCACAAGGGCCTTCATCGTTTTCTGAATCTTAGACATGCAATTAAATTATCTCAGAACAAACTTTAATCTCTCACATGAGGTAACGCATCTCATCCCACAAGCCTCAACTTCACTCAGGCTGGGGGCTAGACCCTCCTGGGGAAGATGGAGAGTGGGCATAAATTAACTCCATGCCCATACTGAGCAAGGCTGAGAGGCAGAGTGAGGTTACAGCCAACCACAGCTGGGAGCAGCTCTTAACCAACACCTATCTGAGGTGGGACTCAAACCCAGATTCTCAGCAAAAGTCTGCATTCTAAACACCCCGAGCCTGTCTTTGCGTTCCCAAATCTTCCACTTTGGGACCACGTGAGGGGAGCTCTGAGTGGGTTTTTACAAATGGGAAAACAGCATCTAGTTTAGAGATGGTCACTGGTGGGGTCAGAGGAACTCACAGCTTAAGCCACTGGTTCCCAAGTGTCCTCCAGCTGGCCAAGTGCAGGGCTGTCCCTCCAGGACATGTCGTCCCTCTGGGGCCCTTTTGGAGACCACATGAGATGGAGAAAAGTAGGAAGTGAAGTCCCTCAGGTGGCACAAAGAAAAGGGATCGGAAGCCTTTTTTATTTAATCACTAAATTTCTGCCTAGGTTTATAAACAGCTTTTCATTTCCCTATGTGGGTACCTTCTTTGGCAAAAAAAAAAGTGCTGAAAGCAGCTGTAGATGGATTGCTGGAGTACATCTGGAGGGTGTCTCCTAGTCCTCAATGCAACTGAGGTCTGTCCTCTTAAAACTGTCCACAATGGGTGAGTGGGAGATGTCCCAGGTGGGACTAACCCTCTGCCCATGGGCAGGCGGCTTGCTGAAAGCCTCATTCCTGGCAGGCTGAAGGGCTGTTGCCTAGGCGAGTTCAGCAACCTCGCCATTACCTGCCAGGCCCACCGGACCGACCGGGTCGACCCCCACTCTTCCCAGAACCTCCAGGCGACCCGCGGCTTGGGCGGCGAGCCAGTGCCACGGCTCCTCCCGGCCGGCACCCCGGCCCCCCGCAGCCCCGGGGCAGAGCACGGGCCTGTCGCCCGGCCCTCGGGGTGGGTCGTCCGGACCCGCTCCCCTCCCCGACGCCACCACCTGCGCCCGCTCCGGCGCCGCCTTTGTCCGGCGCTTCACCGCCGAGCGGGCCCCTTGGGCCCGACCTGACCCGGCCCCGGAGGAGCGGCGGCGCGGCGGGCCGGGCAGGACCAGGCCGGGCCGCGAGCACGGGGTCCCGCTGTCACTTGGAGGCGGTCTGACAACTTCGATCCCTCCGCCCCACCTCGGACTCGGCCGCCGCTCGGCACGGTCCCCGCCGGGCCTCCCGCGGCCCACACTCGCTCCTCGAACCGGTTCCCTTCCGTCTTCGGCGCCTCCCTTCCTCCCAGTCCGATCCGGTCGGGTCTACACCAGCGCCCGCCCCGGCGCGGCCCCCACCCCTGCCCCCCACCCAGCAATCGCCGGCCGGCTCCCGGCGCGGGAGAGCGCCCCCCGCCCGGAGCGGGCGGTCCCGCGGCGCCGCCCCCGGCCTCGGCCCCCGGCCTCGGGGACCGCGATGGGGGAGGGGGCGCGGCGGGGGAAGGGGGCGCGGCGCGGGGGGGCCGGGGCCTCGCCGCCCGCGCACTCGGAGGCGAGCCGGCTACGCAGCGGCGAGGAAACAACCGGCGTCCTCCCGCCCGCCCTCCGCGGCCCGGGACGCCCGCGCCACCGCCGCACGGCCGAGCTGCCACCCCGCGGCCGCCACCCACCCCGCCCCCGACCATCGAAGCCGAAGGCCCCCGGGGCTGTCACCTCGAAGCGTGCCGCGCTCCCCGATGGCGGGACGGTGGCGCCGGACCCCGGGGAGGGAGGCGGCGCGAGCGAGCGGGCGGCCGCACCTGCTTCGCGTCGTCCGTCCGTCCGTCCCTTCCCGGGCCGGCGGGGGCGGCGGCGCGGCGCTCGCGGCGGGGCGCGCTGACGGGCGGCCGGTCATCTCCCCTTCACTCGCCCGCCTCCCTGGCTCCTTCTCTCCTGCCCACTCGCCCCTTCCCCCCTCCTCGCCCCCAGCCCGTGGCTCACCGGGACGGCGGCGCGGACGGCGCGGCTCTGGGCGCCCGCAGGCCCCAGCCGGGCTGGAATCCGGCGGCTGGAACCCCCCGGGGGCGCTCAATTCCCGGGCTCCACGCTGCTGCGTCAGCGCCTCCTCCTGGGGGCCGGGGCCGGGCGGGCGGAGCGGGGGCCGAGGCCGGGCGGGGCCGTCGGGGGGGGCGGGCGCGCCGAGGCGGGCGGGCGGGCGGACGGTGAGGGCCGGACGGGCGGGGCAGGCAGCCGGACGGGCAGGCGGCGGGGGCCGGGCTCCGGGATCCGTTACGCCGCTCGCGGCTCCTCCACAAACTCCCCGAGAGCGGAGCCTCCGCCACCCTCCTTCCTGCTTCCTCGTCCCCAGCCAATCAGCGGAGCGCCCCTCGGCCGGCTCCGCCAATCAGCCGCCCCGCCCTGCGCTGGCCCCGCCAGCCAATCCGGCCCTCGGCTCCCCCTCCCAGGCTCCGGCCAATCAGAACCGTGGGTCGGTCGTCCCAACGCAGGGGGCAGCACGAGGCGGCTGGGGGAGGCGGTGCGGGGAGTGGTGGGGCCTGGGGGGAGGGGTACGGTGCCCAGGGTGGTGGCGGGTGGTGGTTTTCTTTCCGGGCTTCTGGTATTTTTTTTTCTTCGTCTGCATAGCCCGAGCCCGCATCCCACGGTGACCCGACCCTGAAGTCCCAATCCCCCAGCTGCCACCCCCCCACCCGAGAGATCTTGTCCCCGCCCTGGCCGTAACCCCTCTGCATCCCTCTTCCCCCCTTCTCCTCCGTAGCACTCACTGGAGAAAACTGCGGGCCAAGGAGCACCCCCACCCTCGCCAACGGCTGCTGCCCCCTGGGCAAAGCTTCGGGAAGACCAGACAAAAATCAATCAAGGACAGCCCCCCCTTTCCTGCAGAAAGGGCCCCAGACTCCAGCGAAAGGGCCCCGACCGCTGAGAAGCCCCTCCCGCCCTTGCCTCATCTTTCCGACTTCCCTGCCTGCCACGTCTCCTTTCCTTTCAAGCAAGGTCGGTCCTGGCTCCGTAACCCCTCACCCGCATCTCTTTTTCCTCTTTTCTCCCCTCTACCTACCGCCCCCCTCCCCCCAATCCAGCTCCTAATTCACCCTTCTCAGAAGCAGAGTGTGGAACCCTCATCCATTTCCAGCACACTGCAGAGTCTGGTCTGTGAGTCCTTGACACCCACATACCCTCTCCCACCACCGCGGGGAACATCAGAGCTTTCCGCGGGAGCCGGTCGGTGGAGGGCTGGGGGTGGGGCGGGGAGCGGCAGCCTGACAGCCCACACTACACCCCCTCCCTTTGGTCCCCAAGCCAGGATGCGACCCAGCATGGACACTTACCTGGCTTCCCCCTACTCACCGAAGGCTGTGGCTCCGTCTCACACCCACAGACGTGCCTCTCCAAGCCCGAGCATGCTTGCGGGGTCAGCGGGGTGGGTGGGCACCGCGGGCTGAGGTCACATGGAGGTGTGGGAGGTCCCTTGGAGGTGCGGGAAGGGGCTGTCTTGGGCACCTAGCACCGCCAAAGCCGGCACAGGGCTTCACTTCAGCCAGGATTGAATGTGCACATAGTAGGCTCAGGAGACATACTGAGTCCACCCCAGAACAAAGCCTCATTCCCCCTTCAGGCGGGGGAGGGGAGCTTTGGGAGTTAAAAGGAGCAGCAACAAAAAGGGTAATGTCAAGTCATCAGAGGGCTGGGAACAGCCCAGGGAGGTACCTCCTCCTGCTGAGAGAAGCACCCGCAAAGGCTGGGGCTGCCTGGGCTGGAGGGGAAGCCCAGCCTTGAGTGAGTGTGACTGGGGTGCTCCTCCTGCGCCTCACACACCCTCTAGCCTTTCCTAGACCTTGAATCTTAAGCACTCACCGGCAGGCAGCCTTGAAGACACTCAGGGCTATTTGCCTCCATGGCTGGAAAATAGAACCCTAAAGGATGGTTCCCCATCTGCCTCTAGAGCTGTTCGTGAGGCCCAGACAGTTCTGGGTATGTTGGGGGAGATGTTCAAAGGAGGGGGCCACCCAGCAAGGGAAGTGCGTGGATCGAAGCTAAATCTGCGTCAGGGAAACTCAATCAAGTTTTCCTAGGACAACTGCCTTTACTTTTCCCACCTCCCACCCTTTGGGAAAGCTAAATCACCCAAGCTATAAAAGTGGGACGCTAAAGATCCTCCCCTCCCTGCGCTTCCCAGGACAGATTCCTGCCAGTACCCCCACCCTCACCAGGCCAGCTCTATCCCCGCCTCAGAAAATGCACCCTCTCCCTGCCCCAGTCCCCCACGGCTGATGCCCCCATTGGCAGCCCGGGGCCAGGACAAAAGAGGGGACAGGGCTCCTGTCAGCAGCTCATCCTGAGCTGACCTTCATGCCCACGGATGGGTAGAGAGAGGGACTGAGGCTAAAAGGATCAGAGAGAAATGTCCTTGTCTCAGGGAAGGAGACCCAAGCAGCAGAGAGCCCCTGCTAGGACGCGGTTGGAGGATAAGGTGGGGGGTCTGGCGTTTCCCCAGCGCCCAGGAGTGAGGACCAGTGGCCCTGGGTTAAGGGGTAGGGGAGAGAGTTGTCTTTATGTGGGTCCCTCTTGGGTGGGGAAAAAGGGGACACTGACTGGAAAGGAGGCAGAGTGGTCTTGAGAACCCATTCAAGCCTGCCCGGCTTGTCCTGCCCGGCAGCTGGGGGAATTCTACCTTCAGAGCCTCCCCATGCGGCTCCATACCCCAGGAGGCTCTGTGCCTTTACCCAGGAGGCTCTGTGCCTTCACCCAGGAGGCTCTGACTGAGCGGCGAGGCTCAGAGACAGGCTGGCTAAAAGCATTTGTGCCAGGGCACGGATGTACCCCTGTTCCCTCCCCTTTGTTACAACTGGTCAACAAGCCAGGGAAGCAGAGGCCCTGGGCTGCACACCCTGCCTGCCCCCCAAGGCACCTTGCTGCCAGGACTCCTTCACCTCGCTTCCAGGGACCTCTGTGACTGGGCCTCCTTCTGCCCCAACCCAGAGCCCTCCTACACCTGGAGAGGACCCCACCGCTCCCTCCGCCCTTCACCTCCCCTGACCTCTCCTGCATGAGTGCTGCCCCCACCCCATGCCCAGGCACCGGGCACACCCAGCAGCCGAGGCTCCCCACCGAGAAGGGCTTGCGGCTGGGTCTGGAGAGAGGAATAGATCCATCAGGTCTCCAGGGCCACCCCCTCCCGGCCTCCAGGCAGGGACTCTCTCTACCCAGGCGCTTCCAGACCCATCAGGAAGGATTAACTGCCTCGGAGCAGGAGAGCAGAGCCGAGAGAGGGAGATGCAGAGAGGAAAAAAACAGGGCTGGGAGAAAACACACAACACACCCCTCCCCCACCACCTACGGCCAGACGGACGGCCAGGACAGACTGGCTGCTCTGTCATCTCCAGCCCAGCCTCCAGGCACCTCCCCACTGCCCTCGCAGTCCCTGCAGACCGCCTGCCCTAGGTTCCCGCCACCTGGCACCAGGCAGGACACCCCAGCGGGGCAACACCCTCCTTCTAGTGGCGGCAGGAACCACCCTCTCCTTCCTCCATTCCATGTTCTGGCCCCAACGTTCCAGGGTGTGGGGCAGCTGAACTCTAGGTCCCAGGAATTCTTACTGAGCCACTAGGTCTCAGTCCCACTGGACAAACCGAAGGGCGGAGCTCCTTGAGAGAAAGACACCAGGGCACCAGTCATATTGGGCTGCGGTGCTTGCCCCTCCTTGTCTCCCCAATAATGCAAGGTGGGTTTTTATTGTCCTCTCATCTGCCCCACTCCCTCTTAAAGGGATGGGTGGGAACTTCCTCCAGAAATTCTTTGCCCCCAGGCAAAAGCAAGTGCAGCCAGCCGCCCCGGGCTGGGTCTTTACCTGCTGGGGCTCCTTCCCTGCGGGGGGTGGGGGGGAGCATTCTTTCTGTGACTCTGAACTGGAGGGTGAGGCCCTGCCCAGGAACCAGCACGGAACCGGCCCTCTCCCTCCTCCAGTGGCACCCACTGCCGGAGTCCTGGGAGGTGGGCAGGTGTCAGAGGGAAGCCGGGGCCTGTGTGGGCCCAGGACTTTCAACCTTCCTAAGAAGCAACAAAGGAGGGGGGTGTTACACGCTCTCAGACTTTGGGGAGCACATGTCCAGTGCGCTGTATCCAAAACCCCCATGTGTCCATCGCTAGTCTCCAGAATGCTGCTCCCAAGAAGCTAGCTATTTCTGCATCCTCCTTCCCTCCCAACTCCGGACTCTTCCCCTCTTTGGGACCCTAGGGGTGCCCTCTCCCCCCTTATCCAGGTTGCCTCCACCACAGCCTACACCCCAATTCGCGCCCTTTTAGGCCTCAGCGGGCCGCGTCCCTGAGGTCTGCCTCACCACCCTGCGCCCTCCCCCCTCCCGGCCAAGGGGGTGGGGGATGGGCACGCCCCGGCTCCCCGTTGCCCCCCTGAGCTGCATCCCCGCTCCGGCTCCCCGGGCTCCCGGCCTCCCCCTGCCCGGGAGGCTGCGGGGTTCGCGGAAGGGAGGGTGTGAACGGGGTGGCGGGGTCCCCAGGGCGCTCCAGCTCCGGAGAGGGGCAGAGTCGGAAGCAGGCGCTCCCTGAAGCCACCCCTCCTGCCCCTCCTCCTCTCGCCCCAGGAGGGTCGGGGCGGCCGGGGGAGGGCTTCCCGGGCGCCGGGGACCTCGCCCGGGCCTCCTCCCCCGCCACTCCCCGGAGGACCGGCTCCCCCGCGGGCCGGAGCTCCGCGCTGCACCCCACCCCCCTCGGCAGCTGCCTCCGGCGGAGGTCAGGCTCCACCTCCTCTCTCCGGAGGGAGAGAGCGAGGGTGTTTGTTGTTGGGGTGTGAGCGGGAGAAGGTTCGAGATCACCTGGCCGGTGGGTGGGCGCGGGCTCCCGGAGCGGGAGGGAGGGAGCCGGGCCGGGGCCGGCGGGCGCCCCTGCAGAGGCCGCGGAGCTGCCCTCGCCCCCTCCCCGCGGTTTGGAGGAAGACACCCCACCCGCGGCTCCAGGGCTCCCATCCAGCCCCCCACTCCCGCGCCCCGCCGTGCCCGTCCCCGTGGGGGGCCCCATGCCCCCGGCGAGGGCCAGCCCGCCCCGGTGAACCCGGGAGCCGACCTCCCTGCCCTCAGGAGGCTGCCGGTCGGGGCGGGGGCACCGGTGCACAGAAGGCAGTCTGCTGAGCGCAACTTCTGACAGCGACCGAAATGGCCGCCGGGGAGCCGAGGGCAGGCCGCCAGGTGCTGCCGGTGTGGGGCCGAGCGAGGTGCGAGCGCGTCCGGGAGGAGGGAGCGGAGCCCCGAGCAGAGCCTCCCGCAGGCCCGCCGTCGGTCAGAGAGCTGAGGGGTACGGGCTTCAGCCGTGGTGTCCAACCATGAAATGGGGGGTGAGGTGGGGCCGCCCAGGCTTCGAAAGTCCTGCCCCGGGTCTTCACCCCAACGGCGCCGGGGGCCCTGGGGGTTTCTAAGGGAAGCAAGGTCCCGGTCGGGATCTGGGAAGGCAAAGGGGGAGCAGCCTGGTGTGGCTCAGGCTGGAGGGACGTTGCACTTTGCTTTTCATCAAAGCTGCCTTCCCCCGAGGGATATTTAATCTTGAGTCTCTGCTCTCCACCCCCCCCCCCCCAAACCCCCGTCCTGGATGGGGGTTAGTCAGAAAGGGTCCAACCCGGGCGAAGAGCCATACCTCAGCGCTGCTCCCACCGCTAAGCTGGGGCTCTACCTCTTTCTCCCCACCTCCGCCTTCACCCCCTCCTGCCCTCCCAGAATCAATGCCATTTCCTGTAAGGAAGACAATAAAGAAGACAGAAACATGGAGACCAGCTTTACCCTCCCGGGCTCTTTCCTCACCCGACTTGGGACTAGACTTCTCAGGCAGTGGGCATGGCCGATAAAAACCATATAAAGACGCTGGCAAATGTCCCTCCCTGGGGCTGGCATCAGACTGGGAGCCTTACTTTGGGAGCTGGTTTCGTCCTCACCCCCTCATTGCCCAGCGATAGACAGGCTCACTGTTGCCATTTCACAGATAAGGAAACCGAGGCTTAAAGCCATTCGTGCCTGTCCTGAGGATTCTGGTCTGCTCTGCCTGCCTCTCATGTCAGGGTTGGACTCCCCCGGCCCCAGCCCACTGCGCTGCCTTCTACAAGCCCAGAGAGCCTCGCCCCGCTAGCCTGCCCCTTGGGTCACTGTCAGTCAGGGGCTGCCCGGCCCAGTGGGACAGGGTGTGAGTATCATCGGGCCTCACACTACAGAGCCCTGCCTTTCCCAGCGAGCCTTTCCCCTCAGGGCTTTTCTTCGGGGTCCTCAGAGCAGGTCGTGCCTGTACGTGTTTGTTCCTGTGGCTCCCAGAACTCCGTCTCCAAAACCCTCACCCTCATCCTCATCTTCAGAGTCTTAAGCCTGATTTCCCGGAAAGGTCTCTCAAAGCTCAGGTGAACGTCTCCGGAAGCGAGACCTTGCTCCCTGATGCCCGGAATTCCTAGGGCCCCACACAGTCTTCTGCTTTGCCTTCCTGACCATCTGCTGCTTTGCCTTGGTCTGTGAGGAGACTCCATCCTCTGGAGGCAGGACTATGGCTGCCTGTGTGTCTGGCTCTCCCATGCACCCTGAGGAGAATGGCATTCTGGGTCTCAGATCCTGGCCCCAGGACACGGAGCCCTGTCACCCCCCCTACCACAGACCCACTCCGGGGTCCCAAAGGTAACTTTTTAAGCAGAATTCAGCACGCAGACAAGCTCTGTCTTGACAAGTGTTTGTTTCACAGGACTTTAAAAAAGATTTAAATTAGGAGCCAATGCTGATATTTTTGGAGGTTTAAAATAAAAATCTCAATTTCCAATTTCTCTTGAAAACTCAGAAGATTTGACTATCTTTGGCCCACATTTCCACTTGCAATAATAGG
This sequence comes from Pipistrellus hanaki, assembly GCF_964339955.1. Taxonomy (NCBI): domain Eukaryota; kingdom Metazoa; phylum Chordata; class Mammalia; order Chiroptera; family Vespertilionidae; genus Pipistrellus; species Pipistrellus hanaki. The sequence continues at coordinate 62,710,085 of NC_140503.1, forward strand.
CTAGTGCCAAGCAGCAAATGCCATCTTTGTGGGGCAGGCCTGCTCTAGTTTGCCGTGGTCCCACCTTGCCCTCTTTGGGCACTGATGAGACCTGCCTGACTCTTGCAGGTTTTCAGGTTTGTGATCCTTGCATTGTGTCCACAGACAAGGATGGTCCAAGCTCTTGGAGTGTCCACCTCCATTGGACCTCCGTGGAGAGCCCATCTCTCACGGAGCCTTTGTTACTGCCTCAGGTGCAGATGTCTAAGGAGTCCCCTCCAAGGTCCATGGGACTAGGCTGGAGATGGAAAGGGAAATTAAGCCCGAGCCAGCATCTGTGGGCTCCTACCCCTAGAACATGACGTAATGCCTCGCAGATAGTTGGTGCCTAATATTTGACGAACTGAATAGTAAATGATTGGTAAATAGCAACTGAATAAACTAATGGTGAAGGGAGAATGGTTGCGAGAAGCATGAAATGCCTGTGATGATCTGGATGTGGTTGCTCGGGACCTCAGCTTGCTCAGGATCACCACTATTAGGACACTGCTCAAATGGGAGTATGTTATGGGGACCCCTCCCCGAGGAACCCCAGAGGCTGTGGACAGGAGTACACCCAGCATGGTTCCTTGACCCCAGACCTGCAGACTCCGGGATGATGAAGACACCCAGATCTGGAATAGGCGATGTCTTCCAGAACCGGGGTCTTACAGAAGGAACAAACACAACCTTTTAGGTAAATATCCTCAAATTTACAAACAAGAGACCTGGCATATCTGAGTAACTGCTCAAGATCACACAGGCTTGGAGTGGCTCCAGACCTTTGTTTTTTACAATATAGCAGTTAGCATAAAGGTTAAACAGAGGTCTAACCCTCTGGAGGCCTGAAACCCTTACTCTTTCTACATTTCATACAGTGTAGTGGCTATAGAATACAAACCCTGCAGCTAGACTTCCTGAGTTGGAATTCGGGCTCTGCAGTATCTTAAAACATGCAAAGTTGCCCTAACTGGTTTGGTTCAGCGAATAGAGCATCGACCTGCAGACTCAGGGGTTCCAGGTTTGATTCAAACCAAGGGCATGTACCTTGGTTGTGGGCACATCCCCAGCGCGGAGTGTGCAAGAGGCAGCTGATCGATGTTTCTCTCTCATCAATGTTTCTAACTATCATCCTTCCTCTCTGTAAAAAATCAATAAAATATATTTGAAAACAAACATGCCAAGTACTTAGAAGAGTGCCTGACTCTGAGCAAATGTCCCCCATCTATGATGGGTAACATTCCTACTTCATCATCCGCTACGTCTATAGACTGCCCTGTTTCTGGAAGCCAGTCCTGCAACCCCTGTTTGCACCTCTGTCTCCCATACGGAGTCCCTACCATGTGGTATTATCCATGGCTGCATTCTGTCCATCCAGCTGCAGCGTGTCCCTCCCTGGCCTTAGTCAGGCTGTGCCTCCCTTGGCTGGGTCTGGAGGAGGCCCGCCTCCCTCCCCCTCCACCCTCCCCACGCCAGGGCTGTCTCTGTGACCTTGGCCATCTTCCTCTACATTTGGAAAGATTTTCCGTGGCCTCCCTAATCACATCCCCCAAGATGAGGTGGCTTCCATCGTCCACATGCTTTCAGCCACAGCCACCAGCCTCTCGGGTTTTTCTAAAGCGACAGCAAATGGCTCTTTTGCCATTTCCCCTTAACCACAATGTACCCACGAGAGCCAGGACCAGCTTCTCCCAGCACAGACTCGCCCTGGAGTGGTCTCCAAACTACGGCACTCTGCTAACCAACCACCGCATCGCTGCCACTCTGCACCGTTCAGGTACCAACGGGACCTGGAAGATGATGCAGATAACATTGCGCCTGACCTTGGAAAGCTTCCATTCCACCTTGCTGAGACTCTGAAACTGAAGATCCCGGCTTAGCATATATATAACCCAAGGAATGACTGGGCCAGGCAGAAAACAGCTGGGTAGGTGCCATCTAGACTCAGGCACCAGGCCTAACAATCTTTCCCCTCCGATTTGTGAATAATTCTATTTTAAAAAATATTTTAAGGGAACTTGTAAAACCCGTGCTAGCTATATGGGCAAGCCTTCTTTATTATTGAAAAGCATATGTATACGTCAGCAATTTCCTTTTTCGTTTGTTTCTCTCTGTTGGAGAATAGTTTGTAGTGATAGGTAATATCCCTAGAGAGATTCCATGAGCTAGGTATTGTGTTAAATTCTTCTCTCTCTCTCTCTCTCTCCCCCTCTCTCTCCCTCTCTCTCTCTCTCTCTGTCTTTAGAACAAACACCTTTAATAAGGAGCGAGGAGAGGAGGGAAGAAGGCTTGTTTGCCTTCCCAGGCCTCGCGTTTCCTCAGAACTGCAGCTCCTCGCCCTCCGGCACAAAGCCATCGCTGAGCCACGTGGCCTGGTCTTGAAGTGACCCACGCAAGACGCGTGCCCTGCTGGGCTACTCCTCCACAGGACTGCTGATTTGGGCATTCTTTTTCCTTTCATCATATTTCTTCTGAATTTTCTTTGATCATTTTTTTTTTTGTTTAAAATCTCTTCCTCTTCAAGAGTCAGCTTGAGCCCTAACTGGTTTGGCTCAGTGGTTGGAGTGTCCGCCTGCAGACTGAAAGGTCCCAGGTTTGATTCCAGTCAAGGGCATGTACCTTGGTTGCGGGCACATCCCTGGCGGGGGGTGTGCAGGAGGCAGCTGATTAATATTTCTCTCTTATCAATGTTTCTAACTCTCTATCCCTCTCCCTTCCTGTCTGTAAAAATTAATAAAATATTGCCGAAACCGGTTTGGCTCAATGGATAGAGCGTCGGCTTGGGGACTGAAAGGTCCCGGGTTCGATTCCGGTCAAGGGCATGTACCTTGGTTGCGCGCATATCCCCAGTAGGGGGTGTGCAGGAGGCGGCCAATCGATGAATCTCTCTCATCGACATTTCTAACTCTCTATCTCTCTCCCTTCCTCTCTGTACAGAATCAATAAAATATATTTTTTAAAAATTAATAAAATATATATTTTAAAAAAAGAGAGAGAGAGTCAGGTAGATCCCTTTCTTGTGGCCAGGCCTGTGTCTCGTGGGACTCAGACCTCTGTGGGTAGCGTGTGCTGTCAATGAGCACTATGCAGGTCTTCACCGGGTGTTGGCGCGGCCCACTTCGTAGTCAGATGCTTTGTAGACAACATCGATCATCTTTGTTTTGCACATACAACCCTCTGAAGTTGCCCACATCCAGCCTCAAGACTCTGCATTCTTCTTCTTCTTCTTCTTCTTCTTCTTCTTCTTCTTCTTCTTAATGAAGGAGCTTGAGTTTTATTTTTTTAATTTTAATTTTTTAATATTTTTTATTGATTTTACAGAGATGAAGAGGGATAGAGAGTTAGAAAAATCGATGACAGAGAAACATGGATCAGCTGCCTCCTGCACACCTCCTACTGGGAATGTGCCTGCAAACAATGTACATGCCCTTGACTGGTATCGAACCTGGGACCCTTCAGTCCACAGGCCGACGCTCTATCCACTGAGCCAAACCAGCTAGGACTCCAAGTACTTCTTGTTGCTCCCCCCACAGACTCTGTACACGGTGGATGGGGGCGAGGGAGAAGGCAACCTTACTGCCGGCAGCAGGCTTCCCAGCTCACGTTCTGGCTTCTGTGGTAAGGCTTTCTCTTGCCACCCCGCCACCCCCAGGTCTTGCACGCTTGTGCCAGTTACCCTGAGAGATGCCCGTGGCTTGCCAGCTGGAAAGGGTATACACTCTCTTAATCCTCAACCAGTCTTATGAAAGAGGTACAGTTATCACTCCCACTTCACTGCGAGGGACCTGAGGCGTAGAGTTTCAATAACTTGCCCAAAGTCACACAGCCAATAAGTGGTGGGTCTCAGCCTTGCCACTTTGAATTGTTCCTTCATCCTTTGTTCCTGAATGAGTTTCCCCCAACAACTCTCTCTTCTTATGCTTTCCAGCCATCGGTTAGCAAATCATTTGGATTTTACTCATAACGGTGCTGTAAGCCGCTATTAGATGTGGGGGTAAAGTGTTGGGAGCATATGGTCATATTTATTTGTAAAGAGATATTCCTGTGCAAAGTCTCATCAAAAGTACCCTTTCCCTGCCCTCTGCACTCATTTTGACACTGACATAGCACTGTGGTCCTTTAGGAACATCAGATACACGTCAACTAGCTCCCACCCACAAACAAACCTCGTGCTCCCCCCCCCCCCCCCCCCGTTCCATCTGGGGGCAAAAGCACCGCCTCCCACCCAGTTTCAAAGGCCCGGAGCCTGCAGGAGTCATCCGTGGCACCTCCCTCTCCTTCCCAGCCTCCACCCATGTCTAACCCATCGCCACAGCCTGACTGTCATTCCCCTCCTCCCACAGCAGCCCAGCCTGGCCTCCGCAGCCCTTTGGCCCTTCCCATCCCCCCGCCCCTCGCCCCCAGACTTCCCCACGCCCCGGCCACAGGGGTCTTTCCAAAACAGATCGCGTCATATCATTCTCCAGATTAAACCCTCCTGCGGCCCCTGCCATCCAAATCTGAAACAGACAACTGAGGCTGCCTCAGCCAGGGGGCTCCTGGCCCCCAATCTCACTCCTGAGCCTGCGAGGTTCCCTCCCTCCCTCCCTCCCTCCCTCCCAAGCCCAGCTTGTCAAGGGAGTGGCTCCCGTGAGGCCTGTCTTCCGGACTAGGCTAGGGTGGGGACGGCTGCATTGGGTCCCACTGTTTCCCCACAGCCTGGCGGGGTAAGGCCCATGGCAGGCCCTCAGTAACAATCACCAAACGATGGCTAAATAAATGACTGGCCGAGAAATGAAGCCTTGCCTGTGCCTCCTTAGCTCTGCAGTCCGACCGCTTTGCCACAGGGTCATGGTGCTGGAAAACCACTTCCTGTAGCCACACTGTGTGCCAGGCCCTGTGGCTGCCCTCAGACTCACTCCTTCCGGCCCAGTTTGCCTATTTTCAGGAGCCTCTTTGAAGTTCCCTTGGTCTCCGAGTCTCCAGTGTTTGCGGGGTTTGTGATTTGTGTACATTTTCACTATAAAATTTACTGACTTGATGAATGCAGTGACTGGATTCCGAGTTACGGGTTTGACAGGCAGAGCCTTTGAAATCTGGAGACATAAAATTTACAGTTCTGGCTCTGGCAGACCAGATGGCTTCTCCAAGAAGTCAGAGCCTGTGGCCCGGGAACCTCAGTCTTTTCGCGGCTACTATAAAGATGGGGGATTTAGTTCAAGGCAAAGCCTGGGCTTTCCCGGCCGCTGTGGCACCTCCCCCGCTCCCCCTACAAATCTGGTGACGTTTCAGTGAAATCTGACTTCATTTAGATAAGCTTGGTTGAGAGAGACACGATAGACTAGGTGGTCCCCTCCTGCAATCCCCCCAGGGCAGGCATCCATCATGCAAATATTTCTTATTCAAGCACCTCCATTAAGCCAGACTTAATGCTGGGGATATGGCAGCAAACCACAGACAGGTAATGTTTGGTTGAGCAGTGGCCATGCTAGGCCTTAATGAATAAATAACATTAGAATTGATTGGCGTGATTGAACTGACCTGTTTTATGTCTGTTTCCTCAACTAAATTGTAATCACCTTTGGCCCCGTGACTGTTCATGGTCTCTGAGTCCCCAGCACCCCCGGGTGCAGAGCGGCCACTCAGCCAACGCCGGCTTTGTTCCGAGGCCGGGAGGGGTGGGTGCCGGGATGGGTTGCTCCGGGGGCGGGCCAGGGATGTGCCGGCTGGGGGCAGCAAGCTGGACAAGCAGGTCCACCCACTGACAGGACTGACACCCTCACCGGAGGCGCAGAGAGATGGGTTCCGGGAGGCAGCTGTCCTGGTGGGAGGGGCAGGCTGGGTGAGGGGTTGGGTGGAGGGAAGGGGCTTCTCAGAGGACCTTGTGGGGCATCCTAAGAGGGCCGAGCCCACAGGAAGCGGAGGGGAACGTGGAAGTTTTAGGAATGCAGAATATGGGATCCGGAAGGGTATCCATTAGGGAGGGATCTGCCTCTCAGCTAAGACTGAGAAGCCAGCCTGGACCCCCCCCCCCCCTTTTTTTTCTTTATTGATTTGAAAGAGAAACTTCTGTTGGTTGCCTCCTGCTTCAATGGGGGAGGAGGAAGCGGCAGTTCGAATCCCACATGTAGCACGTGCCCTGACTAGGCATCAACCCAAGAGGCTTCACCAACTGAGCCGCTCGCTCGGCCAGGGCCCTTTGACTCTGGGGGGCGTAACAGCCTCGCTATAAGTTAGCTTCGCCCTTTGACTCTGGGGGGCGTAACAGCCTCGCTATAAGTTAGCTTCGCCGACGGACGGCAGGCTCCGAGGCGCCCACCCCAGGCCTCGCTCCAGGGCTCAGGAGTCCTGGGCCCGAGGCGCTAGCCCCTGCGGATGTGTGTGACAAGGTGGGGAGAGCAGAAAAACTGCAGCGTGAAGCTCTGCGGTTGGCCCCTCAGGGTCAGCGAACGGGGTTGGGGGGTGTGGGGCATAGAGGGGGGTGTGGCGGGGTTCCGAGCATCTGGGTATCTCCCCACAGAAGACTGAGGGGGCCCACTTACCTTCCAGTGAGAATGGCTTCCTTCCCTCCTCCCCGGGAGGGAGGTGCCCCGCGGAGACGGAGACCTCGAAGCCCAGCCTGCTTCCCTCCCTCTGTCCATGGCCCCCGGGAGGTGGGGGCAGGGAGAGCCCGGTGAGAGGGGCTGTGCTCCTGGGCCTGACTGTGGAGGTGGGGATGCTTCAGGCCGAAGTGTGGCCAGCTCCGCCGCTGGAAGCAGTCTCAGCGCTGGGGAGCAGATCCCTGTTTTCTTTTTTTTTATTTTAAATATATTTTTTATTGATTTTTATACAGAGAGGAAGGGAGAGAGATAGAGTTAGAAACACCGATGAGAGTCATCGATCAGCTGCCTCTTGCACACCCCCTACTGGGGATATGCCCGCAACCAAGGTACATGCCCTTGACCGGAATCGAACCCGGGACCCTTAAGTCCCCAAGCCGACGCTCTATCCATTGAGCCAAACCGGTCCTGGCCAGATCCCTGTTTTCTCAGGCAGCTACAGTCATATCACGTTCACATACCTCCAGCCTTAATTAGCAACCTTGCAATGGCCCAGCCCCACCCTTCCACTCCGGGTCAACAGACCACACCCTTCCCCTCCGGGCGGCAGTGGGAGTCTGGGAAGAAAGGAAGGCCGGGGCAGGCTGCGGGCTCTTTATGAAAGGACACAGAGTCTCATCTCACCAGCCTTTTCGCATTTCAGAGTCCTCCTCCCCTTATTTTAAATCTTAATTCCTCTTATAATAAATTCAATTAAGCAATTTTACTTCACCAAGTAAAGGGACCTGCTGCATACTCGATCCTGTCCATCCCGGCAGCATCAGAGGGTGGGAGTGGGGTGGAGGAGGGAGTAGGAGACTTCGTTACCCCATTTCCATAAATAGAGCCAGCGCTTGGGGTGGGGCGCCAGGTTGTCCTGAAGACACTGGGCTTTGCAGAGGCTGCCTCTTGGGAGCCCAGGCGATGTGCCAGGGGGACTCTCAGGGCAGCCCGGGCCGGGCCGGCCCCGGAGCCAGCTTATCTCCCGCAGGCAGCTGCGAGCGCGTGCTTCTGGCCTTTGCTCCTGCAGCACGCCTAGCGGCCTGCCTGCCGTGTGCGCCGCGTCTGCTTCCGGGGGCACAAGGAAACAGGTGTGTTTGATGGACAGATGTCCATCTCTGGGGTTCAGAGAGCCCCAATCTTCTCTTCTTCTCCCTTCCTTCCTCCCTCCCTCCCTTCCTTCCTTCCTTCCTTCCCTCCCTCCCTCCCTCCCTTCCTCTAGCGATGGCCAGGGCAGCCCCCTGTCCTTCCTCCACCGACCGCTCTCCTCTGAGGAGGAAGGTGGTGCTGGGCCGGGATATCCTGAGCCAGACACATTATTCCTCTTTACAGGAAACTCCCATGTACCCCTCCCACCCTGACCCTCCCACGGGTTCCAGGGCAGAGCCGTGCCAGGGTGCCTGGCAGCACAGGTGGGAACACACTGTCCGTCTGTCTCTCGGGCGGCTCTGCGCTCGCTCAGTGCGGTCGCCCAGCCCCGGCCCAGGGCACGGCTCTTATCTCGTTTGTAAAGGTTTGTGGGCCGTGAGGCTGATGGGCCCGGGGGCAGGGAAGCAGCAGGGTGCTCACTCTTGCCATCTGACTTTTCTCCCTTGCTGGAAATCAGCTCATGCAGCTGGCCCCGAGGCTGGCACGCCACCTCTGCCCTGGGTCACCTCTGGTGGCATTATTCTCAAAAATATAGGTGCACAACTACTTAGAAAAAACAGTTTGGAATTACTTAGTAAATTTGATCAGGTGTATACCCTGTGACACAGAACTTCCACTCCTGGGAACGGGCCTGGAGAAACTCGGGCACACATAAACCAGAAGAAATAGTGTTTTGGCCGAAACCGGTTTGGCTCAGTGGATAGAGCGTCGGCTTGGGGACTGAAAGGTCCCGGGTTCGATTCCGGTCAAGGGCATGTACCTTGGTTGTGGGCATATCCCCAGTAGGGGGTGTGCAAGAGGCAGCTGATCAATGACTCTCTCTCATCGATGTTTCTAACTCTCTATCTCTCTCTCTCTTACTCTCTGTATAAAATCAATAAAATATATTAAAAAAAAAAAAAAGAAATAGTGTTTTGGAGTGGCCCCAAACCTGGAGCCACCCACCTGCCCACGAGCGCTGGGACGGGTGTTAAACTGCAGCCCTTCTGCAGAACGGAATGCTATACAAGAAGAGAAGTTTTCCCAATTGCAGCTCTGCTCATTAATATGAAGAAGTCTTTAAAACCTGTACAGTGATGACCCCAGGAAACAGGACATGAAAGAATATATTAAGTCTGAGTCCAATGGAGAAAATTTAAAAACAGGCAATCTAGGCAATATTGTTTAGGGGTATACACAAAGGTAGGAAGCCATGAAGAAAAGTGAGGAGAGGATTTTCACTAAACTCAGGATGCTGTTTCCTTTGGGGGAATGTGTCAGGGAGGGGAACACGAGCTGCTAAGGTAGTGGGAATGTTCTCACTGACCTGGGCTGGGTCCATAGGAATGTATTACCGTTCTCTGCAGTGCAGATGCCTCGTACATACTCTTGTGTATACACCACACATCCAGCACCCCCCATTCCTGTCCTCACAGTTCCTTTCTGTTCCTGAGCGGGGGAGAGGAATCTGGGGGGTGAGGCCCCTCTGCAGCTGGGTCCCGGCCACTCCAGGGTGATGGGAAAGCAGGCCAGGCGAGGCCGGCTGGCTCTGCTGCTCCTGCCAACTTCGGGGATTAGGCCGCGGCTCTGGCCCACCTGTTGTTTCACTCATTCAGCATGAACGTCGCCGAGGGCTTTCTGTGAGCCGGGGATGCGGTTGGGAGGACTCGGGTAAGTGAGAAGTGGTCTTTGACCTCAGAGATCTTACCATATACCCAGAGGTGATCACACACGCACAAATAGCCACGATACCGGAAAATGTGAGCTAAGTGACACATGGCAACCCTTCTACTCTTCCCACTAACATTTGTTGAGCATCTGTTATGTGCCCGGAGCCATGCGGGATGGTGAGCACCATAAAGGCGGTTACATCACAATCCTGGCCCTTAAGTTCTTAGGCTGGTCCGGGGCAAACATAAATGAGATAAACCTAGCAGTGGGCAAGCCCACAGATGTAGCTATGGCCAGGGAGATGCAGGAAGGCCCCACGCAGGATGGGCAGGATGGGGATGAGCAGTGGGGAAAGGCTGGAGAAGGACGGCTCCCGACCTGAGCATTATGGGTGAGGAGCCAAGGGCAAGCTGCAGGGCGAGGACTTGCTCTGCAGAGGAATCACTGGGACAAAGGCACAGGAGCAAGAAGCAGCGCTGCGAGTACTCTGCGCAACTGAACCCAAGTCCTCACGGGCCTGGGGAGAGGAGCCGCAGGAGGGGGAGGCTGGGCAGACCAGAGTCCTGTTTGCCTGGCCAGATCTTGGATCTTACAGGTGCCGGGAGCCCCTGAAGTGTTAGGGGGAGCTTGGTAGTTCACTCTGGCTCAGTATAGAGGAAGGGTTGAAGGGCATGGACTGGGAGAAGGAAGGCAAGTTGCCAGACTATTGTGGATTCAAGGAATATTTAGAATAGAGATAGTAAAGTATCAAACAGAATGTCAAATTGCAGCGGGAAGGTTAGAGAGAGGTGGGGAGATAGATCAATCGAAAGACTTGTGTGCATGCAATATAAGCATAACCAATGGACATAAAACTCTGGGGGGTGAGGGCATGTATGGGAGTGGGATATGGGGGGGGGAATGGTAAGATATGTGTACATATACCTTAATAAAAAATGGGGGGGAAAGAGAGAGAGAAATATTCAGACAGGCTGTGTTGGAGAGGTGGATGGTGGGGATGCGAGAGGCCAGCTTCGAAAGCAGCTCTCTGCTGGGGTGCCCGGTGCAGCACACAGGAAGAGGCGGGCTCCCACCTGGAACCAGTGTGGCTCTGAGCGCTGGGCACTGGGGAGCACAAGTGTGGGCAGAGGCAGGGGACAGCCAGGAATGGGGATGGGATGCTGCACCTTCTGGTCCCGGGCTCCCAAATTCTGGCTTGTGGACGGGACTGGTTTGAGAAAGTCAGGAAAATATGGGCCTGTAATGAGCTTCTTATAAGCCAAATGTATGCACTTTAAAGAACCATCCTTAGAAGTGTCTGTAATTAAATCAATAAGTAAGCATATTACTTAGAGGCATGAAGTGAATTACCAAAGGAAGTCTCTTAAAGATTCAAAAGTGGTGAGGGTTTGTTTGTCTGTCTTTGGTGGTGCGTGTGTGTGTGTGTGTGTGGCATTGAAGACAAGGATTTTATTTTTAATTTAAAGGTTTTAAAATAAGCCTTTAAACTATATTTAAAAACTCACCATACAAAATTTTTAAACGCACCGGTGGCCTGTGTTGAGTTTAAGTCCTTTCTTTTTTTAATTACTAAAAAGGCGGACTTCCTTGTATGAAAGAATACAAAGACAGCAGGCTTTTTTCTCCCCTTACTGTTCTCATGGAGCCCCGAGCCGGCAGAGCACCTACCAAAGGCTGAGCGGAGGGTTCTGCGCGCCTGCGACCCCGCGGCCGGCCGGCAGGGGTCAGGCGAGCTCCACGGACGGCCCGCGGAGCCGCCGAACCCGCGAGCCGGGTTAGCGTTTCTGGGCACGCGGTGCCCCGGCAGACGGAGGGCCCCGAACCCCCTTAAACTGGGGGTCACGTCGAACAGCCTCCCGGGTCAAGAGTCCGGGCTCCGCGGGGCAGGATGTGAACTGAGCGCCCCCTCCACGCTGGTTGACACCGGCTCTGGTTCCACCCAGCGTCTGGGCGGGGCCGGCTCGTCTGCGATGTGCTCGCGCGCCCCTGGGCCACTCACCCGCCCCGTCTCTGGGAACGAACAGGGGCTCTTGTGCAACCTTTAATGGGTTTATTTTCCCCTTAAGCTCTTCCACCTCCACCCACCACCACCGTGTGCAACCTTATATTGCCAACAGGGTTGTCAGGAAAATCAAGGAAGTGATATGTCAAAATGAGAGTTGAGCCCTGACTGATTTGGCTCAGTGGGTAGAGCTTCGGCCTGCGATTGAAGGGTCCCAGGTTCAATTTCGGTCAAGGGCATGTTTCTTGGTTGCGGGCACATCCTTAATTAGGAGGCAGCTGATAGATGTTTCTAGCTCTCTATCCCTCTCCCTTCCTCTCTGTAAAAATCAATAAAATATTTTTTTAAAAAAAAAGTTTTGAGAGAGCTGCATCGGTAAGGTACCGCCATTCCTAGGTTCCATGGGTTTGGAATTGGACGCAGGCCTCTGGGAAGCATCCTGTGCCAAAGCCCCGGACAGACCAGTGGTTCTGAAAGGCGGCCTGTGCCTCAGGCTTACCCCTGGAGTTGTGGCTAGGTCTGGAGCCACCCAGGAATCTGTGTTTTACCTTTTTACAGATTGCCAAGCTGCCAAGCTCTCGTAAAGGGTGCGCCCAGACCACAATAGGAGAACCACTCCCTTAGCTTCTACCACCATCCCACAGGGTGGGCAGTGACGGGGAGCTTGGGCCGCGTGTGACTTGCTTGCGGTTGGAGTGGGGTTGGCGGCAGCCCGGGAAGGAGCAGGGCTGGCAGCCGAGGCTGGGGCTGCACGGGGCATTAAACAAGCAGGAGCTCCCACAGCCCCAAAGTGGAAGGGGCCCCCCCCTGCGCTTCCATTCATGACTCATGCCTCACATTTTTTTGGTTTTAGGAGAACAATCACTTTCTTCTTCCCAAGATGGCGGCAAGGTCTGTAACCCATCTTGACTGGACAGAACGTCCCGTTCTGTCACACTCTGAATGTCTCCAGGCTGGTGTTCCCGCTACACACTACACCCAGCGCGACCGCCATCCTCGCCACAGTCACCAACACGAGAGGCCGAGGGGGACGTGAAGGCTGCACCTTGGGAAAATCACTGTCCTGCTCTTTTAAAAAACATGGGGACGACCCTAGCCAGTTCTGCTCAGTGGTTAGAGGGCTGGCCCTGGAGCTGAAGGGTTCTGGGTTCCCGTCTGATCGAGGGCTCAGCCTTTGGCCCTGGACGGGTGCACGCAGGAGGCAATCAACCGATGTGTCTCTCTCACATCGATGTTTCTATCACTCTCTCCCCCTTCCACTTTCTCTAAAAAAATTAATGAAAAAAATACCCTTGGGTGAGGATTAATAAACAAACAAACAAACCAACCAACCACAGGGATGGTTTCAAAATTTATGAGCTTCCTTTTAGCTCCAAGGCTCTTTACCACTTCCAACCGCCTTTAAAAAATCCCCGGGGATCTGGAAGAGAGAGGCTGAGACTTCTTCTCTTCCGAGGGCCGGTTCCGCGCCGGTGTTCCCCTTCAGTGAGCAGACCGGGGGGCAGGCCCAGCCCAGGCCCTCTCCGAGGGGCGGGAGCCAGGCCGGAGCCAGGCACTGCTTCTCCCCAAAACACCGGAGTAGAAGCAGATGGGTCTGCTTCGTGATGTTTAATATAAAATGGCAGCGGCCGCTGTGCAGTTGTAACAGAAGTAGCCGTGGGGTGTCCAGAGAAATGCGCACAGGCAGCCTGGCTGGAGCCGAGCCAGCCAACCCAGGCCTGCTGCCCGGCCGGCCGCGGGCCGTCACGTGGCCAGGGCGGCGGCGGCGGCGGCACAGCAGTGCTGAAGGGCTCCGAGGCGCTGGCCCTCGACCAGCGTGCTGACCTCTGCCCCACCAGAGCCTAGCCCGGCGGTCGCCAACCTTTCGGGCCTCGTGGACCACTGGTTGGGACGGCTGGTCGGATGGCACACGTTCTGAGATGCCCAATCCCCGATGGGGGGTTCCAGCCCTAAAGAGGGAAGCCCCTGGAAGGATGCAGGGCCGTGAAGAGGGGGTGCTTGCTCACAAGCGGCAAGAGGGTGATGCCTCTGGAAATCGGCAGAAAGGCTAGGTTTGGGGGGGTTTCCCCCTGGAAGAGCTACCAGGCACAAGTAAATGAGCAGAAGGGCCCCTGCCAAGGCTCACCCCCAAAAAGGAGGTGACTGTCTGCCTGGCCCCAGGTGACCACCCTGGGAGGAGGGTGCAGCAGGCTTGGGGTTCAGAGAGCGAGGGCAGTCACCAAAGCCGGCGCCACAGTCCAGAAAAGCCCCCTGGTTTCCCGTCACGTCCATGTTAAGCCGCCGAACACTTCCCAGGCCGGCCGGCCGGGGTCCGGGCCCATGGGCTCGGCCGCCATCGCAGAGGCCAGCAGGCGGGTGCGAGGGCGGCCGAGCCCGGACCTGCCTCAGGTGGGAGGAGTGGGGCCGGGCTCTCCTCCCGGAGAAAGGCCTCTCGGTGCGGGGAGGGGGGACCGCCCGGCGTTAGTGGAAGTCCGAGTTGAAGGATCTGCCGATGACCAGCCGCCTCACCTCGCTGGTGCCGGCCCCGATCTCGTACAGCTTGGCATCCCGCAGGAAGCGGCCCATGGGGAAGTCATTGATGTAGCCGTTGCCACCTGTCGCCGGGGGGGGGGGGGGTGGGCAGAGAGAGAGGATAACAGGAAGAGTGATGGGAAGTGGGCACAGCAAGAGAAGCAAACAGAAGGCCGAGGATACAGAAACAGGCCAGCGGGAGAGAGACTGATTCCAGAGGACCAGCAAAAGGCGGTGGAGGGCGTGGTGTGGGGAACAGCTTCTGGGGGAAGACAGTGGACAAGGGGCCAGCAGGACACCCAGAGGGCACAGGGCAGCAGCAGGCAGAGAGGACACTGGTGAGCATGGAGAAGGGGGTAGGGAGATGCTACACAGCTTTTACTGGGTGCCAGGTGCAGAGAAGTGAAGCGATTTGTACAAGTCACAAAGCTGGTCCGCGGTAAAACCAAGACTCCAACCGAGGCCGCCTGGCTCGAGTCTGTGCTCTTAACCAGGCCGTCCCCCCGAGGCCTCTCCCCCCACTTGCCAGTGTCCATAGGATTAGGTGTGAGGCGGCGTGCCGCCTCCGGCAGTTGTCTAGTTTGCTTTTCCATGTTCTCGTAATAACTGGGGCAGAAGCAGCCTAATGGCACCAGCCAGCTGAAGCTCAGGGTGAGGGGGGGACAGCCACAGGCAGGGGAGGGGGGGTGGGGGCCGCTTACCGAAACACTGAATGCCGTCCAGGGCCACCTGCGTGGCACACTCGGCCGAGTAAAGGATCACGCCCGCGCAGTCCTGCGGGGGAGGGCTGGTCAGCAGCCCGCCAGGCCCCGGGGCAGTGCGTCCCCGGACCCGCCCGCGGCCCCCTCCGGGCAGGCCCTCACCTTGGGGGTGCAGTGGCCCTCGTCGCAGGCCTTGGCGACGTTGTAGACGTACTGCCGGCAGGCCATGAGGCGGGTGTACATGTCGGCCATCTTCCCCTGCATCAGCTGGGCACAGAGAGCGCACAGTCAACCTCCCTCTCAGACACTCTCCCTCGTCACCAAGAGCAGATCCGCAGCCACACGGGAGCATCGGGGCTCGGAAAGCCGACGGGACTTGCCTGGGATGACAGAGGGATGACACCCTCGTTGACGCCCCGCAGTGTCTCCACACCAGGAAGGGCGGCTAGACATGCGCCCCCTTCACCCACGCCTCGCCCTTACAACGCCTGGTTCCTTCGTCCCAAACAGGAAGCGAGGAGACCTGTGGTGAACTTCCCGACAACCCCGGGGCCAGGCAGCACGCCCAGCACCCACCCTCACTCGGCCGGGGAGGGCTGGCACCTGCCCCCGGCACATGCTCCACGTTCTCATTTTTAAAGAAAACTGAAACCCAGCGAGAGAGGACAAGTCAACAAAGCACCCCCTCACCTGGAAGTGGCCAATCTTCTGGCCAAAGGCTTCCCGCACGTGCAGGTAGGGAATGGCGTGGTCCAGGACAGCCTGCATGATCCTGCGGGAGGGACAGAGACACGGGCGTGCCTCACTGTTCCCACCCCTGCTGCCGGCTGGGCTGGCAAAATGCCAATGGGAAAAGGCTTGGTGGGGGCGGGGGGCAGCTCAGTGAGACAAAAAGCTGGAGTTGTAGAGAAGAGAAAAGGAGACAGGACACTGGTGACCCCTGCTCGGTCACTGCACCCCAAGACCAGACAGAGCGGCAAGCCGCCCGCGCAGCGGGGCCTGAGGGTGTCCCGTTTCACATCCCGAGTAAACAGGCGGCATTGCTCCTCAGATGCTTTGTCTTTTAAGGAATGTCCTTTCCCCTCAGTGTGGAGAAATCACACATGTGACTAGAAGGCTCTTTTGTTTCCAGGAAAGAAGGCGCATCGGCCAGGAGAGGAAGGCTGAGGCTGTGTGCCAGGCGCTGCTCGCCAGGGAAGCCGAGAGCCCAGCCCCACACCCGCACCCTGAGCCGCACACTCACCCGAGGGGCCCGCCCGCCAGCACCAGCCGCTCCAGGTCCAGCCCGCTCATGAGCACGTAGACGCCCTTACTGAGGTGGCCCAGGATGTTCTCGGCTGCGGGAAAGGTGCTGGTCAGAGGGAGGGGCTGCCCACCGCCCACGGACCTCTCCCTTTGTAAGAGCTGCGAGGTTTGGTTCCGCGGCTCTTATACAAGGCACCGAGATATGTCACCTGGCCGCCAGCGAGGCTGATTCTGGGTGAGAGGAAAGGCTGGGGCGTCGCACTCCCAGTCGGAAGCAGAGCCTGCGGGACAGACATCCCGCCCCCACGCACACACCACCCACAGGGCCAGACACAGAGGCCCCGCCCTTAGGCCTTCTCCTCCTCCGCTGCCTTGGATGGGAAGAAGAAAAGCTAATTTGGTCTAGAAGTCAGCCAAACCCTTCCTGGTATTTTCACACCTGTGTCCGTAATCACTCCTTCCCTCGGTCCAGTGTCACCCGGCCCCTCCCCTCCAAGAGTGTCCACGGACCAGGCACCCTTCAGGAGACGGCCAGTCCGCACGGTGACAGGAGCTGCCGAGCGCCTCTCCACCCCGGAGCCAGGCCCTCGATGACCTCCGAGTGTCTTCCTGCTTACGGAGGAGGCTCTGCACTGAGCCCCCTCTCCCTGGATGCCCGCTGTCACCAAAGCATTCTTTTCCTGGGTGGTGGACGGGGAGGGTGAGGCGCGGTCTGTGGCTGAGGTACTACAGAGTAAGCCTCGCCGGCGATCAAATCCATGCCTTTGGTCTCATTAGCACAGGAAGGGTGTGCTGGCCCTCCCACAATGTCATACTTCAGGGGAGAAAATACTCTAACGTAGGGGTGTCGAACTCAATCAGAGAAGGGGCCAAAATCTAAAATCCAGCCTAAATCGTGGTCCGAATGGTTTACTGAACAGTCATAAACTGACAATGTCATAAACTGACAGCGGAGTGCAGTGATGACAGCGCGGTGCGGGCCACATTGCAAGGCCTGGCGGGCTGGATTTGGCCCGCGGGCCTTGTGTTTGACACATGTGCTCTAACAAAACTGCCTTCCCTTCACCGAGTCCAGCTTCCACCAGTGTGCTTGGATTTTTTTTAGCGTTGTTAATGAATACCTCACACAGGCAGTACCGGGAAACGTACAAACAAAGACATCTGAAGGACATTCATGGGCATGAGCGGATGTATCTTTCTATTCCAGCTGCTGGAATCCAACCCAGATACAGCGTGCTATCCACACAGCAAACACCTCAGGCAGGCACAGGGAGAGCAGTGCCCTCAGGCCGAGTCCCTCCCGGACGGCCGGGGGCCAGCCCGGCAGTCACCGGCCAGCTAACAGTGGGGAGCCTCTCTAACCCAGAGGCGGGCTTTCTCTGCTTATGAAGGGGTCCTCACAGGGGCTCACACTTCCTTAGACTCACCAGGAACTTTGCAGTCTTCAAAGATCAGCTCACAGGTGTTAGAGCCCCTCATCCCCAGCTTGTCCAGCTTCTTGGCGGTGCTGAAGCCAGGCATGTTCTTCACAGAAACAAAAGGCCTTGATTACAGACCAGGCCCCACGGGGTCTAGGAAAGGGAAGATCCTCGCAAAAAGCCCACCTTCCCACCCAGTCCCAGGACTCCCTCCCATGGCACACCAGCATTCTCACCCCGGGCCCACCCTGTACGGTCCACTCCCCGAAGCGCCAGCCCTAACGCCCCACCAGGCCCCAGCCTTCTCCGCCGCTAGCTCACGTTCTCCCCACTTCTCACTCTCCCCACGTCTCACGGGGGCAGGTCTTTCTCAAACGCCTGATCCCCGGGGCCTGCTTGACCCTTCCTAGCTTTGTTTCCTTTCCTTAGGGAAATAATTTCCAAGACTTTCTCACCAGCCCATTCAACTCCTTTGGCCTTTTGTTCCTCTGCCATCTGCATCTAATTCAATCACACCCGGGATCAATTCAACCACCTGTGAGCTTCGGCCTGGACTCATCAGATGCTCTGTGCACGGCCAGTGCTCAGAGCACGTGTTTTGTTTCCCTAACCTCCCAGGGCTGCTGAGTGGCATTACACAACCTTGAGATTTCCAATCTTAGCCAGGCCCTTTGGGCTACTCGGTTCTCTTCCTCCAACTCCAGCCAGCCACTTTCCCCTTCTTCCCAGGGAGGGCATTGCAAACCCTTCCGACACTAATTTGTGAAATTGTCTACCGACTCCCTCACCCCTGTGGTCCCCAGCCCTCACGGATGCCCTGGCCTCAGGGTCCCCAGGCAGATCTTCCTCCCCTATCACCTGCACCAGCCTTACCTCTCCTTCCTCAACTCTCCGTTGTTTTGCTCACTTGGTCAGACACATCTCAAGTTCTCCCTCTCCTAAATTTCTCTCTCTTTACCAAAAAATTTGCTCAGTTCTCTCCCATTCTTAAAAACAAACTCAAACTCCCAACTTTTGTTGTTGTTAATCCTCACCGGAGGATTTTTTCCCCATTGATTGGGGAGGGAGTGGTAGAAGGGAAGGGGAGAGAAAGAGAGAAACATCGATATGAAAGAGATACACTGACTGGCTGCCTCCTGGATCGAGCCTGCAATCGAGATCCGTGCTTCACCGGAAGTTGCACTCTAACCACTGAGCAAAACAGGCTAAGGCCAAACCCCCAACCCTTCATTCTACCTTCTGCCCTGTCTCCCTCTTGCTTTTTTTTTTTTTTTAATTGATTTCACAGAGGAAGGGAGAGGGAGAGAGAGACAGTAACATCAACCCGGGACCCCCCCCCCCCCCAGTACACAGGCTGACGTTCTTCCACTGAGCCAAACCAGCCAGGCCTCCCTCTTGCTTTTATTGTCAAGATCTGGCCCTAGATTTGGCTCAGTAGATAGTCAGTCTGTGGACCAAAGGGTCCTGGGTTCAATTCCAGTTAAGGGCACATGCCAAGATTGCAGGCTAGATCCCCAGTAGGCGGGGGAGTGTGTGCAGGAGGCAGCCAATCAATGATCCTCTCTCACCATTGATATTTTTATCTCTCCCTCTCCCTTCTTCTCTGAAATCAATAAAAATATACTTAAAAAAAGATCTGAAAGGTGCAGTCTTCATTCCATTTCCACTCGCATTCCCATTCACACTTCCACTTCGGTCTTCTACAGCTGCTCTCAGCAGCCCCCTGATGGCGCCTTCACTGTCAAACCCAGTCCCCCTCAGTCCTCCTCACCCTGGCCGTGTGTGTGGCCTGGCTCGGTGGGCGGCTCCACCAACCTCAGTCCTGACGCACCTCCCTGGACTCCACTGTCTGCCACCCTCCTTTCGGTCTGCTCTTCACCTCCACCCGGGGAGCCCTGGCAGGGCACACAGGGCAGCTGGCGTCTGCCATCAGGGGAAGGGATCTATCTCTGGCATCACCAACGCCTCCACGGCACTCCCATGCCATTCACCTTCTCCACCAGGAAGGCCGTGATGCCCCGAGAAGCTGGCACAGCAGCCAGGTCTGTCTTGGCATAGACAACAAGGACGTCGGCATCAGGCCCGTTGGTGATCCAGAACTTGTTGCCGTTCAGGACGTAGTGATCTCCTAAGAACAGGAATTTGGCTACTTAACACCGGCCATGTTGGTCCATCTCAGTCCACAGACCTGCTGAGCGGACGCTGCCCAGCTGGAAACGGTCCTGGAAGTCTAGCCGAGGCCACCCCAATTACTGTCCCTCTGCTCTTTCCAGCTCCCGAGTCCAGAGAGGCCTCACCTTTCTTTTCAGCTTTCAGCTTCATGGAGACAACATCAGAGCCAGCATTGGGCTCACTCATGGCCAGGGCTCCAATGTATTCACCGCTGATCAGCTGCAAGGAAAACCCCAAAGGGCTTGGTTATGACTTTAGAAGTACCTACAGGAGTGAGACTCTTCCTGCCTGTTTGCATGACTGTAGGGAGAGGCTATAGGGTTAAGCCTCGGACTGATCTGTTGGCAAAGCCGCAAACAAGTCCCAGCTTAGGGGGCAGCCCTCTCAGCATAATTAAGCTTGACCTCATGACACTCCCTAGCTCCTTCCTAGGTAGCTAATGGGCTGTGGGAGGTGCAGCAAGTGCTGCCAAAACAAGTGAAACTCACACAAGAACACTGTAACCATGGTGACCACAATCTTGTTTACCTCTGACTATAAAATAAAGGCTCAGCTTGCCATCTGGATCATTTCTCTGTGGTTGTGGTTGGCAAACTGTGGTTCTTCCTCAAAATACCACTGCCTGGGCAAGTCTATTTCTGAAGAAGTGGCATTCGAAGAAGTTTAAAAAACTTGGCTCTCAAAAGAAATTTCAATTGTTGTACTGTTGATACTTGGCTCTGTTGACTAATAAGTTTGCCGACCACCGCTCTGTGGCCTCAGCCAGGCACAGGAGATCCACCTAGACCAGGAGTCTTCAAACTACGGCCCGCGGGCCACATGCGGCCCGCAGAGGAGTCTGATCCTGCCCGCCAGGTTTTTTGGGCAGTGAGCGCAGCCGAGGTGTTACAGTAGGAATTAGTAGTTCATATAGTCCGGCCCTCCAGCTCTCTGAGGGACCGTGATCTGGCCCCCACTTTAAAAAGTTTGAGGACCCCTGACCTAGACCCAGCTTATTCTCTTTGTCCGTCTTTTCTATATCCTTCGCCGCCCTCCCTCAGGCTCGCCAAACCCTTGGCTGTGCTGGCACGGCACACATGACAGCCCTTCAAAACTTCTCTCAAAGGCCAGCCTATTGGTAAAGTCTTATAGAAGCCCAGTAACTACATGGCTGAAAATCTCTCTCCTTTTCCTAGTCCCTTTGCACAGAAGCAAGTCCTAGTCTTCAGTTTCTGAGAGTGCGCCTTGCAAATGCTGTCCAGTGATGAACTCAGAAGGCTTGGTTGTGTTTTTTTAACTTTTTTGACTTAAGTATTTGAGAGCAAACTCCTGACTCCTTCCTAACTACATCTGGTTCAGGGCAGCATGCTACAGGAGAGCAAATCTGACTGGCCCTCGACAGCAGGGTGCCTCGTGTCTGGTGGTTGCACCGAGGTCAGCGTGTGTTTCTCCACTCCCGTCTCCTCACCTTGGGCAGGTACTTCTCCTTCTGGGCCTCATTTCCATTGCGTACAATTTGGTTGATGCAGAGGTTGGAGTGGGCACCGTAACTGAGTCCCACGGCTCCGGAAACTCGGGATATTTCCTCCATCACCAGCACGTGTTCCAGGTAGCCCAAGCCGGAGCCGCCATACTGGACTGGGAGCGGAGGTTGTGCAGGGGAACAGAAAAGGCAGCTCAGATTAAACCAGGGCATTGACAGGAACCTAGCAGCCGTCAACAGCAGAGAAACATCCTTGTAGCATCTATTCTGAGTTCCTGTTGACAAAGTCAACGGGTTGATGCCAGGGGATCTGTCTACAAACACACAGAATGGGTTCTGTTTGCTGCCTCTGTCAGCAGAGGTGGTTCAGAAACAGTCATTGCCACCCCCACTTTATCCCGGACAGACCTCTCAATGAAGGCAAGAGAACCTGAAGTGCAAGACAGATGCTTGTGTAAAAGGCCCGAGGAAAGTGAGATGTGCATTGGTTTGGACCTAAAGAAACAGGACTGTCAAATAAACACATTGTACCCCTCAAACATACATAAGGTTAGTCAGTTATAGCTCAATGAAAAAAGTTAAAAAAATTAATAAAAAAGCAAAATTAGTAACAGGAACAGGAGAGCCACAGCCTGAGAGAAAATCTGGTGGGCAGTGCAGCTGAGATGCTGGTTAGGAAATTTCGGAACTCCTCATAGAAATGTGCCTTTTCCTTGGCAGGAGATCTTAAATCAAAGAGGCTGGATCACCCTGGCCGCTGTGGCTCAGTGGATAGAGCAGGGGTCTTCAAACTATGGCCCGCGGGCCACATGCGGCCCGCAGAGGAGTCTGATCCTGCCCGCCAGGTTTTTTGGGCAGTGAGCGCAGCCGAGGTGTTACAGTAGGAATTAGTAGTTCATATAGTCCGGCCCTCCAGCTCTCTGAGGGACCGTGATCTGGCCCCCACTTTAAAAAGTTTGAGGTCCCCTGGGATAGAGCATCGGCCTGCAGACTGAAGGGTCCCGGGTTCAATTTTAGTCAAGGGCTCATGCCTGGTTTGGGCTCCATCCCCAGTAGGGGGTATGCAGGTGGCAGCTGATCAATGATTCTCTCTCATCATTGATGTTTCTATCTCTCCCTTCCTCTCTGAAATCAATTTTTTTTTTTTAAAAAAGTGGCTGGGTCAACTGGTACCAACTGCTGCCCTGCTATTTGGGGAAACCCTGGTGAGATCCTCTGCACATGCTCACTCTTGACCAAGAATCAGGCTCATCCAAGGCTCTCCGGAAAGGTTGGCCCGCCCCCTGCAATTCCAGGAAGGACAGCCCTCAGGTGTTGACACTGAAAACAGCCACCGGGACAATCATGCAGAAACCAGAACTTATATCTGGCTTTCTTTTAAAGTTTCTGATTTCTAACTGCCTTTCTTCCACTAAAATACCATCTGGTGCCAAAACTGGTTTGGCTCAGTGGATAGAGCTCTCTCTATATATATATAATTGATTTTTTACAGAGAGGAAGAGAGAGGGATAGAGAGTTAGAAACATCGATGAGAGAGAAACATCGATTCGCTGCCTGTGGACTCAAGGATCTCAGGTTCGATTCAGGTAAAGGGCATGTACCTTGGTTGTGGGCACATCCCCAGTAGGGGGTGTGCAAGAGGCAACTGATTGATGTTTTTCTCATCGATGTTTCTAACTCTCTATCCCTCTCTCTTCCTCTGTGAAAAATCTATAAAATATATTTTTAAAAAATACCATCTGGTCTGAAACCAGTTTGGCTCAGTGGATAGAGCGTCGGCCTGCAGACTGAAAGGTCCCAGGTTTGATTCCGGTTGGGGGCATGTACCTGGATTGTGGGGAGTGTGCAGGGGGCAGCTGATTGATGATTCTCTCTCACCAATGTTTCTAACTCTCTATCCCTCTCTCTTCCTCTCTGTAAAAAATCAATTATATATATATATATATATATTTAAAAATACCATCTGGTTCAGAAACATATTTTCTATGGGGTTCATAAACCCCCAAGACACAGAGGAAGAAAGCCTTGTTCATGAGTTTCCAGTGGCTTTCCCCCTACTTTCCATTAAGGTGGTCTAAATTAATTTTTAAGTGGCTTAATTTTATCATTACCCATGATCTAGCTTTCTATGATCACCTCAAAGACAAGAACTGTCTCCAAGCGGTGAGGGGGAGATGTGAGAAGTACACCATTTCCCTCCTCTATTCCAATGCCCGAGGAATGCAAGCTGAAGCAGGTGTGCCATCTATTGGGCACTGCCAGCCAGGCTGGGCCTCTCCTTCGGAGGCCAGCATCCAAATCAGAGACCGCCAGCCCCCTTTACCCCTGGAAACAGGTAGTAAGACCCACAGGGGACACAGGGCAGCATATTTAACACATCAGCTGGCCCCTCACGGGGAGGCTCAGACTGGCATTCCTTCACAACGTCATGTTTCCAAATGGGCCCCAGCGCCAGGCTGCGTGTCTAGATGTTATTGGTAGGACAGAGTTTAAGAATGTAGGGACTAAGAAGCTAGAAACATCAATCGGAAAGGATATATGCACCCCTATGTTCATAGCAACACAATTTACAATAGCTAGGATTTGGAAACAGCCCAGGTGCCCATCAGCAGATGATTGGATCAAAAACTATGGTACATTTACACAATGGAATATTATGCTGCCATAAAAAAGAAAAAATTCTCATCGTTTGCAGCAACCTGGATGGAATTGGAGAACATCATGCTGAGCGAAACAAGCCAGTCAATGAAAGAGAGACACCACATGAACTCACTTATTTATGGATGATAAAGAACATTATAAACTGAAGAACCAAAAGATAGATATAGAGACAGTAAAGCAACAAGCAGACTGTCAAATTACAGCGGGGAGGTTGGGGAGATCTGGGGGAGATAAGAGATCAACCGAAGGACTTGTATACATGCATATAAGTACAACCAATGGACACAAAACTCTGGGGAGGGAGGGTATCTACAGGGGGGGGGGGCAAGGTTATATGTACAAAAATAATAATTTAATAAAATAATATATTAAATTTAAAAAATAATAAAATAAAATAAAGTATATATATAAAAAAAAAGAATGTAGGAACTAAACTAAGGGGCTAAGCTGCCAACATCACCTGGGGGAGCTCATTCAGCATGCAGACTTTAAGAGTCCAAATGATTCTGGCCCGAGTGAACCACACTGGCTCTTTGTCATCTCAATGTCACTGACCAAAAGAATAGAAAGGCTGACAGCCAATGGGAGCTTTCCTAGGACCCAGTGGGAGGAAGTTCTGGGTTTCTTTGAGCACAATCCCTCCCCCACCCCCCCACCCCCCCCTTTTTTTTTTCTTCTTTGAGCAGTCTTTTCATTCCTTTCCTGCTTCTTTTAGTTCTGGTGTTAAAGGGCACGCAAGACACAGAGAAAGGTTCTCCTTAGGGAATGAAACTACTCACCAGGGGCTGTGATACCCAGGACTCCCAGCTTCCCCAGCTGCTTCCAGAACTCCTGCCAGCAGAATGGAGGGAGAGCAGTGAGTAGTGAGAAGGCAGCCAGCCACAGGGGCCTGGACCCCTGGAGCCAAGAGCCCCAAACACTTCACCGAAAGGGGCTGCCCTTCTAAGGGGGTGTCATTTACCAGAAGACTCTCTGAGTTCTTCTAGGCTGCAGGGCCACTCCCAGCACAGCCCAACTCCCGGACTGCCCCTGCGCCCCCAGGGTGGGCCTTCAGACTCACCCGGAGGTTCTTGAATTCATTGCTTTGATCGATCTCCTGGGCCTGGGGGGCTAGGTGCTCCTGCAGGAACTTAGACAGGGTGTGACGAAGCTAGAGGGAGAGGGGTGACAGTTCTTTAACAGAACGTGACTGCCGCCGCAGACAGCGTCTCCTCCGGGAGGCACATTCAGGGAAGCAGGCTCCGTGATGCCTCACCAAACACATCAGACTGCAACTTAAGACCGTAGTGTACGCTTCCTCAGAGATCATCTCCACCCCTCTTTCTTGAGGTCCTAGGTCTACATTGCTTAATGGGTATTTTTTTAAAATATATTTTATTGATTTTTTACAGAGAGGAAGGGAGAGAGATAGAGAGCTAGAAACATAGATGAGAGAGAGACATCCATCAGCTGCCTCCTGCACACCCCTTACCGGGGATGTGCCCACAACCAAAGTACATGCCCTTGACCGGAATCAAACCCAGGACCTTTCAGTCCGCAGACCGATGCCAGACTGGTTTTGGCAATGAGTATTTTTTAAATGTCACTCCCCTACATAAAATCATCCCATGGCTTTCCTTTGTGCTTAGGACAAGGCCCTGCATGAACTGACTCGTCCAGCCTTCCCCAGTAAACACCCCCCCCCCCCCCCCCCCACAGTTGTAAGCACCTGTCGGC
The DNA here is from genome assembly GCF_964339955.1 of Pipistrellus hanaki. Lineage (NCBI taxonomy): Eukaryota > Metazoa > Chordata > Mammalia > Chiroptera > Vespertilionidae > Pipistrellus > Pipistrellus hanaki. Next base: position 62,735,347 of record NC_140503.1, read on the forward strand.
TCTTTTCTGCCCTTTGTCTAAAAGGGATTATTCAGCCGAAACCGGTTTGGCTCAGCGGCTTGCGGACTGAGGGTCCCGGGTTTGATTCTGGTCAGGGGCATGTACATTGGTTGTGGGCACATCCCCCATAGGGGGTGTGCAGGAGGCAGCTGGTCGATGTTTCTCTCTCATCGATGTTTCTGACTCTCTCTGTCCCTCTCTCTTCCTGTCTAAAAAATCAATAAAATATGTATTTTTAAAAAATAAAATAAAAGGGATTATTCAAGGATATTAGAAACTTCTCTTGGCAGGAAAGTTTGAAACTCGAGCGGGCTTCGGAGTTCCCGGAAGCTCTGGCACACGCCCGCTGTCCCACAGGAAAATCACCTGCCGGGGAACTGGGTCCCAGCGAGCAGCCTCCTCCCTCCGGAGGGCTCTGCTCCAGCCGCGGTGCAGGGACCCCTTCCACGTGCTCTGTCCCACTCTGGGCTCTGACTCTGGGGGTGAGGTCCCGCTGCCTGTCAGAGCCCCCGGGGTGTGCGTGGGAAAGCGGTCTGCTGGGGATAATGATTAACCTTGGCTTTCCTTCAGCAGACGGAGGCCCCTTTCCACCAAACTCCACCGGCACGGACACCCGCAGCGCCAGCAGCTTCCCTGCTGCCCCGCATCGCACCCCGCAGCCGGCGCGCGGGCGGCAGGAGCGGGGCGGCGAGTGCCCAGGCGACCCCGAAGCTGGCAGACGGGCCAGGCCCGAAGGCCTCGGGGCCGGGCGGTGGGCCAGGCTCCCTACCTGCTTTTGCTCCTCGTTCAGCCCGTTGATGGCGTCGTCCACCGCCAGCAGCGAGTGTGCCCGCCGGGGGAGGACGCGGGCCGGCGGCGCCAGCGGCGCCCGCAGCCTCCAGCCCCGCACCCGCCGTGCCAGCAGCCCGGCCGCCGTCGCCATCTCCGCACGCAGCGAGCCGGCCGGGGGCGGCGCTGGGGCTCCGCCAATCCGGCCGCGCCGCCCGCCAATGGGCGAGGGGGCTGGGTCTGCGGCGGCCAATCAGCGCCGGCCCCGGCCTCCGCCCGCACCGGGCTGTCTGCGGTGACCCCGCTGAGTGCCAGGCGGGGACTTCTTTAACTGAATAGCGAGAGAAGCGTCTGAAGCGTCTTCCGTTTCTTCCTTTTTTTCTTTTTTGAAATAATTTTTACAGAGAGGAAGAGAAAGGGACAGAGAGTTAGAAACATCGTTGAGAGAGAGAGTCATCGATCAGCTGCCTCTTGCACACCCCCTACTGGGGAAGTGCCCGCAACCAAGGCATATGCCCTTGACCAGAATCGAACCTGGGACCTTTCAGTCCACAGGCCCACGCTCCATCCACTGAGCCAAACCGGTTTCCGCAACTCTTCTGTTTCTGATCTGAGGACCCAGTGCTTCCCCTCCACGGAAAAGTGGGTGTGAAAACAGCGAAGGGAAAACTCCCCAAGTTTTGGAATTATTTGTTAAAGCAAATCTGGGAGAGCTCAGACCAGGAAGGAAGGCTGCACTGAAAAAGCAAATGAGCAATGTCCAAGTGAACAGTGTCCAAGTGAACAGGGGCCCTAGTTGGTTTGGGTCAGTGGATAGGGCGTTGGCCTGCAGCCTGAAGGGTCCCAGGTTCGATTCTGGTCAAGGGCACATGCCGGGGTAGTGGGCCTGATCCTAGTAGGGGGCGTGCAGGAAATGGCTGATCAATGATTCTCATCATTGGTGTTTCTATTTCCCTCTCCTCTCCTTCCTCTCTGAAATCAATTATAAACAGAATCAAGTAAACAGAATGAGGTGCTGTCGGGAGCCGAAAAAGAATTAGTGACTACATCTTAAAAGACACCTCCATCTTAGACACTGAGTTTCTGACTTACCAGAACTCATGTGACAAGCTGCAGTGTGGCAGTTAACTAGAAACAATCTAAATGCCTAGCAGCATATCTGGCCATTGAGCAAGGCACACCTGTTGTGATAACTCGCCCCGCTCTGGAGAATCTCTGCTGTATCCTCCCCTGCAGACACATCTGCTGATACACAACCCTCCCCGCCCTGGAATGTCTCCGCGGCAACTTCCCCCTACAACCTGTGTGCATATATTGCGGCTGCAACAAATAAAATTTGAGGCTTGATCAGAACCCTGTCTTGCCTCCATTTCTCCGCGTCTCCTGTCCTCCCTCATTCCCTTCCAGGTGTCTCCTCGCTCCCACGTTGCTGTCCCGCTGGCCGGGGCAAGGTGCCTACAGTATTTTTAAATATTAATAAGGGTGAAACAAAGTGAAGGATGAGTCACAGAACTCTTTTCTCCAGAGTGGAAAGCTTTGGTTTTTAAAAAAGATTGGGATAAATAAAATGGATATTGATGAGGTTAAAACAAAGGTTTAGTACAGCACTGCCAAAGGCTGAATGGGCAGAGCTGACTCCCTGTAAGAATGCCAACATTAAAGGGCCTCAAGCAAGTCTTCTACAATATTTACCTGCCTTTAGGGAAGACTGGGTGCCGCCATCCTGTGGCTGTGGGCGCTGCCATCTTGGAAGGTGTGGCAGTCAATTAGCATATTTCCTTTTTATTAGATAGGATTCTGGTAAGGGGCTCCAGCGTTGATCTTCCTGCACAACTGACCCTTTGCTTCCGAAAGGGTTTTGGTTCTAATACCGGTCATGTCCCAGTTCTTTGGTCCTGTGTAGAGCTGGAGGCCAGAGTTCTCTCCTCTGCGCATGCATGCTTTGGCTTCATGAGTTGCAGTTTTGGTCTGTTGACTATAAAAGGCAACTCAGTAATGTGTCAGAAACAGGATAGGACCACATTGAGCTGGTTCTGAAGTTACAAGCTCCCAGTGACTGCTTATTCTTCACAGGGATTTTCAGTGGCTACCTTATGTCAGCCTTGTGAAAGGGATCAAGTGTTGCTTGTGATTTCCTGAAGCAAAAGCAAGAAGCGAACCAGGGCAAGCTGGTGTAGCAAAACAAGCTAAATTACGATTTGTTTGCATGACTAAGCTGGTTTTGTCTCCTCGGAATTGTCGAGGCTGGCCTCCATTTGTTTATTGGGCTTTAATGCTGCCATCCATCTTCAACACCGTGCCAGGTTCAGTTTTCTAAAACATTCATCATGATGATTGCCTGCTCAGAATGTTCACGGATTCCATTGCCGAGGCTTGTGGTTCCCAGACTGTGAGTGAAGGCACCTTTGGGCAACAAACTCACAGGCACTCCATGGGATAGTTTAAACTTTTGGGGGAAACACAGTGACACTTGACACATTAGACAAGTGAACTATTACTATGAAGTAGGTCAGTTTCAACATTAGATCATGCCACATTCTTTTCAGCGTCGAACAGGGAATGAAGGCAGTAGTGTCCAATTTGATCATCCCGTTAGTAAATCATTGTAGTTACTGAGCAATAAAATTAAAAAAAATTTTTTCTTCAGATTTGTGTATTATTTTTTCAAACAGCTATTAAGTTGTTAGGACATAAGTACTTATTATTGGATATAACTACTTAAAGTAGTTAGATATTTCCTTTTTAAAAAATATATCTTTATTGATTTCAGAGAGGGAGAGGGAAAAAGAGATAGAAACATCAATGATGAGAATCATTGATTGGCTGCTTCTTGCACATCCCCCACTGGGGATAAAGCCTGCAACCCAGGCATGTGCCCTTGGCTGGAATCGAACCTGAAACCCTTTAAGTCCGCAGGCTGATGCTCTATCCACTGAGCCTACCAAGCTAGGGCAGTTAGGTATTTCTTTTGGTGTCAAAAAATATTCCTGCGACAATAGGGCCCATGCTTCCCGCCTTTCCTCTAACTCCTGTGCTGGGCTTGCCGTTCACCCTGCTGCAGACATGGTGGGCGTGCATGCATCTGCATGGTGAACTCACTGCGAAGACCTGCGTGGCAGGAGGAGAGTGTTCTGTACTTTCCTATGGCAGGAGCATGCTGTCCCCAGCTGATCCATCTCTGAGACCCCTGGGTTTGCATTCTGCTGCGTGACCCACCCACAGAGTTCTTAGTTGCAGCAACAGAAAGTGGCTGAGATAAACACTTTGTGTTGAAAGGCTGTTGGGGAGCTTACAGAATGACCAGGAAGTTAGGACCACAAAGCTGACCTAACAGCACCACCTGCTCTGGACCCTGCCTGCCACTGGCACTACCCCCTTGCAGTTTCCAAAACCCAGAAGTGGCTGCCACCACCAGGGTGGAGCGTCTGCTGTCTTTGGGCATAATTCAAAACCCCGGAGGGTGTTGTTGGCTAAGTCTTGGCCTCCTGCCAAGCAATGCTGACTGCAAGCAAAGCTGGAAAACCAGCTTTGTGGTTCTACCAGACGCACGAGGTAGGGAAGTTCCCAAATGTAGGGAAGAAATTCAGATACTTAGTTGAGAGAGGGGAAGAGCTATCAATCAAATGCTTATTCATTTATAGGATTTTAAGCCTGACTTTGGCAATTCTCATGGCAAAACAAGTGAATCGTGGTGTGGAGGTATAGCCACCATTTTTCAAAGTCCAGGTGATGAAGTCTGGAAAATGAGCAAAAGCAAGAAGGGATTAATAGTGGAACATATGTCTCAATAAAAATTAATGTTTACACTCAAGAAGGAAAATAACCTGTCGAAGTTACCAGATAAAAAATTACAAGTCAAAACCACAATGAGGTACCACCTCAGACCTGTTGGAGTGGCCATGATCAATAAGAAAATAACAAGTTGGAGAGGTTATGGAGAAAAGGAACCCTTTCACTGCTGGTGGGAATGCAGACAGGTACAACCAGTATGGAAAGCAGTTTGGCGATTCCTCAAAAAATTAAGAATAGAGCTACCATATGACCCATCAATCCCTCTCCTGGGTATATACCTGAAAAACTCGAAATGGTGTATTCACAAAGATATATGCACCCCTATGTTCATGCAGCATTATTCACAGTGGCCAAGACATGGAAACAACCAAAGTGTCCTGCGATAGAGGACTGGATAAAGAAGATGTGGTACATACACATGGATATTACTCAGCCATACGGATGAAATAGTAACATTTACAGCAACATGGCTGGATGGATCTTACGCTAAGTGAAATAAGTCAGGCAGAAAAAGCTAAGAACCATGTGATTTCACTCATATGTGGGATATAAAATTGACTCATGAACACAAACAGCAATGTGGTGGTTGCCAGAGGGAAGGGTGGGGAGCTGGAGAAAGGGGATTCTAATGTAAGGTGATGGGAGGTTTGACTCAGGGTGGCGGGCACACGGTACAACATACAGGTCTTGTAACATAATAGAAACCCACACATGAAACATATATGTTCATATTGACTGTCACTCCAGTCAATTTAATTATAAATTAAATGCTTCCCCTTCACCCCAGTATAAAAAGGTCATTTGCATGGGTGCAAAAATAGAACGGCTTGCCACTGGAGTATCAAACGAAGTTAAATATGATAGAACCAAATGACTACAAAGGAAGGGCCTCAGAAGTTGGAGGTATCAAAAAGGGGAAAACAGCCGAAACCGGTTTAGCTCAGTGGATAGAGCGTTGGCCTGCAGACTGGAAGGTCCCAGGTTCGATTCTGGTCAAGGGCATGTACCTTGGTTGCGGGCACATCCCCAGTAGGAGGTGTGCAAGAGGCAGCTGATCGAGGATTCTCTCTCATCAATGTTTCTAACTCTATCCTTCTCTATTCCTCTGTTAAAAATCAATAAAATATATATATTTAAAAAAAAGGAGGGGGGACAAAAACTAATTAGAACACAGACGATACCTATGGATATTTTCTCTATGTGCTCATTTAATATAATTTTTAACGTTGAGAACAGGGATATGGGATATCTCTATGTTTAATATTTTTTTCATCAGTGCTCTGAAGGGACATCTCACTTGAGTGATTCCTTATTTTCAGACTACAAAATGAAACAGGGCTAGAAGTTAGGCAATTTCAAAGGGGACTGACTACAAGACACTGGAATGAATGATAAATGGATATGGGTTCTTCTGTGACACTTTTCTGTGAAGTTATTTTGAGTTGATCTGAAGTGTATTCTTGCTCTGTGACAAAGGATAGATTTACAACTTAATGCTAGTGCCAGTGAATTGCTTTGCTCTGGAATTTTTCTCATCCGCTAATAAGAGCAAGCAAACTGTAGAGACAGCTGATAATACAATTTTTAAAATTAAAAAAATGTATTACTGAGACAATAAGGGCATCATGAACTGAGCAAGTTGGAAACCTCTGGTCTAAATTATAAAAACCCACACAGCTGTTGGGGGCTTTCTGGGGGGATGAGGACACATATGCAATGCCTTAATCAATAAAGAAATTAAAACAACAAAAAACCCCCACACTTCTTTATCCTGGCATTCAAGGTTCAAAACTTCTGGTAACACCACGTACCTTTTACCCTCATTATCTTCTGGCTCAAACTTTTCTCCAATGCTTGTTGTTTGAGCTTGGGTGAATCTATTTAACTTCTCTGAGCTATCTCCCTAGCTGTAAAATGGAATAACAGTGCTTACCTTGTATGCTTATAATGAGGATTACATGAAAATATATGGGAGGAACATACATTTGCATATTGCAAATGTTCAATTAAATGTCAGACATAATCCCTTCTCATGTTGAACCTTCTGAACAGCCCAGTGTTCTAAGTTCCCCAAGACTCATCTGTATATTCTCCCCAAACTCTCCCCCACCCCTCCAAGTTCTTTCAATCTTTTGTAATTTTATTTTCTCTCTGGAGTTTCCAATGATCCTGCCACTCTTGCCAATTCTCCGTGTGTTCACCAACTTGGAAGGTCCTCAACTTTTTTGCCAGCCTCTCCAAATGCCAGTCTACCTCCTCCATAAGCCTAGCCCACAGGTAACTGCTATAGAACACAACTGTATCACACCACCTGTTGTTGATGAAGTATTGCCTTTTGTTATTTAACTTGTTTATGACCTGCACATTTTTTTGTTTCACCAAGTAAGGCTGTAAGCTTCGAGGCTTAGAATGTCATGCTACATTAAAGTTTCCTATAGCATCTAGCAAAGAGGAGGGTGCAGATCACTATTTGCTGGGTTTAGGTATGAATCTGTTCAGGCTCCAGATCAGATTAAGTCACAGATGGAACAGCACAGGTCAGAGGGAATCAAGGCAGAGTGCACACTGCTGGCTGGTGGTGCAGAGCAGGACCATGAAGTGAAAGCCCCCTGGGGAGAGCAGGCCACGAGAGCAGGGTCTCGACACTGGGGAAGGTGAGCAATGGGAGACATTAAGATCATTACATTCCCGGGCGTTAACTAGGGAGGCATGACAAGGTGAGGATCCCACAACTGAGTTTCCCACCCTCTCCTTCCAAAAAGGAAGCAAAACTTTTTTGGGAGCCTGAAATAGCAATTACAAATTCATTTGCTGTAAACAATCTTTTAAACTATAATCATCTTGGAAATGGGTAGAAGACAATGTTCAGCCCCTCTCATTGGTGAGAATTATTTAACTGGATTTCCCCCCTCAAAAATATCTGGGACATAACCAACTGCATGAACCTGTGTGTGAAGGCAAAACCATTTAGCCCTGTAAGTTAGGGTTGGGCATTAATGGGTGGCTCTGGGCAACCTCAGCGATGCTGAACGGTGGACGGGTTTGGTGAAAAGTTGCAGAAAAGAACGGGAGCTGGCCAACGACTGCCTTGTCTGTGAAACGCAATGGGTGGGGCGCCTGCCATGGACTTCAGCTGATTAAAGATCCATGAAGCCAGGCCCAGGAGTGACTGTGCAAAGCAAACGGCGGGAACATAATCATGCTCAGGAGTACAGGGAGAACAGGCAGCCAGTGACACAGATCTGGTGGGTGGGGTCTGGCCCACGGACCCAAACAGGAACGCCCTCAGAAGGCCTCGGGTAGGCACGGACCTCTTAATGAGTGGCAGAAACAGATTCTGGATTAAATTAGAGGTGTGAACTTGCCTACATTAGTTCAACAGTCAGTGAATATATTTAAGTTAACAGGCTATTTTCACTTCACATTGCAATCCAAAGTTACAGAAATATTTATTTTAAAATTAGCACTTTATATATATATACATATTAAAAACTCAGAAGTGATTTAGATGAAAAGCTCCAAAGTGTATTGTTTCAGCTGGTGTCATTGCTATCTATACCTTCACCCCATTTATTAAGCCGTTTCAAGTGACTAAGTTCCAGGTGTCCAAGCCGGAAGGGCCTGCGTGGCGCCTCGGTGGCGTTTCCTGGGAGCGCCCTGCCCTACGGTGCGATTCAGGCTTCTCCCCGCACGTCTGACTGTGACCTTCGGATCCTCTGGCTGTGGCTGGTTAGTCTCCGGTTTCTAACAGGGGGTCGCTTTGCTGCCTAGGAGTTGATCCAAGCTTCCAAGTGCCCTTCTTGTCCACCTCAATTATGTACACGTGAGGTTCAGAGAGCTGGACAGGCTGATGAGTGGGAACACTGTCTTAAAAGGAGGAACTGCCATTCCAGCATAAACTATCCTTAATCCTACTGCACAAACTGGTTTCACTCTTGGAACAGTGAAGATCACGGCCAAGAAGCAGATGTCCTTAGCGGCTTCCTCCAAGAGTTAATGCCCAAGAGAGAGCCATCTGGCCACTTGCTTTTTATCACATTTCTAATAGCTGCTCCATTTCCTCAAGGGCTGCTGTAAAATCATTTACTTGGCTGTTACATAAGGTCTGCTGCTCTAGGAACCGGGCCCTCTCGTCTTCTTTCATCTTCAACTTTACTTTTAAGGCCTGGTTGGAAAGATATTAGAAAAGACAAAAACAAACAAAAACTTTGAAACATCATGCTTCTGTTCTGTCTCATTAAAAAAGAATTCTCTGTATTTGTAGGGGAACTGAATTCTCTTTACCAATTTTCTGTCAATATAAAATTATTACAAAAGTTTATTAAAAATAAAGAAATGGGCCGAAACCGGTTTGGCTCAATGGATAGAGCGTCGGCTTGGGGACTGAAGGGACCGGGGTTCGATTCCGGTCAAGGGCACGTGCCTTGGTTGCGGGCATATCCCCAGTGGGGGGTGTGCAAGAGACGGCTGATCGATGACTCTCTCTCATTGATGTTTCTAACTCTCTGTCTCTCTCCCTTCCTCTCTGTACAAAAATCAATAAAATATATATTAAAAAAATAAAGAAAGAAATAAAGAAATAAATAAGAGAGAGCCCTCTACCCTAGCTGGTTGGCTCAGTGGCTAGAGTGTTGGCCTGTGGACTGAAGGGTCCCGGGTTTGATTCTGGTTAAGGGCACATGCCTTGGTTGCAAGCTCCTGGCCCTGGTTGGGGGCATATGGGAGACAACCAATTAATGTCTCTCTCACATCTGTGTTTCTCTCTCTCTCTTCCTCTCTCTAAAAATCAATGGAAAAATATCCTTGGGTAAGGATTAGAGAGAGAGAGAGAGAGAGAGAGAGAGAGAGCCCTCTATATATCCATCTACTATAGCAGGAATGGTAATTTTGCCTCAGGGTGATGCCTGCCTCTCACCTGTAACTCCTCCATCTGCTTTCTTGCTGTTTCGTTAAAAAGCTTCAATTCATCTTGCAAAGTTTCTAACAGCAACTAAGAGGAAAGTACAATTAGTAAAATAAAGCACAAATCTTCATTTTCTTCATATAAACTAATCTCTTTGTATAAAAGGGGAGCTGAATTAGATGACTGTTAACGTCATTCAGCCATTGGCTGTGTCCGCACACATCTGGGACCTCCACCGGACGCCCTGGAGGAGCTCGTTCCCGGGAGGGACGAAGGACTATCCCACTTCCATGGGTTCTGCCACACAAGCAACATCACACACGTGCCCCCCGAGGGGTGACAGTGACCGGGGAGCTGAGGACGGTTCCACACCTAGTGCTCTATGACTCACAGAACCCCAAACAATTACCTTCCTACCTCAGGGAAGGAGCGAAAGAGAAGCCAAATTTCACTCAGGCAGAACCTTTTCATTATCTAGTTCTCAGCGAAGGATTAAGGAGAAATTGGTCTGGTGTAAAACAGAGAAACCAGAAAGCTCTGTCTACTCGTCTGTTCTGTTAGGTGTTTTAAAGTAGTACATTGTCAACTCAGACTCACTCATACTTGTAAGCACAGGTCACCTGCCAAGTAAAATAAGCTCTTTTGAGTACATATCCGCCACTCTCTCCACATCCTGGGCCCCACAGGGGGTTACTGAGCACATGGCAGGGTCTCCTGAGCTGCAGAGGCCGGGCCCTCGGCCCGCAGTCCCCGGCCTCGCCCACGCACACCCAGGCCCTCACCGTTGAGTCCATGTGATCCGGGTTGGATTCTTGCTGTGATTCCAGGATGTCACTGTCTGAATGTAATGGAGACAACAAAATTAGCCTCGCTTAGGGAACTGTACCTCCCACAAAATAAACCAAAAAACCCCTCCAGGACAAGCACACGAGTTTTCATGAGGGAAACTTCTCTTGGCAGCTGCTCCTGGCGCCCCCTTTTCACCCGGCAGTGTGGCCCTCGCCGGCCTCGAGATACAATTAGCTCCTTCCTCTCTCTGTTTGGAGATGGCCAACAATTCATTCTGCTCTCCTCAGAAAATTTGTCCAAAGGCAATGTATAAGTTTTGTTTACAAAACACAGAACAACTTTTTAAAGTTTTTTTTTAGGCCTTACATATTATTATTTTTGATAAAAGTAGTGCATACACATAATAAAGTAATATAAAAACATATGAAGAATCTATCCTAAACTGTACAGTTAACCAGTAGCATTCAATCAGCATTCCTTAATTCAAAGAAGCCTGGGCCCTTCTTGGGATGCTCAGGCCCTCAGCTCCGCCTGAGACCCCCTCCAAGTCTCTGGGCAAGTCCTTCTGTGTTTGCCTCTCTGCTCTAGACTAACCTCTAGGGCAGGGGTCTTCAAACTACGGCCCGCGGGCCACATGCGGCCTGCAAAGGAGTCTGATCCTGCCCGCCAGGTTTTTTGGGCAGTGAGCGCAGCCGAGGTGTTACAGTAGGAATTAGTAGTTCATATAGTCCGGCCCTCCAGCTCTCTGAGGGACCGTGATCTGGCCCCCACTTTAAAAAGTTTGAGGACCCCTGCTCTAGGGAGAGGGTTGGAGCAGGAGTCCTCCTTTAACCACTGCGAGTCTGCCGGTTAGCCAGAAACAGTATCATCCCTCTCTCCTCCCACTTGAGAAAGTTAACTGTATGCTACCTATCTTGAAAGAAATAAAATAACTCTGGTCTAATTGGCAAGGTTAGGGCACCTTTGGGCACCAAAGTGTTCAGATAAGAACGCGATAATCCCCTCCACAGCCACCTGGAATCGGTCAGGCACAGCCAGCATCACCAGAGGGGGAAAAAAATGCGCTCCAAACCTCTGCAGGCCGAGGCCAGCTGCTGCCACGCTGGACCCTAACCACAGCCAGAACCACCCAGCGGGGCATGCACACCGGCTCCTGTGTGCTGTTTCTTACTTGGGTTGAGGCCCTTGCTCTCCAAAATCGCCAAACTGTTGTCCTGGAACTTCTGCAGCAGCTCCACCTTTTCGGTCAGGTCCTGCAGTTTGCCCTATGGGGTGCCACGCAGACAGATCAGGCCTGTGCCGCTCCGCAGGGGTGGTCTGAGGGGCTGTCCCTCGGGGTCCCACGTCATCGCCCAGTGTGGCTGATGGCACAGGTCTGCTGGTGGGTCCTCACCTGAGTTTCAGTCAACTTCTGCTGTAACTGCTTGTTGACGGCCTCTAAGATCTGGTTCTTCTCCTTGAGCTCTTCCTCTGACTTCTGCTTACCCAACGGCCTGTAGCTGTAATGATAGTTGTACTTATATGAAGTGCCGGGGGGTGGGGGTGGGGTGGGGGATAAAGAGTATGTACCGAGTAGCTGAAACCGGTTTGGCTCAGTGGATAGAGCATCGGCCTGTGGACTGAAAGGTCCCGGGTTCGATTCCAGTCAAGGGCATGTACCTTGGTTGCGGGCACATCCCCAGTAGGGGGTGTGCAAGAGGCAGTTGATTATTGATTCTCTCTCATCGATGTTTCTAACTCTCTATCCCTCTCTCTTTCTCTCTGTAAAAATAAAATATATTAAAAAGAAAGAAAAGAGTTGGGAGAATCCAAGATGGCTTCTCGGGTAGGCAACTAGCCGCAGCTGCACACAACAATTTCAATAAAATACAACTAAAATATAAAATGGACATTACCCAGAACTACAGGAAAGTCGACTGACTGGAAATCCTACAACAAGAAGCAAGGAGAAAACCAGAAGGAAGCACGGAGGAGCTGTAAAAGCCTAAGGTACGGAGACACGCGGCGCCCGCGAAGAGGACGGAGCCGGAGAGGAGGGAGGCCGAGTGCCTGGCTGGCGTTCCCAAGCGAGAAGGAGAGAAAACTCCGACTGTGCTGGGCCCCTGACTGCTCTGAACCCCAGTTCTGGGCCAGACCCCGGGGACTCAGGCTCAGCCATAGGGAGCTGGGCTGTAAGGTGGAACCCCGGGGTAGCGGAGAAAGGAGGTCCCGGAGGCGCGCACACTGCCCCCAGAGAAGGGACGGTTGGCTGTGCAGCGGGATTGCCCTGACGGGAAGGAGACTGGGGCTTCAGACTGCTGTGAACGCCACCTCCAACTCCACTTCCAACTGAACTGAACCCCAATACCGGGCTCATTGTGGGAGAGCATAGACTGTTTGGCAGCAGGCGAAAATCGAGGGCACCTTTCTCTCAGAGGCGCCGGCAGCGAGCACTGAAGGACCCACATAGGGCGGGGCTGACGGAAGCCAAAGCTGCAGGCTCCACCCTGAAACCCCGTCCCGTCTGTAACTGCGAAATGCGACAACAAAATAGATCACAAACGAAAGAAATGGAGGACAAAAAGCGTCTGGATATAGAGTTCAAATCTACGCTTATAAGGTTTTTCAAGAATTTCCTAGAAAAGATGGATAAGGCCTATGAGGATATGAAAAGAGATCAACTAAAATTAATAAGGAGTCAACAAGAAATGATAAGGGATCAACAAGAAATAAAGAATACATTGTCTGAAATAAAAAATATTCTACAGAGTCCTAAAAACAGAAGGGAAGATCGCAAGAATCAAGTCAAAGATTTGGAACATAAAGAGCCAGAAGACACTCCTCCACAGAAGCTAGAAGGCAAGAGAATCCAGAAAATTGAAGATAATGTAAGAAACCTCTGGGACAACTTCAAGCGAACCAACATCAGAATTATGGGGGTTCCAGAAGATGAGAGAGAGCAAGATATCGAAAACATACTGAAAGAAATAGTGACAGAAAACTTCCCCCACCTGGTGAAAGAATTTGACTTACAAGTCCAGGAAGCGCACAGAACTCCAAACAAAAGGAATCCAAAGAGGACCACACCGAGACACATCATTATTAAAATTCCAAGAGCAAAAGATAAAGAGAGAATACTAAAAGAAGCAAGAGCAAAGAAGGTAGTAACTTATAAAGGAGCACCTATACGATTGTCAGCTGACTTCTCAACAGAAACCATGCAGGCCAGAAGGGAATGGCAAGAAATATTCAAGGTGATGAATAGCAAGAACCTACAGCCAAAAATAAGCTACCCAGCAAAGCTATCACTCAGATTCGAAGGTCAGATAAAGAGCTTCACTAATAAAAAAAAGCTAAAGGAGTTCATCACCACCAAACCAGAATTATATGAATTGCTGAAGGGGGTTCTTTCAGAAGAGAAAGTAAACAAAGATAAAAATTATGAACAACAAATACGTAATTATCAACAAGTGAATCTAAAAACCAAGGAAATTAAAAAAATCTGATGAACAATATTAACTGTTGAATATAATAGAATCGGAGGTATGGAAGGGGAGTGAACTGACGATTCTTGGGGAAAAGGGGGCGTGGGAAGAGACTCAACATAAACTGTGCACCTATGGATGAGGACAATGGGGAGTGGGGAAAGGGCAGAGGGTGGGGTGGGAACCTGGTGGAGGAGAGCAATGGTGGGGGGGGGGGGGAAGGAACATTTGTAATAATATGAAAAATAAACACTTAAAAAAAAAAAAAAAAAAAAGAAAGAAAAGAAAAAGAGAGTATGGACTGAGTAGTCCCACAAACAGGCATTCGAAGAGAGGCAGCTGATCCATGATTTTCTCTCACTGATGTTTCTAACTCTCTATCCCTCTCTCTTCCTCTTTGTAAAAAATCAATAAAATATATTAAAAAAGAAAAAGAGTATGGACTGAGTAGTCCCACAAACAGGCATTTGAATCCTGGCTTCACCACATAGTGGTATATAACCTTCAGTGAGTTGCATAACCTCTGAGGTCCGGTTTCCTTATTTCCAGAATTAGGATAATACCTACCTCTCATAATGTTATTGTGAAGAATAAGAACACATGTACCATTCTTAGCACACTACTGACATACAGTAAACATTGAATAAGTAACAGACATTATCACCATTAACATTAAATGTTCATTTATAATTTCTCAGAGTTCTTTTTGGATAGAGTTTTGTTTCCAGAACTTTTAAAACACGCCCAGATTTGGAAGTAGAACCTACTTCTACAGAATTTTTAGCTTACATTATTTCTGTCTTCAGGACTGCAAAATGTCCAAGCTAGCCTCTGCGACAGAAGGATGGGCCCTTCTCCTGGATTTCTCCTTCACCAGCACCAGAAATACATGGTGAAATTGCTAGCTACACGCAGCCCTCCGATCTTGAAGGCTTCACACTTCTGCTGAGAGGTCACAGCTGGGTCTGACTTCTGGTCAGCAGTGCTCCTGGCACAGAGCCCCAAAAGCTCTTGCCTGGCACTCAAGATGGTAGCTTCACTAATGGTGCTCTGACAGTGTTTCTCAAATCTAGCTGTGCCTCACCCCTGAAAATTCCATTCAGATTTTGGGCGGCGCCCAGACTGTAACACATTAAACAAGTCCCAACAAATCCTGCACAACCAGGACTGAGACCCACTAACACGGAGCCCAAACTTCATTTACCCTGATGCTCACCTCTTTTTGATGTTCTTCTTGATGGCAGTATCTGCAGCTTTCCCCTGTCTAGCGGAGCAAAGACAAAGGAATCAGAATGTAACTTGACTTACCGCGGCAAACATTTTGCAATATGTACACTTAGCACATCATTATGCTGTATACTTGAAATTATAATGTAGTCAATGCCTTAATTAAAAACCAACAACAAAGGAATCAAGCTGAGAATTGTAACATGTTGTTATATGTGTTATGAACAAAGCAGAACAGAGGAAGGAACCAGAGATTTTAAACAATGCAAATAACACAAGACTGAGAAGCTCTGAAGCCCATGCACTTTGTTTCAGCCAGGATTATTGAAAAAGGCTTATTAATAATGAACCCCCTCCTGCTCAAAAATGAATGGCCTTCTCATGTCAACCTCACTTACATGAGGACTGAGCACTGAGGGGAGGGACACACACGTGCACTGGCCTGGACTGTGCTCAGACCCGCAACACAGGATAACAGCCAGCCCCCCCACCGTGACTGCCGTTTGGGCTGCGGGATGACCACAGCAGGGCCATGTGCACTGCGAGCAGGGGTGAGGAGGGAAAGGGCGTCTCTCGGCATCACCCTGCTGTGACTCTTCAGACCTGACCGACGGGGAAGGTCCCGACGAGCAGCTCAGCGATGTGGCCCTGCTCCAGGCCCCTGACTCCAGGCTCAGTGCTCAGGTGCCTGGTGCTTGCAAACCCCCACTCTCTAATTCTTGGCACTGAGCAATTTCTAACCGGATACCAATGATCTGACCCACCCATTCTCTCGTCTCAGTTTGATGACTTTCATTACATCATTTTCTGAAACTCCTGAATGAAGAGATCTGTAAACATCCATTTCTTTACACTTCACAGGTAACAAGCTCTTAGAAGTGGCTCGAGTTTGTGTGTCTGCAAAGGAAAACAGGAGGGTGAAAACTCAAGCAGAGTTCCATTCTAAGTTGTATTTCATTCTGGCCGATCTCAATTTGTGAACGAACCAGCGACCTTTCAGTGCATGGATTGACACTCAACCACTGAGCCACATGGGCTTCCATTGATCTTTAGAGAGAGCAGAAGGGAAGGAGAATGGGGGAGGAGGGAGAGAGACAGAGAAACATCTATGTGAGACAGACACATCAACTGGCTGCCTCCCACATGCCCCGACAGGGGGCTGGGATTGAACCTGCAATGAAGGCACATGCCCTTGAATAAAGTCTATGTCACTTTGGTCTGAGGGCCAACACTCTAACCACTTAGCAAAACTAGCCAGGGCTAAAACAAATTTTTTTTTTTTTTTTTTAATATATTTTATTGATTTCTTACAGAGAAGAAGAGAGAGAGATAGAGAGCTAGAAACGTCGATGAGAGAGAAACACCGACCAGCTGCCTCTTGCACACCCCCTACCGGGGATGTGCCCGCAACTGATGTACATGCCCTTGACCGGAATCGAACCCGGGACCCTTCAGTCCGCAGACTGACGCTCTACCATTGAGCCAAACCGGTTTTGGCTAAAACAAATTCTTTAAATGTAACAGTGCAGTGTGTTCAAGGGTAGCCAAAAGCTTCATGACCTATCAGATGGAACGGCCAGGCGGTATAAAGTGAAGGTTGACACAAGCAAAGAGCTAAATAAAAGGCAGTGTAGCAGTCAGCAGGGCAAACACCGCAGACTCCTTAATCAAACACCAGCAGAATCCAGCCATCTCGTTAAGCTCCTAGGCACTCGGCACACTCTCCGGAGGATACTCTCAAACCGCTTTGAGTTTCTCTTTTAAATCTCGCTTTCGTTGTTTTCACCAGACTGTCTCCCTAACTACTCAAAGATATGTCTGTGTCCCAGCGCTTAGGAGAGTACCTGGCATACCAACAGGTTCAGTACCTGCTTGTTGAGTAAGTGGTATACTTCACAGTTCCATGGATTGTTCACAGGTCATCTCTAAATAATCTCTAGTCTTCTTTCCTTTTTCCATGATTTCCTTTACCGCCAGCCCTTTTAATTTGTTTGCCCATAATTAAGTTCAGAGGCTCCTGCCTGGCATTCTGTTCTGATCCTTTCGCCAGGCTATTGTCAGATAAGCCATGACTCTTCTTCCCCACAAGAGAGTATTTTCCCCCTAACCCTTATGCTACCCTATCTTCCACCACACTTTTTACCATTTATATTCCACATCAAACTCAAGTAATAACATCTTCTGGAGTTAAGCATACTCCCTCCCTGCCCCCACGATTTTCTAGTTTATACTAATTTTTACTTTGTTCATTGTAAAATGGCCCCTTTAAGCTTAACCTAAATAAAAAGCCATAATAATGAAATCAAGTTGAAAAAATGAGGTACAAAGAACTGGATCACAGGGATTAGGAAATTTTGTATTCATATTTGAAAAAGATTTTATTTTGATAACTCTAACTGCATAAGTTTGTAATAAATATGATTTCTCAGGTTAACAAATTATTTCATTTATAGGTATATTCACTGGCATTTACACTCTATTTTCGATACTTTTATCCACAAAACAAAGATTAAATGGGTTCTTCATGAGGTCTCTGTCTGAAATAAAAGGTTACTGTGGGGGAATGTATTTGCCTTCTCCTCTCTCAAGTATTTGTAAGTTATTCACAATAACAAATCCGCCCCATGTAAAAAGGTGTTAAACCATAAATTCATTGACTGCAATTAGTTCCAAAAACCCCTGTTTACTAGAACCCAAGGATTTCATTGTAGGAAGAATCTAGCAGGATTTAACAAAGACTGTCTTCTTAAAGTGAGAGATGCTGGGGGAACTGAATGCTGGTGTTCAAAACACGAAAGGGTCTTGTCTTCCACGGCAAATCGTTTCCTAACTTTGGATTTTTTTTTTTTTTGTATATGGTACCCAGTCATAAAACTAAAACTTGGAGTTAGGTACAACTCGGCAATGATGTAAGCATCATGGCAGAGTGAGAAGACTCCTTTGTTTCTCCCCATTCGATTATCATTAAATTAAAAAAAAAAAAAAAAAAAAAAAAAAAAAAAAGAGGGAATAAAGGAGGAAAAAAATCATAGAAAACCACCAAATTAAAATATGAGAGAGAATCACAAGGGAAAAGAAACAGTGGAGACACAGAGTAACCAGAAAATAAAATATAAAATGGCTGTTGCTATTTTTTCTTATGTCGATGACCACCCTAACTGTAAATGGACTAAACTCACCAATCAAAAGGCATAGAGTATCAAGATGGATTACAAACGAACAAACTATATGTTGCCTGCAGGAGACTCGGCTCCAAAGATAAACATAGGCTTAAAGAGGAGTGGAAGATGACACTCCAAGCAAATGGCATTCAGAGAAAAAAAGCAGGTGTAGCAGTACCTATGAGAGACAAAATAATTTCAAAATAAAAAAGTAAAGAGATACAAAATGGACATTTTATAACGATAAAAGGGATAATTCATCAAGAAGACATGACACTTATCAATATATAAGTACCAAATCTGGGAATGCCAAAACACATAAAGCAATTACTAATAGACTTAAAGGAAGAAACTGACAAAATTGCATTATAATAGGTGACCCAAACACCCCTGGATGATGATGCAAAGGATAGATCATCCAGATAGAAAGTCAATAAGGAAATACTGCTTTAAATGACACATTAGATTAAATGGACTTAATTGATATTTACAGAACTTTCCATCTCCAAATACTAGAATACACATTCTCAAGTGCACATGGGAATTCTCCAGATAGATTATATGTTAGCACACAGAACTAGTCTAAACAAATTTAAGACGGAAATCATACCAAGCATATTTTCTGACCACATGGTATGAAACTGGAAATTAACTACAGGAAGAAAGCTAGAAAAATCATAAATATGTGGAGATTAAACAGCATGCTACTGAATTACTACTGGGTCAAAGAAAAAATAAGAGACCAAAAAATATATAGAGACAAATGAAAATGAAGTAACAAAATTTTAGGGGTGCAGCAAAAGCACAAAGAGGGATGTTTATACCATTACAGGCCTACCTCAAGAAATAAGAAAAACCCCAAATAAACAATCTTTTTTTTTTTAATTGGTTAAGGTATTATTACATATGTGCCCTTATTCCCCCCATTACCCCCCAACCCCACTTCTGTTCAAGCCCCTGCCCCCCCCCATGTCTATGTCCATTGGTTATAATCTAACATTATACCTTAAAGAACTAGAAAAAGAACAAACGAGGCACAAAGTCAGTAGAAGGAAGTAGTAAAAATAAAGCAATAAATGAAATAGAGAAAAAACAATAGAAAGCAATTAATAAAACAAAGAACTGGTTCTTTGAAATGATAAACAATCCCCTGGCTAAAGGAGAAAAGAGAGAAGACTCAAATCAAATCAGAAATGAAAGAGGAAGTTACAATGAACACTGCAGAAATACAAAGGATTGTACTAGAATACTTTGAAAGGATACACACCACCAAACTCAATAACCTAGGGAAAATGTACAAATTCTTAGTCAACCTGCATAGACTGAATTATGAAGTGTAAGATGCATATAGATGGATCCCTAGTGAGGAAATTGAAACAGTAATAACCTCTTAAAAAAATAAAAAGTCCAGGACCCGAAGGCTTCTGGTGAATTCTACCAAGTATTCAAAGAAAATTTAATACTAATCCTTCTCAAAGTCTTCCAAAAAATTGAAGAGAGAAAACTTCCTAATTCATTTTGAGGCCAACATTAATTACCTTGATACCAAAACCAGGCAAGAACTCCCCCCCCACCCCACACACACACACACAATCACACACCCCACACATCCTACAGGCCAGTATCTCTGATAAACACAGATGCAAACCCTAGACAAAATATTAGCAAATTGAATACAGCAATATATTAAAAGAATCATAAGTCATGATCAAGTAAGGTTCATTCCAGGGATGCAAAGATGGTTCAACATTCATAATCCAATCAATCTACACTAATAAAAGTGAAAGATGAAAATTGAGCCGAGACTGGTTTGGCTCAATGGATAGAGCGTCGGCTTGGGGACTGAAGGGTCCCGGGTTTGATTCCGGTCAAGGGCATGTACCTTGGTTGCGGGCATATCCCCAATAGGGGGTGTGCAAGAGGCAGCTGATAGATGACTCTCTCTCATCGATGTTTCTAGCTCTCTATCTCTCTCCCTTCCTCTCTGTACAAAATCAATAAAATATTCAAAAAAAAAAAAGAGGCAAATATTTAAAAAAAAACAAGAAAAAAGAAAATTGACCATACCTCTGCAAAGCCCACAAGCCAAACAGGAGTATGCAAACCAACCCAACAAAATGGTGGGCTAATTTGCATATGCAGGCCTGGAGTGTAGACTGAAGACCGAAGGCTCCTCTGTGACCGGAGCTAGGCCTGTAGCCAGAGCCAAGCCTGAAGGCTGAAAGCTTGGCTCCACTTGGCTTGGCTCCCCACTGTGGCCAGAACCAGGCCTGAAGGCTGAAAGCTTGGCTGCGCTGTGGCCCAGGTTCCGGGTGCCGGCAGCCAGGGGAAGGAAGGTCTATTGCACAAATCTTTTTGCAATGGGCCTCTAGTACTATATAATAAAAGCCCAGTGACCGAAACAGTGAAATGGCCCTGTCCATCAGCGAGTGGTTAGTGGCAACCAGGCAGGCAGGCAGGCAAGCAGTTAGGGGTGATCAGGCATGCAGGTAGAGTGGTTAGGGACAATCAGGCAGGCAGGTGAGTGGTTAGGGGCAATCAGGCAGGCAGGTGAGTGGTTAGGGGCAATCAGGTGAGTGGTTAGGGGCAATCAGGTAGGCAGGTGAGTGGTTAGGGGCAATCAAGCAGGCAGGTAAAGTGGTTAGGGGTGATTAGGCAGGCAAGGCCAGTGGTTGGGGCGATCAGGCAGGCAGGCAGGCAGGCAGGTGAGTGGTTGGGGTGATCAGGCAGGCAGGTGAGTAGTTAGGAGCCAGATTGCTAGAGGGATGTCTGACTGCCAGCTTAGGCCTGATTTGCAGGGATTTCTGTGGGATCAGGCTTAAACTGGCAGTTGCACATCCCCTGAAAGGTCCCAAATTGCAAGAGGGTGCAGGCCGGGCTGAGGGACCCCCTTCTTGCACCCCCTTCAAGAATTTCGTGCACTGGGCTTCTAATGTGATATGGATACAGAAAAAGCAATTGACAA
The DNA here is from genome assembly GCF_964339955.1 of Pipistrellus hanaki. Taxonomy (NCBI): domain Eukaryota; kingdom Metazoa; phylum Chordata; class Mammalia; order Chiroptera; family Vespertilionidae; genus Pipistrellus; species Pipistrellus hanaki. The sequence goes on from NC_140503.1 coordinate 62,756,416, forward strand.
GTTATAACATCCATTTATAGATCGTATAGAAGGAAATAAAATGGGTATAGAAGGAAAGTACCTCAATATTATAAGTCCATTATGACAAATCCTCAGGTGACATCACAATGGTGAGAAACTGAAAACTCTCCCTCTAAGGTCAGGAACAAGACAAGGATGCCCAGTTTTCAACAAAGGAGCCAGAGAGACATGAAGGAGAAAGGAAAGTCTCTTCCATCCATTTGGGAAAACCGGAAAGCCACTTGCAAAAGAATGAAACTTAGACTGTTTGACACCACACACAAAAACTAACTTAAAGTGGAGTAAAGAATTGAATATAGACCTGAAACAATGAAATACACAGAAAGAAACATAGGCACTAAACTTAAGGATCTTGGTCAAAGAGGGTTTTTGGTGAACTTGACCCCAAATGCAAGGGAAGTAAAAACGAAAACAAATGACTGGGACTATATCATATTAAAAAGCTTCTGCACAGCAAAAGAAACCATAATAAAACAAAAAGGCATCCGACAGAATGGGAGAAGATATCTGCAAACAATACGTCTGATAAGGGGTTAATATCTGAAATATATAAAGAACTCATACAAGTAACAACAACAAAAATAATCCTTTTAAAAAAAATGGGCAGAAGACCCAAATAAGCACTTTTATAAGGAAGTCACATCTGACCACCAGAAAAAACGAAAAGATGCTCACTATCACTAGCTATAGGGAAATGTAAAGCAAACCCTAATGAGATACCTCCTCACACCTGTTAGAATGGCTCGCTCAGTAAGACAAGAAATCAGTGTTGGAGAGGCTATGCAGAAAAGGGGACCCTCGTAAACTTCCGGTGGGAATGTAAATTGGTGCAGCCACCATGAAAAACTGTATGGAGGCTCCTCAAAAATTAACAGAGCTACTATATGAGCCAGCAATACCTCTCCTGGGTATATATACCTTAAAAACGTGAAAACACTTATTTGTAAAGACATAGGCAGCACTCACTGCGTTCACTGTAGCACTGTTCACAACAGTCAAGACATGGAAACTACCTATGACACGTGTCCTTCGGCAGACGATTGGAAAAACACGATATGTACATATGCACAACGGAATACTATCGAGCCATTAAAAAGATGAACTATTGCTATTTGTGACAATATGGGTGGATTTTGAGAGTATTATGCTAATTAATAAGTCAAACAGAAAAAAAACAACCATATGATTTCGCTTGTATGTGGGATATAAACAAAAAGCAACAAACAAAACAAACAAAAACCCAAACTCATTGATGCAGACAACAGAATGGTTGTTACTAGAGTGGAAGGGGACCAAATATATTGTGACAGAAGGAGACTAGCGCCGTGTCTGAGTAGCTCGATTGGTCAGAGTGTTGTCCTGATACACCAGGTTTAATCCCTGGTCAGGGCACATACAAGAATCGACTCTGAATGCATAAATAAGTGGAACAACAAATTGATGTTTCTTTCTCTTTCTCCCCCCGCCCCCCTTCTCTAAAAAAAGCAATCAATAAAAAAAATATATATAGTTATTTTTAAAAAACAGACTTCGGGTTCTGAGCACATAATAAATATACAGATGCTGTATTATAAAGTTGTATACCTGAAATTTATATAATGTTATTAACCAGTTACCCCACTAAATGCAATAAGAAACAAACAAACAAACACCTAAAATGTAAAAACAACCACCTTATGCCCAAAACAAAAACAGAAAGCCTGGAATATGTCTAAAAATGTTAAATTATTGAGGCTACATAAGATCATATAACTGACAGGGATAGAAAGTAAAGAGATGGAATTTTTCAATTTGACTGGGGACAGCCACACTGACTGAGAGGCATTGTACTCTAAGGGAAAAGCAGCGTAGCCAGATGTGGCTCTGGTTGCCCCTGTCACGCCTGGGCCCTATTAATGCCAGGATTACCAGCCAGGTGTTCTGAGACAACAAAAGACAGAACAGAACAAACTAAGCCCTGGGAGAAAAGCCTATTTACTTCACAGGTAAGTCCTGCCACTTCCTCAGGCAGCTGCCCGGAGTCACTGGGAAGGGATCTTAGCTGCTTCAAAACCCCCCACCACAGATTCTTTAAAAAAATAAATAAATAAATCCTGGATTAACTGAATTTGGAAAACAAATATAAGCTGTCGATTCGCTTTTCTAAACTTAAGTGTTCTATCACAGGTTCTAAAGTTTGAAGCTCATTTGGTGCTACAATCTCTAGGTTAGGCAGCCGGACACCTGCAGACCCTCTAGGCCAGTGTTTCCCAAACTTCTCTCATGATGAGAATCACCTGGTGGAGTTGTTAAAACACAGATTCCTGCCAAAACCGGTTTGGCTCAGTGGTAGAGCGTCGGTCTGCGGACTGAAGGGTCCCGGGTTCGATTCCGGTCAGGGGCATGTGCGTTGGCTGCGGGCACATCCCCGGGTGGGGGATGTGCAGGAGGCGGCTGGTCGATGTTTCTCTCTCATCGACGTTTCTGGCTCTCTGTCTCCCTCCCTTCCTCTCTGTAAAAAATCAATAAAATATATTTTTAAAAAAAAACAAAAACACAGATTCCTGAATCCCAACTAAGAAGTGCTAAACTAGAATTTTTGGGAACATATAGGTAAAATTGCATACCTAACTTAGTGCTCTGTATATAACATCTGTGTTAGAGCACTAGTTAAGTATACAATTTTACCTATATGTTCCCAAAAATTCTAGTTTAGCACTTCTTAGTTGGGATTCAGGAATCTGTGTTTTAACAACTCCACCAGGTGATTCTCATCATGAGAGAAGTTTGGGAAACACTGCTCTAGGCAATGACTTTGGACTATAGGCCAGGTAACATAGAGCAAGATGGCAAAGCAATCAACCCAACGTAACCAACTATCTTCTCCCAAGTTTCTCGAATGCTCTGGCCGGGCCTGACCCCCCCTACCCCCCTCTCACTTCACTCAACCAATGTTTACTGAGGATGTACTACATGAGAGACTGTGCAGATACAAACGTGAACCAGACGCGGCGGGAAACCCTAGTGCTCGCCCCTAAGGATCTCATTTCTCTCTCCTCCCTGACAACAAACCCAGTCCCTCCGGAGAGGGCACGTCTGAAAAGAAAACCGGGAATTGTTCACAAAGGGATTCCCGCGCCCCTTACTGCCGGCCACGGGTTCGACCCTCCGCACTGCCCCGGGGGGAGGTGGACACTCACCGGCGAGCGGGCCGCCACTCTGCACGGAGGGGGGCTGCAGGGCGTGCATGGTCTTCGCCATGCCGGCCATCCTGACGGGGGGGCAAGACTTGGCCCTGGAAGGTGGACGGTGACTGTGACCCCGTGGTATAGGCCAAGGGGAACCCCCCTACCACCACCCCCCCCACACACACACAAGCAGGTGAAGGGCCCGAGAGCGCCACCCAGCCTTTCCGGCCCCGGGAAGGAATAGGGAGAAACTCGTCCATGTCTACCCCACCCCGCCCGCCCTCATCAGCCCAGCCCCTGCCCCGGGAGAGCCGAACCCAGGCGCCTGCTGCTCCCGCGGGCACTCCTCGACGCTCCGACTCAGAAGGTCCTCCGCGGAAACCGCCGAGCACCCGGCCGGGTCTGCCGCCTGGCTTTCAAATGGAAACTTCCGGTGCGCGGGTGGGCGGGGCTGCAGGGCGCGCCCTGGGGGCGGCCATGTTGTGCCGCCCGCACTGCCCTGGGCGGCGCCTCTGGGGGCCGCCATGTTGTACGGAATGGAACGTCGGGGCTGAGGCGCGAGCCCGCTTCCCCGCGGAGGGTGCTGCTGGAGGCCCTGGGTCCGGGCCGGGAGGGGAGTGGTGCGCGCCGTGGACCTGAATGGAGCTCTGACCCCTCGGCGTCACTCTCCAGCTCGGGACGCAAACGCGGCCGAATTTAGAGTCCATGTCACAATCCTCCTCTTTGTTTGGTCTGCGAGGGTCAGGGATGTGGCGTGATGCCTGATTGCCATTTCAGTGGGCGTCAAGCTGCACGTTGCAGGGTGGGGAGCGGCAGATTGGAAGAGGGCCTGTGGGCTGAAATACCTGAGGCGCCTACAGGCAATTCTAATCTGACCATTTCACTCTACAAATATGGAGTCCCTGCGGTGTGCCCGGCCACCACTCTGAGTGGGCGGGGAGAGTGAGGGCGGGGGTTCGAGAAGGAGAGAGAGACAAACATTGAGACCTCGGTTCTGCGCTCCTGGAGCTTACAATCTAGTAAACAAATACTCATACGAACCTGTCCATTATATCTCAATAAAGCTGGACAAATGTCAAATACATATGTATTTGCCAAATGTAGTAAAACTATGAAGGAAGAGTACAATGTTCTGCGAGAGACAAAAGCAGGGAAAGCAAGCTTAAATGCAAAGGATAGAGGGACGTAATCAGAGTAACAGTGGAGGGGGGGGGGGGGGTGCAGAAAGGCAAAGTCCTGAGGCTGGAATGGGTTTTTCTCCTAGAAGGGACTGGAAAATTCCAGGAGAGTGCTACAGATAAAGTTGGAAGAATGGCAGCCTTTGTAGGCCAAAGGTAAAGAGATTAGATTTTATCTGAAGAGTAAAGGGAAGTCACTGAAGTACTCAGAGTCCCTGTGAGTGAAATTCCTGCACGGGTAGGGTCCTTAGGCCTAGCCAGCGATTGCACAACTGGTTGTTCTGCCATTCTGTCAATTTGCATATTAGGCTTTTATTATATAGGATAGGATTAAAGCAGGAGAGTATTCTTCAAGTTATATTTTATTTATTTTTAAAATATGCTTTTATTGGTTTTTAGATAGAGAGGAAAAGAGAGGGAGATAGGAACATCAATTGATCAATTGATTACCTCCTGCATGCCCTCTACTGGTGACCCAGTTCCAACTGGGGCATGTACCCTGACCAGGAATCAAACTGGTGACCTCTTGGTACAAGGGACAATGTTCAATCTACTGAGCCACACTAGCTGGGTTCAAGTTATATTTTAAATAGTTCATTCTGGCTAGGCCAGTGTGGCCCAATGGTTGTGCATCAACCTGTGAACCAGGAGCTCACAGTTCAATCCCCAGGCAGGGCACCTGCCCGGGTTGTTGGCTCAGTACCCAGTAAAGGGTGTGCAGCCAATCAATGATTCTCTCTCGTGACTGATGTTTCTATCTCTCTCTCCCTCTCCCTTCCTCTCTGAAATGAATTTAAAAAAAAAAAAAAACATACCTTTTAAAAAATATATATTTTATTGATTTTTTACAGGGAGGAAGGGAGAGGGGAAGAGAGTCAGAAACATCAATGAGAGAGAAACATCGATCAGCCGCCTCCTGCATGCCTCCCACTGGGGATGTGCCCGCAACTAAGATATGTGCCCCTGACTGGAATCTAACCTGGGACCCTTCAGTCTGCAGGCTGACGCTCTATCCACTGAGCCAAACCGGTTTCGGCAACATATCTATTTTTAAAGCTCATTCTGGCTATCCCAGAGAATGGATGGGAAGAGAGCAAGAGTGGAACCAGGAAGACAATTGGCAGGCTACTGTAATCATTCAAGTGAGAAGTAATCATTCATGGTGGGTTGGCCATGAGGGTGGTGGTATTCTGGAAATGAAGAGACAATCAGATACATTTAAGACACTTTTGGAGATCGGATCTCAGAACTCAGTGCTAGACTAGAAGTGGGGCAGGTGTGGAGGATAAGGGAGAGGGAGAAATCTTAAGGATGACTTCCTGGCTTGAATAATTAGGTGGATAGAATCACTGCTTTGTGTTGTGGGGAGATTGAGCACTTAGTTTTGAACGTGGTAAACTTGAAATGCCTCTGAGACATTCATGTGTTTAAACTGTTAGGTAGCCAGTGGGGAATGCAGGCTTTGAGCCCAGAGGGGCGTCTAGGTTGGAGATAAACTTTGGGGAGTTATGTGTATATGCGTGCATTTAAATCCACAATATTGGATAACATCACCAAGGGAAGAAGTGCACAGAGAGCCTCAGGGACAGCATTTAGAAGTTGTAATACGGAGGTGCCAGTCAAGAACCATGATAAAGAGGTGCCGGAGAGGTGAGAGGAAGGGAAAAAAGGGTGGTATCCTAGAAGCTAAGAAGAAAAAAATGGTAAACTGCTGAAGGAGTGAAGGAGGGAGTGGTAAACTGTTGAAAAAAACTCACGAAAGGGTAAGTGAGATGTGAAAAAAAAAAAGGATTCTTTTAATTTAGCAACAAAGAAGTCATTGGTGAGTGTAGGAAGAGAAAGCCTGGTGCAGAGGTTTGAGTGGCGGCCATGTGGGAGCAGGTTGAAGAGAGCATGAGAAAGGAGGAGGCGGGTATAGACTGAGAGCTTGTGAATGGAGGAGCAGTTGAGCAGTAACTGGAAGTGGGTTGGGCGGTTGAAGGTGCAGATACAGTGGTGCCTCACACAACGAACTTAATTCGTTCCAGGAGCAAGCTTGTTATGCGAAAAGTTCGTTATGTGAAACGCGTTTTCCCATAACAATACATGTTAAAAAAAATAATTCGTTCTGTAGCATAAAATATGCTAAGATGACATAAAAAAAGATAAATTTTTTGTTATTATTTTTATTTAGATACATCTAAAAACATAATTTTTTTAGAAGCCATGATATAAAAAAAATATTGAGTTTAACTTAAAAGGACGACTGCCGTGATACGTGCGTGATTTAATTCGTAATGAAGAACGATTGCTGCGATACGTGCTTAAGTTAAGCGCAGTGACTAACGACTGCCTGAGTGCCTGCGCGGAAGGATGCAATACATCGGCAGCGATCCTGGAAGCTCAGGCGAAGCAGTCGTGGAAGCTCGGGCAAAGCGGTCGTGGAAGCTCGGGCGACTTCGTTGTGTGAAACGAAGTTCGTTGTATGAATCATGAAATGAAGTTCGTTGTGTGCAGCGTTCGCTGTGCGAGGCGTTCTTTATGCGAGGCACCACTGTACTACCTGATACATGTGCCAGCTGAGAGGAAGAAAAGGATGTTTCACAAGGGAGGGGGACGATCAAAGGAGTGAAGTCACAGAGAAAGAGAGATGGAAGATGGATCTACAGCAGCATCTTAAAGTTCTTTTGTCCATATACCCCCACAAAATAATAAGACAAAAAAAAGTACCCTCTTAACTATTTTTAGTTGATGACTAAATGTTTTCATAATTTTATTTTATTTTATTTATTTTTTAAATATACTTTATTGATATTAATCGATGGATCAACTGCCTCTTACACCCCTCCCCACTGGGGATGTGCCCGCAACCAAGGTACGTGTCCTTGACCGGAATCGAACCTGGGACCTTTCAGTCCGCAGACTGACGCTCTACCACTGAGCCAAACAGGTTTCGGCTGTTTTCATAATTTTAAATATTTATAAAGGACATATACTTTCTACTTATTATATATTATGCATCATATTTATTCATTTCTAAAGTTATTTTTTCTTTTGGTATTTCATTTTGGATAATTTCCTATGTCTTCAAGTTCACTAATCTTTTTCTGCAGTGTCTAAAGGGTTTTTAATTCCATCCAGTGGTTTTCCATCTCTACAAGTTCAAATTGCATATTTAAAAAATACCTTCCAAGTTTCCACTTAGCTGTATGAATACATGGGATACAGTTACAGTAACTTTTTATGTCCTTGTCAGGTAATTCTCATATAAGTATCAGTTCTGGATCGGTATCAATTCATTTTCCCCTCACTATGGGTCCTATTTTTCTGCTCCTTTGCATGATTGGTAATTTTTTATTTGACCCCAGACATTGTGAATTTTATGTTTTGGGTGCTGGTTATTTTTGTATTCCCGTAAATATTCTAAAGGGTTGTTCTGGGATAAAGTTACATTACTTAAAAACAGTTTGATCCTTTCAAGTCTTGCTTTTGAGATTTATTAGGTGGAGCAATCAGTGTTCAAACTAGGTTTAATGAGTCACCATTACTGAGCCAAGAACTTGTTTTTTTTTTTTTGAGCAGTTATCTGATTTACAAAAAGATGTAACATTTTAAATGACACAAAATATCATTTTCAAAACAACATCAGTATCATTTTCAAAACACCACCAAAAAAGTGAGTGTATTTAACTGTTCTCGGCTCATAACAGCAAATGTGTGAGTGGAGCAAAAACGCATGTTGTAGCATGTTGAATAAACCTGCAACAGAGAAAGTTGTTTGAAGGAAAGCAGAGAAATGTTGTCTTTTCAGTATTGGAACCTCGGGGCTCCACAATCCTCTGGCATCCGCCCAGTGTTATATCTGTGGTTAGAAACATGCATGATAGGATCTTCCTGATTCTTTGCTTAAGGACTCGGTCAACTGAGGCCACAGTATAACACTTGTGCTGAGTCATCTCTGTACTAATCGTCTGCAGAGGCTCCTTTGTGTGTGCACGGTAATCGTTCAAATCTTGGATCCTCGGCCATCCTTAGAGCCACTCGATACTTCTGCCCCAATTGTCTCAGTTTCAGCCATTACACAGTCAGTTATACAAGGGGTTGAGACAGTCCACCACTGCCTGCACTAAGTCCAGTTTGGCCTTAATGGAGAAGTTGATGAAGTTGGTATCAGCCAGGACGTGGTGAGGTGGGCTGTATTGAAAGAATAAGCAGGAGGGGTGTTGGCGGACTTCCCTTTCTTTGAGTGCACTGGGATCTTTTCTTTCTTCTCAGGTTTTAATCTGTCCTTTTCTTTAAGCCTCTGGTCTCTGAGACTCAGCATTCGCTTCACGGTTGCATACTTCCTTGTTTTCTTTTGCTTCCCCATGTTCCCGCCAAAACTCTAACCGATGCTCCATGAATTATGAGGTTTTCCAGTCTAACAGGAATAGACTATCCCAGCCCTGTGCGACTAGTGACTTCTGTTCCTTGTAATCATTTTGAGTGGCTCTTTCCTTGGTCTCCAGCACTTTCCTCATGTTTATATGCTGAGCAGTGCTCTGCAGAATACTCAGGGAGGCCCTTGGCAGACCTCCAGAACTCTCTCTCTCTCTCTCTCTCTGCACCTTTCTCCTATCCAGGATTCTGCCCTGAGCTCTCAAGCTACCTCGGTTGCCCCAAACCCTGAGCTACCTCCTTAGCTCAGGAAGTCTGCACGGCCCTGCCTGCGGTCTCCCTTCCTGCAACATATCTGCAAACTCTCCAGCAGGGAGCTGAGCAACCAGGGAGCCCACTTCATTTGTTTCTTGTCTGTCAGCGATCACTGTCCTTTCTTGTCTGAGATCCAGTGTCATGAAAAACAATGTTTCATTTTTTTTTCCCCCCTGTCTGGTTGTTGTTTCAGGAAGGAGGGTAAATCTGACCCCTGCTCCTCCATCTTGGCTAGAAGGAAAAGTTGTATATGTACTTTAAATATATTTTTGTTCAAACTACGAAGCTTCAGATTTAAATGATTTTAATTTTGGAAAATGTCCATCATATATCCTGTTTGCAAAGCCAGTCCTCTGTGGCAAACTCATCGGCCAAATCAGATTGACTTTCTATTAGAAAATGTCTGATTTTCAATTTTTTATTTAATCTTTTTGTTCTTAATTTTGTTTTTCAATTCAAGTAATTCAAATTAAATGGAGAAGGCACAGAACTGAGACTTCTCACAGACGCTCTCTAGGCTTTGCTCCTTCAAGGACGCCCTCAAGCAGAGTATTCTCAAGTTGTCCTTTGAGAGAGCTGCCAGAGTGGGATCCAAAATGCAGGAGGGGTCAACTGGGAAAACGGAGACAGAGAAGAACTGGCTGACCTAAGCCTCCCTCTTAGGCTGATCAATATAAAGAGAGGAAACCTGTACAGGAGGAAGCTCTGGAAATGGATTCCTTAAAGCTGTCTGTGTCCACCTACCTTTTGGAAAGTCCTCATGCCCCTGAGGGAAGGCCAGCCCCTGTCTGAAGGCCTCTTGTGCAGCGTGAAGCCATCGATGGAACCATTGCTGCTTCCTTTGTGGTAAGAGAAGGGATGGGGACAGAACAGGCAGGAGCAGGTAAGTTGGGGACTTGGTGTCTTGAGGTGAGTAAATTTCCAGTTTTCTTTATGAGTTATCTACTGACAGTGGGGTTGTGGAAGATGGATATGGGCATCAGATATTTGAGGATGGTAGAAAAAGTATGAGATGGTCATTACAAAGAATGGAAACTAGTGCCAGGACCGGTTTGGCTCAAGTGGATGGAGTGTCGGCCTGGGGACTGAAGGGTCCCGGGTTCGATTCCGGTCAAGGGCATGTACCTTGGTTGCGGGCGCATCCCCAGTAGGGGGTGTGCAAGAGGCAGTTGATCGATGATTCTCTCTCATCAATGTTTCTGGCTCTCTGTCCCTCTCTCTTCCTCTCTGTGAAAAATCAATAAAATATATTTAAAAAAAAAGAAAAAAAGAATGGAAACTAGTAACTAGAATGGAAACTAGCTAGGCAGGGCTGAGGGCCCAGTTGAGGTTGGTGGTCATGAATTCAGACCTACATCAATCTGTGTGGTTTTCTTTAGCAATACTAAATCTCTTGTTCGATGTTTATGGATTTGGTAGGTGTTAAGGTTGCCAAAGGGGAACGCACAAGGCCAGGAGGGGTAAAGAATTATAAATGTGTTAGGTCATCTGGAAACCCAGATGGGCCGAGCCTCAAAATGGTGCCAACACCCAGGCGACGGGGAGTCAGAGATTTTAAAGGGCTTTTTCTGGGTGGGAAGGATAATAATGGTCTTAGCAAATGGAATGTGGTCTAAGCCAGTGGTCAGCAAACTCATTAGTCAACAGAGCCAAATATCAACAGTACAACAATTGAAATTTCTTTTGAGAGCCAAATTTTTAAAACTTAAACTTCTTCGAATGCCACTTCTTCAAAATAGACTCGCCCAGGCCGTGGTATTTTGTGGAAGAGCCATACTCAAGGGCACAATAAGCCGCATGTGGCTCTCGAGCTGCAGTTTGCCGACCACAGGTCTAAGGGAAAGGGAATGTCGGTTGTGAAATGGTCTAAAAAGGAAGGTCCGTTCCCAGGGGAGAGGGTATCCATTCAATGGTTTGATTAGGCCTGACCGTACAATGCTGATCCTCCCCCTGTATTGAGAGATGCGGTGAATAATCACACAGAGGCCTGATAATAATTATAGTTTATCAAGGTCCTTCCAGGGCTCTTCAGTTACAAGGTGGCTCTGGACGGCCAGCCATTTACATAGCACAGAATGGCTTTCCTTTATTTCTCATCTCCCCAACGAATTATGTTACAATTTCTTCTCTTAAGCATAAATGCCTCCAGACCTTGAGTTACAGTCGCCCCTGTGCACAGGGTCAGGGTAGAAAGGGTGCGGGATGTCTGCTTTCCTATCCCCACGCTAACGGGATCTTGATGTGCGGCGTGGGGTGCCAGAGAGCTTGCCATTGCCCATGTGCATTATCCAAGGCTGAGATAAGGCCACCATGGAAGGCAAGATCAGAAACTCCCCAGACAACGCGAAGATTGTAACACTGCTCCCCCTCACCCGCCTCCTTGTCCGGCTGTGCGCTGGGAGAAGAATGAAGTTGGCTTGTAAATCTCTTGTGAGATGTCTCTTTCAGAAACAGGCTCAAGCTGGGATACTGATGAAATATCATGGCATGGGATATGCCAGAAGCCAGTAAAAATCTAAGATTCTGCTGGTCACATCAACCTCTGTCTCATCGTCACCAAAGCACCACAGCCACGGAAGGAGGGGCTTTCCCATTGTAGCAAACGATACCAAGTTACATTTTGAAAACACAGCACACACAGTGAGCGTGAGTCCAAGGATCTGTGGCACAAATGGGAGAAATACTCTCAAGTCCCAAGTGAATTTTAATGTATTTCTATTTTAAAGTGTCTCAGTGTTAAGAAATCATTTCTCGAATTTTCCAGAGCAAATGCAAATGTTTGGACTGGTTTCCCCTACCTCAGAACCTGCTTGTAAGCCTCTCCCCACGTGTCCAGATGCACACATTCCTTGTAACCACCCGTCACAATAATAAAGCGAACAGACCTGCTAAAGTCAAAGGGAATTGAAGAGGCTTTCAATCCTGCTTTCTAAAACTGAGGCCAGAGAGAGGTGGCTGGGTTACTCGCTGGAGTGGGGTGTCTGCTGTTGGTTCGGGCCATTCTTTTTTTTTAATCCTCATCCAAGGATATTTTTTTCCATTGAGTTTTTAGACAGAGTGGAAGAGAGGGGGAGAGACAGAGAGAAACATTGATGTGAGAGAGACACATTGATTGGATGCCTACTGCACACGCCCAGACTGGAGGCCAGGATCGAGGTACATACCTTTGGCCAGAATTGAACCTGAGACCCTCCAGCCCCAGGGGCGACGCTCTAACCACTGAGCGGCCCTACCAGGGTGGCTTGGGCCATTCTTGCTGTGAGGTTGAAGTTTTTGATTGCTACTAGGTTCTTCCAATCCTTTGGGCTTGTCGCTACCTAAGCTGCTCTGGCTCATCTGCCTTCCTATAGGGTTGGATGGCCCTGGTCTACAAGAAGGAGACCCAGAAATCCCTGGGTCCAAACCCCCAATAACCCCTCCCCCCGCACCCCATGCTCTAACATTCCGGTGGCTGTGTTCAGGCAGTTTTTGAAGTTCCAGTCCCAGACACCACTGCTCTCCTTTGTAAGACACAGAAAAGGGTGTGGAAGAGCAGGTTGGTTTGGTCCAGTCCCTGCTGCCCCCCCACAACAGCGAGCTGCCGAGAAGCAACCACGGTGCTAGACTCTCTTTTGAGTCAAGGCCAGACCTCTGCTCATGCTCAGGAGGAAGGGCCCACCTGCCCTCCCTCTAGGGAGCCGACTGTCCCAGAGGAGACCCGGCCCGCCCAGCCTGGCTGTGTGGTAACAGGACAGCCAGTCCCCATGGGCAGCTCTAGGCCCGAGAGGCTGAGTTCTACTTGGGAATGGAGAGAGGGCCAAGCAGGCCTCTGGGGGACAGGTCCCAGTCATGTCCCAGTCACTCCCCGCCCTTCCTCGTCAGCAGTCAGAGGGGTCTGACGTGCTCCTCTTGCCCACAGTCTTCTGTGTCTTCCACTCCGTGTCTCATGTGGGTTTTGTCCCACTTCGTGAGCTACTTAGGTGAGAGCCGAGTCTCAGCAACACAGGAGAAACCAGGACGCTCCTCGACTTGCCTCCAGCTCCCCCAGACTGTGTGTTCCTAGAAAACTCCCTCCCTCCTGGTGGCACTCATCTGTAAATGGCCTGAGTCCGGGGTTTTCGCACCACATTCTGTGGAGCCTTCGGCGTTTGAGGGGTTTCCCGGGCGCCGTAGAAAGGAGGGCTGAGCGGTACTCCCTGCCCAGCGCCCACCAGAGTAGCTGCTTTTTAATCTGTTTTATTTACTGCGTTTCCACACAATGATTCTTTGAAGAAAGGGTCCTGAGGCTACAAAGCTTGAGAACTGCTCCGGGGAGGACCGTTCCTTCGGGTCTGAGATGCCTGGGATGCTGAAGCCCAGCTCAAGCAGTTCCTCCTCCAAAGCCTTCCTGGTTTCCCGGTCCTGGTTCTCCGCTCCAGCGACACGGAGGGCGACGGGCATGGATGTGTGAGCGCTTTCCCGGGGCAGAAGGCGAGCTCCTCGAGGGGAGCACCGGTTTTCCTCTGCCCCGTGGGGACCACAGGAGGAGGAGGTGCTCAGTAAGCCGCTGATGCCGAGTGTCATGAGCTCTTCCACGGGTTAAAACCTCCCAGAGGGACTCGCTGATTTGGAGAGGAGGAACCGCCTCTGTGTGCTGCTGGCCCCAGGGACACCTGTCCTGAGAAGCTGGGGACCCCCCCCCCCCCCAGGAACAGCTTCAGACCCACACAGTCCCCAAAAGGCAGCTCTTGCTTTAATGGACTCTGCCCTACGTCTCCTTCCTTCGGCGTCTCTTCTGGTGGGGGCTCTCCGTGCTCTGTGGCCCTAGAAGAGGCAAGCCCCTAACTCTGGACCTGGGACTCGGATTAGCCAGGACACCGCACGGCCAGCAGGCATCTCAGTGGAAACTGGGAGTGACACAGGGGAAGGATGGGGAGGAACTCCGGGCTTGCTCAGTATAGCGCTCTCTGGAAATGGAGGTAAAGGGGGCGGGGGTGCAGGGTGGGGCTAACTCAGAGACACCTGAGGAGGCAGCTCACAGGATGGTGCTAGAGGTAGAAGATCAGGACGGCCTTGGGGCAGGTGGCCAGGAGGAGCGTGGGAGCTGCGTGGTGGAGTGAGGGTGGGGACCTGCTCTGCCATTTGTCAGCTACATGACTTTGGGTAAAGCAACGTAGTTGGGGGCAAAAGAACCTGGCCAGCTGCCGGCCACCCCACCGTGAAGTGAGACTCCCGGAGACGAGTGTGGAAGTCCCGTGAGCTAAGGCAGGGCTGCAAAGACTTCTGTTACCGGGGGCACCCCCGCCCCCCGCCACCCATGGAGGACCAGCCTGCAGTGGAACAGGGATGCTCTGAGGCTGAGCAGCCTCTCTTCTCCTGCTCCTGCCACTTCGAGCTTGGCCTTGATGAACTTCTGGTCAGACGGGGAGAGTGAGGGGGGCAGGGCAGTTCAGGACAGAGGCCCCAGACCCATTCTGGCACAGAGAAGCTCTCCATAGAGAAGCAAGTGTCCTGATAAAGAACCCCCGAAAAGCACGGGGCCCAGGAGGTTGCTGAGACTCCCCGGGACTCTTGCTCGGTGAGATACCCCCGGGCTGGGTCCTGAGTGGCACTGTGGGTGCTCCGGTGCCTCTGCCGGTCCCGAGGAGAGCAGGGTGATTCCCCTCCAAAGACTCTGCTCACTGCATCCTCCAGATGTGGGGGTAGGCAGCAGCCCGGACCAAGGCTGGAGTATCTGGCAAGATTTAAAATCCAAAGCTGAAGGGCGAGGCCTCTCCATGCTGACATGGGAAAGCACCATCAAGCTCCGGCCTGGTGCTGCCCTGCCCGCACCCCGGTCCAGGCCCTGTACGCCGGCCCAGCCTTCCTGGGCCCCTCTCAGCTGCTGTAGCCGGAAGTGTGGGTGCTGGGCCTGCGCAGCCACACGTCGGGGAGATCTGGCTGGCTGTTGGGCAGCACCACGGGGCTGCCGTCCCCGGGCCCCCCTCGGCCCTTCCAGGACGAGCTGCTCTGGTGGGAGGCGGGCAGCGACGGGTCATACACAGTCTCCTTCAGCGCCAGCCACAGCGTGTCCCGCTTCCCGTTCAGCTGGCCTCGCGCAGGTACCGGCGGCTCGGTTTCATCCAGGTCCTCTGGGGAGGCGCCCGTGGAGTCCGGCACCCGGGCACTGGGCTCAGAGGTGCTCAGGCAGGTCTCGTCGGAGACGCTGAGCCCCTCCAGGGTGCTGGCTGAGGAGCAGAGGCCTTCGGGTGGCTCTGCAGCCTTGGGCTGGGAGGCCTGGGCTGGGGCTGGGGCTTCTGGGGAGGCCTGCACGGGCTCAGCCTTCTGCCCTTGGGAGTCCTGCCGGGCCTGGGGCTGGGGGCTGGGGCGGGCCTGCTTGTACGGGGAGGAGGTCTGCAGGGCTGGGCACTGGCTGAAGACCGCCTGGTGGTCCAGGAACAGCTCTCTGGGGGAGGCGGGGGCCGGTGGGGGCCGGGAGCAGCAGGGGCCGTCATGGAGCTGGATGTCCTCGGAGAGCACGGAGGGCCGGTGAGACAGTTTGCTGGTGGCCGTGCTGGTGTCGAAGCTGGGGCTCCGGCGCCGGGCCAGGGGCTGCAGCTCGTACTGCTCCGAGCAGGCCCCGGGCGGCCCTGCCCGCGGGCGGCCCGCCTTCTCCCCGCCTGGCTCTCCGGTTCCGGCGTCCCACGGCAGGTGGGCACAGGGCCAGAGGATCTGCCCACAGTTCTTCTCCGGCCCGAAGAAGCAGCAGAGGGACTGGAAGAAGAAGCTGGCGAAGCCGCAGCTGACGCACTTGACCATCATGAGGATGATGCCCAGCTTGCGGTAGAGCAGCGCGGTGGCAGGCAGCATGAGCACGCCGGCCGCGAACAGGGCCGCGGCGCCCACCGCCGTGGCGCGGCTGGTCTGGCGCAGCGAGAAGGCCACGCGGCTCAGGCGGTCCGGGTGCGGGCACAGGTGATAGGAGATGCAGTAGTTGACGGTGAAGTCCACCGAGAGGCCCACGGAGGCGGAGAGGAAGAGCACCTCGGCGGTGTTGAGCTGCCACTCGAGGAGAACCAGGAGCCCCACGGTGAGCAGCACCGTGCCAGCCACGGCGGCCACGGAGAACAGGCTGAGGGGCACGTTCCAGGTGCCCAGCAGCAGCGTGGCAAAGGCCAGCGCCAGCGCCAGGCCTAGCACCACGGCGGGCTCTGTGCTCAGGCTGTGCTGCAGGCTGTACAGCTCCAGGCGGCTGGTGAACCAGCCCTGGCGGAGGCCGGGGGGCGCCCTGGCCAGCTCCGCGGCCAGCCAGTGGCTGACCTCGGTGTAGAAGTGGTGGGCCTGGCTGTAGTTGGGACTGTACTGGAAGCTGGTCTGGAACTGGAGGACCAGGGCACCCAGGCTGCCCTGGGCATTGAAGCGGAGCCCCAGGTCCCGGGTGCTCTGTGGGCCCGGCTCCAGAGCCATCATCTTGAGGCAGTGCAGGAAGAGCTGGGGCGCCCAGGGGAAGCCCGCCGCGTGGCCGCAGCAGAGGCCAGGCCCCAGGCGGGCACAGCCGGGGCTCTCCATCCAGCGCTGGAGCGCCTCCACGAAGCACAGCGTGGGCCAGCCCTCCGGCTGGGCGCCAAAGAAGCTCTGATTCCGAGCCCCGTGGCAGAGCGCCAGCAGCCAGCGCTGGGCCTCGGGGCTGCCGGCTGCGAAGGCGGGGTCGCTGACCAGGGAGCCGTTGCTGCGAGGGTCCAGGGGGTCCCCCGTGTCCACGGGCAGGACGCCCCACACCAGGACCACGGGCATGGGGCCGCCCTCGCCCTCGGGCAGCCGCTCGAACTGGAACTGCTGGCGGTACTCGGCGTCGAAGCGCTCGAAGGGGTGGCTGGGCCGGAAGACCTGGCCGCGGGCGGGCAGCAGCGTGGGCAGCCGCAGGCGGGGGCTCACGCCGGCGATGTAGGCGCCCCCCGCCGCCAGCGCCGAGAACCAGCAGACCCAGATGTAGCGGAACTTGATGACGCCGCAGGGCAGCAGGCGCTGGAAGAGCAGGCGCGAGGTCCGGGCCGCCGCCCTGCGGAGCCCGCGGAGCCGCCGGTGCAGCGCCAGCGCCAGCCGCCGGGGGGCGCTGCCGGCCCACGGGCCCCGCGCCCCGGCCCCGCAGCCGCGCGCCAGGTAGCGCTCGTGGAGCACGAAGGCGGCGGGCAGCCAGGCCAGCGTGAGCGCCAGGTGCGCCAGCACGGCCGTGCCCATGTAGAGGGCGAAGCAGCGCACGGCCGGCAGGCGGCTCAGGTAGCTGGCGTAGAAGGCGGCGCTGGTGGTGAGGCCCGAGACCAGCAGCAGGTAGCCGAAGTGGTGCATGGTGCGGCCCACGCGCTGCGCCAGCCCCCCGGAGGGCAGCTGGCTCTTGCTGAGGCGCCAGAGGTCGGAGAAGACGAGGGTGTGGTTGGTGCAGACGCTGCTGAGCAGGACCAGGGCCGCCAGGTTGACGAAGGGGAAGTAGGCCATGCGGAAGGCCACCCGGTACAGGAAGAACGCCACCAGGAGCGAGCCCAGCACCCCCAGCAGCACCATGAGCGTGAGGAAGAAGGAGCGCAGGTAGAGAGCGATGCTGAGGAAGATGGCAGCCAGGGCCAGCAAGGGGTACACCGTGTCCTGGGCGAGGTAGTGTCTCAGCAGCTCCTGCTTGAGGCCCAGGTCCATGCCGGTGATGGACGTGTAGTTGTCAGAGAGCCCCCAGGGGGTGGCCAGGTGGTCCAGGTAGATGCCCATCATGGAGGCGCCCTTCGGGGTGGGCAGGAAGAGCAGGCTGTACTTGAGGGAGGGCACCTGGTAGTCGGCGGTCTGGGGACTCAGGAAGTCCTTGTCCAGGAGGAAGTGCAGAAGTTGGTAGATGGCACTGCTCCGGGAGCACTTGGCGGGGACCTGGGCACAGCGTGGGGGCTTGTCCTGCCCAGGCCCCAGGCAAGGGGGGCCCAGGGCCCCGCGGTGGTAGTAGAGGGCACAGGCCCGAAGCAGGGCCAGGATGCGGGCTGCGTCGGCTTGAGTGGTGTCCAGGCAGGAGGAGCGGTTGGAGAGCACTGCCAGGTAGTTGCCCAGGGACCAGCTGGGGCAGCACTCGTTGGCTGCGGTGCGCTGGCACAGAGCCCCAAAGCGGTGATGGGAGCGAATCTGCAGGGCACAGAGCACAGGAGAGAGCTCAGGGGCGGTGCAGGGCCGGGGTTTCCCAGCCCTGTCCGGGCCTTCTCACCTCCTTTCGGGCTGCAGAGCGGAGGGAGCGAGGTAGCCTGACAACCCGGCAGAACTGGCTTGTCTCAGAGCTGCCTTTGGCTCGTGGCCCAGGTGTCAGCACTTACATCTTGGCTCCATCAAAGAGGAGCCTGGGGAATGCTGCTGAGGCCCCCGCCTGAGAGGTCCTGCCCTAAGGGCCTGGCAGGTCACACGCCTCCACTCCACTGTCTGAGCCAGGGGTAGGAGTGGAAGTGGCAGCCACAGATGGAACAGGGCCAGAGGTCCCGGGAACTGGAGCAGACGGTGAGAAAAGCGGAGGCACAAAACATTCCAGGATCGGCGTCGCTGCCAAACCCTAGCCCCCGCTCTGTCTCCTAGTCTGCTTAAACCCACTTAGGCACAGGTCTGCTTCTGTATCAGACCTCATGCCTCCTTTTCTCTCCCACTTGCTGTTGACATCACAACAGCTGGTGTGGTTACAGAGAGCACCTGCCTGGGAACCAGAGGCTCTGTTCTGCCCCCCGCTGGCTGTATGGCCTTGGCTCTGAGATCATGGTGACTATGGTAACGTTTATTGAGGTGACTATTGCCAGTCATTACATTATAGTTTTACAAACTCTATCTAGATTGTCACACATCCTTTTGAGGAAGGTACCATTCTTTTTCTTTCTTTTTAAAAAAAAATATATTTTATTGATTTTGTACAGAGAGGAAGGGAGAGAGATAGAAAGCTAGAAACATCGATGAGAGAGTCATCGATCAGCTGCCTCTTGCACACCCCCTACTGGGGATATGGCTGCAACCAAGGTACATGCCCTTGACCGGAATCGAACCCGGGTCCCTTCAGTCCCCAAGCCGACGCTCCATCCATTGAGCCAAACCAGTCTTGGCGGAAGGTACCATTCTTATCCCCACTTTATTACTTGTTTTCTGTTTGTTTATTTATTTATTTAAAATATTTTTTAATTGACTTCAGAGAGGGAGAGATAGATATATCAATGATGATAGAGAATCATTGATCAGCTGCTTCCTGCACTCCCCACACTGGGGATTGAACCCACAACCCAGGCATGCGCCCTTGACCAGAACTGAACCTGGGACCCTTCAGTCCGAAGGCTGATGCTCTGTCCACTGAGCTAAACCGGCTAGGGCTTATCCCTCTTTATATATATATACAAAGACTGAGTCACTGAGAGGTTAAGAAACATGCCTGAAGTCACACAGTTTGCAGCTGGTTGTCAGTGGTCTGAATTCACCTAGGGAGTATGAAAGCTGGCCTTGAAATCAGCATCTGACTCCAGAGCACACACTCTTTTTTATTTGTTTTGTTAAAGGATGTTTTTCCATTGATTTTTAAAGAAAGTGGATGGGAGGGAAAGAGAGAGGGAGAGAGAGACAGAGAGAGAGAGAGAGAGAGAGAGAGAGAGAGAGAGAGAGAGAGAGGGAGAGAGAGAGGAGAGATTGGTTACCTCAAGGCTGCAATTGAGGTATATGCCCTTGATCAAAATCCAACCTGCAACCCTTCCATCCAGGGGCTGATGCTCTATACACTGAGCCAAACTGGCTAGGGCAGAGCACATGTTCTCAACCGGTGCCTTTGGGTACTGTGGATACCCTTGTGCACTGCTGGGATCGATGGGGCCTGGGCCCTTGGGCTGGGGCCTCATTAACAAGTCCTCCGTTTTAGGACTTTTAGGAAATCCCAGGCTCTGCATGTTCTGTCTTCCAACACTTGTGTTTTGGCTCTTCTGAAAACAGCTGACTCTTCTCCCCCCACCCAGCCTGGAGCCTCCGCAGCATTGGGGTGATTTTCTAAGCAGGGAACGCTCCTCCCCAGGCCGCCTTGGCATCCTGACTCCGCAGTATCTCCTTAGGAATGGTGTCCTGGTTCCCTCCACACCCAGCCCCTGGTACCTCCCCAGTCAGCTCACCTGTTCCTGCTCCATGTGACACATGGAATGGATGGCGTGTAGGTTCCACAGGCTTCCCGCGGAGGTGGACATGAACACCAGCTGTGCATAGTGCTTCTCTGCAACACACCCCAAAGCTCAGCCCCTGTTGCCCCAGGACCTGGGCCCACCAAAGGGAAAGACTCTTACCCAGGGCCATGTGAGGCTCAGATTCTCGGGAAGCTGAAACCCGTTCCTGGCTGCTTCATCCGGGGCCTGCATCCCAGCTTCTGTGCCCCACCCACACCCAGTTTGACTCTACCTGGCTGGAGCACCTGAGACCCGCCTCATCTTCCCAAATATAACCCAACTTCCTCGGCTTGAATATGGCCAGCTGGCTTCCTTCCCTTTCTGTCTGCCCAGATTTGTTCTTCTGGCTCCTTCTGTTCTAGGAGGTGTGGGCGGGGACCACCATTAAAGTCAGGAAGTGGCCAAGCTGAAGCTTACCGGGGGGGCCACAGAAGAAGTTCTCTTGCCCTCTGTCCTCCAGGGGCTCCACCATCCTCCGGGGCCGGACCATGCCCTCCTGGGCACTGCTCCAGGGTGTGGGGCTCAGAGTGGTGTGGGGGTTTGAGCTGAGGCATAGAGAAAAGCAATGCCAGGCATCATCCAGGGGCGGGGTGCTCAGAGGAGGCCAGACACTACTCTCCAGAGGTCCCCAGCAAGCCCCTCGGACCTACCTTTGAGGAGGTCACCCAGCGGCCTCTCTCTGGAGACCTTTTCTCTCCCCTTCCCCTCAGTGGTGTGGGAAGATGGGGACCCATTACCTGTTCAGCTCAGGGTCTGGGGAGAGGGAGAACAGCTTCCGGGAGCCCGTGAGGGTCTGCAGTTCTCTCCAGACCACCAGCTTCCGTCCAATGTCTGTGTCCTGAGGCTCGAAGCCCTGAGGGAGGAGGGAGATGAGGCAAGGAGGAGGAGGGCTTTTCCATCTGGTCTTTCTTGGCTCTGCCCCCTTCAGTCCCCGGAGCAGGGAGGGCCAGCTCACCTGCCTGGGCTGTTGAGCGGGCATATCACCTCTATACCACCTTCCCAACTGTCTCTGTAGGGTGAGAGCCCACCACTGCCACCCCACCCCAGCTGGGCCCCTCCGACTTGTTGCCCCAGACTGAGCTGAGGTGGCCAGGCCTGGGGCCCCCCTCCCTCCCCTTGACCCCTCACCAGCAAGGGCTTGGAGAAGTCGGGCAGGTGGCCCCCCAAGAGTCCAGCCAGGGTGCAGAGGAGGATGACCGCTAGACACAGCAGCAGCACTGCCCCTGGCCACTCAGCAATCAGCTGGGAATAGCTGGGAAAGAGGAGGAGAGCCCGCGTGAATGGGTGTTGGGTGTGGTGGCCGGGGCTAGTGAGCTCAGGATCCACCAAGAAGGACTAGTGGACCTGTACTGGGCACAGCCTGGTCACTCTAGAGGCCAAGAGAGGCCTAGGCCTACCTCTTCGGCATCCGGAAGGCCTGTTCCTGCCTGTGGGAAGAGGAAAAGACACTTGCTTGTCAGAGTGCTCTTACGGGGGAGAGGCGGGGGAGGATAGAGGATGATGGCATTAACCCTCTTAGGCTTTCCCACACCACAGCCAAACCCTTCCTTCCTCCTCCATCCAAGCTGCCTCCTTCACCAGAGGCAGGGGGCGTCCTGGGCTGCCTTACCGTTGGAGTTCAGGTCCCGGGGGGGCGGGGGGGGGGCAGTGTTGGCCTTACTTTTCAGTCCAGCCCTACCTTCCCGGGGCAGCTTGGCAGGCTGCTAGTCCCCTCTTACCTGACGCTGATGACATGGTGCTGCACAGATGGTGGCTTCCAGGCCCCATAATGCTGCGAGGGGGCTGGGGAAGGGCTGAGGCTGGAGCCATGGGAACACAGAGCTGCTCGGTCCCCAAGCCCTGGCAGGGAGCTGCCCCCTCGGTATTCCTTCGGTGCCCGGGTGTAAGTGAAGTGGGCAGGGGCCAAGGGGCTGCACGGACCCACAGGCTGGAGGGTGGAGGTTGCCGGTGGAGGTCCCGAAGAACTGGAAGGGTCCTCGAGGGGACAGCTGTGAAGGGAGCAGCTCCTTTCCGGGCTGGCCTCAGGGGCCACAGCCTTGCTCTGGGAGCTGGGGAGAGAAGAGGCAAGGGAGACTGGGTGAGGCACATGGGTGAGAGCTTTCTTCCTTTCTTTTTAAAAATATATTTGTATTGATTTCAAAGAGGAAGAGAGAGAGGGATTTCAAAGAGGAAGAGAGAGAGGGATAGAGAGGTAGAAACATCAATGATGAGAGAGAATCATTGATTGGCTGCCTCCTGCAAACCCCCTACTGGGGTTCGAGCCCACAACCTGGACATATGCCCTTGACAGAAGTCGAACCCAGGACCCTTCAGTCCGCAGGCTGACACTTTATCCATTGAGCCAAAAACGGTTTTGGCAAGAGTTTTCTATTACTAGTCCCAGAGGACAGGCAAGGAGGGTGGGGACCGTGGATGTATAGCCCCAATCTACCTCTTGGGGTCCATTGTCTTATTGACTCATCGGTCCATGCACTCAAAACACACACACACACACACAACATTATTGTCAGCCTGCTATATGCCAGATGCTGTGCTAGGCAACGAACATGCTTTTACATGTATAACCTAATTACTCCTCACAAAAACCTACAGGGGAAGTCCTTTCCTTGTTTACAGATTTGAAAATGGAGTTTCAGTGAGATGGGAAGAGCTAGGCCTTGAGCCCAGTTCTGACTTGCGGTCCTGTGCTCTGGCTTCTGCAGCCATTGGTTCATTCTCTGGTTAGATATTTGTTGAGCACCTGCAACACTCGTGTCCCCACAGATAACCGCTCCCCTCCCAGATAATTGCATAGCTCACACTCTGTTCTCAGTTTAACGATTACCTTCTTGGAGAAGCCTCCCATGACGATCCTCTCTAAGTAATCACCCCCCAGCTCTCCATCCCCCTACCTGCTTTATGATTCTTCAGAGCAGTTACCACACCTGGACATTATATGGTATAATCGCCATGTTCATTGCCTGTTTCTCATATGAAACGTGAGGGATGGGAGAGCAGGGGCCTGAACCATTTGTTCATCTCTCTATCCTCAGTGCCTTGCACACAGAAGGTGCCCAGGGAATGTTTGTTGAATTCATATGGAGTGTCAGACAGTCTGTTACTAGTGGTGCTAGGGTAAAGAAGTCCCAGTCCTTGTCCTCTAGGCATTCAAAGTAGGTGGGAGATGTGGCAGTCTGACCTCTGAGTGCTGGAGAGAAGTCAGAGGGCTGAAGGAGCCCAGAGGAGGGCCCAGCCTTCCCAAGGCTGGGGACAGACAGGGAAAGCTTGGCCAAGGCAGTTACTGCCCTTCCACCAGCCTTGGACCACAGGACAGAAGGGTTGTTTTGTGAGGGTGTGCACAGTTGGGAGATAGAGTTGGGACCCCCAAGGAACTTGCCAGGAGGACTCAGAAATAGAGATCTCTTCCAAAATTACTAATGAGGGCAACACTCTGTGTAGGGACTCAGCCCACTCCTTGGTACGGGGGTAGATGGAGTCCCACCCCAGGGACAGAATTGCAAGACTTAGGACACGAGGAGATGGCCACAGAACAGGGTTCTGGGATGGGTAGCCTTGGCAGAGCCCTCTCTTTCCCTCCATTTCCCTGGGTCCTGTGGCCTGCCAAGAGCTTGCACGGCCCTCATGGGAGAGCAAGGTGTATGCGGAACCAACAGGGGCTTCTAGTCCTGCCTGCTGCACTGCTGGAGGGGCTGTGGGCGGAGTCCTGATGCCAGTGGACATTGCCCACAGAGGCTGGTTCTGCCCAGAGACCAAGTAGAGGAACTGTAAAAAATAGGCAAACTCAACCTCTTCCTCCAAGAAGGCTGGCAGACCCCTATGCTGAGAATAAAATGGAGGAGCAGTGGTGTACTCCTGGCTCTGTCACCCTCTAGCTCTGGGACCTTGGGAAAGACACACAATTGTCGGATCATTGGCATCCATGTCTGTGGCATAAGGGTATAATGATAATGACCCCTCCCAGGTTTGGTATTAACTGACAGCATATGTGGAAGACCTATGGAAGACACATTTGCTTTCCTGCCCCTCCTCACACTCAGTGCTGCTGGGAGCATGTGGTTTAAGAAGTATATTTATATTTACAATTTGGCCGCTTTAGGCACCTCAGATAATATATCTCTATTTGAGAACTCCTCATACCTTGAGAATCTCATTATATATCCTATATATTAAAAGAATAATATGCAAATCGACTAAACAGTGGAACAAAGGGTTGCTATGACATACACTGACTACCAGGGGCCAGATGCTCAATGCAGGAGCTGCCCCCTAGTGCTCAGTGTCATACAATGACATACACTGACTACCGCTCAGCCAGAAGCATAGGGTGCAGCAGGCCTAAGCTGTCAGTCAGACATCCCCCGAGGACTCCTGGACAGTGAGAGAGCATAGGCCAGGCTGAGGGACTCCCAGCCCTGAGTTCACAAATTCTGTGCATTGGGCCTCTAGTCTAACCTAATAATAGAGTAATATGCAAATTAACCATCACTCCACCACACAAGCCATGCCCACCAGCCAATCAGAGCAAGCATGCAAATTACCCAACAAAGATGGCAGTTAATTTGCATACACGGAGGGAGGGAGGAGGGAAGACTGAAGACAGCATAGAAGGAAGAGGGAAAGAAAGTGGAAAACAAGGCAGCTGCAGCTGCTGGAGGGAAAGCAATGGCAGCGTGTGCAGGGTGGGGTGGGGCGAGGTGGGCAGAGGTGGTGGCAGCATGAGCAGCCACAGAGAAGGTGGCGGAGGTGGCCGCCGCCCCACCCTGCCCATCACAGCGGGAGAGGTGGGGTTGGCGGGAGGGAAGCCCGCTGGAAGTCTTGCAGGAATATTCCTGCAACAGGTGCCTAGCCTATACTGGAACTGCAGAAAGACTGATGGTTATGACATGCACTGTGGCAGCCAACCAGCTTGATTTGGGTCCAGATCGGCCCCCAACACCCCGATCGAGGGTGGGGCCAGCAGACTAACTACCCATCTATCTCCCTCCTCCCCCCCGCCACTGTGCCCCGATGGGCTCCCATTGGGGCAGGCCGGCTGGACCCCACCCATGCACAAATTCGTGCACCGGGCCTCCTATAGTATAATTAAAAATACTTTCCTTTCTTTTATTTTTTAAAATACTTTCCTTTTTGTTATTCAAAAGCTGCATCAGAATTTGATCTCATGATTAAATCACTGATACTTTTTCTTTCTATTACCAACATTTAGAAAAACAGGAATTTGATCAATGTTGTTCTAAAGCAAGACCTCAGATGGCCCCATAAAATTAATGACATAGCAACCAGTGTCCTGCCAGTTAAAAGACCTTATGGGCCCATCTCTATGGGCCAAAAGGAAGCTGCACAAATGGCCTGAGTTTATGTGTTTAAGTTGGACATCTACGTCTTGAAGATTTTTATTCTGCAGGTATATTTTGAGCACCTACCACACACTGGGCACTGAGCCTGGTCTGGGTTGGACTCTGAAGGCATGAAGATGACCCATTAGTCTTGGTCTCCCTCTTTAGAGCAGGGCCTGCCTTCCAGAGGTCAGGAGGGTGGGGCAACAAGGACGCTTATTCCAACTTCCCGTGGCCTTGAAGCACTCAGTACTTGGCTTGTCCCAGGAGCCAGGCTCCCACTAAGCGTCAGTTTCTTTTTCATTAAAGGAAGTCAGCACTCCAGGGGGTGCGGGCGGAGACCACGAGCACACTCCCTCAACCAGTCTACCAAACCTCAGAAGCCTAACCCCTTCTTTTGGTGGCTTCTGTTCAAGGGAGATTCTAGTCTCCACCATTGATTTGCTTTTACTAAGGTCTTCCTGGAGCCATGCCTTTTCTTTTAACCCCTTCTTTCCCTCTCCAGGGACCTAGGATCTACTGTTCCCAAATATCACCCTTTTTTACTGTGCCCATCATTGTCAGTAGGTAGAATTTTTTTTAAATATATTTTATTGATTTTTCACAGAGAGGGATAGAGAGCTAGAAACATCGATGAGAGAGAAACATCGACCAGCCGCTCCCCGCACACCCCCCACCAGGGATGTGCCCACAACCAATGCACATGCCCTTTGACCTGAATCGAACCTGGGACCTTCCAATCCGCAGATTGACGCTCTATCCACTGAGCCAAACCGGTTTTGGCAGTAGGGAGAATTTTTTAAAATTGATTTTTCAAAGAGAGAGAGAGAGAGGAAGGGAGAGGGAAACGTTAATCTATCAGCTGCCTCCTGCACTCCCCCTACTGGGGATCAAATCTGCAACCAGGGCATGTCCCCTAACTGGGAATTGAACCAACAACCTTTCAGTGCATGGGATAATGTCCAATCAACTGAGCCACACTGGCTAGGGCAATATGGTAAAATGTGAAAACTCCACATTCTGACTGCTGTTGGTCTGGACCTTTGTCTCAACTCTTTCAAGGAGAGCAGCCAAACTCTCCTCAGAATAAAAGCTTTCTCCTGCTAGCCCCTGCTGCCTTCTATGCTCAGGAGACCTAGTAATAATATGAGGTAAGCACTCCAGACCTTGCCTCCCCAGAGGGCTTTCATTCTCACCCTCTCAGTTCCATGGCTCAGACTGGGATGAGCTGCTTTCTGGGCTGACTGCCTGGGCCGGCTGGCCTGTAAGCCAAGTGATGGAGACAGGCAGGCAGGGAGATGGGAAGTAGTGATGCAGGCCTCCTGTAGAGGCCAAAGTCATAGTATTCAGGGCCTAGCTGACAGGGCTCCAGACACAGAGCCCCCACTTGGGAGCCTTATAAGGGGCAATGCACATGTGCATTAAGCTTTCCTCCAAGTCCACAGACACATAGCCATATGGACAGCCATGTGATCCTGCAGAGTGGCCAGGATAGATGGGGAAGCAGCCCACACCACTAGGAAAATAAAAAGGTAATTTCTAAAAAACCCAAAGAAGGAACTTTTCAAATTGCTGTTGTAGCCAATGCATTAGTAAAGGACTGGCTGTGTGTGCGTGCACACATGCACACCATCATATTCACTATATATCTACCCCCTCCATCTCCCCCTGAGTCAATTTGCCTGATTAGAATCCAGTGTCTCTGGGGGTGTACAGAGGCACCAGAGGTCCCAGGGAGTTGTTGGAGGAGAGCAAGTGATTCTTGTGCTCAAGAATGACCCTCGTGTGCAGGGAAGGTGAGCAGACCAGACAGTGTTGATCCTTGGCAGAATATCCAAGACACCAAGTGACTCTCCAGTCCCTTCCTGGGAGGCTCCTGGCCCAGGACCCTGCTCTGCCCTGTCACTGTCCCTGCCCTATCCACCCCTGGCTCTTTGGCCAGGCCACGGTCCCAGGTAGACCCTGGTCCAGGAACACATCCACCCTGTGTCTCACCCCTTTGAAGATAAGTCTGGGCCTTTCAGATGGAAAGGTGGCTAAATCTGTCCAGGCTGCTGTGTTAACAATAGAGGGCAGGGAACATTTCTTTTCTCTCGTGGGGCATCCTCTCGCGCTGAGGTACAGAATGTACATTCCAATTGGAGCAGTCTGGAGACCATGTGTCCATCTCTGCTTTGTGCCTCCAAAGAATGCCTCTCATTTCAGTCCAGGCAGGGCAGAAAGGCAGTGTCATGTCAGGGGAGGGATTCTGGAGGCGGCAGATCTAACAGGGCACAGAAATTGCACCATATTGCTACCTCGCTGGGCTGTTTCCTCACACATATGGTGGAGGAAGAGAGAGGAGAGCACCATGACCTGGGCCCTCAGCGGGGAAAGTGTTCCTCCCATCCGCCCTCCTGGGGGTCCTTCGGGGTGTGGATAGGGGTAGGGGGAGATGGTTTTCACCGTGGCCTGAGCCTCGGTCAGGTCTCCAGAGAGTGCAGTAGCTGCCACATGCGGAGACGCTGGCCCACACGTGCGCAGCTGGCCGTGCAGAGTAGAGTGGACAAAGACAGTCCCTGGCGTGGCCGCCGAGTGTCTGCCCTCCCCAGGACACACCCCGTGGTGAGCCTCCCATCTACGATACACACACACCCTCCAGCACACTGACACGCTGGAACCCGGACTGAGGTGGCCGCAGGCTGGGGGCTCACTGAGAAGGCGAGCGGGCAGGGCCTAGAGGGAGTGGCTCGGAAGGCCGGTGGGTGGGGTGGGGTGGGGGAACCCCTGGTCTTAGAGGTATGGTAGGAACAGTGGGAGGGACAGCTTCCCCAGGGCGACAAGGGAGGTGGGAGCTGACAGTAGGGGGTATCAGCGAGAGAGAAAATGGACTTGGCAGAATGAGGGCGTGGCCAGGGGGCCGGGAGCCTGGAGGCGCCGGAAGGGGCTCCGACAGGGGCTGGCGATTGCACAGGGTGTTGTATGGCGGCCACTGGGGATACTAGGGCGGGGGTGCTGAGAAGGTCTGAGAGTTGGGTTTGTGGAGTGGTCTGCCCTACCTGTCCGGAGAGTTGCCATCGTGGGCCGAAGACTCCCCCTCGTGCTGCTGCTCCCCTTCCGGACCCGGGCCGGGAGCCGAACCGCTACCGCTGCTGCAGCTACCGCGGTCCATGCCCGTGGGCGGTGCCGCTGTCCGGGCGCTGGTGCTGAAGCGGCCGCGGGGTGGGCTCCTGCGCATGCGTAAGTGCCGGGCGGGGCCGGTTGCTGGGCGGGGCCGATCGGGAGCCCAGCCAATGGGCGCGGCGCCGGGGGGCGGGGCAGAGGCTCCCGCGGCGCCGGCGGCCCGGAGCTGGAGGCTGGCTAACCCTCAGGACCCCCGGGCTGGTGGGGTGGGCCTCTTAACCAGCCAAGTCTGAGCGCTGCTGTTAGGAGTCCGGCTTTCTGGCTGTCGGCTGCACACCGGCCTTTCTTGAGGGGCATCAATCTTCCCGAAAAGAACCAGGAAGCGCGGCCCGGGCTCAGTGTGCAGAGCCTCGCCGCTTGAAATGCAGACTTTACCAGTCAGAAAGAGGGAGCACGCCCAGGACATTCAGCGGAGAAGTCCCACGTTTCTCTCGGCTCCGTTCAGCGACCCCCTGACCCCTCCAGGGGGGCGAGGCATCTGCTCAAATTGTGTCTTCCTTTACGCTCATCTGGACCTGGTCCTGAGTCTGCGCCCATCAGACACGGAGCCCCAGTTCTGTTATTGTGTGGAGTACAATGGGGAGGGGGACGAAAGGCACTCAAGAGAATCCCTGGTTCCTTTTCTTTTTTTTTTTTCTTCTTTCATTTTTTTTTAATTAAGGTATTGTATTTGTACATATCTTACCAATTCTCTGCCCCCCACACACACTCCCATACACGTCCTCACTCCCCAGAGTTTTGCGTCCATTGGTTATGCTTATATGCATGCATACAAGTCCTTCTGTTGATCTCTTATCTCCCCCATATCTCCCTCCCCTCCCCGCTGTAATTTGACTTATAATCACCCTTCTTGAGCCTGGGAAGTACCCAGTACCCACTCCCTTGCTGCCTTTCCCGCCTGGGAATGATTGTGAGGGAGGGGAGGTGTGATGGGCTGTGGCTAGGCCTGGCTAGAGGGCCATGGTAGCACTAGAATCAATAGGGGCAAATGTAGGAAGTCTTGGAGTTTGGGGAGTGGAGAGGGTCCCAGATGTAAGGTTTGCATAAGCAGAAAGGGTTTCACAGCAAGCCGGCTGGATGTGTGTGCAGGGAGGGGCCGTGGCTGAAGAATGGGGCTGTGGGGAGAGATAGAACCAGAAGCATTTGGAGTATAAATATCCCAGAACTCTGTGCAAATGCCATTCTGTGCAAGGCATAGGTCAGTAGGGGGTGGGGGTGGGAAATCTAGCTGTGTAGAAGTGGTAGGCCTGCCCTGAGTACCTTAGTTTGGTTGGAGAGATAAAAGGCTAGCCCATAAATTGTTGCTAACTGGGTAGGCCCATGCGATAGTTGATATGAGAGCTACAGAGCAGGAGGCAGTGTGCAGAGAGAGGACTTCTCTTTTCCTAATGGGCTTTAGGGGAAGTGTCATTGATGGCGGAGCTTCAGGTGGCTTGGAAGCAAGGAATTACTGACCTGGGGATAGGGCAGGGGGTGGCAGCGGTGGGGAACTGTGCGAAGTTAAGGAGGCAGGAAAGTTCAATGTATGCTCAGGGAATGGTGAGAAACACATCTGGACAACAGGGATCCATGAAAGGCTTCTGATCTGTAAGATGGAAGGCCCACCAGGTCAGGGTGTATATGAGGGGCCACGTTTGAGGCCCTCTGATTGGAGGAAGCAGAGTGAAAAGGAAAGGAGAGGCAGCCTTATACCACCAGATGCTATGGGGACAACTGAGCCAAGGTTCTAAGAATGGCTGGGTACCCCATTCTCACAGCTAGGGAACTCAGAGACTGCGGGACCCCTGAGTGACAGGATGGATGTGAAGGAAGACAGGTTCTTTTAAGAGTATAACATGGTGCCCAGGCCTGTGTGGCTCAGTTGGTTGGGGCATCATCCTATGCACTGAAGGACCATGGGTTTGATTCCCAGTCAGGGCACATACCCAGGTTCAATCCCCGGTTGGGGCATATATGGGAGGCAACTGATCAATGTTTCCCTCACATGTACCTTTCTCTCTGTCTCTTAAAAAACAAAAAGGAGTAAAACAGAGCCTTTAGGAAGCTGTTTTTAGGAAGAAAAGACTGGTTCAGGCTCCAGGGCAACCCACTCAGGTCAGCAGGGCAACCCACTCAGGCTTCCCGTTCTTGTGCCTTTGCTCTTCTGCTTGCCTAGTGATGTGGACCAGGGGATGGCCCACAGGACCCTGGGGGTGGCTCCCATCCAGGCAGTGCCCAGGGCCAAGGTCATGGCCACACCACTACCATGGCAGTGCTTCTATGGAAAGCCAAATGAACAATGTTAGAGTGAGCGGTCAGTGCCAGTCTCACCCCAAATTGACACTCCTCTTCTCCCTTCTCTCTGCCCTCTATTGTAGAGGACTCAAGATTCTGGGGCACTAGCAGGGGATCATGCTGGAGGGTTGGGAGGCAGACAGCAGTGACAGTTCCTAGCTCTGGGCCTTTGCTTTGATGAAACCAGAATACTGAGCAGACAAAAGAGAGGAAGCCAGATTCATTTGTCTCCGTTCCTTGAGTTGAGATATGACTCCCACTCCCTGGACCTCGGTTTATTTTATCTATAACAAAGAAGCAGAATTATCTCGATCTCATCTTCTCCCTTCCATCACCCGGGAACCCTTGTAGAGTGACTAGCGGTTTTGCCATGCTAAGAAACGCAAACTCACTCAACTTCAAAGTGAGCGTGGGGCTGGGGAAGCTACAGAGGAGCTCACTGTGGGCCAACAGCAGGGAGGACACAGGAGGTAGGGTCCGGGGAATTGTAGGATTTGTAGGAATGGAGGAGGAGGAGAAAAGGAAGACTAGGAGGAGGAGGGGGCAGTGGAGTGGGAAGAGGAGAAAGGCAGCTGGAAGGTGGGAGGAGACCAAAGGTAGGAAGTGGTAAGTCAAGGGTATTTGTGTTCACTATGTAGGTAGTGCATGCATGTGTGTGGGTAGATGGGTGTGTGCTAATTTACATAAAACAGCTGTGTCTGTGTACATGTGCATGGGTGGGTGCATATACATGCCCATTGTGTATATGGGTTCATGTGCATGGTTGTATGCACAGGACAATGGGCATGTGTGTGAACCTGTGTCTGTTCCTGAGTAGGTGCCAGACTCAAGAAACCAGAAAGATTAGAAAGTGAAATAATTGATTTACTGCCTTCGCCAGAAGAGGCATGGGAAGAGGGTGGTTTAACCTTCTGTCTTGGCTGGAACCACTCCTGAGGCCCCAACGTCAGAGGAGTTTCTCTGCCTCTGGCCACAGGACGAGGGGAGAGAAGAGAGAGAGCACCTTGCCTGGGGTCCTGAGGGAGCAGGGTAGGGCTATGCTCCTACTCCAGGGGTGGGATACCCTCCCAGCTGCTTCTGCCTCTGGGACCTCCTAGAACTGGGGAGCGGGGGTCGCCATGGGGGTGGCAGCACGGGGGAGGAGCGGGAGGCAGGCTTTCTTGTGACCATGTTAGACCAGCCCCTGCCCCATTCAAGCTCTGTGATGCCTGGAAATAGCCTTTCCTACCTGCCCACCTTTCCTTCCACGACTATTTTTATGGTAGGACCAGCTCCAGGCCTAGGAGCTGGGTCTGCTGGTGGTGGCAATGGAGGGACTGGGGGAGCTGGCAGCTCCCTTCTCTGGCAGAGTCAGGTCCTCGGGGCCCTGCAGTGTGGTTGGGGTTTGAGAGGAAGCCAGCCATCCAGGAAGGCTGTGGGGTAGCCAGGAAGGCAGGAAACATGAACAGGAGGGGAAGCAGCAGGAGAGAGGATGGGCTGCTGGGGCAGGAAGGGGATGAGAGGAAAGCAGAGAAACAGATGGGAAATATGAGAGCAGCTGAAGAGAAGGCTGCAGCCGGCAGGGGGTGGATGAGCACTGTGAGGCTGATGTCTGTGCCTGCTCCCCACTCTTCACTGGGGAAGGTCTGAGAAGGCGGCTAGAGGTCTGGAGTGCCGGGAGCCATAAGGAAAAAGTCCGGTCTCACTTCCTGATCAGTTCCACTTCCTGGTTGAGCATGAATGCGTGACAAAAAGCCCGCACTGTTATCCCTCCCACATTGGAATAGCCAACCAGCTAAGAACAGGTACCCACCGCCCAGTCAATCACCTTGTGACAACCCCCCCCCCCCCTTTTCCTACCCCTCCCCTCCCAGCCTGAGAGCTTATAAACTGTTGTTCTTGGAATAAGAGTCAAGATGGCTGCTCGGGTAGACACCTAACTGCAGCAGCACACAATTTCAATGGAATACAACTAAAATGTAGAGTGGACATCGCCCAGAGCTACAGGTAGTCGACTGACTGAAAATTCTACAAGAAGGAAAGAGAAAACCAGAAGGAAAATCAGAGGAGCTGAAAAAAAGCCTAAGGTACAGAGACATGCTGCGCGCTCGCACGCACGCGCGCACGGAGAAGTCGCAGCCGGAGAGGAGGAGAGGGCTGGGTGCTGCCTGGCGTTCCCTAGCAGGAAGGAAATAAAACCCCCAGACTGGGCTGAACCCCTGAACCGGCAGCGCTGAGCCCCAGTTATGGGACAGACCCTGGGGACCCAGGCTCCGGCAGGGGGAGACGGGGCTGTGAGGCGGAATCCCAGGCGAGCAGCGAAAAGCAGGGTCCCCGGAGTCGCGCACACATTGCGCGCAGAGGACTGAATGTTGACTCTGATGCTGGATTACCCAAGCCGGAAGGAACAGGGCCTCCGGCGGCGCTGAGCCTCAGTCCGGACTGCTCTGAACCCCAGTTCTGGGCCAATCCCTGGGGACCCAGGCTCGAGCAGGGGAGACGGGGCTGTGAGGCAGAATCCCAGGGGAGTGGCGAAAAGCGGAGCCCCCAGAGTCTCGTGCACTGCGCGCAGAGGACAGTCTGTTGACTCTGATCCTAGACTCCCCTAGAGGGGAGGAGAAAAAAAAGCTCCAGACTGGAGGAATGCGACAGGGAGCAGGATCCCCTGCCGGACACCGGCCAGCCAGGCGCTGGCAGGGAGTTGGGCGACGGGGCCCCCAGGGAGGGGGGTGCCCCTGAGCCTTCGACCTCTGAGCGCGGGCAACGGAGCCAAGGCCGTGGGCTGCTTCCTGGGAGCCCGTGGAGAACAAAGGGGTGCCACAGGCCAACCTGCTGAGCTCCCAGGACAAGGAGGAAGAAACCAAAGAAGTTCTCAATGTGAAGAAATCAAGTGAGAGCAAATGATAGTAAAATTACTTAAGAAAGAATACAAAGAAGATCTTGAAAAATCAAAGACTAAGTCAGAACTCAACTCACCAGCCAACATTGCAACATATATGCGTTTAAAAAAAAAAAAAAAAAAAAAGGACAGAATGTTGGAACAGCGGCAGCCAGGCCTAGAGTGCCCAGGCACAAGGCAGTGGCAACCGGGCCCGGAGCAGCAATGGCCAGGCCCCAGAGCAGCAGCAGCCAGAACCAGAGCAACAACAGCCAGCACTGGAGCAGCCAGGCCTGAGGCGGAGGCAGCCAAGCCCAGGGTGGCCAGTTCAGGAACACCCAGACCCGGAGTGGCTGGGCCCGGAGAAGCCGAGCCCAGAGCAGCCAGGTTGGGAACAGCCAGGCCCAGAACAGCAGTAGCCAAGCCTGGAGCATCCAGGCTGGGAGCGGCCAGACTCAGAGCAGCGGCTACCAGGCTGGGAGCTGCCAGGCCCGGAGCAGCCGGGTCTTGTGCGGCCAGGCCCGGAGCAGCAGCTGCCAGGATGGGAGCAGCCAGGCCCGGAGCAGCCGGGTCTTGTGCGGCCAGGCCCGGAGCAGCAGCTGCCAGGATGGGAGCAGCCAGGCCCGGAGCAGCGGCTGCCAGGCTGGGAGCGGCCAGGCCCGGAGCAGCCGGGTCTGGTGCAGCCAGGCCCGGAGCAGCGGCTGCCAGGCTGGGAGCAGCCAGGCTCGGAGCAGCCGGGCCTGGTGCGGCCAGGCCCCGAGCAGCAGCTGCCAGGCTGGGAGCGGCCAGGCCCGGAGCAGCGGCTGCCAGGCTGGGAGCGGCCAGGCCCGGAACAGCCGGGTCTGGTGCGGCCAGGCCAGGAGCAGCAGCAGCCAAGTCCAGAGCAACTAGGTTGGGAGCGGCAGTGACCAGACCTGGAGCAGCTGGTTGTGGAACGAACCAGAGCAACAGAGGCCAGGCCCGGAGCAGCCAGGCCCGTAACAGCTCGCTCCTCGCCTGCCCCTGCCCCACGGCTGCCTCTCAGACATGGCTGGAAACTTTTGTGGGAACTTGAGGGTCTGCTGAATCAAGTGATGAAGGCTTAGATCTGGATGTGTTGAGTTAGTATAGGGCTGGGGTGTTGATCTGTGAGTGCCTTGGGTGGGGCCTGGATGAGGCTGGTTGACCTATTTGGAAATGTCTTTTGTGTGAAATGTATCATTGGGCATGTGGAGGTATTATTTATATGAGAAAATGCTAAGTAACTGATTTACTATCTGAAAAGGGATTTACTATCGGGGAAAGGGAGGGAGGAAGAGACTGAACATAAACTGCACCTATGGATGAGGACAATGGGGGATGGGGAGGGGCGGAGGGTGGGGTGGGAACCTGGTGGAGGGGGGAAGAAATGAGGAACCTTTGTAATAATATGAACAATAAAGATTGATTTAAAAACAAACAAACAAAACAAAACTGTTGTTCTTGAATAAAATTTTGAGGCTTGATCAGAACCCTGTCTTGCCTCCGTTCTTCCCGTTCCTTGTTTGCTTCATTCTCTTAGGTGATTTCCACGTGCCCTTGTTGTTGCCCTGTGGGTCAGGGCACTGGAGGACATGGCAGCAGGGAGGAGAAGGGAAGATGACTGGGAAACTTTCCTACCTCCTGACCCGTGGGAGAGAACGGGAGAAGAAAGAAGCAGCTTTGGTCATTTGGGTCTGCAGCGAGAAGCCAGTTCTCTCTGGTGCTGATTCTGTGCCCACCCCCACCTCCAACAGAGGTCTTCAGACTTGATCACTTGTCTGACCATTATTCCTTCCTTCCTTCACTCGACAGCAGGATACTGAAAGTTAATGCAAAGTTCAGCTGTGCATTCCCATTTGCTCAGGAGCCGGCTGAGCCCTCCTCAGGGAGGGGGGGGGGCAGTTAGGAAGTGTGGGCTCTTCCCCACCCTGGCAGCTGTCTGTCCTCCAAATCTCAGCCAAACTCCAGGACACCAAGGGAGACACTCTGCAGGCAAACCCTGATTCTTCTGCTTCTACCCCCAGTCAGACCCCATCCAGCCTCTCCGTCTGCCCCTCCCCGCCCCCCAGCCCCACTTTTCTCAGCCCTGTCTCTGCTCAGATCCTCAGCTGTCTGTTGGCTACTGCTATGGTCCTCCGTTCCCCTCTGTTAGCCTTTGCTCCTATCTCCTGTTACTCGAAAACCTCTCTGGCTCAACTCTGTGTTGCTTTCCTGCAAGATGTCTGGTTAGATCGGGCCATTCTGCCTGCCCTGCCTGCTCAGCTGTGACCCAACGGCTCACTCTTCAGTGACCAATCTGAGTGGTCCTGGGTGTTCCCTTTGGTGGGAACTGCCTAATCAATGAGACATATTTCTTTTTTAAAAATATATATTTTATTGATTTTTTTACAGAGAGGAAGGGAGAGGGATAGAGAGTTAGAAACATCGATGAGAAAGAAACCGATCAGCTGCCTCCTGCACACCTCCCACTGGGGATGTGCCCACAACCAAGGTACATGCCCTTTACCTGAATCGAACCTGAGACCCTTGAGTCCACAGGCCGACGCTCTATCCACTGAGCTAAACTGGTTAGGGTGAGACATATTTCTTGAGGATCAGGATAGTCTTTTGTTCCTTTTAATATATATATATATTTTTTTCAAAGAGGAAGAGATAGGGAGAGAGAGATAGAAACGTATATGTAGAATATTAAAAAACAGAAAATAAACAAATAATTTTTTTTAAAAAACTCCTCAGCTCATAGACACAGAAAGCAGATTGGTGGTTATCAAAGGAGGTAGGGTGTGTGTGTGTGAAATGAGTGAAGGGGATGAAAGGTATGAACTGTTGCATACCTTAAACTAGTATATGTCAATTAAACCTAAAAAAAAAAAATTAAAAAAGGCCTTGGACTGTCTCTCCAATTCAAGACAAGTGCTTGAGGGACAGGATTTGGTGGCTCTGAAAGGGAACTAGTCATTCAATCCAATCAACCCTCAGCAAAACCCTTCTGCCTGGCATGGCAGAGGCTATAAATTCAAGTATAACTCGAGCAGAAGGTGGAGGTTCAGGGGTTTGGCCAGGAATGGGAGCAGGGCAGGTGAGCAGACACAGACACACAGACATACAGCACACAGACCCACACTGCATTGATGAGAGACATGGACTAACACACACAGATGCAGGACGCCCACCCTAAGAGACACAGAGGCACAGATACCAAGTCAGTGCACAGACACTTCTATCGGAGAGACGGTGACCACACAGACCCACCACACACGCTCACAGAGCCCCTTCCATCCCCTGCACAGCCGGCAGAGCCAGCCTCTCCTGGAGGGCAGGGCAGGGCGGGGGAGTCTGAGGCGCTCCCAGTGCCCCGGTGTGTTTGTACAGAGCGGCGGTTTTCAACCAGCGTGCTGCAGCACACCGGTGTGTCACAAGAATCTTTTATAAACATGCAACAGCTGGCTAGTTAGTCAGAGCACTGACCTCTTTTCCCTTAGATTGTCAAATAAAAAATTGATAACAGCCAACACGACAATAGCTATCTAGTGTGAATGAATCAAAATTACACCTTTTATTATTTTTATTTTATTTTATTGATTTTTTACAGAGAGAAAGGGAGAGAGATAGAGAGCTAGAAACATCCGTGAGAGAAACATTGACCAGCTGCCTCTTGCACACCCCCTACTGGGGATGTGCCCGCAACCAATGTACATGCCCTTGACCGGAATCGAACCCGGGACCCTTCAGTCCACACACCTACGTTCTACCACTGAGCCAAACCGGTTTCGGCTACACCATTTTTTTTTTTTTTTTTGTCAAATTGGCAAAAAATGTATTTTTTGGCATGCAGCAGAATTTTAGTAAGTAGTTTATGTGTGCCATGACATGAAAACGGTTGAAAATCCCTGGTATAGGGTGGGGAGGGGACAAGGAGGAGTGGGCTAATCTTTATCTGGGCAAAGAGGAGCTGGAAGCAGTTTGTGTGCGTGTGTGTGTGTGTGTGTGTGTGAGAGAGAGAGAGTGTGTGTGTAACAGGCGGAGAGAGTAGGGAACAACCCATTACCTGATTGGTCTGGTAACAAGAACCACTGGTCAGACCCTGGCAAGGCTGCTCAGCACCCAGGGACGGGCTCTAAGTATTTGTGGGGCCGCTACTGAGTCCCAGGCCTTTTGCTGCTTCACACACTTGAATCAACGGATTCCTACCAAACCGACAGGATTCTCACCTGCTCCCGGGGGTGGAGGAGGAAACAGACCTGGAGGAAGGAACAGGTGGACGACTTGCCCTGAGAGCCAAGTCCCGGTCCTGAGCGCTCACACGCGCTGCTGCGACCCCGGTGCCTGTTGTGAGTGGACATCGAACAAGTCAGAAAAGGGGCTTTCTGGGTGGAATTTAGACAAGATAGAGAGGAGCCTGGATGGAATTTAGACAAGACAGAAAGAATACATTATGTAACAGAAGTCCAGGCTGCCAACTTGCTCTGCGCTCTGCAAGCCCCTGTGCTCTGGCCTCCTCTGAGCCTGACCTGTGCCGTGAACCACAGCCCTTTGCTCTGTGTGCCTGGCCCACTGGCCTCTCCTTACACCCTGCAGACAGACCAGGCACCCCTGTTACAAGCTCTCCTAGCTCCCTGGGTCCTCTCTTCTAATGTTGCCCTTCCCACTGGACTGTATGCTCACCTTAGTATTCCTGGGGACTGGCCCTTAGCAGTTCTCCTGGCACTTAGCAGGTGCCCAGCAAATACATTTCTGTGGTTTATGCTTTGTGTTTTTTCTCTGTCACATATATATTATTGATTTCAGAGAGAAATAGAGAAGGAGAGAGAGAGAGAGAGAGAAACATCACTGATAAGAGAGATCATGGACTGGCTGCCTCCTGCATGCCCCCTACCTGGGGATTGAGCTGACAGCCCGGGCATGTGTTCCCATGAGGACTCCAATCGCAACTCCTGGTTCATAGATCAGTGCTCATCCACTGAGCCATGCCTGCCGGGCTGTTGCATATTTTTAAAAATCATTTTTTTCTGGTAAAAGTAGGGGAAACCATCTCCCATGACAGACCCTGGCCGGCCTGAGCTCCTGCTGCCCATCCTGGAGCTCACAGAGCCGGCAGCACCGAGGCAGCTGAGCTGCCATTCTCCGGTACAGCGCTTGGGCGGCTCCAGTTTCAACCAAAAACAAGAAGCATGTGGAATTGTAAGAGAAAGCGGAGAGGTTAAAACCGTCACTGTTCCAGGTTGTCCTTTAAAGAGCCTGGAAGCACTACTTGCACCTGAACAGCATTAAACTCATTTTTAAAAAGTAACACAGCCGGGGCTGGTGTGGCTCAGTGGTTGACACCAACCTATTGAACCAGGAGGTTATGGTTTGATTCCCCGTCCAGACACAAGCACACATGCTCACGTTGATCCCCATTGGGGGGCATGCAGGAGGCAGCCAATCCATGATTCTCTCTCATCATTGATGTCTCTATTTCTCCCCCCCCCCCCCCCGCCTCTCTGAAATCAATTAAATGAAAAAAAAGTAACACATCTAGTCATGGCCCGTGGTTAGAAGTCAGCCTGTGCATGTGAGATTCCTGGCCAAGGGTGTGTGCAGGAGGCTCTCTCTCTCTCTCTCTCTCTCTCTCTCTCTCTCTCTCTCTCTCTCTCTCTCTCTCTCTCTCCCCTCCCTCCCTCCCTCGATAAAATAAATGGGAAAATGGCCTCCAGTGAGGATTAACAAATAAGAAGGTACATACCTAGTCTCCGGGTAAAGATGGCAGAGTGTGGTTGGAGCAGGCTACAGCTCCTCGCTGATTACGCTCAGCCGTCTGGTAAACGTGTCCGGATTGCATGTGCTGTAGCTGGAGGAGCCCCAACCTCCCTTCAGTGGGAACTAAAGCTGCAAATGGTGTGGTATTGGCAACCGAGGAGACACAGAAACCCATTCAGTGTGATGAGCAAAGCGTACACAAAGGGGAGCCCGTCGCCAGACAGACAGGCTGGGCTGTAGCGGCACGCGCCCAGATTAGAGTGCCCGTGCCCAGAGGTGGGATCTGGCTCAGCAATGCCATCTTGTTTACCAAGAACCCCTCCCACCACTCAGCTGGTGCCGGGCAGCTCCTGTGGTGTGGGAACAGGCCCTGTCACGTAATGCCCGTCCATTGGAGTGTTTCACTAATTTGTGGTTGGAATGAGGGGGGACCGTATTTAAAGCCACAGCGATGGGAAAGAGCCATGTGGATGGGAAACTGTGCTTGAGAAAAGATAGGATGAAGATCTAGAACTTGAAGATGCCATTCAGACAGCCATAGTAACCCTAAAGGAAAGCTTTGAAGGGCAGATGACTGAAGATAACGTAGAAGCTGGAATGTGCAATGAAGCTGGATTTAGGAGTCTTACTCCACCTGCAGTTAAGGACTCCTCGGCTGCCATAGCATAATAATGAAGCAACTGAAAAAAACACACAAAAAAACCCCACAGAATTATTTCTGTACTTAAACAAGTTTAAAGAATGCTTTGTTTCTACAAACTTTCTGCATACTTATTTCTACATGATTTAATGGAACAATGCTTTTAAAATGGCACTTGTAAATCATAATAAACTGTTAAACCCCCCCAAATAAAAAGGAAATAAAAAAGTAACATTATCTATTGGCAGATGGGTACTAGACTTATCTGGGTGTTCAATTTGTACGGTATGTAAATGTCTAATCACTATGCTGCATACCTGAAATAATGTAATATTTTATGCCAACTGTAATTGAAAAATACTTTAATAGAAAAAGAAAAAAGTAACATATCGGAGAGAAATGGAAACAGGTTCTCACAAAGGCTTATAGTTGAATGTTCAAAGTAGCTTTGTTTGGAAAAGCTAAAACTTGGAATTTTCTCAAATGTCCACGAACAGGTGAATGAATAAACAAATTGTGGTATCTGCCTTTGATGGAATACTACTCAACAATACAAAGACCTTTGGCCTTGGCCAGTGTGGCAAGGTGGCAAGCATTGACCCGCACACCAGAGGGTCTGTTTGATTCCTTATTAAGGGCACATACTTGGATTGCAGGTTTGATCCCAGGCCCCTGTCTGGGCATGTGCAGGAGGCAACCAATCTATGTATCTCATTCATATCGATGTTTCTCTCTCCCCTCTCCCTTCCTTCCACTCTCTCTAAAAATCAATAAAAAACAAAAAAACCAAAAAAAACCCTTGGGTGAGGATTAACAACAACAAAAAAGAACTTTGCTATATGCTAAAATATCTCAAAATAACCGCTGAATGGAAGAAGCAACATATACTGTGTAATTCTGTCTAGAAAATTCTAGAATTTTGGAAAATTCTAGGAAATGTGAACTAGTTATAATGACAGCAAATCAATGATTGCCTGGGGACAGCATGGTGGAAATGGGGAGGGGATGGAAGGAGATGTCAGAAGGGACACTTTGGGGTCTGATGGATATTTTCATTATCTTGATTATGGTGATGGTTCATGGATTACACATAGACAAAACTTAGCAAATTGCTCAATTTGTGCAGTTTATGGCATGTCAATTGTTCTCACTTAGGGGCTGTAAAAACAGAAGTAACAACCACATCAGAAAAGTATTTGAAAAATGGAGAGAAGGAAAAAGAATGATTCTTCATTATTTTCATGGTGGGTAGAAAAGCATTTTTGTGTGTCAGGTTCTTTTATAGTATCAACTAGAGGCCTGGTGCACAAAATTTGTGCCCTTGGGGGGGTGGGTCCTCAGCCTGGCCTGCACCCTCTCCCAGTCTGAGATCCTTCGGGGAATGTCTGACTGCTGACTTAGGTGGGAGCAAGCCTAAGCCATCAGTCGGACATGCTTAGCGCTGCCACCACGGAGGGAGAGGCTCCCGACACTGCTGCTGCGCTCGCCCGCCATGAGCCCTGCTTCCGGCCGAGTGGCGCTCCCCCTGCGCGAGTGCATTGACCGCCAGGGGGCAGCTCCTGCATTGAGCATCTGCCCCCTGCTGGTCAGTGCACCTCATAGCAACTAGTTGTTCCGCTGCTGTTCGGTCCATTTGCATATAAGCCTTTTTTTAAAATATAGGATTATCTTGTAACAGCTCTTGAAGATTAGTTTTATCTTCCCTTCTTTTGTAGATAAAAAAAAAAAAAAATCCAGATTCTGAGAGATTAGGAAATTTGCCTGAGGCCACCCAGCCAGTGTGTACAGTTAGTCCCAGTCACAGCCATCTGAGTCCAGCCTGGGCCCCTTCTCCACCACATTGTCTCTCAGGAATGCTCTTCGGGAAGAGTGCAGCCTGCTTTGGTAACATTGTGGGCAAAGGCCTCGGGTCAGTGACTCAGTGGGCAGTCACTCCTGCACCCAGCGCCCACGCATTGGCTGTGAGCCCGGGGCAGGCCGCGGGGAAGGCGCCGGTGCTCACAGTGGCCCCCCGCAGCCCACACTGCACGAACGGCAGGGCCTGCGCCCACCAGCCTGTCTTCGCCAGCCCACCACGCCCCCGGCCCCTTCCAGGAATCCTCCCTTCTCCTCAGGGCCCTGACAACAGGACCTCCCACCCCACCCACCCAGCGTTGGCGGGGAGCCAACGGGGCGGCCTGTGTCCTCGAGGACCCGCAGGGGACGGCGGGGCTGCGGCCTGAGGAGCGCTGTGAGGGCTCCCTGCTCTGGTCTCAGGGTTCAGGCCCTCAGTTCTCACCATCTCTGGAGTCCAGGTCTGAGCTCATGAGGAACGTGGTGGGAGTACAGAGGCGGGGGGAGGGTAGAGGGGGGGAGGGTAGAGGGGGAGGGTAGAGGGGGAGGGTAGAGGGGGGAGGGTAGAGGGGGGGGTGGGGGGAGGGTAGAGGGGGGAGGGTAGAGGGGGGAGGGTAGAGGGGGGAGGGTAGAGGGGGGAGGGTAGGGGGGGAGGGTAGAGGGGGGAGGGTAGAGGGGGGAGGGTAGAGGGGGGAGGGTAGGGGGGGGAGGGTAGAGGGGGGAGGGTAGAGGGGGGAGGGTAGAGGGGGGAGGGTAGAGGGGGGAGGGTAGAGGGGGGAGGGTAGGGGGGAGGGTAGGGGGGAGGGTAGGGGGGGAGGGTAGGGGGGAGGGTAGAGGGGGGGAGGGTAGAGGGGGGAGGGTAGAGGGGGGAGGGTAGGGGGGGAGGGTAGGGGGGGAGGGTAGAGGGGGGAGGGTAGAGGGGGGGAGGGTAGGGGGGGAGGGTAGAGGGGGGAGGGTAGAGGGGGGAGGGTAGGGGGGGAGGGTAGGGGGGGAGGGTAGAGGGGGGAGGGTAGAGGGGGAGGGTAGAGGGGGGAGGGTAGGGGGGGAGGGTAGAGGGGGGAGGGTAGGGGGGGAGGGTAGAGGGGGGGAGGGTAGGGGGGAGGGTAGAGGGGGGAGGGTAGAGGGGGGGGTGGGGGGAGGGTAGAGGGGGGAGGGTAGAGGGGGGGGAGGGTAGAGGGGGGAGGGTAGAGGGGGAGGGTAGAGGGGGGAGGGTAGAGGGGGAGGGTAGGGGGGAGGGTAGGGGGGGAGGGTAGGGGGGGAGGGTAGAGGGGGGAGGGTAGAGGGGGGGGTGGGGGGAGGGTAGAGGGGGGAGGGTAGGGGGGGAGGGTGAGGGGGGAGGGTAGAGGGGGGGTGGGGGGAGGGTAGAGGGGGGAGGGTAGAGGGGGGAGGGTAGGGGGGGAGGGTAGAGGGGGGAGGGTAGGGGGAGGGTAGGGGGGGAGGGTAGGGGGGAGGGTAGGGGGGGAGGGTAGGGGGGGGTAGAGGCCGTGGACCTGTCCTGATGAGGTGGACAGGGAAGCCAGGGCAGGCTGAGTAGCCTGGCTGCGGTGGAGGCCTGAGAGACGTGAGGGTGCCCACAGCAGGGCCAGCACGGGAGAGTCAATTCACAGCAGAGCACGATGCTCCGGTCCTCCCTCTCCCGCCCTACGCGGTGCCAGCGGGGCCTGAGCCCTCTCTCCTCGGCACCTGCCTCCCAGGGTGAGCGCTTGCCGAGGGCTCGGCTCGCTGCCTGGCTGAGAGAGCTGGCGCCTTCCTGCCGGAAAGGCCCCGAGGGCAGGGAAAGGAGCCTGGGAGCGGAGGAGACCTTGCGGTGAGGGCTGGGCTCAGGCAGAGGAGGCGGGAGGGCCTCTCCCAGGGCGGAGGCCATGGGCAGGGGGCTCGGGGAGGTGGCACTGGCAGTGAAGGCCAGCAGGCAGGATGTCCCTCTCTGTGGCATCCCGTCTCTCCGCAGAGCCGGCAAGGCCCCCTGCTCCCGGGCTCCTTGGGTGGGGAGGGAGCCAGGACAGCAGGCTCCTTGCATGGTTTGGGTGGACAGGTTTCTCACTGCAGAGGGCAAAGGTGGCCAGCCCTGGGCGTGCCCCGGAGAGTGTGTGGCGGGGCTGGGGCCTGGGCCTGGGCCTGAGAGTGCAGGCAGGTGAGTGGGAGGCCAAAGAGAAGCTAAGAACACCTGCCCTGGCTAATGCCCAGACTTCAGAGCTTGATGAGATCAAAGGGCATCAGGTGTGTGAGGGCTTGGCCATGCCAGGTGTACGTGGGAGGCGCTGTTCCTATTGTCAGCAGGAGCACCGAGGACCCATTTAAGTCCCCTCGCTCGCTCGCACAGGGATCTCCTGGGACAGGGCCCCACCTCTGGCCCCTGGCATCTCACTGACAGCCTCCTGAGAAGTTCCCGCCCCTGCCCCAGCCTCTTGCAACACCT
This sequence comes from Pipistrellus hanaki, assembly GCF_964339955.1. Taxonomy (NCBI): domain Eukaryota; kingdom Metazoa; phylum Chordata; class Mammalia; order Chiroptera; family Vespertilionidae; genus Pipistrellus; species Pipistrellus hanaki. Next base: position 62,800,842 of record NC_140503.1, read on the forward strand.
TCCTTCCCCTGAACCAGCGTTTCCCGAAGTGTGGTACGCGTACGCCCAGGGGCACGGGGAGAGTTTGGTGGGGTACACGTTGCACCGGAGTTCGGTGGGGATACGCACTGCACCGTGCTCAGCTGCGCCTAATTCTGCGTTCTCATGAGCACGAGCGGTACTCAGCGTTACGGAAATTATAGGAGGGGTACACATGTCAAAAGTTTGGGAAACACTGTGGGGGCCTGAACCAACCAAATGTCCAGGTTTGCCTAGAATTGAGGGGTTTCTGGAGGCAGGACTTTCAAGGCTAAAACGGGGTCAGTTCCAGGCAAACGGGGACAATAGGTCGCCTGCCTGCTCGCCCCACCCCCAGGCTGCTTCCTCTTCCCTGTGGTGAGGATGGTGCCCCGGGCATTTCAGCATTCTCTCTCTCTCTCTCTCTCTCTCTCTCTCTCTCTCTCTCTCTCTCCCTTCCTCCTTCCCTCTCTCCCTCCCTCTCTGTCCCTGGTTGACCTCTCCTGCCTTGAAGCCTCTAGTCCAGGGCACACCACCCAGAGATGGGACACACCACCCCTGACCATTCCCTCTTGTGGGCCCGGCCAGCTCTCTACTCCTCAAAACGTGCCAGATCTTTTCCCGACGGATCCCTAGCGGATGGGGCTCCGCCCACACCCCACCCCTATGGGTGTCCAGGTGGAAGAGAGCCTGTGTATGCCACACAACCCTCTCTCCGGCCCAGAGACGGAGCACCCTGGGCACCCGCAGGCCAGCCCGGTCTGCTCCACGCTTTCCGGGCCGCAGGCCTGAGCCCCTCCCTTCTCCGCTGTGCTCACCCCCGGCAGTGCTAATGCTCCCAGGCCTCCCGCTCCCGCTGCTCTGCCTGGCCCAGACCCCTCCCTCCCAGCTCCGGACACAGCTTCCTACTGTGTGCTTCACCCGGCTGGGGGAACAAGGAAGTGAGCAGCTCTGAGAAAAACACTCTGAGTTACTTTGCAGCTACCAGGGAGAAGAGAGTCCCCTACAGGGGAGACCCCAGGGGTTCGGCTCCCGCAAGGGCTCACCTCCCACTGCCAGGCCTAAAGCTGGGAAGCTCCGAGGCCCCCGCCCTCCGGGTGTGCCCTGGAGAGCAGAATGGAGGGACGGGTCCCCAGACCAGCTTTCCTGCTGCTTCCGGATGCCCCTAAGGGCTTTGGCCCTGCCCCGCTCTGGCATGTGTGTTCTTGGGGGAGGCGGGCCCAGACTTTGTCTCTGGCACCTGGAGCCCCCCCAGGACTGGTCCTTTTGGCCCCATGTCATGCACTCTCTCACCCAGAGCCAGGCCTGGCCGGGCCTGCAAGGCCTGCATACACTCTAGTCCAGCGGTCGCCAACCTTTCGGGCCTCACGGGCCAGCAGTGGTCTGCGGACCACCCATTGGTGACCCCTGCTCTAGTCAGCAGGTCTTAGCTTCTTCAGCCAGGAACGGGGGGGAGTGGAGGCAGTGGGTTTGTGGGAAAGGAACACTGTGCTTTAAGCCACCTTCGTATCTCTCCTTATTCAGAGGGCTGCTCCCTAGTAACTGGGCTCTCCTGCAAGCTGGCTTTGCTCATCCCCTTCCTCAATACTCACCCGCCTGCCCAGAGCTGTTTAGTGGCACCGGTGACCTCGAGGGGTCAGCCCCGGTCGAAAAGGATGGCTCCCACCCAGGCACCTGGACATGGGCCTGGAACTGGACCGGTAGGATCCGGAGCAGGTGAGGTTCAGGAACTGCTTCCAGGAGCTCCGATGCCGGCTGGAGGTGGATAACAGCCAGAGCCTGGGCTTCAGAGGGAACGAGGTTGAGGGGGGGGGGGTGGGGGGAGCAGGCAGAGAAGACTCCTGGAGGGGGCGGGGCAGGAGCTGGGCCTGGTGGGGCTTTCTGAGCAGGAACAGCGTGAAGGGGGCACAGAAAGGCTGCTGAGATCGTGCCTCGGGATCTCCTCCCCAGGCCACAACGGTCCACAGTGTGTGCAGTCCCGCCTCCTTTGGGACGCCTCCAGGAAAGCATCCAGAGGCGGCTCTCAAGGCTACCTGAGGCCAGAAGGAAACTATGGGGAGCTTCACCTCGTATAGACACATACGGAGGTCACTGTGCTTCTTCATTTCATCTGCCCATGGCTCAAAGTATTGAATAGTTACACCTCATTGGATAGATGAGGACCAGAGCCACGCCGCCAGTAAGGGGTGAAGTTAATCTGGAATCCATAAATTGCACTGCCTCGTTTAGGACGAGGTTGAGGACGGGCGAGGAGCGCTTGTATTTAACGATCACCCATTCTGGAAGCAGTGACCAGGGTCTGAGTCGTGCCGGCTCTCTGCCAGCTCTGAGCTCCCATCTCAGCTTCCCCTGCAAGCTTTCCTCCTCTTTCCTGCCTCAACAAGAGTCTCCAGGCTTGCGGCACCTGCCCTCAGGGCTGGCTCTGGGTCTGTGGACCATAGACCCATCATACCTTCCAAAGGGAAGAGATGTGACCCAGACCTGAGAAGTAAAATATTGGGGCATCTGGTGGGGTTAAGATGCGGGGGGAGAGCGCTGGGCAAGGGAGGCAGGTGCCCCGCTGGTTCCTAGTAGTTGCATCCGGGCCTCACACTGGCTGTGCGGCCTAGGCAAATGGGGCTACCTTTCTGAGCTTCCTCATCTTCATTCTGGTGGAGTTGGGAGGTGGGGGTTACAAGACTTAAGGTTGGGGAGCTGGGGAGCAGGAGGCGTGAAGGGGAAGGCCACGCCTCCCTAGCCCGGGCTTTTGTAACTCTGCTGCCCCCTAGTGGTGGCAGGGAGTAACAGGATCAGGGCCTCCTGGAACATCACGCTGTCACCTCCCCGCCTCCCCGACAGGGAAGGAGGATTCGCTCTTAGTGGCTCTACCAGCCCCCGCCTCCCTCAGGGCGGCCTGCGGGCTGGGTGGAAGGCGGGCACAGCCTGCCTATGTATACGATACCCGCAGCTGCGCCCAGGATGGCGCGGGATATTCACTCACACATTCATTCTGCAAGTGGTGGTGGGGTCTGTCGTTTGCGAGGGCTCTGTGCCAGGCCCGTGGCACCCCATTTCCGCTCTCAGAGAGCCTCTGTCCAGTGGGGGAGCACACGGGCGAGCCAGGCTCTGGAGGAAACAGGAGCGCGGGGGGGCTGCTCTGAGGCGTGACGGTGTAACACGTGGGCATCTCAGGACCGGAAGCTGTGGGGCTCTGACTGCTGGTGTGTCCTGGGCACGTGGGCCTCCAGCTGATGGGCTTTTGCCACCAGGTCAGTGGAGTCCCTCCTGGAAGGGTCACCCTCCCCACGGGGCGGCTGGGTTTCTTCCTGGGCCTCCTGTCCCCTGGCCGGGAATGGGACTGGGGGGGACACAGCAGATCTTGCCTCACCGCCTTGCAGCCTCTTCTATCCATACCCCTCCTCCTCCACCTGGTCTGGGAGTCTGGGTTCCAAACGCGGTAGAGAACATAGAACCCCTCCCAGGCTGATGCTCTCTCTGCAGGCCTCCGGCTCCCACAACATGGTGGGCAGTGGATGGGAAGCCTGCCTGCCGTGCTCCAGGGCCTACACTGCCTTCCTCCTCCCTCCCCTCCCCGCCTTCAGAGGCTCTGCAGGAGCTCAGCGGCTGTGGGGGGCAGCGCATGGAGAAGGTGGGGATGGGGTGAGTGTGCCTGGGAGAGGCCCAGGGCAAGGGGCCTGGGTGCATCCGTTGCTGGGAAAGCAGATGAGTCTGACTCAGTGGGAACATCGGGCGGGAAAGGAAGAGAGAGCAGGGACACTATTTCCAAGGGAACTCTGGGTCTGTGGAGATGGGTGAGGGTTAGGGAGCTGTGTGAGGGCCTGGGCAGAAAAGAGGCTAGCCGTGGAGGGGAGGGCCCCAGGAGGAGCAGAGGTGGGCCTCTGGCTGGGCTGGGGAGGACAGAGGGCAGCGGAGCCAGAAGGGCAGGAGCCGTGGCGTGGGGTGAGGGAAACGGAGGCTTGTCGGTCAGGGAGGCAGGGGTGCCGGCAGGCCGCTGCCCGGGCAGAGGGAGGGACAGCCTTAGCTGCACAGGGAGCGCGGAGCGAGAAACTGCCCCGAGAAAGGCTGCCTCCTTTCTCCGGTCAGGGAGGCCGAAGGGCCAGCCCGCGGGAGCCAGGGCCCCGCGTGAGGAGCCTGAGGAGGGAGGTGGGGTGGCCGGCTGGGAGCTGTGGTAGCAAGGGCCCTCCACCCGTTCCACAGAGACACGCGCAGGAGGGGCAGAACTTTAAAGTGCAGGAAAGACGGCGCTCAGCCTGGAGGAACGAGTGACTAATGGTGTTATTTTAGGTATGAGCAGTATTTGGGGGCAGAGACGAGGTCAGGTGAGCTTCTCGGTCGCTTCAGCTTATGTTCTCGGGCTGGGGCGGAGAGCGAGGGAGGCTCCTGCAGGGGGGTGGGGGGGGGAGAGGGACCTCAGACCAGGTTGTAAGGGGCTGTGTCCCATGTCCCGGGGGCCTCTCTCTACCACAGGGAGGGCTCAGGGCCGCCCGTCCGTCTGCAGGCGGGCCCGGTGGGGCCGTGCTGTGCCCAGGGCCGTGGGGAAAGCGGGGGGGGGGGGGGGGGGGGGGACCCGGGGCTGGTCCCCTGTGTCGGCTCCACCTGCCAGGGAGAGGTCCTGCCGGTCGGCCTGGGGACAGGGGCAGGGGCAGGGCAGGGAGAGGTGCTGGGCAGGGCGGCTGGCTGCCGGCGGCTGGCCCTCGCCCTCGGAGAGTGGATGGGTGGGGGCAGCGGCCAGGGCGTTCCTGGCCGGGAGCCCAGCAGAGTCTTTTGTAATCACAACATGATCTCGTGTGTGTGCTGAGCGGCGAAGCCGGCAGGGAGAGGCCGGCGGAGGCCTGGCCCCAGTGGCTCCCGCGTCCCTGCCGCTCCGGCTCCCCCGGGGCTGCTCTGGAATCCTCTCCGTGCCTGCGGTTGCCATGCACTCGGCTGTGAGTGGCACCTCGCCCCTGACGGAGGGCTCCTTGGGGCTGGGAGAGGGCTGAGACCTCAGGAGGCCGTGCTCCGGTGGCAGCTGGGGGCAGCTGGGCCCGGGGGGAGAGGGGCTGTGCCCAGGCCGGCGCAGGGCTGGGCAGGGGCGTTGGGGACAAAGGAAGACCCTGCAGCCAGGCAGGAGGGGCTGGGCCTCCCCGGAGCCGGCTCTCTGCCGTGCCCGTGGCCAGCAGCTCGCGCCCCGAGGGGCCGGGCCCCGGGGAGCAGCTCTTTCCCACAGGCCGGGCGCAGGCCTGGGGTCCGGGGCCTGGGAGTTCAGGGCGAATCAGGGGCCTCTCTTTTCACGGTGGCTCTCGGCCTGGGAGCCAAACAGCTCGCTCCTCGGCCTCCCGGATCCCCTGGCAGCTTCCCAGTCACGGCAGGTTCCGCTGCCAGAGCCATTTATAACTCCCATTCCAGGCTGTGCTCGGCGGTGGCACTCCCTGGAGAGCGGGGGAGGGGCGGCCCACGGCTGGGAGCCTGGGGCCTGGGCAGGAGGCCTTGACCTGAGCCCAAGAATGCAGAGCGAAGGGCAGACAGGCCCCGTGGGGTGGGGGCCCGGGCCCCTCGGTGCCGTCTCCCTTGTGCCCCTAGCCCGGGGCCTCAGGTCTGTGCCCCGGGGGGTGAGAAGCTGGTTGGTGGGAAGGTTGGGGCGCCGGTGAGTGTGGGGCCCCCTGCCCTCCGCAGGGGCCTCACGGGGCTGAGACCCCGATGCACAGGCAGGAAGAGAAGGACGCAGAGCTGGACCGGAGGATAGTCGCTCTTCGAAAGAAGAACCAGGCCCTGCTGCGCAGGTACCAGGTGCGTGGGCCGTGCGGGGGCCGGGAGCCCAGCGGGGTTGGCACGCCCGGTCTGACCCGCAGCCCCTGTGTGGGGGTCTCTCCCTGAAGGCTCCGGTTGGGGGCGGGTAAGGGTGGGTGACGTGGTGCCTCTGCCTCCTGGGGTCCCGCCGGCGTCTCTCTGCGGGCCCGCCGGCGTCCGTTCTCTGTGCTCCGGGGCCCGTGCTGACCCGGGTCCTCCCACAGGAGATCCAAGAGGACCGTCGGCAGGCGGAGCAGGGGGGCATGGCTGTGACCACGCCGGAGCTGCTGCCAGCCGACAGCCTCACCGTCACCATCAGCCGGGTTCCCGGGGTACGCCCCGCCCCCAGCAGGGCAGGGTGGCAAGGAGGTGGAGGGCAGCCCACACCGGGGGCGGACACCCACTCCTGCCCCTCTGCTGCTCTCCAACTCCCAGCCCCATGCAGCCCAAGCCACTGCTGTCCCAGCCCCGAGGGCCACAGCTGAAAGGCCAACAAGTAGAAGCCTCCTCATCCCCTTGTCCAGCCCCACAGCCCTGTCCACAGGCCTCAAAGAACTCTAACCCCAAGCCCCAGGGGCCAGGGAGCTGGGACTGGAGGCCAGGGACAGAGCCCCATTGTCCGGCCGCTCTGGGCTTCCCGGCTCAGGGATGACCAGTCACTGTGGCATCTTGGGCCCCAGGTGGCCCCCGGCCCTGATAACCTAATGCCACCGGCATGTGAGCTCCCGTGGAGTCAGCTCCTCTGTGGGCATTCCGGAGAGGGCCTGGGGAGCCCCGGAGGACCCAGCCCCGCACCGCCCAGGGCCGAGGGCAGAGCTCCTGGTTCTGCAGGGGAAGCGGGTGGTCAGCCGGCACTGCGCGAGGAGCACCCCTGGGCCCGGAGCAGCCAACGAGACGCTGGAGGACGAGGAGGTGGGGGACCTCGCTGACTCTCTCTGCCTGGGGGAGCGGGTGGAGCTGGCCGTGACCATGGAGAACAAAGCCGAGGTGAGCAGGGTGAGGGGGGCAGCCTGGGGGGCAGCCTCCCCTCCCCCCGCTCTGCCACACCGCCCGCCCTCCCCTCCCCCAGGCCAAGCGGGTCGTGAGTGAGAAGCCCAGAGCACGGAACCCGGGGGCAGAGGGGCCGCCCGGAGAGGGCCTGGGCCGGGGCTCCTTCGCGCACTCGGCAGCCGGCGCGGATTCTGCTCGGAGGGTATGTGCTCAGGAGGGGGTGGGGACGGGATGTGGCGGTGCCCTCTGCGGGAGGTCAGGAAGCTGAGTCCCGTGCCCCCTCTGAGGGGACATGGCCCGGCAGCTCCAGCGAGAGTTCTCACCCTTCCTCCCTCTCTCCGGCCAGCCCCTGTGCGGGGTGGACTTGCCGTGAGGGCCAGGGTAAGCCAGACCTGTGATCCAGCCCTCACCCTACCCGGACCTCTGGGGGCCCGGGGGTGGGGCCGGGAGGGAGCCAGGGACTGGCCACGGGGGAGGTTCGACCTCTAGGTGGCAGCAGCAGCTAGTCCTGGCTCTGGCTCAGCCGCTGGGTGCCCTCCCTCGGGGCCTGTGGGCAGGTGCTGCGATCACACACACACACACACACACACACACACACACACCCGTTTCACAGATGAGGAAATGGGACACAGAGAGGTTAAGCAGCTGCCCCAAAGACACAGCTGGCCGGCGGGGGGCAGCCATGCCTACCGCCAGCCGCACGCTGGAGAGGGAGCGCATCCAGTGCTCAGATGGGGACAGGGGAGCCCGGAGCGAGGAAGGAAGGGGTCAGGAGACGCCGGGCGTCCATTGCAGACTGAGGGCCGCCTGCTGCTTCTGCCCCGGAGGTCTGAGCGCCTGTTCCCGGCAGGGCGCCCGGGAGCCCCGGAAGGCAGGCCTGGGAGGCCCCGCTCCCCGCCGGCCCGCGTGGGGGCCCCCGGACGGGGGCTGGGACTACGCGCAGTGGAAGCAGGAGCGGGAGGAGATCGACCTGGCCCGCCTCGCCCGGCACAGGGACGCACAGGGTGACTGGCGCCGCCCATGGGACCTGGACAAGGCCAAGCCCACGTGGGTGGCGGGCAGGGGGCTGTGGGGCTGAGTGCTGTGGGGCTGGGGCCGGCTGGCTGTGGGTGCTGCTTGGGGCACTGGTAGGGCCTCCCCAGGGGGGTGAGGGTCTGCCTGGGCCTTCCGGGCAGGGCTCTGTGCGGGCACTGGGCCCCCCATCTTCCTGCTGCCCTCAGGTCTGGGGCTCGGTGGGGAGGTGGGGCAGGGGTGGGTCTTGCTGCAGCCTCTGTGTGTGTGTGTGTCCCCCCCCCCACCCCACCCCACCCCCCCACCCCCCCCCCCTCCCCCCCCCCGGCACCAGCAGCCTGACGGCCTCTTTGTCTCCACAGCAAGCCTCGGGAGGAGAGCCCCGGCGGGACGGGCGGCAGCGCCAGGGGTGAGCCACACCCACCTCACTGCCTGCCCCTCTTTGGCTTTTTTTTTTTTTTTTTTACCCCCTTGCCCCCTCTTCCTCTCTGTTCTCTGCTCCTTGGTTTGCCACTTATTTTTAGAGCTGCCAGGAAGCATGGAAGAGCATCTTCCTTCCTCCCCCTTGCTATCGGAGGAGGTCACCATGACCCCTGCCCCCCTCCAAACCACCGCTCCTGCCCCTGGCTCCGGCCCCGGAGGTCTGGGGGGAGCTCAGAGGGAGCCTGTGCTGGGTTGCTGGCTCCTCGTGGGCGAGAGCCGAGTTCCCTGCCCTTGGCCGGGCCTGGAACAGAGCCCTGCGGGTCCCTGGTCCCTTGTCTGACACCGGGGAGGCTGGTGCAGGGGCAGCTGGCCTGCCATGAGGGCAGGAGCGGCCAAGTGAGCAAGGGGCCCAGCCCTCCTGGCCGCCAGACCAGGGCTGTGTGTGGGAGCCAGAAAACCACAGCCAAACCGGGAGAATGAGCACCAGCTCCCTGGTCCTGGGAGGACTGGTGTTTGGATCCTCTCTCACCCTCCCTTCGCCCATTTCCTTGGCCTCACTTAGGTCCCAGGAGCCACCGGAAGCTACAGCCCCCACCCCGGTCCCCTGACGGCAAAGGTGAGGGAGGAGAGAGGGAGGAGTAGGGTCCCCGGAGCTGGGGAGGGAGCCGGCTGCTCAGGCCCTCTTCTCGCCCTGATCTGTGGGCCGTTTCTTGCAGGTGGTGCGGCTCGGGGCGGGCCATCTGGCAGGCCCTTGGTGGCCCTGGCCCTGCACAGCAAAGCCCGCGGGACGGAGAGGCTGACCGGCAGGGCCCGCAGGTAACGGGGACACACACACACACACACACACACACACACACACACGGCAGCAGGTAACGGGAACACACACACACACACACACACACACACACACGGCAGCAGGTAACGGGGACACACACACACACACACACACACACGGCAACAGGTAACGGGGACACACACACACACACACACACACACACACAGGGGGCAAAGTCAAGGGCAGCGTCTGAGCGTCCTGATTTCCTGGCTCCCTTCTGCCCCAGAAATTGAGGACCCACTCTGGTCCGGGCGCCAGCTCTGGCTGACTGCTGCCTGTGGCCGGTGGCCGGTTAATGAGGCGCAGGGAGAGGCCATGAGCCAAGGCGGCAGCAGCCAGCCAGAGCCTGGCGCCCGGGGAGCCGGTGGTAATTACAGCAGTCACCTTCCCCCGGGAAGTCAGTGCCTTTCCCAGGCAGCGCGGGCGCGGACGGCCCGGAGTCTCCACAGAACTCAGGGTGCTTCAGGCTGGGCCATGCTTGGGGGGGGGGGGGGGGGGCGCGGCGGGAATGGGACCTGAGGTGGGGCTAAGGAGGGCAGTGTTCAGAGGAAACTGAATTCGGGGAGCAAGGCGGGTTGGAAGGGAAGCATCCGGGAGCCTCTTCCTGGCTCAGAGGCTCCTGAGGCCCCGGAGCCACTGACTCCAGTGCTGAGGACCCGAGGTGGGGTGGGTAAGGGGAGGGCCTGCCATGTGCGGTGTTTCTCCAGGTGGGAGACCAAGGAAGACCAGGAGGCGGTGGAGAGCCAGGAGGTGGGTACCTGGGCAGGGGGTGGGGCGGGCCAGGGACAGGAGCCCCGGTGTGCCGGCCAGCAGTGCCAATCTCTCGTTTCAGGGAGGTGAAAGCACCAGCCGGACTCTGAAGGAGGAGGAACAGGCACAGACCCAGGGCAGCACGGAGCAGGGCAGCCCCTGGAGCCCCCAGGCAGCCAGCCCCGCTCCCGCATCCCCCGAGGGGACCAAGGGGGAGCCAGAAGCTTCGGCAGCCAGTCCGGCCCCCGGCTCTCCACAGAACGCGGACCTGGCCCCCCTGGACCTCTCCCTCAGAGGCCCCGGGCCTGGGCCTGGGAAGGGAACGTGTCTGAGGCCGGGGGCCCGGGAGAGCCCTGTGTCCCCGGGGGAGGGTTCTGAGCTGCCTGTGTGTTTGGATGACCCCCAGGCTGAGCAGGAAGTCCAGGCTTGCTCTGAGCCACAAAGAGGAGCAGGGCCCCTGGGGCCCAGGAGAGACAGGCCTGGCAGGGCTGGGGCCCCGCGAAGCAGGCCCCCCCGAGGAGCAGGCCGACGAGCGAGGGGCACAGGAGGCCTGGGGAGTGGAAGAGGGGGCCCCGGCCCTGCGGGGAGATGCTGAGCAAAGCCCCGGGGAGCAGGGGCACCAGGCTGGGAAGAGAAGGAACGGTCACAGCCAAGAGCCTTCTCTGTGACGGGTGTCTGGTTGCTGTGGCTGGTGGCCGTGTGGCTCAGCGGTTTGGCAAACTCTCTGGCCCAGTGACATGTGGGGGCCAGGAGCTGTCCTTCCTGCACCTCCTGTGCACATCCCTGGGCATGTGTTTCCCACACCCGGTCTCTGAGGCTGGTAAGCCCTGCCTTGGGTCTACTGCTGCCTGGGCCTCCAGCTTGCCCTGCCCTGCCCTGCCCTTCCCTGCCCCCCAGAGAGCAAGGCTGAGAAGCACTTAGCACCTGGCTTGTGTGGCCTCCCTCTCCAGCTGCCAGCTGCCAGCTCCTCGGTGCAGGCACCTCGGCAGCTGGCATGACCAGCCGAGGCCTGGGCCCTTTCCCTCGCCTCTGCCTTGCACCCAGACTCACAGGGCGGCCAATCCAGCGGCCAGAAGCCTTCGGCTTTTCTAGAAAAGCAGGCTGACGCCCAGAGAAAGGGAGGCCGCAGCTGGCAGAGGCTGAGCTGGGGCTGGGAGAGCAGAGCTCAGGTCTCCCCCGGGAAGACTTCCTCCCTGGAATGGAATGAGAGTGGGAGAGGAGGGGACGGTGCAGCGGGAGACCTCACCATCAGGGACCACCCCCACCCAGTTCAGACGCTGAGTGCACCCTGCAGGGGGGCCAGGGACCAGCCCTGCAGCCTGAGGCCATTCCCTGCCATCTCCTCCTTCCTCTCCCACCACCTCACTGCACCAGTCAGGCAAAAGCAAGGACACACAGGATCTCAGAGAAACAGCAACTCTCCCTAAGTACGACATCAGGGCTTGTCTTTCCTACTGAAGTCTCCATTTCTGCCCCTCCTCCGAGGCCCACGTCTGGTGAATTATCCAGACTCCGCACAAGCTGTGGCTTCCTCTCAATTCAACAAACATTTCCTGAGCACACACTACCAGCAACGCAGCCTGTGGGCGACAGTGACTTTGCCAGCGAGGGGGAGGGAGGAAACCTAGTCATCCGGCTGAGCCAGGGCAGAGCCAGGCTGCACAGCGGGAGCCCGACAGGGGACAGCGCCTGGGATGGTGGGAGGGACCCTCCCTTTCTCAATGCGTGTACCCTTTGCCCCCGAGCCTTTGCCTGGATCTCCCCGAGGGCCCCCCTCTGCTCCCCTCCTCTCTGCTCCTGCCATGGCTGTTCCTCTCTGCTGGCCTCACCAGCTTCCCTAGGCTCTCTGTGGTCACCCAGATTGTCCCTGGGAGGTCCATTGTCAAAGGGAGGCCTTGACCATGAGGCCTTGGCCATGGGCTTCCTCAGGGGCTCTCACTGCACCCTCCCCACCCATTGAGGAAGCAAGAGGAGGGGCTCATGCTGACAGCAGTGCTTCTCCCTCGCTGAGGTGCAGAGCAATGCAGATGCTAATGCTGCAGGCCGGGGGCAGACCCCGGACTTTCATGTCCGATGCATCGCCAGCTGGGGCCTATGCTGCTGATTCCTGGACCACACTTTAGCAGTCAGGGTTTGGACCAGCATCTGGGGACTGGGGGCAAAGACAGTAGACTCTCACTGCCCGCTGCTGCCTGCGGAAGGCTGAGCTGCCTGGCTTCAGTGCTGCCCCTGTGCGGGGAGCTGAGGCAGCTGGGGAGAGGTGGAGAGGCCAGTGACCGGCTGCCAGCTTCCCGAGGTGAGAGTGGAAAAGCTGGGTGGGAAAGGGCTGAGGTGAAGGGGCTGGAAGAGGCTGGTGTGGGTTGGCCAAAGGGATTTTGAAAAGGCTTGGGAACATGCCTATGCGTATGGGAGGAAGACCCCAGGAAATGAGTAGGCCAGAGTGAAAGTGCTAGCTCAAGCTTTCCTCTTGCCTCCCAGTCACACAGATATGGCTTTGGAGCTTTGCCCTGGCCCTGGAACCCATGACTCCCAGAGGCTGGAGCTGGGGTGGGCAGAGCCCTTCAATGCAGGTGTCTCCACAATAACTGTGACCAAGAATTTGAATCTAAGGTTCACAAACTTCTCCCAACTCCAGTGCTGCCAGCTGTACAGGAGTGTCTTCATTCGAGGGCGTGTTGACTGTGGGATGGGGATGTAGCATTTGGGCAGAGCGCTGGTTCAGTCCTCACAACAGGACATAAGCAAGAGAGAAAGCGGGGCAGGGGGCTACGGACAGATAGGGCTTCTCTCTCTGAGGGCCACACCCAAAAGGATGTTAGCAGAAAGGGAGTGACGAGGGGCTGGAAAGAAGACTGGCACAGGACAGTCTCCCTGGAGGAAGATTGTAGAGCAAGGCAAATATCACTGTAGTTTAATAACAAAGGGGAGCCCTGCCCTGCCCTGGCCAGTGTGGCTCAGTGGTGGAGCACCGGCCCATGCACCAGAGGTTCGTGGGTTCGATTCCTGGTCAAGGGCACATACCTTGGTTTTTTTCCAGGCCCATTGTGTGGGAGGCAAGCAATCGATGTGTCTCTCTCACATGAATATTTCTCTCTCTCTCCCCCCTCCCTCTCTCCCACTCTAAAAATCAATGGGAAAAACATCCTGGGGGGAGGAGTACCAACACCAAACAGAAGGGCGCCCTTCTTCAGGATAAAGGGAGCCAGCAGCTCTGAGGCCGCCCCTCCCGCCCTCGGGACCAGATGTGGAGCAGGAGGGGAACGTGGGCAGACACCCCTCCACAAACTCGGGGTCCTGGAAGGCTGGCTTTCTCTCTTCCTGGACCCGGAAGGCCTGGTCCGGCGCCCTCCTCTTAGAACCCCTTCTCTGCTCCAGCCGACAGACAGGATCGCTCTTAAAAGTGGAGGTTCTTCGTGAGACACGGCTTTCAGGAGCCCCAGAGCCGGAGGAACTGAGAAGGGAGGGCGCAGAGGGGAACAGGAAACCAGCAGGGAGATGACAGCTTTACCGAAGGCCTCCAAACAGGGGGCGCGGAAGAGGCAGGTGCAGCCCTGTGCTGGGCCCAGGTCCCTTCGCAGAGAGGAACAGCAGACAGAATTGTAAGGGAGGTATGCGTTCTGTTTTGTTTTAAACAGATTTCTTATTGGTTTGTAGAGAGGAAGGTTGAGGGCGAGAGAGAAACAATGACATAACATCAATCAGCTGTCCCCTGCCCTCCCCCAACTGGGATGGAGCCTGCAACCTGGGCATGTGCCCTGACCAGGAACTGAACCAGTGACCTTCCAGGGCATGGGACAAAGCCCAACCAACTGAGCCACACCGGCCAGGGTGGGAGGGCCCTTTTTTGGTGATGGGACGCACATGAGCTTTGGGATCCAACAGACTGAATCTGAATCCTGTTTGCCAGCTGGATGACCGTGGTCAATTTAACTTCTAAAAGCTGTGTTCTGATCTGCAACAGGGGGCTAGTAATATCTAGTTGAAAGGCTGTTCAAATAAAGATAAGAGTATGCAAAACATGCCTGGCACACAGTAGGCACTCTATTAACAGTAGCCTGGCACCGGAAGGCACTTGGTGAATGAATACTGTTGAATAAATGAAGTAGTTATTTGGTGTGACCTGTCTACTTTGTTTCCCATCTTTTCTTTTACTTTCTCTTCTGGTCTCATCTTCACGGGGTCAGGACGCCCTCAGGGAGACAAGGGGTGGTTTATAAAGCTGAGCAGCTCCCGCCCCGGGAAGCCCAGTTGAGTCACGGCCTCAGGAAGTGACCCTTCTCTCACAGGGAGGGTCTTTGTCCCCAGCCCCCAGTGCGCTTCTGCCGGCCTCTGCACACTGGCTCCCACAGTTCAGAGCGGTTTCTCTTTCCCTCTGTTCCCATCATCAGGAATCTCATGAACTCCCACCAGCGTTTACTCCTTTAATATTTCCCCCGGAAACACACTCGACTTGTGGAGTTTGCTCCATGTCTCCCAGTGTTAAGTGTTGTCTCCCAAAGGAGCAGCATGACTATATGTTCTTATGGTCAAGGGGTGGGTAATTGGGGATCCCTAGAAGCAGGGGCTCCCCAGCTCTCTTGCTACCCAACAAGGCACAAGTTGGGAAGGTTTGACCACCAGTCAACTCCAATCCTAACCCTGGCCTCGGAGACTGGAATAACAGGTAAAGATGGTGCTAGCCCCCCGGAAGATCAAAGGGAACTGCCAAAAATCCCCCATACTTTCTTATTTTGGGGTTTAGTCAGAGGGTTTCAAGGGCAAAGGAGAAAGTAAAGACACCAACCCCTTCACTCTGCCTCTTGAGTCATTTATCGGCACCAGCAGACCCCGGCAGGCGTCTCGCCGAGCGAGGGTTATCAGGGCTTCTGAGGAAGGGCTGACACCGGCTAACCACAGCCTCACGGAGGGGGAGAAGGCAAGGCTGGGAAAGGCACTGAGAGGAGCCGGCAGGAGGCCCAGACTGAGGCTGCTTTTTCTCACCGAGGCTGCTGGCCCCCGTCACAGCCGCTCATTAAGCATCCACTTGACGCCAGGGACGTGAGATTGCGCAGACCTGGCACCAGAAGGAGCCGATGTGGCACCCACTGCTCCTTTTAAGGACTGGCTCGGGGAGCAGCAGGCTCCGGGAGGAGGTGAGGCAAACACATCGGTACCTTTGGAGGAGGGGAGAGAGGACTGTCTCCTTGGAGGGAGGGAGAGAGAACTGCCTCCTTGTTAACATGCTCGCTCTCCGGGCGAGTTCTGCTGTAACTGTCACAAATGCTCAGTTCCCTGGGCTTTTCCCCTTTTCTCACCAACTCTGGGGACACAGCGTTTCCCTTCCCCCTGGCAGGGCAGCTGGCTTCAACCAAGACAATTTGATAATCACCTGTCAAAACAGAAATACCCTCAGCCCTGGCTGTATGGCTCAGTTGGTTGAGCATCATCCCGTACACCAAGAGGTGGCGGGTTCGAGTCCCAGTCAGGGCATGTGCAGGAGGCAGCTGGTTGATGTTTTTCTCACATTGATGTTCCTCTCTCTTTCTCTCTCTCTCTCTCTCTCTCTCTCTCTCTCTGAAATCAAAATAAGTAACAGAAATACCCTCACCTGTTGCAGGTTCTGAAGGAAAGGCTGGACCAGTGGTTCTCAATTTTAGTATGCATCAGACTCACCTGGAAGGCTAATTAAAACACAATACTGGGCCCTAACGGGTTTGGCTCAGTGGATAGAGCATTGGCCTGCGGACTAAAAGGTCCCAGGTTTGATTCCGGTCAAGGGCATGTACCTTGGTTGCGGGCACATCCCTGGTGTTTCTCTCTCATCGATGTTTCTAACTCTCTATCCCTCTCCCTTCCTCTCTGTAAAAAAACAATAAAATATATATTAAACAAACAAGCACAATGCTGGGCTCCATTCCTGGATTTCTCACTCAGTTGGTCTGAGATGGGGCCCAAGACATGGCATTCCTAAAGTTCCCAGGGATGCTCAGGCTGATGGTCTGAGCCTGGTGGGGTGTTTCTACCTGTCCCTTCCCATTTCTTTCCATGCGTCGGTTTTTCCCAAAGGGACAGGCATTCCCTTGAAAACATATTACCCCATGTGTGAACACTGTACTCTTATTCCCAAGATCTCCAAGCCCTGTCGCCTCTATTGCCTCCATTTGCTCTCAAGGGCCATAACCAATGCCATCGAGTCCTCAAGTTGCCCGTTCAGGAGTCCCTCCTAAGAGCATGCGGCCTCCCACCCGGGTCCCGCGATCCTGTGAGCTGTCAGCGGACCAGAGACTGGCTGCTGTGACACACCCTGCCCAGGCTGACCAGCAGGGCGCTGCGGGGATGAGTGGCCTCCAGAACACAGTTCGGGGAGACTCAACTCGTGACTCGGGATACTACGGAGGCAGCCGAGAGAGGTATATTTAAAAGCAAATCCTTGGTAATCAGCATAATTGCTTTTTTGGACAAGTTGGCTTTGGGATGTTTGAGGCTCACTTGTCACACTGTAGGCACTACATAAATAGTTCTTGAATTAATGGTAGTGGTTTATGGGAAATAATTAAGTTAGAATCTTACTGCTGTTTACCTGATAAGCTATTAGCCAAAACAGATAACTGAAGTTAAGAAAACAGGGCGATGACTAAGGTAGACTCTTGCTGGCATGACTGTCAAGTCCTTGAGGGTGCGAACGGTGTGGTAGCTGTCTGGCCCCGCAGCAGTGGCTGACCGGACGTGTAGAGTAGCACAGGGAACTGTGCTCCTCACCGACCAGGTGGCTCCCGAGCTTCCTGGGAGCATAGCTGTTTCTGTACTTAGGATGGAGAGCCTGGCTGTGCGGTTAAAAAAAAAAGGTTTTGTTTTTGTATTCTTAAAATTAGATACTGGAGGGAACAAAGAGCAGAACGAGGAACATAGGTTTTCTGGCAGGAGAAACCCACAGGCTACGTCAGCAAGTAAAACTGCTAATGGAGTAGGTGTTTTTATAGCTTAACATCCGGCATGAAGGGTCAGAACGCAGGAGACAATGAATGGGTCACACATTCCGTGTCGCCTCCATTAAGCACCTCATGGAATACAGCTGTGGCTTCTGGAGCCGGAAAGAGCAGGCAGGCCGAGCCCACGTCCCACAAAGGCAGAAAACAGCGGCTGGCATGGCCAGGGCAGCTGTGATTTGTGGGGGGGTTCTCTTCCGCCATCAGTCCACTCTCCTGAAGCAGATTATGGGCTGTGGGTGTGGGTCCACAGTGAAATAGGACCTTGACACCACAATGACACGGGAACAAGGCTGTCCAACACAGTGACTGACCAGGTGAGCAACAAACTCAGCGCACCTACGACCGGGCCAGGCACTGAGCTTAGCGCTGGTCCTGAGAAACGAGCAAAGTCCCTCTCTCAGCTCAGAGAGACCAAAACACAACACACACACACACACACACACACACACAGCCCCTCCAGCTGTAACCCTTTTGTTAATGCAATTGCCATCCCAGAAATACCTCTTTTCTCTGCAAACAGGAAGGGGAGGACAATGATTCCCCCCTTTTAAGCAGCTGTGGTAGCCATACAGCTTAGGAGCTGACCTTTCAGTTCCCCGAAGAAGCATGTAGAAACAAGTAGATGCTCTCCCTCAGCATTTCAAAACAGGATATAAATACTCAACCGAAGAACACAGTATCTCAGCATTCCCCAGTGAAAACGGAAAGACAAGGTAGGCAGAAAATGGCCTCATACTGTGCAGAAACCTAGAGCTTAGGAAGAAAAACATTTCTTCTGCTTAAAACTTCGGAGAAACACTTTTCGTACCTCCACCTTCCCTGGGAGAGAGAAATGGTACTCACTCCAACTCAGTGGAACTGGCCCCTCACCCTCCAAAACCTCTTTCAAAAGAGGGTTATCTATCTCTTCCTTCCCACTCAGGCTGTCAGGGAACACGCGCACGGCAGTAACGTCAATACAAGCAAACACGGAGAAATTACCCTCGTGGTGCAGGTACAAAGCAGTTAGTTGAAGGAAAGGAACAGCCTCTGCACAAATCCCTCCTTTCTGACTCAACAGCTGTAGGACAATTTTGCAGATAATGTCTCACCCTCGAAAAGAGACCGCTATTGAGACCACTGCCCCCACCAGCTGGGTTCGGTTCTGGTGGAATGGTGCCCATCCCGTCAGCCGGCAGGCCCCTGCCACACAGCCTGCTGCAGGGCCCACCGTGAGAAGCCGGTGTAGCAGCAAAAGCCACACGTCACCATCCACGGAGAGGGAGCCTGCCCAGAGCCACAAAACGCTCTCCCGCCCCTTCGCTCTGCCTTCCCCAGCCCCCTCACAGAAAGCCATTGTGTAGGCTGAAGAGGGGAATAAAAGGAGGGCGGACTTTCCCCAGTTCCCCTGCAGACTACAAGGTGATGTAAAAGAACAGCAGCCACCCCCCAACCGCTCTGCAGAAGTGCAGGCCCCAGGGGGCCCCACCAACACGGGCTTTTGGCTGTGTACTGGGCAGCGCCGTCCAATAATGAGCTGAGCTCAATTGCTTGCCATGTATTTTGCGGCATAACTAATCCCTTAGTTTTGTGCTTTTCACCCACATGCCTCTTATTGTTTGCGTTAGGGGGAGGAAAAGCCTCACCTTTGGAGCAATCTAAAGTTCTCTCAGCAGTTGACTCTCTCGCCTTCTCCATTTAGACAAAGCCCTGACCAGCCGCTGCAGCCTCCTGGAGCAGTGTGTCTTTCCCGGTGTTAGCATTTCCTGAACTATCTAGGGGCCAACGGTTTGTTTAAAGCTGCGAAGAGCGGTGTTATCATGCGGCTTATCCTCACCTCAGCTCTCAGCCAGCTCAATATTTGCAATAATTCTTAATATGCATGGTGGCTGATCCCTTAGCTTCTTCAGCGAGGCATCTGTTCAGAATCCTATAAAAGCAGAACTCCCCCCCCACCCAACCTTTTAAAGCTAGATATCACTGTCCTGCCAACCCCATCATTGCTTCCCGACTAAGATGGATCTTGCCACCCTTGACTAATCAGTTCAGTCAAGCCATCCGGCAGAGAACATTAGGGCAATTGTTTTTTCCTCCGACAGCTATTTACCATCGCCCATCCACCACATCTCAGACCATTTCCTCTTCCAACTTCTCCTCCTTCCCCAAGAAATCTGAAAACAAAAACAACTTACACAGGCTTACATAGAGTTCTTAGAATGTATTTTTGTTCACCTGAAAAATAAAACTTTTAAAAAATATACAAGACTTTTTTTGAGTACAGGTATATCTTAAATGGCTGAATTATAAATAATGTCTCTGGTCATGTTCACAGCGAGGGCTGGAACTAATGTCCGGTTCCAGTGAAGGCTTTAGAGTCAGGAGGCCAGCAGTCGGGCCCGTGAGTGGTCTCTCTAGACTCGGATCCATCCCAGGGTGGATCCGACAGTCCAGGACGCGGGGGTCGGGATGGGGACAGGGAGGTTGGACTCCCAGATGTTCTCCTGCAAGTTCAAAGAATTCTTGGGATAAGAGATCCCTTTATAAATTATTAAAATAGAGGGCTAAAAATCCACACAATAAATATAAAGTACAGGCTATTATTGAAGTTATAAAGTGGCATTTTATGTTTCTCCCCCATAGGGCCCCACCAGAAATTTAAAAGGCCTCAGAGGCTTTCTAATGACCGAAGTCAAGTCAGCTGCTCAGAAATCTCTTCCAGCAAGACACCGAGGGGTGCTGCCAGCCCGCCCCAGGCTGACAGCTCAGCTGCAGTTTTCTTGCCCACAACAGGACATGGCTTAAAGCAAGGCTGTGCGTCCTTGGATCAGCGCTAACTCGAGTGCAGGCCAGAAAACTGGAGAGACAAACTGTTTCAGGGCTCAGGTGGCTATGTTTGTCCTTTTTATAAAAAGGTGCCTCATTTCCCAAAAAAGGAAACATTAAGGGTTTTGGGATCTTGTCATACCCACACTCAATTGCCTAAAAGCAAGTGGCAGAAGGAGATGGAATCCTAATTGAGGATGCACAATTCTCGCTGCCCCAGAGCTCTGCCAAGTGTCATTCCCCTTGATGTTTCTCATCTCAGAAAAAGCACAGGAGTCTATCAGGAGGGGTCAAGACAAGCCAATTTAACCTTGCCACCGCTCGTCTATTACCTGGCTACCAAAGCACAATCCCGAGCTGTAAGTTCATCTTTTAAACCAGAGGACGTGTTCAAAGCTCTGATTTCACAACAAAGTTCATCCTGATCGCTGGGCTAACTTGTCACTACGAGCTCAGGACAGAGGGAAGGCTGGGATGACTACTGGACCAAGACAAGATTTTCAGGAGGTGGTGGTGTGTGTGTGTGTGGGGGGGGGGGGGGGGGGGGGGAGAGAATAAAACAAACACTCGTGAGTTACTCTACATACAAAAAGCTTGCTCTTCCTAAAAAACTGTGAGAAGGCCAAAGACTGAGGCACGCAGGCATCGCTCTCTCCCTTTTCCCTGGCCCATGGCCAGATACTTAGGGTGCTGCCGGAAACCTCCCGGGTGGGGACACTAGGGTGGGAAGAGATCCGCACACTCTCCACCCTCCCTAAACTGCTTCTACTTCTCCTAAGGGTTCCCACTGTCCTTTCAGCAAGTCGAAGAGTGATTATACTCTTTGTGTGGCATAAACCTATTTCTGAAGTAAAGAGGGAAAGAGTGGGTGATGGAAAAAAATGTTTGTGCCCTGTGGCCGGCTGCACTCCGGGGCCCAGCAAATAGCCCTTTTGCCTGACCCCATCAGCCACGCAGGGTGTGGGAGGATATATATCACACTATGCAATTACAACTCCTGGTGCATTTGTCCACAGCTATATACAGGGGTCTATAAATTAAACGCATTCGTGGCCACTGCAACTAGGTTGACGTACCTGAGCTCCCCTGTTTTGGTGCCCTCCCTCCTTCCGACTGCTTCAGCCGATTCAAGAGCCCGTGCGGCTCCCTCTTTCCCCTGAGTCTTGGGGGGGAAAGCCCGGGTCACCCCTGCACGAAGGATACACCCCTGCCAGCGGCGCACAAGGCTTCGGTGCTGGGATCGCCCCCGCTCCCCGCCCCCCTTTATGGCTCATAGACCCGGCGCCGCCGCCGCCGCACAGTCCTGGGAAGACCGAACCCCCGAGTCCCAGACCGGCCGAGGTCCCTCCGCTGAAGACCGGGCTGCAGGCCGTTCGCCCCGCGGGTCGGCGCTGCTCGTCGGGGAAGGGGGCGTTCGCTGCGCGGGGGTCCGTCCCGCGGGCTCTCCGTCCGTCCGGCTGCCCAGTCCGGCGACCCGGCTCGGGGAGGACGGCTCCCCGCCGCCCAGGGGCGAGCGCGCGCCTCACCGGCTCCCGGGCGCCGCCGCTTCCTCCTCGTCCTCCTCCGGGCCTCGCGCCCGCGGCGGCGGCGGCCGGGCCAGGGGGCCGTCGGCCGGGGGCGCGGGCGGCGGGGCCCCGGCCGCCTGCAGCGGGGGCGCGGCGCGCGGCGCCTCGCGGCGGGACGGGCCGGTGGCGTTGGGCCCCGCGGCCGCCCCCGAGGTCCCGGACTGGCCGGTGGCGTTGGCGCCGCCGGGGGGCGGGCCGGCGGCTGCCCCCGAGGAGCCGGCGCCCACCGGCTGCCAGATGAGGCTGTAGTAGACGGCCAGCACGATGGCCGCCAGCGACACGGACAGCACGTAGGCGAACACGGTGGCGAGCCGGACCCACTTCTTGTTGGTCTTGGCCGCCATCTTCGCCTTCTTGTCCCCGGTGTAGGTGGCCGGCTTGCCCCGCTCGGACGGGGCCGCGTCGCGCTCCTTCATGGGGGGGCCCCGGCCTCGGGCGCGGCGCTCCACGGCCCCGGCGGGCGGGGGCCTGGCGGCCTGGAGGACGAGGGGGGCGGGGGCGCCCCGGTTCGCGGCCGCTCCGCCGCGCTCCTCACGCCGCCCGCCCGCAGCCTGCCAGCCGCGTCGCTGCCGCCGCCGCCGCCGCCGCCGCCTGGGCCGGGGCCTGGGCCAGTCCCCGCCGCCAGCGCCGCCGCCGCCGCCGGCCCGTCAGCTGCTTCCCCGCCGCCGCCACAGCCACTGCCGCCGCAGCCGCCCGGCTCCGCGTCCCCATCCGCCGCCGCCGCCGTCTGCCTGGCCGCCGGCCGCTCGGTCTCCAGTGGCCGCGCCGACCGCGCTGCTCCAGCCCGGCTCCCCCGCCTGACGCGCCGGGCCCGGGGCGGGAGCGCCGCGGGGGGCTGCCCTTAAAGGGGCGACGCCGGGTCCGGAAGCGCCGCGGGAGGCGGGCTGCTGTCGGCGCCGCGAGCCCGCCGGGCGCCCGGGGGCGAGACGGTTAAAGGAGGCTGGTCTTAAAGGGGCCGCAGCCCCGCGCCCGCCGCCCGCGAGGGGGGGCTCCGGTGCTGCTTTAAAGGGGGACCCGCGTCCCGTGGGGAGGAGAGCGGACAGGAAAGGGGCGTGGAGGGGGGGGGGGACGGAGCGCGGAGCTGTCAACTCTGGCGACTCTCCTCCCGGCCGACAGTCCCGAGGAGGAACGGCGGCACCAGCGTGGGCCCCAGGCCTCGGTGCGCCCCCGAGTGGGGGGTGACAGCACGCGCGTGCTCCCGGCGCGCGCCCCGCTCCACGTGGCCGTCCAGGCCCCTTTGCACCCGGCGGCTCCAGCCCCCGCCCCGCAGGCCCAGCTCCCGACAGGTCGCGCCCCTTCCCCGCCGGCCCCACCCCCTTTCCCCGTCCCGTCCCGCCCGGGCTTCGGGGCTTCGCTGAAATCCGTCCGATTCCTTGTTCTCTTAGGGCCCCGGTCAGGGTGCCCAGAGCTTCACATGCTAGGCTCGCTCTCCAGGCTCGCCACCCATCTTAGTGCCAAAGTTTGCAACAGGTGTCCTCCCGCTGTCGGGGGCTTCCGACCCCAGGCCGAGGGGCTGCATTGAGCCCTTGGCGCGGCTGCAAGAGCTTTTACCACCTCGCATCCTCTCCCGGCCGCAGAGCCCTGGCCTTTGTTCCCTCGCCCCCATCCCCACCCCGTTCCCCTGTGAGGTTTGTTCTCTGGTCGATTCTGAGGATCCCTCTCCCAGCTCGGACTCTTCAGCAGACGCCTTTCCCTGAGTATTCGCTTCTTCTACCCTCCCCGCTCCTGCCTTCTCTTCTTCCTATTCTCTCTTTAAAAGGCTTTCCAGAATTTCTAGGTCCCTCCTCCTTGAATTCTACTTCCTATGTTCCCAGAATCGGGTGTATGGACCACTTGGGTGTGGGAGACTGTACCTGTGTGGGGAGAGGACCGTGGTCCTGATGGGCTTCTGTGGGCGAACAGCTTCCTCCCAACTCCTGCCCCTGCAGATGCGAGCCTGACTTTTCGCTTCTGACTCTGGAACAGGACCCTCTCACCTTTCCCATTTCCCTCATGCTCCACCGGAGACCTGTGGTTTCCAGACACATGCCCCATGATGGGGAATCCCCTTCGCAACGCTGCTGTCCTGCCCGCGCTAGGATAGGCCTAGTGAGAGAAGTCAGAGAATCAAGGCAGGGTGGGGACCGAAAGCGCCCCAAAGACCATCTTTTGTAAATGCCCCATGGACCCTAGAACCTCCTGCACCACGTCCTATGGAGCACTCTTCAGATCCCGTAGACATTCTCTGTGATGGTGGACCTTGCCTGCTCCCCGAGGCAGCGTCTTAGCCGCTGGACAGTCCTGACCAATTACACACAGAAGTCAAGCGGCTACTGGAACGGAGTGTGCTGATGGCCGAGGGAGCCAAAGGCCTATAACCCGACCCCTCACCCTCATTCCTGATGCCCAGCTGTGAGCCTGCCACTAACAGTGGCCAACTGGATGCTATTTCCAGAACAGCCTGCCTTTTCACTTTCTGAGGAATTTCAAGAACGTGGGACGTTCGGAGTGTGTATTGTCTTCTGCTGGGCGGATGGGGGAAAGACAACCACTCGCTCCCATCTGCTCCCCGGTCAGCCACAGGGGGCTGCTGAGTTAAAACCCCTGAATTGCCTCCGAATGTTGTCCTCTCCTCTCTCCTGCTCTTGGCTTTCCTGGCAGGACTGATCATACCAACCATACAAGGTAAATTATTTGGAAAGATTCCAGGTAAAGCCTCCTCCTGGAATTCACCCGGTATTTCTTCTGTTGCAAATTAAAACTTCTTTCTTCTTGCTTGGTTCTCAGTGGAGTGGAAAACAGCATGTAATTCTTTTCTATACTAAAGAATAAGCGTACTTGAGAAGCACTTATTCAAATCCTCTCAGCCTATTTTTCTCTAAACTAAACAGTGCCAGATTCTTTAACCTATCAATAAGCCCTATTTATTATCTGGATTTACATAGTGTCTTTTACCCCAGAACTCAAATAGCTTTCAGATATAATTGAGCCTGATCTCCCTGGTGCTTGAGCCATTAAGAAACCATTAGTGTATTCTTGCTGCAGGCAACTAAATGGCCCCCTAGTGGCCTGAAGGTGAATATGCTTCCTTAAGTGCCTCTCCCCCACTAAGGGAGGAGAGGGAGAGAAATCAGCATCAAGGCAGGGTGGGGACAGAAATGGCTCAGAAGGTCATTTTAAAATATATATATATATGTATATTTTATTGATTCTTTACAGAGAGGAAAGGAGAGGGATAGTTAGAAACATCGATGAGAGAGAACCATCAATCAGCTGCCTCTTGCACGCCCCCCCACTGAGGATGTGCCCGCAACCAAGATACATGCCCTTGACCGGAATCGAACCCGGGACCTTTCAGTCCGCAGGCTGACGCTCTATCCACTGAGCCAAACCAGTTTCGGCCAGAAGGTCATTTTTTTTGTAAATACTCCAATTGTCCCTAGAATGCCATCCCTATGGAGCATCAACTAAAAGACCCTCCATGATCATGTACCTTGTCTGCTCCCTACGGCAGCCTTGGAAAGCTCTGACCAGTGATAACAGCAGCAACATCCACGCCCTAGTGTGCTCTAGGTACTTACTGTGCCTTGTCTCACAACAACCTATCAGGTGGGTACTCTGGAAGGGTTGGAGACCCATCTTGACTTGAATGGGCATACATTCTTGCTAAAGGTCTCAACCAGCACCACTCTCCAAGGGCTGAAGGAGTGTTTGATTCTCACATAATGTTGCATCAGATCGAGAGTCCCACTTTCTAGCAAAAGAGTGGTCATATAATCGTCTGGGCACATCACATACTTTGCTGCCCACTGGTGAATAGAGCTGATAGAGCAAAAGAACCGCCTTTCAAAGGTGCAGCTGAAGCACCACTTGAGTACAATGTGCTCGGCATGAAGTATGCACTCCACCCAATAACTGTCATCTGGGCTACGGCTCAACAGCTGACATACAGAGGTCTAGGGAACCAGGGGTAGAAGGAGGAATGACCTCCCTCACCATCACTCCCAGTGGCCCTTGGGGAAGGGGTGGGTTTTGTGGTTCCTGTTCCTGCAGTTCCAGGCTCTGTGGTTTAGAGAATCTGAGTCCCAGAGGCGGAACACTTCCAGCAGGGCACAGAACAAGGATCCCATAAATGTTCAGTGTGGCTGCTTCTCATCCTTCAGACCCCTTGTGCCAAGAGACCAGCAGGCAAAGAAAGGAGTCACTTCCTGGCAGGGATAGGTGACCCTGGTCCTTTAGAAAACACAGGGCTGCTGCTGCACAGCAGGATTGGGAAAGACTATGTTTGGCACGCAGGTGATGCACCGGGGTGTCTCTTGATAGTCCCTAGCCCAACGTTTATAGTAAGCAGACAAATTCAGAAGCCTGGGTTC